>NC_136073.1:372806972-374006972 GCF_964261635.1 Lissotriton helveticus
GAAACAGGTGATTTCTTCACCGACTGGCCCACTTCCACGTCAGGTGCTCGAATCCGAGGACGATTCGGTGCATTTCATCGACGCTGACACAGGCAAACTGACCCTCTATAAGAGGAAGATAACTTCGGAGCCAGTGGACCCCTATGTCATCCCACTAAAGAAGAAGAGGGTGCCCCTTGACGCCTCAGGCCTCACGGAACCAATCCAGCCTCCTCCGAGACGGAGCCCTACTCCCTCCCCAGACCACTCTGAGGGTGAGGGGTATGATGAGGACGACCAGTACAATTTCCCAATCAATGAACCGGATGTGCAACCGGATTCATATGATGACACTGGTGACCAGAACACCCAAGGTGCGGGGCAGGACCCGCAGCCTTTTAATGCACGGGCATCCCCGACTGAGGATTCAGCAGGTTTTCATGCCCTACTCGAAAGGGCGGCAGCCAATCACGATGTGGACATGCATGCCGACCCTGTTGAGGAAGACTTCCTTTTCGACACTTTTTCGGTCTCTGAAAGGACAGTAAAGACACTGCCTATGCTTAAAGGAGTCCTCAAGCATGCTGGGGACATATTTAAGGAGCCTACGAGAGCGAGAGTGGTCAACCCTCGCATTGAAAAAAAGTACAGACCTGCACCTGCAGACCCCGCATACATTCGGGGACAATTGCCACTGGACTCTCTTGTGGTCGCCAATGCCAGGAAACGTGCCAACTCCCAGACTACGGGTGAAGCTCCTCCCCCGGATAAGGAATCCAAAGTGCTAGAGGCAGGGGGCAAAAGAGTAGCTGCACAGGCATCAAACTTTTGGCGCATCGCCAATACACAGGCGCTCTTGGCGCGTTATGATAGGGCGCACTACGACACCCTAGAACAGATTGTACAACACCTGCCTCCACAGTTCCAAGAGGGCACCAAACTGCTTATCGAGGAAGGGAAGCTAATCTCAAACGCAGCCATCAAGTGTGCACTTGACGCTGCGGACACAGCTGCTAGGGCTATCAACACTAGCGTTATGCTGAGACGACAAGCGTGGCTCCGCTTCTCAGGGTTTAAACCGGATATTCAAACGACAATTCTTAATCAGCCAGTCAATCCTGATAGTCTGTTTGGTCCGGATGTTGACACCACCCTAGAGAAAATAAAGAAAGACACAGAAACTGCTAAGTCTATGGGGGCCCTACAGTCACAGCAGTTTCGTGGCAGCAATTTTCGTCGCTCAGGTGCACGTGGAGTCACCAGAGGACAAATGGGTCAACAATCCCAGTTCACAAAAGGTGGGGCACAATCCTCGTTCACTAAACAGAACAAGGGAGGTTACAGGAATAACAGCAACAGAAGTCGCGGCAGAGGGAACAACAGCTCCCGCACCTCTACTCCCAGCAAACAGTGACTCTCTGTCACTGCCCCCCGACCACCTAACACCTGTCGGGGGGAGACTGCAGCAGTTCCTGCCCGTCTGGAGAAACATCACCACAGACAGGTGGGTGCGACAACTAGTCCAGCATGGTTATTGCCTAGAGTTGAAGTCCACTCCACCCAACATCCCGCCAAGGCAACGGCCTATGTCCGCAGAGCACTTGCTCTTATTGCAGCAGGAGGTAGTGGTGATGCTGCAAAAGGGAGCAATCGAGCTCGTGCCGGTGGGGGAGGAAGGCACAGGGGTATATTCCCTGTACTTCCTTATTCCAAAGAAGGACGGTTCTCTCAGGCCCATTCTAGATCTGCGTCCCCTCAACCTGTACATACTATCGGAACATTTCCACATGCTTACACTGCAACAGATTCTTCCCTTGCTAAACCAAGGAGACTTCTTAGCAACCTTAGACCTCAAGGATGCTTATTTCCACATTCCACTACACCCGTCACACAGGAAATACCTCAGGTTCACTATTCAAGGCAGGCACTACCAGTTCAAAGTCCTACCCTTCGGAGTCACAACAGCCCCGAGGGTGTTCACAAAGTGTCTGGCGACAGTAGCGGCGCACCTCAGGAGGCAGAACATCCATGTCTACCCCTACCTAGACGACTGGCTCGTGCAAGCCAAGTCAGAGCAACAGTGCGCCGCAGACATGTCGACTACAATTCACCTTCTTCACGATCTGGGTTTCTCCCTGAACTACCCAAAATCGCATCTTCAGCCGGCGCATGTCCGGCAGTTCCTAGGTGCAACGATCAACACCCTGACGGCAATGGCTCAGCCCAACCAAGTCAGGATAGACAGCATGCAGTCTCTGATCCAAAAGTTCAGGCAACAACACTCGCTTCCAGCGAGAGTGTTCATGCAGTTGATAGGCATGATGGCCTCCTGCATCTTCATAGTCCCTCACGCACGGCTACACATGCGCCCGCTCCAGGAGTGCTTAGCGAATCAGTGGACACAGGCTCGTGGGCAATTGACAGACCTAGTGTTGGTTACCAGTCGGGCATACGACTCTCTGCATTGGTGGACTCCACACAACCTTTGCAAGGGCCGACTGTTCCAAGAGCCTGTGCCGCAGATTGTCCTGACAACGGACGCATCTCTCCAGGGATGGGGAGCTCATGTGCTCACTTACACAGTGCAGGGACTCTGGACGACGCAGCAACAGAAGATGCACATCAACTATCTGGAACTGATGGCAATCTTCATGGCGCTCAAGTCCTTCATTGTACATCTGTGCAACAAAGTCGTGCTAGTCCGGACGGACAACATGACCGCGATGTACTACATTCAAAAGCAGGGAGGCACCCACTCGCCACAGCTGTCTCATCTGGCTCAGAGCATGTGGAAGTGGGCCATTCAGAGGAACATTTTCCTCATGGCAGAACACCTCCCAGGAAAGGACAATCAGATGGCGGATCTGCTCAGCAGATACAGCCATCAAATGCACGAGTGGGAGATACACCCATCTGTTCTCCACCCGTACTTCCAGCAGTGGGGTCATCCGGAGATAGACCTGTTTGCCACAGCAGAGAACGCAAAATGCCAACTCTTTGCCGCCAGGTTCCCTCACCCACTGTCGCAGGGGAATGCGATATGGATGAACTGGTCAGGCAAATTTGCGTACGCTTTTCCGCCAGCCCCTCTAATACCGCTGGTCGCAAGAAAGCTAAGGCAGCACAAGATGACTCTCATCCTAGTTGCTCCAACGTGGGCGCGCCAAGCATGGTACACCACGTTCCTCGAACTCTCAGTGGTGCCGCATCAAAGACTGCGTCTCACGCCCAGTCTTTTGACGCAGAACCATGGAGAAATTCAGCATCCAGATCCGCAACAGCTCAACCTGGCGATCTGGCTCCTGAGGTCCTAGAGTTTGGGTACCTTAACCTGCCTCCAGAATGCATGAGCATCATCAAGGAGGCGAGGAAACCAACTACTAGAGCATGCTATGCTGCAAAGTGGAAGCGTTTTGTCATCTACTGTACAGCCAATGACATCAACCCGCTTGATGCATCTATCCCCAACATCATCTGCTATCTGTTGCATCTTTACAAGTGCAATTTGGCGTACACTTCCATTCGGATACATCTATCCGCCATAGCGGCTTATCTTCAGAACAGGCAGCACCTCTCTGTCTTCAGAGTGCCCGCCATTAAAGCCTTCCTTGAAGGTCTGAAAAGAGTCATTCCCCCAAGGACACCGCCAGCTCCAGTGTGGAACCTCAATGTCGTCCTCACCAGACTGATGGGACCACCATTTGAGCCACTGCACTCGTGTGAACTCCAGTTCCTTACGTGGAAAGTAGCTTTCCTTATAGCTATTACGTCTCTGAGGCGTGTCAGTGAGCTGCAGGCGCTCACAATCCAAGAGCCATTCATTCAAATTCATCCAAATAGGGTAGTGCTACGCACTAACCCCAAATTCCTTCCGAAGGTGGTGTCACAGTTTCATCTAAACCAAACTATTGACTTACCAGCATTCTTTCAAAACCCGCAAACGGTGGCGGAAAGAATGCTCCATACCTTAGATGTACGGAGGGCGTTGATGTACTACATAGACAGAACACAACCCTTTAGAAAGTCAAAACAACTCTTTGTTGCCTTCGCACCACAACACAAAGGCAACCCAATTTCCAAGGCAGGGATAGCCAGGTGGATTGTTAAGTGCATCCAGATATGTTATCAAAAAGCCAAGCGCACTTTAACAATACCCCCCAGAGCGCACTCCACACGCAAACTGGGGGCATCCATGGCTTTCCTAGGGAACATTCCTTTAGAGGATATTTGCAGAGCAGCCACGTGGGTCACACCACATACCTTCACAAAACACTACTGTGTTGATGTGCATTCCAAGCAGCAAGCAGCTGTAGGACAGGCTGTTCTCAAGACACTTTTTCAGGTTTCTGCAGCTGGCACGGGCAACCGCCGCTGATGGAGGGACTGCTATGTATTCTATGCTAAGATATGAATTTAGCAGCCCACATGCCTCGAACTGAATATGCTACTTACCAGTATGCATCTGTTCTTGGCATGTAGGGCTGCTAACATTCATATCGCCCACCCTCCTCCCCGGTGCCTGTCGCAGCTGCAGATATACTATTGTATTTATTCATTAGCATGGACATCCTTTACACTTTTCACTCCATCTTCTGCCACAATGGCGAAAAACAATCTGGGGATGGAGCCGATGCCCATGCGCACTGTAGTCCAGGGGAGGAGCCACCTATCTCAGGATACTTCGAAGACTCTTCCAGGACAACAATGTGCAATCATCCGAGCCCAACACTAGGCGGCGATCTAATGCTAAGATATGAATGTTAGCAGCCCTACATGCCAAGAACAGATGCATACTGGTAAGTAGCATATTCAATATGTTCTTCCAAGAATAGGTTGATCCAAGCCCCATTACTTAAAAAGAAGGAATGTAGTTCCCAGTCTTGGTCACAGGTTGGACATCCCTCCTCGCAGAGGGATCAGCAAGCAGCGAGCTAAGGTTTCAGCATGTAGTGACCTCTCAATGTTCTTATCAAGAGGAATTGGCAAGCGGTGTAGTTTCAGAGAAACAAATCCTGCTTTGATGTGCACACAAATGTGTGTCAAAAGTCTTTGCTCAAAACCAAAGGCAGTTTAGGAAATGTGTACATGGTAAAAATGGCAGCATTTCTCCTCTGGCCTACTATACATGACACCCACTCCTCAGACAAAAGTTGACTAATAATCTATCTAAAAGTAAGAAAGCTACGGTAAATAGTGTCACATATGCATATGAAAAATGTGATCCTAAAATCTATATTAATATTAAGTGAAAAAGGAAATCAAACTGTTTAAAATCCAAAACACACAGAAAGTCATTATTAAAAAGGTAAAAAAATATAAAATGCTTAATAAAAATCACATTTAAAATCATTTTTACAATGGTGCAAACAGGGCGAATTAAAAAGTTCCCACCAAACAAAATAGCCAATTGTTTGTATTCCGAATGGTAGACTAAACATTTATGTTCCCAACAACCGCAGACAATGATCCTGGAAGCGCACCTCGAAGCAGGTTTATGGAGCAATGGTGTTCCAATCCAGCACCTACAGCAGCTGCCGAGGAAGTGATCGCAGCCAGTGGAAGATCTGCAGAACCAGAGCCAATTCACCAGGAGCTGTAGCGTTCCAGGAGGGCTCTTAAACTGTGGTCAGACGCAATGAAATGCACAGGGAACAGCAATACATATGGGCCTTTAAGGGGTCTACTGGTATATTTATGTCCGAAGTCTCAACCAATTACCTTCCCAGGTACAAGTCCAAAGCACACTCTTAAGTGCAAATCAGACAGCAGAATACGGGCTGCATGCAGTGAAGCCAAACAGGCCGAAATGATAAGAACCAATGGTCATTCAGTTCCTGAAGCAAAGGTGCGCCGAAGCAATGTACCACACAGCACAACAGCACATGTGGTAGTGCCAGCTCCATTTGGTCTTGAAATTGGACATTGTAGGAAAGTAGAATCTGCTTTTATGATTACCCCCAATTTTAAAATGCCAGCTAGCCATGTGTTGTTTAGACAGCCTGCGAATTGCTTGTCTTGACACTAAATATGGTTATTAATAAAGAAGTATATTTTCAGTTGTAATGTGACTTTTTTGTCTTTGTTCCCTTTTACTACCAGTCATGGATCATTTAGGCTGCCCTAGAACACAATTAAGTTATTTCTATTTCTATTTGCTCCTCAAAGTATGCTCAGACAAGTGATGACAATACAGCTTTAGGTTACTGCTTATTTGTGTACCGCCTGGTACATCAAACTCATGAGCTGGCAACCCCAATCATAAAACTTGGTTGCAAGATTAGCAAATTTATTTCCTCCACCCTGATCCCTGGTTGATGCCATAATAGTTTAACATATCTGAAACCCTACACTGCCGTCAATAACATGCTGAGCTACTATTAGTGTCTGGGAATGCACCTTGCATACAGACAACTCGCTTCTCATTCTTGCCCTTCAATTTCACGCTCACCTTGCACTTGTAGCGATCACAATACCCTCACACTGATCCCGATGCACTCACCATTCACCCACTTACCCTGCACTCAGTGATCACTCTGCACTCACAATGCACTTGCACTGTTCACCCTGTACCTCACCCTGCAGTCACACAAGCACACTACTCAACCTGCGCTCATGTGATACTTAACTTACCTGTCCCCCTCACATCTCAATCTGCAATCTCACTCAAATAAGCTCATCACTAACTATACATTTATTTGTCCCCCACTGCACTTACGCCCGCACCCAAATTCATATGGTCACCTCGCTCACCCTGCAGTCACTCCTCTTATCCTACTCTTACACTGTTGCATGGCTCACTGTGCACTCACATGGGCTCTCCTGCCACCCACACAGTGCAGAGGTTTAATGTGCATGCTACAAAGAACATGTACCAAGCAAATCACTGAACTGAGTGTGAGTAAACAATGAATAGTGCTATAAAAAAATTTTTTCCCAGAAAGGTGCTTTCGAGAGATGAGGTGCATCGTTGGTGAGTGATAGTGAGGAAATTGATGGAGAAGGAGGAAATGGGGGAGGGGGCTACAAAAAAAAGACTTTTGCATTGTGTGCGACCAGTGCTAGGGCCAGCCCTGGCTGGGAGTGTTAGCCCCCATCCAGAGTTTGGGTCTAGTTGCGAGCCTGTACACAAGTATGGGCATGTCGTGCCCCATCAATGTTTTTGCCCTAAATTACAAAAGGACACATTTACATGCACTGCAATCCAGTCTTTCAGGGGGCCCCTTGATAGAGTTTAAACACAAAAAGACCAGGATCCTAGGACCACGGAGATCCTAATTTTATCGTATCCCCTTATTATAGTCCACTTGAGGGTTTGTAGTATTCTACATAACCCTCATAGTACTCAATTCAGTAGTATATATATATATGTATACCATAAAAACCTTTTCCCACACTTTGTTGACAGTTTTTTAGACTCTTAAGGACTCATTAGCTAAACTCTTTCAATTATTTCTGTCCCAGTCATACATAGATATATGTGAAAAAATTTGAAAAGGGCGAGATGACTCCTCACGGGCGTACCACCAAGCGGGCCACTGATAGGTACTCACCAGATGAGCCCATTGTTATCATCATCGGCGGTCATAACGCCCAAACAAAGAAGTGTCCAAAGGAAAAAGTGAGTGATAAAGGTGCAAAATGTGAAGTGCAAAGATGTGTCACACCTCACAGCGTGGAAAAACAGGTTAAAATTGAAGGGATTCACTCAATAGACCACAACTTTATTCTTTTGCTCAGTGAACCCAGTCAAACTAAAAAAACAGTATAGGTTGCTATATATGCATACCACTGCTGGATGCCAACATGTTTCACTGCTTCAATGCTTTATGCAGATTCATCAGGGCCAAGCTTTTTTTGCCACAGCACCATATATTGGACACATCAATCTAAAAAACTGTCAACAAAATAAAATAAAACACATAGACACAATGTGTAATTATTCATTATTCACAAGCAGGTCTCTTTGTTAGATGTATAACTGGATAAACTATATTCTGTGTATATTTACCCTCTGTAAGCCACGGTGTAGCCTACCAGCTAAGAGGTTCGAGAGTAAAAACGAGTTTCCTTGCGTGAAGCCCTTTTAAGCAAGGCAGCGCTTCTATAGTCGCTTTAATCTGCAAGCACAAAAGGTGATTATCAGCCCCTCTACATGTATGCCTGTTACCAGCAAGTGGTTCTCATTCACAACACTTTGCCATGGCAAAACCGCCACATTCCAACCCCAGCATGTCACTCGATCTGAACATATACTGAGACGGGATTCAATTCGAACTCGCTGTCTGTGTGCCCCACTCACATCGTACTTCTCTTTTTTTTGTTTAAATATCCTTTATTAGTGGTACAGGAGAAGTAAAGCATGAATGGTACAATACATATATTATTACATCTCAAAGATGTCTGTCATGTATTCGGGGCATAGCACCCAATGCACTGGTTTTCTTGCTTCATACATCATGGCTACATTTTCCATCACAAACGTTTCAAACCATGTTCGTGTAACAAGGATATAAATTCCGAAATAAACATCAAGGGAAGGAGGGGAGGGTAGGAAACAGGGGACATGGAGGGAAAACCAGGAAAGGGTGGATATGGTCAGCTGATACTGGGGTAGGAGGTGTGCGTCTTTGTTCGGGGTGTGGTATCATGGGGAGCGTGTGTGACACTCAGGAGTGTCTAACGAAGTGGGCATGACCCGGGGGGTGAGAGCATGCCCGACACTACGGAGATCAGGCGTGCGGGGAAGGACGTGATGGTGGGGGTAACATCAGATGTGTCCGCGTGGAGTGTGCGCAGTGGATGCATCGTCGGCGCTGTCCGGGTGGATGATTCCTGTTGTGGTTTGTGTGAGAAGGCGTTCCTTGCGGAAGGAGGTGAGCATTGTGTCCCAGAGTTGCGCAATTGGGAACTGACGGAGGCCTGCCGTTTCCTCGTTATGGAGGGCGGTGCTTTCCGCTTTTGCCCAAGTGTCTAGGGATGTGAGCCAGTGGTCTGGTAACGGTGAGGTAGCTCTCTTCCTGTGAGGAGGGCAAGGTCCCAGAATCGAGAGGGGGCTTTGTTTAACGTAGTTCGCTTATACAGGCCTAGTAGGCATGCCTCCCATGTGCGCGGGATCGTCATGCCTGTGCATTTGTCCAGTGTCGTAAGTATCGCCCCCCAGCATGTCTGAATCCGTGGGCACTGCCAGAGCATGTGTAGTAAGTCTGCCTCTTCCAGCGCACATCTCGGGCATTTGGCCGCCGCTCCTGGGAAATAGCGATTAATCTTATTGGGTGAGAGGTACGCTCTATGTAGTATGTAGAACTGTATCAGTTTAAAGCGCGCGTTCCGTGGCACGTGTCTGGGGCCCAATAGGATCATTTTCCACTCCTTATCTGTCCATTCCCTCCCTCTGTCTGTGGCCCAGTGGTCACGCAGTGGTTGCAGCGAATGTTGTGTGTGTGACAATAGTGCTTGGTGTAGCCAGTGCACCACGTGTGTGCCATCACCCATGACATGTAGGCTCTGTATCAATTGGTGCGTCGGCAGTTCATCAGTGATGTTGCCCCACCGCTGTGTGTATGCGAAAAGTATCGAGGCGTGCTGTAAAAATTGACCCGTCGGGAGACCTGTGTCTGCCGCTAGCGTTGCAAATGGTATCAGGACACCATCAGCATATAGGTCTGCCATAGTGTCTACCCCAGTGCGCGTCCAAGGTTCCAGCGCTGTTTCTGTGACTATAGAGGTGGACTTGGGGGTGCCCAGGAGTGGTAGCGCCGGGGCATATGGCTTGGTCGCCCTCGTGAGCCGTAGGCTTCTGACATAGCAACGTATCGCCACGGCGACGTGTAACTGATTGGATTTCCTTGGGCATGTCAGGGGGTGGAATAGTGTATGTAGCTGCGTGGGGGAATACATGTCCGTATTCGTAGCAGTGTCTCCCAGGTGGTTGCCCGCCAGCCAGGCGGTGACCCATTGTAGCTGGGCTGCCAGATAATAAAGTTTGAGGTTCGGTACCGCGAGGCCTCCCTCATCGACTGGGGCATATAGTTTCTGGAGGGCTACTCTAGGCCGGCCCGTGTTCCATATCAGGTCTCTAACCATGGAGGCTAGTTCTCTAAAGGTGCGCGCCTGTACGTACACTGGCAGGTTGGCGAAGTAGTATAAGAGTCTGGGGAGTACAATCATTTTTGTCAGTGTCACTCTACTCGGGACATTGAGTGGTAGGGATTTCCAAAAGGCAATCTGGGATTTTATAGACGTGATGGCACGCGTCAGGTTTCCATCTAGTACAGCTTGTGGTGTCCTGTGGATGTACACTCCTAGGTATTTGAACGTCGTGTGGTGCCACGGCAGCCTTTCCCCATTGATCGTGACTCCGGGGTCAGGGATGTCAGGGTTGAACGAGTATGCACCAGATTTGGCCCAATTAACCTTGAGGCCTGACATGGACTCGAAGGATTGAAAGATCTCCGAGAGGCGTCGAGGTATGCGGGTGAGGTCCCTGATGTATAAAAGGAGATCGTCCGCATATAGCGAGACCGCGTGTATGCCGTCCGCGAGCAGGATCCCCCAATGTATGCCCTCTGCGCGCAGTAGTGCAGCAAGGGGTTCAATGGCTAATGAGAACAGTAGCGGGGATAGCGGGCAGCCCTGCCTGGTGCCGCGTTGCACTCTAATGGCGTCAGAGAGTAGCCCGCCCGTGCGGACACGCACCACCGGGCGTCTATATAGCAACCCCACTAGTTCAATAAAGTCATCCCCGAGGTCGAATCTGCGCAGCACTGCCAGCAAATAGGGCCATTCGAGCGAATCGAATGCCTTCTCCAGGTCCAGGACTAGACATCCCGACCTGGGCCAGTCTTGCATTGCATACTGTTGTACCCTGAATAATCTACGGATGTTTTGGGAGGTGCATCTGGAGGGTACAAAGCCGTTCTGGTCATTGTGTATCAAGCCGGGTACCAGTCCTGCCAGTCGTCGGGCTAGAGTCGAGGCCAGTATCTTGTAATCAGTGTTTAGCAGCGCTAGGGGCCTATATGAGCCGAGTAGCGTTTCATCTCTACCTGGCTTTAGGAGGGACACTAATGTTGCTTCATTCATGGACTGGGGTAGGTCTAAGTCTTCCAGTGCCGCAGCAAACACCCTCAAGAGCTCTGGAGTTAGGATGTCAGAGCATGCTTTATAGTACTCCGCGGGCAACCCATCAGGGCCAGGCGCCTTGCCGTTCGAGAGGGCAAAGATGGCGTCGCGGAGTTCCTCGGCAATCAACGGCGACCCCAGGTCCTCTCGTTGATCATCTGTTAGGGTAGGCAGCATAATGTCTTCCAAGTACGTGGCTATTACCGATGGTGCGGTCAGCAGTCGGGATTTGTACAGCGCGCTGTAATGAGCCACAAAGGCCTCGTGTATCCGCGCCTGTGTGTATACCACCGGGCCTTCCAACGATTGCACCGCTGCCACCGGCGTGACACGTTGTTCGCGCTGGATCAGCCACACCAACAACTTGCCTGGCTTGTCGCCAGAGTGGTGAGTGCGGGCTGCGTGGGCCTTGTAATTGACATTTTTCAATCTGTCAATCAGGGTATCATGCTCTGCCCGTGTTTGTATTAACTCCGCGGTGGGGCCAGCGGTTGCAGACTGCTCCAATCGTAGCAGGTCAGATTCGATGCATCTGAGATCCGCCTCTAAGTGTCGCCGGGAGTGTGCTTGGGTGCCTAGACATTGGCCCCTGAGGACCACCTTGAACGCGTCCCATTCAATCTGAGGTGTTGATGCCGAGCCCGTGTTGTCTTCAAAATATTGTGCCGTCTGTGTGCTGATGGAACCCCTGAACGTGGCGTCTAGCAGGAGATCGGGTTGCAACCGCCATGTGGGTATTGGTGGTCGAGGGCGATCCCACCGCAGGTCTAGGAGGTGTGGGTTGTGGTCGGAGTGTGTGCGTCCCATGTAACATGTGTCCGTGACAATGGGCAAGAGTTCACTAGAGACCATGAAGCGATCAAGGCGGACATGCAGGGTGTGCGCCCCCGAGTAATATTAGTAGACCCTGGAGTTTGGGTTGCGAGAGCGCCATGCATCCTGCAAGCCCCATTGTATGGACCACGCCTGTAACGCCTTCGTGGTGGCCTGAGCTTGTGAGTTGGGTAATGTAGGATGAGAACGGTCAAGTGTTAAGTCTAGCGAACTATTGTAGTCCCCGCCAATGACCCATGGGACCCCGTGCCAGGGGGCTAGTGTGCGTGACAAGCCTGTGAGAAAATCCGCTAACCCCGTGTTAGGCGCATAAATCGAAGTGATTACCATTGGGTTACCATCTAATTTGCCGTGAATAGCCACGTATCTGCCCTCGGGGTCTATGTGTACATCTTGTGTGGTCCAAGGGATGCCCGGCCTGACCCATACCAGCGTACCTCGGGCGTATGATGAGAACCCTGTAGCATAAAGTTGTCCGCGCCACCTGCGTCGCAGCGTAGCAATTTCAGTGTTGTTAAGGTGGGTTTCCTGTAGGAGGGCAATTTGAATATGGTGGCGTTTGAGGTATGAGTAGATTTGGTAGCGTCGGGATGGTGTGTGTATACCTCTCACATTCCATGTGCATATCTTAAAGGGGAACATTATAGCAATTGAGCCAAACCTCCCGCCCGTCTCTGCCACCACCCCTCAATACATGCCCGTTCATCATCATGAAATCGGTCCCCGCCACCCCATAAGCATTTGACGTGGCACTCCAGTGCTTTGTGACCATGGGAGGGGGAAAAAACAACTTGCAAAATACCAAAAGGTCGGATGCGAAACGTGCTCCCGTCCATACTCTCTAGGAGAGCAACAATGTTCAAGTCTAAGGGGGTGGTTGTGCTACATGCACAGGTTCAGACGGATTATGTCAATTTATTTGTGAAGTGAAGGCTTATTGCCTTCCCGGGGGGGCGTTTCAGTCTATGCCGCCCTCGTATTGGATGAACCCATCACACATATGCGTAAGATGCCATACATTACGTGTTCCAGTCGGGTCATCACCAGGCAAGGCAGAGTGACTCCGTAGCTGTGCTTCGTCAAGCGTGGGTTCTCATCGCCAGTGCTTGGAGTCAGCACCATCGATGTAACCCTTGGTGGATGTGTCCCATGGGCGTAGTACGGAAGACGAGGGGGTTAGTCCGCCATTGCGCACAGGGTTCATTGTAGTCATGGTGGCGTTGGCCCGCCGTGATGGTCACTTGTATACGTGTCCGCGGGGTGTTGCATCCGGCGCCTGCTCAGCTGATGTAGTCTGCCGTTTGGGGGGTGACATCAGGTCGGACATCCGATGTCGGGGAGTCTGGCACTCCATAGATTGCTTCATCGTCGCTCTGGAGGCCTTGTGTGCCGCCGCTTGCCACCTCGCTCTGCTCAGGGGAGCCGCTGAGTTCCATGACGAGGCGGAGGGCATCTTGCTGCTCCCGCCGTCTGGCATCTGCAGGAGGGGAAGGCCGGGTCGCCGCATGTGTGTTCGGTTGAGAATTCCGGCGGGGCCGTCGTCGCCGTCTATGATTGCCGGATTGTCGTCGTGACGCAGGGCCTGTCGCCGTTCTGGGTTCCGTGTCGACTCCGCTGTCTAGCCAGGATTCCACTTCCATGGGGTCCGTGAAGAAGTGAGTCCGTTCACCCGCCACAACTCTCAGCTTCGCAGGAAAGAGAAGGGAGTACTTGAGGCCCACCTGTCTCTGTCGTTTCTTCACTGCGAGGAAGTCATGTCACTGCCGCTGGACCTGTATGGTGTAGTCCGAAAAAAACATCACCGATGCGTTCTCTATTCGGATCTCCTGGAGCTTGCGGGTCTCTCGGAGTATGGTGTCTCTGTCGCGATAGTTCATTATGCGGATTAGCATGGGCCGTGGGTTGGAGCCCGTCGCCAGAGGTTTGGTGGGGACCCTGTGAGCCCGTTCAATCACGAAGTGTGGGGAGAGTGATCCTTCCGGCAGGAGGCCTTGTAGCCACTGCTCCATGTGGACTTCTGGGGACCTCCCTTCCCATTTCTCCGGAACCCCGACCAAGCGCACGTTGTTCCTGCGGGTCCTGCCTTCCGCGTCTTCAGCTCTGTCTTCCAAGAACTCCACCCTGTTCAGCAAGTCCTGGATGTGTTTATGCGACTGGTCCGCACGGGGTTGAAGCGTCTGCATCGTGTCTTCCAAGGTGGTGGTGCGTTCCGCCAGCTTTTTGTGGTCCGCTCTTAGGTGCGTGAGATCGATGACTACGCTGTCGATTTTGGTGGCCAGGGAGGTGCGGGTTAGGCTCAGTGACTCCTCAAGTCTCTCCATTGCTGCCAGCATAGTGTCCAGTTTGGCCGCCATCTGGTCCGAGTCGGTGTGTTTCCCGGTTTTATCCATCTTGGCCTTCTGGTTAGCGTTGCTGGAGCCAGTTCTCGTTTTGGGCCCGTTAGACATCTGCGTCACTCCCGCGGGCTCAGCCAAGCAGTCCACGTCGTCCTCAGGAGGCCGGTTCGTGCAGTCAGCAGTCCAGCCGCTGGACAGGCGTGCGATGTATAATGTGTGTGGACCCCGTGGTGACACGACCCCCGGCTGTGGTCCGCGGCGTCTTGCGCTTGGCGGGCCGGTATGATCTGGCCAGTGCGTGGTGGAGGGCAAGTGTGTGCCTCAGTGTGGAGGGTCATTCACTGCTGCAGGCCATGGGGGATCTCAGCGGCACATCCAAGGCGCACGTGGTCACGCAGTCGTTTTTGGGGTTGGGCCGGGGGCGAAACCACGGTCTTACCGGCACTTGCCGCCACGTGGGCTCGCCTCACGGATCTTGTCGCCAGGTCTTCGTGGTGGCCCTGCCGCGTTGCCGGCGTTTACCTTACGAGGGAGTGAGGCGGCTGGGCTGCAATGCGTCCTTGTGGCCGGTAGGTCGGGCCGCACCAGCCGCCGCTCGGTCGCGTGTGGTAGGGTGGCGTCGCTCTGTTCCGCGAGGCTGTACCGCCAGCGTGGTGCCTTGGTGATCAATAGACCGCTTGTATAGCCACTGTGTAGAGCAGTTCAGGTGTGGCAGGTCGAGTTCGCGCCCTCCTGGCGTTTCGCGGCCTTTGCGTCTGCCGGGCCGAGCTCTGGGCCTGTGTCCTCGGCTGGAGCCGCGGTCTGTCCTGCGCACCTCCCGAGGTAGGGAGCGAGGGAGGCGGCAGCAGCCCGGCGAATGCTCGGGTGTACCAATTTTTCCCAAAGTCGGCCAGCAGGCCGGCGGCGATGTCCGGTGTTGGCGCTGGTGATTTTCGCCGTCCACAGGCGGCGATTGCACGGATAAGTGCCCCGGGAAGGCAAGCCTGGCGCGGAGCTTCACTCCAAGGCGGCCATTCCCGTTGCATGCGTAGCCACGCCCCCATCGTACTTCTCTTAAACTAACTTTGTGCCAGGTTCTCTCATAATCCGCCCACAAAGACAATCAGTCACCGCGGTCCCTCTCCTTCCCGCCCTGGCAACACGGAGCGTGCTGTCTCCCTCTGCACATTGTTCTTGCTGCTTCCTTCGTTTAAGTTCCTACTAACTCGGCTCCTCGCGTAATCTCGCGCGAACGGGTCCGCCATTTTGAATTGGGATACAGATATAGTTAGCTTATAATCCCAATTGCGGAGTGAACCATCTTTCTTTGGGAAGTATTGGTTCTTAATACAAACCTAGCCCCATAACTTTATCAATATCTATGGAGATACAGTACTTACAACTCACAAAGTTTTTAGGGGTTAGATCACACACTTGGATTTTAGAGTACCTCATTTTACATGATATCAAAAAGAAAGGGTAAAATCCTTTTTATAACACCAACTAGTTTTCACGTATTTTGTAACAATGTGTAAATGTTACTGACAAACGTCCTAAATTGTCATTCAACACCTATTGTACGATGTCAGTTATGGTGATTACATGTTGTAGTGGTTACATGTTCCTATGTTATTCGATTGACACTGGGTGTAATGATAGCCACTGGTTCTGCAGTTCTGAGCCAAGGAGCAGTTCTAATATTACTCATTGACAACATTATTGATTTAGGCCACAATCACACTGCAACTGTGTTATTTAATGAATACTTTCAATAGCATCAACCAATATCAAAAAGAACCACTAGTTCTGAGGTTCTGAGCCAGATGACAGTGGAAATTAACTCCTTTTGTTCCACTCAATAAGTTCATTCAGCCCCACTTGGTCAGTTTTCTCATTGAATATCCAGCGGGCCTCCTTAGAGAAAAGAATTTTTTCAATATTCAGTCCTTTTACTGTTTCCAGTACTACCCACGTAAAGTCATGTTTGGTAGTATGGCACGGGCTGCTGCCACCAGCGTCGCGTCTTGGGGGATACAGGAATATAGGTGGTTAATCAAGGATCATTTGTCAGATACTACCGAGATACTAAATATGATTACTGACATGAAATTCGATGGTGAGGCTGAATTTCTGGTCACCTTAGATATATTCCTGTATCCCCCAAGAAGCGACGCTGGTGGCAGCAGCCCGTGCCTTGGGGGCCCAGGACTGGTTCTATGACGTTCCACAGAGCTTTGTTATACAGTGCGTTGAAATAGCATTGACTCGTAACTATTTCTGTTATGAGGACCAACTGTATTTACAGATAACAGGGACATCCATAGGCGCAACGATGGTGCCTAGCGTTTATTTACGTAGGCCAATTTGAAGAACATGTGGTGGACCATCCCTCTAATCCCCTTCCAGAGGCACCTTCGCCTCTGGAGGAGGTATATTGATGATGTGCTTTGCATTTGGACAGGCAGTGAGGAGGATTTATTGGCCCTTTTAAACTGGCTTAATATTCAGGATGTGAGCCTCAGGTTTACATGGACTTATAGTCGTAACAAGGCTGTGTATTTAGACCTTGACATCGATGTGGTAGGGGACTCCCTCCAGACTAGTGTCCACCAGAAGCCTACTGATAGAAATTCTCTGTTACGGTACGACTCATACCACCCAAGAGCCCTGAGGGACAATTTGCCTGTGGGACAATTTTTGAGCTACCGGAGGAACTGTTCTTCTACTGAGGGGTATATTGAACAATCTCAACAGTTGGAAAAGAAGCTACAGGAGAGACACTATCCTAATAAGATCATTAGGAATGCTAGAAAAAGGGCTTTAAATACACAGAGGAGTGCCCTTCTAGAAATGAATGACAGACTAAAACAGGAATGTGTACCAGTAGTGATGACGTACGATCCTCTGAGCACGAAAATACGACAATCTATACGGAAACATTGGGCACTGTTATCCAATAACAACTCCAACATCCCCCCCCCCCCCCGATTTGCTTTTAAACGATCCAGCAATCTTAAGGACAAACTGATCCATACTCGGGGACGCCCCATATGTGAAAACAGGGACAGCACACTCCCAAAAGGCCACTTTCCGTGTGGCACGTGTTCGGTCTGCTCGCTAACAAAAAAGACCACGAGCGTTACACTGGTTTCTGGACGGGATTGGTTCCTCTCGCGATTCAGCAACTGCAACACCACAAATGTGGTATATAGGTTACATTGTGAGTGTGGCCTATTTTATATAGGCCTCACGACTAGAAAGGTCAAAATAAGAATTCAGGTACATGTAAGCACTATAAGAGCAGGTAAATTGAAAACCAAGCTAGTGCAACATTGCCATACTACCAAACATGACTTTACGTGGGTAGTACTGGAAACAGTAAAAGGACTGAATATTGAAAAAATTATTTTCTCTAAGGAGGCCCGCTGGATATTCAATGAGAAAACTGACCAAGTGGGGCTGAATGAACTTATTGAGTGGAACAAACTGAGTTAATTTCCACTGTCCTCTGGCTCAGAACCTCAGAACTAGTGGTTCTTTTTGATTTTGGTTGATGCTTTTGAAAGTATTCATTAAATAACACAGTTACAGTGTGATTGTGGCCTAAATCAATAATGTTGTCAATGAGTAATATTAGAACTGCTCCTTGGCTCAGAACTGCAGAACGAGTTGCTATCATTACACCCAGTGTCAATCGAATAACATAGGAACATGTAACCATTACAACATGTAATCACCATAACTGACATCGTACAATAGGTGTTGAATGACAATTTAGGACGTTTGTCAGTAACATTTACACATTGTTACAAAATACGTGAAAACTAGTTGGTGTTATAAAAAGGATTTTACCCTTTCTTATTGATGAGATCATGTAAAATGAGATACTCTAAAATCCAAGTGTGTGATCTAACCCCTAAAAACTTAGTGAGTTGTAAGTACTGTATCTCCATAGATATCGATAAAGTTATGGGGCTAGGTTTGTATTAAGAACAAATACTTCCCAAAGAAAGATGGTTCATTCCGCAATTGGGATTATAAGCTAACTATATCTGTATCCCAATTCAAAATGGCGGACTCGTTCACGCGAGGAGCCACGTTAGTTGGAACTTAAACGAAGGAAGCAGCGAGAACAGTGTGCAGAGGGAGATAACACGTTCCGTGTTGCCAGGGCGGTAAGGAGAGGGACCGCGGTGACTGATTGTCTTTGTGGGCCGATTATGAGAGAACCTGGCACAAAGTTAGTTTAAGAGAAGTACGATGTGAGTGGGGCACACAGACTTAGAACAAAGCGAGTTGGAATTGAATCCCGTCTCAGTATATGTTTAGATCGAGTGACATGCTGGGGTCGGAATGTGGCGGTGTCGCCATGGCAAAGTGTTGTGAATGAGAACCACTTGCTGGGAACAGGCATACATGTAGAGGGGCTGATAATCACCTTTTGTGCTTGCAGATTAAAGCGACTATAGAAGCGCTGCCTTGCTTGAAAGGGCTTCACGCAAGGAAACTCATTTTTACTCTTGAACCTCTTAACTGGTAGGCTACACCGTGGCTTTCAGAGGGTAAATATACACAGAATATAGTTTATCCAGTTATATATCTAACAAAGAGACCTGCTTGTGAATAATGAATAATTACACATTGTGTCTGTGTTTTATTTTATTTTGTTGACAGTTTTTTAGATTGATGTGTCCAATATATGGTGCTGTGGCAAAAAAAGCTTGGCCCTGATGAATCTGCATAAAGCATTGAAGCAGTGAAACATGTTGGCATCCATCAGTGGTATGCATATATAGCAACCTATACTGTTTTTTAGTTTGACTGGGTTCACTGAGCAAAAGAATAAAGTTGTGGTCTATTGAGTGAATCCCTTCAATTTTAACCTGTTTTTCCACACTGTGAGGTGTGGCGCATCTTTGCACTTCACATTTTGCACCTTTATCACTCCCTTTTTCCTTTGGACACTTCTTTGTTTGGGCGTTATGACCGCCGATGATAACAATGGGCTCATCTGGTGAGTACCTATCAGTGGCCCGCTTGGTGGTACGCCCGTGAGGGGTCATCTCGCCCTTTTCACATTTTTTCACATATATCTATGTATGACTGGGACTGAAATAATTGAAAGAGTTTAGCTAATGAGTCCTTAAGAGTCTAAAAATCTGTCAACAAAGTGTGGGAAAAGGTTTTTATGGTATATATATATATATATATATATATATATATATATATATATATATATATATATATACTACTGAATTGAGTACTATAAGGGTTATGTAGAATACTACAAACCCTCAAGTGGACTATATATAATAAGGGGATAC
Organism: Lissotriton helveticus; assembly: GCF_964261635.1. Taxonomy (NCBI): domain Eukaryota; kingdom Metazoa; phylum Chordata; class Amphibia; order Caudata; family Salamandridae; genus Lissotriton; species Lissotriton helveticus. The sequence continues at coordinate 372,826,546 of NC_136073.1, forward strand.
GATAGAATTAGGATCTCCGTAGTCCTAGGATCCTGGTCTTTTTGTGTTTAAACTCTTTGAGGCGAGGGCTGCCAGGGTTCCTTACCCCTCTGTAGCTCCATTGTGAATGTGTGGCCCCTTGATAGAGACAGCTCTGTTTTGCCCTGATGGCCTGGAATAATTCCTAAACAGATTCTTGTAAATACCGTTTTGTTTCATTTCTTTTTAATGTGATTGATGTGAGAGACTCTATTACTGTTTGCAGAGAAATGTGTTTGTTTCATGCAACAACCATAAAAAAGTTTATTTTAGATCCAAGTTGGTCCTCACATATGAGAAATTGGAGGCTATTACAGATATTATTCACTGTAAAATTAGTGGGCTGCTGCTTTGTTACAACAGTGACAACAAATGACTATCTCTGAATGTTAGATGTAAACGCTTTTAGAATTTCGACCATAGTGCCTGTGCACCGTTAGTAGCCTGGCTAAAGAGAACATGGCAGAGCTGAAAGTAAATCATTTAAACTCAAAGCTGTACTGAGCAGGGGCCCCCAAAATAGTTTTGGCGGAGGGCACCCAAAATCCTTAACATGTTGCTGCCACCACAAAGTCTGTCAGACAACATTGCTCTGAAGTAAAATAGACAATATCATTAATTTATTATTAGTTCTATAGTTTTTTAAACATAAGCCCGACGTGTCCTAAACTTCCACTGCTTCAGGCAAGCAACTTATCGTACCACTAAGTAATTCTGAATTAGGTGTTCGGTCAGCACCCTCTCTGTGGACTTTCAACTTTGTCTTCGGATTCATAACTGGTTGGTGGGCAACTATCCCATTATGATGCTGCCTAAAACGTTTGTTAATGATTCCTGGATAAGATTTGTTTCTCGTGTACCAGCTCTGAGCTACGGAGTGCTCGAAAATTCTGACAACACTGTCTCCCTTACAGTCCCTGTTTTGGCTGAAAATGTCTGCAGAATATTCAGCTTTGAGAGAAACTGCTATCAAAACTCTCTTGCCTTTCAGCTCGTCCTATTTATGTGAGATTGAGTTCTCAGCACTTGGGTTATTAAAGACTAATTGCTATCAAAACTCTCTTGCCTTTCAGCTCGTCCTATTTATATGAGATTGAGTTCTCAGCACTTGGGTTATTAAAGACTAAGTACCGTTCAAGACTGGATGTGGAGCACAACCTGAGGAGGGCAGTAGCAAAAATCCATCCACTCTTTGACCATCTCAGTGGCAAAAAACAGCCACACCTGTCACATTTACGTTGGTAGTGTTTTTATCAATCTATGTCATGTGTAAAATAAAGTATCCTAGTAAAAAGCATTTTGCGCACATTTCATCTTGGAAAATTGTGTTTTGAGCTGTGTAATAAGCCTCTGTCATTTCACTACACCCACTCACAAACCTGCAGTTTACTAAACACACTTATTATGTTGAAGATTATTTGCCAGATTCGGCCCGGAATATGCATGTGGCGGTCGATTATGTAGTGTACCAGATACCAGAAATATCTGTCAGGTGGTGGGGGGGCCCAACATCTTTAAATATTCAGCTAGGGGGGTTGAACCTACAAGAGTTTGAAGACCTGGGTCCTCGGGTCAGAATTATTCATCCAGTGGTCAGTGGCAAGGCAAAGCAACACTTGGGCTGATCCAAGATGTGATTGAAACTATCTCAAACCAGTAGAGGAAGGGGGATTAAACAGAAAGGCCAATGGGGGCTGACTCACACCCCACTGTTTGTATATTGGAAAGTGTAGGTCTCGCTGTCAAGCCAGAAATAAATAAGCTCACATTAAAAGGTATTGATGGTAAGTGACATATTTCAGGTTAATAACGCAAACACTTAGTATACCTTTTTTATTTCAGATGTTCAAAATTTTGGAAGTATACAATAAAGCTATTCACGCTGAGGATCATGAAAATGCACCACAGCAAATTGTTGCAGTTGGAACTCGATGGATGAAAGCATTAGATGATGTTGCCCGAGATTACATGACTGATCCTCACGTTGTGATTACCAGCATGGAAGAAGCTGCTTTTTATGGGAATGTTCAACAGGTGCATATTTTTACGAAATTGATGGATGTTTTCTAAACGTTTGTTTAGGCAGCAATGAAAAACTTTGTTGAGATGGTATCTCAGAAAGGCAGTGTTTTAATCAATCTCACATCTTCTATTCACAGTTAGATTGGGAAACTAGATTGGAGATAGACTGGAAATCTTTGTTTTTCTAAATTTAGAATCATTCTAAATTGTTTCATTCCTTCCCGCACTTCACTTTTGAATCGATTCCAGGACCAGACATAACTGGGTGACAGTAATTCAATATAGAAGGTTTAAACCAGCCTGCTTCATTTGCACATATCTTTTCACTCATGTATTAAATTCCTGTAGTAATAATTTAGTGACCTAGAGTAGGGCAGCTGGAATTATGCTACAACGGGAGGTACAAATTATGCAGCAGGGTTGAATAAATTATGCGCCATGGAAAGGTAAATTATGCTGTATAATCCAGCACATTTTACGACAGCATTACTGCATTATTTTCTCTTTTTAATGCATTTTAACACTGTCAGGGCAAAGGTTCAAGCTCATTAGTAACAGTTCAACTCTCAAATACAGCAATACACAACTGAAAGGTGACCAGTCTCCTTTTACAAAAAACTGTCCTTTGCTTAGCAACAAGTGTAACTGTTTTGAGTCATTGTTAATCTATTTGACTTAGAAACAACATTTCTTTTCTTAGTCACACGTGCAAATAATGTGGCAAGTGATGAATTATATGGCAAATGCATAATTATGCAGAAAATGTGCTGACGCAGAATCGCATAATTTCAGTAGCACTTCGGGTCCATAGAATGGGTTGCATGTTGTTTTTTTTATATTTATTTTTATTGAAAAATTTTGGAAAACAAACAGCAAGGCAATAAAAACCACATTACATACAGTACAGATTCTGTGTCGGGGAAGGAAAAACAATTCAAAGAAATCGGCAATCAAAGTAAGAGAGGAGGGGGGGAGGGCAGTACAATGGTAAAGCAAGTATAGAACAACAAGTGGAACGTGGGGCTAGGGGGAAGATGGGACGTCAGGGGTATCTTCGACAGGCGGTGTACATATATCTCCACGATAGACATTCCAGGCTCCCCATATTCTGCCCCATTTTCGAGGTCGGCCCCGGGCCAAGTACACAGTCTTATCTCTAAACATACACCAGTCCATGTTTTCTTTCCATGCCGAGACTGTGGGCGGTCTCGGGGACCCCCATAATTGAGCAATATCCCTCTTGGCAATCATGGCTCCCAGGGTCACCCACTGATTTTGCGCTACATTATGGTCAGTAGGCTCCCACACATTCAATAAACAGCGTCTCGCCTCCGGCAAGAGGGCGATCCCGGTCACTTCATTCATTACCTCATGCACTCCTTTCCAGAAAACTGCGACCTCACAACACTCCCAAATAATATGGAGGGAAGTCCCTACATGCCCACATCCTCGCTTACACAGACCATCATCAGAAAAACCCATATGGACAAGACGAGGGCCCGTGAAATAAACCCTATGCAGGATCTTCAATTGTACTAACCGGAGACGAGCTGGGATTGCGACCTCCCTTGTAGAGGAGATCACAGATTGCCAGTCCTCGTCATCCAGTTCAAGACCGTCCCGTGTCCACAAGTCTCGAAGATGTAATTGGAGTTCTCTTCCAGGGAATCCTCATCAATAGTCATAAGCATTAGAATATTCCTGCCCATGTGGGGGGCCCCGGAAACACTATATTATATGTGCCCCACATATATATATACACTCATATATAATATATACATATATATATATATATATATATATATATATATATATATATATATATATAAAAACATGCAATAGCAGCCAAATAAAAACAGAGCTGAAATATGCTGTAAAGAATTTCCACCATACATGAGTTATAAGCATTATAAACATGAGAAAGTCGTCAAAGAAACGGCGTTCGGCGTCGAGGACCAAGACCGCTCCGCCGTCGACAGGGAAAAGTCGATCGGCTTCGAGGAGGCAGTCTCCGTCGGTGTCTCGTCAGCTCTTGGCGTCGAGGGTGCCCAATACCCCTCCGCCGTCGTCGCACAGACATTCGACGTCGAGGCAGAAAACTCCGTCAACGACAGGACATCGTCGTTCGACGTCAAAAGAAAGACTCCCGTCGACGACTGGACATCGTCGTTCGACGTCGAGAAAAAGACTTCCGTCGACGACTGGGCATCGTCGTTCGACGTCGAGAGAGAGAACTCCGTCGGCGGCTGATCATCACCGCTCGATGTCGAGAGACAATACATCCTCGCAAAGACAAGATTGTTTGATCCGCCGACTCCCCGAAAGCACTCGACGACGAGGGAAGATCGCTCGACGTCGAGGTGTTCAGATGTGGTTATGGTAACTGAGTCAGCCTTCCGTCATTCCACTTCAAGGTCCTCTGGCTCCTCAACTGCTTCTTCGAAGTCCAGAAGTCCGGTGCGCAAATCACCTGAGCGTCGGACAGACCCATGGGCGGATAAAGTCAGACTGTCACCTAGATGGTACAGATCTTTGGACCATTGGAGAGATTCTGGGGCTGCAAAACGTATGCAGGACTATGCCAGCTCACAGCACAGGTCTCCTCTTCAGGATCTGGTAGAGGAGATGGACAAGCATAGTCCTCCCAGGCGTAAATCTCCTGTGAGAACACCAACCAGATCTCCCAGAAGGCCCCGATCTCCCAGAAAAGAACCGGAGGATCGAGTCAGGTCTCGCTCTCCTAGACGGGAAGAGCGTTCGAAGAGATCAAAAGAGAGGAGGCACAGTGTTCACCATAGACGTCGACGAACTCCGTCTACTTCATCTGCCTTTTCTACCAAGTCCTCCAAGAGGGACTACTCCCCTACGTTGACGGACAGTCCTACGTTCAGATCCTCCCCAGTGGATGACATTGGCACGTATCTGGATGTCTTGCAAAGAGGAGCTCAGAAGCTGAACATTGAAATGTCTGTCCCTCAGGTTACAATGACAGTCATTTTTGAGACTTTACACAAAAAAGCGATCTCCCGTCCTCTACTTCCATTAGTCCCGGGGATTATGGATCCTGTCAAGGAGGTATTCCTAACTCCGGCGGCTATCAGAGCGGTGCCAGCCCGCATTCAGAAGAAATACAAACCGGCCTCTTCTGACCCGGTTTTTGTAAGATCTGACCCTCCAGCAGACTCTGTAATTGTGGCAGCAGCGAGGAAGACACACGCAGTTGCCGGTTCTTCTTCAGTCCCACCAGACAAGGACAGCAAGACTCAAGACTCCTGGGGTCGCAAAGTTTGCAACTCAGCTGCTTCGACTCTTAAGGTTTCTAGTGCGGCTGTGCTTCTGGGTCGATACGACAGAGCCTTATGGGACTCTATGGAAAGGTTCAAAGCCAAGCTGCCTAAAGAAGACCAGCAGGATTTTGAAGAGACCGTGACTGAAGGATGTCTGGTGGCGAATCAGATGATAAGCACGGCTGCGGATGGTGCTGTCCTTGCGGCGCATTCCTATTCACATGGGGTTTGTGCCAGGAGGTCGGCATGGTTGCGCCTTACAGGCCTTAAGCCGGATGCTCAGCATCGCATCCTTAATCTCCCCTTTTCGGGTTCCGCTCTCTTCGGGGAGCATGCTGACGAGGAAATGACCCGAATGAAGACGGAGCTGGACACAGTGAAAGCGGTGGGCTTGGAGAAGAAGAAAGAATTCAAGCGCCGCTTCAAGACCAACAGGGGGAGAGGGGCTCAACAGAGGGTTCAAACCCCTCAGTGGTCCCAAAATAAGAGCCAAGGGAAACCCCAGTTTCGAGGTAAACCTGGCAGAGGTAGAGGAGGTCATCAACAATCCTCGAACACCACAAGAGGAGGGAAAGCCTGAGCAGTGGCTTCCTCTGGCGCCGTTACCCACTCCAGTGGGAGGAAGTGCTTCACAACACCTGGCAGAGTGGGTCAGCATCACAAAGGATCAGTGGGTGCTGAATATACTGCGCAATGGATACAAACTACGTTTCCGTGCGCCGCCAAAGAACATCCCTCCAAAGAGCGCTTACCCTCACCAACTAAGCTTGCTCCGAAGAGAGGTAAAAGTCTTACTACAAAAAAGAGCGATAGAGGAGGTTCCTCTCGCTCAAAGAGGAAAGGGAGTTTACTCCAGGTACTTTCTTGTCCCCAAAAAAGATCAGGAGGACAAGTTCAGACCAATACTCGATCTACGACTTCTGAACAAGGTCATCATCAGAGAAAAGTTCTGCATGTTGGCACTTCACCAAATATGCCCACATCTTCAAGTCGGGGATTGGATGTGTTCGGTGGACCTGCAAGATGCGTACTTTCACATCCCTATTGCTCTACAACATCGCAAGTACTTGAGGTTTGTCGTAGGGAACAAACACTATCAGTACACAGTGCTACCCTTCGGTCTCAAGTCCGCACCACGAGTCTTCACCAAATGCATGGCAGTGGTGGCGGCTTTTCTTCACAAGAAGGGGCTCTTCATCTACCCATACCTGGATGACTGGCTCCTAAAAGGTCCATCTCCAGTGCAGGTAAAACACGATCTACATCTGTGTCTACTCCAGTTGCGCAGGCTCGGCCTCCATGTGAATCTGGAGAAATCAGTCCTGCGGCCTACGCAGTCAATTCACTACCTAGGCTCCGTTCCGGACACAAAAGTGGGAAAAGCGTTTCCTTCGGAGGAGAGACTTTTTTCCATGAACCAGAAATGTGGAATCCTGCTAGAATCTCGGCTTCCAACAGCCCGACAAGTAGCATCCCTGCTGGGTTCAATGGCATCCTGCATCTTTCTCATCCCAAACGCCAGGCTGAGAATGCGTCCTCTACAGCAGGCTCTGGAGGATCAATGGGACCAGGCGACAGGTCTTTGGGAGGATCGCATCAAGCTCTCCCAAGCGACGAAAGATGCCATCAAATGGTGGACACGGAGAAAGAATTTGATGGTGGGGGTTCGTTTTCACCAGCCTCTTCCAACCCAGTCTATAGTGACGGATGCCTCTCTGCAAGGTTGGGGAGCGCACATGGGTCCGCTTCAAATTAAAGGCCAGTGGTCTGCGCAGGAGCAGACATACCACATCAATATGCTGGAACTCAGAGCGGTATTCCTGGCTCTCAAAGCTTTTTTCCCCAGCGATAGAGTCCAACTCAGTCCTAGTTCAGATGGACAATACGACCACCATGTTCTATCTGAACAAACAAGGAGGCACAAGGTCTCGCCCTCTGTCTCGAGAGGCTCAGGCAATCTGGCTTTGGCTCCTCTCTCGAGGCCTTACGGTAGTGGCAGTACACCTTCCAGGCGAGTTGAACATAAAAGCAGACGCACTCAGCAGGCCCTTCGCAGATCAGCCAGACTGGGCGCTAAACGACGAAGTAGTAGAAGAGCTTTTTCGTTGCTGGGGTCGTCCAACCATAGATTTGTTTGCAGACGACATAAACTCCAAATGCCACGGCTTCGCGTCCAGGTTCCACCGGCCAGGGACTCAAGGGAATGCTCTACTGATGGATTGGTCAGGGACGTTCGCTTAAGCGTTTCCTCCCCTGGCTCTGATTCCGAGAGTAGTTTCCAAGCTCTGCAGGTCGAACATGGAAATGATCCTGATAGCTCCGGATTGGCCGCGGCAGTGGTGGTACCCGGATCTTCTACATTTGTCTGTGTGTCCACACAGACGACTCCCTTGCAGGCCGGACCTGTTGAGCAAGATGAACGGGAGGATAATGCATCCCAACCTCCCTTCACTGAACCTAACAGCATGGCTCCTGAGGTCCTGCAATACGGACATTTGAACTTGCCTCCTGAGTGCATGAACATTTTAAAAGAGGCTAAGAGACCTTCCACGAGAGCGTCCTATGGTTTCAAGTGGAAGAGGTTTTTCTTATGGTATAGGGATCATCACCTTGATCCGACTAAAGGACAGGAGGACGTCATCTTGCCATACCTACTTTCCCTAGCAACTGCTGGTTTAAAATACGCTTCTATTAGGGTGCATTTGTCAGCCATAGTAGCATACAGAAAATCACCTGATCAGGTTTCTTTCTTTCAGGTTCCAGTGGTTAAGGACTTCCTCCAGGGGTTGAAAAAAGTGTATCCCCCTGTGCGAAATCCTTCTCCTCCATGGGAATTGAACCTGGTTCTATCCAGGTTAATGTCACCTCCTTTTGAGCCCATCCACAAGGCCTCTTTGCAACATCTCTCTTGGAAGGCGGCCTTTTTGGTGGCTATTACCTCTGCTCGCAGAGTCAGCGAGATTCAAGCTCTCTGTGCGAAAGAACCTTATACTGTCTTTCATCACAATAGGGTAGTACTAAGGGCTCATCCAGCTTTCTTGCCTAAAGTCATTTCTGATTTTCATATAAATCAGTCCATTTCCCTCCCTTCGTTTTTTCCAAATCCTACGACCCCAGCCGAGCGGTCACTTCACTCCTTAGATCTTAAGAGAGTGCTCAAGTTCTATTTGGAAATGACCAAAGGGATTAGGAAAACGGATCAACTGTTCGTGAACTATGGTTCAATGCGAACAGGTTTTCCATCGGCCAAGAGGTCCATCGCGAGATGGATTGTCTCTTGCATTAAATTGGCTTATCAGCTTGCAGGCAAGCCTTTGTTGCAGTCACCCAAAGCGCATTCCACTAGAGGGAAGGCCGCTACAGTAGCCTTCTTGCACGACATTCCGATGTCGGAGATTTGCAAGGCTGCGACTTGGAAATCAGTTCATACCTTTACGAGACATTACTGTCTCGAGTCTGATTCCAGGGCCGATACTCAAGTAGGACAAGCCTCTTTGAGGAATCTATTTGGGTAGCCTACGGCCTGTACAAGCTTAGTAGTTACTAGGCTTCATATGGTTATTACTGTATTGTTACTCCTTTGCCCGCAGGGAGATGAGGTGAGGCTCGCTATTCTATTCTAATGCTTATGACTATTGATGAGGATCCCCTGGAAGAGAAGGATTAGTTACTTACCTGTAATCCTAGTTCTCTTCCAGGGGTATCCTCATCAAAGTCATAAGCAACCCTCCCGCCTCCCCGGGCAAAGGACATTCTTTAATAAGGAGATATTGTTAACCTATTTGTTACTGGGTTTATTTTCAGTCTCCGAAAAGAACAACTGACCTAACTGTCACTCCTGAGGCATGATGGGATACTGGGGGTCATGGGTGCCTTAAAGGCACGGTGTCAGTTTATTGCTATGCAGCTACAGGTTAGCTTTTCAGTCTTTTTAGACTGTGTGTTTGCAATGCAGCCTGGGAGCTTTCTATGCTTCCAGTGAGTTATGAGAATTTCTACTGCTTTCTGAGCATTAAAACAGTTTCTGAAACAAACCTTGTGTTGTTTTCTCATGTTTATAATGCTTATAACTCATGTATGGTGGAAATTCTTTACAGCATATTTCAGCTCTGTTTTTATTTGGCTACTATTGCATGTTTTTATATATATATATATATATATATGTGTATATATTATATATGAGTGTATATATATATGTGGGGCACATATAATATAGTGTTTCCGGGGCCCCGCACATGGGCGGGAATATTCTAATGCTTATGACTTTGATGAGGATACCCCTGGAAGAGAACTAGGATTACAGGTAAGTAACTAATCCGTCCGATCTATCATTAATTAACTTTTTGTAAACTGAGGAGATGGTGCTATCAGGCACATAGCCATCTAACAGTCTATCCTCAAGCGGAGTCGATTCCGGAATTACCTCCCCGACCGGGAAGGCCGACCTCAACGCAGGGCGAACCTGAGCATAGCGGAAGCGTTCCGAATTACCTAGATCAAACTCCTCCTGCAGCGATTCAAATGATCTCACCTGACCCCCGACCCAGAGGTCCCCAACCTAACTAATACCAATGAGGTCCCATTTATCGAACCCCTTAGTATTCCATAATTTGCCAAGTTTATCTGAACCGAATAGTGGGGTCGCCCGAGTCAGACGATCCGTCCAACCCATCGCCCTAGTCGCGTCTCGTCATAGGTATACCGCTATCTTCGTAGGTCCTGTCAAAGACCCGACCACCGACTTAGATTATAGCGCCCTATAATAGTTACCACCAGGCAAAAGCCACCTATCCATGGCGAACACGGGATTCAAAACGGGACCATACATGCTGTGATTAATCGCTCCCAATTGGGACGCCCAATAGTAGCTCTTTATGTCTGGGAGGGCGATACCCCCGTCGTACCAAGGGAGTGTCAATTTAGCAAGCGAAATAAGAGGTCTACCATCCCATATCAATTTCCGCTGAAGATCCTCGATTTGCTTGAAAATAGCTGGAGGGAACTATATCAAAAGTGTTTTGGAGGGCATAGAGAAAACGGGGCAGTGACATCATTTTAAATAAGGTAGCACGACCAAGCGGTGAAAGTGGAAGCCTACGCAACCCCGCAACATCCTGCTTCAATCTGGACAAGGGCGGGAGAAGATTCAGTACATATCGGACTACGGGGTCCAATGAGACAAAAGTACTGAGGTACCGAAACCCCTTTCGCGCAATCTGGATGGGACAGTTGTGTGGGAGAAGAGGAACGTCGCCTGAAAGAACGTAAAAATAAGATTTGGTCCAGTTAATGATGAGGCCAGAGTTTTTGCCGAATGAGGTCAAGACGTCGCACAAGACTATCAGGGATTTCCGCGGCAAAGTCAGGTACAATAAAATATCGTCCGCATAAAGCGAGATACGATCTTCAAATTCGGAGGACCACCGAATGCCCTTCATCGAGGGCTCCCACCTAATCCACGCAGCGAGGGGCTCGAGAGCCAAGGCGAACAGGAGCGGAGACAAAGGACAACCCTGACGACTTCCCCTCTCGAGACCAAACGGAGCTGACACACGACCATTTACAACAATTTGCACGAGAGGTTCCTCGTAGAGTAGCCTAACCCAACCAATAAAGCCCGGTCCGAACCCAAACTTAGTCAACGCAGCCTACAAATATGGCCATTCCACAGTATGAAAGGCCATCGTGGCATCCAATGACGCCAAGATGGCTGGCTCACGCAACGTTGATGCTCTCGCGAGAACACCATGTAAACGCCGGAGATTCAGGGCGGTGTTCCTATGCGGGATGAAACCGGATTGATCCGGGTGTATCAATTCACCAATGACAGTAATCAATCTATTAGCCAGGACCTTCGCCAGAATTTTAGGTTCGGCGTTTAATAGGGAAATAGGACGATATGATGCACATCTGTCTCTAGGTTTCCCCTCCTTGTGAATCACAATAGTAGCCAACCGCTGATCACGGGGGAGAGAGCCACAGTCCCGGGACTCCAAAAACATATCTCGCAGATAGGGAGCAAGCTTATCCGGTCTCAGTTTATGCAGTTCAATGGGTAGGCCATTAGGACCCATTGCCTTCCCAGAATGCAAGGAGCGAATCGACAAAGCCACCTCATCAGCTGTTATTGCGGCGTCCATTCGTTCCCGGTCATCACCAGAGAGTCGAGGCAAAGTTATGTCTCGTAACAAGAGGTGTGAGTTCTCTTCCGATCTGTCCGAGACAGAGGAGTACACCGTCCTGAAGTGATCCACAAATTGCTAAACGATCTCTCTGGGGTCAGAAATCCGATCACCACCGACCGTTTCAAGCACAGGCACTACACGACTGGCTCTATCCCTCTTATCCAACCACGCAATCAACTTACCAGCTTTATCCCCAACATCTTAAAGGTGTCCCTGCTGCTCTCTACTCATGGCTTTAGCTGCGTCAGTGACCAGAACCCTGTAATCAAGTTGCTTCAAGCGCAGTACATGCAACGCATCACGGGTCACCCCTCTTTCCAGATCTAACTCCAAATCCGCTATCTCTGCCTCAACCCTAAGCACATCTTCGTCCCTCTTCTTCTTGACACTAGCTATCAATGATAGAGCCTGCCCCCTAAGAACGGTCTTGAAAGCCTCCCAAAGAGATACAGCCGAGGAAACCGAACCCTCATTCTCGATGAAATATTGTTCAGGAGATCTCACCAAGGCTGCACGAGTCTTGGGGTTTCGGAAGTACCAGGGGTTGATCGGGGCCATTCAGCCCTCAGTCTCAGTGCCCAGTTCCATCCGAAACCAAAAGGGAGAGTGGTCGGAAATACCACGGGCTAAATGTTTAACCTCAGTGACTGAGAGGGCCTGCACTGCCGGTACCAATACATAGTCGATTCTGGAGAGGCTACCGTGCGCACCAGAGTGGAAAGTATACTGCTGCTGAATCGGGTGCAACATTCGACCAGACCCAGGGTATCGAGGAACTCAGAAAGCCAGTTTTGTGCACTTCGCAAATCCCTGGGTCGGTGCCGATCCAGCCGGCCAGAAACCACCGCATTAAAGTCACCCCCCATGAGTAATGATCCCTCGGGGAGAGCTAGGAGAACCTGCCCCAGGTCAGCAAAGGTAGTTGACTGCAAGCCAGGGGGGACGTACACGGAAATCAGGGAGATAGTGCGGCCCTCCCACCTACCCGTAAGAGCAACATAGCGCCCCCTATCATCAAGAACAGTGGAGTCAATTTCGAGTGGGGGAGAATTCTTTTTTTTTTTATATTTCTTTTTATTGAAGTGAAAAACAAATGAACATAAAAGAAAAAACAGCACAAGGCAGTATATTCATAAATGTGTCACATCAATGCGAGGATAGGGACATATAAATGCAATACAATCGACAGAATCAGGGTAGCGGCAGGGGACAGGAGACTGAAACAGGAGAAATGCTTAAATGGTTGCGGAGGAAACATCAGGGTGGGAGGGAAGCAGTTCAGTGTCTAAGTCCCCTGGAGGGGGAGCACATATCTCACCACGGTACGAGTTCCATTGGTTCCAGACCTTTTCCCATTTACGAGGTCTGCCACGGGCACTGTACACCGTCTTCTCTCTGAACATGCACCAATCCATGTTTTGTTTCCATGCCAGAACCGCAGGTGGCCTCTGGGCACCCCATAATTGGGCTATGTCTCTCTTGGCAATCATATTGCCATGGGTTACCCATTGAAGCTGCGCCACATTGTAATCATTCGGCTCCCACACGTTCAACAAGCACCGCCTAGCCTCAGGCATCGACGTCACACCCGTGACCTCACTCATAACTTCATGCACATGAGTCCAATAGCGCGCCACCGCAGGACATTCCCTGATTATATGGAGAAAGGTACCCACGAGGCCACAACCACGCCTACACAGCCCATCCAGAGAAAATCCCATGTGCACCATACGCGGCCCAGTAACATAGACCCTATGAAGAATTTTGAGTTGAACAAACCGAAGGCGCGCCGGGATTGCCACCTCCTTAGGGGAAGACACTGCCGCCTGCCAATCCTCATCGTCTAGCTCCAAGCCGTCACTAGTCCAGGCCTCTCGGAGGCGACATAGGAGGTCAACCCGGTTATTTATCAACTTTTTGTATATTAGCGAGATCGTGCTGTCCGGGACATACTGTCCAGTATACGGTCCTCAAGCGGGGATGCCTCCGGAATATCCACACCCACTGGAAAAACAGATAACAACGCATGTCGAATTTGCGCATAACTAAAAAATTCCCTAGCATTCAAATCATACTCTACCTTCAGTTCCTCAAACGTCTTGACCCTACCTTTGGTCCACACATCAGTCACCTTGCAGATGCCAATTACGTCCCATTTATCGAATCCCTTTGTCTTCCATAGGGACCCCAGTCTCTCAAACGCATACAGCGGGGTCGCGCGAGTCAGTTTATCCGTCCAACCCAGGGCGGCCTTGGCGCGATACCATACCGGTACTGCTATCCTGGTGGGGCCCGTGAGTGCCCTCCCCGCGGATCTTGCGTACAGAACCCTGTTATAGTCCCCGCCGGGCAACAGCCACTTATCCATCGCAAACGCCAGATTTGGCGCGGGACCATAGGTACAGTGGTTAATCGCCCCCATCTGAGAGGCCCAGTAATAACGACGAATGTCAGGAAGCGCAATTCCACCATCATACCACGGGAGTGACATCTTCGCAAGGGCAATACGGGGACGACCCCCCCATAGCAATTGCCTCTGTAGACTTTCAACCTCCCGAAAGTAGCTAGCAGGCACAGTGTCGGAAGTATTCTGCAAGGCATATAAGAACCGGGGCAGCGACATCATCTTGAACAATGCCGCCCGTCCTAGAGGGGATAGAGGGAACCTACGCCAGGCGGCAACGTCAGACCTGAGGCGCTGAAGCGGAGGCAACAATTTACGCTCATAACGGAGTACGGGGTCCAAGGTAATAAAGATCCCCAAATACTTGAATCCCTCCTGCACCTCCTGTATAGGACATCCACGAAGCAAAAGGGGAGCGTCGCCCGAGAGAACATAGATGCAAGACTTAGACCAGTTAATGACAAGACCGGAATTTTTACGGAAAGAGTTCAAGACGTCGAACAGGACTATCAACGACTTCCGAGGTGACGTGAGATACAACAAGATATCGTCCGCGTACAAGGACACGCCGTCTTCAAAGTCTGAAGTCCATCGAATGCCCTTCAAAGACGGCTCCCACCTCAGCCAGGCCGCCAGGGGTTCCAAGGCGAGAGCAAAAAGAAGTGAGGACAAGGGGCAACCCTGGCGCGTCCCTCTGCCATGGGCAAATGTAGCGGAAACTCTGCAGTTTACTACCCCTTGCGCTAACGGATCAGCGTAGAGCAACTTCACCCAGCTAATAAATACTGGGCCGAAACCGAACTTCGCGAGGGCCGCCCAAAGATATGGCCATTCCAGCGTATCAAACGCCATAGCGGCGTCCAAAGAAGCCAAAATGGCTGGCTCACGTAACGTCGCCGCCCTTGAGAGGGCGCCGTGCAGGCGCCGGAGGTTCAGTGCCGTGTTGCGATGTGGTATAAAACCGGATTGATCGGGGTGAACCAAGTCGCCGATGACGGTTATTAAGCGATTAGCAAGCAGTTTGGCCAGGATCTTAGGCTCGGCATTTAAAAGAGATATGGGTCTATATGAGGTGCAGCGGTCGCGCGGCCTCCCCTCCTTGTGTATTACAACAATAGAAGCCAGTCTTTGATCAGGAGGGAGGGAACCCGTTTCCAACGATTCCAAAAACATCGACATGTGATAAGGGGCTATCACATTCGGGCGAAGTTTGTATAGCTCAATGGGGAGTCCATTCGGGCCCATGGACTTCCCCGACCGAACCGCACGGATGGCATTCGCCACCTCCTCGACAGTAGGTGTGGTATCGAGGAGTTCCCTTTCAGGGTCTGACAAACAAGGCAACGCGATATCCCGCAAAAGTAGCCGAGAGTCCTGCTCAGGTCTATCTGACACAGGGGAATAGACATCCCAGAAATACTCCGCAAAACACTCCACTATCTCAGCAGGGCCAGTTAGTCTCGCTCCATTCGCACTCCCAAGCACCGGAACCACACGACTAGCACACTCCTTCTTATCCAACCACGCGAGTAATTTCCCCGCTTTGTCACTCATATCATACAGACGTCCTTGCTGCTCTCTGCTCATTACCTTTGCAGCATCAGTAACCAGTGCTCTGTAATCGAGTTGCTTGAGACCAAGGAGGTGCAGCCTATCTTGGGTAACCCCCGAATCCAACTCCCCTTCCAAAGCAGTTATTTCATTTTCAATTCGAACAACCGCCTCCTGTTTACGTTTCTTAACATTGCTAATTAAGGAAAGGGCCTGGCCCCGAATGACACTCTTGTACGCTTCCCACAGTGAAACAGAGGAGGACACAGAACCTACATTCTCCGCAAAGTAATGATCTAGCGCTTTAATCAGTTCCGCCCGCACCTTAGGGTCCCGGAGGTACCAGGGGTTAATCGGAGCCACTCGTCCCTCCGTTCCCAGCTTCGTGTCCATGACCAACCACAATGGGGAGTGATCCGAAATACCCCTGGCCAGATGTTTAATCTCCCTGATAGAGGAGGCCTGCGGAGAGGGCACCAGTACATAGTCTAGTCTTGAGAGACTACCGTGGGCACCGGAATGGAACGTGTATTCCAACTGCCCCGGGTGGAGCAATCTCCAGCAATCAACCAGTCCCAGAGTGTCCAAGAAGCCACCCAACCAGGATTGAGATTACGCAATTTCCCTAGGAGGGTAGCGATCGCACATCCCGGACACCACTGAATTAAAATCTCCACCCACCACCAGCTGACCCTCTAGAATTCCCAGAATCACCTTCCCCAAATCGGCAAAAGTAGTAGTCTGCAGACCAGGCGGAACATAGACAGAGAGGAGGGTGATAACCCTCCCCTCCCAGCGCCCAACAATGGCGGCGTACCGCCCTCTATCATCGAGGATAATATCAACCTGAAGAGGGAGGGAGTTCCTGACTAAAATACCAACCCCCCGAGAGCCAGAGGTGAATCCGGAGTGTGCTAAGAGACGATAACCACGCCTGTTCATGGCAAGGCACGTATTGCCTATTAAGTGCGTCTCCTGTAGCAACACCACATCAGGGGATAAACGACATAGCAGTTGTAGTACCACTCCCCGTTTTATCCTATCTCCCAACCCATTGACGTTCCAACACAATAACCTCAATCCCCTACCCCCCATCCAAGAAACCAACCCCATCCCCATCCCACAACAGATGCAACACAGAACCACAGGAGATCATCGGTACATTGCCTTGAGAGAAAGAAAAAAACAGTAACTTCGCCCCTTCTACCCCCCCACAGACCCCCAACATCATACCTCCCACCCTGCACCCCTGCGTAAGACTCGAAAGCCACCCCAACTTGCAGTGTGCCTGTCGCCCTAACACACAACTAATCTACGAAAAGAACCCTAGAGGAGGAAAGACTCACCCACCCCCCGCCCATACCCCCGAAAGACAGTACAATAGCAAACGAATTTGCATAGCATCAAAACACTGCTGAAAGTCAATATGTTGATCCGGGAGCCGATCTCACCCCCTATTCCTGCTCCACCGGGCCGCCCTCAGCCCCTCCGGAGTACTCAGAGTGTTCTTGTCGCGTGGGCAGTGTGTCAAGCCAGTCTCCCGCAGCCTCAGGATGGTTAAAGAAGAACGTCCGATCTTCGTACACCACACGTAGCCGGGCCGGGAAGAGCATAGCATATTTCATGTCCCTGTCTCTCAATCTCTTTTTCACCCCTTGGAACCCCAGTCGCTGTTTCTGTATCTGCTGGGTGAAGTCCGGGTAAAATCTCACTGTAGTATTTTCAAAGGCAGTGGGACCACTCTGGCACGACGCTTGCAGGATCGCGTCTCTGTCACGAAAGTTGAAAATCCTAGCAATAATGGGTCGCGGGGTGGCCCCCTGCTTGGGCATACCTCCCGGTATCCTATGAGCCCGTTCCACAGCGAAGAACTTACTGAGACCCTTAGGAGCGAGGTGGTTCACAACAAGGTCCTCCACAAGCAGGTCAACCGAAGAGGCATCCGTTTTTTCAGGGACACCGACCACACGAATGTTGTTCCGTCGTGAACGGCTTTCAAAATCTTCGAGGCGTCGGGAGAAAAAGTCGTGCGAAGATCGCAGGTTACTGACCTCCGCCTGTAGATCAGAGACGTCGGTGATGAGACTGGAGGTCTTCAAGTCGAGAGATTTGACCTTTTCGTTGGTTTTGGCTAGATCTGCCCTGATCAGAGTGACATCAATAGCAACTGTGTCCAGTTTGTGGGCCAGGGCCTCATACTGTTGACCCAGCGAGGCCTTCATGCCAGCAATGGCGCCCATGACATCTCGCAGTGTCGGGTCCTCACCCGTCAAGGAATCGTCTCCGACGTTGCTCGGGGGTTTATTCGGACCCCCCGGAGAGCCCTTGGAGAGAGTGTATCTGTCCATGATGTTTGACTGTACTGAGCTCCCACGGAGAGCCGGCTTGGTCTTGCGCTTCTCACCCCCGGGCTTGGTGGCCATCTTGGGTACAGCGCCCCGGAGGGGAGCCTTGGACCTGGTGAAAATGGCTACACTCGATGCAACCAAAACGGGTCCTTAGGATAAAGTGGGCACTTCACACCAAACGATGAACCACAGTAGGCCAGCGCAGCACTCGAAATGAAGCAGGAAAGCAGAATGTGACCAGGGCAGGTCAGGGCAAACCAGCGTCGGAGAGGTCTCGAAGCCAAAAACTAAACTGAAAGTGAATGGCAGAGCAAGGAGACTCGGGCAAGCCGTTGTTGTTCGATTACTGCCCGGCTGGCAGAGAAATTGAGCCCGGGCCAGCACCAAGGAGCAGGCCAGAAAAGTTCAGGAGCCCGTAACTTCGGCTCCCAAAATCCAAATCGGAATCTGAAAACAGCTAGTAGGTCAGCCAGGTTGTGCCAGTAACGACCCGTCGTCGTAGCCAGGATAAGATGCAGGATAAGCGGCGGAGGCGGCGAAGGTCCGGGAGCCTTGTGCTCACGCGACCATTCCGGTTGCGTGCGAAGCTCCTCCCGGGAGAGAATTCTTGATCATGATACCCACCCCTCTGGAGCCAGAGGAGAATCCGGCATGAGCAGCCAATCGATAACCCCTCCTGTTCATAGCCCGACAGGTATCACCAATCAAGTGCGTCTCTTGAAGGAGAATCACATCTGGGAAAAGACGCTTCAACAGTTGCAGCACAACGCTTCTCTTTATCCGAGCCCCCAGACCATTGACATTCCAACTAATCAAGTTAAGCCCTCTACCCCCATCCCGAAATAGAAAGAAGATCCAACCCCTGGAAGAATACAGCACCGTGTTCAATTTAGTCATGGATACATTACCTTGCGAAAAAACACACACATTCCCCAACAAAACCCCCCGACCCCCCTCAGCAACACCCCGTTACATTACCCCCCGACCTGCACCCCTGCATAACGTTAGAAAACCACCCAAACTTGCAGTGTGCCTGGCACCCCCCCATCGAACTAAGCTACAAGAAGAAACACAGAGGAGGAAAAAGACCCACTATTGACCCCGCAAATCCCAAAATAGATATTCAGTCAATTGTCAGGATTAGCGAACCACTGTTCGAGGCTAGCAAGGATCCCCGGAAACCGTCCGCCGGCACCTATTCCTGTTCTGTCGGACCCTCCTCCGCTCCACCAGTCTGTGACTCCGAAGAAGGCTGATTCGATAGAGTATCAAGCCAGTCAGCCGCCACCTCAGGACGATCGAAAAAATAAGTTTGCTCTGCATGTTCAATTCGTAGCTTGGCCGGAAAGAGCATGGCATATTTGAGGTTCATGTCTCGCAATCTTCTCTTCACACCCACAAAGCCGAGTCATTGCCTCTGGACCGATTGGGTGAAGTTCGGGTAAAAGCTGACAGTGGTGTTTTCAAACTTTGTGGGGCCATTCGTCCGTGAGGCCTGCAGAATAGCGTCTCTGTCTTGAAAATTGAGGATTCTGGCTATTCTAGGCCGCGGAGAGGCTCCCAACTTCGGGCGACCACCTGGAACTCTGTGAGCACGTTCGATCGTAAAGAACTTGCTCAGTCCCTTGGGTGCGAGATGACGAACTATTAAGTCCTCAACAAAGAGGTCTGCTGCCGGATCTTCTGCTTTTTCTGGGACCCCTATGATACGGACATTGTTCCGGAGGTATAGGCCACAGTTTTCAAGGCACCATAACTTCGGCTCCCAGTGTCCGATCGAAAAGCATATTGCAGGTTTCGCCTCACGTGTGGTTCGTCTTCACAAAGACATCGATGAAAAACAGGATATATGACCGGATAGATGCGGGAGAATGCGAGGGTCTCGGGAGCCCTAAGCTCACGCGGCCATCTTGGTCGCGCGCGAAGCTCCTCCCCCGGTTGCATGTTGTTGAATTAGTTTATGGGAATCATTGCAGCGTCTTTAATTAGTTACCATTGCATACATACACGGGGCACCATAGTCTTGCATAGATCTGTATTAAAACATCTCCCTGTGTACTCGCCGTAAGACCAAACAAATTCAAAAACCTTGCAGTTACGGTTCAACATGTATTCTATGCCAGTCAATAAGACTTGTAAATAAAGAATAAGTACTTATAAAGTTGCTAAACCCATTAGCACCCCAAAGGTGTTGTTGTCATAATCAATTATTAGATTTCCCCAAACCCCCATGTGCCTCTCAGGCCTACACAGACTGAGCATCCTTGCTTTCTGTTTAAATCCTGCATTAACAGGGTCGGAGTGGGTCTGAAAATGGGCCCAGCTACCAAAATAAAAGTGCCCCTAATCTCTTCAACCAGTCATACCAATGATGTGCAAAGACAAGGTCCTCGCTCAAATAAAAAAATAAAAAAGATGCATAAAGAAATGGGATGATCTCTACCAAAATGAAAGCTCCTTTGATATTTCTTCACTTCTCACTGACTTTCACCACACACCATTAGACATGTTTCTCTTTTACCATCTTCGGGCCACACTTAGGGCAAACACACCATGCTTCTCATTAGAAACCCCCACCTATAAACCACTAAAATACCTACTAACCATCAAGTCAACTAGGAAACTAAGGACAAATCCATATACCACAAGCCAGACCGAGGCCCCTGTACTCCAAGGCACAAGAGGACAATGCATTACGTACCTCGCTAACTGACAAGGAATTGCAATATTGCTGTTCAGACTGCTTGTAAGAAATTGAGTTGTTGGTTGACAGGTTAAAAAGCCCTGGTCATGCAGCAAACACCATC
The DNA here is from genome assembly GCF_964261635.1 of Lissotriton helveticus. Lineage (NCBI taxonomy): Eukaryota > Metazoa > Chordata > Amphibia > Caudata > Salamandridae > Lissotriton > Lissotriton helveticus. The sequence goes on from NC_136073.1 coordinate 372,847,168, forward strand.
CTTGTCAGGGTAAGGCACAAGCAAATCCCAAATTAACCTGAGCTCACCCCCTTGGTAACTTGTCACAGAACAGTCACCTTAATTTGTCATGTTCCCTGTATGGCCCATTGTTAGAACTGGGGGTCTCTAGTTTGCAATGATATACACCTTTGACCAAATAGGGACCCCTGCTTCTGAGTCAGGGAAAGGGGATTACACTACTGGATAACCCCTGCTCACCCCTTTGGTAGCTTGGCACAAGCAGACAGGCTTATCTCAGAGGCAGTGTATTAAGCATTTGTGAACACACACAGTAATACAGTGAAAACACTACAGATGGACACAACACAGGTTTTATAAAAATTGGTTTTATTTATATAGGCTTAACACAAGACCAAAAACAACAAAAATCCACAATACTATACTTAAAATAGACTTAAAGATGGTAGAAGTCACTTAGTTCAAGTTGATGATAAATGGGACACAGTTCTCACAAAAGTGACGCAAAACAGACGGCTCGCAAAGTGGAGATGTGAAGGTTCCTAGCTTTGGGGGAGACGATGCGTCGCGCCTCAATGCTTGCGCAGAGTAGGGTATGCGTCTTGGTCCTTACCAGAGAGGAGGTGATGCTTGGATTCTCGTACTGCGGCCCGATTACGATTAAGGCAAGATGGCGCCTCGAAGCGATGCGACAATCCGGTGCAATTAAATAAGATGGCGCCCTTGATGCGACGACGTGAAGGCGATGTGTACACACCCAGCGGCCCTGCGGCGAACTCTGTAACTTTGGAGCTGCGATAGGCCCTGCAACACACTTCTCCGATGATCCTACAGCGACCCTTGCGGTGGCGACACTCTTCTCCGGTGATACGTCGGGTAATAGCTGTGACGAAGGCATTTTTCTCTGGTGATGCGGCGGCGACCTCTGCGGTGGCGACATGCTTCTCCGGCGATGCGACGGCAACAGCTGCGACTGGGACACGCTTCTTCTCGATGCGTCACGCTTCCAGCAGGCTTCTGTAGACAGAATTCCCAGCAAGGAAATTCAGAGGGGAGCTGGTGGTGAAGTCTTTTGTCCCTGATACTTCAGCAGGAGGCAAGCACAAGTTCAAGCCCTTGGAGTACCATACTGCAAGATGATGAAAGTTCTTTGAAAGTTCCTCTTCCCTTGGCAATAAAGAAACCACTGCAGGCCAACCCAGCACACTGGCTGGGGGGCAGTCCAAACCCCTGCAGCTTCCTTGGTTCTTCTCATTGGCAAAGGTTTGTCTTGTTGTTCCAGAAGTGATCTAAAGTCTTGGGGCTGGGTCCCCATATTTATACTCATATTCTCTCTGTTCTCTGAAGGCAGAGAGGCCTTTGCCTAGTCCAAACCAGTTCTGGTCAGTCCTGGAGAACTTTGTTGACAAGACTCCTCCTTTCCTTTCACAGTGTAAGCCAGGGACATCAGACACACCACAGGAGGTGGAGCCAGCATTGTGGAGGGAAGGCACAGCCCTATTCAGGTCCCAGGTGCAACTCCTCCCACCCATCTACATGCAGATCTCTCTATTCAGCCCTGTGCTGACTCACCCTGTCTCCTGGAATCCCCCAGCCCCTGTCACTCAAACTCCAGACAAGGAATACACAACCTAGCAGAGGCAGGCTTGGATAGTTAGGCAAGAAAATACCTACTTTCTAAAAGTGGTATTTTCAAACACAGAACGTTAAAACCAACTATCACTCGAAGACGTATTTTATCATCCTGATTTCAGACATAGTGAACTCAAATTTACCTAGATCTGAGTCAGTTAGGATTATAGGATGTTAGTATCAAACTGCCCATTCTGACCTATGGGGAACAGGTACCCTTGCAATAGTGAACAATGAAAATGGCTGTAATTCCCTAATAGGACATGCCACACACATCAGGGCATGTCCTACCTTATACTTACAATGCACCCTGCCCTTGGGCCTACCTTAGGGGTTTTTCAATCAAAAGGAGGGAGGCAGAACTAATGGATCAATTCAGCTTCCAGGTTATATAATCAAAAATCAAATGGAGAAGGGATCACTTGATACTACAGCACCAGGGATTGTTAGAGACCTTCTTAAAAACACACTTAACCTCTACGTAGTTGAATTAATAAATTCAACTGAATAGACACACCTAAATATTAGCGGAAGCAATCACCAGAGAATAACAGGGCATTTTGGCAACAAGTAAATATCGGCATCGAAATAAATGACTAATATATTCGCGATACCTCACTTCTTTGTATATCTTTACAACATGTGGATACCAACGTATTCTTTTAAGAAAATATGCAAAATAAATGAATTATATACATAGCCAGTGGACATCTGTTGGCACTAGGACACCATAAGTTTGAAGGACAACAACAAACATTTTGATTTAATGTACAGTGGCGATAAGACTAAATTTGCAAAACCTCAGTACTATGCTCACAGTTTTTTCACCTTTATATTTAGAAAGAAGTCACTTAAGTGAATATAGATAAAAGAAAATGATGATAGGGTTAAATGAATAACATGAGAACTAGTTATTCTCTCCATTTCAAGTACTAATGGCCTCGATAGGAAGAAGGTAACAAATTGAATCACATTTGTGCTACACAGTCGTGTAAGTACACCTCTTTTTTAATTTCCATCTTGGTCCTGAAGAAAGCCTCCTAGATCCGGCTGGGCATTACGAGGCTGAAACATGTCGACCAACTCTGACCAATTCTGATGTATAGAGGATCTAGTTACACGATCCTAATCTACACTAAACCTTTTTTAATAATTCTTGAATCACATATTTTATTAAATTTATTTTGTTGATCCAAGGATTTTTTAGACTTACTAATAGATTTTTGGGAGCACTGTTTCTGGACACTGCTACATATCCAGTGGTTACCTCCGGGTGGAGGTTGCAAACACCTATAAAAACCCTATGATGATGCACCCACGCTACGTACATTTGGTGGAGAACCAAGATATACCACCACATCGCTTACATGCGTGCATGAGATTTTTTTTAAGAAGGTCTCTAAAAAACCCTGGTGCTGTAGTATCAAGTGATCCATCCTACCTTAGGGGTGTCTGTTATGAAGAATAGGGAAGGTTCGGGGACTGGCACGTGGGTGCACTTACCCAGTCGACATGGCAGTACTAGACTGCACAGAGGCTCTGCAATGGCAGGCCTGAGACACACTTTACAAGCTACCTCTGTGGGTGGCACAACCAGTGCTGCAAGCCCACCGTCAACATTTGATGTACAAGCCCTGGGCACACATGGTGAACTGTACTAGGGTCTGACAAGTAAATCAAATAACCCAATCATGGAGTCACTAATCAATACATCAATTTAACATAGGGAGCACTTGCACTGTGGCACTGAATAGCAGTGGCACAGTGCCCTAAAGCATCTAATCAGCAAAACAGATAAAAAACAGAGGAGGCAATCAGTAAAAATGGAAGGGAGACTCACGCAAATGATACCTGGTCTAACACCCATTGTAATTTTTCCTATGTTAGCCTAGTTGTGCACGCTGTGGGACACATTTCTTTTCCACACTTTACTACATAAACACACTTACTTTTCCGCCACATTGTATTTACATACAGAACCTGCATATGTTTTTGTGTTAGTCCGAATACCATGGACCAGGTCAAAAACAATGCCTCTTGTTATTTATTTATTTTATTTTAGAAGTTTTCTATAGCGCTGGCCAGACCCAAGGGTATCGGAGCGCTTTACAGCAGGATGGAGAGAAGTCCAATACAGGATAATAGACAAAATAAACATAATCATAAGTGTTCAGAGATTACAATTGTGCTGAGCGACTGAGGTGTGACGTTGAAGTAGAGCGGTCCAGGGATCCGAGGTGCGCCATTGAGGTAGACAGGTCAAGAGATATTCTCGATGCATAGACAAAGCTTTATGCAGAAATTTTCTCCTAGCGGTGATGAACCAAGGCGATGGGTTGGGGAGAGGGGATGAGGTAGGCAGTGGGTGCGCGATGTCGGGTGACTGCCAGGTGGAAGCGTGTGAGTGACGTAATTAAGTTCGGGAAGGCACGGTTGAGGTAAAGGACTTTTAGGAGGCTTTTGAATTTTGGAAAGGAAGGGGTAGATCTGATGTCTACAGGGATGGGTTCCGGATTTTAGGAGCGTTGCCTGCAAAAGAGCGGGCTATGGTTTTTTGTTTGCGTGTTTTCAGGGGGATGAGTAGGAGGGAGTTGGAACTCCTGAGACTTCTAGACTAGCCGCCTTTCTTGAGTTTAAAAGCTAGGCATTCCGGTTTCCCTGTGTGCAGGGCTTTGTGTGTAAGCAGGCAGTTCTGAAGCTGGCACGCATTTCCACTGGGAGCCATTTTAGATCTGTGTGGTCACATTTTTTGACTCCGGTGGCCATTCTGGCAGCTGCATTGAGGGTATTTTTGAGTGGTGCTAGGTGGGAGAGAACTGTACCAGGGAGGACTGCGTTCCCATAGTCCAGTCTAGACAACACCAGAGATTGGGTTGCTTGTTTGAGGTTCTTAGGTGGAATGTGGGGTTTGATTTTATTGAGGAGCTTCAGATTGAGGAAGGCGCTCTTAGCTGAGTTTGTAGTCAAGGTGATTCCAAGTGATTTTACCGAGTTTGTCAGGGTGAGATTCCCGTTGAGGGCATCAATTGCTTTCAGCCATTTAACGATTTGCGGGTTTTCTTCCTTGTTGGAGATAAGGAGGATCTCTGTTTTTCCTTGATTGAGTTTAAGGTGGTTCGTTGATAGCCAATCTTGGACTTCTCTGAGAGTATTGTTGAGTCTTAGAACGTTGTTAAAGGAGGAGGTTTCCAAGTAGATCTGAGTGTCATCTGCATATAGATGGAAAGGGATGTTGGCTTTTTTCAGAATGGTGATGAGGGGTTCCATATATATGTTAAACAGTTGAGGGGAGAGAACGGATCCTTGGGGGACACCTCTGTTCACGGGGAGAAGGTCAGATATAAAGGATTTGATTTTTACTCTATGGGAGCGAGAATGCAGCTGCTGTTTGTGAGCACAAGTCTTATCATATAACTGAGGACAGGAGTTCTAAAAACACACTGAGCGAAGGTCCTGAAGCAAGATTACTGCATCAGCTGAGATGTAGAGCATCCATCCATGTATGCTAAGGTACGTGGTCCACCATTAATCCCAGAGATATTTGATAATATAATCATTTAGTTTCAGTAGAAAGGCGGGGGTTTAAAGCTAATCGGTCTTATAACTTGACAGGGCTTTTTACAATACATGTGTTGAAATGGATGAATACGATGTTCATGAATTTCATGATATATGCAGGCACAACATCAGCAATATCTTAATCAAAGTGTGGGAATGGATCACTTGTCCTGTACAACCTTCGGTATGAAGGTAAATTACAGGAAATGGGGTGTCCCAGTCTAAAATGACCCTCATGCACGTGATGGGTATGTTTGACGTTAAAGCGGTATATCTTGGTTCTCCGCTTTTGAATCACGTGTGTGCATAATCATTAGGTCGATCGAGTTATGCAGCCTCCACCAGGAGGTTCTTACCCAAGGTTGATGCAGTAGTGAGCCAGTGAGAGGGGAATTCTAAAATAGTATTAAAAGGGGCCACGAAAACCAGGGTTTTATTTATTAGTCTGGCTTTCGGGTCCGGTAACTCTTTAGTATAGTGCACGTTGCAACTGGATTATGAGTAGTAAGTGCACTTAGAGTCTGAGGTTCTTGAATAGTGAGAGGAAAGTTCTAAAATGGTCGACATGTTTCTGCCATACTGCCTGGTTTAGGACTTACAGGCATTCTTCAGGACCGTTAAGTGAATAACGTGAAAGTAATATAAAAGTGGTGCTCAAAAAAGTGATAAATAGAGGTTGTTGACCTGTTATTCTTGTTATGAAGGTCTCATTGTACCTGTGGAGAGTAAACACAATGGTTTTGCAACACACACAAGGGAAAAGGGTACAGGGGGACACATACCTAGCATAAATCTGCTACATCTATCTCTCTTGTGATAGAATACTAAACAACTAAAAAATGGCAATACTTTTGTGACCGGTTATCAATCATGGCAATGTCAACTCTCTCTTGGGGCTCTCCATGCCCATGCAAAGGTCTGTAGCATGCTAGCAATCGTTTCATGCGTGTTGATCTTAGAAATATTTTTGGGTGCTTTACTAACATCTCATGTAGTCTGTGTACTACAAGCGGTTTCACTTCAGTGTGGATGTTCACCATTACATATAGCCCATCTACCGTATAAATGGTGCCAGAGCGGTTCTCACTACGTGATGACATAAAGGAAATCATTCCGTGAACCGTGTTTACAAATGTGACCCCATCGTGTTACGGTCGCAGGTGGAACTATCATGCGATATTGTTACCTCGCGCAAACAATTTTCGCGCTCCTGTCGGATTGATTAAGCTTCAGGGGGACCAGGGAGGGAAACATTTCGGTTAGTATCATTACTTCCCGTATACTTGCGGTTTTTTGAAGATCTCGTTCAGTGCGCTCCGCTACCTCTTGTGCCCGTCCCTGGCGCCTACTGTGCGCGTTGCTCAAGTCAAACCGGAAACTATTCCCAATGTTTCCGGGTTGTCATATGGGCGGGTGTGTTAGAGTTCTGTGTTCCTATTGGTTCTCTCTTGTGTTGTCATGGTGACCTAGCGAGTAAGCTCTCGAGATCGGGATTTTGTTATGAGTGAAGAAACAAAATAGTGGGTTTATATTAAACACAGTTCGGGTCAGATACAGCATCATCAATATCATTGGGGCATGTTAAAGCCGGGGTTGCTGGTCAGTCGGGTGAATAGGCTCTCATTGTTGAAGAATATAGGGGTGGGTGTCACTATTTCCGGACCTTCTATTTATTCATTTAGTTCTTCCCGCAGACAGGTGGGGTGGTATTGCTGTTACGCACCAATCATTTCTATCAGATCCTAACAGTTTCCTCGTAGATGTAAATCGAGTATCTGTCTATTTTGCCCCAGTTGTATTTTGTCAGAATATGAATCTAATGGAGTTTATTCAGTGCTCAGTTCCTAAAATAGATATATATTTCTTTCTATATTTCATAGCCACGTTCTCAATTGGAAGGGTGTTTTCGGATCGAGTTGAGGTTCCTTTTATCTCCTCATCAGGCTCAGCCACGGAATATTATCATTCAGCCCTTCGCTGTCCGTTTTGAGCCTGTGTACCCATCTCTGTTCCTTCTCAAAGAGAATTTTTTCTGCGTTCCTGTCTTTTCTTGTCAGGGTTTCAAGAATTACCCATTGTATATCATCCACTGTGTGGTTGGTCTCCAGATAATGTGTGGCCATTTTTGTGGTGCTCTTCTTACATTTCACATTACTCCTGTGTTCACACAGTCTTTGTTTTATTTTCCTGCACGTCATGCCGATATACTTCATCCCGCATGGACAAGTGATCATATAGATCACGTGAGTGGTGTTACAATTTGTGTGGTTTTTTAGAGTCCATTTAAAGTTTGGTAACAACTGCAATTCTTTTGTTGGTTTTGTGAGGCTGCACACAGAGCAGGTGCCGCACGGGTAGTGTCCTGTCACTTGTGGATTACCCCAGAGGTTGGACTGTTCTCTCAAAATACGTGGGGCAGGTCTTGTGTGGACTAATATATCCTTCAGGTTTCTAGTTCTTCTATTCGCAAACCTTGGTTTTGGCCATTTGAGGTTGCCCGATGCTAGTATTCTCCAGTTTTTATTGATGATCTTCTTTATATTGTTCGTCATCGGGCTATACGTCGTCACGCATGTGAGGACATCTTCCGCTGGTTGCTTGGGTACAGTCTCGAGAAGTGCTTCTCTACTTTGATTCCTTGCACGTTTTTTACATTTATTAATGATTTTCTTTGGATAGTCTCGAACTTCCAGTTTGTGGCAGAGTTCATTCGCTTGTGTTTGGTATTCAGTAGTGTTGCTACAATTTTGTCGCAACCTTAAAAATTGGCTGTATGGTAAGTTCTCTCTTAAGGGTCTGGGGTGGAAACTTTTGAAAGAGAGAAGGCTGTTTTTTGCGGTTGTTTTGAAAAAGGTCCGGGTTTTGAGAGTGTTATCCTCGGCATAGATGGTTACATCTAGAAAGTCGATGCTCTTGTTGTCTGCACAGTACGTGAATTTGAGGCATTCATCTCTCTGGTTGAGCCAGATATGGAAGTCCAGCAGGTTTCTTCGGTTTCCTTGCCAGATGACATAAATGTCATCTATATACCGCTTCCAGAACAGTATATGATGATGGAAAGGGTTGTCTTCATTGAAGATGTGTTGGTCTTCGAAAGTGCTGACGTAAAGCCCTGCCACGCTTGGGGCAAATGTACTGCCCATCGACGTTCCGTGGCACTGCAGGTATAGCGTGTCCTTGTATTGAAAAAAGTTTTCCATGAGTGCTATCCGACAGCATTCCAAGACAAAATGTCTAGGAGTCTTGTGTGTCCATGTAGAGTTGAAAAGTATGTTCTCGAGGGTCTCCATGGTCTTTCCTTGTGGAAGGCTCGTATATAGGCTTTTCACATCAAATCCAACCAGCAGCATTGTGGTGGAGGAGTATTCAATGTGCTGCAAATGGTTGAGAAGATCCCTTGTGTCCTTCAGATATGTTGGAGTCTTTTGGACCAATGGTCTGAGATATTGATCTGCAAACTGAGAGAGGGGCTCTAAAATGGAGCCTATTCCTGATACAATCGGTCGTCCAGGTGGTGGTATTCGTCCTTTATGTATTTTTGGAAGGGAATAGAAGTAAGGGGTTCTCGGTGTAGTTGTCCTTAAGTATTCTCCTTCGTTTCTAGAGATCCAATTGTTTGTTTCTCCTTCTTCTATCATCATTGAGATGGTCCTCTGTAATCTTGGGGTTGGGTCTATTGTTAGAATTTTGTAAAATTTCTGATTCGAAAGTAAATCCATACATTGTTGGTTGTATCCTTCAGCTGTTAAGAGGACAACTCCACCACCTTTGTCGGCGGGTTTCACGATGATACTCCGGTCATTTTTTAGGGCGTCCAGTGCTTGCTGTTCCAACCTAGTCATGTTCTGGAAGGGTCTCTGTTCTGTGTTGGCAAGTTCATCAATCCCTTTGAATAGTGCCTGTTCAAAAGTCTGTATTTCAATCGGGATTTGCGAGTTAAGTGGGCAGAAATTAGATTTCTTATTTAGAGTTGTGTCCCCTTCTTTGGTCGGTTGTTGTTCTCCTGTAAAGAAGGCTTTCAGTTTCAACTTCCGACAGAATTCCGCCACTTCGCATTTGGTTTTGAATACGTCCGTATTTGGTGTGGGAACATATCCCAATCCTTTATTAAGCACGCTTTCTTCTTCTTTAGTCAGAATTTTATCTGTCAGGTTCACGATGAGGGATTGGTGGAAGGGCCGGTTTTGGCTTTGGTCACGCTCCTCGTTTGTACCTGTCTCGTCTGGTCGGACCAGGTTACTCCTCTCCTCCGTGTTCTTTGTGATGGTTGGCCATTCCCTAAAAAAGGCATGCGTTGTTGAAAATTGGGGCCTGGTTGCTGTTGCATCTGGTGGTTCATCATCTGGGGACCTTGAAAATAGGGGTTCATCCATCCTTGAAAGTGAGGATTAAAAGGGGGGAAGGGTATCCCTTGATTGCCTGTTTGGAAAACTGGGGGGCGCCAGTAGTTGCGTCCTCGGCGGTTACCTCTTCTGTTTTGGTAATAATTTTTGTTGGCGTTGTTAGGATCATCTCCTCCTTGGTCAGATCCTGTACTTGACGTACCACTGTTGGAACCAAAGTTGGAGGCGTTGTGGTCAGCCTTGTAGTCTTTGCTACTGTATGGATGCACTTTCTCAATTGAGAATTTTTTCAGTTCTTTTGCCAGTTTTTTGGAGTTTAGTCTGAGTCAGATATTCATGGGTGTCACTCATTTCTTTGTTAATTTCGTCTAGTCTATTTTTGTATATTGTGATGTTAACAGTGTTGTTCAATTTTGTTTCTAGGATTTCGATTTTCACTGCAAGTTCATCTGTTAATCTGGTCGCAGTTTTAATAATTAGGACCAGATAGTCTCTGGTACATTTCCATGAAATCGCAGACCAATCGTTTCTGAAGGGTAGATCCTTCAGGAAAATCCTCGGTGCATTCGTAACCCAAAGTCCTCTGGGTGCTGTGTTCACTCTCAAATATTCTGTCATTATGATGCCGTGGACGGCAGTTCTGACTTGTTCTTTCTTTGTTTCTGTAAGTTCATCCCATTCTGTACAGTTGGAGAGGGTCTGAGAGAGGTCACTGTTCATGAATGGTGCCGGTCTGGCGAGTATCGCATCGATCTCTTCTATGGAATAGCTCAATCCCATATTTTCGGCCATTATTATGGCGGTCTTCTGGTCACTGGGGTAGTACTGACCAGGTCTCTGTGAAGACTCCCACAGCTGTGCGCTGCTTATAATTTTTTTATCAAGTGCGGGGGGAGGTAGAATGTTGATCTATTCAGTTTCCAAAGTCAATATCTTAATCAAAGTGTGGGAATGGATCACTTGTCCTGTACAACCTTCGGTATGCAGGTAAATTACAGGAAATGGGGTGTCCCAGTCTAAAATGACCCTCATGCACGTGATGGGTATGTTTGACGTTAAAGCGGTATATCTTGGTTCTCCGCTTTTGAATCACGTGTGTGCATAATCATTAGGTCGATCGAGTTATGCAGCCCCCACCAGGAGGTTCTTACCCAAGGTTGATGCAGTAGTGAGCCAGTGAGAGGGGAATTCTAAAATAGTATTAAAAGGGGCCACGAAAACCAGGGTTTTATTTATTAGTCTGGCTTTCGGGTCCGGTAACTCTTTAGTATAGTGCACGTTGGAACTGGATTATGAGTAGTAAGTGCACTTAGAGTCTGAGGTTCTTGAATAGTGAGAGGAAAGTTCTAAAATGGTCGACATGTTTCTGCCATACTGCCTGGTTTAGGACTTACAGGCATTCTTCAGGACCGTTAAGTGAATAATGTGAAAGTAATATAAAAGTGGTGCTCAAAAAAGTGATAAATAGAGGTTTTTGACCTGTTATTCTTGTTATGAAGGTCTCATTGTACCTGTGGAGAGTAAACACAATGGTTTTGCAACACACACAAGGGAAAAGGGTACAGGGGGACACATACCTAGCAGAAATCTGCTACATCTATCTCTCTTGTGATAGAATACTAAACAACTAAAAAATGGCAATACTTTTGTGACCGGTTATCAATCATGGCAATGTCAACTCTCTCTTGGGGCTCTCCATGCCCATGCAAAGGTCTGTAGCATGCTAGCAATCGTTTCATGCGTGTTGATCTTAGAAATATTTTTTGGTGCTTTACTAACATCTCATGTAGTCTGTGTACTACAAGCGGTTTCACTTCAGTGTGGATGTTCACCATTACATATAGCCCATCTACCGTATAAATGGTGCCAGAGCGGTTCTCACTACGTGATGACATAAAGGAAATCATTCCGTGAACCGTGTTTACAAATGTGACCCCATCGTGTTACGGTCGCAGGTGGAACTATCATGCGATATTGTTACCTCACGCAAACAATTTTCGCGCTCCTGTCGGATTGATTAGGCTTCAGGGGGACTAGGGAGGGAAAGCACGCATGGTTGAGCTCCTTACATCAGGTCGTCTGCTGCATGACCCCGTTCCCATGAGGCACAGGGTCAAGACTGATTTGCATATGGCCATGTCTGAACTGGGGTGGTGTGGTGAGCAAAATAACGATGGATTAAACCCAGATCTGTGACTGGGGGTGAATGTTTTGCCATTGTGCAACGTTCCGTCCATCAATTGTTGTTTTTGCATTTGTCACCCCGAGTGGGACGGGTATGCTCAGACGTGAGTCCCGTGCACTCCATGCCACTGGAATCGAACTATCCTGGCTGATGACGGCTGATAGCCAGAAACCGGTCCTTGGATGCTTGATTCCGGTCCAGGCAAGACATGGCTTGGCAGTTCGGGCTGGACTGTTCCCCTGAGGCACAGGGTCAAGACTGATTTGCATATGGCCATGTCTGAACTGGGGTGGTGAGCAAAATAACGATGGATTAAACCCAGATCTGTGACTGGGGGTGAATGTTTTGCCATTGTGCAACATTCCGTCCATCAATTGTTGTTTTTGCATGGTCTACGTGGCGGCACACTCCTGCTTGGGTTTTCCATCTGCTGGGGTGGTGTGCCTTGCTCCTTCAGAGGCTAGGGACGGCCCCTTGGATTGTCTGGCAGCGGCCAGAGCAGAAGAGAGATCCTGACCATTGGTGCTGTCTGCCCTGCTGCGCTCCAGTGTGAGCCTAGCAACAAATCGACGTGAGGCCGGCTGCTTGGGATTGTACGGTGGCCAGTGCAGGAGAGCTGGCTACTGTACAATCCCAAGCTTTAGGGGCACCCCCAACCTTGATTGGTGCCATGCCGATGCAAAGGCGACTTGGTGGTACCCTGTTACCACATTTGCGACAGGGCAGTGGCCCGCCACTTTGACTTTTGGGGCCTCATCCAAAATGGTCTACGGCTTGCTTATCAACACACGCTTTCTGCTTAAACATAACATGGAATTTACAGAGATGCTGACAGCACACAAAATAGACGTAACTTTTGTCTCCGAAACCTGGGCAGATAGTTTACCCCGGATTTATAATCATCAGAAATGATAGACCAGAAAAATGTGGAGGACTAGCGATCATTATTAAATACACTCTACCAATATTAGGTTCACCCACAGGAAGCAGCATAGATTGTGAACGGCTCTCCTTTAGAATCACGTTAAGTGACAACTATACTTTTAAAGGCACACTACTGTACAGACTCCCGGGTGCTAAAAGAAAATTCAAAGAAACTATTAGCCCAGTTATAGAATCAAGTATTGATGCAGAGGATTATTCTATGTTAGGTGATTTTAATTATTATCTAGAATGTCTAGAAGACCATCACACAGCACCTATTATAGAGGTGATGACCAGTGCATCGATGGAACAAATAGTTAAGCATCCCACACTTGAGGCCGGTCACACTCTTGATTGAATTTTCACATCTAACCCCTGTGTTAATATTCAAGAGCTTCTGCCAATCCCATGGTCAGGCCATAAGGCCATCCTTTTCGTAATAACCAATATTCATAATACCCCCTGCACCCACAATCCCCACAAGATAATCAAAGGGTGTAACTGGAGGAATATCAACCCACAGGTGTTGCAAACGGCTCTAGCTTCCCCGAAACCTGAGCTAGTGTCTGAAGCAAACCTGGCAACAGATAGTCTCACCAAATGGATTAAGTCTGCAGTTAATGCATTAGCCCCTGAAAAAAAGCTTTACCAATAAGTGTTCAAAGAAATACAAACCTTGGTCTGCGACTCACTGCGTGCTCAGAAACAACAATTGGAGAGACGCTGGAGAAGGAACTATGCCGAAGGTGACAAATTCCTATATGCACAGTCACTGATTGTCTATAAAAAATTATCCTGGATAAGAAAAGCAGCAATTTCCTGCAGGCAGGTAACTATAGTAAAACACTTTACAACCCTTAAGAGGCTAGCTACCTGAACCATAAAAAGTAGACAGCAGTGTGGAACCAACTTGCAGGGTGTTTTAAGGACAAAGAGCAAACTATATTTGAATCTCTCTCAGACAAGGGCACTGGCTGTACAGGAGATACCCCTACCATAACATTTCCAGGTTCCAACAAAGGTCTAGATTCGTTTGCTCCACCAAGCATAGAACAGGTCTTGCAGGTAAAAAGCTCTACAAAATCCGGAGCTTTCACAGACCCCTGCCCACCTAAAATCTATCAAATGGCACCTGACCGCATTAGCAAGGAACTCAGTTTTCTTTTTAACGAACTCATCAGATCTGAAAGAGACACGTTAGTGATAGATTCCTTACCTTAGAATATCCCCAGGCGTCAGACTGGATCCGGACATTTTTGTGTAGCAGTACCCTTGCGCGTCGGTAGGCGTCGTCTGCGGCTCCGCGTCCGTCGTCGGCGTCGTGGGCACCGTGATGACGTTGTCGGAGTACTTAGACGCCGCCTCCGCGTGCTGACGTCAGTTCTTCTTTTTTCCGCGCCTGCAGCGCAGATCCGGAAAAAGTGGTACCTTAGTCACTTTTTGACTAAACTTTGTTGAACTTTTGATCATCCTTTTTCGAAGTCTTCGACTCCGAACGGTGCCGGTAGGGATGCCTAGTTTTAAGCCCTGTGAGGATTGCGACCGGCTGATGTCGGTCACGGACCCTCACCGTCGGTGCCTCCACTGTCTCGGCGTCGACCACGACGACAAGACCTGTTCCGACTGCCGGGCCCTGACTTCGAAGGCTAGACGGGAGCGGTCCCGTAAGTGACTCGAACTCCGGCAGTCGGCCCCGCGCCAAGAGAGGTCCCGGCCCGGACGGAGGTCGAGGGACTGGCCGTGGGAGAGGAGCCATCGGAGCTCCGGGAGTCGACATCACTCCTCAGGGTCGAAGTCGTCAGGTAAGCACAAGAAGTCGAAGAGACGTCATCGCTCTTCCGACTCCCCCCGATGCTCGCGCGACACGGCCGGGGGTTCAGGTGGCACCGCCCACGCGGCTCCGTCGGAGTCGCAGGCGCCACGTCCGGCCTCATACCCTCCGGTCCCTGGGCCTAACGCGGCGCCGGAGGAGATCGAGCGGTTCCTCATGGCCATGAGGTCCCTCTCTCCTCCGACGGGCTCCGCGGCGCCTTCGGGCCCAGCGGACCCGTCTGAGGGTCCTAGCAGGTCGGGGGCTTCGGTCCCGACGCCGTCGGGTGCTTCGGCTCCGACGCCGCCGGAGGCGCAGGGCCCGGCGCCGCAGTGCCCCGCTTGATCCGGTTCCGGATCCGGGTCGTCGCCAGTGGCCTTAATGACCTCCCCGGCGCCGACCCCTCAGGTGTCATCCCCGGCGCCGTCTTCGGGCGGCGCCGTCCCCGACGCCTCCCTCGATCCGGTTCCGGCGCCGCTTCAGACACCGTTCGGAGAGTTCACTTTCCATGAACCGGCCCCATCCTTTGCTAACCCTGAGTACCAGGAGATGGGTGATGAGGAGGATTGGGAGGGGTCTGAGGACCCTCTGGCACGTGAATACCATTCTCAAGAGGACAGGGCAGGTGAACTTGGGGAGGCCAGTGGTATAGACACTTCGCCTGACACTGGCTTTGTCTCACCTCCTACCGTGGCTACGGAGGAGGGGGCAACCTATAGTGTGGTGTTGATGAGGGCGGCCAAGGTCTTGGGCCTTGAGCTCCCGTCACGGCCGTGAGGACTAACCTCCTCACTGAGGTCTTTAAGCCGCAGTCATGCTCAGCCGCGCCTCTGCTGCCGTTTAACGAGGCCTTGACTGACGTTCTTTTGGGCACTTGGTCCAAGACCGCTACGGGTTCGCCCGTAGATAGGAACGTGGCCTGACGCCACCGCCCGGCCCCGGGCGACCCATGTTTCCTGTCCACCCACCCCACCCCCGAGAGCCTGGTCATCCAGGCCTCCAATTCCCAGACCGCATTCCCGCATTCCCGTCGTCTCCGCCGGACAGGGAATCCAAGAGGTACGAGCAGTACGGTAAAAAGATCTTCTCCTCCCTTAGTCTGGGACTGCGGTCTACCAACACCGCATGCCTCTTGGGCCGCTACACCCACTCTCTGTGGGATACGGTTGCGGAAGTGCTGCCAGAGTGTCCGTTTGGAGGTACGGGCCAAACTCAGCCCAGCCCTTATGGAGGGCCGGGATGCAGCCAGATATTCTATCCGGTGTGGGCTGGATACCACCGACTCACTAGGTAGAGCGATGGCAACTACGGTGGCGGTCAGACGCCACGCCTGGTTGAGGTCCGCCAACTTTTCGGCCGATGTCCAGAACACACTGATGGACATGCCGTTTGATGGCCGTCGCCTTTTTGGCGATAAGGCAGCCATGCGCTTGAGCGCTTTAAGGACTCCAGGGTTGCGGCCAAGTCCTTGGGCCTCTCGGCCCCGCGCCAGCAATCGGCTGCCTTTCACTCCTTTCGTGGCCACGGAAGGGGTGTACCCACACGTGCTGCCAGCCACGCTCCGCAGGGTAATACCCAACGCGGTGGCGGCCGTGGAAACTGCCGTGGCGGCGGTCGGGGACAACGGCGAGGTCAGTCCACACCTTCCCCCGCAGCATCCGCCTCAAAACCCTCCTAGTCCGTGCTTTCAGGCCCATGTGACGCCAGTGGGGGGCAAGGTTCACCATCACCTCCTCCACTGGCGCACTGTCACGTCGGACAGGTGGGTGCTGCAGATCGTCCGAAGGGGCTACTCCCTCCCCTTCGAGGCGACTCCTCCAGCCATGCCACCGCAGAACCACCGTGTATCGGGGGATCATTTGCAACTTCTGCAGGAGGAAGTTACGGCCCTCTTGGCCAAGGGGGCCATCGAGCGCGTTCCTGGGCCAGAAGTAGGGTGTGGTTGTTACTCCCACTACTTTCTGGTACCCAAGAAGGGCAAAGGGGGCCTACGCCCTATCTTGGACCTACGGAACGTCAACGGCTTCCTCCGGAAGGAGAAGTTCAAAATGCTGACACTGGCTCAGGTCTTAGCTGCCCTGGACCCAGGAGACTGGATGGTAGCGTTGGACTTGCAGGACGCTTATTTCCACATCCCCGTCCTGCCGGCCCACCGGCGTTACCTGCGGTTCACGGTTGGCCACGAGCCCTTTCAGTATACCGTGCTCCCCTTCGGCCTTACCAGCGCCCCACGGGTGTTCACAAAGGTGATGGCGGTGGTCGCAGCTCAGGGGTTTCAGTCTTCCCCTACCTCGACGACTGGTTGTTGAAGGCGGGCTCGCCCCAGACAGTTGTCAGCCACCTCCAGACTATGGCAGATCTCCTGCACCAGCTGGGGTTCTCCATCAATGTGCCAAAGTCACACCTGTGCCCCTCTCAGAAGCTCCTCTTTTTCGGAGCGGTTCTCGACTCGGCGCGGTTTTGGGTTTATCCACCCGAACAGCGGGTCCGGGATATTCAGGCTCTGATTCCCATCTTTCAGCCGTTATCCCGGGTCTCGGTCAGGTTGACGCTGCGGCTTCTGGGGCTGATGTAGTCATTTGGGGTGCTATCCTGATGAGTGCTATGCCCTGAGGCATTCTGGGAGATGTAGTCTTTACATATTGCTGATATCAAACGTGTATCATCGTAATCCATTTTTAGTCCATTTTTGTTTAGAAGTTTTATTAAGTTCATGAAGGTAAAAACTACATCGGATAAACTTTGAGAAAACACGTGTGCGGGTCGCACTCATTTATGTTTTGTAAACTTGATGTCCCAAACCGACCCAGCACCGAAATGTACCTGATTACAACTTACATGGACATTCATTTATTCATATCGAATGAGCAACGTCTTGAACTGATATTGGGAATTCTGATTGAATTATGTTGATACAAATGTATTATTTCACGAGCACGGTTGAGTCATGCATTTAAGCATTTAGTTTAAGCATTTTATTTAGGTATCTCGTTTATGTTTTGGAATACGAACATGTGACAACAGGGGCTGTGACATCAGGAATATAAGCTGCAGTGGGAGGTAGAGGGTGTAAGGGCTTTTTTTCAAACTGGAGCGAATACATGAACGTTTTTGAATGTGGTTGCTGAAGGTAGGAGTCGGTTACAATGTAGCACACGTGTTGTGCCGTATGAGGGTTTAACAATCCACGTTGTCTTAAATGGGATGGGTTCAAACTGACAGTTTATTTTGTAGCTCGAGTACAACGAGAAAATAGTTTTATTTTGTGAGTAATTATTCCATTCGGGGATAGCATGTTATGTTAAACACTGTTAGAGGTATTAATTGAATTAGCGTATTTAGTGACACCAAAATCAATTCTTGATATAATGTTTATTCTTTACTGCAGATGTACCCCTGACGAAGGCCGTAGGGCCGAAATGCATTGGGTTAAACGCATCTATATGAAGCATGGGGAGCCGACGTGCTGTATTTAAAGGCTTCGGCATGATACACGCATTTGTACAATGGAGTTACCGTGCTTTTACCTTCATGAACTTAATAAAACTTCTAAACAAAAATGGACTACGATGATTTTTTATCATCCAAAGGGTGGTTGCATCTTGTGTCTGATACACGTTTGATATCAGCAATATGTAAAGTCAATGGGACTTGAACCTTGTCTTGACATATTTGTCTTGACATATCTGATGTGTGCTCTCTTCGAGCCCCTTCATAACTGTCCTTTGCGTCTTCTTACTCTCAAGACGGCTTTCCTGGTAGCTATCACCGCTGCCAGAAGAGTGAGTGATCTCCAGGCTCTTTCTTCCAAACCTCCTTTCCTTTCTGTTCATCCGGACAAGGTTTTTTTTTTTCGTTTTTTTTTTTAAAAACCTTTATTGAGAATATTCATAAAGTGGTAAACACAGTGTATAGCCTACAACCTGCATGCCGGCCGTTTCATATGCATATGTTTCCAATACTGTTCGCATGTACACAGCCGTAAGGCCGACAACCCTGGCGGACAAGGTGGTTTTAAGGACCCGTCCTTTCTTGCAAAAGGTTGTCATGCCCTTCCACATCGGGCAGACCATCACTTGGCCCACCTTCTTTCCGCCTCCGCATCCTTCAAAGGAGGAAGAGAGGCTCCACTGTCTGAACCCAAAACATGTGCTCTCATTCTATCTAAAGCGCACACAACAGTTCCGGGTGGATGACCAGCTCTTTTTTGGCTACGTGGGCGCCAAAAAAGGTTCGGCCGTGCACAAATGGACCATCTCTCGATGGGTCGTTCTCTGCATCAAGGCCTGTTACTCGTTGGCTAAGAAGGAGCCTCCTGTGGGGCTGCATGCCCATTCCACCAGGGCAACGGCAGCCACTACTGCTTTGGGACACGGCGTTCCCTTGCAGGACATTTGTCAGGCAGCCATGTGGGCCTCGCTCCACACGTTTACCAAGCATTACTGCCTTGACAGTCAAGTCCGGAGAGACGGCTTCTTTGACCTTTCTGTTCTCCTTGACTTTCTGGTGTAGTCTTGTTCGCAGACCCACCACCGGGGTTGGTATTGCTGGGGTATCTATTCTAAGGTAAGGATTCTATCACTAACTTGTCTAATTCAAATGCACAAGTTACAACTTGTGTAACGATATATCTGTAAGAGACATTAGTTAGTGATAGATTCCTTACCGCCCCACCTATCTTGCCCATTCTGCGAACTGATTTCTAGGGTTAAGGTCATCCCTTTCAGGTCCCTAGTTTCATGGCTCTGCGTTCCTGGCGCAGAAAGTCATGTACAGAACTGATGTCCGCGAGCATGGGTGGCACCTAAGTAGTCTCCGTGACGTCATCTCCGCGCATCTGACACCAGCGACGGACGCGGAGCAGCTCGACGCCACCCACTGACGTGCAGAGGTACTGCTAGCAAATTTTTCCGGATCCAGTCTGACGCCTGGGGATATTCTACGGTACGGAATCTATCACTAACTAATGTCTCTTACAGATATATCATTACACAAGTAGTAACTTGTGCTTTTGGGGATATGCCTCTCAGCAGAGAAGATGTGTTTTTTCCAGCTGGCAAGCACTTTACGCCCCCTTCCAAGGTTCCAGGACTGGGGTGACACCTCTTGGCATGGCAGATTCACAGATGGCGGAGTCTAGGTACAGATGCAAGATGGTTGAAAGCCTATTATGTTCCTGAGGCTTCACATCAGGAGGCCTGCAAACTAGCCTTTGAAGTCACTCTTGTTCCTGTTTTTGAGATGCAGGTCCAATCATTCTCACCCAGGCAAGCGGGCAGCAGCCAGTGCTTTAGCACACGAGTCAGCAGAGTACAGTCCAGCACAGTGGCAGTACTCTAGCAGCACAGCAGTCCTTCCGGGCAGTGTCCTAGGTCTTCTTTCATGCACAGTTGTGCCTTTGAAGTGAGGGTAAGTTGAAGAGGCATGCCTTTGAAGAGCACAGATGCCATGCCTTTTCTGCCTTACTTCCAGACTAACTACAGGGGATATGCAGCTCTGTGTTGGGTCAGGAAACAGCCTATTCAGGTGTAATTGAGGCCGGGCCTAGCCCCTTCTCCCATCCGACCAGTAATGGCCCACTGAATCGCACCTAAACTCCCACATCTGAAAGAAACACGTTAGTTATAGATTCCTTACCTTAGAATTACCTCCAGGCGTCAGACTGGATCCGGAAAGTTTTTCGTCAGCAGTACCACTGCGCGTCAGAAGGTGGCGTCGGTCGGCTCCGCATCAGTCATTGGCGTCATTGTCTCCGGGATGACGTCGCCCTCGCGCGCTGACGTCAGTTCTTTCTTTTTCCACGCCAGCCAGTGCAGATCCGGGAAGAGCACTACCTCAGTAATTTTTTTACCACGTTTTTCTCGAATTTTGTCAACGTCTTTCTTCGAGTCTCCGAATCCGAAAAGGTGCAGGAGGGATGCCCGGTTTCAAAGCCTGCGGATCCTGTCATCGCATGATGTCGGTGACGGATCCGCACCGCGTGTCTTTTTTGCCTGGAGCGCGACCACGCCCCAAGTCGTGCTCAGACTGCCGGTCGATGGCGCCAAAGGCTTTACGGAGGCGGTCCTGAAAGCTGCTTGAACACCGGCAGTCGGCTCTGCCCCGTTTGAGGTCCCTGTCGAGAGGGAGGTCAACTGACGGGTCGCGGAGCCCACCTGCATTCCGGCTCGAAATCATCAAAGTCTTTGCACCCGGGTCGGGTAAGTCGAAGCACAAGAAGAAGTCGAAGAAGCATCGTAGCTCCTAGAATTCTCCTCGTCGGTCGGCTGATCTGACGAGGCACGCGGGTCTGCCCTTCCTGCGTCTCCGTGCACAGAGCCCGAAGGGTCGACTCAGTTTCCTTCCCTTTCCGGGACCCAGAGCTACTCCCGCCCAGCTTCGTACATTCTACGACGCGATGCATGCATATTTGAGTGGACCGATCCCGCCGGCGCGCCTTCGGACCCTGCGGACTCGGTTGTGAGGGCCTAGGTCTTTGCTGGCGGGAGCTGCGGCGCCACAGGCCCCCCTTGGATCCAGGCCTGGATCCGGATCGGTGTCGGTTGACATAGTTACGCCTCCACCGGTGCCACCTCCAGCAGCACCACTACCGCGTTAAACGCTGGTCACCCTCCCTCCCCCCCCCCCCCCCCCCCCCCCCCGGACGGCTTCGAGCCCAGCCTCCATCCCAACATGGACACGGAGCCGAACCGGCGCTGTCGGACGCCGAATCCGACGCCGTATGGGGTTTTCATGCCCCTCTTCACTCCTGGGGTCCCTTTTTAACCACAGTGGCACCCAGAGATTGATGAGGAGGACTGGGAGGGGTCAACTGACCCTTTAACTGACCAGTTGAACAGTGAACAGGGCTGGAGAGAGGAACTGGGGGATGCCAGTGGTCTGAACAGACCCCCTGACCATGGCATGTTGTCTCTTCCTATCTTGGCTACAGAGGAGGGAGCATCCTATGCAGTGGTGTTGTGTAGGGCAGCCGAGGCTCTCAACCTCGAGTTTCCTACGGTGGCAGTCAGGACTCACCTCCTGACTGAGGTGCTTGAACTGGCTGAGTGCTGTTCGGAGCCCCTCCTGCCGTTCAATGAGGCCCTCACAGACGTCCTTTTGGGCACGTGGTCCAGGCCCAACACTGGTGCTCCCATGAACAGGATGATTGCGCGACGCCACCACCCGCTCCAGACGACCCCACTCCCAACATCCCACCCCTGAGAGCTTGGTAGTTCAAGCTTCTACGTCCAAAAGCACCTTCCCTACTGCTCCACCGGAAAGGGAATCCAAGAGGCTGGACCACCTTGGCAAGACAATGTTCTCTTCAGCCAGCTTAGGACTGCGGTCCATAAACACTGCATGTCTCTTGGGCCGTTATTCGCACTCCGTGTTGGATACGGTGGCGCTAGTGCTGTGTCAGTGTCTGGAGGAGGCCCGGGCAGTGCTCTCCCAGGCTGTTGCCACCGGGAGGGATGCAACAAAGTTTACGATCCATTGTGACTGTACACCGCCGACTCTCTGGGCATGATCATTTCAACATCGGTAGCTCTTCGTCGCTACGCCTGGATGAGGTCCACTGGCTTTTGAGGGGATGTCCAGAACACCTTGATGGACATTCCCTTTGATGGCCGTTGCCTTTTTGGCAACAAAGCAGACCACGCCCTAAAGCGATTCAAGGACTCACGGGCTACGGCCAAGTCCTTGGGCCTCTCCACCCGCCCTGCGCAGTCTGCTTTTCTCACCTTTCGTGGCTACCGAAGGGGTGCCCCGCTATGTCCCACCCAGAGCCACAGGCCGCAGCAAGTTAACCAACCTTCGCGCGCCGGGTATGTGGAAACAACTGTTGTGGTTCCAGGGGCCAGCGGGCGGGCCAGTCCACCAATCCCGCCTCTGCAGCTGCCTCCAAACCCTCCTAGTCCGACTTTTCAGGCCTATCAAACGCCAGTGGGTGGCAGGATTCGCCATCACCTCCCCCACTGGCGCGCCATCACCTCCCCCACTAGCGCACCATCACCTCGGACAGGTGGGCTTTGCAAATAGTCCGAAGGGGCTACTCCCTCCCCTTCGAGACTTCCCCTCCAGCCATACCACCTTGCTACCACCGCATGTCGGAGGATCATCTGGCCCTTCTCCAGCAGGAAGTTACAGCTCTCTTGGCCAAAAGAGTCAGTGAGCGCGTTCCTGTCACAGAAGCATTTTGTGGTTGTTACTCCTACTACTTTCTGGTTCCCAAGAAGGACAAGGGCCTGCGTCCTATCTTGGACCTCAAGGACGTCAATTTCTTCCTCCAGAAGCAGAAGTTAAAAATGTTGATGCTTGCTCAGGTCTTGTATGCCCTTGACCCGCAAGACTGGATGGTAGAGTTGGACTTGCAGGCCGCTCATTTTTACATCCCCGTCCTGCGAGCCCACAGGCGTTACCTACGGTTCACGGTAGGCCACAAGAACTTTCAGTTTACCGTGCTCCCCTTTGGCCTTACCAGCGCACCTCAGGTGTTCACGAAAGTGATGGCAGTGGTCACAGCTCATCTGCGCAGATCAGGGGTTTCAGTCATGCCCTCAGGCAGTCGTCTCCCACCTCCGGACTACGGCCGACCTCCTGCATGTAGGAGAGTAGGATCTTCTTCTTATAGTTACCCCCACTTTTTGCTAATGCTTCACTGTTTTCTTCTTAGTCTGGCTGAGATCCTCCTATCCAGGACTCCAGCGTAGCTGCTTTCTCCTCTAAATTGATTGCATGTACTTTAGGTACCCTCCAGATTGGATTCTGGGGTACCCTTATAAGTCCATAGTATATGGTATACTATGTACCTAGGGCATAGGTACCCCAGAGGCCTCACACAGGCTGCAGCATGTATTTTGCCACCCCTGGGAGACCATTCAAAATGAAACAACAGGTCTACCACTGCAGCCTGTGTAAGTGGTGAATGCACCCCTTACTTAGATATAGGTTCATTATATCTACCTTATATCACTGTATATATCACTGCACATATAAACCTATCAGTCACCCCTATGGCAGGCCTGATCAATCTGAAGGCAGGGTGCTCGGTTTTATGCGAGAGGGTGCTCCTGCATGAGCAGAGCCCCTCTGCAGCCTTCGGAACCTATATTCTGGGGTTGTTTGTGATGCAGCCAACCATATACTTTTATGTGAATTATAACCTTGCGGTAAACGCTAACTTTAAAACGGCTGCAAGGAAATCTGTCGTGTTTGATGTCACACACCTTGGAATCATACCTCCCCTCCAGTAAATGGCAGGGAAGGTATGATTCCACCCTCCTAGCGGGAGAAATATGACAACACCGGTACACCCTGTACCAGCTTTCTCGACCCTGGCATCACAAGATGGATGCTGCCAGCCACAGACACTTGTCTGCACTCCTGCTGCTGAGCCAAGCTTGAGCAAAGCAAGGCTTGACAATAGGCTTCCTGTCACAGGGAGGTGTAACCACCTCCCAGACAGGCTTTAATGTATTGGGGCTGGGTGGGTGCACTCCAAGAGTCCTTTGTCTGCACTGGGGGCACATTTGGTGTTCCTGTTCATAGTCCAGCTCAAATGGTTGCAGGAGCCATTTGCTCCTGCTCTGGCGCAAAACTGGACAAAGGACATGGGTTTAGCCACCCCTTTGTCCTGACCCTCCCATAGGTGGGTCCCCAGAGTTTGTCCCACCCCTTCCTTGGGTATAAAGTAAGAACCCCTGACTGCAGGACTTTAGATTTTTCCTGGACTGAACTCTGCTACAGAAACCAAGTACCTTTACGATGTGCACGATGCTGGACGCCTGAAGAATCTCCCTTGGAGTAAAGGAGTTAAACCCCTGCTAAGCAGGTACCTAAACGCATCTGACCGGTTTGCATCTACGAAGCTCCTGATGACTCCGAAGATTTCTGCAACACAGGAGGTGGGTTCCCGTGGTCTCTGAGGTTGATCTGCGTGCTCAGCTTTTCTGAGGCCCGTATCACTCGTGCGGACCGTGCAACCCGAACCCCTGTGCACCGTGTACTCTTGCAACAGCATATGCTTTCCGGCGACCCCTGAGGCTGTGCTTTGGGCTACTTGTAGTCCTGACCCCGAGCAGTGTTTCCACTGAAGACTTCCAGCCACTGACCACCCAACACTCAACATCCTTTGTGGAACAGCTCACTCCAGACTTTGGTCATCCTGGACGTCTCCTGGTCCCCGCAGCTGCAGAGTCGAGCATTGTGTCAACTCACCTGAAGCACCCGACATCGGTGGGCATTCGTCTACTAAGCCCCTGGTCACCCTGAAGTGACCCAGACTCTGTCCCCGCTGCTTTCAGGTACTTCTAATCTCTGATCCAGGCTTGGACCACACCGGACACTTCATCTTCCCAGCAGCAACACTTTTCAGCATCACACCATTGAAAACGACGACGATTCCAGACATCACTTGACACCTATGCGCCTGGCTTCCCAGGGCTAGGTAACACAGGTACTCCGGTACTCACAAGGGTGCTGGCCTTAGAACCTTCTATGTTTGAAAGGGCTTGCTCAAAGTCCTCTCCGAAGTGTCCTTAATCTTTAAAATTCCTACTGCGACTTTCCCATAGAGTTGTAAGGAACTCGTGTCTGTGTTTTGACACTTCACCCGTCCTCCGTGGGTCCCCTGTGTCACTACTTTGGGTGGTTCTTTGGGATCCCAGTGATTCTATGTGCTCTAGACACTGTGTCTATTCACGTCGGGGTTGTTATACCACTTTCTTAGTATATGGTTTAGTCTCTCCCTGGAGCCCACTGTGTATTGTGCTATTTAGTGTTGTTCCAGTGATTTAAGATTGTTTGCTTTTTTCTCTAATCTCATCAAGAGGTTAGTAGAGAGTGTTTAGTAATAAAAACATATATTTTATATATTCCTTGTGTGTGTCTTCTTTCATTTGGTTATTCAGGAGGTTATACACTGGTGCTGCTTTACATTCCTTCGAGACTTAGCCTGAAGGCTGCTCTCCATAGCTACCACTAGGATAGCTTTCAGTAAAGAGTGTCTTTAACCTAATCATCAATAAGGGTTGTGTGGACTGGTACAAGGTGCCCACTATAATTAGTGGACAGCATATACCAGGCCAACTACTCACACTAAATTTGCTAGGGTTCTCCATCAATGTGCCGAAGTCACACCTGATTCCCTCTCAGAAGCTCCTCTTCATCAGGGCGGTTCTGGACATGACAGTTTCGGGTCTATCCTCCCAAACAGCGAATCTGGGATATTCGGGCTATGATTCCGATCTTTCAGCCTCTATCCTGGGTTTCGGTCAGAATGACCCTAAGGCTGCTGGGCCTCATGGTCTCCTGCTGGTCGATCATGCCAGGTGGCATATGCGGGCTCTGCAGTTGGACCTGAAGTTCCAGTGGGTGCATCATCAGGGGAATCTGTCCGATTGCTTCCAGATCTCAGAGGGCACTGCCCAACAACTGCAGTGGTGGCTCATGAACCAGGATTGGGTCCATGGCAGATCCCTCTCCCTTCCCCAACCAGACCACACTGTGGTGAGGGATGCATCTCTTCTGGGATGGGGGGCCACATGGGAGAGGTGGAGATAAGAGGCCTCTGGTCTCCAGCGGAGTCCGGGCTTCACATCAACCTTCTGTAGCTCCGGGTGATTGGTCTTGCACTGAAATGGTCTTGCACTGAATGCATTCCTTCCCTCTGTCCGGTTATGAGTAGTGCAGGTGTTCATGGACAACACCACCGCCATGTGGTACTGCAAGAAATAGGGCGGGGTGGGGTCGTGGACACTGTCAGGAGGCCCTCTGCCTCTGGTCATGGCTGGAACAACAGGGCATATCCCTGGTGGTTCAACATCTTGCAGGCTCCCTGCACTCCAGGGCCGACAAACTCAGCCTCAGGTGCATAATGGATCCCGAATGGCGTCTTCAGCCGGCGGTGGTGCAAGGTCTCTTTCAACAGTGGGGAGAGCCTTGGTTAGATCTATTTGCCAGCGAAGAGAACGCGAAATGTCAGCAATTCTGCACGTTGGAATTTCCTTGGCGACGCTTTTCGTCACGAGTGGAGTTGCGGTCTGTTGTACGCCTTTCCGCCTATAACACTTCTGCCCAGAGTGCTGAACGAGATCACGTGCGACTGGGCCCAAGTCATTCTTGTCGCTCTGGATTGGGCACTAAGAGTCTGGTATCCAAGCTTCTCCACATGGCCATCGATCCTCCGATCAGACTGCCTCTTCTGGAGGATCTTTTGTCGCTGCAGCAGGGGACGGTCCTCCACCCGAACCTGTCCACTATCCACCTCCTTGCGTGAAGATTGAGCGACGGCAGTTGACATCTTTCGACCTGCCTTCTGAAGTCTGTGACGTAATCTTGGCAGCCAGGCGCCCTTTCACTAAGACGGTATACGCCTGCCGATGGAACAAATTTGTGGCATGGTGCCCAGCAAAGGCCGTATTCTTGCACTCTTGTGCCTTCTATCTTTAGCCCAGCAGGGCTCTGCTCTGGGCACTATCAAGGGCTATCTTTCAGCCAACTCTGCCTTCCTTCGGCTGTCAGATAAGCCTTCTCTTTCAAGTCCCCGGTAGTTAACCGTTTCCTGAAAGGCTTAACACATCTTTTTCCTCCAGTCTCCTTAGTTATGCCTCAGTGGGACTTGAATCTTGTACTAACTTATTTAATGTTCCCTCCCTTTGAGCAGCTTCATAACTGTCCCTTACGTCTCTTAACTCTGCTTTCCTGGTAGCCATCACTTCTGCTAGAAGGGTGAGTGAGCTCCAGGCTCTTTCTTCAAAGCCTCCTTTCCTGTCTTTTCATCCGGACAAGGTGGCTCCCCTAACCCGTCCATCCTTCCTTCCTAAGGTGGTCACTGCCTTCCACATCGGGCAGACAATTACTTTGCCCACCTTCTTTCCACCTCCTCATCCTTCGAAGGAGGAAGAGAGGCTCCACCGTTTGGACCCAAAATGTTCGCTCTCCTTCTATCTGGATTGCACAAAACAGTTCCGGGTGGATTATCAACTTTTCGTTGTCTACGTGGGTGCAAAGAAGGGTCGGGCCATACCCAAACACACCGTATCTCGATTGATTGTGTTGTGTATTAAGGCTTGTTACTCTCTGGCTAAATAGGAGTCTCCAGTCGGGCAATGCGATCACTCCACCAGGGCGACGGCAGCCACTACTGCCTTGGGAAGAGGAGTTCCTCTTAATACATCCATCAGGCGGCCATGTGGGCATTGCGACGGCAGCCACTACTGCCTTGGGAAGAGGAGTTCCTCTTAATTACATCTGTCAGGCGGCCATGTGGGCATCGCTGCACACGTTCACCAAACACTACTGCCTGGACAGCCAAGTCCGGAGAGACAGCTTCTATGGCCGTTCTCTACTCCAGGACTTTCTGGTGTGATCTTAGTTCGCAGACCCACCACCAGGGTTGGCATTGCTGGGGTATCTATTCTAAGGTAAGGAATCTATAACTAACATGTTACTTTCGGATGCACAAGATACTTACCTTCGGTAATGATATATCTATAAGAACCATTAGTTAGTTATAGATTCTTTACCGCCGCATCCATCCACCCCATTCTGCGAACTGATTTCTAGGATTAAGGACATAATTTCAGGGCCCTAGTTTTGTGCACCTGTGGTCAGTTTCTTGCATGGATCTGCGTTTCTGGCGCGGAAAGTCGTGTACAGAACTGACGTCAGCGTGCGAGGGCGGCGTCTAAGTAGCTGCCGCGACATCATCCCGGCGACTACAACGCAGACAACATACGTGGAGCTGACTGACGCCACATTCCGATACCCAGAGGTACTGCTACCGAAAAACTTTCAGTATCCAGTCTGATGCCTGGGAGTAATTCTAAGGTAAGGAATCTATAACCAACTAATGTTTCTTACAGATATATCGTTACCGAAGGTAAGTAACTTGTGCTTTTTGTGTGGCTGTCTAGAACGAATACACAAAGCCCAACTGCCAACTAATTCCAGGCATCTAACCAGAGATGGGTGCAGGCACCAAATGATCACATAGCAAACAATGCACACACCGCCAATTCGTTTTTGTTTTTTTATAAAACCTAAGATGCATTAGCGCCCTTTACGAATATCCAGCATTTATTATAAAGGTATTTTACAACAACTGCACTCACTTGGCTGTACAGCCCAACAATGCACGGGTTGACAATTTCAATTAGCTTCCGTTTATAAGCTACAGCCAGATACAAATTCACAATGCAGTCTGTTTGCTTTTAAGGAGCCTTAGTGGCACCAGCGCCTAGTTGAAACAAACTATGTGCGCCTTTTAACTATTAAGCATTGCGCACTCACAAGACTCTTCTTGTAAGAACCAATTAGCCATACGGATGTTCTAGACATCGCCCTGCACAAGCATCGTGCATTGGCTGAAGAAACTACCTCCATTTTTCCATCATTTATGATTAAAGGAAATTCACGATAGATCATTACGAGCCACTGTAAAAACCACAAAAAAGAGCCTTTAGCAAGCTTGACACTGAATAAGCAATACTACTCTATAAACACCATGTTCTTTTGAATAAAAAACGCTTCTAATCCTATTGCTTTGGACCAATAAAGGACGTGCACTAAGCATTTTTATGAAAATCCTTAGATTCCTAAGATGAGCACATTTGGGCAGTGATGTAATTCACATCAATATTCAATTCCCAGCGTTCTTTTTCACACAATAACCTTCCTATAATTGATCTGGAACACAGGCCGACCACGTGTGGTGTTGACGTGGGGAGGGGGGGGAGGGGGGGGGGGGGTCTGGCAGTCCCTAACATGGAGCTGTATTATCTAGCGGCACAGATGCAGTGGGTGTCGGGATGGCTAAGTGGTTAGGACCTAGGAGACACCGCCACGGACGTCGCCACCTGGTCACAGCTGCAGGTGTGCACTCTGTTTCATCCACTGACCCGGGCCCCTCGTCCCTCGCAGCTGTACCTGGCAGTGGCGCGCAGGTGTTTCCTACGAAGCCTGCGACTCACCCGAGCGACGGTACCATATGCCCCGATACTTCCCCTACTAGGTACCCCCAGGACACCTGGAGTGCTGATGGACGCTGTGCTGGAGAGCTGGTCCAATGCGGGCGTGGAAACACTGGGAGACCTCTACAATGAAGGTACCCTTCTCTCTTTTGCGGACCTCGCGGAAGGCACGACCCTCCCGACTGGACAGTTCCTGTTGCACGCGTCCCTCGTTCGCACATTGACTACCGCCTGTGGCGACATCTCTGAGGAGTTACCAACACACCACTTTATGCAGTACCTCCATGTCATGGGCAACGGCTCCCACATAGTGCATTGGCTGGCGCAGGCCCTCCTGATCCATACACAACCCTCCACCTCACAGTTGAGAGAGAAATGGGCGACGGACAGAGGAAGGGATTGGACTGACAAGGAATGGGCGATGGTGCTAGCTTGGCCGGTTAACGTCCCGTGCAACCCCCCGCTTCAAAGTCATACAATTTTACATATTTCACCGGGCCTACCTTACACCCGATAAGATAAACAGGTACTTCTCGGTCACCGACACTACCTGCAAACGCTGCTCCCTAGTGGGCGCAGACCTCTTACATATGCTTTGGCTGTGCCCCGATATCCAGCAATATTGGAATGAGGTAACAGCGCTGCTTACACACTGCACCAACGAAAAAGTGCCGAAGTCATGGGAGGCCTGCATCCTAGGACTATATAAATGCACTAAACTGAACAAAGTGCCGGTCCGGTTCTGGGATCTCGGGTTAATCACGGCCAAACGCCTGCTCACCAAGCGGTGGAAGGCCACCACACCTCCACATATGCGGCACTGGCACATGTCTCTCACCAACTGGGCACGAGCGGAAAACGCAGTCCTACGACGGGAAGAGACAGCGGGTCTTAGAAAATTCCCCATCGCACAGCTCTGGGATGACATCTTACAGTCCTTTCAGCAGAAATGTCTGGAACAGGGAATCACTTGAAGGGATCCATATGCACACCTCGCACTTACACAGGAGACACTACGAAACGCATCTGCGCCCACTTCCCCCCCCCCCCCCTCCCCCCCCCCCTCTGGTTGGCAGGGAGACTGAAACAGGGGCCTACACCCTTACATCTCCGCCACGCCGCGAGCAATACACTGCGCCTCGCCTGCGAACCTCCCACACTCCAAAATTGCAATGACGCTTGGCCTGCTACCTGAGGTGAAGCGCCCTTCACCCTATCTCACCTTCCACGCATCAGGCTCTCGACATGCGTCCTGACCGTGACTACTGCACTGACTGCACCCTGAGGACGTCATCAATGCACCACTACGGTGGGCCCCCCCCTCCGCGAACAAGTTATCCACATGATGCATCCACTTCCCAACCGCCGGACCTATACTGACGCTGCAACACTACCTTCCTTTTTCTCGAACACATATACATCTACCCATACATTGTCCTCCCCAACATATACCTCCATGTTATGGTTCACGTATTCACTAATATGCTGGTCCTGTTCACCGACCAGCCCTTTTTTCTAGTTTTGGTAACAAAGACACTGTACGCACTTCACAAGAGACTTTCAACACCATATTCAGGCCAACATATCAAGCCCCCTCCTTCTTTGTACCAATAAAACGCGACAACATAAAAGAACGACCTGAGGGGCAGGACTGCTACACACACTACTCGGAGACGGGTAGATAGTTCCGGGCTATGATTTGCGATACTGGCCATTGCGCTTGCATCGCCACTAATGAGGGGCGCTACATGTACAAGAATGCTAAGAATCACAGCCATGGCCGTGGCGGTTCCTACCGGATGCTGCCGCCAGCACGAACCTCTCATTTTTAGACATAGTGAGCTACAACGACACGCGTCTATTAACACACTTGCGATATCGCAAGGGACTGCTTTTCAAATTCTATGCCCCCCGCCCCCATGGCAGACTTACTGATACAGCCACCTGCAATGCTTACACATGGGAGGGGACTGTTACTCATGTGATGAAGATGACAAGACATCACTGTTGTTCTGCAAACTGATAAAACCCTACAGGCCTACTTACTTATTCAGATACGTGATATAATGAATATGCGTACTACGAAGACAATGTGCCGCCGGACCCCAGGGTTGTCGGCCATACGGCTGTGTACACTTGGCAATGTTTGATATGGTTATTGTTCTACGCGGCTGGCCCCCTTAGGTTGTAAGCTGTATGCTGTGTATAACGCATTCTGTGCAATAAAGGTCTTTAAAAAAAAAAAAAATAACCTTCCTATAATACGTTATCCCGTTCCTTAAGCGCGTATATTCAATTTTACTATAGCATGAACCTTATGTTCGAGGCATATGAGCTGCAGATTACACACTGTGCATAGATTGCCATCTAGTGTTGGGCCTGGATGTTTGCAGTTTGTTTTTGTCCTGAAAAGTCTTTGGAAGTCACGGGATAGGTGAATCCTCCTTTGGACCACATTGCACATGGGCATCGGCTCCATCCTCAGATTGTTTTTTTCCGCCACCGTGTTCGGATGTGTTTCCTGCACTCCATGTTGGAACCGATTTTCTTTCGGCCGCGCAATCCTCAACTACTCCGACAGTAATGTTTCGAACGCGTTCCAAATAGACGCTGCTCTTCAACTCCGAATACTTGGATTCCGGGCATCGATGAGGCCTTCGGGCCTACCCAGGCCTCATCTTCCAGCTCATGGAAAGGACGCCATTTAAAAAATTTCCTCAATGTGGGTCGAAGTTTCCCCACACCGATCTCCATGAGGTGTGCAACCTTTGTCTCTCACCAGAGCACGAGGCCAGAGACTGTTCGGCGTGTGCCTCTTTCCGCTCCAAGAAGACTATTTGGGACCAACGAGCTCTAAGAACAATGGCTCGCTCATCATCTTCCATCCTGGACGACATCTTCGGAGAGGGCGTCGACGTCCCAGAACAACTGCAAGAACATGGCGTCGACAGCAACTACGAGGCCGAAGATTCAGATGTCAAGGACATCACTCCGGCGCAGAGGGTCGTAAGTAAGAACGTCGACCCCGACCCTTCCTCGACACCTTCCAAAAAGGCTTCGGTCACACCCTCACCTTCGTGCCTGTGTGCACACAGTGAGACTGCTTCCCATGCTCCGCCTTTCGAGCTAGGCAAAGAAGCCTAATAAGCCTTTAGGCGACTCGGGCTCTAGTCAGCCTACCCCCGGTGCCGGAGCACACCTACCGGCACCGAAATAGAAGCCATCTCCTTCCTCCACGCCAGCTGCTTCCACATCTAAGCACTCGGCGTCAAAGACTAGCACCGGCTCCTCAGCACCTAAACCACACTCTGAGCCGAGCAAGAAATTCCCACTGAAAGGACCTGACTCCCACACTTCGGAGCCGAAAAACCACTCGGAACCGAAAAAACCTTCGGAACCGAAAAAGTCACATGTTCCATCAACCAAAGACACTGGCAAGGAACATGTTTCAAAGCCAAGAGATGCTCACAGCTTGGTGCCCAAAAAACCTTTGGCACCGAAGAATCTACCCTCTACAGAGGACCTTTTCTGTCCAGACCCTATGCAAAAGACTCTATTTAAAGAGCCTAAGACTGGTCTAATGACTCTTAAATCTAAGAAAAGACTCCTCCTCCTCCTTCCCCTCCATCTAACATTCCCTCACCACGTCCTCCCGTACCACATCACTCCCCTATACCATCTCCTACTCCGTTACCAGATGATGATGGGGATACTTCTAATGACACAGGGGATGGTGCAGACAGTGAGCCACCAGATAATTCTACTCCTCCTGGCTCACCTGACCCTTGGAATGACTATAGCACCCCAGATGTCCCTAACGTCCCACAAGAAGATGTATATCCCTCCAGGCCTTCCCCACCAGAAGACACTATGGGATTTAACCAACTTGTACATAGGGGCTGCCCAATATCATGGGGT
The DNA here is from genome assembly GCF_964261635.1 of Lissotriton helveticus. NCBI lineage: Eukaryota > Metazoa > Chordata > Amphibia > Caudata > Salamandridae > Lissotriton > Lissotriton helveticus. The sequence continues at coordinate 372,880,471 of NC_136073.1, forward strand.
TGACCTACATACTACCCCAGTGGAGGAAGACTTCCGTATGGATACCTTTGACAATACACCAAGGTCCACCTCAACTTTACCTATTAAAGGGGTTATTAAGCACGCATCAGAAGTCTTCAAAGATCCGGTTAGGGCTCGAATCGTCAACCCCCGAATCGAAAAAAAAGTATAAAGCTGCTCATTCTGATCCAGCATACATTAAGGGCGCTGCACCATTAGACCAGCTTGTAGTCGACAAACGCACGCAAGAGAGCAAATTCACAAACATCAGGCGAAGCTCCCCCACCAGATAAAGAGTCTAAGCTCCTTGACGCATCAGAAAAAAGAACAGCGTCACAGGCTGCAAACATTTGGCGTATTGCCCATACTCGGGCATTACTTGCAAGATACGATAGGGCACATTATGATGAATTAGAATCCATAATGCAGCACCTTCCAGATAAATATAAAGATAGGGCAAATGAGCTTATACAAGCGGGTAAAAACATCAGAAATACTTCTATTCTCTGTGCCCTAGATGCAGCTGATACTGCTTCAAGGGCAAATAATACCAGTGTCCTCTTACGTAGACATGTTTGGCTATGCATTTCAAGTTTTAAACCTGAAGTACAAAGTGCCATCCTCAACCAACCCTTTGATGAGCAACACTTATTTGGGCCTAATGTGGACGTATTCCTCGAAAAAATGAAAAAAGATTTGGACACAGCAAAATCTATGGGAGCCTTGCAGTTGCAAGCTCCCAGACTTCTTTTCGTCGCTCATCTTACAAAAGCACCAACAGGGGATACTCCTCAGATACTCCCTCTACCTCTTACAAAGCCCCTACCCAACCCACCTATGGCAGAGGCTACCAAAGAGGAGGTTACAGGGGTAACAATAACAAAGGCAGAGACAAAAATAATAACTCCCTCTCTGCCTCCACCCCGCCCAATGACTTTCCCCAACTTCCCCCACCACATTCCACTCCAGTTGGGGGAAGACTACAACAATTCCTTCCTGCCTGGATCAACATCACATCAGACAGGTGGGTGTGACAAATAATTCAGTCAGGTTACTGTCTAGAACTAACATCTACCCCCCCCCCCCAAACATACCACCGAGACAGAAACCAATGTCACAAGAACATTTAGTTCTACTCAGACAAGCGGTAACATCTCTCCTACAAACAAGCGCAATAGAGTTAGTTCCATTGCATCAACAAAACATTTTTGTGCAGAAAGATGTCCTTTCCTACACAAACAATCCTGCTTAGAACGCAGACAACCCTGCAAGGGTGTCTGTGTTGACAATAAGTAGCACATTGTGCACCAGTCTAAGGAAAAGGACAGGAATGCGCCATATAATGTGAAATACAGTGCATTCCTGCCCTTTCACATGTTTTGAAAGAGCAGTGCTTCACTGAGATATAATTTTTTTAACAAAATGCAGAAGTCTTCAAAATTATGAAGACGATAAACAAAGTTATTTTTATATATACCAAGGCACATAAAAAAAACACAGACCAATTAGCGAAAAAATATTTTCTAATTAGATGAATTCATTGCAACATAGAAACAGTTTATCGTCTATAAAAGAGAAATCCATTACTCATGTTGTGAGTGAAAAAAGGGCAGTGCAGGGTGCTGAATGAAACAGAAACATGTGCATCACTACAAAAAAGGCATATCGATACAGATATTACACTTTCATTGGAGTCTATAGAAGTCTGGTGTCAACAGCTTTTCAACCTTTATGACTCAGAGGTCATCATCAGGACAGGAGCAAGAGCATTCAGTATCTAAAAATTAATAGAGGAAGTCTATATAAGGAAATGGGTGCTGCACAATAGGCCTGTATTAACAGATTAGGCACACAGAGCATGCCTGGTAAGGGGATGAATAAATCAAGTCTGGAAGTACATCATTAATTGGCAACCATAAAAAAACATAATTATAAAGGAAGAAAAAAGAAATTGAATTTATATTGTAACAAGAGAAAAAAATAATCACCTGTGGAAAACCACTAGTTTCCACTGTATTTAATACCTGATTATTCACTGAGCGAATTACAATAAAAGCTGCATGGCCAGCCAGTCTGCCGGGTAGGACTGTAGCAGCCGCTAGCCATTCATAATTAGTGGTGGTGACAAGGGGTCCCTGTGAAAAGGATACCAGTCACAACCTAGGAATGATGAATATACCAAACCTGCAAACATAATTCATACTGACCAATCAATTGGAATATTTATGTACTGAAACTGATGATGGAATTATCAGAAGTGCCGGAATTTATAAATCTCCACAGGTCACTAGAAAAATCAAAAGTGGAAGACGGTGAGGCTCCAACACTGAAAACTCTGGTAGTGCGAATGGCAATAAGATAGCTCTCCTTGGTGTCGAAACCTCTAAGTTGAATTGCATCGGCGAGAAGGGCATGGTACTGGGGACCGGCAGACGTCCTGGCATCCACAGCATGGGAAATTTGCCCTGCTTAAAAAATATTTGAATGAATGCTGGAGAAAAGTCCCAGATGTTGCGGTGTGTCTCAATGAGAGAGAAATAATTCATTATTTTCAAGGGCAGCCCAAACAAAAGTCAGGGCTGCGCCGGCAGGGCAACCACTCACCTCAGCGTATCCGAGCCTTGGCGACAGTAAATGGGGCCACAGCTGTGAGGCGGAGCGCCACGGGAGTGACTCTGGCACCGGCGTGAATCCTGGCAGTCGAGAGTGCAAATGAGGCGGGGGAAATATATTGCAAGCCAAAGTGTGACTAGAGCAGCATGTACTGATAGAGTATGCCACCTGACGTAGCTAGTTTGATAGATGAACACAGGATTTGGCCAAACCAGCTCAACCAGGGTATACTAGATCGCAACGGCCTGTCGCATGTCTAGAATGTTTCAAACCAATTCTTACGTGCAACGTGTCATGGGCAGCAAAGAACAATAAAGTTAGAAAAAAAAAGTTAATAAGCATAGATGGGGGCTGCAGCAGGAGAGAGAGGAGGAGGGAGTTGTGTGCGCGCGAAAGCACTTAATGAGCCATGACTGCTCGTAACTGTAAAACAAGGCAGGCTTAATGAGATAAGAAAGGCAGATGGCGGCTGCGCGCTTTCACGCGCACATGCACGCAAGCTTTAGGCCAGGAAAAGCTTGTGGATAGCACTTTGAAAACCCCCTTACTAAAGTCGAGCAACAGCGCATGCGCTGCTCTAGGTTCGACATAAAGACGTAGAAGAGATGCTGGAAAACTTGCTCAGACTTGGTTCATTGACATTAGAATGCCATTTTTTAAAGGGAGGCTTTGGCAGAGCCTCTGGTACACCCTAGAAAGGTATTAAATATTCATAAAATAGGATGTGACAAAAGCTTATCAGTTCAACTTAAGCTGACAGGTAGGTAAATGAGATGTTCGAGGCATATGATCTGCAGATTACACGCTGTGCATAGATCGCCACCTAGTGTTGGGCCCGGATGTTTGCAGTTGTTTTTTTTTCTGAAAAGTCTTTGGAAGTCACAAGATAGGTGACTCCTCCTTTGGACAATAGTGCGCATGGGCATCAGCTCCATCCTTAGATTGTTTTTTTTCCGCCATCATGCTCGGATGTGTTTCCTGCGCTCTGGTTTGCAACCGATTTTCCTTCGGCGTGCAATCCACACCCAGTTCGATAGTCTTGTCTCGATCGCGATTCCTATCCCCGCGACTCTTCACAACTTCGAAGTCTTCGATTCCGGTCATCGACTAAGTCCTTCGGGCCTACCTGGGCCTTACTCTCTGGCTCATGGAAAGGACGCTGTTTAAGAAGTGTCCTCAATGTGGGTCTAAGTTTCCCCACACCGATCTACATGAGATGTGCAACCTTTGCATCTCACCGGAGCACGAGGCCAGAGACTGTTCCACTTGTGCCTCCTTCGGCTCCAAGAAGACGATTCGGGACCGATGAGCTCGAAGAACTATGACTTGCTTGTCATCTTCGATCCCGGACAACATTTTCCTAGAGGGTGTTGACGTGCCAGAGCAGGAGCAACAACATGGCGTCGACAGCGATTCCAAGGCCGAAGACTCGGATGTCGAGGACATCACTCCGGCACAGAGGGTTGTAAGTACACACGTCGATGCCAACCCTTCCTCAACACTCTCCAAAAAGGCTTTGGTCACACTCTTGCCTTCGAGCCCGGGTGCACACCGAGAGACTGCTTCCCATGCCCCGCTTTCGGGCTTGGCAAAGAAGCTTACTAAGCCTTCAGGCGACTCGGGCTCGAGTCAGCCTACCCCTGGTGCCGGCACACACCTAACAGCACCGAAAAAGAAGCCATCTTCCACCTCCACGCCAGCTGCTTCCACATCTAAGCACTCTGCTCCGAAGACTGGCACCGGCTCCTCGGCACCAAAACCACACTCGGAGCCGAGCAAGAAATTGACACCGAAAGCACCCAACTCCCATGCTTCGGAGCCAAAAAAAACACTGGAGCCGAAAAAAGCTTATGAGCCGAAAAAAACACAGCCCACCGGACTAAGACATCACAAAAGGACATGTTTCTAAACCAAAAGATACTACCGGTTCGGTGCCGAAAAAGCCTACAGAACCAAAAACCTTGCCACCGAAAGATCTACCTCCCCCAGAGGAACTATTCCATCAACATCCTACACAAAAGACTCTGGTTAAAGATCCCAAAACTGGTAGATTGACTCTTAGTTCTAAAAAAACGACCATTAGAGACGCCTGCACCGGCTCCTCATCCTAAGAAGGACATTGCGACTTCTCTTCTAAGAATACCTTCTCCTCCTCCTCCTCCTCCACCTCCCTTGCCACATCACTCCGCTACACCATCTCCTACTCCATTAGAAGATAATGATGACTGGAATAACACCTCTGATGACACAGGGGATGGTGCAGATAATGAGCCACTAGATAATCCTAGTCCTCCTGGCTCACCTGACCCTTGGGATGATTATAGTACCCCATATGTCCCTAACATCCCACAAGTTCACATATACTCCTCCAGGCCTTCCCCACCAGAGGACACTATGGGATTTAACCAACTTGTTCATAGAGCTGCACGTTATTATGGAGTTGACTTACATACTGACCCAGTAGACAAAGACTTCCTTATGGATATCTTTGATACAACACAAAGGTCCACCTCAATTTTACCTATGCTTAAAGGGGTTATTAAGCATGCGTCAGAGGTCTTCAAAGATCCAGGTAGGGCTCGAATCCTTAACCCCCGAATTGAGAAAAAGTATAAGGCTGCCCCCTCAGACCCAACCTACATTAAAGGGCCTGCACCACAAGACTCCCTTATAGTGTCCAATGCACGCAAAAGAGCCAATTCCCAAACATCAGGCGAGGCTCCCCCACCAGATAAAGAGTCTAAACTCCTTGATGCCTCGGGCAAGCGAACGGCGTCACAGGCAGCAAACATTTGGCGTATTGCTAATACTCAGGCATTATTAGCAAGGTACGACAGGGCACATTATGACGAGTTAGAATCCATAATGCAGCACCTTCCTGACAAGTACAAGAATAGGGCCAATGAACTTATACAAGAGGGTAAAACCAATACCTCTATTCGTTGTGCCCTAGATGCAGCAGACACCGCTTCAAGGGCAATTAATACCAGTGTCCTTTTGCGTAGGCATGCCTGGATACGCATTTCAGGTTTCAGACCTGAAGTACAAAGTGCCATACTCCATCAACCCTTCGATGAGCAACACTTATTTGGGCCAAAGGTGGACTTATCCCTTGAAAAAATGAAAAAGGATACGGACACAGCTACATCTATGGGAGCCTTGCAGTTGCAAGCTCCCAGACTTTCTTGTTGTCGCTCATCCTATAGAAGAACCACTAGAGGCTACTCCTCAGATAGTCCCTCTACTTCTTACAAAGCCCCTACCCAATCCACCTACAATAGGGGCTACCAAAGAGGGGGTTACAGGGGCAACAACAATTAAGGCAGAGGCAAAAGTAACAATTCCCGCTCTGCCTCCACACCTGCCCAATGACATCCCTCCACTTCCCCCACCACATTCCACTCCAGTTGGGGGTAGACTACAACAATTCCTTCCTGTTTGGACCAACAACACATCAGACAGGTGGGTGCGTCAAATAATTCAAGCAGGCTACTGTCTCGAACTAACCTTTACTCCCGAAACATACCGCCCAAACAGCGTCCAATGTCACAAGAACATTTGCTACTGCTCAGGCAGGAAGTAATATCCCTCCTACAAAAAAGTGCAATAGAACCAGTTCCACTACATCAACAAAACAAGGGAGTTTACTCCCTGTACTTTCTTATCCCAAAAAAGGACGGCGCTCTCAGGCCTATTCTAGACCTCAGGCCACTAAACCTGTACATACAATCAGGCCACTTCCACATGGTCACGCTTCAGCAGGTCCTTCGTCTTTTGTTACACAACGACTTCCTTGCTATCCTAGATCTCAAGGACACCTATTTCCACATTCCTATTTACACAGCTTACAGAAAGTATCTCAGATTTGTACTAGACAGTCAGCACTATCAATTCAAAGTACTTCCAGTCGGAGTCACAACAGCGCCAAGAGTGTTTACCAAGTGCCTAGCAGTAGTAGCAGCACACTTACGAAGACAGCACATTCATGTCTTCCCATATCTAGACGACTGCCTCATAAAAACCAGCTCACACAGTCAGTGTGTACAACACACTCACACCACCATCCAATTACTCCACGACTTTGGGTTCATAATAAACCACACCAAGTCTCACCTACAACCGTCCCACGTACAACAATATCTCGGTGCCACAATAAACACCTCAACAGCGCCCGTTTATCCATGTCCTGCCAGGATAACAAATATGCAAGCCCTACTTACAGAATTCCAACCGCAACACTCTCTTCCAGCTCGAGTTTTCATGCAACTCATAGGGATGATGGCTTCCTGCATATTCACAGTACCTCATGCAAAGCTACAAATGAGTCCTATTCAAGAGTGCTTAGCACAACAATGGAACCAGGCTCAAGGTTAATTAACAGACCTAGTGTTGGTAGACGGTCGACTCGCCGTTCTCTGCAATGGTGGAACACCAAAAACCTTTCCAAGGGCCGACCATTCCTAGAGCCAGTCCATCAAATAGTCGTAACAACGGACGCATCGCTCTCCGGCTGCGGATCTCACCTACTGCGGCACACCATGCAGGGCAGGTGGACACTGCAACAAAAGTTACTCCACATCAGTCACCTGGAGTTACTAGCCATCTTTCTAGCCCTAAAAGCATTTCAAAAGCAAATATCAGGCAAAGCTGTCTTAGTCCGCACAGACAACATGACAGCTATGTATTACATCAACAAACAGGGGGGGGGGGACACTCTCTGCAAGTCTCTCGGTAAACACAGCAGATTTGGAGATGGGCCATACCACAAACAAAATTTCTCTTAGCCCAACATGTTCCAGGAGCACAAAACTCCATAGCGAATCTTTTAAGTCGTCAAACGCAACAGATTCACGAGTGGGAACGTCATCCACAAGTTCTTCAACCATTCTTTCAGATGTGGGGACAACCTCAGATAGACATCTTCGCTACCCACGAAAACACAAAATGCCCAAGCTTAGCCGCCAGATATCCACACCCGTTGTCCAAAGGCAATGCAATATGAATGAACTGGTCCGGCAAATTTGCGTACGCTTTTCCACCTCTCCCACTACTTCCATTAGTAGTACGCCAACTACAACAGCATTCCCTGACACACTCATTCTGGTAGCTCCAACTTGGGCCAGACAACCGTGGTACACCACACTGCTGCAACTTCCTGTGGTTCCACACCAAAAGTTGTACCTGTCTCCACGCATAACCCAGAACCATAGAGAGATCAGACACCCGGACCCAGCTCAGCTCAACCTGGCAATCTGGCTCCTGAAGTCATAGAGTTTGGGTACCTCAACCTTCCTCCTGAATGTATGAACGTTATTAAAGAAGCTAGTCGTCCCACCACTCGGGCATGTTATGCAGCCAAGTGGAAACGTTTTGTAATATACTGTCAAAACAACCAAACCAATCCTTTAGATGTGTCTATTCAACACATCATAGGACACTTACTACACCTCCAAAAATGTATCTTAGCGTACACGTCTATTAGGCTGCACACTGCTGCTATTGCAGCATACCTACAAAATACACATCTATCACTTTTTAGAGTTCCTGCCATAAAGGCTTTTATGGAGCACCTCAAAAGAATAATTCCACCTAGAACATCACCTTCCCCAGTGTGGAATTTGAACATTGTTCTTACAAGGGTAATGGGACCTCCATTTGCACCTTTACATAAATGTGAACTGCAATTCTTAACTTGGGAAGTTGCTTTCCTATTAGATGCTACTTCTCTCAGAAGAGTTAGTGAGATACAAGCATTCACCATTCAAGAACCTTTTCTGCAAATGCACCACAATAAAGTTGTTCTACGAACGAATCCTAAATTCCTTCCAAAAGTAATTTCACCCTATCACCTCAAACAATCTGTTGAGCTGCCTGTATTCTTCTCGCAGCCACAAACAGTCGCAGAAAGAGCTCTTCATACCCTGGATGTCAAAAGAGCATTACTTTACTATATTGAAAGAACACAACCTTTTTGCAAAACAAAACCGCTTTTTGTGTCCTTTTCACCACCACACAAGGGCAACCCTATCTCAAAATCAGGGATAGCTAGGTGGATTGTCAAATGCATACAAATTTGTTACAACAAAGCTAAACGTACACATCTGTTCCTCCTAAAGCCCATTCTACAAGAAATATAGGGGTTTCAATGGCATTTTTAGGGAACATTCCCTTAGATGACATTTGCAAAGCAGCTACATTGTCTACAACGCACACTTTCACAAAACACTATTGTGTAGATGTGCAAACTAAACAACAAGCTACTGTGGGCCAAGCTGTACTCAAAACACTGTTTCAAACTACTGCAACAGATCCGGGTAGTCGCCACTAGGTGTGGGTACTGCTATAAAATCTGAGGATGGAGCCGATGCCCATGCGCAATGTGGTCCAAAGGGGGAGTCACCTATCCTGTGACTTCCAAAGACTTTTCAGGACAAAAACAAACTGCAAACATCCGGGCCCAACACTAGGTGGCGATCTATGCACAGTGTGTAACTCTGCGGGTCTACATGCCAAGATGCATACTGGTAAGTAGCATTTTCCTATTGTATCTCCCAGCATTACTCAAATATTCCTGCAAATAATGAATAGTATCGCATTTATATCGTAATGTACAATATTTATCCATGATTTTTTGTCTATAGTGTCTTCTATCTCTCCCAGTTATAGAAAGTAGTACCTACTGTAACCCATACATAAAGATGAGCGAATGGGCTCAGTGATGAAGCAGGGTGAGTAAATTTGCCAACCCCCGAAAAAGCTACCTCAAGGGTAGCTTACTTCGATTTCGTCCTGAAGAAGGGCCTCTGACCTGTGAGGGCTGCAAAGGGCCGAAACATGTCGACCTTTTAAGACTTACAATCAGGCGCAGTGGGACATTGACACTTTCCCTGCAGTGCCACCATTTCACCTTTTTAACCTTGCCCCAACCTTGGCAAATTAAAGATTTTAACCTCATTCTTAACAACATACCTTTGCACTTAATTTTCACAACTGTTGAAAAACCAGACAGTCTACTTCCAGGTGGAGGATAAGGAGATCACTTGGAGAACCGAGCACTCAAGTGATAAAAGACCCAAAGATAATACTACTCACTTAACAATAGAGCAGCTAACCAAGATACACTGCACCGTATGCTTAATGTGAATGAGGGCTTCACCATACAAGAACTCTGGATCCTGGTAAGAGGATGTGTGATTCATTCCCCTTTGATGTTTGACTATATTCAACGGAAGCCAGATGAATCTTTGCTTCTTCCTTCCTCCTTTGGAAGAACAATTTACATGCAGAACAATGTCATACATTCACCCCAGTAGAGAGATCTGGGCCTAAATTTATTGTTTTTATGTTCCTCATGCCATTCCAGTTTGAACCCAGCCATATGCAAATCAGTCTCGACCCTGCGTAAGCGGGGATGTCACTATTCCTGTATGCAAAGGTGAGGAGGCTACTCCGACATACATTATGACTACTCAACATGATTTAAGCTCCCAGGATGCTTGTTTCTAGTCCAGGGAGGACCTGGCTAGGCAGTTCGGGCTAGACTGTTCCCATGAGGAACAGGGTCATGACTGATTTGCATATGGTTGGGTCCAAACTGGGGTGGCGTGGTGAGCAAAAGAACGATGGATTAAACACAGATCTTTGTGACTGGGGGTGAATGTTTGCATTGTTCAGCATTCCGTGCATCATTTGTTCGTTTTGCAATTGTCGCCCTAAGTGGGAAGGGTATGCCCAGATGTGGGTCCCGTGCTAAGTACGCCACTGGATTCAAGCTAGCCTGGCTGATGAGGGGTGAAACCCCGAAACCGGTCCCAGGATGCTTGCTTCCGTTCCAGGGAAGACCTGGGTTGGCAGTTCAGGCTGGACTGTTCCCACGAGGGACAGGGTCAAGACTGATTTGCATATGGGTGTGTCCAAACTGGGGTGGTGTGGTGAGCAAAAGAACGATGGATTAAATAGATCTTTGTGACTGGGGTGAATGTTTAAATTGTTCAGCATTCCGTCCATCGTTTGTTTTTTTTGCAACTTTCTAAAAGTGGCATTTTCTAAACCGACACCAAACTTGAAATAATTTTTTCACTACCAGCACATTTAAATCTTAAAAGAATGTGTCCTGCTTTTTAAATACATTGCACCTTCTCCTCTGAGCTGTCCAGGGCCTACAATAAGTGTAATTTATATGTATTAAAACTGAAGGTTTGGTCCTGGTAAAAGGAAAGGTTGAAATGTCAGTTTAAATTGCACATAAAGGTTCTTCAATGGCCGGCCTGATACATGTTGAAAAGGGATACTTAAGTGGGTGTCACAATCAGTGCTGCAGGCCCACTAGTAGCATTTAATGTACAGATCCTTAGCACCCTCAGTACCACTTTACTGAACATGCTAATTGGGTATGAGCCCGTATTACCATGTTTGGAGGAGAGAGGACATGCACTGGTTAGCTGTGGTAAAGTGTTCAGAGTCCTATGGCCAGCAACAATGAGGTCAGAAAAAAGAGGGGAAGGCAAAAAGTAAGGGGGTGGGGTGAAGACCACCCTAAGGCTGACATGTTTAACACTGCTTAATTAACATATAACAATAAACTCCACCTAATTCATTTTAAATATCTCCATATCTTATACAACACTCCAGTGGTTTATGCAAGATGGAGGTACAAGCATACTCTAAATACACAAGTTGTGGAGAGCTGGAAGAAGATTTCTTGCATCTGACAGGGTTGCCCACATGTGAATCAGTGCAGGAGAGAGAGCTCATAAACACTCTGCAGTCATCAATTAAACATTTTCATTAGACCCCAAATTTACAGTGTTCAGATGAGTAGCAACTATTTTGAAAACACACAGAAAACTAGTTGCTTTGTTATTGCTGACTTAAAGACACATTTCCTAAATGAGAGGGAAACCCCCTCAGGAGCTAAGGGCACTGGGTCACAAATACAAACAATATAATTCCCCTGGGCAAAATGAAAAAAATCACATAGTGCAAAATGGGCATAAACTTTATACACACAAACCAATAAACAAAAATATATTTATCACATTTAAATGCATGTAATTGAAGATTATATATATATATATATATATATATATACATCATAATACACAACATAAACAAGACACAAAAAACCTTATGTTAATAGAACAATTTAAAATATAAATAAATATATATACTGTTGGCACATTCTATCACGGACCGTCATATATTAGAGCCATATATAATTTTAAATTTGTAGAATCCAATGTGGTAAGAAATGTGCCTATTTTAGTCGTTGGTGCGTTTCAGTGGATACAATTTATAAAACACACTTTCAGGACAATTGATATACAATTTCAATTCTTGATATAAATTACGGCAAAATATAGATACACAAATTTGCCTACCTCTCCCTTAAGCTTACATTGTATTACCTTATTACGTTTAATAAGTTCTAACGTCCGCTTAGGAGTAGGTAGAGGGGCCATATTTGACTCAAATGGATTTTGTCACAATTCTGAAAATGCTACTTCTATAAAGTTGGGCTTTTCCTGTTCTAAACATTTGTGCCTTCTGCTAGTGTTTTGTGTGACTTAACTCCGATTGGCTTTGCTGTTGGGCTTTGTGAACTCCCCTAGCAGTCTAAAGGTAAAAATCTTTGGCAACAGGCTCCCATTCGACTATGATGACCTCTTCGTGCACTGGTAAGGTGCTGTGTCTTTGTTCTGTTCAAAAGTATGTCCATAGCATGCGGAACCATGACTGTGAGATCAGTATCAAGGATGGGTCCTGACGATTCTCGGGTGGGAATTACCTCTGCCTCTGCCACTCTGACAGCTCGATAGGGCTTTGGCGATGTTGTCTAGCAAAGCAGAGAAGTAAACACATTGCCTTTGCTTACCTCCAAAAGCCTATGTTAAGACGGAGAGCGCACAGCAAGCCGTTTCATGTACATACAACACAAACGGCTTCCGGTAGTCCGGGGTGCCAAGCACAGGTGCAGAGCAAAGCGCTCTCTTTAATTGCTCAAAAGCATGCTGACAATCATGCGTCCGGGGTTCATGCACATCTTTAGTTGTTAACTACAATAGGGGTTTTGTTAGTAAAGCAAAGTTGGGAATCCAGTGACGACAATACGTAGTGATGCATATAAATGCCCGTACATCCCGCTGCGTCTTTGTGATGGGCATCTTAGTTATAGCAGCCACACTCTCATGTGTTAGTCTCTTTCCCTCCTTCAACAGTAGGTGACCTAAATAGGTGACCTCCTGTCGACAATATTGAAATTTAGAAAGGGATACTTTATGTCCATGTTTTTTTTTTTTTATTTCTTTTTATTGTTGCATCAGAAGTATCACAGATGGAAAAATTAGCACACGGTAGAGCGTCAACATTCCGCCCTGGCCGTCAGTCACGCAACTTTTCTTTTGTTACTGGATGCCATACCCATCATTAGAACACTTTGCTTTTGAACTAGCAACATAAGGAAAACATAATTAACCAAAATAGTCCCCTAAACAGCAGCCCACCAACCCCCCTCTCCCTCCTCCCCCCTCCTGGTCCCATCCCTCCTCCGCTATGGAGCTCCCGTCTATCTCGTATACATGATCTGAGCATTAAAGTATACATATATGGAGCACGGATCCCCAACGTGCACACTGTCCCGCCCGGGGTCTCCTTGACCTCCTGTTGCTAGTCTGCAATGTCTCAGTCTAGTCCATGGTACTGTCTCCACTTAGCCCATACTCTCCGAAATTTTTTGGGGCAACCCCTGGCTTTGTAAGTCACTCTCTGCGCCGCCATGTACAGATCCAGCCCTCTCCTCCATTCCTCCAAATCTGGCCTTTCGGACGCCCCCCAGTGTCTTGCGATGTCCCTTTTCGCCACCACTAAAGCCAATACCAGAAAGATAACCAAGGGGCGGGTTAGGTCCACTTCTGTCGTCATGCCCAGCAGCGCCAATCTAGGGTCGCGCGGTATGTCCACCCCCAGTACCTCCTCTAGTTCCAGGAACACACCTTCCCAGTATTCTTGAATGACTTCGCAGCCCCAGAGTGTATGGAAAAAATCGCCATTTTGCTGATGACATCTAAGGCATGCTGTGTCAGGTATCCTACCCATTTTAAAAAGTCGCACCCTGTCAAAGTAGGATCTGTGGAGTACCTTAAATTGTATGAGACGGAGTCTTGACTTAATCGCCACCTCGCGAGGGTGCATAAGGGCGAGCTCCCAATCCAGATCCTCCATGCCTCCCACGTCTGCCTCCCATTTGTCTCGTAGAACCTGTAGGTCCCCTAGTATATTGTTGGTCAGAGTTTTATACGTTAGGGATATTGCCCCTCGCTGTATCTGTTCCTGCAGCAATCTACCCTCTAATGGTGCGTATTCTGGGATGTCTGTAAGTGTGATATTTTGTGCCCTCCATGCGTGTTGCAGTTGAACGTATTTGTAGTACTGGGTGTTGAGCAGGCCAAATTCATCCTTGAGCGCCCGAAAGGTTTTCAATTCCCCCCTTGCTATCACGTCTCCCACTGTGGAAATGCCGATGTCGTCCCACCGTCTAAAGCCTTTCAGCTTATTAAGCTCCCCTAGCCACTTGCAGCACCATAGTGGCGTTTGTCGAGTGGGCCTCTTGTCCCAACCCATTCTTTTTGTTGCTCTATGCCATGCCGTTAACGTAATCCTGGTGGCAGGTAGGAACTGCTGTCCCACCGTCTCTCCATAGAGGTAGTGCAGTATAGTCTTGTTTGACCATTTAGATCTCTCTAGTGCATAGGTAGGGTGATTGGCTGCCGCATGTAGCCACTCGTTAATCGGGGCGAGGTGTTCCGCCCAGTAGTACGCCTCTAGGTTGGGAAGCGAAATCCCCCCACTGTATTGGTGTCGCTGTAGTGTGGAAAGAGCCACTCTTGGCTGTTTCCCCAGCCACAGGAAGGCACGCAGGTCTGCATGGATTCTATTCAGGGTCTTAGCCGGCAGAGGATAATATTCGTTCTGAAGTGCATAGAGAAACTTAGGTAATAGGACCATTTTATATAGTGCGGCGCGACCCAGTAGGGTGAGTGTGAGCTGTCTCCACCTGTCCATCTCTGTCGTTGCTTCTACCATTATTCGGGCTAAGTTGTTAGTGAAAGAGCGTTCCCTATCTAGCGTTATAAATATTCCTAGGTATTGAAAGCCGTCCTTAGTGTGGATGAGTCGCTCTGGCAGGCACTCCCTCCGCTCATTGCCTTGTGGATCATAGAGGACCGATTTGTGCCAGTTTATCGTGTGGCCCGCCCTCGCCCCGAAGTCGCCTAGCTCTCTGAACAGTGCTGGGATTGTCTTGTCTGGGTCCGTCACGAACAATAGTACGTCGTCGGCATACAGGGATATTTTCTCCTGTGTTGCGTCCGAGTCTCCCCACATAAAGCCCCTGATTTCCTGATTCTGCCGAATCCGTATCGCTAAGATTTCAATTGTAAGGGTAAAGAGAAGGGGGGACAGTGGGCAGCCCTGGCGTGTTCCCCTTCCAATTGGAAATTCACGGGACAACCTTCCATTAACCCGCACTCGCGCCCTCGGGTCTGAATATAGGAGCTGAACCCATTTCAAGTACTTGGGTCCAAACCCAAACCGATGGAGGGTCTCCATCAGGAAAGGCCAGTGGACTGCGTTGAAGGCCTTCTCCGCATCCAGGGAGAGGAACCAGTGGGGTTCACTTCTCTCACGGACCTCCTGTAGCCAATTATGTGTGCGGCGGAGATTTAATTTGGTCGCCCTTTCCGGAAGGAAGCCGGACTGATCCATATGTACCAGCTCTGTAATGGCCTGTCGTAGGTGCCTAGCTAGGACAGTGGCCAGAATTTTCGTCTCTATATTTAGGAGGGAAATTGGGCGGTAGGAGGAACAGTCGTCCCTGGGCTTTCCCTCTTTGTAGATTGGGACGATAGTGGCCAAGGCTAGATCTGGCGGGAGACTCCCTGCCCGGTACGATTCTGTGAATAAAGCCTTCATGTGTCGCTGCAACAAATCCGCAGTCCGTTTAAAGAATTCCGCCGGGAAACCATTGGGCCCCGGAGTGTTCCCCGGTTTCAGCGCTGTTATGGCTTCCGATATTTCCTCTAGTGTCAAGTCCGCCTCCAGGGCTATGCTGGCCTCTGTGGACAGAGTCGGCACCGCCATATCACACATGTAGCGTTGGGCGTCCTCTCTGTCCCCCAGGTCCCTGGCCCTATAGAAGTCCTCATAATAGGTCGCAAAGGCGTCCGCTATGGCCTCATCCGTGTTCACCCGTCTGTTCCCTGCTAACGTGATCTGATCCACCCACCTTGTCGCTCGTTCTTTCCTGCTCAACCAAGCTAAAAGTTTGCCGGACTTGTCACCTACATCATATAATCGGTGTAGTGTTGCCAGTGCCTGAGTGCGTGCCTCGTCTGTGACTAGTTCCCTGTAGTGTCTCTGTGTGTCTAGCAGTTTCCTGAGGAGCGCCTCTCCCTTCTGTTGGTGGTATTCTGCTTCTAAATCCAAGACGTTCACCTCTTCACTCGCTATCTTGCCCTGTCGTTTCCGCCTAGTGTCCCCTAGCCTACTCTGAATGCGGTCTCTCAGGACTGGTTTCATTGCTTCCCAAAGGGTAACTCCGGAATCAACTGATCCCTCATTTTCGGCCATGTAGACCCGTAAGTCCGCTCGCATACCCCAGAGTATTTCCGGCGTTTGGATGTCCCATGCCGCTAGTCGCCATTCCGCCTGTCTCTCTCCTCTCTCTCGCCCCAGCTGTACATATAGCGGGGAGTGATCTGAGATCCCTCTCGCTTGGTATTCTGCTAAATCTCCCGCTGAGACCTCCTGCCTGGATACGAAGATATAATCTAACCTAGAAAAGACTTTGTGGGCCCCCGAGTAAAATGAATATGCCTCGTGTGTAGGATGAAGCCATCTCCATACATCAGTGAGGCCGATGGTATTCATTTGCCGCGCTAGGGATGTAGTGGACCCTACTGTGTGAGGTGACCCTGATCTATCCTGTGAAGTGCACATAACATCGTTAAAGTCCCCCCCCACTACTTGTGTCGTGTCGGCCGTGTCCAGTAGTATGGTCGTGACTGCCTTCAGTGTGCGTGTCTGTAACTTGGGTGGGGAATATACTGATAGTATCGTGTACCTACGTCTCCTCCACATCCCCTGAACTCCCGCATATGTACCCTGTGGGTCCAGCCAAGTGTGTGTAACCGTGAATGGCGTCGTTTTTTTAATGAGAATCGCAACTCCCCTGGAGTCCGTTGTCTAGCCTGCATGTGCCAGGACAGCATATCGTCCTCGCGCTATAAATGCGCATTGATTCCCTCTAAGGTGTGTTTCCTGGAGGAGGATGATGTCAGGTGCCAGTCGTTTGAGGTAAGCATTAACTAAACTTCTCTTAATTTTTGACCCCAGGCCGTTTACATTCCATGTTAGCACCGTGACCCCTGCGCCACCCACGTGTGGAGTATCTAATGTACCTGCCATTGTGCGTCACAGCGTCCTCCCCGTGGGGGACCTCTGAGTAGGGATGGCATCAAGTGTGGGATGGCATGTCGCTGCTGTTTCTCAACGGACTCCCCCCTCCCCCCTGCAACCCTCTGAAACCCCAACATGAGGTAATATTGGAACCAACTCCCCCCCGCACCTCCCTCCCCACCTCCCTCCCCTTCCAGTTGCATCCCAACCTGGGACCAAACTATCCACGGGAGAAGGCCTGTCGCCCTCCCACACATCCCTCCCCACACTAAGCAATAACCAGTACTAGAAACTCAAATAACAGTAGGGGGTGTGTCAACTTGCTTGCTCCGTATCGCCGAGCCGCTATCTTCCCCGATCCCCGTGCACCAGTGGTCACGAATGTGAGTCTTGCGTGTCCATGGTCGGCCCCTGCCCTGAGGAGTCCTGTTCCAAGTGCTGAATTTCTTTGACCAGCGGGTGTATCGAATCACCCATCGTTTCTTCCTCCTCTCCTCCGGACGCGCGGCCCTCCGATTCCTCTATTTCTTCTCCTTCCGAACGGATACCATCTCTCAGGCAACTGAACCTAGAGCCCGCCACAGAGTCCTTGCCCGAGGATGCCGATCTGCCTCCTCTCCTGTCCTCCGTGCCTCGAGTTCTGTACGGTGTTGCCGGTGTCTTCTGCTGCGACCTCCGCGTTCTCCGCCGCTGTGGTTTCGGCACCTCCCAGCGCGGCCTTTCCCGTATCGACCTGTCCAGCGCTTCTTGACCTGCTGCCTCTCTGCTATTCAGGATAGGGCGTTCCTCGATCCATTGCCACGCATCCTCCGGGTGTGTAAAGAAGATGGATTTGTCTTTGTAGATTACCTTGAGTTTGGCGGGGAAGAGGAGCATGTACGTAATGTTCAAGGATCTCAGCTTTGCCTTTACCGAGTCAAATGAGCGGCGCTGTTTTGAGACTTCCTGACTGTAGTCCGGAAAGATCATAATGGTAGCATTCTCCAAGCGGATCTCCCCCATTTTCCTGGCTTCTCGTAGGATCAAGTCTCTGTCAGCAAAGTTCAAGAAGCGCGCTATAACTGGTCTCGGTCTTGCTCCCTCCGGTGGTTTGGCCAGAAGGGCCCTGTGCGCCCTCTCAATGATGAAGCACGAGGAGAACTGCGCTGTCGGGAAGGTGGTTTTCAACCAGGCGAGGAGGAAGGCGGACATGTTCCTTCCCTCAATTCCTTCTCTAAAGCCTACAAAGCGAAGGTTGTTGCGCCTTGATCTATTTTCGGCATCGTCCACCTTCCACAGCAGTTGACGGTGCGAGGCCTGTAGTTCTGCCATGTCCTTCTTGAGTGTTGTGATCGATTCCTCATTGTCGGTCAATCTGGATTCCGTCGCCGTTACCCTTTCCGTCAGGTTTCGAAAATCCTGCCGCAGTAGCGTCACCTCGGACCCTACCTCTCCAATTTTCATCTCCAGGGCTGTCCGTGATGCCTGTATGTCCGTCCTGGACGCCTGGATGGCCTCCATTAACATGGCCGTGTCATTTCGCGTGCCAGGCTGCATGGACTGCTGTTCCGCCACAGGTCGCGGTGCCGCAAAGTTGTCCATGGGGCCCTGCTTCGTGGTTTTGGGCACCGGGTCCCTCTTCCCCATGGTTGCTCGGTCCGTAGGCCAGGGGCTCCCTCCGCAGGCCACCCTCCTCTGCGGTGCTGAGGAGCCCAGCCGTGTGCTGCAGCCGGTGGTATCAGCTCTGGGCACCTCCGTCCGCTGTGCCCAGTTTGCGGCCTCCCAGGCACCCCTTTCGCCTCAGCCCTGAGCACCTCCAGGTATCACAATGTGCTGTGGTGGGCGTAGTAGTGTTCTGCAGGCGAGGCTATGTAATGCCGGATCGCCCCTACGCCGCTCGGCAGTCTATGCCCCAAGCTGGTAAATGAGGCTCTCACCCCTGTAGGCCCGGGTCTTCGCGCTCCCAGCAGGTCTTGGCCCTCTGCTATGCCACCCTCGCCGGTGTCCGTTCCTCCGGGTATCTCCTCAGCTCAGCCACCATGTTGGTAAAGGCGGGCGCTGTAAGCGAGCTTGTCCCTGCTTCCCGTGGTTTGTGGGCTCGGCCACCGCCTCCTCTGCCCTGGCCTCACCTCCGCACCTCCGAACTGCCTCTCCGACGACTCCCGGTCCCACCTTGACACGGGGAGGGCAGCAGGGGGCTCCGCCGTCACTGTCCGCCCCGGACACCGCCGGCCGCCATCTTGGTAAAGGCGGCCGGCCGTCCGCGATCGCCTCGACCCACCTCCGTCCCTCCGGCAGTGACAGTCTGATTCCTCTTGGCGGCCAGGCGGATCGCAGAGCCCCCGTCAGCTGGGCTCGGCTCCGCAGGGCCACAGGCGGATCTCTAGGATCGCGGCGATCTGCCGAGCGCCGCGGTCGCCATCTTGGCCGCTGAGGGTTCGCTGGGGCAGTCGTCCCGCACGGTTCATTGGTGGAATCAGCACGCCACCGCTACTGTGGCACTACTTTCAGGTGACAGATTGCTGTTCCTTCCGTTTGGTACCTTTAGTGGATCGCGGGGGATATGAGATGTCGGATTTCTACGCGGCTCGGCCGGAGCTCCGGCAAGGCGCGTCTAGTCGGCCATGCTGCTGGCCACGCCCCCACTTTATGTCCATGTTGTGCCAAATGTTGCAGCAGTTTAACTGTACTCTGTTTGCATCCCACCTCAGCGTCAGAAGCAATAAGAAGGTTGTCCACATACTGGAGCAATATGTTACCCTAAGCAAGAGTGAGGGAGTCCAACTGGGCTTTCAGGGCTTGACTGTATATCCTGGGACTTTCAGTATTTCCCTGAGGAGCTCGACAGAATCTAAAACTTCTGCCAGCCAGGGAAAATCCAAACAAGTATCTTTTTCTGGGTGTATGGGAATGCTGAAGAAAGCATTCTTCAATTCAATGACAGAGAAATAGGTAGTTGTAGGGGGATTCATCATCAAGAGGGCAGTGATGTCAGGAACAATAGGGAACTGGGGAATGACTGTTGTTTACAGCATGCAAGTCAATCACAAAACAGTAAACATCAGGATGGTCATCTGGGGAACCTGAGGGTGCTAATTTTAGGATGGGAAGAATACGGCTATTGCACACATTAGTATTTGTCTCCTTAACCACACCAGATGCAATCAAGTCCTGTTTAATCTGCAGCAGCGCCCGTTATCCTTCCTGTGGTGTATTATACTGGGGAAGATGAGGCAAGACAGCATTGTCCTTAACGCTGATGGAGACAGGAGTTATCTACAACAGCCCTGCATCTGTGTTGCCCGTAGCCTATAACGTCGTTGGAACCTCCCTAAATTTAGCAGGAAGAGGCTCGTCTTTTGACAAACATTGCTTGGAACTCACCTCATTGGGTCCAATCATCATATAGATGCAATCTGAAGAGCACAAAATAGTCACATGTAACTTCTTCAATAGGTCCAAACCCATTACATTTTCTCCTCAAGTTGATGTCAATAAGAAAGGCGTGTCTACGGTAAAAGGACCAATAGTCAAAGCCAGAGGCTTGAGAAGCTGCTCACAACTGGTATTCCTGAGATGCCTAACAAAACATTATTTTGGCCAGATAGGGCTGCCCCGGGGACCACTGAATGAGAAACAGAGCTATTCATTGCGCCTGTGTTCGCCAAGAATTTTTTTTTTCACTGAGCCCTGCAGACCAATGGTGACGTGTAGGGTCCTCGCTGGTCAAAAAGGATCTGGACTGATCCCCTACCCTGTCCCTGGCTGTCGTTGCCGTAGGTAATTCCCATCACTTTGTCAAAATTATAATTATCATGGTAGTACTGGCACCCCCTCGGATCATCAAAATAGTTCTGCTCAGACCGACCCAGCTGTTCCTCACTTCCCCTGTTCCTACCATATCCGACTGCTCCCTTGCCTCTCCCTCTTGATCCCCTAAGCCCCCGAAGCCTCAACTCTCTGCAACAGCGTTGGACATTCGCTACGCCAATGCCCCTCCTCTTTACAATACGCACACTGATTTGGTCCCACTGGTGGTGTATTCCTGCTGGTGCAAGGAAACTGCCGGGCGGGACAAATCCCTCTTCCTCAACCACTGCCTCACGACACCTGCTACATTAACACCTTCGTCTTCAAGTCCTTACTTTTCTTTCTACCTTCTCCTTCTCTTTCCCTGTGCTCATAATACTGAGCCAATGCTAAGATGACTGATGGGTAGGACGTAGTCCATGTGCTTTCCGAAGCCTGCAACCGAGACACTATCTCAGGAAGCAGGTTGTTAACGAACTATCAAATTCCGGCCTCCTCTGACTTATCCTGTCCACTAAAATCCAAGAACACCACTTCAAACCACATGGAAAAATTCAGACACACACACACCCTTCTTGAGGCGACATGTCGTCAACTTATCTCAATCTACTATCCTCGGTGGTATCAAGGAGTGCATATACGTGATAATCCGGCCCAGCGATGCTTATATCTCCACTCTAGGTTTGTCACCAGGCTTCCTCTCCTGATCCCATGCTTTTATCTCCTTCCAAGTGCCACCCAATTCCACTACATGTTCTTGCGTGTGCACCTGCCGGCAGATATCAACCAGCACCAGTAAACCGGAAAACCTCTCAATCTCGGCTAGTGTAATCACCGTCGTGGACGCAGCCTTCGTCAGTGTTTTAAAATAGGCATTCGCGTTCTTTCAGGGGTCGGGCAACTGGGTCTTAAGAGATAAAACCTTGCTCCTTTTCCAAGGAGTGTAAACCCACTGTTCCTGAAAACGGCCTTTCACCCGCTGTCTGATGACTTGGTCCTGACTATTTCGTAGGTCCGGTATCTCAGGGTGATAAATGGGATGCACCTCCCTCGTAGGAGAACTGGGGCACTGCTATTGGCCTCCTTTGAATCAACCTGTTTTGGTATCCAATCAACATGGTAACATTGCTAAAAACATCATTAGGAGCCATACCAGTTGTGTACACACTATCCTGAATATCGTAAATAATTTGAGAGGCAACACTGTTCCCATAACCCAAAGTGGCCGACATATGCTTATGGGCATGCTGCTGCACAAACTGCTAATAGTCTTTCAACACACTCCATAAGTCCTCCACACTGTAAATTGGACTTCGAGCCCACTGAGAGGCCTGATCACCATCTTCTTTTCTGCATCACCCACATCAGACCGAGTCAACACTCGCCCCAAAGGTTCTTTAGCAGCCTCTCGAGTCCCATCACTCTCTCCTCCCAGTGGGGCCCCTGCATATGACAAAGGCAGGAGGTAAGAAAGCAGGAGGACGCGCTTGCTGATATAACACGAATCAGGGACGCCAATGTCGGTGGAGGGGATGTATGCGAGGGAGATAAGATGGAGCCTGGGACAACAGGCATGGCAGATCGGCCCACAATTCCCGCTATTTCAGCCACTGAAGTCACGGAGGAAGTGTGGGATGCTCCATCTAATACGGCCATATTAGGGACACTGGTACCAGGGGCAGCAGCGGGAGGTGTTGGTGGAACTGCTGCGTATACCCTTTGCGGGGCATATGGGGAAAGGGGCCAAACGTCTAACGGATCCTCCACAAAAGGATCTCCTTCCTCTTGTGTAACATAAGACTTATCACATTGTAGCCTAAACTTTCGATCAGCACATTCTATGCCGTTCTCTATCTTCTCCCTCTTGTACACTTTTGCGTTGCTGTCTGTTTTTCCTCTCCGGGCCTCCTTCTCTGCTCTTATTCGTCTTTGCTTAGCCTCCTTTTGCCATACCTGAAGGTATCAAACATAGACTGCCTACTTCTTTTTGCAAACAATTCATCCAGCAGGAAATTACATTTTTGCTCATCAAAAGTACCTGGCAAAGGCCACTGCAACTTGGCGTTGTCCCTCTAATACTTGTGCCATAGTGTACTAAACATAATCGGGCCAAGGCTGTGCTTAACATACATTTCGAAATTCAGAGTGCCTTCCGGAGGTGCAGGTTGCCTCTCCTCAAATTGAGCATCAGCAGAGCAACAACGGCATCCTAAACAGCAAAACTTACTAAAACAAGGCATCTTAAAAAACAAAATACAGAGGAACACATTTGCTACTTGTATCTGTTAAAAAAATGCTCGAAACCCAACAATCGGTCACCAGACTGCACCAATTCGTCAAATTAGACTCCGCCTTGCGAGTCACAAATGCTAACCGCGTTTTTAAGACAAAAAAATTACCAATTCGGGGGCGTGGTCAGCAGCATGGCCGGGTGAGACGTGACTTTCACCCGCTCTGACAGCCGATCATAATCTGACATTAATGGGACGTCCGACGGCCCGAAATCTGGTCTCAACAAGTGTGTAAAGGACCCGTCCCGCAGTGGAGGTCGACTTACCCGATCCGGGAGACCGGGAGAGGTGATTACTTCAGCCTAAATCCCCCGAGACGGCCGGCCCTGGAGAGGAGTCCAACGTGGTGGGGGGGGTGTGGCTACCGGCCGAGGGTAGAGGACTGCGGCCTAGCGGAGCTCCGCGAACTGTGAGCAACTTCCCTGATTACCCGCTTGATGACTCTGACCGAAGAGGGCTATGATGTGGGATCTCTAGGTACGGACGATCCTTTGAGTCCCGATGCAACAAACTGCTACCACTGGCTCTGTTAACCCGACCGGCTGGGAGGCGGTACATCCGGAGGCCTACCGCAGTTTAGGAAGCCGGGGACTCAATTTCGACTACGGCCCGACGAGTGGCGGACCAAGTTAAAGGTGCCCCTGGCCTCGGAGAAAGTGCAGCGGATGCTAATACCAAGGTACCGGCAGCCGTGGAGGGCGGCGGCGGAGATGCTCTAAGCTCAGGCAGGACGCTGCCGGACTGAGACTTAGTACGGAGGACGCCGACGAAATGGGGCATATCGTAGCGACATAATTCTGTAAGTGCAGACCCCCCCCCCTACTCAAGGGACCACCCGGCCTCACGTCGCAAGGGACACTAGTATGCGTCTTCAAAGTACCGGCACTCTGTGGAAACTGGGAGCCCCGGCCAGCGTTGGTCAGTGGGGACAGGCCAGGCGGGCAAGTTCTAGCCGGGCTGCGGATGAAGGTGCGGCAAGCCCACTGTTGCCGAGAGCCTCCTGCAGACTATCTCGAGGAGCGAGGGGGCACTGAGTGAACAGCCTGACGCTGCCCAACGAAGACTGAAAGCGGAGGAAGGTGCGGTAATGGGATCTATAATGGCGACATACGCCTGATCCTCCGGGGCCCGCTGAAGACACCGCTGTGCACATCAGTCGGCTCACCGCCCCCCCGCGCAGCAAGGCTCTTTCATGGGCGCCCGATTCCGAGGGGCACTGTGCGTTCGTCCCTGCCGCAGTCTCATGGTCCTTGCAGACGGCACAATCTCCATTCCATGACCAGGGGATAGGAGCCAGAGGGGCCTCAAGTAAATGGTTTAGACTCACCCAATGCCACACGGGCCCACGCGCACTCTAGTAATCCTCAGGAACGCATGGTGCGACTGACCTGGGACCGGTAGTCCGGCAGCACTACCATACTAGCCGCACGGAGCTTCGCTTGGACAAAATGGCGGTGCTCTGATTGCTCACCTGTGACTCGCCATTGGGGACGCGGGCGAAGGCTAACTTCCACTGAGTGGCGGGGTCAGCAGCCCGCTACGACATAATAACCGAGGTGAGGGTCTGGAGCCCCGGGTGGGCGACGGTGACACTGGGCGATCCAAGCAGGGAGGACCTGACCCGAGGCCAGCTGGTGGACAGTCACCGTTGACACCAGTTGTCGGGGGGGAAATATCTCGCCACCTGCCTTATCAGATTGGCTGTACCTGCAACCCGAGGGGAGCACCGGATCGACATTACAAGCCACGATGGGGAAGAAATACCCGATTCTCAAACCTCCGAAGCAGGGCACCATGGAGAGGTACGCATTGACGGCCCAACCCCCTACAATGGAAAAGGTGGGCGCCCGCTCCGACACGGAACTGCTTATGGGGGCCATACAGGCGTCCAGAGAAGATATACAAGCTTCCCGTAGCGCCCTGGAAACTAAAATAAGATAAGTGGGTTCAGAGGTCACCCTCCTGCGCCAGGATTTTCGCAACCTGACTGAGAGAGTCAACACTGCGGAGAACAGAATAGGGGAAGCCGAGGACACCATTCGGGCGCTGAGGACGGACGTAACTGAACTCCGAGAATCTCACAAGCAACTGCAATCGAAGGTGGACGATGCCGAAAACAGGGCCCGCCGCAACAACCTCCGTTTTGTGGGCTTTAGAGAGGGTATCGAATCGGCCAACATGGAGGGCTTCCTACGGAATTGGCTACAGGAGACCTTTCCCACGACACAATTCTCGCCGTGCTTCGTAATAGAGAGGGCTCATAGGGCGCTGCTGGTGAAACCTCCGTCATGTCCTCTGTCATCGCCCGCTTCTTGAACTTTGCAGACCGAGACTTGATCCTAAGAGAAGCCAGGAAACTAGGGGAGATAAGGCTGGACAATACCCCTATAATGATCTTTCCGGATTACAGCCAGGAGGTGCAAAAACTGAGACGCTCCTTCGACTCGGTGAAGGCTAAATTAAGATACCTCCAAATTCAATACATGCTGCTGTTCCCGGTGAAGTTGAAGGTCATATACAACGGGAAAACCAACTTCTTCATGTGCCCAGAGGAGGCATGGCAGTGGCTGGAAGAACGTCCCCTGTTTCGGAAACCTGAAACTCTGGGCCGTGGGACTGACAAACAACTGCCGGACACTGCTGCGGGATGGGAAAAACCGAAATCACAGCGAACAAGGAATGCGAGGGGCATCAAGAGAGTGACCACTACACCGCATCCAGCAAAAATCGCAACAACGAGACGGAAGAGCAACTCTACTACTACCGACACTGGACATCTCTCAGGATCCCGATTCCACTGCTTGGGGGGGGGAAGGACAGATCTGAGGGAGGAAGAACCCGAAGTGGAGTCCTCGGATGGCGAGGACAACGAGGACCAGTCCATGCACCCCCTGGTGCTAGCCATAAATGAGATGGAACAAGAGCCGACGCCGGAGGTGGGGGCTTCACCTGAAGATTTACAAGACTCGCACTCCTGAGAGTGCACACTTTTAGACGATGGAGAGGAGGCTTAGAGCGGAGAGACACGCAAGTTGACACGTCCCATTTTATTTTGCTTTTGTCTATTCTATATGATTGTACTGTATTGAGAGCTTTGTTTCATCACTAGCATGCTACTCGCGACACGGAGAACACTGTGGGCAGTACATCCAGAGATTTAAGGATAGACTAGTTGGGGGTTTTTCTTCTAGGGGGGGGGCGACAGACCTTTACTGCCCGAAAGTCCAGTAAGTAACTTGTTGGGCAGATGGGATGGACGGGGGGAAAGGGTGGGGGTGGGGAGGGGGAGGGTAGGGGTAGGGGTTTTTGCGCAGTTCAGTTGGGGGGGAGCTGGTTGGGGGGAGCAGGAGGCAATCAAGTACACGCAGTCACACACTTCAGTGCTCCACGATACACTTATACAACGGGGACCGACCACACCAATCGATTTGTGCATCTGAATGGCGGGTGACAACGACACACAACGTAGAGACCACAGGGGATACAGTGTCCTGACCTGGAATGTAAACGGGCTTGGTAATAAGATCAAGAGGGGGCTGGTGAACTCTTACATTAAACGACAGAACCCAGACATAATCCTGCTGCAGGAAACCCACCTCAAAGGGACTAACTGCGCCTTCTTGGCCAGGGGCCACTACAAAGTACTGGCACATGCGGGGTACAGTACTGACTCGAGAGGGGTAGCTATCATTATAAAGAAGACCACCCCATTCTGTATTACACGCTCATGGCTAGACCCAATGGGGACCTATGTGGGGGTCACGGGGAAGTGGAATAGACGTACATACACGATTATTTCTGTATACGCTCCTCCGAAGCTACAGGCGAACACCCTCAGGAGAGTAGCTGACATACTCCTAGACACTGCTGACACCATTCAAATACTAGGGGGAGACTTCAATGACGTCATGGATTTAGGGCAGGACCGGTCAGGAACTGCGCTCAAGGTGGGGGCCCGGACCCCCCTGTCCCGACTGATCGCCGATATAGGACTTACAGATGTTTGGAGATGGTTGCACCCCGCTCAGAAGGCCTACTCCTATTACTCGGGCGCGCATATGGTATTCTCGAGATTAGACTATGTATTCATGTCTAGACAATATTTGACAGTAGATGACACCGCGGAGTATAACGCGAGGGGGATTTCCGATCACTCCCCATTGCTGGCAAGAATGGGATTGGAACGGAGTTCGGATAGGGCTTCCTGGCGCCTGGCAGCATGGGACTTACAAAATGTGACTGTCCTGAGAGGCCAGAGGGCAGATGTGGCAGTCTATATTGCAGAAAATGAGGGAACGGTCGACTCGAGTGTGACCTTCTGAGAGGCACTAAAGCCAGTAATGCGGGACAGGATACAAAACAGGCTGGCGGAGGAACGGAGAAAACTCCATTCAGAGGTAGCTGCAGTGGAGGCGACTATCCTGGAGCTGGAGAGGGAATACCAGGCTTCAAGGAATACGCAGACTCTCAGGAGGCTACTTGACCGCCAGAAACACTATAGAGAACTAGTGAATGGGGAGGCTAAAACTCAAGCCCTGGCCACCCTCCATTGCCTTTATGACGTGGGGGACAAGTCGTGAAAATTACTGGCGTGGCTAAGTAAGAAGGAGCGTGCGGCCAGATGGGTGGAACACATTAGAGACCCAGATGGGACAATTGTCAGGTCATACGTTCAAATTGCTGAGGCATTTGCCACACACTATGAACTCTTCTACACAGCCAGGGATCTAGGGACACGCGAGGATGCTCTACAATACTTGGAGCGAGTGGACTTGCCAACCCTATCTCCTGAGGCCCTTAAGGTACTGGAGTCTGACATTACCCTAGATGACATATCTGGCGCACTCGCCAGACTGCGCCCAGGCAAAACGCCGGGGCCCATTGGCTTCCCGGCTCAGTTCTTTAAACGCACGGCAAACCTCCTGGTTCGCCATCTGAAAGGACTCTTCGAAGGGGCTCTCCAGGAAGGGATACTCCCCTCTGACCTCGCCGCGGCGACAATCATCCCAATACATAAAGAGGGAAAACCGCGGGAGGATTGCGCGTCCTATCGCCCCATTTCCCTCCTCAACACAGAGGTGAAACTCCTGGCGACTATCCTGGCGCAACGACTACGGTCAGTGATACACTTGGACCAGACGGGCTTCTTGCCAGACAGGGCCACCAGACTGAATCTCCGACGCTCCCACAACTGGCTACAGGAGGTGCAGGGCAGGGAGGAACCACACTGGTTTCTTTCCCTCGACGCCGATAAGGCCTTTGATGCTGTTCACTGGCCGTTTCTCGAGGGAATCTTACAGAAGTTCGGATTTGGACCTCAGTACCAGAAATGGGTACAGCTCCTGTATACTGAACCTAGGGCCAGAGTAAGAGTGAATGGGAGGATGTCACGGGAATTCCAGATCCAGAGGGGAACCCGACAGCGATGCCCACTGTCCCCCCCCCTCCTCTTCGAACTCACTATTGAGGCACTGGCCGCTAGGATCCGACAAAATGTAGACATCAGAGGTTTTAGGAGGGCTAAGTTGGACTCTGCACAGGAGAAAATATCCCTATACGCGGATGATATCCTGTTGTATATTACGAACCCGGAGACAACTATGCCGGCACTGTTCCAAGAACTAGAGCAATACGGTAGACATGCGGGCTACCGAATCAACTGGCACAAATCAATTCTTTATGACCCCAGAGGGCGGGGCGACTGGGCGACACTGCCTGGGCAATTACTGACAACAATAGCGGGCTTCCAATACCTCGGAGTTTATATAACCCTTCACAGAACACTGTCATTCCAACGAAATCTGGAACGAATTATTACGAACTCCATCGCGGATATGGACCGCTGGAGGCAGCTCCCACTCACACTTCTAGGCCGAGCGGCCATGTATAAGATGATTATCCTACCCAAGTATCTATATGCCCTACAGAACGAGTACTACCCAATCCCAGTAAGGGTGCTATCCAGAATACACGCGGATCTGAGGGCTTTCCTCTGGTTGGGTAAACAACCCAGAGTGGCGCTAACTACTCTCCAGAGACACCAATACAGCGGGGGGATTTCCCTTCCGAACCTGGAGGCCTACTATTGGGCGGAACATATGACCCCGATTAATGACTGGTTGCATGCCCCGGCAGATCATCCCACTTATGGCCTTGAAAGACACAAAATGTCATCACGAAACGTACTATACTATCTTTATGGGGGCACTAGACGGGAGCCTCTTCTCCCAGCAACGGTCATTACCCTACTCTCGTGGAATAAAGCTACAAAACGCACGGGTTGGGAGAAGACTCCCACACGGCAGATGCCGATCTGGCACTGCAAGTGGTTGACGGAACTAGACAAACTGAAAGGCTTTCAAAGGTGGGATGACATAGGCATATCCACCATAGGGGACGTGATCGCCAAGGGGGCACTGAAATCCTTTATGACATTGAAGATGGAATTCGGATTACATCACTCACAGTCTTTCAAATATGCACAGCTGCGGCATGCTTGGCGGGCCCAAAACATCCAATTAACCGAGCTCCCAGAATACGCGCCACTAGAGGGACGACTGTTACAAGAACATATTCAGGGGAAAGCAGTCTCACTCACATATAAAACCCTAACAAATAACATGCTAGGCGATCTGGTGAAGCTTAGACGGACATGGGAGGCTGAGGTGGGAGACATGGACGATTTAGACTGGGATATAGTATTAATGCACCCCAGGGATGTTGCAATTAAGTCCAGGCTGCTCCTTATCCAATTTAATGTGCTCCACAGAACCTACTATGACAGGGTGCGACTCTATAGGATGGGAAAAACGGATGACAAAAGATGCCCTAGATGTAAACTAGAAGACAGAGACTTTTACCACCTTATGTGGACATGCGTTTCGATTCAACAATACTGGACCCACATCTTCATGGAACTGAGTGAGTTTGTGGGGATTCCTCTCCAGCCGGAACCCAGGCTGGCCCTACTGGGTATGACTAATGACGTGGACCTAGCGAGGCCCTTACTAACCTTCCTGGTATTGGCTCTTGTGGTGGCGAAACGAGACATAGCAAAACACTGGGGGTCGCCGTAACCTCCGGAACTAGAGGAATGGAGGAGAGGGCTGGACCTGTACATGGCCACTGAGAGAGTGACTTACAAGGCTAGGGGGTGCCCGAAGAAGTTCCGTAGGGTCTGGTCCAGGTGGAGACATTATCATGGATTGGATGGGGGGTTATGAGGGATGTGGTTTAAGTACCAGACGGCACAATTACACGTGCACACCCGTGAAGACTTTGTGTAGGATGTTATGGGACAATTGTACAATGCTGTTGTTGATATCGAGTCGGCTTGTAACGGACTTTGTCAGGAATGTACGACTCTGGGAAGGGTGGGTGGAGGAGCTGGGTGTGTGTACAGTTAATTACATGATTGTGATGTTGTGTTATAATAAAATGCAAATAAAAATACTTTAAAAAAAATAAAAAAATTACCAAGTCGCCTG
The DNA here is from genome assembly GCF_964261635.1 of Lissotriton helveticus. NCBI lineage: Eukaryota > Metazoa > Chordata > Amphibia > Caudata > Salamandridae > Lissotriton > Lissotriton helveticus. Next base: position 372,911,105 of record NC_136073.1, read on the forward strand.
GTAGAGGGTCCACACAGAATCCACCAAAACAGGCTGCGAACCTGTCAATTATGCAAACAAATCAAAGAAAAAGTTTCTCCAGACCACATCCAAAATTATTCAGCACGTCACCGTATTCACTAAAAATCAAGGCAAACTCACCTGGTGCACGCAGGTCAAACAAAGTTATTCTCCACTGCCGACCCTTCTGACCAAAGGCCTGCTCCAAGGGTTTTGCCTTTCAGGACCCCAGCCAAGATGACCACAGCCAGGATGACCACTAGACGAGGCACCGCTCGATCAGATGCGTGGGGCAGCTGCGAGTGCAAGGCTTTATCTGCAGGGTACCCTGATCTGACCAGGCGCAGCCCCGTCCTCCTTACACCCGATTATGGGCGAGGATGGGACACCCGATGAGGTACCTTTTTGGGTGCCAAATGAAGGAAGTGGCCCAAATTAGGGTCACTCACGACCACCTATATGCCTTCCCAATAAATCAAGAGCCAATTAGGCAGTAGAGAATACAAACCAGTTAGTTTATTCCAATACACCTTAGCGGAGCCCAGTTCGATCAGTCGCCTTAGATGACTGGCGAGGGGTCTGGTCTCCCTCTGCACGGTAGCGCAAATTATACAATTCCAACACCACTAGGAGTCCCACCACAAACTGGATTTCCAGCTCAGGCCATGGTGAACAAAGAAGGTACATAAGATGGACTGTGCCATTGGGCAGGGAACATGCTATCTGAGTCCCAAGGTTGTTCAGCAGCTCTCTACCATGTAAAGCTGTGGGAACAAGTGTATCTAACGGTAGAGGTATGCAACAATGGATAGTACATTCATTAGTGCAGCAAAACCTCAACCTTGAGAAGTACAAGCAGGAGACGCAGAGCTGTTTTTCTGCAGAGGCAAGCATTATGAGACAAACACTCGATCTCAGTTACAGAACAACATGGCGTCAATAAAGATGGCGCCATGCATGCTAAGTTAGCGATGAACAGAGGTTTACACTAAACAAGAGGAGCAGTTTAGTCATGTGCATCACAGAAATAACATTTCAAATCTAACCCGGAGAGAAAGCTTTTTTCGGCCGTTCTATTCTCCAGGACCTCTTGGTGTGAACTTAGTTCGCAAACCCACCTCTGGGGTTGGTATTGCTGGGGTATCTATTCTAAGGTAAGGAATCCATTACTAATAGTCTCTTTCAGATGAACAAGTTACGTGCCTTCTGTAACGATGTATCTGTAAGAGACATATATTAGTAATAGATTTTTTACCACCCCACCCATCCTCCCCGTTCTGCGAACTGACTTCTAGGGATAGGTTGTTTTGTGCACCAGTGGTCAGTGTCTTGCATGGCTCTGCGCTTCTGGTGTGGAAAGTCGTGTCAGAACTGCCGTTGGCGCGCAAGGGCAGTAACTCTAACAAATATCATCATTTAGAGATGCTCCTGCATATCCCCTCCAAAATCATGATAGGTCACATGGGCAGGATAACTTTGGTATGGGTGGTGATGCTCCAGACATAGAGCAAGATGTATCCAACACCAATTACCCTACTTCTGAGCATGACCAGGACTAGTGTGAAGACCCCTCACTGGAGGTCTCTAGAACCCCAGGGAATAGTACTGATGGTACAGAGGACTGTCTTAGAAGCTTAGAGGTAGGTCCCCCTTTATTCCTCCTGGTAGGGTACAAAGAGTTCAGGGGAGGTCGAGGTCCTCCTCATTTACTTCAACCTCCTCTTCTACTTCAGTTGGGACCTCCATCTCAAGCAAGAAGGACTCCTCCTTAGGTACCACCTACTCAGGAGAATTTGGCCCTAGATAAAGAGACCCTAGCAGTCCAGCGAGACAGGAAGAATTTGGGATTAAAATCCCTTGGTGGCAGCACTAATGAACCTAGGGTCAGGGAACACTCTTTTGACACTAGGAACTTAAGCATGATAGTCCCTCCTTACCAGGTGGGTGATGAGATCTATAAATGGATCGCCACTTTTGGGAGGGCCTGTAAAGTGCAGACGGTCCCTTAGGGGTAGTGGATAGCTATTCTGTGGCTCTCCTTTACAAACAAAGGTAGAGACAAACTCTTAACTGTGAGGGAAGAGGATGCAGATAATTTCAAAGTCTTGAAAGATGCACTCATAGATGGGTTTGGGTTAATCACTGGTCAATACAGGGTTACGTTGAGAGACACATAGAAGGCACACTCAAGACTGGGTAGTTGTCATTCATAGCACTATCAAGGCTTTAAAGGCAGGCTTCATTGGAGTAATGTACATGATTATGAAGGACTGTATAATTTACTGATGAATGAGCATATCTATACACACAGCTTAATTTAATAATCCCAAGTGCTCTATTTGTGGTAGTGTGGTTGAGCAGTTTAGGCTTATCGAAGGGTAGTGTTAAGCATTTGTTGCACACACCAAGTCAATAAATTGTACACACACTAAAGAAGAAATCTGAGGCCAGTTTATATAAATAACGCAGATTTTTATATGATTTTAGATACCAAGGTCATCAGAATCGAGTAAGTGCTTTCAGAGTTATGATTTTTGCAAAAAACAGTAAACTGCTCAAATAACAATTTTGGAGGCCTGAGCCTCAAATGTGTTAATGTTATCACATGGAAGGAATGACATGTTCTGCATGCGTATACCTACAAGCGGTTGTAGAGTGGGCCTTTTAGGACTTACGGTGCTTGGGGCCCAAGGTTCAAAGAACCACCAGCAGTTCAGGTTTACCTGCCTTGTTATGTCCGGGTGCTGATCGCGTTGGTAGCTTCGAGCGCTACACGGTTTAGTCCAAAGTACCTTTAACAAAAAGACTGCAAGTGGGGACTTGGGGATACGTCCAGCAGAACCCAAAGGAGGGTTGGCTCGGGAGGGCCTTGGGAGCAAGAGGGCGCAGTCCATTTCCGTGAACCTGGGCTGTGGGGCTCGTGTGCGGAGGCGTTAGGCCGGCTGACCACTTGTGTTGGAAGCTCTCAAGGTTCTCAGTCTTGACATGCAGAGGGGAAGAAAACTGACGGCAGCGCCACGTTTGTGTGAACCTCATCAGTCCTTACACTCCTCGTTGTGCAGTTTGGTTTTGGCAGTGGTGGTATCCGGACTGGAAACAAGCTTTGGTTGCGTCAAATGCTCCAGTAACCTACTGGTGCAGAGGGTCGTTCCTGGAGGGTCTAGCTTCTCAGAGGTTGCTGAAGAGATGGCACTAGCCTCTTGGAACCATGGTAACCTCCTCCTGGCGAGATACTCCAGCAAAATGAAGTATCGAACAAGGGCGGTTGGTGCCTGCAGATGCAGGAGGATGACACCATCACCCCAAGGGAGATAAGTGGTGTAGAACCACTGTACAGACCTCCAGGGGATTTGAGAGGATGTTCAGCTTCTGGACGCTTTGGTCCAGCAGTTGTCGAGGTTAACAGCTGCCTGCCAGAGTTTGGTGCCAATTTTGAAGCAAGTCCTCTGTTCTTGCTGTGTCAGCTCTTCTCTGTCCTTTTTCGGTGTCTAGATAGACAAATCTGAAGCTCTGGGTAAGGGGACCACTAAATACTGACTTTAGGGGCTTTTAGTGGAGTGTAGGGCAGCAGCCAATTGGCTACCTACCCCTGGGGTGTCTGCACTGACTGTATGGCCATTCCCTGCAAGGAATGGGCATGATCTTGAATCAGATTTCCTTGTTTTAACTTAACCAAAATGGCAAAACACTTATTGGACTGGCCACTTCAGGTGCCCCACCTTCGGGTATGCCTAGCTTGTGAGTTTTACATGCCTTTTTACCATCTCATTTCCTGCCTGCTCTGGTGCCAAATGGGCCTCAGGTCAGGGGGTAGCATTCCCAAGGTCTGGGGGAAAGGCATGATCGCTTTTCAAAGGTAGTAGAAGCTTTAAAGCCTCTGGCCTTGAGTTGCTAATCTGCTTGCCATCCTGCTGGAGGAGGTGTGATCACTTTGTGCCTGACATGCATTGTTTCTGTCTTCAGAGAGTGTATGCTCTCACCTGCAGGGGTTCAGAAACTAGTCAGTGATTCCAGGCTGGAAGATAGCAGTCAGCCTGCACACTATGTGACTAGTAGTGATTCGGGGGGCACCTCTAACGTGCCCTCTTGGTGCATGTCATAATAATTCTGGTACTGACATCAGTACAGATGTATTAAGACAAGATATGTGATAGCAAACATCAGTATTTTCAGTGAAGCACTTATGTAGCTGGGTAACTCTTAATAACCAGTGTCCAGTACATCTGTTAAGATAGTTTCCTGATCAATTCTAGTGCTTGGCAATGGAACTAGACATTGCAGGTACACATTTGCTCATGCAAATGCGCACACTCATGCAATATAATGTATCCTGCTTTAAAGCTCCAAGTCCTGATGTTGGGGTAACTTACATGTAGTACAAGCAGGGAACATGGGCATGTCACACAGTCAGTGTGCCATGTCATGTTTTCAGAATGGCTTGCATCATTTCACGCATCATGCAATGGCAGTCTACATGGTATTTGTGTGTGGGTCCCTTAGGGTGGCATAATACATGCCTTAGCCCTTAGTGATCCTCTTTAGTATCCATGAAGATAAGGCGTTAATGAAGGTAAGTATTTTTTTCTTTAAGCACAAAATGTTAAAAAAACATTAATAAGTCATAATTCTGTTTATACTGATAGTATTTAATTATTTTTCCTGTCATTTTATTGATGATTTTTTTTTTCAAAATTGGTTTTGGATTTTTCTTGTGTTATATTGTCACTTTTTTACTGGTTGTGTGCTGCAAAAATACTGTAAAACGTGCCTCTTATTGAAACCTGACTGCTTTTGTGCCAAGCTGTCAGAGGGTTATGAACAGGTTAATTTAGTGACTTTTGTGTTCACCATGACAAGGCTTGTGGTTGTTGCTTGAGTAGAGTCTTAACCCTGCTCAACTAATAACCCAATTTCTTACATTTGTAAAAACAGTTATAGAATATCCGTTCACAGATGTAACTCATGTTAATATAATGCGTTATTTTAAAACTCTTATTGCTAGGTGGTACAGCTTTGTTTGGATTGTGAAAAAATATCCGCCTTACAAAGGACTTTGGATTTCACTCCAACTATTGTAAACAAAGTATTGATTTTCACAAATTCAGTAGATGAAGCCGAAGTAGCTTTTAAGGTAAGATTTTGGAAACAATATTCTGAAGTTGTCTTCTTTTATTGAACTTTTTCCAGTACACTTAACAATGTTAAAATATAACGGTTCCAGATGCTTCATAACCTATTGACTCACTTTATTTTAGTTGTTTTCCTGCCAGAATTCGGAGTTAGCAAATGATAATTTGGTTGGCAAGATCTGGCAGTTGTGGTAAACTTAGTAATTTTAGAATTAGACTTTTCCAAACTTTGCTTACTGCTGAATGTTGTTGTATGAAAAATGTTTCTTACACAAAACCAGGATTGCTCAAGTGCCACAAATTGAAATGACTACTTTCTGGGCAACTCTGTGGGTAAACTAAGATTACTGCCATAGAATTGTCATTTTATCTTGAAATTATGGAGTGGTGTGGCTCACTGGTTAGAGGCGGCAGACCCGGAAGCAGAGAACGGCCCGGGACCAGGGTTCAATTCCCGACGTGGCAGGGTTGTGGACCAGGGTCAGCGGACTCGATAATTCTCGCCTCGGTGCCTACTCTAACCAGGGATCACACTCGGCAACTCTGGGCATTAGCTTGTCCCATCTCTACAACGGCCCCCCACATTCGCCGGGGATGCCTGGTTTCACCGTGGAGATACCCAGTAGGGACTATCTCACAGGGATAGCCAAGACGGGTTCCCCAGCGGTCTACAGCGCCACGACGCCTCAGGGCAGCAGTGCGCTTTACAAGACACATACACACACATTACACACATTACTCCCACACTAATATAATTAAAGGGTCCTGAACTTTTATTGCAACTGTAGGAAGTAATGGGACAAGGCTATTTTGAATTGAAATCACTGATAGAAAGAATCAACACCAGGACTTGACAGGTTGCAAAGCCTCGACGCAAATCATGTCTTGGTGGTTACTGACTGGTCAGAAGCTGCTGAGGAGCAATGTAAATTTGTTGTCAGGCACTTAAAGATTTAGGGAAAAGAGGTGTGGGGTGGGAGAGATCTAGGTCTTTGGCCATGAAGGTTAGTAGATTTAGCAGGCGGCCTGTTTAGTTCTATGAGCTAAGAGGCACCAGCCTTGTGCACAGTGACTATACAATAGCTGCCTAAATGGCCCATCGCTGAGTAGAAGCTGGATGAGCCCATATAGAAGTGACTCCTCTGCTTGGTTGAGCATCTAGTGAAAAGTGTTGCAACTTGAAGAGACCATAAATCACTGGGAGCAAGACCACTGACTAATTGTCAGTGAAATTGCTCTCCCCCCTCGCAGCTTCACCATTGAGTGAGACCCTCCCTGAGCACCCTCCCCGAGCCCCTGCACTCTTAAGTGTTGCTGGTGTTCGAGGCCCTCCCCCACCCACCGGATCACCTGCGCCTCATCCCTGGTGGTCCAGTGGACCTCTGTCTCCTTGTCTCACTCCGCTCTCCTCTCTGTTTTTTCACTCGTTTTATCTCTAACTCCGTTTCTCTCTGTCCTGTACTTTTGCACTTTTTCTACCTTTTCTCCTTATTCCACTTATTTCCTTAGCCTCTCTGGTGGTCCAGTGGACTCCTGCTCTCCTTTGTCTCGCTCCGCTCTCCTCTTCGCTTTCACTCATTTTTCTTCCTCCCTCCTTCTTTCTCTGTTCTGCACCTTTTGCACCCTTTCTACCTTCTTGCCTTATTCCACTTATTTCCTTAGCCTCCTTTCTCTCTCTCTCTCTCTCCTTTCTGTTCCCACCCATTTCCTTGCCCTGCCACTGCTTGCCCCGCAGCCCCTCCCCACCCTGCACAACCAGTGCGACCAATCCAGCTCCCCTCCCAGCTGCGCAGCCCTCCCCGACCCCTACTTAATGGCGGCTGCTGGCACCCAAAGGCAAGCCCATCTGCGCCCGACCAGCGCCAAGAACCCTGACCTCCACACCGCCAACGCTATAGCCCTGCAGCACTCCACAAACCCAACCCAGGCCGCAACAACTGCAAGCAAGCTTTGCTGGCTAACTCCCATGGACCCTTCAGCTGTCACCACTGCAGACAAACCTGCAGCACCGACAGGAGCACGGACCCAGCACAACCAGACTGCAAGAACACACCCGAACCGAAGACCATGCAATGCATCCTCCTCAACGTCCGATCACTCCACAAACACGGCACCGAAATCTGGGACCCCCTCAACAGCAACCCCACCCGGCACCCCCACCCCCACCCCAACCGGACCTTGCGGACAGTTAACCAACTCCATCACAGACATTGTCTCCCCGCATGCCATCGCATCCACCAACTACACCCTGCTGGGCGTCCTCAACTTCCACATCGACAACCAACTGGGCCCCAACACCATATCCCTTTTGGACAACCACCACAACATTGGACTCCGCCAAATCGTGACTGAACTCACACACTCAGCAGGACACACCCTCAATCCCCTCTTCACAACAGGAACTCCATCACATTCAGCCACACCCCTGAACTCCCATGGACTGCCCACCGATGCGTTCACTTCACCTTCAGAAAACCCACCATCCACAGACACCAGCTCCTGCTCCCACGAAGAAACTGGACCAGAATCACCGACGACCAGCTCACCTCCTCACTAATCAACTCCGCCCCAAACATCGTGGAAACGGCGCCCCCAACACAGCAGCCCGAACCCTGCACAGATGGATCTCCAACAGCGCCATTACCATTGCCCCCATCAAGAAAAACACCACCACCCACGCCAAGAAAGCCAGATGTTTCACCAGTGAACTCCGAGAGTCCAGACGCACCTGTTGCCGCCTCGAAAAGGCCTGGAGCAACACCAAATCCAAAGAAGCCCACAACTTCAGAGCTGCCAACAACGTCCACCACCAACTCATCAGAAAAAAGAGGAAAAAAGCGATTGAAGACAGAATCTCCACCCACGCACACAACAGCAGAGAACTCTTCAACATCAATAAGAGTTCATCCAACCCACCAGCGAATCGACTGACATCCCTCCCTCACAAGACCTCTGCGACAAACTCAGCACCTTCTTTCACCACAAAATCAAAAGCATCTACGACAACTCAGATGAGGACAGCCCATACACGGAACCCCCACCAACCACCCCGACACCCTGAAGCCAATGATTGACAGCTGGACATCCCTCACCATTGAAGACAATGAAGTCAATCCACTCCGGGGCCTCCATGGACCTCTGCCCCCTCCACATCTTCAACAGAGCCGCCGACACCATCGCACCCATGCTCCGCCACACCATCAACCACAACCCTGGCGGCCGCCTCGTTCCCTGATGACTGGAAACATGACGAGGTCAACCCCCACTGAAGAAACCCACTGCGGACCCCACCAACCGCAAAAACTACAGACCCATCTCCCCTTTATCTCCCCTTTAGCTAAATCCTATCAAGCTAACAGACCTCTAAGATCGGATGAATTGCATTTGGCCTGTGTCCCAAGTATTGGAAGAGCCAGAACCGGAGGTTGGCTTTTTTCCTACAATGCCGCCAAGCTTTGGAATTCTCTTTCCCTCCAGCTACAGAAAGAAACTAATCACCTGATTTTTCGCAAGCTGTTGAAGACCTGGCTCTTCCCCAGATGAGCTCCATAGGCCTCTTCTTACTTCTAGCGCTGGGATGCCCATGGGTAGCCATGCGCTTTACAAATGCTACTTCTATTCTATTCTATTCTTCTGCTCCCGTTCCCGGCGAAAGTCATTGAGAAAGCCATCAACAACAAACCCGCCAATTTTATTGAAGAGCACAACATCCTCGACTCTTCCCAATCCTGCTTCAGGAAAATCCACAGTACAGAAACCACCCTCCTCGCCGCAACAGCCGACATCCGCCTCCCTACTGGACAAAAGAGAAACAGTAGCCCTCATCCTCCTCGACCTCTCAGCGGCATTTGACACAGTCTCCCACCGCACCCTGATATGCAGACTTCACGATGCAGGATCCAGGACAAGGCCCTCTACTGGATCAGCTCCTTCCTCTCCGGCAGAACGCAGCGGGTCAGACCCCCCCGCCCCCCCTCCTTCTTCTCAGATCCTACACCAACCGCCTTCCCCCAGCGCCCCTCCGTCAGCCCGACGCTCTTTAACGTCTACATGACTCCGCTCGCCCACCATCGTCAGAACCTACGCACTCACCATTGTGTGGTACTCAGACAACACCCAGCTCATCTTCTCCCTACCCAACAAACCCAACACTGCCAGACACAACTTGCGAGAAGGCATGGAAGCCGTCACCAAATGGATGAAGAACAGCTGCCTACAACTAATCACCAACAAGACGGAAGTACTCATGGGCCTAAACCCAAACGCCTGGAACGACACCTGGTGGCCCCCCCGCCCTTGGAAACCCCCCACCACCACGGACCAGGCACGCAACCTGGGAATCATCCTGAACTCAGAGCTAAAAATGGACCACCAGATCAACACCATCTCGGCCTCCTGCTTCCACACCCTGCGCCTCCTACGTAAGACCTTCAAATGGATCCCTCTCAAACACAGAAAGGCCGTTCCTCACGCCCTGGTCACCAGCAGACTTGACTACGGCAATGCACTCTACGCCGGAATAAACAAAAACCTCACCCACAAGCTACAGAACATCCAGAACACTGCCACAAGACTGGTCCTCAACCTGCCAAAACACTGCCATATCTCCTGGCTGCCATATCTCCCACTGTGCACACTCCACTGGCTCCCAATAGAGGCAAGAGTCACATTCAAGATGCTCTCCCACGCACACAAAGCCCTCTACGACTTTTTAATGGAATGTTGAGGAATAAATGTGCTGTGACAAGTTTATATGTTGGTTCCTAAGTTAAACAATATGCCAACTCTACATTTTCATCCAATAGAGGGATGGGCAAGTTGGGGTGCAACATTGTATAATTAGAAATATTTGAAAGAGACACGTTAGTGATAGATTTCTTACCTTAGAGGATCCCCAGGCGTCGGACTGGATCCGTAAAGTTTTGCTAGCAGTACCTCTGGGCATCAGTAGGTGGCGTCCTATGGCTCCGTGTCCGTCACTGGCGTTGTAAGCGCCGAGATGACGTCACGGAGACTACTTAGGCGCCACCCATGTGCGCTGATGTCAATTCTTTCTTTTTCCGCGCCAGCAAGCGCAGATCCCGAGAGAGCACGTACCTTAGTCACATTTTGACTACTCTTTTGAGACTTTTGTCTCCCCCTTCTTTCTCCTGGTGCACGTAGGGATGGCTGGTTGTAAGTCCTGTGGGGCCTTCCGTCGTAATATGCTCGGTGGCGGAACCCCATGATGTTTGCCTCTACTGCCTGGAGACCGACCATGACTCCCGGGACTGTCGAGCTATGGCCCGAAGGTCTTGAGGGAGCGGCGCAGGAAACTGCAGAAGGTTCGGCACTCGTCCAGACGCCGTTCTGGGTCCAAGGACCGCTCGCGGGGCCGCAGTCGTAGTTCCTCGGGCTCCAAGTCTTCGCCCTCTGATTCCAGTAAGCGACGATATAAAAAGAAGTCAAAGAAGCATGTTCGCTCTCCCATGTTCCCCAGTCTGTCCTCGGATGTGGACCAGGGGTTCTGCCACTGCGGCTCCCTTGGAGCCTGGAAGTCTAGCGGTCTACCCATCTTATCTAGGTCCGTCGGCGACTCCCGAACAGGTGCTAGAGTTTCTTGCCACCATGGACTACCTTTTTAGGCCGTGGGCTCCTGCCGGCGCGCCTTTGGACCCCGCAGTCCCGCGTCCAGATCCAGCTTTGGAGCCCCAGGATCCTACGCCGTTGGCTCCAGCATTCCTCCCTTGCCCCGGTTCCAGGAACATTTAGTTCCTGCCTGGGATCCGCATTGGGACGCAGCGCCGGCCCGACCCTGGCCGGTGCCATTCACATCGCCGTTTCCGGAGCTGTGTCCTTTCTCCGGCTCTACCGCCACGGACGTCTCCTCCTGCAGCGGAGGTGGAGGATGATTGGGAGGGGTCCAAGGACCCTCTTGCCCGTCAGTGTGACTCCGAGCAGGACTGGGTGGGTGGATGCGGGCGACCTTGACATCTCTTCTGACCCGGGGTTTGCCTCTCCTCCGACTACGATGGAGGAGGGCTCTTTGTACATGATGGTGCTCCGTCGGGGTGCTGAGGTTCTCAAACTCGACCTTCCTACGGTGGCAGTCAAAACTAACCTCCTCACCGAGGTGCTCCAGACAGCGTCTACTGTTGGGCACTTGGTCGCGGCTGGCCACAGGGGCTCCTGTGGATAAGAATGTCGCCAGTCGTCACTGCCCGCCGCCTGGTGACCCCACCTTTCTCACCACTCATCCGACGCCTGAGAGCCTGGTCATCCAAGCCTCGACGTCGCAGAGTGCCTTCCACACGGCTCCGCCGGATAAGGACTCTAAGAAGCTGGGAGCAGTTCGGTAATCGGGTATTCTCTTCGGCCAGCTTGGGGCTGTGATCGGTGAACACCGCCTGCTTATTAGGCAGCTATTCCCACGCTGTGTGGGATACCATTGTTGCCACAGTGTTCTGAGGAGGTTCAGGCTGTTCTTTCCCAAGTCGTTGCTGAGGGTAAGGATGCGGCTAAGTTCGCAATTCGGTGTCGTTTGGACACCGCTGACTCGTTGGGCAGGGCATTTTCTACAACTGCGGCGCTGCCTCGCCATGCCTGGCTGTGTTCCACTGGGTTCTCGCCCGATGTCCAGAAAACACTCATGGACATGCCCTTTGATGGCATTTGCCTGTTTGGCAATAAGGTCGACAGTGCACTGGAGTGTTTTAAGGACTCGCGGGCCATGGCCAAGTCCTTGGTCCTTTATTCAAAGAGCCCGGCCACTCCTGGTTTTCGTTCCTTTTGTGGCCACGGCAGGGGCGCCCAGTCATGATCCTCCAGCAAGCTTGTGCAGAACCAGCCTCAGCGCAGCCCCGGACGCGGCTTCTGCAGGGGTGGGTCTGGGAATCAGCGTGAGGGTCAGTCCGCCCACGCTGCTTCTACCTCCAAACTTTCCTAATCCGAGCGCTTCCTCCGGAAGGAGAAATTAAAAATGCTAACTCTGGCTCAGGTCCTGGCTGCCCTCTACCCTGGAGATTGGATGGTAGCGTTGGACGTGCAGGACGCATATTTGCACATCTCTGTCCTGCCGGCCCACCGGCGTTATCTGCAGTTCATTGTAGGCCAGGAGCATTTTCAGTTTGCCGTGCTCCCCTTCCGCCTTTCCAGCACACCTCGGGTGTTCATAAAGGTGATGACAGTGGTCGTAGCTCACCTGCGCAGGTCGGGGGTGTCAGTCTTCCTTTTCCTCGACGACTGGTTGTTGAAGGCGGGCTCGCCCCAGGCAGGCGTCGACCACCTTCAGACTACGGCCGACCTCCTGCATTTGCTGGGGTTCTCCACCAAGGTGCCGAAGTCACACCTGAGTCCCTCTCAGAAGCTCCCCTTCATCGGAGCGGTTCGGGATTTGACGCAGTTTCGGATTTATCCTCCCAAACAGCAAGTCTGGGATATTCAGGCTATGATTCCGATCTTTCAGCCTCTGTCCCGGGTGTCAGTCAGGATAACCCTCTGGCTTCTGGGCTTGATGGCCTCCTGCATCCTGCTGGTTACACATGCCAGATGGCATATGCGGGCTCTGCAGTGGGACCTGAAGTTCCAGTGGGCGCAGCATCAGGGCAACCTGTCAGATCATGTCCAGATCTCGGAGGGCACTGCAAGATTATTGCAGTGGTGGCTCACAAATCGCGATTGGGTCAATTGCAGATCCCTCTCGCTTCCCCAACCGGAGCACACAGTGGTGATGAATGCGTCCCTCCTGGGATGGGGAGGCCACTAGGGAGAGTCGGAAATCAGATGCCTCTGGTCTCCTGCAGAGTCCCGGCTCCATATCAACCTTTTGGAGCTTCGGGCTATCCGACTTGCACTGAAGGCATTCGTTCCCTCTGTCCGGGGAAGTGTGGTGCAGGTGTTCATGGACAACACCGCCGCCATGTGGTATTGCAACAAACAGGGTGGGTTGGGTCTTGGACCTTATATCAGGAGGCTCTGCGCCTCTGGACATGGCTGGAACATCAAGGCATTACCTTGGTGGTTCAGCACCTGGCAGGTTCTCTGAACGCCAGGACGGACAAACTCAGCTGCCGGTGCTTGATGCAAGGTCTCTTTCTGCAGTGCACGGAGCCTTGGTTAGATCTATTCGCCACCGAAGAGAACGCGCAATGTCTTCAGTTCTGCACATTGGAATTTCCAAGGCGGCACTCGCTCGGCGACGGTTTTCGCTGCGAGTGGAGCTGCTGTCTGTTGTACGCCTTTCTGCTTATACCACTTCTGCCAAGAGTGCTGAAGAAGATTTGGTGTGACCGGGCCCAATTCATCCTTGTGGCTCCGGATTGGGCACGAAGATACTGGTATCCCGAGCTACTCAGCATGGCGATCAATCCCCCGATCCGTCTGCCTCTTTGGGAGGATCTTCTGTCACAGCAGCAGGGGACAGTCCTATTCTATCTGCAGCGTACACAGCAGTTCTGGGTGGATGACCAACTTTTTGTTGGCTACATGGGCGCCAAAAAGGTCGGGCAGTGCACAAGGGAACCATCTCTCGGTGGGTCGTTCTGTGCATAAAGGCTCGTTACCCCTTGGCTAAGAAGGAGCCTCCTGTGGGGCTGCGAGCCCATTCTACCAGGGCAACTGCACCCACTACTGCTTTGGGACGCGGCGTTCCCTTGCAGGACATTTGTCAGGCAGCAACGTGTGCCTCGCTGCACACGTTTACCAAGCATTACTGCCTTGACAGTCCGGTCCAGAGAGACTGCTTCTTTGGCCGTTCTGTTCTGGAATCTATCACTAACGTGTCTCTTTCAGATGCACAAGTTACTACTTGTGTAACGATATATCTGCAAGAGACAGTTAGTGATAGATTCCTTACCGCCCCACCCATCCTCTCCGTTCTGCGAACTGATTACTAGGGTTAAGGCCATCCCTTTCAAAGGCCCTAGTTTCATGGCACCAGTGGTCGGTTTCTTGCATGGCTGTGCGTTCCTGGCTCAGAAAGCCATGCACAGAACTGACGACCGCTCGCATAGGTGGCGCCTAAGTAGTCTTCATGACGTCATCTTGGCGCTTACAACATCAGCGACGGACGCGGAGCCACAGGACGCCACCTACTGACGCGCAGGGGTCCTGCAAACAAAACTTTCCGCATCCAGTCTGATGCCTGGGGATATTCTAAGGTAGGGAATCTATCACTAACTAATGTCTCTCACAGACATATTGTTACACAAGTAGTAAATTGTGCAATAGTACCAAATAACACTGTTTCTCCAGCATTGAATCTTTCATAGATTCACATGCTTGTATCTTCCCGTCGTCATGGTAGTAGTCTTGCGGTAGTTCGAAAAGAAGTACAATAGAAGTACATAGAAACCACCAAAAGGAAAGAAAAACCTTGACATTTGTCAGCATCTTTAGGTAGGTCCAAACTTTGACCAATCAGAGACCAGCCCTAGGCCTCAACTCCCCAGTCAGAGCCAGCAGACCTCAGATTTTTAACCCCACGTCGTGTGTAAGGGAGTCTCCCTGAGGTCTGCTCAGTTTGTCAGTGATTGAACTTTTGACCCTGCTTGAATTCACCTCAAGTTACTGTCTTTCTACCTTCTTTACTTCAAATATGTCTGAGGGTTCTGAGAAGAGGCTTTTCAGGCCCTGTTGATCCTGTGGGAAGGCAAGGATTTTTTCTGAAGATCCACACTAGGACTCCCTTTATTGCCTTTACCCTGAACATACATCCAAGGATTGTAAACGCATTAGAACCTTTTCAGCAAAAACTCTAAAGGATAAAGAGGCCAGATTGTTGTTATGGGCTCCAGAAGAAGAATTCAAAATTAGACTCTCAATCTGATGTTGAAGAGAGCCCTGCACCATCCTCAGTTTAGAGGAAGTGTAAAAAGGAGGGTTCTACCTCATTAAAGGCTGATTTAAAGAAATTAAAGACAGAGAAATCCTCCACAGCCGAAAAAAAGCCCTTAAGCCTAATGAATCTGGCCTATTGAAATCCTATACTCCATCTCTGCCTGTCACACCTCTCAAACAGGCGTCGTTGACGAAGAAAGCACCGTCGACGGACCTGTCGTCGAGGACTTCCACTAAATCCCTGACTTCCATGGCGAAGGCTGCATCGTCGACCGCCGTGGTGACGTCATTGTCTACAAACACGGTGACTACTATTTCATCGTAGATGGCATCGACGACGACACACTGTGTCGACAATTGCGTCTACAGCTTTTTTGACTGCCCCGTGGACAAAGCTCCGTTGACAAGTGTTCAAATCACCCTCTCTGCCAGTATCGACAACGATCACTATCAGTCATCTACCGTCGTCGCCGGATCAAAAACAGGATACTAAAAGTCTCCATTTGGTACCAACATCTCCAGGAATGTCACCTTTAACCAAGATGTCACCATTGCTTCCCTCTCACCTTCTTGATACGGAGGAATCAAGGGATGAAAGTCTTTTTGGCCCCGCTTACAGCCTGTCACAGCTCAGTTAAAGGCCAGGGCACTGATGCGGAGGAAGAACAAGGACAATCAGATTATGTAGAAGGGGGATTATTCATTCTCGGGTCGTTCTCAGGCCCAACATTACGACTCTTTCCAAGAGCACTATCCTTATGAAGCTTATGAATAGCGTCTGGAGGTTCGGAGAGATTCCATGCTGGTGCCTGTCTCCCTGGTCACAGACCTTAGGCATATGGTGAATGACTATTATAAAAGATTTTCCGACTCTCATGCTCCAGTTCCTTTGACGCCCAGCGGTCCGAATATTCAAGTTGCTCCGCCTCCACCAGTAGTTACTCCACTGCCTGTTGCACAGGTTGAGAGACAGCCTCCTCAATGCATTACAATCCAGGATGATTACATTGAGAGTGAGGCAGACGATCAATCCGAGGAGGGTGAGCTCACTCAGGATCTGGACCTACTTGGTCAGGAATGGGATGATTATGTAGCTCCATCTTCGCTGACGCCTTCCCCTCCTCCGGCGGCTTCCCCCTGGGAGATATTAAGGACTTCCATGAAGTACTCGAGAGAGCCTCTAGAAGATTCGATGTGCTTTGCCTGTGGTCCAAACCGAATGTTTTCCTTACAATTTTAAGGATGCAACAAAGAAATCAGTTTGATCCATTCCGATTTTGGATTACATTTGGAGTGAAGGTTTGAAGATAATGAAGAACCCAGCCTGCGTTCCTGCTGTGTTACCGAGGATAGAAAATAAATACAAGGCACCTGATTCTGCTACATCATGTGTAATTGGCCATCCTCATCCAGATTCAGTAATAATGCAAGCTGCCCAGAGGCGTTCTAGGAATCCGCAATCTCCTTGTTCAGTGCCTCCAGACAGGGAAGGCAAACACCTTGATGACGGCATCGGCAAACGCTTCACTACTATGGCTGCTACTGCTATCAAGGCCTCTAACGCCTTAGCAATTTTGGGGAGGTACGGCCGTCAGTTATGGTCAGATCTGGCTCCTCTTCTCGAATAACTTCCTGAGGATAAAAAGAAAGAAGCGAAGGACCTCCTGCAGGAGGGGGTGGTAGAGTGTCTTCGGCGATGATTGATTGGGCAATGGATTTGTCTTCAAATGCTTTCAGGCAAATGGCAGGTGCCCCAATACTTCGTAGACAGGGCAGGCTTTGGGCGACGTCCTTCCACCCTAAAGTTCAATCGAAAGTTATGGATATGCCCTTCGATGAGGAAAATGTTTTTGGAAAACACATAGACGAAGAGCTACAGGGCTTCAAAAAGGATACTGAGACCGCACGTTCCTTAGGCACTATGCAACAAATGCTTTTTCAGTCCTTTCGTGGAGGCAGAGGTCAGTTCCAGCAAAGACCGTCCTACCATTCATACAGATATCAACCATATGGTCATCAGAGTTACAGACCACAATATGGAGGACAGCAGCAGCAGTAACTTTGTGCCTCCAATCTGTCATACAATCCGCAATCAGCTAGACGCAAGCCTGCAGGACGAGGAAAATTGCAGGATTCCTCAAGACGTCAGTGATGTTTCTCTTCCGCTAGCCACCTCATCTCGTTTTCAACCTCTACGGTCCTATCAGCTCTCTTCATTTCTAAATCAATAGCAAGCCATCACAAAGGACAAATGAATGCTGGACATCATCCAACACGGCCACACCCTAGAATTTGTCCACAAGCCTCCTCGAACTCCACTGGTCGGCGCCGTCGACCTCGTGACACCTCCGGCGCCGAATCCTGTGACGACACCTCCGCCCGCTCTGCTGGTTGTGTCCCCAGCCGACATCGACCCCAGCCTCCCCTAGATGTGGACACAGAGCCGGACTGGCGTTGACCGGCAGTTTTCTAACACTGTTCTCCTCTGGTGTTCCCTATCACCCTGACTGGCTACCAGAGGAGGGTGAGGAGGACTGGAAGGGGTCTGTGGACCCTATGGCAGACCAGTTAGAGGGACGGGACTGGAGAGAAGAGCTGGGTTAGGTCAGTAGTCTGGACACCTCCCCAAATGCTGGCATGCTAGTTCCCCCTACCGTGGCTACGGAGGAGGGTACATCTTGCGCAGTGGTGTTGCGTAGGGCGGCTGAGGCCTTAAACCTCGAGCTTCCTACGGTGGCAGTCAGAACTAACCTTCTGACAGAGGAGCTGACTCGCTAGGCAGGACCATTTCAATGTCAGTAGCCCTTAGACGCTACTGGCTAAGGTCCACTGGCTTTTCGGGTGGTGTCCAAGCTACACTTTTGGACATGCCCTTTGATGGCCATCGCCTGTTTTGCGACAAAGCGGACAACGCGCTCAAGCACTTAAAGGGCTACGGCTAGATCCTTGGGCCTCACTTTCACCTCTCACCCCGCACAGTTTGCTTTTTACCCCTTTAATGGCTACGGAAGAGATGCCCCGCCACATTCCACCCGGAGCCACAGGCCTGCGCAAGCTGGTCAGCCTCTGCGCGGCCGGGGACGTGGGACCCACTGTCGTGGGTCTGGGAGCCAGCGGGGGGGGCCAGTCCAAAAGCGCCCGCTCTGCAGCAGCCTCCAAGCCCTCCTAGTCTGACCTTTCAGGGCCACCAATCTCCAGTGGGCGGCAAGATTCTCCATCACCTTCCCCAACGTCTCAACATCACGCCGGACACGTGGGTTTTGCCGATAGTCCGAAGTGGCTTCTTCACAAATTTCTCCCCCCCCCCCCCCATCCATGCCACCTCAATTCCATTGAATGTCGGAGGATCACCTGGCCCTTCTCAAACTTCTCAAACAGGAAGCTACGTGTTTCTTGGCCAAGGGAGCCATCGAGCAAGTTCCTGCCCCAGAAGTAGGTTGTGCCTGTTATTCCCACTACTTTCTGGTGCCCAAGACAGAGAAGTTCAAAATATTGACACTGGCGCAGGTCCTGTCTGCCCTGGAGACTGGATGGGTGCGTTGGATTTGCAGGATGCTTATTTTCACATCCCCGTCCTGCCGGCCCATCGACGTTACTTACGGTTCACGGTAGGCAATGAGCACTTTCAGTTTATTGTGCACCCCTTTGGCCTTACCAGCGCCATTCGGGTGTTCACGAAGGTGATGGCGGTGGTCGCAGCTCATCTGTGCAGATCAGGGGTTCCAGTCTTCCCCTATCTCTTCAAGTGGCTGTTGAAGGCGGGCTCGCCCCAGGCTGTCAGCTCCTCACCTGATCTCTCACCTGATTCCCTCTCGGAAGCTTCTTTTTCTCTGAGCGGTTCTGCACACAGTGTTGTTTCGGGCTTATCCTCCCGAGCAGTGAGTCCGGGGTATTCGGGCTATGAATCCGATCTGGAAACCTCTATCCCGGGTTTAGGTCAGAATGACCCTGAGGCTACTCGACCTCATGGCCTCCTGCATTCTGCATCCTGCTGGTGGACTATGCCAGGAGGCATATGCTGGCTCTGCAGTGGGACCTGAAGTTCCAGTGGGCAGAGCATCAGGGGAATCTTTACGATTGCGTCCAGATCTCGGAGGGCATTGCACATCAGTTACAGTGGTGGCTAAGAGACCAGGATTGGGTCAACGGATGGTCCCTCTCCCTTCAGCCAGAATTCACAGGGATGACGGATGCCTCTCTTCTGGGCTGGGGTGGCCACATGGGAGAGGCGGTGATCGGAGGTCTTTGGCGGAGTCTGGGCTCCACATCAACCTTGTAGAGCTTAGGGTGATTTTGCACTCAAGGCATTCGTTCCTTCTGTCAAAGGAAGAGTAGTGCCGGTGTTCACAGACAACAACATCAACATGTGGTACTGCAACAAACAGGGCGGGTGGGGTCAAGGACCCTATGTCAGGTGGCACTTCGTCTCTGGAAGTGGCTGTAACATTAGGGCATGTCCCTGGTGATTCAACACCTGGCCGGTTCTCTGAAGCCAGGGCCGATGAACTCAGCTGCTGGTGCATGAAGGATCACAAATGGCATCTTCACTCTGAGATGGTGCAAGGTCTCTTACAGCAGTGGGGAGAGCCTTGATTAGATCTATTCTCCACTGAAGAGAACGCACAATGTCAGCAGTTCTGCGTGTTGGGATTTGCAAGCCAGCACTCGCTTGGCGACGCTTTTTGGCGCAAGTGGAGTTGCAGTCTTCTATACGCCTTTCCGCCTATACCTCTTCCACCCAGAGTGCTGAAGAAGATTAAGCGTGACAGGGCCCAAGTCATTCTTGTGGCCCGGACTGGGCTCAAAGAGTATTGTATGCCGAGCTCTAACACATGGCCATCGATTCTCCGAACAGACTGCCCTTTCGGGAGGATCTTCTGTTGCAGCAGCAGGGGACAGTCCTCCACCCGAACTTGTCCAGTCTCCACCTCCTTGCATGAACATTGAGTGTCAACAGCTTTCGACCTTCCTCCCGAAGTGTGTAACGTTATCTTGGCAGCCAGGTGTTTCTCCATCAAAACAATATATGCATGTAGATGGAACAAATTTGTGGCATGGTGCGCAGCAAAGGCTGTGGATCCCCTTTCTGCACCCATTTCAGAGGTTCCTCTCTTCATTATTTCTTTCGCCCAGCAGGGCTCTGCTCTGAGCACTTTCGTCCTTTATTTTTTTGTAAAATTTATTTTTATTCAACTTTTGCTAGAAGGAAAGAGAGGAAGAGAAGAAGGAGAGAAAGGAGGAGAGAAAGAAAAAGAGAATCGCACCGGCGACAATACCGCCAAAAGTCCCTCACAGGGGAGCTGGAATGAGCACTCAGAGATATAAACTGGTAGTTGCAAGGTGGGGTGGCAAAACACGATAACAGAATTCAGGTCGGAAGTCCAATGTCTGCCATGGAGTTCTAGGCGGAAAGCCGTGAGTGGCCTAACGGCCGGTAGATGGAGTAGCGTTGCAACTGATTCAGGAGACTATCTTCCCCAGAGGCTGAGCAGCGGCGCAACAAGTAACAAACCCCTTACCCAACTAAGTCCCCCCCTCCCCCCCCTGGTGGTGGCAACTATAACACTCACACTCAGTACAAAGCTTCACAGGCAAGCGATCCGATTAAATCTGAAACAGGTGAAGTGCGCGGAACGTAGGCGGGCAGACCGCAGATGGTAGGCCTCGTGACAAGAAGCGGACCAAAGGACCCCATCGGAACAGAAAGTTTTTAAAATTGCCCAGGAAGATGTCCGCCATTCTCTCCATGCTCAGCAGACCCCACAGTCTCGCGTGCCACAGTGATGCGGTCGGGGCATGTGGTTTCTTCCATGCCGCCGCCAACGTAAGTTTAGCTGCCCCTAAGCAAAGCCACAAGATGCGTTTATCCGCTTTAGTTTGATGTTCCAACATCGGGTCACGGAGGCCCATGGACAGGACATGGGCCATTGAGTCCGATATCAGGTACCCCAAGATATCCTTGATGTGGGAAAGAATTTCAGCCCAGTAAGGGCGAATGATCGGGCAGTCCCACCAGATGTGGCAGAAATCCCCCAACAGACCGCAACCCCTCCAGCACCTATCCGAAGAAGCAGGAAATATTCGGCGGAGCTTAGATGGGTAAAGATACCAATCGTGCATGGTCTTTAAGTGGGCTTCCCTAAGGCTCACCGAGTGATTGTGCGTCATGATGTTACTCCAAAGATGTTTCCACTCGTCATCAGAGACGTCACGTCCCAGAAGGAGCTCCCAGTGTTCCATGTAGCGGGGGCGCGGAGAAACCGCAATGGTCAGCAATAGCCCGTATATGAAAGAGATCGTCCCCCTCATAGTGGAGGTGCGGAGTAGAAAGGACTCGAATGGAGAAGGCGGCCGGGTAGCGGCCTCGCACACCCCCACTGACGTGGCCCAGTGGAGAAGTTGGGTGTGTCGAAAGCGCTCCGTGACCGGAACCCCATAGTCACGCATGCATTTGTGAAACGTGAGAGGAGCCACCCCATGGAACAGGTGTGTAAGTGCCCTACAACCTCCCTCTCTCCACAGCCTGAAGGGTCCCTCCAGCAGCGCCGGCGGGTAGGCCGGGTTGAAGTGAATGGGGGTGAAGGGGGATGGAAAGGTGGTCCAGCGGTCGTCACCGGCAACCGTGTCCCAAACCTTCAGGACCGTGCTAGTGGGAGTGCTAATGTAGGCGTTCTTCGGCCGGTCAACTTTGGGCTTCCAGATCAAGTCCCATATCGACCTCCCAGCCACACTCCTATCCATATGCAGCCAGTGTTTCTCCGACATCTGCTGCGACCATTCCACTATCACCCGCGGCTTTATAGTATAAGAGCATGTCAGGGAACCCCACTCCTCCTTCCCCTCTCGGGCGCCGCAGCGTCGCGAAGGGGATACGGGCCCGTCCACCCTGCCAGACAAATCTCAACATTAAGGTCTTTAAGCGCCGAAAAAAGTCCATCTCTATAGGAACGGGAAGAGCCTGGAAGAGATAGAGGAACTTAGGCAGGAGGACCATCTTGAGGGCATGGATCCTGCCAAGCCATGACAGGAATTTCGGCTTCCATCGGTCAAGGTCTGCTCTCACCGCAGCCAGCAGGGGGGGAAGTTAGCCGTAAACAAGGAGCCCACGGTGGAAGTCAGGCGGACTCCCAAGTATAATGAGGCAGACGCCCCACTGCAAGTCCGTGAGCAAGCGCACTCGCTCCACTTCCGCTGAGGAGAGAGTCAGGTTCAGTATGTACGACTTGTCAAAGTTGACCTTGAATCCCGCCGCTGCCTCAAATCTGGAGAGCACCTCCTGAACATGCGGCAATGAGTGGGCCGGATCCCCTAGGGACAATAGCACATCGTCCGCAAACAGGGAGATCTTGTGCTCCTCCCCCATAAAGGGAAGGCCCTTGATGTGTTCCCTCTCCCGTATCGCAAGCGCCAGGGGCTCAATACTCAAGGCAAAAAGGAGAGGGGACAACCCTGCCTCGTACCCCGGGAGTGGGGGAAGCAAGCAGACCGATGACCGTTGATCAGCACCCTCGAGCTAGGACTGCTGTAATTAGCCCGAATCATTGTGAGGAATTGGTGCGAAAAGCCAAAGGCAGTCAAAGTGCGAAACAGGAATCCCCAATCGACACGGTCGAAAGCTTTCTCCGCATCCAACCCCACCAGTATTGCCGGAATGTTAAATCTGGAGGCCTTCTCTATCAAGTGCAGCACGCGCCGCAAGTTGTCATGCGTTTGCCGCCCCTTAATGAAACCGGACTGGTCCGGATGGATAATGGCTGGCATCAGATCTTGGAGCCGGCGGGCAAGGAGTACATTTTAGCATCCACATTCAGGAGTGCTATCGGACGGTACGACGCGCATTTGGAGGGGTCCTTTCCTGGTTTGGGAATCACGGTTATCATGGCCTCTGCCATAGTACCAGAGGTTTCCCCAGTGGTCGCCATTTCGTTAAAAAGCGAGACTAGGCAATCAACCAGTTCAGACGCAAATGATTGGTTGAAGAGAGCAGTATAGCCGTCCGGCCCAGGAGCCTTGTTAGGCTTCAGGGCCTTAATAGCCTCTAGCACCTCCTTCCTGGAAAAGGGGGCCATCAGCCGCTCATTCCACTCTTTTGAGACCTGCGGAATGGGGAGATCAGTTAGGAACGCTTCCTGAGCGCCCTGGTCCAGGGAGTCACCCTCATACAATGCTGCGTAGAATTGGCCAAAAATGTCCGCCTTGTCCCCGTCCCGATGTTGCACATGTCCCCCCGAGTCCTGGATCCCCCCTATATATTCTTTCTCTCGTTTTACACGGAGTTGACGGGCCAAATGCCGTCCCACCTTGTTCCCTTGCGAGTATGATACGCGCCGTAGTCTCAGGAGGGTAAACTCCGCACGATTGGCGTAGTGGGCCTTCAATTTCCCCCTGGCGGCCGTCAGCGGCCGGAGCGTCGCTCGAGAAGGGTTCAACTTGTGCGCCCGTTCCAAGTCGTCGAGTTCCGCCTCCAATTTCTCCCTTTCCTCCCTCCGCAATCGGTTAAGGTTCGCGTTGAGGGCTATGCAGGTGCCCCTCAAGGAGGCCTTGCACGCGTCCCAAGTATTAAACACGGATGTGTCCGAAGTTGGGTTGAGAGTCAAGAACTCCCTGATGGCCTTTCTAAGCTCCCGACACGATGTATCATCCCTGACCAGCGCCGCTGGGAAGTACCATTTCCGAAAGCCATCCCCCTTCACCGACCACTGCAGCACGAGTACCAATAGGCTATGATCTGAGACAGAGAGCGGAAAGACCCTGGAGTCACGGACATCCCCCTTAAGTGCCTGACTTACACAAATATGGTCTATGCGGAAGTAGGAATGGTGCACGTGGGAGAAGAATGTATAATCTCGGGACTGGGTGTGCACAGGGCGCCATCCATCTATCAGCCCCAGGTCGCCCATCCTATCTTTCGTTGCTGTGGAGAAGACACCGGAATCTGTCCTCTGGGCACGGGAGCTGTCTAAGGATTTGTCCCACACCAGATTGAAATCACCCAAAGCAAACAAGTGTCCCTCCACAAAGTCCCCTACTTTATCTAACAAACCTTGCAGGAAGTTGTTCTGCTGAGCGTTAGGGACATACACCACCACAAATGTACACAAATGACCATAAAGCAACTCTTTGACCATCAACCATCGGCCCTCCTTATCACAACTCACTCCCACAGGTTGGAACTGGAGGGATGCCCGGAAAAGAAGAGCCACCCCCCTGTGCTTGGTAGAGGCAGAAGATCTATAGATGAGGGGGAATTGCTTATGCCGGAGCCGAAGCTCGTCTCTGCGCGCCAGGTGGGTCTCCTGGAGGCCCACCACATCCAGGTGATGGTCTATCAAGTATTTCCAGGTCCTTTGACGTTTCTGCGGGGAGTTGAGACCCTTCACGTTCCACGTGCCTATGCTAAGAGGCATGAGGAGACATCAGACCCCACCTCTTCACAATCGCTAAAGCAACACACCTCTGCCCCGCCACTCCACAACCATCCCAGCCCCTCCTCCACCAGCAGATCCTTGTCGCACACACCCGCCCCGCCCCACCCTTCCCCGTCGTCCCCTCCCACTTCCAACCCCACGAGACCAACAGCCCCGGACCCACAGCAGACAGAGGGAGGCCCCAATAGGGGTACCACATCCCAGAGCACTACGGGCAAGGAATACAGCATGCAAGCGCCAATGACTCGTTCTCCTAGGCAGAGCACTACATTCATCAGACATCCAGTAGTCACCACCACCACACAGTCCCCCCCGTCCCCCACCCCAACTACCCCTCTCCCCACCCCCCCAGAACTCCCCCCCCCCCCCACCCCGACACACCAAAAAACCCATAGCACAAAACAAAACAATCCCAAAGGAGGCAAGCCCTGAGTAGAATAGTCTGAAGGACTTCCCAAGGGCTGGGGTCGGGAACCAATCATAGGGTCCCCCAAGGCCAAGGACCGGGGTGTCTTCTCAAAAAGTACAAACATACCCTTGGTACCTGAGTTCACGTGCCCCTCCGGCACCGGATGGCCAGCAGTCCGAGTTCAGGCTGCCCCGGAGCTCTGCTGGGAGGACATCTCCGTTGCCGAGGCCACGGACTCCACCGCGTCCCCTCTCTCCTGCAGACTAGTCGTGCGGTCAGGCCATCTGCGGCTCGCCTCCGAGCCCACTCTGTGCCATGATGAGGATCGGCGCCGCCTCCGTGAGGGCGGGCTGCCAGCTCCAGGCGCGGGGGACGTGTCATCTATGCCCAGAAGCTCCTTCGCCTCCCGGAGAGAACGGATCTGCGCCAACCTGTTTGGCCACCGAAAGACAATGCGGAAGGGATGGCCCCATGAGTAGGAAATGTTATGTTCTCGCAGGTAGGCGGTCACCGGTCGAAACTCGCGCCTCTTTTGGAGTGTCGTGCCTGCCAGGTCCTGATAAAGCTGAGGGCGATGCTCTCGGAATTGCAAGGAAGGAATGTCCCGTGCCTTTCTCAGGATTCGTTCCTTCAGCTGGAAGTCATGCACGCAGACCAATATGTCTGGGGGCGATCCACCCCCACGTCTGGGCAGTCCCACCCTGTGAACCCTGTCCATCCTAATTTCTTGCAGGTCCTCTTCGTCCAGAATTTGCAGGAAAAGTACTTGCACATAGCCTCTAAGATCGCCCGCTTCGCCGTCCCACGACACCGCCCGTATCCGGATGTTGTTCCTGCGGGAACGGTTCTCCAGGTCTTCCGCGTGGGCCTGCAGGTCTAAGTTCTGCTCCATAAGCCGCAGCACGTCCTGCTGCAGCTGGTGGACATTGTTTGCCATGCTCAGGTCGTGATCCTCCAACGTAGCCACACGCTCTCCAATACCATCGACATCCCGTCGCACTTCGCGGAGATCAGACGCTAGTTGAGAGCGAAGCTCCGAGATATCTTCCTTTATAGATGCGAAGAGCTCCGTCATGAAAGCCTTGGTAGCAGAGGCCTCACCATCATTCTGCCCGGGCGAGGCACTAGGGCCAGGAGATGCTGGTGGCTGGGAACCCTTGGCCGTGCCCTCCTTACCGGGCTTCCCTTTGCGCTGCGAGGCCGACATCGCCGCCACTCTACTCCGTCAGGGAAGGCAGGCGGGAAGCACAGCGCAACAGTGCGGAACTCCGTCGAGACGGTCGCAGCCAGTCGCAAGCGAAGACGCCACCCCAACGACCACAGCTTTTGCCAATGCCCCTTCAACAGATGCGGAGTATCCAGACGGTATATGTCGTCTCCCTTCCGTGATCCCAGTATGTAGACGGGCCGGGTCCCGGAAGAGGCAGGGTGCCGCACACGGAGCTAATCCTCAGCCGCACAGTCAACCAGGCTGCTACCAGCCGCTGATGCAGGGAGGCAAGGAATGGCCAAAGGTCCACCGTCCCACTCGGGACCAGCAGCTCAGGCTCAACCCTCCGTCGGGACCAGGTCCTGGTCTTTCAGTTGCACCTACACTGCTTACAGGCCTCCACAGTCACGCAATGACCGTCTCCCCAAAGTGCAGCCTCTCCACGCTCATGCAGACTACGTCCTGTAGGTGGGGGGGGGGACAAGGCGGACCCCCGGCGGCTTATCGCGCCCTCCTCGCCCTGCACGGGGCCCGGGGGGTCCCCAGGGGCACTCACGCTTCCAACTTCCGCTCCTCCGCGTGCCCTGTATGGCTCCACGCTGGTCCCTGGTTGCACAACACGTGGCCGGGCCTCTCGATGGATGCACGCGCCTCTAAGTGCTCCCCACTGTGGGCCGTGTGGGGTCCTCGCTCGGTCAGCGCTGGTCACCGCTACCAACGCCGTAGCTGTGCAGGGGGCCCAGGGTCCCGGCTATCCCCGGCGTCTGTTCCTCCCCCACGTGGCTCCCAGGACGCCGTGCACCCGCAGGTCGTGAGGCCGGGCGGCACTACTTCCTCCGCCCTGGGACCAGCCCCCCGCACTCCTCCGTGGAACGCCGACCAGGGTCCGGCCGCACCTGCAGCAGCAGCATCTCCGGTGCGGTTCTCAGTTACCCGGCCTGCCCTCCGTGACCAGGCTGCAAGCCCCGGACTTGCCTGGGCCGCAGTCCGGGAGTCGTCTTCACCACGGCGCCCACGCTCCGCCTCCTCTCCGACCCGGAGGCCGCCGCCTCGGCAGTCTTGCAGGGGGGCTCGCCTCACCGCTCACTGGAGTCCACGGGTCCCGGTCAGCACCTCAGAGCCGCCACGGCGTACAGCACCCCTCCGTGCGGCCGGAGCTTCCCGTGGCCGCTCGATGCTGCAGAGCGACCCTCGGTTCACCCGCCTCAATCGCGGCGCCGCTCCCACGCACCGCCGTAGCTCGCTCGGGCCAGTCACCGGACACGGCCCCCAGGGGGACGCAGGGGTGTCCAGGAAGTCGAACAGGAGCCCGGGGCAGATGCTGGACAAAGCTATAAAGGGCCTGGCGCCGGAGGGACTGAAAACACATCTTACTCCGCCGCCATCTTGGACACGCCCCCCTTTTGTCCTTTCTTAAGCTTCCTGAACAGCCTTCTCTCTTCGAGTCCCCTATTGTAAATCGCTTCCTTAAGGGCATTACTCACTTTTTTCCTCCAATTCCTTTCGTAATGCCACAATGAGACTTGAACCTGGTTCTGGCCTACCTTATATGTGCTCCTTTCGAGCCGCCGCATAACTGTCCTCTCAAACTTTTTACTCTTAAAACTGCCTTTTTGGTTGCCATCACCCCTGCTCGCAGGAGTGAGCTTCAGGCTCTTTCTTCCAAACCTCCTTTCCTCGCTGTTCATCCAAACATATTGTCCTTCGCACTAGGCATTCTTTCCTTTTCAAAGTGGTTACCTCTTTCCACATAGGACAGACCATCACTTTGCCCACCTTCCTTCCGCTCCCTTTTAAAGAGGAGGAGAGGCTCCACCATCTGGATTCAAAACGTGCGCTTTCAATCTATCTGGATTGCGCAAAACAATTTCGGGTGGATGACCAGCTCTTTGTTGCGTATGTGGGTGCCAAGAAAGTTCGGGCTGTGCAAAAACTAACCATCTGTCGATGGGTCGTTTTTTGCATCAAAATCTGCCATTCCTTAGAGAAAAAGGAACCCCCAGTGGGTTTGCGTGCCCATTTCACCAAAGTGACGGCAGCTACTACTGCTTTGGGACGTGGAGTCTCCCTTCATGACATCTGCCAGCCAGCTACATGCACCTCATTGCACACGTTTACCAAAGACCTGAGAGACGGGTTCTTAGGCCATTCAGTTCTCCAGGACTTTCTGGTGTGAACTTGGTTCGCAGACCCACCTCCGGGTTGGTATTGCTGGTGTATCTATTCTAAGGTGAGGAATCCATAACTAATTGTCTCTTTCAGATGAACAAGTTACTTACCTTCAGTAACAATATATCTGTAAGAGACATAGATTAGATATGGATTCCTCACTGCCCCACCCAATTTCCAGTTCTACGAACTGACTTCTAGGGTAAGGGACTTCCCTTCAGAGCTCTAGCTTTGTGCACCAGTGGTAAGTCTCTTGCATGGCTCTGCGCTTTTGGCATGGAATGTTGTGTAAAGAACTGATATCAACTCACAGAAGGGGTGTCTAAGTAGATACCGCCAAGTCAATCCGGTGACCACGATCCCAACCACGAACGCGTAGTCGACCGACCCCACCTACCGACGCGCAGGGGTACTGCTGAAGAAATATTCTCCGGATCCAGTCTGATGCTTGGGGATAGTTCTAAGGTTAGGAATCTAATAACTAATCTATGTCTCTATCAGCTATATTGTTAACGAAGGAAAGTAGCATGTTCTTTACAGCAGTAACTGATGATTACAGGTGAGAAGACCATCCTTGATGAAGAGGCCCAGTACGTACTAGTGCTTGTTAAACTTACTCTGATGGACTAATTTATGGTGAGAAGCAATCTCTTATCACTCAACAAATGTTATCATTCATTCTAATCAAATACTTGCTGTTTTTAATGGTAAAATACATTTTAATCATAGTTCGCAATTACTGAAATATAGTATATATTTCTAAAAGTTCTCCCAGTTTGAACAACTAAAACATGTTGTATTTTATTGATGATTGAGACATTGCTTATCACCATAAATCTTAGTGAATTCTAGCCTCATATTCCTTACTTGTGAATAGCCCCAGGCAATAGACTGGATCGGCTAGTTTTTTCGAACTGTACCCCTGCGCCACCGGTATGTGGCGTCGTTTGGGTCTGCGTCAGAAGTGTTGTACACGGTACCTATGTATGTGCCACCTTGGTGCGCTGACATCCGTGGCTTGCTCACATCAGTTCGGTCCTTACCACACCAGATAACGCTGATGCAGATTTAGCTACCCATCAGTCACTCTTTGCTCGCTTTTTGTTGACTTGGTTGACTTTTTTTCCTGAGATTTTTCTCCTGGTGTGATGTCACTTAAGAAACTGGCTGGTTTCAAACCATGTGATGCCTGTCACTGGCAAATATCGGTGACACACCCCCACTTAATTGTTTGTGGTGCTTTGAGCCATAACAATACAAGACATTCCCTCGTGGCCTCAACATAAGTTCTTAATTGGTATTACTCAAATACTTTCAAAGAATTTTTCCTTCAGATCAACACAGGTACACTTATTTCAAAATATTTTTAGTATTTTTATTCATTTTTTTACATGTATATCAAAATTACTTTTCTTATTCGGTGTGTCGGGCATGGTGACTGAGTGAGAGGATTTGTGAAACAGGAAACAAACGGTCGATTTCTGAACATTGTTATAACGACTCAAAAGCAATAATTTGGAGACGCAAGCCAATGAAGATATCTCTGAAAAATTGAAAGTAAACTTTAATTGAGATTCGCTCCGCTGAATATTAAAACAAGAAAGAAGGCAACGTATACTCCAACCTAACTTTGCACTTGGGAATATCTCTGAAGGGTTGTATCAGCCCAGTCAATGCCATCTAATGATACATGCCCTGAGAGCACTCAGAGGATACCCTGTATCCACACTATAAGGAGGCAAACGTTTATCTGTTGGTCCTGAGGAAGGTGGTACAAGTCCACGGAAACGCACGTCAACCTGGCGTGAAGAGTCACTTGTATTATCTGTGCTACCTCAACTGCAGAAAAAAGAGATTGTCCTGGTTATTAAGTGAAGTGTTTGCAGATGAATGTATGAGTAGTGTATGTTTGTTGATAGGTGTGTGGTTTTCAGGGTATTGTTTTTTTTTTTAAAGAGATAACTATTTGCACATTTTGATCTACAAAATATGTATATAATGAGTATTAAAAAAAAGTTTTTTTTAAATCCATGTAATGGAAAAGAACAATATAGTGAAGATTGAAAATGAATAAGAAAAGTAATTTTGATATATATGTAAAAAAAAATGAATAAAAATACTAAAAATATTTTGAAATAAGTGTACCTGTGTTGATCTGAAGGAAAAATTCTTTGAAAGTATTTGAGTAATACCAATTAAGAACTTATGTTGAGGCCACGAGGGAATGTCTTGTATTGTTGTTGATGCTGTCCCCTCTTTTCCCAGGCCAAATTTAGCTAGTAGAGGGGGTCCCAAACTTATGCTGGTGCTTTGAGCCATGTTAGGAACAACAAGGGACCCCAATTGAGTCAGCATAGGACCTCGGGGAGCATATTTTTGAGAACAACAGCGGTCCCATGCATACAAAATAATACGAAACAAGCATTTACAATGCAATGGTTTTGCCTTTGTTAAAGTTAGAGCTATTGGCATTGCTCTTGACATTATATTTATTTATGTTTTTTTAACATAAATAAATGGCATTGCCATTTACAATGCCACTAGCTTTATCTCTCGCAAATGACACACACAAACACACACAGAGCCCCCCCACACACACACCCATACAGAGCCCCCCCACACACACCCACACAGCCCCCCACACACACAGCCACACAAAGCTTCCCACACACACAGCCACACAAAGCTTCCCACACACACAGCTACACAGAGCCCTCCACACACACCCACACAGCACAAGCAGGCAACAGGGGCACACGGAGGCACAAGCAGTGGGTGCATCGGTGGAGCTGAGTGGTGGGTGCATCGGTGGAGCTGTGTCGGTGGAGCTGTGTGGTGGGTGCATCGGTGGAGCTGTGTGGTGGGTGCATCGGTGGAGCTGTGTGGTGGGTGCATCGGTAGAACTGTGTCGGTGGAGCTGTGTGGTGGGTGCATCGGTGGAGCTTGAGTGCTACCTCCTGCACCATCAGTAGCAGACATATTAAAATGGCACAGATGGTCGCTTTGGATCAGCCAATCTGTGGTGGACATTTTTGAGTTTCTTAAAGCATAAGAAAATTAATTCAAAGATAACCATCAAGGATGCGCTCGCCATCGCGGATCCATCTGGGAGAGAGAAAAAACCATTGGCAAAGTCCAACAGATTTCACAAGCAAGACCTACGGGCTTTGTCAATGCCTGTTGACAGAAATATAGGCTTTGAAGTCAAGACATGTTAAATGATGTTGGTTTATAAACCAGTTCTGAGTGTAACATACTTGACTTGGGACCACTTAGCAGAGTTGTAACTAACTGCTCCCCTACCCAACATATGTCAGAGGCAAGTTATACATCGGTAGTCTTAAATGTAATAAATACAAAGTTTGATAATGGCAATATCATACTGGAAAATGTGGACTAAATAACAATACGGATTACTAAATTAAAACACCAAAGCTTTTATTGGCAGTTTATTTCCTTGAAGTTTGTCCACATCTGATTTACTTCCTTACAAGCACTTTAAATGAACTCACCTACAAACGGTCTGGAGAAGGTCTTTAACAATAGTGCTCTCAAGGATGCAGCGTTTCTATAGGTTCAAAGGGACACAGTTACTGACAACTGAGTGAAGTAAAGACGACGGCAAGCGTTTCAACATTGACTTCATTCTGGTTGCCAATGACAAGGAAAATTTTCAAGGCCTGCCTCTGCATAATGTGATCAGGTCCCGACAACGTTTTCCATACAACTCACCATTCATAGAACGGACACACAGAGACATAAGACCAGAGGATGAGTGTAACCCGCAAAACACTTGTAAAGTGTTGTCGTGGAAATGAATGAAAGTAATTGGGCGACCAAAATAAAATAAAATACAAAGTATGTCATTGATAATGTTCTTTTGATGCGGGTTCTACCGGAATAGAAATTCTTAAGGATTTGTTGAGAGCAAGAGCACGAGGAATCTTCACAGACGGAATGTCCATTCTAAACATGCAAAGGGTGCTTCCATTAACTCCAGCACATGCTTTGCAAAACTTTAAAGCAGAAGCTCCAACTCGCAAGCATAGAGTTTCACTTTTACCTCTGCCCCTCCTTGCTCAATGACAATCAACGCTCTCTAAAGTCAGCCTGCTTAAACCGAAGTACGGCCGCCGGGGTCAGGTCTGCGGGAGGACATGACGAGCGACGAGTGAAGGTAGGAGACAGGGGGAGAGAGGTTGGGGCAGGAAGGCAGGGGAAGAGAGGAGGGAAAAAAAAAAAAACAAATCGACTCACCTGCACCTTGCGACGGCGGCACTTCTCCGGTCTCCCTCTTCGGCATGGGAGACCGGCAACGTCGACAATCTCTCTGGCACTTCTCCGGTCTCCCTCTTCGGCATGGGAGACCGGCAACGTCCTCCGCATCTCCCGGGGTTCCCTCCAGGCCACGGGAGCCCCGCGGGCGCCGCCATACTTCTTGCCGTCTTCCTTCTTCCCCCGGGCTGCGGGGGGCGGGCACTTCCGGCCGGCCGCGCTAGGATTGGCCGGCCGGCCAGTCACGGGGCGGGAAACGGGGGAGGAGAGACGCAGAAGTGCCGGCAATGCCGGACCAGACTCGGGGGCGTTCCCGGCGTCGCGTGACGTCGGCAAAAGCCAAAGAATGTCAGGAACGCCCCCGTGTCTGGTCCGGCATTGACGGACAGGCCCCTCATCCAATGGCTAGGCTCCATTTACGGAGCCAGCCAATGAATGACGAGGGCCGACCCAAAGCACACTACAGTTCTCATCAGGTTTTCGCCTGCGCGAAAAAGATGCGCAGAGCGCATCTTTTTGGCGAGGCAAAACCTAAAAATGAATATAGACCGAATCAATTCTATATTGGGAGCGACATGTCCAGCCGGACAGTGGTCTTCAAGTTTACTCAATAAGTATCAAATTACAATCGGAAGGAATACCTTCGACATTCACCAGTGTGGGGCACAAGCCTGTACCCAGACACTCCTAGATCCCATACAGAGAAGAAGGCTTTTAAGGCAAAATTAACGTTTTCCGTTTCAGAGATTCACATATACAGAAAAATCAAGTTGCACCATTTACAATACATTACATATTAATCAAGTTATGTATAAGGTGCGAGGCAGGTCGACGGCGTTTCAGTCCCACTACTTAGATCATGGGGACCATCATCAGGACATAAAATAATGCCTTAACGTTTTTTAAGCCTCTAATTGCCTAGGAAGGGGAGGAAGAAAAAAAGAAATAGCATATGTACATTTTCAACTTGTAAATTGTTCAGTAACTTACGGTAACCTACTAAACAGGCGCAGTGAAAGAGTGAGAATCCTAGGTTCTATGCCGTGTGGCATTGATGCAATTAAGTGTAGAGTCCCGTCTAAACAGTGTCAGGAAGGTTCAAAGAAATTAAAATGAACATTCAAAGGTGGTCTAATGTGGGCTATGGAGAGCAGAGTACGTGTGAATATACCTTGATAATAGCGTGGCGAGTAATGGCAGACCGAGCAGACTGACAGAGTGTTGGGGTCGCTATGAGGGGCGGTATCCAGTGAATTATGCGCCGTGAAATTATCCTTGACGGGTAGGGTAAAACCCGTGTGCTCGGACCGAGTGTAGGTGCCCGCGGTGTGCGTGAGCCGAGTGCGCTCAGACAGCAGAAGCAGTCTGCTGGGAGGTACCGGGTGATTCAGTGAACGACCTAATCGGGCCGGGCAAATGACTAGGCTTACCGCGTATTATTTCAAAACCTATAACTGTTATGGCTTGTCCTTTACTCTTACTCACAATAAAGACCATATTGCTTTCCTAGATCTCACTATCCAACATCAGGACGGGATACTCTATACGTCCCTTCACCGTAAACCTACTGAAAGGAACACTTTGCTGAGTTATGGTAGCTGTCATCCCAGGGCTCTGAGAGACCGTCTACCATACTCCCAATTTCTCAGGCTGAGGACGAATTGCTATAAGAAGGAAGATTATTTCAGTGAAGCCCACATACTCTCAGCGAAACTTAGATCTAGGGGCTATCCACGCCACCTGGTAAAAAAACTCCATGAAAAGGGCATGGTACTGTCCCAGAGAGAGACCCTCTTGAACCCAAACCTAAACCGACCACTAACAAATTGGTATGTGTCACTACCTTTTCTACTATCTCCAATCATATAAAACAGAGTATAAAAAGGAACTGGCACATACTCAACTCTGGTCAACTGGAATGGGGAACCCCTCTATTTGCTTTCCGCAAAAGTAAAAATCTGAGGGATCAGCTGGTCAGGGCTGCCTTACCGTCCACATCGCCCATGAATACCACTCTCAATGACCTCTGGCAATTACCACCCCTACGAGGCCACTCCAAGTGTGGGTCATGTGTGGTGTGTGATTTCACTATAGAATGTAAGGAATTTGTATATAAAGATGTTAAAAGTAAATTAAGGACTTTTACCAACTGCAACAGCTGTAATATCGTATATGCAATCTTTTGTCCATGCAATCTGATTTATGTATTCCAATGGCCTCAGCTTTTCAGGGTGCACTCAACAGCGCGTTACCACGAAGGTCATTGACATCTCTCGCCATCATCCGGGAAGTTACGTTCGCCTGACGCGTTTCTGTGGTCCAATTACCACTTCATCAGAGGCGTTCTCCTGCTTTTCATTGGAACGCGCTTCATTGACGCATGCTCATTTATTCGTTGTCATTTGTGGAACTTACATGATTTTTTTTAATTAATCCACACTGCATGCTGGTCATAGTAGTTCTTTTGCGCTGCATTGATTGTTCCATTAAAGCAGATTTGGAGATAATGTTTGTTTCCTTTAGTAGGATCCGATTTGTGAAAGCGAGTCATTTAACACACAACGTGCTGTGCTGACAGATTGGAAGGGTTCCTCTGCCTTGGCCGCTCGCTTGTCTGAGCCGGTGCATCCTGCACGGGAAGGCTCCCGTGTGAATTTTTGTATTCCAATGGCCTCAGCTTTTCAGGGTGCACTCAACAGCGCGTTACCACGAAGGTCATTGACATCTCTCGCCATCATCCGGGAAGTTACGTTCGCCTGACGCGTTTCTGTGGTCCAATTACCACTTCATCAGAGGCGTTCTCCTGCTTTTCATTGGAACGCGCTTCATTGACGCATGCTCATTTATTCGTTGTCATTTGTGGAACTTACATGATTTTTTTAATTAATCCACACTGCATGCTGGTCATAGTAGTTCTTTTGCGCTGCATTGATTGTTCCATTAAAGCAGATTTGGAGATAATGTTTGTTTCCTTTAGTAGGATCCGATTTGTGAAAGCGAGTCATTTAACACACAACGTGCTGTGCTGACAGATTGGAAGGGTTCCTCTGCCTTGGCCGCTCGCTTGTCTGAGCCGGTGCATCCTGCACGGGAAGGCTCCCGTGTGAATTTTTGTATTCCAATGGCCTCAGCTTTTCAGGGTGCACTCAACAGCGCGTTACCACGAAGGTCATTGACATCTCTCGCCATCATCCGGGAAGTTACGTTCGCCTGACGCGTTTCTGTGGTCCAATTACCACTTCATCAGAGGCGTTCTCCTGCTTTTCATTGGAACGCGCTTCATTGACGCATGCTCATTTATTCGTTGTCATTTGTGGAACTTACATGATTTTTTTAATTAATCCACACTGCATGCTGGTCATAGTAGTTCTTTTGCGCTGCATTGATTGTTCCATTAAAGCAGATTTGGAGATAATGTTTGTTTCCTTTAGTAGGATCCGATTTGTGAAAGCGAGTCATTTAACACACAACGTGCTGTGCTGACAGATTGGAAGGGTTCCTCTGCCTTGGCCGCTCGCTTGTCTGAGCCGGTGCATCCTGCACGGGAAGGCTCCCGTGTGAATTTTTGTATTCCAATGGCCTCAGCTTTTCAGGGTGCACTCAACAGCGCGTTACCACGAAGGTCATTGACATCTCTCGCCATCATCCGGGAAGTTACGTTCGCCTGACGCGTTTCTGTGGTCCAATTACCACTTCATCAGAGGCGTTCTCCTGCTTTTCATTGGAACGCGCTTCATTGACGCATGCTCATTTATTCGTTGTCATTTGTGGAACTTACATGATTTTTTTAATTAATCCACACTGCAATCTGATTTATGTAGGCCAAACAAAACAGAAAATCAAACTTCGGATTTCCCAACACAGGAGCAGGATCCGTTGTAGGACACCCAATGCCCCCCTTGTCGAACATTTTTCAATCAAAGGGCACACCGAGAATGAAATTCGCTGGACTGTGATCAGCCAGATAATCGTTCCACCTAGAGGCGGAGACTTGGCTCAAATGCTCAACAAAGAAGAGCTCAAATGGATACTCAAAACGGACAGCCTAAACTCCGGGCTGAACCTCCAAGAAGACTGGACTTCCTTAATTCAGTGACTTGCTCACCGATGAACTTTGGCTGCTAGATCTGGCTGTCTCAGACAATTGAAATCTCGTTTATTTAATTTTCTGTGCAAATTGATTTAATTCTTGTGTCTAAACAATTGGATATTAATATGTGATATACCAATATTTTAATTTTCCTATTCACTTTCACTGAGCACTTCCTATAAGGTATAACACTGTCTGCACTCCCAAGATGGCCGCCACCGCTTGTCCGCCGTTTATTTCTATGACCCGGCTCCTCCCCGGCTGACCAACCAACCAGAGCCCTCTTAAGATCACTTTCCACTTCCCCACGAGGAAGCCAGGAAAAAGACCACATTCACCGACTAAACCGGTAAGCAGCAACTGCGCGAGTGGATATGCAATACACTGGCTCTCTGTTCCCCTGCAAACCTCTTCCTTGATACAATCCTCTATCCTTAGGTAACTCCTGGCACCGCTTGATTACTTCAACGTAACGCGGTCCACATCGCCGAATCCATTCCAGGGTAAGTTTCTACTCAAACCTGGTCACCATGCAGATGGCTCCTGCATCATTAGTCCCTCCCTTCATAAATCCCTTGTCTATCTTTACAGATTCGCTGCCCTCCACTGGGTATTATCCCGCTGCCGCCCGATCGGTTTTGAAATAATACGCGGTAAGCCTAGTCATTTGCCCGGCCCGATTTGGTCGTTCACTGAATCACCC
Source organism: Lissotriton helveticus (assembly GCF_964261635.1). Classification (NCBI taxonomy): domain Eukaryota; kingdom Metazoa; phylum Chordata; class Amphibia; order Caudata; family Salamandridae; genus Lissotriton; species Lissotriton helveticus. Next base: position 372,948,334 of record NC_136073.1, read on the forward strand.
GGTACCTCCCAGCAGACTGCTTCTGCTGTCCGAGCGCACTCGGCTCACGCACACCGCGGGCACCTACACTCGGTCCGAGCGCACGGGTTTTACCCTACCCGTCAAGGATAATTTCACGGCGCATAATTCACTGGATACCGCCCCTCATAGCGACCCCAACACTCTGTCAGTCTGCTCGGTCTGCCATTACTCGCCACGCTATTATCAAGGTATATTCACACGTACTCTGCTCTCCATAGCCCACATTAGACCACCTTTGAATGTTCATTTTAATTTCTTTGAACCTTCCTGACACTGTTTAGACGAGACTCTACACTTAATTGCATCAATGCCACACGGCATAGAACCTAGGATTCTCACTCTTTCACTGCGCCTGTTTAGTAGGTTACCGTAAGTTACTGAACAATTTACAAGTTGAAAATGTACATATGCTATTTCTTTTTTTCTTCCTCCCCTTCCTAGGCAATTAGAGGCTTAAAAAACGTTAAGGCATTATTTTATGTCCTGATGATGGTCCCCATGATCTAAGTAGTGGGACCGAAATGCCGTCGACCTGCCTCGCACCTTATACATAACTTGATTAATATGTAATGTATTGTAAATGGTGCAACTTGATTTTTCTGTATATGTGAATCTCTGAAACGGAAAACGTTAATTTTGCCTTAAAAGCCTTCTTCTTCTCTGTATGGGATCAAGGAGTGTCTGGGTACAGGCTTGTGCCCCACACTGGTGAATGTCGAAGGTATTCCTTCCGATTGTAATTTGATACTTATTGAGTAAACTTGAAGACCACTGGTGCTTTGAGCCATGACACAACCCCAAGATGTGTTAGGACTGCTGCACCATGCACCCAAAGGCATTGAGGGAGTTATCCCGTAAGCTCCTTGATGCCTGACGTCCGTCGACTCTGGACTCTTGAGATCCCATTTGTGTGGGTGTACCCAGGACCTTTCATGGAATCTGTACTGGCATTCCTCATCTCTCTCATTAGCGGGTAAGTCCCACAAGCACAAAAAGTTGTAGTCCAAGCATTCTTAGACTTCACCACGTCCTTTGAAGTAATCCAACGAGGCAAGGGAGCATCTGCACTCCAGGCCCCATAAATCAGCAGGATCTGAACCTGGGTTTGCTCCTTGCATCCCAGAGTTTGTCGGAGTGATCCTCACAAAGGTAAATGAGTTTCATGAGGCCAAGCGTCTCATTTTTAAACAGCCCGGCCCTCTCGAGTGTCTTTGGGACCCATGGCTGCGGAAGGGGCCCCTTTTTGAACCACGCGGGCGGGTTCAGCGTCTGTTCCTGTCGGGCTTTGAAGATCTCTTGTGGATCCAGAGCAAAGCTACCAGCGAGCCTGAGATTTTTCTCTGCGCCCGCTCCAGTGCTGATCTGCCTAGGCTGCACCATCTCCATCATCATACCCGACTCCGTCAAGGAGGCAGATGGGCATCATCTGACACAGCATCCAGTGCCAACCAAGGACATCCTTGTGCCTCTTTTAATAGATAGGCCTGGAGAGGAAATGTTTGGGAGGGGTCAATGGAACCTTATGGAGAAGAGCCAGTTGAGGAGGACAACATGTATTGGAAACTTGGTGAGGCCATTGGGTAAGTCACCTCACCTGATTCTGACCTGATTTCTCCCTCCTACTGTGGCTAAGCAGGAGCGAGCTTCTTTTACTATGGCGGTGTGCAGGGCAGCTGAGGTCCTGGACCTTGACCTGCACTCACCGGATATCAATATTGTAGTTTTGACAGAGGTGCTTCAGCTGAGTCCCCCCCCCCCCCTCACTACCTTTACTTCCATTTAATGAAGCCCTAATGGATGACCTACTTGGGGCCTGGTCCAATCCCTGAACAGGGGCTCCTGTGAACAGGACGATTTATCCCCCCCCCCCCCCCCCCTAATGCTCATTCCTAGGGATCCCAGCTTCCTTACCCATCTCCCCACACTGAAGAGCTTGGTGGTCTAAGCCTCCTAATCTTGTGTTCACCCTGGCGTATTCCCTACCACTCTACCAGATTGAGAATACAATAGGCTAGACATGTTAGCTAAGAGAATGTCCTTTTCCACCTGCCTGGAACCTTGGTTGGTAAACTCTTGTGTGTCTATTGTGCCTTTATTCTCATACTCTTATGGGATTCGGTTGCCCATGTGCCGTCTGTGGTCCTGGACGAGGCCTAGGCCATACTCATTCACGTGGTTGCTTACGGGAAAGATGCTGATTAGTTCTCCATCAGATGTGGACTTTACACGACCGACGCACTAGGCAGAGCGGTTTCCTTGTCGGTGGCCTTCTGGTGCCACGCCTGCCTCAGAACATCGTTTTTTTTCAAGGGTTGTATGTATCTCCCTCATGGACATGCCCTTTGATGGCTCTCGTCTATTTGGGCACATGGCGTATTCAGCGCTGGCGCCCTTCAAGGACAGCAGAGCTCTGACAATGCTCTTGGGCTTGTCTATGGCCCCTTATCTACCTCAGTCTTCCCCTTCCGTGTCTACGGAAGGGGTCTCCAGCTGTGCCCATTCCTTCCCAGGCACCACAGTCAACAGGCTTAGTAGCGTTTTTTTGGCCGAGGCTGCAGGTTCCAGCAACCAGGTAGGACAGGCGGACAGCATTCAGGTCAGTCCACCACTGCCTCCAAGTCTCTTTAGTCACCCCTCAGACCATAATGGGCACACAGTGGAAGGCAGGATACGCCATCACCTCCCCTACTAGCGGTCAGTAACATCAGACCGTTTGGTACTTCAGATAGTCCAAAGGGGCTATTCTATCTGTAGGAAAGTAGGATCTGCTCTCATGGTTACCCCCACTTTTTTGCCTGGTGTCAGGTGTTTTTTACCTAGTTACTTGGGGTCCTGCTAATCATGACCCCAGCAACTGTGCTTTCTCCCCTAAATTGACATGGTAAGTACTTTGGTACCTCTACAGTTGGGTACTGGTGTACCCTTGTAAGTTTCTAGTAAATGGTATTGAGGTACCCAGGACTTTGTAATTGCAGTCAGCCATTTTAAGATCTATAGTGGACGTTGGTCATTACAAGATGTCTAACTATATAACGGGTGCACCGAACCTGGTCATGTTTTGTATCAAACATGCTGCAATCATACACCAACTCCGATTCCAGTGTTGGAAAAATGATCCCATGTACTGGGAGGGCTCCCTAGGGTACCCCCTGTACTCCTGGTAGCAGCCTTTCAGGGTCTACAAGCAGGCTAGTGCTGCTAGACACAATTTAGCCCCCTTGCTGCTGAGCTCAGCTTGAGCAGGGGAAGGTAGAACACGGTTTCCTGTCACAGGGAAGCGTGACCACCTCCCAGGCAGGGCTTAGTGTATTAGGCTAGGCTGAGAGCGCTTGCCAATGCCACCAGACTGCTTTGAAGAGCACATTTGGTGCCCTCCTTGCATACTTCAGTTGGAACCAGTTCAGAGAACGCCCTAGCTCCCGCTCTGATGTGAAATAGGGCAAAATACATTATAGTATCCTCCCCTCTGTCCAGCCCCTCCTGAGGGAGGGGCCCCAGAGTTGTTCCAACCTTTTCCTTAAGGTATTTAAGAGCTTTCCTGTGGATGGGTCCTCATATTCGCCGTGGGACAAGACTCAACCCTGAAACTTCATCGCTCTTCACTTGTCTGGATATTTGGACTTTGTTGGACTTCGACTGGAACCAAGACTGCAACCAGGAAGACTCCTACTGCTCCTGGTCTTGCTGGTCTTAACCATCTTCATCTATGTTTGTGCTCCATGCAGGACACTCAAAGAAATCTCCCTTGGAGTGAAGGAGTCACTCCTGCAACTGCAGGCACCGCAACAAAGCTGACTGGTCTGCTGCTCCTGATGTCCTATGGTCTTCCCGAGGCTCAGCAACACAAGTGGTGGTTCTGTGGATTCTCCAGAGGCCAGACCGTTCTTCCCTGCAATTTGGAGGACAGTATCTCTCGTCGGAGCCGCATCAATAAAGTCACAGTCGACTCTTCAGAACCGACTGACAACGGTGGGCATTGTCTCCTGGTCACCTCCGAGTGGCATAGACTCTGGCCCTTCTGGTTGCAGGCTCTTCACAATCTTCTCCAGAGGCATCTTCTTCAAAGGCATCCATTGCTGTCTACAGCAGGTTCAGATATCACTTCTCCCCTATACAACTGGCTTTCCTGGTGCAAGTAACCTCAATGGGAGGGGTGGCTCTCCAACCTTTTGCCTTCAAACAGGTTTCTTTGAGGTCCTCTGGGAAGGATCCTTTTTCTGCAACTTTACCATTTACTTCCATAGGGCATGTGGCTGTGTTACCACTCTGTACACAGCTTTCGTGGAGTTCCTGGGTATTTAACTTGGGTGGTTCCTGGTTCACTCGCTCCTCTGAGTTCTCTGGTCCAAGTCTCATCCTTCTTTGCAGATTGCATGCCACTTTCTTACTACATGGTTTGGTCTTCCTCTGGAGACCAGTGTATATTTGTGATAATTACCTGATTTCTTTAAACTTATTTTTATGTGTATCTTGGATATCTCTGGGTAGGAGATATACCAATGTGTTAGTGATTGTGCTGTGTAATAAATAAAAATATTTTTCATATACACTGTGTGGTTCTTTTTCATCTAATCTACACTGCCTTTTAAATGTGGTAAAACAAGCTGCTTTACACTTCTTCAAAATAGGCCTGAAGGCTGCTCACTACTGCCACCACTTTGAGAGCCTAAGGTTCAAAGACCACTAAAGTAATCATAAGGGTTTTATTGTTTTTTGGGGGGAGTTTTATATAGCACAAACTCGACCCGAAGGTATCAGAGCGCTTTACATGAACACCAATTGTGTTACAGATGGGCACATTCATTTTTTGTTAGCAATGGGAGATTAAGTGAGTTGCCCAGAATCACAGGATGTTGAGCGTCCTTGCCAAGACTCGTACCCTTTTCCCCAGCTTGACCAGTTACCTGGATTAGTGCAAGGTGCATCACTCCTTTGAGTGTGTGCCATGTACTAAGTCAGCCTCCTACAGTGGCTACTTGGGAGAAGAGGAAATCGGGGGACATTAAACTCCGGCTAAGTCCAAGCTCCACATAAACCTTTTGGAGCTTCAGGCCAACCGATTGGCATTAAAAGCTGTTCTTCCTTCGATCATGGGAAGGCTCCTGCAAGTGTTCACAGACAACACCACCATCATGTGGTACTGCAACAAACAGGACGTGGTGGGGTCGTGGACCCTGTGTGCCTTTCCGCTGACCACACTCTTGCTCATAGTTCTTAAGAAGGTGAGGAATTATTTGGCCCAAGTCATTCTTGTGATTTTGGATTCAGCATGGAGAGATGGTATCCTGAACATGACGATCGATCAACCGAAGAGGCTGCATCTATAGATGGACCTACTGTTGAAGCAACAAGGCAAGACAATGTATCTAAGCCCGCTTATGCTCCGCCTTCATTCATGGTGTAGGAAAGTGCTTCTTTTGGTCATGGTTATCCTCCACTTTTTGCCTGGAAAATGATATAATTTCGACTGCAAGTGCACAGGGTCTCTGCCAACTAGTTCCCCTGTGACCGAGCTCCTTCCTTAAACTGTACCCTTTGTTCCCCAATTGTCACCACTGCAGTACCCCTTGTAAGTCCCTAGTAAATGGTACCCCTGGTACCTAAGGCATTGGCACTGAGGAGGGACACCAAGGATAGCATTAAGAATTGTGCCACTGTGAGCATTGGTAAGGATCGAGTCCCACACTAGAACTACTTTGTTTATATTTTATTATCTTGAATACAGATCTCTTATTCAAAGCCAGTGTTCAAGTGAGGGATTAGCCTCTTATCCTTTATGCAGTATTGGTCTTCGATGTGCAGACAGGTCTTCATGGGCTTCCTTCGGTTTCCCCTTCCTTGACTCTTGTTTTCTCATGGTAAGAAAAGGAGAGACAGAATAGTGTGGTAAGTGTCTTTGTATGTAAATGGCTTTGGGGAAGGATGTGGAGGATCACCAGGTGCGTAAAAGAAAACTAAGGATGTAAGTGTAGGAGAGTGGGGTCTGAAATCCTATGGTCACCCCAGATTTTTGCTTTTTGCTTCACTGGTTTACGACTTTCCCTGGCTGTGGGCCTGCTAATCAGACCCACAGCCTAGCTGTTCTCTCTCTAAATTGACAACCATGTACCTTAGGTGCATTTACCAATTGGTACTGGGCCACCTTATCAGTCCCTGTACAGTGTACTATAGGTACCCAGGGCATAGGTGTACCCAGGGCCTACCAGGGGCTTCAGCATGTATTATGCCACCCCTGGCTGGCCATCTAAACAGACACAACTGGCTGCACGACAGCTGGGGCAAGGTGGTGTAATCACCCTTTGCTTTAGATATAGTTACCTATATCTAAACCTAAAATGGACACATATATTCCTATCAGTCACTCCTATGGAAGGCCTTATCAATCCTGAAGGCAGAGTGCTTGGAATTATGTGAGATGGTGCTCTGGCATGAGCTGAGCCCGTTTGCAGCTTGTGGAACCAAGTCCTAATAGCTGTTCCATGATAACGCTATACCATATACTCTTAAGTGCATTATAATCCTCGCGGTTAAATGCTAACTCTGGTATAACATTATCAAAACATGTTGAGTAAGGTGTCATACGAATTGGAATACTACCCCCTCGCGAATTCTGGCGACGGGGGTAGCATTCCACCTTTCTAGAGGGACACGACATGTATGTGACTGAGAACCCCGGTTAAAGTTAACTCGAGCCTTGGCATCACAAAATGGATGCTGCCACCACAGACACAAGTCTGACCTCCTGCTGCTGGGAGTCCTTCCAGAGAGGGCGACTTGGACAAAGGGTTTCCTGCCTTGGGAGGTGCTAGCACCACCCCAGACAGGATTTTGTGTATTGGGTAGGGTAGGCTTGAAAGGAATGAGACATGCCTGGGGCACACAAGGTGCCCTGTGCACACCGGTTCAAACCAGTTGCTGGGGCACTCCAGCCCCAGCTCTGGCCGGAAACCGGACAAAGGATAGAGGGTGTAACCACCCCCCTTCTTGGTCCCACCCAGGGGAGGGACCTAGTCAGTAGTGCAGCCCCCTTTAGCAGGATAAAGGTAGGAGCTGGTCCCATTCCAAATCGGATTATCCTGAACATATTCTACAAGAAGAAACTCTGGACTTCGACGTTCTGCTCCACAGAAGACTGAAGAATCTCCCTTGTGGGCAAGGAGTGTCCACCTTGCACAAGCAGGCACCATCAAGCGTCCAGCGGCTTCCCTTTGTCGTCTTCCTTCCAGGATCCAGACTTCAGAGCCCGACGAGACCCGGATTCCCAGACCTCTCCGACCTCAACCCACATCTGCAGCAAAGCTGAGACCCGTGGGTGCGACGAGACACGTGGGACCGGCCATCTTGGAAGAAACTGCACTTCGCTTCCAGCACGACTCCCGAGGTAAACTCGACTAAGTGCTTTGGGGACTGAGAAGCCCCATCCCCGAGCAGCCCCTGCACTGAAGATCAGCCCTCCAGCATCCACGAGATCTGCATGGGGCCCTTCTCCTTGTTTGCTGCTCGACGCGTTGTCTGGTCACTTGCCGGCTGGCTAGTGGCCTCCTAGACGACGAACCTTTGAATCTTTGCTGCTGGTCTGGTTGCTCCAGACTGGCCCTTGCTCCCTTCCAAAAGAGGGGCACCCCGGACTCTCCTAGTCCGCACCAGACGCTTTCTTCACTCACCGCGTGGGTTGCCTTTGCCAAGGCCTGTTGACGCTGATTCCGGATCCAACACCGCCGACAGCGAGAGCCTGCGTGGGACAGCTCGTGCCTCCATCCTGGTCGTCGAAGACACCTCCTGGTCCACGTGGCTGCAGAGTCAAGCGTCCACTCTTCACCTGATCGCGACGACGACATCTGGTTCCTTCCTGGTTCCACTCCAGTCACTGGCTAGTGACTGTGAACATTGTCCCCTCTGCTTTCAGGTCTTCTTCTTCAACAATCCACCCTTGGATTGCACCGGACATCTTCCTCCTGGTCGCCTGCAGCATCTTTTCTTTCAGGCTCCATTGACTTCAACGCGAGAACCCGACGCACTTTGACACCTATGCACCCGTGGGTGAGGTAACAAGAGCATTTCGGTGCTCAAGGGTAGTTTAACTGTCCTAGTGTCCAGTTCCACAGTCGTTTTAGTCCTACCTAGTCAGGATTGTCCGTACTCACCTTTTACTTGAACTGTACTGTCCATAGACGTTGTTACGCATCTCGCTTGTGAGTTCACACTCTGCACACGCGTTCCGTGGGCCTCCTATTACTTACCTAGTGTTAGTGTAGCGTGGTCCCATCGATCCTACAGCCTCTGGCCTGCTCCATTCCTTCTATTGACTTTCACATTCCACTTACTTAGTATATGGTTTGTCGTGCCCCTAGGGCACCATTGTAATTTGAGATTGTCTTGTGCTTAGCCCTCTGACCTCATAAAGAGTTCAGAGGTGTTATTAATAAATATACTGTTTATTTTCATAACAACCTGTGTGGTGTCCTTTCATCTGGTATTCAAGGGGTTATATTGTGGTAAAACAGCTGGCTTCACATGCCAAAAGAGTTTAGCCTAAGACTGCTTTGTCCGTGCTACCATTAGGATAGCTGATTTATAAGGTTGACTTACAACCAATCACCATAAGGGTTGTTTGGACTGATACAAGGTGATCACTAGAACTAGTGAGCATCATATATCAGGCCAACTTCTCACATTGGTGTGCAGCGGTTGGGATTTGAGCTTGCTGTTGTTTTTACCACGTATAATCTTGAAATATCATTTGAAAGATCACATAAGGTACTCTAGGTACATATAACAAGCTTAGAAATACTCTGAGTTCTACTGAACCAGCCGTTGTAGTAGAAAGGGCCTAGCACACCCTGACTACAACTCTTAGCACGGGATCAGTAGGAAAACCCATAGTGTAGGTAGGTGCATCACTTACACCTCACTAGAAGCAGGTCTACCCATGGAGAGTCTTCAGAGACTCCCCTAGTGGTTAGTGAACCTCCCCAGGTCCTTTCCAGATATGCAGCTCTCAGTTTCCAGGAGATGAGACAATTTTGTACCTCCAGGAAATTGAAACAGGGTTCTAACCCTACCACTCCCTTTCTGTTAGGTCTCTTAGAGACATATGATGCAAGAAAGGCTGCTAACACAGACCTCTCTCATCCAGACAGGAGCATGCCCCCCTTAGAAGGTACACTTGGTGATCCAGACCTCCCTGAAACAGAGAATGTAGAAGAGGAGGAGGAAGAAGAGGACACCTCTGGGGATGAGGCAGACAAAGTTCCTGAGTTAGTCAGCAGACTTACAAGGGCCAACTTAGACCTACATAGGGAAGGATCTGGGGGACCCCCAGTACTGACCCTAAGCAGGCCTAACTTTGGAGCTAGGAGAGATAGATCTCATTCTAGGGACTCCAATAGATCTGTGCACTCTCATGCCTCTGCTCAGAGGAGAATGACTTCTCCCCAGAGGAGAATGACTTCCCCTCAGAGGAGAGAGCATGAAGCAGGCTAATCTGAGGATCCAGAGGGAAGAACTTGCCCTTGCCAAAGAAAAGCTTGCCTTTGCTAGGGAGCAACAGTTGAGTGGGGTAGTCCCCTCTGGTGGCAGCAATATCCCTAAGGATAAAGACAGGAGTTTTGATAATAGACACCTGAGTAAAATAGTGCCCCCCTATAAGACAGGGGATTATATCCACAAGTGGATGACTGCTTTGGAGAGAGCCTGCAAAGTACAGCAGGTACCCCAGAGTCAGTGGGCAGCTATATTGTGGCTCTCCTTTGAAAGTAAAGGTAGAGACACGCTCCTTACTGTTAGAGATGAGGATGCTAATGATTACCAAGTCTTGAAAACTGCACTGATTGATGGGTTTGGCTTAACCACTGAACAATACAGGTTAATGTTCAGGGATACCCAGAAAGCTCAGGCTCAAGATTGGACTGACTTTGTTGATTGTGCCACTAAGGCTCTGGAGGGCTGGTTACTGGGAAGTAAAGTTACTGATTACACAGGATTGTATAATCTAATTATGAGAGAGCACATCTTAAACAATTGTCAGAACCAGTTGTTGCATCAGCACTTGATTGACTCAGATCTGACCTCTCCCCAAGAATTGGGAAAGAAGGCAGACAGGTCGGTCAGGACAAGGGTCAAGCAGCTTAACCAGAACCAGGGTGGTGGCCAGAAGAAAGCAGACCAGAAGGGTAATGAGAATAAGCAAAATGACCAGAAGTCTTCAACAGGGCCCCAACAACCTAAGGAGGGTGGCTCCCAAACTTCCCAAAAGAAGAAGAATGAGGGTCCTAAGAAACCATGGTGCCAATACTGTAAAAGTAAAACTCACTGGTTTAGTGAGTGCACCAAGAAAGGCCAAACTCCTACCACTACTGTCCCTAAGACACCTGCACCCCCTAGTACAGTTAGTAGTGGTAGTGTACCTCCCAAGGCTATAGTTGGGTTAACCCTGGGAACTGAGGTGGGTTCTGACTTAGTTAGAATACCTACTCAGGCAGTTCTTGTTTGTACTGGGGACATGGATATGACCCGTACTGTAAGTCCTAGTACTCTGGGCAAATACAGGCAAACGCCTTTGATAAATGGAAAGAAGGCTCATGCCTCCAGGGACACATGTGCCAGTGTCACTATGGTGACACCAACATTTGTGGACCCTGACCAGATCATGCTAGGTTCAGACTACCTAGTGACCAATGCTAGCAATGTCACTACCAATCACAGTATGGCAGTTGTTAATTTCTCCTGGGGATGGGTAACTGGCCTCAAAAGGGTTGTAGTTAGTTCAGACCTCCCAGTAGATTGTCTTTTGGCCAATGATTTGGAATCCTCACTGTGGTCAGATGTGGAGTACAGGACTCATGTAGAAATGCTAGGTCTCTCCTCACATGTCCTTGCTGTGACCAGGCCACAGGCCAAGAAATGCCCAGCTGAACAAGTGCTGGATCCTGGAAGAATGGGCCAGACACTACCCAAGAGGAAGAGCAGTAGGGGTAATGCTGATCTTCCCCCCTGCCTCAGGTTGAGGATCAGCCCTCTCAGGAGGCTGACCCCAAGACCCCAGAAGGAACTGTCCTAGAGGAGCTTGAACCTGAACAGGTTGAGTTTCTTGGGACAGGGGGACCGTCCAGGGCAGACTTGAGGCAGGCCCAGTTAGACTGTTCCTCCATTGAACCCCTCAGACAGCAGGCTGCTGCTGAGGCTGCAGGGAATGCTACAGGTGCCCATAAGGTATATTGGGATGATGGACTCCTATACTCTGAGGCAAGAGACCCCAAACCTGGTGCTACCAGGAGGCTGGTCATCCCCTTGTCTCTTAGAGGTTTCCTTCTCACCTTAGCCCATGAGATTCCCCTTGCAGGTCACTTAGGCCAGAACAAGACTTGGGACAGGCTTGCCCCACACTTTCACTGGCCTCATATGTCTGAGGACACTAAAGAGTTTTGTCGCTCATGTGTCACCTGCCAAGCCAGTGGCAAATCAGGTGGCACCACAAAGGCCCCCCTTATACCACTACCTGTGGTGGGGGTTCCCTTTGAAAGAGTGGGGATTGACATTGTTGACCAATGGACCCCCCAACAGCATCTGGGCACAGATTTATACTGGTGGTAGTTGATCATGCCACCAGGTATCCAGAAGCTATTCCCCTTAGGACCACTACAGCTCCTGTTGTGGCCAGGGCCCTACTTGGAGTTTTCTCCAGAGTGGGGTTTCCTAAGGAGGTTGTCTCTGACAGAGGTGCAAACTTCATGTCAGGATACTTGACTGCAATGTGGAAGGAGTGTGGTGTAAATTACAAATTTACCACACCCTATCACCCACAGTGCAATGGGCTTGTTGAGAGATTCAACAAGACCCTCAAAGGGATGATAAAAGGGTTACCTGAAAAGCTTAGGCGAAGATGGGACATCCTTTTACCCTGCCTTCTGTTTGCTTACGGAGAGGTCCCACAGAAGGGGTTTGGTTACAGCCCTTTTGAGCTTCTGTTTGGGCATCCTGTAAGAGGACCCCTATGTCTTGTAAAGGAAGGATGGGAGTTACCTCTCAAAAAGCCCAAACTTGACATAGTGGACTATGTACTTGGTCTCCGCTCCAGGATGGCAGAGTACATGGAGAAGGCATCCAAAAACCTTGAGGCCAGCCAAGAACTTCAAAAAGCTTGGCATGACCAAAAGGCTGTCCTAACTGTTTATCATGCAGGACAGAAGGTGTGGGTGTTGGAGCCAGTGGCCCCAGCAGCTCTCCAAGACAAATGGTCTGGACCCCATACCATCATTGAGCAAAAGGGAGAGGTCACTTACCTGGTGGACCTTGGAACTCCCAGGAGCCCTCACAGAGTACTTCATGTGAATAGGCTCAAAGCATTTGTTGACAGGGAGGACATGGGCTTGCTCATGGCCACAGATGAGGGGCAGGAGGAAGAGAGTGACCCTCTCCCAGACCTGCTCACTCAGAACCCTGATGATGGGTCAGTAGATGGTGTAGTCTTTTCTGACAGCCTCTCTGAGCATCAACCAGAGGATTGTAAGCAGGCCCTTCAATCCTTTAGACAAATGTTTTCTCTGACCCCCAGTCAGACAAACTGGTGCACCCATGAGGTGGACACTGGAGACAGTCTGCCTATAAAGAATAAAATCTACAGGCAACCTGACCACGTCAGGGACTGCATCAAGAAAGAAGTACAAAAGATGTTGGAGTTGGGAGTCATTGAACCCTCAGAGAGCCCTTGGGCTAGTCCTGTATTTCTAGTACCAAAGCCTCACACCCAGGATGGTAAGAGAGAGATGAGGTTTTGTGTAGACTACAGGGGTCTCAATGCTGTCACTAAGACAGATGCCCATCCAATACCTAGGGCAGATGAACTGATAGACAAGTTGGCTTCTGCAACTTTCTTAAGTACATTTGACCTAACAGCTGGTTATTGGCAGATCAGGTTAGCTGAGGATGCCAAGGATAAGACAGCATTTTCTACCCCAGGAGGTCATTACCAATTTGTGGTGATGCCCTTTGGTTTGAAAAATGCACCTGCCACTTTTCAAAGGTTGGTGAACCAAGTTCTCACTGGGTTGGATGACTTTTGTGCAGCATATCTAGATGATATTGCTGTCTTTAGCTCCACCTGGGAGGATCACCTGATCCACCTGAGGAAAGTTTTGGAGGCCCTGCAAAAGGCAGGCCTCACTATCAAGGCTACTAAGTGCCAGATAGGGCAGAGTCAGGTTGTGTACCTGGGCCACCTTGTGGGTGGAGGCCAGGTTCAACCCTTGGAGAGCAAGATACAGGCCATAAAGGACTGGGCTCCTCCAACCACCCAGACACAGGTCAGAGCTTTCTTGGGCCTGTCTGGTTACTATAGGAAGTTTGTCAATACTTATGGGTCCATTGTGACACCACTTAATGACATGACAAGCAAGAAAATGCCAAAGAAAGTTCAGTGGACAGTTAGCTGTCAAAAAGCATTTGATGACCTCAAGCAGGCCATGTGTACTGCACCTATTCTCAAGAGTCCTGACTACTCCAAAACCTCATTGTCCAAACAGATGCATCTGAGTTGGGTGTGGGAGCTGTTCTATCTCAACTGAATATTGATGGTCATGACCAGCCCATTGCTTTTATAAGCAGAAGGCTGACCCCCTAGAGAGAAACGTTGGTCAGCTATAGAGAGGGAGGCCTTTGCTCTGGTTTGGGCCCTGAAGAAGTTGGGGCCCTACTTGTTTGGAACTCACTTCAAGATTCAGACCGACCATAAGCCCCTCTTATGGCTAAATCAGATGAAGGGTGAAAACCCCAAACTTCTTAGGTGGTCCATTTCCCTACAGGGGATGGACTTTACAGTGGAGCACAGACCAGGGACTGACCATGGCAATGCAGATGGTCTCTCCAGGTATTTCCACTTAGAACAGGAAGACTCACCTGGTCATGGTTAGTTTAATGTCCCTAAGTTTGGGGGGGGGTTATGTAGGAGAGTGGGGTCCGCAATCCTATGGTCACCCTAGATTTTTGCTTTTTGCTTCACTGGTTTACGACTTTCCCTGGCTGTGGGCCTGCTAATCAGACCCACAGCCTAGCTGTCTCTCTCTAAATTGACAACCATGTACCTTAGGTGCATTTACCAATTGGTACTGGGCCACCTTATCAGTCCCTGTACAGTGTACTATAGGTACCCAGGGCATAGGTGTACCCAGGGCCTGAAGCATGTATTATGCCACCCCTGGCTGGCCATCTAAACAGACACAACTGGCTGCACGACAGCTGGGGCAAGGTGGTGTAATCACCCTTTGCTTTAGATATAGTTACCTATATCTAAACCTAAAATGGACATATATTCCTATCAGTCACTCCTATGGCAGGCCTTATCAATCCTGAAGGCAGAGTGTTTGGAATTATGTGAGATGGTGCTCTGGCATGACCTGAGCCCGTTTGCAGCTTGCAGAACCAAGTCCCAATAGCTGTTCCATGATAACGCTATACCATATACTCTTAAGTGCATTATAATCTTCGCGGTTAAATGCTAACTCTGGTATAACATTATCAAAACATGTTGAGTAAGGTGTCATAGGAATTGGAATACTACCCCCTCGCCAATTCTGGCGACGGGGGTAGCATTCCACCCTTCTAGAGGGACACGACATGTATTTAACTGAGAACCCCGGTTAAAGTTAACTCGAGCCTTGGCATCAAAAAATGGATGCTGCCACCACAGACACAAGTCTGACCTCCTGCTGCTGGGAGTCCTTCCAGCGAGGGAGGCCTGGACAAAGGGTTTCCTGCCTTGGGAGGTGCTAGCACCACCCCAGACAGGATTTTGTGTATTGGGTAGGATAGGCCTGAAAGGAATGAGACATGCCTGGGGCACACAAGGTGTCCTGTGCATACTCCGGCTCAAACCAGTTGCTGGGGCATCCCTGCCCCTGCTCTGGCGCGAAACCGGACAAAGGATAGGGGGTGTAACCACCCCCTTCCTGGTCCCACCCAGGGGAGGGACCTAGTCAGTAGTGCAGCCCCCTTTAGCAGGATAAGGTAGGAGCTGGTCCCATTCCAAATTAGATTAATCCTGAACTACTCTACAAGAAGAAACTCTGGACTTCGACGTTCTGCTCCACAGAAGACTGAAGAAATCTCCCTTGTGGGCAAGGAGTATCCACCCTGCACAAGCAGGCACCATCAAGCGTCCAGCGGCTTCACTTTGTCATCTTCCCTCGAGGATCCAGACTTCAGAGCCCGACGAGACCCGGATTCCCAGACCTCTCCGACCTCAACTCACATCTACAGCAAAGCTGAGACCCGTGGGTGCGACGAGACACGTGGGACCGGCCATCTTAAAAGAAACTGCACTTCGCTTCCAGCACGACTCCCGAGGTAAACTCGACCAAGTGCTTTGGGGACTGAGAAGCCCCATCCCCGAGCAGCCCCGGCACCGAAGATCAGCCCTCCAGCATCCACGAGTTCTGCGTGGGGCCCTTCTGCTTGTTTGCTGCTCGACGCGTTGTCTGGTCACTTGCCGGCTGGCTAGTGGCCTCCTAGACGCCGAACTTTGAAATCTTTGTTGCTGGTCTGGTTGCTCCAGACTGGCCCTTGCTCCCTTCCAAAAGAGGGGCACCTCGGACTCTCCTAGTCCGCACCAGACGCTTTTCCTCCTCAACGCGTGGGTTGCCTTTGCCAAGGCCTGTTGACGCCGATTCCGGATCCAACACCGCCGACAGCGAGAGCCTGCGTGGGACAGCTCGTGCCTCCATCCTGGTCGTCGAAGACACCTCCTGGTCCACGTGGCTGCAGAGTCAAGCGTCCACTCTTCACCTGATCGCGACGACGATATCTGGTTCCTTCTTGGTTCCACTCCAGTCACTGGCTAGTGACTGTGAGCATTGTCCCCTCTGCTTTCAGGTCCTCTTCTTCACCGATCCACCCTTGGATCGCACCGGACATCTTCCTCCTGGTCGCCTGCAGCATCTTTTCTTCCAGGCTCCATTGACTTCAACGCAAGAACCCGACACACTTTGGCACCTATGCACCCGCAGCCTGTGGGTGAGGTAACGAGAGCATTTCGGTGCTGAAGGGTAGTTTAACTGTCCTAGTGTCCAGTTCCACAGTCGTTTTTGTCCTAACTAGTCAGGATTGTCCGTACTCACCTTTAACTTGAACTGTACTGTCCATAGACGTTGTTACGCATCTCGCGTGTGAGTTCACACTCTGCACACGCGTCCCGTGGGCCTCCTATTACTTACCTAGAGTTAGTGTAGCGTGGTCCCAACGATCCTACAGCCTCTGGACAGCTCCATTCTTCCCATCGACTTTCACATTCCACTTACTTAGTATATGGTTTGTCGTGCCCCTAGGGCACCATTGTAATTTGTGCAACTTATCGTATTTTTCCTAAAGAGATTGTCATGTGCTTAGCCCTCTGACCTCATAAAGAGTTCAGAGGTGTTTGTTATTAATAAATATATTGTTTATTTTCATAACAACCTGTGTGGTGTCCTTTCATCTGGTATTCAAGGGGTTATATTTTGGTAAAACAGCTGGCTTCACATGCCATAAAGAGTTTAGCCTAAGACTGCCTTGTCCATGCTACCACTAGGATAGCTGGTCTATAAGGTTGACTTACAACCAATCACCATAAGGGTTGTTTGGACTGATACAAGGTGATCACTAGAACTAGTGAGCATCATATATCAGGCCAACTTCTCACACAGGGACCCAGCCGAGCCTTTGGAAAAAAGTCAAATATTTAGTTGCTGTTCTGCCTGTCACTGCATGTTCTCTTAAAGATGACCGCAGCATGACACCAGGAGTGCGAACTTGGGGGGGACAACGCTGCCTCCAAGACGTGGGAATGTGGCTCCGCTCACTGGTCCTTATACTAGCGCCAAGAAGCAAGCACACACTGCTTGGGTTGACTGGCGCCACGCCAAAGTGCGCTCTAATGAGGTAAGGAACATCTTTAGCTGTCATTTCCCGCATGTAATGATCTAGAGTTGCATATAGTAAAAGTATAAATAGCTATTAAACCATGTGGAGGATTAGAGCAATGACGAGTTGATTGAGTCCACGTGCGTATAATCAACAGAGAACTTGTCTACATTAAGCATTTATAATTCTAGTTTTTAAGGCAATGGACACGGTTTCTGCTTCAGGGCGCCCTCTAGCTGCTGCAGTCTAGATCTTTTACTATATGCCGCTACCTTCACACGTAACATGACCAGCGGCTATAAACAAGAACGTGGAAATGATGACACCATATGTCTAATACGCAGAGAGCTGGGGGTGATCAAGAGCGCAGATGAGAGAGTAAATCCATGGATAAGAGATGTACTTCAGTACTCCCTAAAGTAATCAGTACACAAAATGCGGCCATAGGCTGGTCTGTCTAAAAGTAATACACTTTACTCCGTGAGGTAACGTGGGAGCGAGCCGTGCTCTTCACGTGTAGCGGCCAGGGTCGGACTGGAACAGTAAATAGGCCCGGACATCAAAGTAAATGTGGCCCACGTTAGAGAATCAGATAGCTAAAGATTGGCCCACGTAGGTTTGAACCTGTGAAGTCACGCTCTGTAGGTATTTTACAACGTATGGTAGACTGTCAGCATTCGTACTTGCTACAGGGAACGTTTGCGGTAATATCAGGCAAATCTACAGTAAAAAAAGAATCGCCAAACTTCAACACAGAACATGGCTACAAACAGTCAAACAACCGACCCACACTGACCTGCCAGACCACCCCATCTGGCACTGCATGATTGCTCCATGGGTTAGTCCGACCCTGTAGTGGGCCAGGGCTGTGGCGACTTTATTAGCAAAATATTGATGTTGTTGTAAAGCAAGGATTGTACTTAACAGACGGTCAAATAGGACCCTGTTAATGACATATCCATTATATGCCTGTATGTTGTTTGTACGTGTTGTTTCCAATAAGACCGCTCTGTTAATAATATATCTATTCTATTCCTGTATTGTGTTTGGTTCTGTTGTTTCCAATAGGATTATAAAGGCAGCATGCAAACAGACTCCATTGTCTTGTAGGGGTCGACGTGATTAGAAGAAAAGTCACCCAATGTCTCTCTAATATGCATAGAATAGGGCTCTGTGTGTGTGGGGGGCTCAGTGTGTATGTGGGGCTCTGTGTGTGGGGGACTTGCTGTGTGTGTGTGAGGGGCTCTGTGTGTGAGGGGCTCTGTGTGTGTGGGGGGCTCTGTGTGTGTGTGGGGCTCTGTGTGTGTGTGGGGGGGGGGCTCTGTGTGTGTGGGGCTCTGTGTGTGTGTGGGTGGGGCTCTGTGTGTGTGTGGGGGGGGGGCTCTGTGTGTTTGGGGCTCTGTGTGTGTGTGTCTGGCTCTGTGTGTGTGGGGCTGTGTGTGTGGGGGGGGCACTGTGTGTGTGTGTGGGGCTCTGTGTGTGTGTGTGTGGGGCTCTGTGTGTGTGGCTCTGTGTGTGGGGCTCTGTGTGTGTGGCTCTGTGTGTGGGGCTCTGTGTGTGTGTGTGTGTGTGTGGGGGGGGGGGGGGCTCTGTCTGTGTGTGGTTCTCTGTGTGTGTGGCTCTGTCTGTGTCTGTGTGGCTCTGTGTATGTGGCTCTGTGTCCGCAGCTCTGTGTCCGCGAATACTCTCTAATGCTCACCTATTGTCATTGTAAATGACAATACCATTTATTTGTTTAAAAAAAGGAATTACAAAAATGTCATGAGCAATGCCAATAGCTCTACCTTTAATAATGCCGAGACCATTGCATTGTAAATGCTTGTTTGACTAAGTTTTACTCAACTTTTGTTGACTTCTTTTTTGAGTCTTCGACTCCGACGCTGCACGAGGGATGCCCGGTTTCAAGGCCTGCGGTTTCTGTCATCGCATGATGTTGGTGACGGTTCTGCAACGCGTATTTATTTTTTGCCTGGAGCGCGACCACCACCTCAAGTCATGCTCTGACTGCCGGTCGATGGTGCCGAAGGCTTTGCGGGAGTGGTGTCGAAAGCTGCTTGAGCACCAGCAGTTGACTCCGCGCCATTCGAGGTCCCTGTCGAGAGGGAGGTCGAGGGACTGGTCGCGGAGCCATCACCATTCCGGGTCCAAATCTTAGAAGTCTTCGCACTCGGGTCAGGTAAGTCGACGCATACGAAGAAGTCGAAGAAGCATTGTCACTCTTCGACAACACCTTGTCGGCCGGCCGATCCGACGAGGCACGCAGGTGGTGCCCCTCCAGCGGCTCCGCTCGCGGAGCTCGAAGAGTCGACTCTGAGTTTCCCTCCCTTTCCTGGACCCAGAGCGACTCCCACCCAGCTTTGTACATTCTACGAAGCGTACATGCCATCTTTGGGCAGACCGACCCCACCGGCGCACCTTCGGGCCCCGCGGACTCAGTTGGGGGGCCTAGGTCTTTGCTGCGGTGCTGCAGACCCCCCTTGGATCCAGGCCTGGATCCGGATCGGTGCTGGTTGACTTCATTACGCCTCTACCGGCGCCACCTTCGACGGCACCACTACCACGTTCCGGCGTTGACCCAGGCCTCCATCTCGATGTGGACGCCAGACCCGGCTGGGTGGGGTTTTTGTGCCCTTGTTCACTCCTGTAGCCTCTTTTCAACCTAAGTGGCATCCAGACGATGAGGAGAGGACTGGGAGGGGTCAGGTGACCCTTCAACTGACTAGCTAGGTCTGACCAGGACTGGAGAGAGGAACTGTGGGATGCCAGTGGTCTCGACACTTCCCCTGACCATGGCATATTGTTTCCTCCTACCGTGGCTACGGAGAAGGGAGCGTCGTACGCTCTGGTGTTGCGTAGGGTGGCTGAGGCTCTTAACCTCAAGCTTCCTACGGTGGTGGTCAGGACTAACCTCCTGACAGAGGTGCTTCAACCGGCTGCGAGCTCTTCGGAGCCCCTGCTGCTGTTTAATGAGGCCCTCACTGACGTCCTTTAATGCTCACAGGGGCTCCCGTGCACAGGATGATTACCCTACGCCACCGCCCGGCTCCAGACGACCCAGCTTTCCTCGACCAACACCCCACCCGGGAGAGCTTGGTAGTCCAAGCCTCCACTTTCAAAAGTGCATTCCCTATCGCTCCCCTGGAAAGGGAATCCAGGAAGCTGAATCACCTTGGTAAGAAAATGTTCTCTTCCGCCAGCTTAGGACTGCGGTCTGTAAACACTGGATGCCTCCTGGGTCGTTATTCCCACTAGGTGTGGGATATTGTGGCGCAGGTGCTGCCTCAGTGTCCGGAGGAGGCCCGGGCAGTGCTCTCCCAGTTTGTTGGCGCCAGGAGGGATACACCAAAGTTTGATACGTTGTGGGCTGGACACCGCCGACTCTCTGGGCAGAACAATTTCCACGTCCGTAGCGCTTCATGGCTACGCCTGGATGAGGTCCACTGGCTTTTCCGGGGAGGTCCTAGAACACCTTGATGGACATGTCCTTTGATGGCCGTCGCCTTTTTGGCGACAAAGCATACAACGCTCTAGAGGTCCTTGGGCCTCTCCACCTGCCGTGCGCAGTCTGCTTTTCGCTCCTTTCGTAGCTACCGAAGGGGTGCCCCACTACGTCCTGCCCAGAGCCACAGGCCGCAGCAAGTTACTCAACCTTCACTCAGCTGGGCATGTGGGAACAACCGTCGTGGTTCTGGGAGCCAGTGGACAGGCCAGTCCACCAATCCCACCCCATCTCTGAGGCAGCCTCCAAACCCTCCTAGTCAGACCTTTCAGGCCCATTAAACACCAGTGGGCAGCAGGATTCGCCATCGCCTCCCCCACTGGCGCACCATCATGTTGGACAGGTGGATTTAGCAAATAGTCCGAAAGGGCTACTCCCTCCCCTTCGAGAGTACCCCTCCAGCAATGCCACCGAGATACCACTGCATGTCGGAGCATCATCTTGCCCTTCTCCAGCACGAAGTTACGGCTCTCTTGGCAAGGGAGCCATCAAGCGTGTTCATGTCCCAGAAGTAGGTTGTGGTTGTTACTCTCACTACTTTCATGTTCCCAAAAAGGACAAGGGCCTGAGTCCTATCTTGAAGCTCAGGGACGTCAATCGCTTCCTCCAGAAGGAGAAGTTCAAGATGTTGATGCTTGCTCAGGTCTGGTCTGCCCTTGACCCAGAAGACTGGATGGTAATGTTGGACTTGCAGGACGCTTATTTTCACATCCCCGTCCTGCCGGCCTGCCGGTGTTACTTACGGTTCACGGTAGGCCACAAGCATTTTCAATTTACTGTGGTCCTCTTTGGCCTTACCAGCGTCCCTCGGGTGTTCACGAAAGTGATGGCAGTGGTCGCAGCTCATCTGCCCAGATCACGGGTTTCAGTCTTCCCCTATCTAGATGACTGGCTGTTGAAGGCGGGCTCCCCACAGGCAGTTGTCTCCCACCTCCAGACTACAGCCGACCTCCTGCATTCGCTGGGGTCCTCCATCAATGGGCCGAAATCGCACCTGATTCCCTCTCAGAAGCTCCTCTTCATCGGAGCGGTTCTGGCCACGACACGGTTTCGGGTCGATCCTCCCGAACAGTCAGTCCGGGATATTCAGGCTATGATTCCGATCTTTCAGCCTCTATCCCGGGTTTCGGTGAGAATGACTTTGAGGCTGCTGGGCCTCATGGCCTTCTGCATCCTGCTGGTCGATCCTACCAGGTGCCATATGCGGGCTCTGCAGTGGGACCTTAAGTTCCAGTGGGCGCAGCATCAGGGGAATCAGTCCGATTGCGTCCAGATCTCGGAGGGCACTGCTCGACAACTGCAGTGGTGGCTCACGTACCAGCATTGGGTCAATGGCAGATCCCTCTCGCTTCCCCAACCAGAACACACGGTGGTGACGGACGCATCCCTTCTGGGATGGGGCGGCCATGTGGGAGAGATGGAGGCCTCTGGTCTCTGGCAGAGTCCGGGCTTCACATTAACCTTGTGGAGCTCCGGGCGATTCGTCTTGCACTGAAAGCATTCCTTCCCTCTGTCTGGGGAAGAGTAGTGCAGGTGTTCATGGACAACATCATTGCCATGGGTGGGGTCGTGGACCCTCTGTCGGGAGGCTCTGTACCTCTGGACATGGCTGGA
The DNA here is from genome assembly GCF_964261635.1 of Lissotriton helveticus. NCBI lineage: Eukaryota > Metazoa > Chordata > Amphibia > Caudata > Salamandridae > Lissotriton > Lissotriton helveticus. Next base: position 372,970,358 of record NC_136073.1, read on the forward strand.
ACATCAAGGCATCAAGGCATTGCCTTGGCGGTGCAACACCTGGCAGGTTCTCTGAACGCCAGGCCGACAAACTCCGCCGCATGATGGATAACGAATGGCGTCTTCACTCGAAGGTGGTGCACAGTCTCTTTCGACAGTGGGGAGAGCCTTGGTTAGATCTATTCGCCACTGAAGAGAACACCCAATGTCAGCAATTCTGCTTGTTGGAATTTCCAAGGCGGTGCTCGCTCCAGTGGAGTTGCGGTCTGTTGTACGCCTTTCCACCTATACCAGTTCTGCCCGGAATGCTGAAGAAGATCAGGCGCGACCAGGCCTAAGTCATTTTTTTGGCTCCGGATTGGGCACGGAGAGTGTTATCCCAAGTTGCTCAACATGGCCATCGATCCTCCAACCAGACTGCCTCTTCGTGAGGATCTTTTGTCGCAGCAGCTTGGGATGGTCCTCCATCTAAACCTGTCCAGTCTCCACCTCCTTGCGTGGAGATTGAGCGTTGGCAGTTGACGTCTTTCGACCTCCCTCCCGAAGTCTGTGAGGTAATCTTGGCAGCCAGACTTCCCTCCACTAAGACGGTATACGCCTGCTGGTGGAACAAGTTGGTGGCATGGTGCACGGCAAAGGCTGTGGATCCCCTTTCTGCCCCTCTTTTGGAAGTTCTCTTGTTCCTTCTTTCTTTAGCCCAGGAGGGCTCTGCTCTGGGCACTATCAAGGGCTATCTTTCAGTCATCTCTGCCTTCCTTTGGCTACCAGATCAACCATATTTTTTCAAGTCCCCGGTACTTAACAGTTTCTTAAAAGGCTTAGCTAATCTTTTTCCTCCAATCCGCTTTGTTATGCCTCAGTGGGACTTGAATTTTGTTCTTACCTATTTAATGTGCTCTCCCTTTGAGCTTCTTCGTAACTGTTCTTTAAGACTCTTGTCTCTTAAGACTGCTTTCCTGGTAGCCATCCCTTCTGCTAGAAGGGTGAGTGAGCTCTAAGCTCTTTCTTCCAAACCTCCTTTCCTGTCTGTCCATCCGGACAAGATGGTTCTCAGGACCATCTATCTTTCCTTCCTTAGGTGGTCACTGCCATCCACATCGGGCAGACCATTACTTTGACCACCTTCTTTCCGCCTCCATGGTCTGGACCCAAAACGTGCGCTATCTTTCTATTTGGATCACACAAAACAATTCCGGGTGGATGATCAACTCTTTGTTGGCTACCTGGGCGCCAAGAAAGGTGAGGTGGTACACAAACGCTCCATTTCTCAATGAGTAGTTTTGTGTATTAAGGCATGTTATTCTCTGGCTTAAAAAGAGCCTCCAGTCGGGCTACGCCCCCATTCTACCAGGGCGACGGCAGTCACTACTGCTGTGGGAAGAGGAGTTCCTCTAAATGACATCTGTTAGGCAGCCACGTGGGCATCGCTGCACATGTTTACAAAACACTTCTGCCTGGACAGCCAAGTCTGGAGAGACGGCTTCTTTGGCCGTTCTGTTCTCAGGACTTTCTGATGTGATCTTGTTTCTCAGACCCACCACCGGTGTTGGTATGGCTGGTGTATCTATTCTAAGGTAAGGAATCTATAACTAACGCGTTTCTTTCAGATGAACAACTTACTTACCTTTGGTAACGATATATCTGTAAGAAACATTAGTTGGTTATAGATTCTTTTCCGCCCCGTTCTGCAAACTGATTTGTAGGGTTAAGGACTTCCTTTCAGGGCCCTAGTTTTTTGCACCAGTGGTCAGTGTCTTGCATGGCTCTGCGTTTCTGGTGCGAAAAGTCGTGTACAGAACTGATGTCAGCGCACCAGTGCAGCGTCTAAGTAGCTACCGCAACGTCATCCCAGCGACCATGATGATGGACGCGGAGCGGACCGTCGCCACCTTCCGATGCGCAGAGGTACTACTGACAAAAAAACTTTCCGGATTAAGTCTGACACCTGGGGGTAATTCTAAGGTAAGGAATCTATAACTAACTAATGTTTCTTACAGATATATTGCAACCTTTAGTCATATAAAAATTCACTTTAGAATACCACATTATTGTCTCTCCGTGATGTTCTTCATACTAAACAGTTTTTCTTTGTACTAAGCTTTACATTCTTCTCAAATTCACCTTCCAGAGCCACCGAATTACTTTCTGGATGAGCTTGTCCAAGTGCATCCTATTCCTTCCATTTGTAGTGCCAAACCTGAGATATTAGCTCCATTCTCAAAATCTGGTGTGGTGCTTTTTGCAGTCACATGCAACGCATGAGTTAGGGTGAAATGAGCATCATGTTCATCTCTCCATTTGTACCTTGCAGGGCAGGTATCTTGTGTTCTTGTAAAGCACTATATTTAGAAAATATTTCAATTGGTGATTTATGTTTTAGTGAAAAACTCATTTTGTCCTTCATATCTGCAGGCTGTGGAAAGCAGTTCAATATTTTGCTTGAAAATTCATGAAAATCTTACTTTTCTTTACAACCAAGTAGTTGAGCATTGGAATAAACTATACACTTGTGGCACCCATGTTGTTTTAGGTAAGTCCCTATAGTATCTTCTATTGTATGTACTAGAAATATGGGCCTGTGGTCCATTAAGAATGAACATTATGAGCACTGTTAGGTTGACAATTATTATATGGCAGCATAAACTCTGAGAAGTGGGTAGAATTGTATTCCTGAATACTATTGAGATAGTCAATTGACCTGACTTGTGTACGAGTGAAGTTTTGCTATAAAAAGTGTTACCTGCATTTTCACCTCCTCCTGGCGCTACCTTGGTACCGGAAAATTGGAAATACCATTCCTGAGTTTGAAGTTGGCACTATCGCTCCAGAATCTACTCCAGATTTGACATCACAGAGCATTTTGTTACCACCCAGCACGCTGCTCCTTTCCTCCCTTTCTCTTGTACGTGATCTGGAGTTGCTTTCATCAAATCTTTACCACTAAAGCTATCTTTTGCAGTATATGGATTAAAGAATAAATGAAGAGATATGTTCAGGCATGTGTGCTGTAGATACACATGCTTTGCATACTCCTGCCATGTAGTGTTGGGTCCGAATGTTTGCAAGTAGTTTTTCTTTGAAGAAGTCTTTCAAGTCATGATGCAGGTGACTCCTCTTTTTGGTGATGGTGTGCATGGGCATCGACTCCATTGTCAGATAGTTTTTTTCCGCCATCTGGTTTGGACATGTATTGCTGCGCTCCGGAACGAAATTGTTGTTCAGGTTCCCTCGGTGCGCAATCCACTCTACCCTCGACAGTATTGCTTTGTCACATTTCCCACTTCTCCGCGTATTGTTTCGCTTAACGAATCCTTAATTTTGGATCGAAAACTTTGTAGACGGCCTTTGGGCCTGACCGTGTCAGTACAGTCTTCTGTTGATGGAAGAATCTCTGTTTAAATTCTGTCCTTTGTGCCACGTTAAGTATCCTCTCACCAACTCACATAAAGTGTTTAACGTGTGTTTGTCTGCAGAGCACAAAAAAAACAACTGCAACACTTGTAAATCTTCTCGGTCCAAAAACACTCTCCGGGATCAACGGGCTCCACCACGTGAAATACAACATCAGAATATTTATCACACTCCGGATATCTTCAGTGAAGAATCTAACCTTGAAAATGTCGAAGCTGCAGAACAAGAGGAATAGGCCATCTCGGTTCCAGAGACGAATTCGGAACTCGATATAGACATGGAGCTTGAAGACGTGCCTCTGGGACTGGGTGCCGTGAGTACCAAACACTCCTTCCCCCTTAAGCTTATACCCAAAACTCATAAGACTTCGTCACCATCTCTGCCTTCTGGCCAAGGTCGGCACCGAAATGATATTTCTTACGCCCCGCCTTCCGGCTTGGCACGGAATCCGATTTCAAGCCTGCTGGCTCGGTACGGAGTTGACCGAAATCCTCTTCAGATCTGAAACCTTCCAATTTGAAACCCAAAGCCAAAATCTTCCGCTCCTAAAAGCAAGTCCATCCCGGCATCAAAACCTTCGGTGCCGAAATCAAAAGACAGCCGTTTTGAACCTTCTGACTCTAATTTTGACATTGTTCATCCCAAGCTGGTTCCCAAACAAAAGATTTATATCAATCCTGATACAGGACATATTCATGCTAAATCTACAGTTAAACGCAAGCTTCCTTCTGAGAACTCTAACTATAAGAATTCTTTAAAGAAAACGAAGGATGTGGCTACCAGTCCTGTTTATCCTGTGCCACCATCCCCTCCATTTCCACCCTCTTCTCCACATCTAGATCTTCTACATATTGTGGTAAATAAATAAATAATACCCTATTTTTGACTAGGCATATATCATAACAGATAGCTCAATAAATAAGAGTCAAGATTCGAGGTAGTAGGAGTTTTTGCAGGTTTAATACAGCATAAGGACAGGAACAGGACAACCTGCATAGGAACAGGGGCCCAGCAGGGGAAAAGAGGCCCAGCAGCTGCTGGGGCTGGGTCTGGGATGAGCGCGCTGGCGTTTAATAACAATACATGAGTTTATATACATAACGCAAACACATAGCATTACATTGCGGTAGGCGTAGCAGTGGGTGGAGCAGAAGGCGTGACGCGTAGCAGTCGCGAAAGATAAGAGTAAAAGTAGGTGTAACTGGGCGTATACATAGACATGTGGTGCAAACGTAACAGAATATGTCATGAATGGGGCGGAAACATTGGAGGGGGCTACCTAAGGAGCCGGGACCTCTAATCTGGTGGTGCGCGTAAACTGACAATGACGTATTACTAGGAGAAGCTGGGGGCTATGAACTCTGTGCTAGGAGCAGAGACTAAAGTCTGGAAAGTCGGAGCGACATGTACCTAAACCCTATCTAGTATCTGATGTTTAGGGAACATGTTGATATAAACTAGAAGTTATGAGGGGAAAGGCTAACTTGATTCTAAGACTGGACCATGCATTATTCTACATGTAGTGCGTGATGAAGAATATTAAATGACCATTAAATGCAGTGTTTCTCTAACGTGGAGCCGAATAGGCTAGACAATGACGGAAACTATTGATGCAGTTCAGTAGCTTTAGGAATGCAGAGAAGGAGGACTGAACTGATAACTGGAACTATAACATACTTTTGGCAGACTCAGAGGCAGAGCCAAGCTGCACCGGGCACTGCGAGGCAGGAAGTAAGTGAAAGGTCGAGGATACAGGTGGGGGCTGTATCGCTCCTCAGCGAGGCTTCAGGAGACAGGAGCTGAATCTGATGTCCAGGCCCTGTTGAGGCCTAGAAACGGGGACTTTATAATGGAATAACGTGCACACTGAGAAACGTGGCAACGTAGCTTTACATAGGCCTGATATTCGTATTATTCACGAGGACTGGAAACTGGCATACTAGAGGTGGACACAACTGTAATTGCGTCATTAATCAGACATGGGGAATGCATATGCATATTGGTCATGCACACATAACATATGATGGATGACACGTAGGGACACAGAACATGACAAAATTTACTTTTCCACATTCCCTCCTTGTCACTACGTTTCCATCAGGAAACATCAATATTCATGATACCATCTATCATTTCACACAGTATCATTTGCTCGTCTCGAATTGTCTTGGAACGAGATTTAGAACGGGGCTTGGGACTAGGAATACAAGAGGTAGCACAAATGCCGCAAATCGCAGGGCCACATTGTATACAGAGGCAGCAGCTAATTATGATCGCTACTGCAATACCTAGAAAGGACAGGAGTTTCCATCCCCATGCGGAAATTATATTCCAGAACCAACCGGACCATGTCCAGGTGCCTGGATCTTGGTGTAACAGATGGGCAATTTTATGGAGTCTGGTTATAGCTGAATAAACAGACGGCGCGTTATTTGGAATGAAAATGCAGCAACTAGATCCGATGACTCTACAGGCCCCGCCCCTATCGGCCAGTATGACGTCAAGGACGAGACGATTCTGTAAAACGACAATTCTCATAAAGGATTGTTCTTCGGTTAAGTTACCTAGAGCGGAGGCAGTCTCATCTACTACAGCTTCAAGGGTTCTTGTTAATCTACGAATTAGCTTACTGTTTACAATTGTACCTAAATAAGGGAACACACCTTTATCTATATCAATAAATTGTTCTGCAGCAGTTTCAGTATAATCGACAATCGGGAGATTTCTCTTGTGTCTAGTATGTACTAGGAAGGAATTCCTATGGTAGTCAGGTGGGGCTAGAAAAACTGGTGGCAGTAGGAGAGCAATGTAACAGGTTCCCTCCCAATCGAGGGGCAGACAAACATATGCGGTTTGACCACAAACAAAATAAGAATGACGTGAAGCTTTAAAAATAGATTTCCCACTGTCACTATACTTGACAATAGTAGTACATTCACTATGTCCTACATGTACAGAACCCTTATTTCGGACACATAATTCGCCTTTGACTGGTAGTACTGAAATAGCAGGTGAGTCTGGAGTAGTATCAGACTGAACATTCAGGACCATGAAATTCGACGAATAATTACCTAAATTATATACTTCATTTTCTAGATCTAAACCTGTTCGGTGGGGGGAACCTTGCTTGTCTGGGAAACATGTACTGTTAAGAAAAGACATATCTGTTGAGGAGGACGTTAACGTGGACCATGCTCCACACGAACCATTATGTGAGAATGGATAAGGAAAAAGTGGCAGAACTCCCTTCGGTGTCTGGAAAGGGGGGAGTCGACCACACACCCAACAATTAGTGGCATTGCTGGTCTGGTGTGAGTAATGTAACGTGCGGATGAAAGAATTATTACGCATAGCGAGGCGGTAAGAATATTCGTGAGGAGACAGGTCACCAAACGTGTGCTCTACTGTAGCATTAGCAGACTTATTTACATGGAGATACAGAAAAAATGCATAACTAGTGCAGGAAATCAAAATGCTGAGAAATAATATGAAACTTAGAAAAACGATACATTTGATCGAGTTCTTGCTAACTCTCTCACTATGGGGGTCTATTTTATACATGTCAGAAACAGTCTAACCGTTTCACCTAGGGGAGGACTTAGACAATCAAACTGACTGACTTATTTTACTAGACCGGAGCTTTAACTTATACTCCTGCTGCGGAGTTTTCTCTACCAAGGGAGGGATTGTATCAATGTCATTTGCGGGACAGTCCTTGAGAGCAATGTTTTGGCAGGTCTTGATATCCTGGGAAATGTTCTTAAAGACGGGTTTCAGTCCTTTAAAAAGTTTAACGTGAGAAAGGTGTATCCATCCTTTTCGGCCTTCCAACTGTACGGCTGTACGGGTGGTGAGGAGGACCTGACGGGGCTCCTTCCATCGAGGCTCCAGCGGACTTGATCTGTCAAAGTTCCGGACCATCACCATGGAACCTGGAACAATTTCGTGCGGTGCCACCTCGGTATTGTCTGGAAATGCGGCAGCAACCTGTGAACGACATGAGTTGAGGGCAGACATCAAGGAAGCTAGGTAATCTGTCAACATATTACATGAAACATCAGTAATACTTCGGGGTCTAGGAGTACCCCACATGTTAGGGGGGCGGCCGAATACGACCTCATACGGGGACAGACCTGATCTGGAATGTGCGACCATGCGCATATAAAACAAAGCAACTGGCAGAGCTACTAGCCAGTCCACACCCTTATCTTTACACACTTTTGCAATACGGATTTTCAGAGTCTGATTATGTCTCTCGACTAGACCGGCTGCTTCAGGATGGCGTACACAATGAAACTTCCACTGGTACCCTAATAACAGGGAAACGTGCTTCATTAGTTCTGAGGAGAATGGCTGGCCGTTATCAGAATATACGACTCTAGGGAGTCCATATCGAGGGAAGAATTCACGAACCAACTGCTTGGCAGTGGTCGCGGCTGTGTAATCTGGGACTGGATATGCTTCTGTCCATCTGGACAAAGCGCATACAACTACAAGGACATACTTGAAACCTCGACATCGCTCCATCTGAATATAATCCATCTGGAGGACTTCAAAAGGGTGGTCAGGAGGCTGGAAACCACCTTGTTCCACCGGGACACTTTTACCTGGATTAAACTGACAACATATCATACAGGTACGGACTTTCTGCTTGGCTGCAGCTCGTAAATGCTTGTTGAACCAAATGTTCTGGATACTGTCTAACATAGCTTTTTCTCCTAAATGTGCTGGACTATGTGCGGTATTAATAATGACTTGAACCATAGAGTCGGGGAGAAACCATGTGGCTCTACCCTTCGTTAACCATCCTTGATCTGTCTGGACCCCTCCTTGTTCGGACCATTTCTTGATTTCATCGGGAGTAGCATGTAACTGGATATCTATGACATCTTGTGTAGGGTCCTTAACTGTCATACATGTAGTCGGATCTGGAGTGTGTGTCATGTTAACTGGACTGTCTGGAGTCTGTGCTGTAAGCTTGGCTGTGCGATCTGCTAGATCATTACCTTGAGAAATAATGTCAGTAACTTTCGTATGGGCTTTGCATTTCATGATAGCAATGGATGTCGGTAAATGTATGGCATCTAACAGAGCTTGAATAAGGAGACCATGCTGAATCTTGGTTCCATGAGAAGTCATGAAACCTCTCTCCTGCCAGAGCACTCCGAAGTCGTGTACAACTCCAAATGCGTAACGTGAATCTGTATAAACATTAACTTTCAGGTTCTTGGCGTGTATGCAGGCTTGTGTCAGAGCAACTAGCTCTGCTGCTTGAGCGGACAGGGTATCAATACGGTGTGTTTCAATAACTTCGGTGTCAGTAGTCACTGCATACGCGGCGACTAGTTCTCCGGTACTTGTTCTCATACATGAACCGTCCACATAAAGTGTCAGGTCGGAGTCTGGTAACGGAATATCTGTCAGGTCTTGTCTTGGCTTTGTCGTAATGTTGACTACTTCCACACAGTCATGTGTGGCAGAATTTGAACTAACTGATGGTAACAGTGTAGCAGGATTCAGGACGTTGCAGCGTCTGATTTCTATGTGTGGCTGGAACAGTGTCAATTCATAACCTGTTAAACGTGCAATTGTCAAGTGCTGAGTTTGTGTTCGGTTTAACAGAACTTCCACGGAGTGTGGAACTTGTACTGTCAAGGAGTGTCCTAAGACTATGGAATCACTTTGTCTGATAGCTAGTGCTGTGGCTGCAACTGACTTGAGGCACGCAGGCAACGCCTGGGCGACTGGATCTAATGTGCTCGAAAAATAAGCACAGGGCTTGTATTGTCCTGCTTGATCTTGTGTGAGAACAGATAATGCTGTACCTTCACGTTCAGTAACGAAAAGTGTAAAAGGCTTACTGTAGTTCGGTGTAGCTAGAACTGGAGCTTGACATAGGGCTTTCTTTAACTCGTTGAAACTAAGTGTATGTTCAAATGTCCAAGGGAGAACAGTCGATACGGCTGCCTCCTGTGTCGTTAACTGTATCAGTGACTTGGCTAGAAATGCATACTGGGGAATCCATTGTCTACAATAAGAAGTAAGGCCAATAAAAGCACGTACCTCCTTCTGGGTTCTGGGCTGGGGAAGACTCGCTATTAACTGGATGCGGTCTGGTGTCAACTGCCTACCCCTCTTGGACAGCAAGTGTCCTAAGTATACCACTTGCTGGACACAGAATTGAAGCTTCGAAGGGGACACCTTGTGCCCCATCTCGGCTAGGAAATACAAAACCGTGAGTGACGCTCGCTCGCAGTCACGTTCAGAACGGGCTGTGATCAGTAGATCATCGACATACTGGAGCAGGGCAGTGTCAGTTGGCATGTGAATATTGTCTAGTTGTCTCTTGAGTGCTTGACTGTAAATACTAGGGCTTTCTGTGAAACCTTGAGGAGCGCGTGTAAACATATAGCTCCTTCCATTTAAACAAAATCCGAAAAGAAACTGGCTGTCTGGATGAATTGGAACACTAAAAAATGCATTCTTGAGGTCGATTACTGTGAAGAACGTGGCTTCGGAATCAATGGCTGTCAGTAGGGAAGAGATGTCTGGGACAACTGGGTACTGCGGAATAATACATTTATTAAGCTCTCGTAAATCAATCACTAATCGATATACTGGGGGTGCATTTGGATCAGTACGTTTCATGACTGGAATGATCGGAGAGTTACATACGTTGGAGTCAGTTTCTACAACTACTCCTTGAGCGATGAGCTCGTCAATAATTTTGGATAAGGCTGCTACAGCCTCAGGTGGCAATCTGTACTGTCTGATACGTGGTAACACTACACCTGGTTTGAGGGTCACACGATAGGGTGTGATTTGCATGTAACCTACATCAGTTGGACCTTGCGCCCATAAATGCTGCGGAACATTAGACAGTCTGGAATCAAAATCTCGTAATACATAGTGACCCTTAAAGTCACGTAGGAACAGACGTATTCCCTCTGGGGAACAACATATAACTGCACCTAATTCTTTCAGTGTTTTAATGCCTAATAGATTTTCTGGACATGACTTAGTAAGTAGCAGATCAGTAGTGCGGGACAATGGACCTACTTCTAGAGTAACTGGCTTTGAAATCTCATTTATGATAGGCTTTCCTGAAAATCCAAGGGAAACATTTCTAGAGCCTGAGAGCGGAGCCCCTGGAACTTCGGCATGACTAATTGTGGTCCTACTTGCCCCTGTATCAATCAAAAACTTTCTGTCTTTCCCTAATACTTGACTGTGAACATAGGGACCTTCTTGATCTACAGGTATCTCGATGAGAGGCAAGCCTACCTCCCTCTCTAGGCTGTTTCATGAATATGGCTGGTACTCTGGATACTCAGACTGTGCATACTGGTACATCTGCGATGTGACATGCTGTGTTGCAGCAATAGGCTGCGGTGCTGGAACTGTCTGTGGTGCATTCTGTGACTGAGGAGTCTGTGAAACTTGTTCTTGTCTAGGCGGACGTGGTCTTTCTTTAGTCTTACCAGTAGCTATGTTGTGTTTCAGAACTGCACACTCATTTATAAAATGACCTGGCTGTTTACAATAATTGCAGTTCCCTTTAACGGGAGCTGCAGGATGACTGGCTTGATTCGGACCCCTCTTCTGACTGTCTTGAGGAACAGATTGTGCAACTAGCACTTTCATTTTCGTGTCTTTCATACGTTTTCTTTCGTGTTCTTGCTCTTCCCTGATTCTATTCTGGTGATACTGGAGCATCTGGAGCATCTGGGACGGAGTATTAGCTTGCCAGGTGCTTTCGACTTTCAAAACTCGGTTTTTAATTGGTGGACTTGAATTCTCGACTAATTTAGTAACAAAAAGGTGAGGGTATGACTCACTACTTGCCTTGAGACCACTGTTGATACTGAAACATTTTTCAAATCTAGAATAAAAATCACTAATATCTTCATCTTGTTTCTGTTTACAGGCTGAGATTGCATCCCAGTCTTCTTTTCTAGTTGTCAATAATCTGGGTAAAACTTGTATCAGTAATTCTGGTAATTCTTTACATTTTTCTCCAAGACCGGTACCTGGTACTCGTGCCTTGTCTTCAGCTTCTAGAACTGTCCAATCGATCTTTTTCTCTCCCACCTCCCATTCTTTTTCCTTTAGCTTTTCATACACCCCTGCGGGCAACAGGACCTTTAACATTTTAATGATATCTGGGTAAGTGTATTCTCCCATACGGAGCATGTCTTTTAATTCTCTATGGAACCCTGCTGGATCTTTGTCATGACAGGGAATTAATTTCTTCATCTCAAGGAGTTCCATCTTTGTGATTGGAGTGTATACAAACACTCGTTGCATTTCGCCACCCGTTCCTCTGACTGGGTGGACTTCTCGTAACGGATTCTGTCTGTCTATGTAGAATGATTTACTTTCTGGGGGTGAGACATGAACAAAATGCGGGTTCAGAAACGTTCTATATTTGTGGCGCTGTTCTAGAATGACACTAATTAAATCGGTACCTAGACCTCTCCATTTGTACTGGAGTAATTCGTTCAGGATATCATGTAACGGACCTGGATCAGAGTGCTGACCCTCATACAAAGTAATGAGGTGCTGAATCATATACATACCCACCAGTCGCTGCTCGGCTGGGGGCATTTTCAGAAACATTTGTGCCACTATTTCGTCTGGAAAAGTGGTAGAATCAGTAATCCATCGGACTGCTGATCGGACTAGTTCTTGTTCATGCATAGTACTTAACTCACTATAACCGATTCGTGATTTCAGAATGTGATCGGTAGCCTGAAATACCTGTTCTAGGGAACCTTGTTCTGGTGCTGGATGATGGAAAATAGACTTGTGTTCTAGACGTAAATGGCGATCTGGAAATCTAGATTTTCCTACATACGCTATTCTGGCAGTATTCTCGTCGTCTTCCTCTTCAGGATCAGAGGTACTTTCTTTCTCGCTTACTTGTGCGGCTTTACGCTGTTCGTGTATCTTTATTATTTCTCTACGGATTTTCTTGTACATACTTTCCATGGCACTAATGGTATTGTGCTTTCCTTCGGCTATATTATCACTCCACTTTGTCAGAGTTTTCATTTCGGCTGGATCTTTAGACGGGTAATCTTGTTCTCTTATTAGACAATTAATTAAGAACTTTAATATCATACGCTGAATCTCGGCTTTCCTTTGAGACATGGCATCACTAATACTTTCTGGATCATCCCCTGTACGGATGAAACGATATATTCTGTCTAGATCTTCTTTCATATTCGGCAAGGTGACTAGATACTCGGTCACCCTCCTTATGCGTACGGAATATAAAACCATATTAAATTCACCTGGAACTGGGTCATAGACACATTCGCCAAGGGTTTGCCTGATTTCTGCAACAGACTTATTACTTTTAGGAGTACGCTGTGATGCTTGAGCATGTAATTCGAGTGCTGATAAACGCTTGTATGGCGGCGGGGTTTGAGGAAGACCTCCCCCTGCGGCCCCTATACTGGAATCATCAACTGATGCTTTCCGTCCTGGCAGGGTCGGTAATTGTAACGTGGGCTGGACTTGTATGGCGGGCTGACCCGGGGGGGCTGTTAAGGGCACCCCGGTGTCTGGAGGAGCAGGAAGTGCCTGATTTACAGGGACAGGCAGAGTGCGAACAGGATTTGCATATTCGGGGACTGTGTCGTCCAAATAGGACGAAATAAAAATATCAGCTGCGGTCGGTTTGTGACGTAGCTTGGTCGGAACTAGTGGTGGCGGGAAATTACTGGATGCCTCTGGGGTCACTTTTGGCAAGCCCTCAGCAAGAAGAGGATACATACCCTTAATGAGGGCATGCCTCTGTCTGTCTGATTGCTCAGTTCTAACTTGTTCACCTATCTCGATTAATTCTCTTTCTTGGGCTCGTTCTTGGGATTCTCTACTTAGTTCTGACTTTCTGATTTCTTTTTCGGTTCTTTTATGAGCTTCTTTGCGCCATAACTCGATGGCATCTTTCTGTGACTGTCTGGCTTTCTTTTTCCATAATGCTTTTTCTACTCGCATGATGCACTCGGCATCCCATGTACCCGATACGGGCCATCTATACTTTTCTTCTAACTGTTTGGTATAATCTACCCATAAATCTAGATACAATATGGCGCTTATGCCATGTTTCTGATACATAAAGTGACCTGGACTGTCCCTCGGCGGAACAGGAACTGCTTCTTCTAACAAACCCTTTCTAGTTTTTAACTGACGTAGTCTCGAAAAGAGAGACATTGTAAACTTGAATCGGAACACAATACAATAAACGAGGAACAATAACAATTGGGAAAACAATTCAGGCATACCACGACATTGGAAATACATTGAACAACATCATAACATTACAGTTCGGACAGAATATTACCTGGAATACTGAGAACAGAAACATAAGAATTTCTCGAGAACGGAACAGACTAGAGTTACTGGATGCACTGCTGAAACAGTACGGAACATACCGGTCCCATAAAGGGACGCATCAAGACCCGTATCCACCTAGGTGAACACTTCGTTTGTGGGCCTGGGTACCACCTACCCACGGACCAGAGTCAATTTAGATTGACCCTGTCTAGATACTACCCCAGTAATGGTACTCACCGGGCAGCAAGAACGGAAGGCCTTGGACTGGACTGCTACGACGACGGACGACGAACTTCGGACTTCAGTTACGGGTGGGCCTCCGGATACCTCGGACCTTGGACTCTTGGCTTGGGCTCTGGTCGGGACTCGCCGCGTTCCTCCACCGTCTCGTTTGGATGCTGGACCGCCTCCTCCGTCTCCTCCGTGGGCCTGAGGGATACTTGAAGCAGAAATATCTGCACGTGGCCGGTATGGTTCCGTCACGGCTGCAGAGGGTCAGGGGGTCGGCGTGGCTTCACCGACGCGTGGGGAAAGGGCAAGTCCCTATTCGGGCGCCATTATGTGGTAAATAAATAAATAATACCCTATTTTTGACTAGGCATATATCATAACAGATAGCTCAATAAATAAGAGTCAAGATTCGAGGTAGTAGGAGTTTTTGCAGGTTTAATACAGCATAAGGACAGGAACAGGACAACCTGCATAGGAACAGGGGCCCAGCAGGGGAAAAGAGGCCCAGCAGCTGCTGGGGCTGGGTCTGGGATGAGCGCGCTGGCGTTTAATAACAATACATGAGTTTATATACATAACGCAAACACATAGCATTACATTGCGGTAGGCGTAGCAGTGGGTGGAGCAGAAGGCGTGACGCGTAGCAGTCGCGAAAGATAAGAGTAAAAGTAGGTGTAACTGGGCGTATACATAGACATGTGGTGCAAACGTAACAGAATATGTCATGAATGGGGCGGAAACATTGGAGGGGGCTACCTAAGGAGCCGGGACCTCTAATCTGGTGGTGCGCGTAAACTGACAATGACGTATTACTAGGAGAAGCTGGGGGCTATGAACTCTGTGCTAGGAGCAGACTAAAGTCTGGAAAGTCGGAGCGACATGTACCTAAACCCTATCTAGTATCTGATGTTTAGGGAACATGTTGATATAAACTAGAAGTTATGAGGGGAAAGGCTAACTTGATTCTAAGACTGGACCATGCATTATTCTACATGTAGTGCGTGATGAAGAATATTAAATGACCATTAAATGCAGTGTTTCTCTAACGTGGAGCCGAATAGGCTAGACAATGACGGAAACTATTGATGCAGTTCAGTAGCTTTAGGAATGCAGAGAAGGAGGACTGAACTGATAACTGGAACTATAACATACTTTTGGCAGACTCAGAGGCAGAGCCAAGCTGCACCGGGCACTGCGAGGCAGGAAGTAAGTGAAAGGTCGAGGATACAGGTGGGGGCTGTATCGCTCCTCAGCGAGGCTTCAGGAGACAGGAGCTGAATCTGATGTCCAGGCCCTGTTGAGGCCTAGAAACGGGGACTTTATAATGGAATAACGTGCACACTGAGAAACGTGGCAACGTAGCTTTACATAGGCCTGATATTCGTATTATTCACGAGGACTGGAAACTGGCATACTAGAGGTGGACACAACTGTAATTGCGTCATTAATCAGACATGGGGAATGCATATGCATATTGGTCATGCACACATAACATATGATGGATGACACGTAGGGACACAGAACATGACAAAATTTACTTTTCCACGGCCTTTGGGCCTGACCGTGTCAGTACAGTCTTCTGTTGATGGAAGAATCTCTGTTTAAATTCTGTCCTTTGTGCCACGTTAAGTATCCCCTCACCAACTCACATAAAGTGTTTAACGTGTGTTTGTCTGCAGAGCACAAAAAAAACAACTGCAACACTTGTAAATCTTCTCGGTCCAAAAACACTCTCCGGGATCAACGGGCTCCACCACGTGAAATACAACATCAGAATATTTATCACACTCCGGATATCTTCAGTGAAGAATCTAACCTTGAAAATGTCGAAGCTGCAGAACAAGAGGAATAGGCCATCTCGGTTCCAGAGACGAATTCGGAACTCGATATAGACATGGAGCTTGAAGACGTGCCTCTGGGACTGGGTGCCGTGAGTACCAAACACTCCTTCCCCCTTAAGCTTATACCCAAAACTCATAAGACTTCGTCACCATCTCTGCCTTCTGGCCAAGGTCGGCACCGAAATGATATTTCTTACGCCCCGCCTTCCGGCTTGGCACGGAATCCGATTTCAAGCCTGCTGGCTTGGTACGGAGTTGACCGAAATCCTCTTCAGATCTGAAACCTTCCAATTTGAAACCCAAAGCCAAAATCTTCCGCTCCTAAAAGCAAGTCCATCCCGGCATCAAAACCTTCGGTGCCGAAATCAAAAGACAGCCGTTTTGAACCTTCTGACTCTAATTTTGACATTGTTCATCCCAAGCTGGTTCCCAAACAAAAGATTTATATCAATCCTGATACAGGACATATTCATGCTAAATCTACAGTTAAACGCAAGCTTCCTTCTGAGAACTCTAACTATAAGAATTCTTTAAAGAAAACGAAGGATGTGGCTACCAGTCCTGTTTATCCTGTGCCACCATCCCCTCCATTTCCACCCTCTTCTCCACATCTAGATCTTCTACATATTGTGGTAAATAAATAAATAATACCCTATTTTTGACTAGGCATATATCATAACAGATAGCTCAATAAATAAGAGTCAAGATTCGAGGTAGTAGGAGTTTTTGCAGGTTTAATACAGCATAAGGACAGGAACAGGACAACCTGCATAGGAACAGGGGCCCAGCAGGGGAAAAGAGGCCCAGCAGCTGCTGGGGCTGGGTCTGGGATGAGCGCGCTGGCGTTTAATAACAATACATGAGTTTATATACATAACGCAAACACATAGCATTACATTGCGGTAGGCGTAGCAGTGGGTGGAGCAGAAGGCGTGACGCGTAGCAGTCGCGAAAGATAAGAGTAAAAGTAGGTGTAACTGGGCGTATACATAGACATGTGGTGCAAACGTAACAGAATATGTCATGAATGGGGCGGAAACATTGGAGGGGGCTACCTAAGGAGCCGGGACCTCTAATCTGGTGGTGCGCGTAAACTGACAATGACGTATTACTAGGAGAAGCTGGGGGCTATGAACTCTGTGCTAGGAGCAGAGACTAAAGTCTGGAAAGTCGGAGCGACATGTACCTAAACCCTATCTAGTATCTGATGTTTAGGGAACATGTTGATATAAACTAGAAGTTATGAGGGGAAAGGCTAACTTGATTCTAAGACTGGACCATGCATTATTCTACATGTAGTGCGTGATGAAGAATATTAAATGACCATTAAATGCAGTGTTTCTCTAACGTGGAGCCGAATAGGCTAGACAATGACGGAAACTATTGATGCAGTTCAGTAGCTTTAGGAATGCAGAGAAGGAGGACTGAACTGATAACTGGAACTATAACATACTTTTGGCAGACTCAGAGGCAGAGCCAAGCTGCACCGGGCACTGCGAGGCAGGAAGTAAGTGAAAGGTCGAGGATACAGGTGGGGGCTGTATCGCTCCTCAGCGAGGCTTCAGGAGACAGGAGCTGAATCTGATGTCCAGGCCCTGTTGAGGCCTAGAAACGGGGACTTTATAATGGAATAACGTGCACACTGAGAAACGTGGCAACGTAGCTTTACATAGGCCTGATATTCGTATTATTCACGAGGACTGGAAACTGGCATACTAGAGGTGGACACAACTGTAATTGCGTCATTAATCAGACATGGGGAATGCATATGCATATTGGTCATGCACACATAACATATGATGGATGACACGTAGGGACACAGAACATGACAAAATTTACTTTTCCACATTCCCTCCTTGTCACTACGTTTCCATCAGGAAACATCAATATTCATGATACCATCTATCATTTCACACAGTATCATTTGCTCGTCTCGAATTGTCTTGGAACGAGATTTAGAACGGGGCTTGGGACTAGGAATACAAGAGGTAGCACAAATGCCGCAAATCGCAGGGCCACATTGTATACAGAGGCAGCAGCTAATTATGATCGCTACTGCAATACCTAGAAAGGACAGGAGTTTCCATCCCCATGCGGAAATTATATTCCAGAACCAACCGGACCATGTCCAGGTGCCTGGATCTTGGTGTAACAGATGGGCAATTTTATGGAGTCTGGTTATAGCTGAATAAACAGACGGCGCGTTATTTGGAATGAAAATGCAGCAACTAGATCCGATGACTCTACAGGCCCCGCCCCTATCGGCCACTATGACGTCAAGGACGAGACGATTCTGTAAAACGACAATTCTCATAAAGGATTGTTCTTCGGTTAAGTTACCTAGAGCGGAGGCAGTCTCATCTACTACAGCTTCAAGGGTTCTTGTTAATCTACGAATTAGCTTACTGTTTACAATTGTACCTAAATAAGGGAACACACCTTTATCTATATCAATAAATTGTTCTGCAGCAGTTTCAGTATAATCGACAATCGGGAGATTTCTCTTGTGTCTAGTATGTACTAGGAAGGAATTCCTATGGTAGTCAGGTGGGGCTAGAAAAACTGGTGGCAGTAGGAGAGCAATGTAACAGGTTCCCTCCCAATCGAGGGGCAGACGAACATATGCGGTTTGACCACAAACAAAATAAGAATGACGTGAAGCTTTAAAAATAGATTTCCCACTGTCACTATACTTGACAATAGTAGTACATTCACTATGTCCTACATGTACAGAACCCTTATTTCGGACACATAATTCGCCTTTGACTGGTAGTACTGAAATAGCAGGTGAGTCTGGAGTAGTATCAGACTGAACATTCAGGACCATGAAATTCGACGAATAATTACCTAAATTATATACTTCATTTTCTAGATCTAAACCTGTTCGGTGGGGGGA
Organism: Lissotriton helveticus; assembly: GCF_964261635.1. NCBI lineage: Eukaryota > Metazoa > Chordata > Amphibia > Caudata > Salamandridae > Lissotriton > Lissotriton helveticus. Next base: position 372,989,060 of record NC_136073.1, read on the forward strand.
ACCTTGCTTGTCTGGGAAACATGTACTGTTAAGAAAAGACATATCTGTTGAGGAGGACGTTAACGTGGACCATGCTCCACACGAACCATTATGTGAGAATGGATAAGGAAAAAGTGGCAGAACTCCCTTCGGTGTCTGGAAAGGGGGGAGTCGACCACACACCCAACAATTAGTGGCATTGCTGGTCTGGTGTGAGTAATGTAACGTGCGGATGAAAGAATTATTACGCATAGCGAGGCGGTAAGAATATTCGTGAGGAGACAGGTCACTAAACGTGTGCTCTACTGTAGCATTAGCAGACTTATTTACATGGAGATACAGAAAAAATGCATAACTAGTGCAGGAAATCAAAATGCTGAGAAATAATATGAAACTTAGAAAAACAATACATTTGATCGAGTTCTTGCTAACTCTCTCACTATGGGGGTCTATTTTATACATGTCAGAAACAGTCTAACCGTTTCACCTAGGGGAGGACTTAGACAATCAAACTGACTGACTTATTTTACTAGACCGGAGCTTTAACTTATACTCCTGCTGCGGAGTTTTCTCTACCAAGGGAGGGATTGTATCAATGTCATTTGCGGGACAGTCCTTGAGAGCAATGTTTTGGCAGGTCTTGATATCCTGGGAAATGTTCTTAAAGACGGGTTTCAGTCCTTTAAAAAGTTTAACGTGAGAAAGGTGTATCCATCCTTTTCGGCCTTCCAACTTTACGGCTGTACGGGTGGTGAGGAGGACCTGACTGGGCTCCTTCCATCGAGGCTCCAGCGGACTTGATCTGTCAAAGTTCCGGACCATCACCATGGAACCTGGAACAATTTCGTGCGGTGCCACCTCGGTATTGTCTGGAAATGCGGCAGCAACCTGTGAACGACATGAGTTGAGGGCAGACATCAAGGAAGCTAGGTAATCTGTCAACATATTACATGAAACATCAGTAATACTTCGGGGTCTAGGAGTACCCCACATGTTAGGGGGGCGGCCGAATACGACCTCATACGGGGACAGACCTGATCTGGAATGTGCGACCATGCGCATATAAAACAAAGCAACTGGCAGAGCTACTAGCCAGTCCACACCCTTATCTTTACACACTTTTGCAATACGGATTTTCAGAGTCTGATTATGTCTCTCGACTAGACCGGCTGCTTCAGGATGGCGTACACAATGAAACTTCCACTGGTACCCTAATAACAGGGAAACGTGCTTCATTAGTTCTGAGGAGAATGGCTGGCCGTTATCAGAATATACGACTCTAGGGAGTCCATATCGAGGGAAGAATTCACGAACCAACTGCTTGGCAGTGGTCGCGGCTGTGTAATCTGGGACTGGATATGCTTCTGTCCATCTGGACAAAGCGCATACAACTACAAGGACATACTTGAAACCTCGACATCGCTCCATCTGAATATAATCCATCTGGAGGACTTCAAAAGGGTGGTCAGGAGGCTGGAAACCACCTTGTTCCACCGGGACACTTTTACCTGGATTAAACTGACAACATATCATACAGGTACGGACTTTCTGCTTGGCTGCAGCTCGTAAATGCTTGTTGAACCAAATGTTCTGGATACTGTCTAACATAGCTTTTTCCCCTAAATGTGCTGGACTATGTGCGGTATTAATAATGACTTGAACCATAGAGTCGGGGAGAAACCATGTGGCTCTACCCTTCGTTAACCATCCTTGATCTGTCTGGACCCCTCCTTGTTCGGACCATTTCTTGATTTCATCGGGAGTAGCATGTAACTGGATATCTATGACATCTTGTGTAGGGTCCTTAACTGTCATACATGTAGTCGGATCTGGAGTGTGTGTCATGTTAACTGGACTGTCTGGAGTCTGTGCTGTAAGCTTGGCTGTGCGATCTGCTAGATCATTACCTTGAGAAATAATGTCAGTAACTTTCGTATGGGCTTTGCATTTCATGATAGCAATGGATGTCGGTAAATGTATGGCATCTAACAGAGCTTGAATAAGGAGACCATGCTGAATCTTGGTTCCATGAGAAGTCATGAAACCTCTCTCCTGCCAGAGCACTCCGAAGTCGTGTACAACTCCAAATGCGTAACGTGAATCTGTATAAACATTAACTTTCAGGTTCTTGGCGTGTATGCAGGCTTGTGTCAGAGCAACTAGCTCTGCTGCTTGAGCGGACAGGGTATCAATACGGTGTGTTTCAATAACTTCGGTGTCAGTAGTCACTGCATACGCGGCGACTAGTTCTCCGGTACTTGTTCTCATACATGAACCGTCCACATAAAGTGTCAGGTCGGAGTCTGGTAACGGAATATCTGTCAGGTCTTGTCTTGGCTTTGTCGTAATGTTGACTACTTCCACACAGTCATGTGTGGCAGAATTTGAACTAACTGATGGTAACAGTGTAGCAGGATTCAGGACGTTGCAGCGTCTGATTTCTATGTGTGGCTGGAACAGTGTCAATTCATAACCTGTTAAACGTGCAATTGTCAAGTGCTGAGTTTGTGTTCGGTTTAACAGAACTTCCACGGAGTGTGGAACTTGTACTGTCAAGGAGTGTCCTAAGACTATGGAATCACTTTGTCTGATAGCTAGTGCTGTGGCTGCAACTGACTTGAGGCACGCAGGCAACGCCTGGGCGACTGGATCTAATGTGCTCGAAAAATAAGCACAGGGCTTGTATTGTCCTGCTTGATCTTGTGTGAGAACAGATAATGCTGTACCTTCACGTTCAGTAACGAAAAGTGTAAAAGGCTTACTGTAGTTCGGTGTAGCTAGAACTGGAGCTTGACATAGGGCTTTCTTTAACTCGTTGAAACTAAGTGTATGTTCAAATGTCCAAGGGAGAACAGTCGATACGGCTGCCTCCTGTGTCGTTAACTGTATCAGTGACTTGGCTAGAAATGCATACTGGGGAATCCATTGTCTACAATAAGAAGTAAGGCCAATAAAAGCACGTACCTCCTTCTGGGTTCTGGGCTGGGGAAGACTCGCTATTAACTGGATGCGGTCTGGTGTCAACTGCCTACCCCTCTTGGACAGCAAGTGTCCTAAGTATACCACTTGCTGGACACAGAATTGAAGCTTCGAAGGGGACACCTTGTGCCCCATCTCGGCTAGGAAATACAAAACCGTGAGTGACGCTCGCTCGCAGTCACGTTCAGAACGGGCTGTGATCAGTAGATCATCGACATACTGGAGCAGGGCAGTGTCAGTTGGCATGTGAATATTGTCTAGTTGTCTCTTGAGTGCTTGACTGTAAATACTAGGGCTTTCTGTGAAACCTTGAGGAGCGCGTGTAAACATATAGCTCCTTCCATTTAAACAAAATCCGAAAAGAAACTGGCTGTCTGGATGAATTGGAACACTAAAAAATGCATTCTTGAGGTCGATTACTGTGAAGAACGTGGCTTCGGAATCAATGGCTGTCAGTAGGGAAGAGATGTCTGGGACAACTGGGTACTGCGGAATAATACATTTATTAAGCTCTCGTAAATCAATCACTAATCGATATACTGGGGGTGCATTTGGATCAGTACGTTTCATGACTGGAATGATCGGAGAGTTACATACGTTGGAGTCAGTTTCTACAACTACTCCTTGAGCGATGAGCTCGTCAATAATTTTGGATAAGGCTGCTACAGCCTCAGGTGGCAATCTGTACTGTCTGATACGTGGTAACACTACACCTGGTTTGAGGGTCACACGATAGGGTGTGATTTGCATGTAACCTACATCAGTTGGACCTTGCGCCCATAAATGCTGCGGAACATTAGACAGTCTGGAATCAAAATCTCGTAATACATAGTGACCCTTAAAGTCACGTAGGAACAGACGTATTCCCTCTGGGGAACAACATATAACTGCACCTAATTCTTTCAGTGTTTTAATGCCTAATAGATTTTCTGGACATGACTTAGTAAGTAGCAGATCAGTAGTGCGGGACAATGGACCTACTTCTAGAGTAACTGGCTTTGAAATCTCATTTATGATAGGCTTTCCTGAAAATCCAAGGGAAACATTTCTAGAGCCTGAGAGCGGAGCCCCTGGAACTTCGGCATGACTAATTGTGGTCCTACTTGCCCCTGTATCAATCAAAAACTTTCTGTCTTTCCCTAATACTTGACTGTGAACATAGGGACCTTCTTGATCTACAGGTATCTCGATGAGAGGCAAGCCTACCTCCCTCTCTAGGCTGTTTCATGAATATGGCTGGTACTCTGGATACTCAGACTGTGCATACTGGTACATCTGCGATGTGACATGCTGTGTTGCAGCAATAGGCTGCGGTGCTGGAACTGTCTGTGGTGCATTCTGTGACTGAGGAGTCTGTGAAACTTGTTCTTGTCTAGGCGGACGTGGTCTTTCTTTAGTCTTACCAGTAGCTATGTTGTGTTTCAGAACTGCACACTCATTTATAAAATGACCTGGCTGTTTACAATAATTGCAGTTCCCTTTAACGGGAGCTGCAGGATGACTGGCTTGATTCGGACCCCTCTTCTGACTGTCTTGAGGAACAGATTGTGCAACTAGCACTTTCATTTTCGTGTCTTTCATACGTTTTCTTTCGTGTTCTTGCTCTTCCCTGATTCTATTCTGGTGATACTGGAGCATCTGGAGCATCTGGGACGGAGTATTAGCTTGCCAGGTGCTTTCGACTTTCAAAACTCGGTTTTTAATTGGTGGACTTGAATTCTCGACTAATTTAGTAACAAAAAGGTGAGGGTATGACTCACTACTTGTCTTGAGACCACTGTTGATACTGAAACATTTTTCAAATCTAGAATAAAAATCACTAATATCTTCATCTTGTTTCTGTTTACAGGCTGAGATTGCATCCCAGTCTTCTTTTCTAGTTGTCAATAATCTGGGTAAAACTTGTATCAGTAATTCTGGTAATTCTTTACATTTTTCTCCAAGACCGGTACCTGGTACTCGTGCCTTGTCTTCAGCTTCTAGAACTGTCCAATCGATCTTTTTCTCTCCCACCTCCCATTCTTTTTCCTTTAGCTTTTCATACACCCCTGCGGGCAACAGGACCTTTAACATTTTAATGATATCTGGGTAAGTGTATTCTCCCATACGGAGCATGTCTTTTAATTCTCTATGGAACCCTGCTGGATCTTTGTCATGACAGGGAATTAATTTCTTCATCTCAAGGAGTTCCATCTTTGTGATTGGAGTGTATACAAACACTCGTTGCATTTCGCCACCCGTTCCTCTGACTGGGTGGACTTCTCGTAACGGATTCTGTCTGTCTATGTAGAATGATTTACTTTCTGGGGGTGAGACATGAACAAAATGCGGGTTCAGAAACGTTCTATATTTGTGGCGCTGTTCTAGAATGACACTAATTAAATCGGTACCTAGACCTCTCCATTTGTACTGGAGTAATTCGTTCAGGATATCATGTAACGGACCTGGATCAGAGTGCTGACCCTCATACAAAGTAATGAGGTGCTGAATCATATACATACCCACCAGTCGCTGCTCGGCTGGGGGCATTTTCAGAAACATTTGTGCCACTATTTCGTCTGGAAAAGTGGTAGAATCAGTAATCCATCGGACTGCTGATCGGACTAGTTCTTGTTCATGCATAGTACTTAACTCACTATAACCGATTCGTGATTTCAGAATGTGATCGGTAGCCTGAAATACCTGTTCTAGGGAACCTTGTTCTGGTGCTGGATGATGGAAAATAGACTTGTGTTCTAGACTTAAATGGCGATCTGGAAATCTAGATTTTCCTACATACGCTATTCTGGCAGTATTCTCGTCGTCTTCCTCTTCAGGATCAGAGGTACTTTCTTTCTCGCTTACTTGTGCGGCTTTACGCTGTTCGTGTATCTTTATTATTTCTCTACGGATTTTCTTGTACATACTTTCCATGGCACTAATGGTATTGTGCTTTCCTTCGGCTATATTATCACTCCACTTTGTCAGAGTTTTCATTTCGGCTGGATCTTTAGACGGGTAATCTTGTTCTCTTATTAGACAATTAATTAAGAACTTTAATATCATACGCTGAATCTCGGCTTTCCTTTGAGACATGGCATCACTAATACTTTCTGGATCATCCCCTGTACGGATGAAACGATATATTCTGTCTAGATCTTCTTTCATATTCGGCAAGGTGACTAGATACTCGGTCACCCTCCTTATGCGTACGGAATATAAAACCATATTAAATTCACCTGGAACTGGGTCATAGACACATTCGCCAAGGGTTTGCCTGATTTCTGCAACAGACTTATTACTTTTAGGAGTACGCTGTGATGCTTGAGCATGTAATTCGAGTGCTGATAAACGCTTGTATGGCGGCGGGGTTTGAGGAAGACCTCCCCCTGCGGCCCCTATACTGGAATCATCAACTGATGCTTTCCGTCCTGGCAGGGTCGGTAATTGTAACGTGGGCTGGACTTGTATGGCGGGCTGACCCGGGGGGGCTGTTAAGGGCACCCCGGTGTCTGGAGGAGCAGGAAGTGCCTGATTTACAGGGACAGGCAGAGTGCGAACAGGATTTGCATATTCGGGGACTGTGTCGTCCAAATAGGACGAAATAAAAATATCAGCTGCGGTCGGTTTGTGACGTAGCTTGGTCGGAACTAGTGGTGGCGGGAAATTACTGGATGCCTCTGGGGTCGCTTTTGGCAAGCCCTCAGCAAGAAGAGGATACATACCCTTAATGAGGGCATGCCTCTGTCTGTCTGATTGCTCAGTTCTAACTTGTTCACCTATCTCGATTAATTCTCTTTCTTGGGCTCGTTCTTGGGATTCTCTACTTAGTTCTGACTTTCTGATTTCTTTTTCGGTTCTTTTATGAGCTTCTTTGCGCCATAACTCGATGGCATCTTTCTGTGACTGTCTGGCTTTCTTTTTCCATAATGCTTTTTCTACTCGCATGATGCACTCGGCATCCCATGTACCCGATACGGGCCATCTATACTTTTCTTCTAACTGTTTGGTATAATCTACCCATAAATCTAGATACAATATGGCGCTTATGCCATGTTTCTGATACATAAAGTGACCTGGACTGTCCCTCGGCGGAACAGGAACTGCTTCTTCTAACAAACCCTTTCTAGTTTTTAACTGACGTAGTCTCGAAAAGAGAGACATTGTAAACTTGAATCGGAACACAATACAATAAACGAGGAACAATAACAATTGGGAAAACAATTCAGGCATACCACGACATTGGAAATACATTGAACAACATCATAACATTACAGTTCGGACAGAATATTACCTGGAATACTGAGAACAGAAACATAAGAATTTCTCGAGAACGGAACAGACTAGAGTTACTGGATGCACTGCTGAAACAGTACGGAACATACCGGTCCCATAAAGGGATGCATCAAGACCCGTATCCACCTAGGTGAACACTTCGTTTGTGGGCCTGGGTACCACCTACCCACGGACCAGAGTCAATTTAGATTGACCCTGTCTAGATACTACCCCAGTAATGGTACTCACCGGGCAGCAAGAACGGAAGGCCTTGGACTGGACTGCTACGACGACGGACGACGAACTTCGGACTTCAGTTACGGGTGGGCCTCCGGATACCTCGGACCTTGGACTCTTGGCTTGGGCTCTGGTCGGGACTCGCCGCGTTCCTCCACCGTCTCGTTTGGATGCTGGACCGCCTCCTCCGTCTCCTCCGTGGGCCTGAGGGATACTTGAAGCAGAAATATCTGCACGTGGCCGGTATGGTTCCGTCACGGCTGCAGAGGGTCAGGGGGTCGGCGTGGCTTCACCGACGCGTGGGGAAAGGGCAAGTCCCTATTCGGGCGCCATTATGTGGTAAATAAATAAATAATACCCTATTTTTGACTAGGCATATATCATAACAGATAGCTCAATAAATAAGAGTCAAGATTCGAGGTAGTAGGAGTTTTTGCAGGTTTAATACAGCATAAGGACAGGAACAGGACAACCTGCATAGGAACAGGGGCCCAGCAGGGGAAAAGAGGCCCAGCAGCTGCTGGGGCTGGGTCTGGGATGAGCGCGCTGGCGTTTAATAACAATACATGAGTTTATATACATAACGCAAACACATAGCATTACATTGCGGTAGGCGTAGCAGTGGGTGGAGCAGAAGGCGTGACGCGTAGCAGTCGCGAAAGATAAGAGTAAAAGTAGGTGTAACTGGGCGTATACATAGACATGTGGTGCAAACGTAACAGAATATGTCATGAATGGGGCGGAAACATTGGAGGGGGCTACCTAAGGAGCCGGGACCTCTAATCTGGTGGTGCGCGTAAACTGACAATGACGTATTACTAGGAGAAGCTGGGGGCTATGAACTCTGTGCTAGGAGCAGAGACTAAAGTCTGGAAAGTCGGAGCGACATGTACCTAAACCCTATCTAGTATCTGATGTTTAGGGAACATGTTGATATAAACTAGAAGTTATGAGGGGAAAGGCTAACTTGATTCTAAGACTGGACCATGCATTATTCTACATGTAGTGCGTGATGAAGAATATTAAATGACCATTAAATGCAGTGTTTCTCTAACGTGGAGCCGAATAGGCTAGACAATGACGGAAACTATTGATGCAGTTCAGTAGCTTTAGGAATGCAGAGAAGGAGGACTGAACTGATAACTGGAACTATAACATACTTTTGGCAGACTCAGAGGCAGAGCCAAGCTGCACCGGGCACTGCGAGGCAGGAAGTAAGTGAAAGGTCGAGGATACAGGTGGGGGCTGTATCGCTCCTCAGCGAGGCTTCAGGAGACAGGAGCTGAATCTGATGTCCAGGCCCTGTTGAGGCCTAGAAACGGGGACTTTATAATGGAATAACGTGCACACTGAGAAACGTGGCAACGTAGCTTTACATAGGCCTGATATTCGTATTATTCACGAGGACTGGAAACTGGCATACTAGAGGTGGACACAACTGTAATTGCGTCATTAATCAGACATGGGGAATGCATATGCATATTGGTCATGCACACATAACATATGATGGATGACACGTAGGGACACAGAACATGACAAAATTTACTTTTCCACGGCCTTTGGGCCTGACCGTGTCAGTACAGTCTTCTGTTGATGGAAGAATCTCTGTTTAAATTCTGTCCTTTGTGCCACGTTAAGTATCCTCTCACCAACTCACATAAAGTGTTTAACGTGTGTTTGTCTGCAGAGCACAAAAAAAACAACTGCAACACTTGTAAATCTTCTCGGTCCAAAAACACTCTCCGGGATCAACGGGCTCCACCACGTGAAATACAACATCAGAATATTTATCACACTCCGGATATCTTCAGTGAAGAATCTAACCTTGAAAATGTCGAAGCTGCAGAACAAGAGGAATAGGCCATCTCGGTTCCAGAGACGAATTCGGAACTCGATATAGACATGGAGCTTGAAGACGTGCCTCTGGGACTGGGTGCCGTGAGTACCAAACACTCCTTCCCCCTTAAGCTTATACCCAAAACTCATAAGACTTCGTCACCATCTCTGCCTTCTGGCCAAGGTCTGCACCGAAATGATATTTCTTACGCCCCGCCTTCCGGCTTGGCACGGAATCCGATTTCAAGCCTGCTGGCTCGGTACGGAGTTGACCGAAATCCTCTTCAGATCTGAAACCTTCCAATTTGAAACCCAAAGCCAAAATCTTCCGCTCCTAAAAGCAAGTCCATCCCGGCATCAAAACCTTCGGTGCCGAAATCAAAAGACAGCCGTTTTGAACCTTCTGACTCTAATTTTGACATTGTTCATCCCAAGCTGGTTCCCAAACAAAAGATTTATATCAATCCTGATACAGGACATATTCATGCTAAATCTACAGTTAAACGCAAGCTTCCTTCTGAGAACTCTAACTATAAGAATTCTTTAAAGAAAACGAAGGATGTGGCTACCAGTCCTGTTTATCCTGTGCCACCATCCCCTCCATTTCCACCCTCTTCTCCACATCTAGATCTTCTACATATTACACCTCAGGGGTCTGCCCTTTCACAGCCTAAAGGGGAAAATATTGATGAAGAAGATATTCATTTACCTGTAGTCCCATGTAAAGATTACCCAATTGATCCTCCATTAGACAGTGACCCAGACCTTTACCCTGCAAAGCCTTTCCCACCTGATGAAAATGTGACTTATCAGGAACTCATTGCTAGAACAGCAGAGTATCATGGAGTGGCATTACATAAAGAGTCATTAGAAGAGGACTTTTTATTTGAAACACTTGGGGCCACACACAGGTCAAGTCAGACACTCCCTATGCTGAAGGGCACGATGAGGCATGTGGATGACATTTTCAAAGACCATGTGCGAGCACGCATTTTGACTACTAGAGTCGATAAAAAAATACAAACCTTCGCCCTCTGATCCTATCTTTATTAAAGGCCAGCTGCTTCTTGACTCCCTTGTAGACTCCAACGCTAGCAAAAGAGTTAATTTGCAAACTTCTAGTGATGCTCCTCCCCCAGATAAAGAATCTAAACTCATAGATGCTTCAGGCAAACATGTAGTCGCTCAAGCTGCTAATAACTGGCGGATCGCAAATACACAAGGCCTTCTAGCTAGGTACGACAGAGCACACTGGGTAGAGATGGTGCAACTATTCCAATATTTCCCAGAAGAACACAAAAACAAAGCAAAAGACTTAGTTCAAGAGGGCAAACTCATTTTTACCTCTTTTATTAGATGTGATTTAGATGCGGCTGACACCGGTGCTAGGGTACCAGCATTCTCCTCAGAAAGAATGCATGGCTAAGGATTTCAGGTTTTAAACCAGAGGTTCAACAATCTATTTTAAACACCCCTTTTGACAAAGAACACCTGTTTGGTCCTGTAGTAGACCAATCCCTAGAAAAAAATAAAAAAGATAGTGAAGTGGCAAAATCCATAGGAGCACTTCAGTCCCCATTAAATAGAGACTCGTTTTGGCTCCTTTTGTAGCTCTTTTTAAAGAGGATAGTCCAAAACCACACCCTCAGACCCAAATGCTTCCACTTATACCCAATGCTCTCCCTCTAGAGGTTTTTATAGAGGAGGGTATAGAGGAAATAATTCCAAAGGTAGGGGTAGAGGCGCGTCAACATGTAGCACCCCTAACAAACAGTGACTTGCCCACACTTCCCCCGATTACTTAACACCTGACGAGGGAAGACTTCAACAGTTTCTCCCCATTTGGCAATCCATAACAACCGACAAATGAGTGATCAACAGTATCCATCATGGTTATTGCCTGGAGCTTACCACCAATCCTCCAAGCATTCCACCTTGCACTTAAAAAACTGTCAGGCCAATTACAGCTACTCATTCAAGAGGTGCGATCCCTCTTACAGAAAGGAGCCATAGAACCAGTTCCGTTGAACTACCAATGTTCAGGGGTTAATTCTCTATATTTATAATTCCCAAAAAGGACGGCTTCTTAAGACCCATTTTGGATCTGAGTGTTAAACCAGTATATACTCTAAGAACATTTTCCTATGGTAACACTTCAACAGGTACTTCCACTTCTACAGCAAGGCGATTTTATGTCCACACTGGACCGCATTCGAAATTTCAGGTGGAGAACACAGAGACTATTAGACCGCAGTCTATTCAAATAGAAGGGAGACGGACAACACTTTTGTCTTTGTCAAACGGGAAACAGAAGCCCAGGTTATACAGATGGCAACCACAATTTAAGGTAGCACTTTCTAGAGTGCAAGCTCCAGGAATACTGAAAGCGCCCAAACTCAGGGATTGGTTCTGAGCCTGAGCAAGAAATCCGGTGATACGAAGCAGGCATATAGCTATTGCATTACTCTTTTCCTGAGGCGGCCTGAAGAAATTGACGGCTGAAACGCGTCCGCGTCGACCGCTTTTTTTGATAGGAGTCCCATTAATGCAAGCGTGTTGAATTATTTGTAAGCACTCCTTTGAAACGATAGAGAGGTTTTATAACTGGTGTGCCAGTAGGATTACCTTTAAGTGTATCACTCAGACAGTCTGAGTGAACACTAAGTATTGTAAATTTCTAGTTAGTGTATTCGAGAAACTGTGCTGTGTATATATGTATATGCATATTTGTATGTTTTAGGTAAGTCTATTTATATATCGTTGTATGTTTTTTTTTTATTAATTAATTTCTGAAGCAACTGGTGGACCAGAGACTGGTTCAATGGCATGTGTGTGAAACTACATCATTGGTAATTTGTGTTTAATATACAACTTTAGGGTAATTAATTGTGCCCTAGTCGAAAATAAATTTGCAATTTATCCCTCCGTACTTCCTTGTTGTTCATCTTATTGACACACTGGACTTAAGACGCATACTTTCACATACCCATACATCCAGCTCATCGCAAATTCATTAGATTTGTGATAGCAGGCGAACACTACCAATTCAAGTACTCCCCTTCGTAGGAACTACTACTAAGTAGTAACTACTGCTAATGGAGAAACTAGTGTTCACCAAATGTCTAGCAGTAGTGGCAGCTCATCTCAGGAGACAACATATCCAAGTCTTCCCGTACCTAGACAACAGGCTCATCAAACCCAGCACACACCAAAAGTGTCAACACACTCGGGTCATGCTAGACTTACTCCACCGGTTGGTCTTCATTGTAAACGCATCAAAGTCTCACCTGTAGCCTTCACAGACACAATCTTATTTGGGAGCCAATCGTGACATTCAAAAAGCTCTAGCCGCTCCCAATGCAGCCTGAATTCACAATATTTAAGCTCTGTTACTTAAGTTTCAGTCCAACCAAAATTCATAAGCCAGAACTTTCATGCAATTGCTAGGGATGATGGCGTCATGCATAGCAATAGTGCTTCATGTAAGGCTACACATGCGTCCCCTACAAGAATGCTTAGCACGTCAGTGGAATCAATCACAGGGTCAATTACCAGATCTAGTGTTGGTAGACAGCCTCACCCATCACTCTCTGTAGTGGTGGAATCCACAAAATGTATCAGAAGGGCGACCCTTCATCGACCCTATTCCACAGATCATGCTAACGGCTGACACATCTCTATCAGGTTCGGTTGCCCATCTCCAAGATTACACAATTCTGGCTCTCTGGGACACCACGCACAAACATCTACACATCATATATCTAGAGCTTCTAGCAGTATTTCTAGCACTCAAAGTTTTTCAGCCTCACCACATACGCAAATTTGTCGTAGTTCGTACGGACAACATGACAGCTATGTACTATATACAAAAACGGGGGGGACACACTCCCCAACTGTCACGTCTCTCCCAGACCATTTTGAGTTGGGCAATCCATTAGAGAATTCATCTCCTGTCAGAACATCTTCCAGGGGTGAACAATCAGATCGCAGACCTCCTCAGCAGGAGACCGCAAAAACATGAGTAGGAATGTTATCCCCAAGTTCTCCTTCCATATTTTCGAGAATGGGAATTTCCCACAAATAGATCTGTTTGCCACAGTGAACAACGCTAAATGCCTAGACTTCGCCTCCAGGTTCCCACACCCTCTCTTTAAAGGCAATGCCCTATTATTGAATTAGTCAAGGATATTGCATACGCTTTTCCTCCTCTCCCACTCTTTCTGTTCCTGGTTCGGAAGCTCAGGCAAACATCACTCACTGTTTCTAGTAGCCCCCACATTGGCTCGTCAACTTTGGTTCACCACACTGTTAGAACTATCAGTGGTTCCACATCAAAAAGTGCATCTCAGCTCAGGCCTTCTCACACAGAGCCATGGAGAAATCAGGCACCCAAACCCAAAGGAGTTCAGTTTAGCGATTTGGCCCCTAAAATCATAGAGTTTGTATATGCCACCAGACTGTATGCATATCTTAAAAGAAGCAAGAAAGCCAGCCACCAGAGCTTGTTATGCAGCAAAATGGAAATGTTCTGTTATATACTGTGATAACAACAACATTAATCTTTTAGATGCTTCCTTCAAACATTGTGTTACCTTCTGGATCTACAACAATCTGATCTAGCTTATACATCTATTAGATTACACCTTGCAGCACTTGCTGCATATTTGCAAAACAGACGGCATTTATCATTGTTCAAGGTTCCTGTAATTAAAGCCTTCATGGAATGCTTAAAAAGATTCATTCCATCCAGAATACCTCCAGCACAGGTGTGGAATCTTAACATTGTACTCACAAGATTCATCGGTCCACCCTTTGAACCTTTCCACAAATGTCCTTTTCAGTTCCTGTTATAGAAGGTTGCCTTCCTCAGTGTCATCACGTCATTACGGAGAGTTGGTGAGCGACCAGCATTAACTTTAGAAGAGCCCTTCTTTCAACTTCATAAAGATAGGGTAGTTCTTTGCACCAATCCTAAATTTCTCCCGAAAGCTGTTTCTGCTTTTCACCTTAACCAGTTAAGTTACCTGTGTTCTTCCCTCAACCGAATTCTGTTGCAGAAAGAGCTCTAAACAAACTTTGTCAGAAGAGCGTTAATGTATTATATTGAAAGGACAAAACAATTTCCTAAAACAAAGCAACTTTTTGTTGCATTTGCTCCACCTCACAAGGGCAATCCTATTTCTAAATCAGGCATTTCCAGATGGATTGTTAAATGCATTCGTACTTGCTCAAAGAACTTTACTTATACCCCTTAGAACACATTCCACTTTCAAAATAGGGATATCTTTGGCCTTTTTAGGTAACATTTCTATGGCTGTAAAGCAGCAACATGGTCCACACCACACACATTTACTAAACACGATTGTGTGGATGTATCTGAAAGAGACACGTTAGTGATAGATTCCTTACCTTAGAATATCCCCAGGCGTCAGACTGGATCCGGAATTTTTTTGCGTAGCAGTACCCTTGCGCGTCGGTAGGCGTCGTCTGCGGCTCCGCGTCCGTCGTCGGCGTCGTGGGCGCCGTGATGACGTCGTCGAAGTACTTAGACGCCGCCTCCGCGTGCTGACGTCCGTTATTCTTTTTTCCGCGCCAGCAGCGCAGATCCTGAAAAAGTGGTACCTTAGGCTTTTTTGACTAAACTTTTTTGATCCTTTTTGATCGTTCTTTTTCTAGTCTTAGACTCCGGACAGTGCCGATAGGGATACCAGGTTTTAAACCCTGTGAGGACTGCGACCGACTGATGTTGGTCACCGACTCTCACCGTCGGTGTCTCCACTGTCTCGGCGTCGACCACGACGACAAGACCTGTCCCGACTGCCGGGCCCTGACTTCGAAAGCTAGGCGGGAGCGGTCCCGCAAGCGACTCGAACTCCGACAGTCGGCCCCGCGCCAGGAAAGGTCCCGGTCTGGACGGAGGTCGAGGGACCGGTTGCGGGAGAGGAGCCATCGGAGCTCCGGGAGTCGACATCACTCCTCAGGGTCGAAGTAGTCAGGTAAGCACAAGAAGTCGAAGAGACGTCATCGCTCTTCCGACTCCCCCCTGACGCTCGCGTGACGCGCCCGGGGGTTCAGGTGGCACCGCCCACGCGGCTCCGTCGCAGGCGTCGCGTCCGGCCCCATACCCTCCGGTCCCTCACTCCCCCGACGGGCTCCGCGGCGCCTTCGGGCCTAGCGGACCGGTCTGGGGGCCCTAGCGGGTCGGGGGCTTCGGCCCCGACGCCCCCGGGTGCTTCGGCCCCAGCGCCGCCGGCGCCTTTGGGCCCGGCGCCGCAGGCCCCCACTGGATCCGGTTCCGGATCCGGGTCGTCGCCGGTGGATTTGATGACCTCCCCAGCGCCGGTCCCTCAGGTGTCAACCCCGGCGCCGTCTTTGGGCGGCGCCGTACCAGATGCCTCCCTTGAATCAGTTTGTGGCGCCGCTTTCGACGCCGTTCGGAGAATTCACTTTCAATGAACCGGCCCCATCATTTGACCCCCCTGAATACCAGAAGATGGGTGATGAGGAGAATTGCGAGGGGTCTGAGGACCCTCTGACACGGGATTGTCAGTCCCGGGAGGACTGAACAGGTGGACTTGGGGATGCCAGTGATCTGGACACTTTGCCAGTCACTGGTTTTGTCTCCCCTCCTACCGTGGCTACAGAGGAGGGGGCTACCTACAGTGTGGTGCTGACGCGGGCGGCCAAGGCCTTGGGCCTTGAGCTCCCCGTCGCGGCCATGAGGACTAACCTCCTCACTGAGGTCCTTAAACCGCAGTCAAGATCTGCTGAGCCTCTGCTGCCATTTAATGAGGCCTTGACTGACGTTCTTGTGGGCACTTGGTCCAGGCCCGCTACAGGTTCGCCTGTAGATAGGAACGTGGCCAGACGCCACCGCCCGGCCACAGGCGACCCTTGTTTCCTGTCCACCCACCCCACCCCTGAGAGCCTGGTGATCAGGCCTCTAATTCCCACACCGCATTCCCGTCGGCTCCGCCTGACAGGGAATCCAAGAGGTATGAGCAATACGGCAAAAAGGTATTCTCCTCCCTGAGTCTGGGACTGCGGTCTTCCAACACCGCATGCCTCTTGGGCCGCTACACCCACTCTCTGTGGGATACGGTCGCGGACGTGTTGCCAGAATGCCTGTTGGAGGTACGGGCTAAACTCGGCCAAGCCCTTGTGGAAGGCCGAGATGCGGCGCGTTATTCTATCCGGTGTGGACTGGATACCACCGACTCACTTGGCAGAGCGATGGCAACGACGGTGGCGATTCGTCGCCACGCCTGGTTGATCTCCGCCAACTTCTCGGCTGATGTCCAGAGCACTCTCATGGACATGTCGTTTGATGGCCGTCGCTTTTTTGGCCACAAGGCAGACCATGCGCTTGAGCGCTTTAAGGACTCCAGGGCTACGGCCAAGTCCTTGGGTCTCTCGGCCTCACGCCAGTAATCGGCTGCCTTTCACTCCTTTCGAGGCCAAGGAAGGGGTGTACCCACACGTGCTGCCAGCCACGCACCGCAGAGTAATACCCAACGTGGTAGCAGCCGTGGAAACCGCCGTGGCGGCGGTCGGGGAGAACGGGGAGATCAGTCCACACCTTCCCCCGCAGCATCCGCCTCAAAACGTTCCTAGTCCGTGCTTTCAGGCCCATGTGTCGCCAGTGGGGGTCAGGGTTTGCCATCACCTCCTCCACTGGCGCGCTGTCATGTCGGACAGGTGGGTGCTGCAAATCGTCCGAAAGGGCTACTCCCTCCCCTTCGAGGCGACTCCTCCAGCCATGCCACCACAGAACCACCGTGTATCGGGGGATCATTTGCGACTTCTGCAGGAGGAAGGTACGGCCCTCTTGGCCAAGGGGGCCATCGAGCACGTTCCTGGGCCAGAAGTAGGGTGTGGTTGCTACTCCCACTACTTTCTGGTACCCAAGAAGTGCAAAGGGGGCCTACGCCCTATCTTGGACCTCCGGAATGTCAACGGCTTCCTCCGGGAGGAGAAGTTCAAAATGCTGACACTGGCTCAGGTCTTAGCTGCCCTGGACCCCGGAGACTGGATGGTAGCGTTGGACTTGCAGGACGCTTATTTCCACATCCCCGTCCTGCCGGCCCACCGGCGCTACCTGCGGTTCACGGTTGGCCACAAGCACTTTCAGTTTACCGTGCTCCCCTTCGGCCTTACCAGCGCCCCACGGGTGTTCACAAAGGTGATGGCGGTGGTCGCAGCTCATCTGCGCCGGTTAGGGGTTTCAGTCTTCCCCTACCTCGACGACTGGTTGTTGAAGGCGGGCTAGCCCCAGACAGTCGTCAGCCACCACCAGACAACGGTAGACCTCCTGCACCAGCTGGGGTTCTCCATCAATGTGCCGAAGTCACACCTGTGCCCCTCTCGGAAGCTCCTCTTCATCGGAGCGGTTCTCGGCTCGACGCGGTTTCGGGTTTATCCACCCGAACAGCGGGTTCGGGATATTCAGGCTCTGATTCCTCTCTTTCAGCCTTTATCCCTAATCTCGGTCAGGTTGACGCTGCGGCTTCTGGGGCTGATGGCTGTGAGAAGTTGGCCTGATATATAGTGCTCACTATTCTAGTGATCACTTTGTATCATACCAAACAACCCTTATTGATGATTGGTTGTAAGTCAACCTTTCAGACCAGCTATCCTAGTAGCATGGACACGAGCAGTCTTCAGGCTAAACTCTAGAGGGCGTGTTAAGCCAGCTGTTTTACCGTCACATTTACCCCTTGAACACCAAGTGAAAGGACACCACACAAGTTGTTATAAAAATATAAGATATTTATTAATAACAGTTCTACCCTGAACTCTTTATGAGTCAGGGAGCTAAGCACAATACCAAACTCTTACGAAAATACTTAAAGTTGCACAATTTACACAAATGCCCGAGGGGCACGAAAAACCATATACACAAAAAGTGGAATGCGAAATACTAGCAGGTAAGTAACAAGATCGAGAGGCTTCAGGATCGCTAGGACTACACTACTGAACCCTAAGGTTAGGAGCAGGAGGCCTAGGGAGATCGGTTGCAGAGTGTGCACTCTCACGCGGGATGCGGGAAGAAGTCTATGGATGCTAGATTTCGTAAAGTTAGTGTTATCGGACGAATCCGACTAGTTAGGCTGCAAACGAAAAAGGATCTGGACACTTAGATAGTGAACCTACGTGGGAGCACCGAAATGCTCGAATTACCTAGCCCAGGGGCTGCGGCTGCATGTGGTTCAAAAGACGTCGGGAATCCTCGTTACAGCCTATGGAGCCTGAAAGAAGAAGTTGCTGGCAGGCGACCAGTGATGAAGTTCGATGGGATCCAAGCCTGGATCGGAGTTGAAGATGACCTGAAAGCAGAGGGGACTCAATTCTTGATCACTAGCCAGTGATCAGATGGGCACCAGGATGGCACCGGACGAAGTCACCTCGACCAGGTGAGTGGGCGACGCTGGGCTCTGCAGTCTCTCGGACCAGGAGGTGTTGTCGGCGACCAGGATGGAGGGGCGAGCTGTCCCACGAAGGTGTCTGCTGTCGGCGCTGCTGAAACCAGGATTGGAGCAACAAGCCTTGGCAAAGGCAAGCCCACGCGGTGGACTCAAGATGGCGTCTGGAGTGGACCAGGAGGGTCCGGGGTGCTCCTCTGTTGGAGGGGAGCGAGGGCCAGTCTGGAGCAACCAGACCAGCGATGGAAGTGTCGTGGTTCGTCGTCAGGAGGGCCACAGGCCAGCAGGCAAGTAGCCGGACAACGCGGTGAGCAGCAAAGAGCAGAAGGGCCCCACGCAGATCTCGTGGATGCTGGGAGGCTGGACTTCGGTGCTGGAACTGCTCAGGGTTAGGGCTTCTCAAACCCCAGTGCACTTACTCGAGGGTCGTGCTGGTGAAGCGTCGTGCAGGTCTTGAAGATGGCCGGTCCCACGGGTCTCGTCACACCCACGAATCTCAGCTGGGCTGGATGATGTAGGTAGAGGTCGGAGATGGCGGGAAGACCGGGTCTCTTCGAGCTGGGCAGTCTTGATCCAGAGGATGGACGTGCAGCAAACCGCAAGAGCTTCAATGGTGCCTGCTGGTGCAGGGTGGCTACTCCTTAGCCACAAGGGAGAGTCTTCAGAAGAGTCAAGAGTTCCTTTCGTGGAAAGTAGTTTCAAGATTCAAGATTATCTAATTTGGGAAGGGGGCCTGCTCCTACCTTTATCCTAAGAAAAGGGGCTGGCACGCGACTAAGTCCTGCCCTATGGGTGGGACTAGGAGGGGGGTGGTTACACCCCTCTCCTTTGTCCGGTCTCCCCCCAGCTCAGGGGCTGGTGTGCCGCAGGAACTGGTTTGAGCCGGCATATGCACAGTGAGCACCGGGGTGCCACTTGCAGTCACCTTCCTTTCAGCCCTGCCTACCTGGGATACACAAAATCCTGTCTGGGATGGTGCTGGCACCGCCCCTGACAGGAAACCCTTTGTCCATGCCTCCGTTGCTGGAAGGACTCCCAGCAGCAGGAGGGCAGACTTGTGTCTCGGTGGCAGCATCCATTTTGTGGAGCTGAGGCTATGTCTGACTTTAACCGGGGTTCACAGTTACATACATGTCGTGTCCCTCTAGAAGGGTGGAATGCTAACCCCGTTGCCAGAATTGGCGAGGGGTTAGTATTCCAATTCGTATGACACCTTACTTGACATGTTTTGATAATGCTATGCCAAAGTTAGCATTTAACCGCGAGGATTATAAGGCACTTAAGAGTATATGGTATAGCGTTATCATGGAACAGCTATTTGTACTTGGTTCCGCAAGCTGCAAACGGGCTCAGCTCATGCCAGAGCACCATCTCACATAATTCCAAGCACTCTGCCTTCAGGATCGATAAGGCCTGCCATAGGAGTGACTGATAGGAATGTATGTGTCCATTTTAGGGTTAGATATAGGAATACTATATCTAAAGCAAAGGGTGTTTACACCACCTTGCCCCAGCTGTCGTGCAGCCAGTTGTGTCTGTTTGGGTGGCCAGCCAGGGGTGGCATAATACATGCTTCAGCCCCTGGTAGGCCCTGGGTACACCCATACCCTGGATACCTAAAGTATGCTGTCCAGGGACTGATAAGGTGGCCCAGTACCAATTGGTACAATGCACCTAAGGTACATGGTTGTAATTTAGAGAGAGAACAGCTAGGCTGTGGGTCTGATTAGCAGGCCCACAGCCAGGGAAAGTCGTAAACCAGTGAAGCAAAAAAGCAAAAATCTGGGGTGGCCATGGGATTGCAGACCCCACTCTCCTACAATGGCCTCCGGCATCCTTCTGGTGCATCACGCCCGGTGGCGGATGCGGGCTCTGCAGTGGGACCTGAAGTTTCAGTGGGCCCAGCATCAGGGCAACCTCTCCGACCATGTCCTGATCTCGGAGGGTACTGCGAGACAGCTGCAGTGGTGGCTCACGGACCGCGATTGGGTCAGCGGCAGATCCCTCTCCCTTCCCCAACCGGAGCACGTAGTTGTGACGGACGCGTCCCTCCAGGGCTGGGGAGGCCACATGGGAGAGGCGGAGATTAGAGGAATCTGGTCTCCGGCGGAGTCCCGGCTCCATATCAACCTTTTGGAGCTGCGGGCGATTCGTCTAGCACTGAAGGCATTCCTCCCCTCTGTTCGGGGGAGTGTAGTGCAGGTGTTCACGGACAACACCACCGCCATGTGGTACTGCAACAAACAGAGCGGGGGTGGGGTCGTGGACCCTTTGCCAGGAGGCTCTGCTCCTCTGGCAGTTGCTGGAACATCAGGATGTGACCCTGGTGGTTCAACACCTGGCAGGTTTGCTGAACGCCAGGGCGGACAAGCTCAGCCATCGGTGCATGATGGATCACGAATAGCGTCTGAACTCGGATGTGGCGCAAGGCCTCTTTCAGCAGTGGGGAGAGCCTTGGTTAGATCTATTCGCCACAGAAGAGAACGCGCAATGTCATCAGTTCTGCCCGTTGGAAGTTCCAAGGCGGCACTCGCTCGGAGACGCTTTTCGTCGCGAGTGGAGTTTCGGTCTGTTGTACGCCTTTCCGCCTATACCACTTCTGCCCAGAGTGCTGAAGACGATCAAGCGCGACTGGGCCCAATTCATCCTTGTGGCTCCGGACTCGGCACGAAGGTACTGGTATCCGGAGCTACTCAGTATGTCAGTCGATCCCCCGGTTCGTCTGCCGCTTCAGGAGGACCTTCTGTCGCAGCAGCAGGGGACGGTCCTCCACCTGAACCTGTCCAGTCTCCACCTCCATGCTTGGAGATTGACCGGCGACAGTTGAGGCCATTTGACGAGCCTCCTGAAGTCTGTAATGTCATTCTGGCAGCCAGGCGTCCCTCCACAAAAACGGTATACGCCTGCAGGTGGAATAGATTTGTGGCATGGTGCACAGCAAAGGCTGTGGATCCCCTTTCTGCCCCTCTTTCTGAGGTTCTTCTCTTCCTCCTTTCTCTTGCCCAGCAGGGCTCTGCTCTGGGCACTATCAAGGGCTACCTTTCTGCCCTTTCAGCCTTTCTAAGGCTGCCTGATCAACCTTCTTTGTTCAAGTCCCCTATTGTAAACCGCTTTCTCAAGGGCATCACACACACGTTCCCTCCTGTTCCGTTTGTGATGCCTCAGTGGGACTTGAACCTTGTTCTTACCTTCCTGATGTGCGCCCCCTTTGAGCCACTTCACAACTGTCCTCTCCGCCTTCTTACTCTGAAGACTGCTTTCTGGGTTGCCATCTCCTTTGCCAGGAGAGTGAGTGAGCTCCAGGCACTTTCATGTACACCCCCTTTCCTTTCTGCCCATCCGGACAAGGTTGTGTTGCGTACTAAGCCATCTTTCCTGCCCAAGGTTGTCACAGCCTTCCATATCGGGCAGTCTATCACCTTGCCCACCTTCTTTCCGCCACCGCATCCCTCTAAAGAGGAAGAGCGGCTCCACCGTCTGGACCCAAAACGTGCGCTTTCCTTCTACTTTGATCGCACACGCCAGTTCCGGGTGGATGACCAACTCTTTGTTGGTTACGTGGGCGCTAAGAAGGGAAAAGCGGTGGATCATCTTGTGTATCCAGGCATGTTACTCCTTGGCTAAAAAGAAGCCCCCTGTTGGATTGCGGCTCATTCCACCCGAGCCACGGCGACTACAACTGCCCTGGGCCGGGGAGTGCCCTTGCAGGACATTTGCCAGGCAGCTACATGGGCCTCGCTGCACACGTTTGCAAGACACTACTGCCTGGACAGTCAAGTCCGGAGGGATGACTTCTTTGGCCGTTCCGTCCTCCAGGATTTTCTGGTGTGATTATTGGTTCGCAGACCCACCACCGGGGTTGGTATTGCTGGGGTATCTATTCTAAGGTAAGGAATCTATCACTAAGGTGTCTCTTTCAGATACACAAGTTACTACTTGTGTAACGATATATCTGTAAGAGACATTAGTTAGTGATAGATTCCTTAACGACTCACCCATCCTCCCCGTTCTGCGAACCGATATCTAGGGTTAAGGTCATCCCCTTTCAGGGCCCTAGTTTCAATGGCACCTGTGTTGGTTTTTAACATGGCTCGGTGCTTCTGGCGCGGAAAAGCTGTGTCTAAGAACTGACGTAAGCACGCGGAGGCGGCGTCTAAGTACTCCGACGACGTCATCACGGCGCCCACGATGCCGACGACGGACGCGGAGCCGCAGACGATGCCTACTGACGCGCAAGGATACTGCTACGCAAAAAAATTCCGGATCCAGTCTGACGCTTGGGGATATTCTAAGGTAAGGAATCTATCACTAACTAATGTCTCTTACAGATATATCGTTACACAAGTAGTAACTTGTGCTTTAGCACGCCTACAAGCCAATGTAGGACAAGCAGTACTAAAGACACTTTTCCATACAACTGCAACATCTATTGGTTAGGCACAACTTTGGGAGAACACTGCTATATAGTCTATGCAAAGCATGTGTATCTACAGCACACATGCCTCGAACGGATTATGTTACTTTCCCAGTATGCATCTGTTCTTCGCATGTAGAGCTGTAGATTCACATGTGCCCTCCCACCACCCTGGACACCTGTAGTTGTTGCAGTTCTCTTTATATACATTACATAGGCATGGGCATCTCTTTACTACACTCACTCACTCGATTCTCACCCTCTTGCGGGAAAACAATCTTACCAATGGAGTCGATGCCCAATGCGCACTATCACCAAAAGGAGGAGTCACCTTACCTCATGACTCGAAAGACTCCTTCGAAGAAAAACAACTTGCAAACATCCAGACCCAATACTAGATGGCAGGAGTATGCAAAGCATGTGAATTTACAGCTCTACGTGTCAAGAACAGATGCTTACTGCGTAAGTAGCCTATTTAATATAGAGCACAACTGTAGCTTCAGATTAAGCTTCCCTTTGCTTAGGAGAGACCGGCAGGAGCTAAGGGTTACAGCTTGCAAACAGTTTGTATCACTAGAACAGGGTATAGGGTGAGACACTTAACTGCACTCAATCTAGTAAATATTGGTCTCGTTATATCTGGGGGTGCCAAGAACCTGAAGCCATATACCCCTAGGCCTCCAGAATCAGTGCCAAGGCACTGTACACAATTCAAAGAAATAGTTCGGCACACCATATAATGTACAATAAGTAATATCTTCACAAAGTAGCTACTTTGTGAAGATTGAAAATAAAGAAAGAAAAGAATATATAATGGCTTACTGATATATTTTTTGACCTCTCTGATATTACTTATTGTACATTATATGGTGTGCCGAACTATTTCTTTGAACAGCTTGCAAACAGCACTGTTTTCAACTGTGCCTTTAACAGGCTTTCGTACAATATATAATGGAGTGAGAGAGGGAGAGGGTTCTAAAGGCCCGGCAACAGAACCGAGAAAGATCTGCCTCCTGCTCTGCGATAGCTGAGGATGCACTGGAGGTTGAGATTAGATAAGCGGGAAGCCCTTGCAGGAGGGTAAGGTTGGAGCATGTCTTGAATGTATGTGGGACCTCTTTAGTGGAGAGCTCTGTGAGTGATCATAAGTACTTCGAATTTGATCCTGGAATTAATTGGTAGCCAGTGAAGTTCTTTGAGTCCTAGTTTGATAGACTAATGTTTGGGGATTTCAGAATAAGCCACGCTGTGACATTTGGAAATGCGTCAGTGGGGACACCAGACACTGGGGGATGCCTAATTAGATTATGTTGACATAATTAGCCTGGAAGTGATAGATGCATGTGCAGTACCCTTGCGGGTTTCCAGTGGCATGTATTTTAAAAGCTGTCTCAAGGTTTTAAATATACTGAAGCAGATGGCTGCCATGGCCTTTACGTGGGGTTTGAAGGAGAGAGGGCTGTTGATCATGACCCCTAGGTTTCCAAGAACTGTGGACTGGGGAATGGATAGAGGTGGATCCCAAGTCAGATGGCCAGAGGCTTAAGGCATCAAGGGGGCAACAGACCCAAACATCAAAATGTCTGTTCTATCAGAATTTATGTTGTAGACAACTGTTATGCATCCATTGAGCAAAGCATTTGAGACAGCTCTGAAAATTCCCAATAACAGTGTCAAGTTGATGGAAGGGTTGCATACGTTGAGTATCGTCCGCATAGGATACAATATTCATACCCCAACTTTGCACCCGCAGAGCTAGCAGGGCCAAATAAATGTTAAAAAGAGTTGGACTTCGTCAAGAGCCCTGGGGGACATCACAGGTTACGGCCCTAGAATGGGAGGTGGGGGGCAAGAGGACATCTGCCTGTTGCCTATCTGCTAGGAAGGGTCAGGTCTATTTAGGAGCGTGGCCCATGATACCCTTCTCCTCCAGCCTTTGTAAGAGGATGAGTTGAGACACAGTATCGAAAGTGGTGGAGAAGACTAGTAGGATGACTTCTGCCTTCTGCCCTGAGTCAAGGTTGTTTATTCACTGACTACAAAAAGGGGTAGTTCTGTACAGAACTCCACCAGGATGAATGTCAAATCTTTAAATTCCTCAAAAGGAAGGTGCACCAGGAAAGCAGTTAATTTTCGCAAGTTTAAGTCCATCATCTTCATTTATTAATCCTTTGTATTATACAAATTTAAAATTCAGCGAACACATTTCTTTCCTTGATACATATGAACTTCATCAGGGCTGAAACAATCACATCAAAGAAAGTATAAATCACCACATCCAAAACATATATAATGACACTACGTTCTTACATACAGTAAAAACAAAACACATTTAAATCTCTGTGTCTCATAGAAATCTCGTCCTAAATATAGGTTTTTAGCACATCACAAAAAGGAAAAAAACATACTGAATGTGATGTGACACAAAGCAGCCCACATATACATACATTTATAACCATCAAAGATCCCATATTGGACCCAACAGAACAAAAGCTAACATTTAGTATACTGAACTATGTACGAATATTATTCACATATATGCATATATACCTCATCCTATCCCACCTCAGTTGAATATATATTAAAAACTAGAATTTCTATAAATAAACATCATGTTCATTAAAAAGTAAAAAACGTATTGAATTGTGTATATGTATTAGAGAGCCAATTGGACTGTGCCTATTGCCCGTTTCAGTCCAAATTTCAAACTACTAATACAACACTTCAAAACACGATCTCTCAAATATATTGATATTAGAAGACAGATCGCACCTTAAAATACATTACGTCTTGATCACAATACTTGAAAATGTTTATTGACTAACCACCCTAGGACAACTAGTGGGGTTAAATTTATCCCGTATAAAGGGACCATATCTTGTCCCCCCTCGAGACTCATATAAAAGAAAAACCTTTAGTCCAAGAGTACAATATTTCGTGGATCTCTCATTCTAGTCCAAACAATGTCATTATGTATGTAGTCACATATCTTGCTCTAGAATTAGCATTAACGGGTAAGGTCACAATGGAACCAGTGGTAATCCAATAGCACTTATCCTTTTATTATGTCACCACTGCCATTAAAGACATAAATAAATAGTCACCCGAAATAACGAACAAGTCATACGGACAATATCGGATTAGATATTGAACATGTGTGCATGATGCAAATTTACCAGATTTGTATATAAATGATTTCCCAAAAATATAGAAGGTCCCTCCTCGACTACGCTGGAAACATTAACTACAAATCAGTGTGTAACTAGAAGTAGGTCAAACTGCCCCGATGTGCAAACCGCATCGATATCTACTAATAAGCCCCCCCTTCACCATGTGTAGACATACCAGAGTCAAATGCACAGCAACAATAACCTGCGGTCTGTGTTCAAATGTGCACGCCATTTTCGCCCGTCTTAAAATACCTAACGGACATGGCCTCACAAGCCTACGTGAACCAGGACGGTGATACAGGTCACGTGATAGGTGTAGTTAGGGAGACCGCCATGTCAGAATGGCAATCGCTTTCCTGCATTCCACTATAAGCTATGCCATTTGGCACAGTAACATATCCATATCTTATTGTTCCACACAACAGACAAGGATATCGAGCAAAGAGATAATCTGATCGACTTCTAGCTACAGATTCCTTATTTCTAAATTTCCCAGGCTTCAGGCTGTATCCGGACCGGACATTTTTGCTGAGCAATACCCCTTGCGTGCGACATCGGGTGGCTCCATTCAGCTCCGCGTGTCGTCAATGACCTCGGCAGCGTCTGTTATCAAGTTGCGGTGCCTGCATAGGCGCCACCCAGGCACGCAAATGTCTTTTCTTTCCGCGCCTTTTAAGTGCCGATCCAGGAAGAGCTAACCCTCTGCCGCTGTTTGTCAGGCTTTTTTCTCTACTTTTGTCAATATTTTTGATAACTTTGTGTGCAAGGGATGTTGGGTAGGGTGACCGGTTTTGAACCGTGCGGGACTTGTTCCAGAACAATGTCGGTTACCAATACCCACCGCGTATGTCTGTGATGTCTTGAACGCTACCCCAATTCGAAGTCATGTTCAGACTGCCAGGCGATGGCTCCGAAGACCTTGAGTGAGCGGGCGTTGAAGTTGCTTGTCACCGTTGAGCGAGACTCCGAGGAGGTCACGACCCAGTACGAAGAAAAGGAGGTTGCTGGATCACTTACGGAGCCCTGTGTCCTCTTCCTCCCATTCAAGGTCATCTGGACACTTGGAGAATATGCAAACAAGTCGTCGTCCAAGCAGACTTTGACTTCATCTCAACTGGCGTCGGTCATCGAAAGAGGTTAGGAGCACAGATGCTCTAGGCACGGGTCTGTGGAGCCGGAGGCAGAGTTGACTTTGCGCCTCCCTCCTCCATTTCCGGGCGCTGGAACAACTCCTGCTGAAATGAAGGATTTTACGAGGCCATGCGCAGCGTATTTGATCGAAACAACCTTGTTGGTGAGCCCTCAAGCCCCGCGGGGTCGGTAGGGGCCCCATCGGCGGCCACGGCGCTGGTGGGGCCTCAGGGATCCGATCTCTGACCCGGTTCAACGCCGGTCGTACCAACAGTGCCTTCCCCGGTTTGAACTCGAAGTCGGTGCCAGCGCCGGCAGCTGTTGGTGCCTCAAACCCCATCCCCGACCACACGGAGCTGGAAAGGCATCATCCGCCGCCGATTCCGACAGGACCCAGGGTTACTATGTTGTCGGCTGAGCACTTTGTGGATGTGCTAGGCTCAGTAGAGGAATGAGAAGAATCTGGAGACCCTCTAGAGAACCAGGATGCCTCTGAGGAGACATTGGACTGGTATGGGGAACTTGGAGAAGCCATTGGTCTGTATACTTCCCCAGACTCTGGCATGCTTTCTCCATCTACAGTGGCTATGGAGGGGGGGCGTCCTTTGCTATGGTGGTTAAGAGGGCAGCTTAGGTCCTGGAACTGCCCTCAGTGCAGGTCAGGACTAATCTCTAGACCGAAGTGCTGCAACCTGGGACTTCCACCTCTGATCCCCTTTTTCCCTTTGATGAGGCACTTATGGACATCCTACCAGGAACTTGGTCCAAACCTAGCAGAGGAGCTCCTGTGAACAAGACGATTCCATGCCGCCATCGCCCAGCACTGGATGAGCCAGCACCCCACCCCAGAACATTTTGTGGTGAAGGCCTCTACTTCCCAGGGCACATTCCCTTCTGCCCCTCTGGATAGGGAATCCAAGAGACTGGATTCATTTGGTAAGAAGATTTTATTCCTCCAGTCTGGCATTGCGGTAGGTGAATACCACATGCCTATTGGGCATTTCTCCCACTCTCTTTGGGAGACGGTTGTGCAGGTGCTGCCACAAGTCCTGGAGGAGGCCTGGGCTGTGCTTTCCCAAGCTGTCAAGGACGGGAGAGATACTACAAAATTCCCCATACGGTGTGGTTTAGATACAACCAATTTGCTGGGCAGGTATATTTTGACAACGGTGGCCTTGAGTCCTCACACCTGGCTTCGCACAACTGGCTTCCCGGGGGATGTCCAAGCCAATTCGATGGACATGCTTTTTGATGGAACCTGCCGTTTTGGGGAAAAAGGCAGACTCTGCCCTGGTCGAGTTGAAGGACTCTAGAGCTACGGCCAGATCCTTGGGCCTCTCCACTCCTCATGGCCAGTCTTCCTTTCGCCCCTTTAGTGGCAATGGAAGGGGTTTCCAGCTGTGTCAGCATATCCTATGCTCTGTCCGGCACAGACGGCCCAAGCTGTGCGTGAACATGGATGCGGTACATTCAGTCCTCTGAATGTAGGCCAGAAGTAGTCTACCACACTGCCCCCGACAGCCGCAGCCTCCAAGCACTTCTAGGCTGACTCTGCAGGACCACACTACTCCAGTGGATGGGAGTATTCGTCATCTTCCCCACTGGAGATCTATAACAGCAGACAAGTGGGTCTTGTAGATCGTCCAGGAAGGCTATTCTCTTCCTTCCCTTTCTTTTCCTCCTACTATTCTGCAGAGTCAGGAACGGCTGGCGGGGGGTCACTTAAAGATCCTCCAAGAGGAAATTACAGCTCTTTTGGCCAAAGGGGCTATAGAAAGCGTTCCCTAGACCAAGGAGACTGGTTGGTGGCGTTGGACCTGCAGGATGCGTATTTTCACATTCCCATCCTGCCAGGCCACAGGCGCTACCTGCAGTTCTAGGTAGTCCACGAGCACTTTCAGTTTACCGTGCTCCCCTTCGGCCTTACCAGTGCCCCTTGGGTGTTCACCAAGGTGATGAGGGTGGTTGCAGCTCATTTGCGCACGTTAGGAGTTTGTCTTCCCCTACCTCTAGGACTGGCTGTTGATGGCATCCTCACCCCAGGCAGTCATCTCCCACCTTCAGACTACGGCGGACCTACTGCATTCGCTGGGGGTCCCTATAAACGTGCCGAAGTCATACCTGACTCCTTCTCAAAGTTCCCTTTCATCAGAGCTGTTCTGGACACAGTGCAGTTTCGGGCTTATTCTTCCGAGCTTCGAGTCCAGGATATTCTGGTTATGATTCTGATATTTTAGCCTCTATCCTGGATTTCGCTGAGTTTGACTCTGAGGCTGTTGGGCCTCATGGTCTTCTGCATCCTGTTGGTAAGACACGCAAGATGGCATATGCAGACTCTGCAGTGGGACTTGAAGTTCCAATGGGCACATCATCAGGGAAATCTCACCGACGTGGTTCAGATTTAAGAAGAAACTATGAAGGATCTGCAGTGGTGGTTAACGAACCAAGATTGGGTCAAAGGCCGATCAGGGGTCACTGGTCTCCAGCGGAGACGAGGCTTCACATAAATGTCAAGGGGAAGTTGGTGCAGGTGTTCACGGACAACACCACCGCCATGTGGTCCTGCAACAAGCAAGGCAGGGTGGGGTCATGGACCCTTTGTCAAGAGGCCCTGCGTCTCTGGACATACCTGGAATATCTGAAAGAAACACTTTAGTTCCCTACCTTAGAATATCCCCAGCGTCGGACTGGATCCGGAAAGTTTTTTCGTCAGCAGTACCCCTGCGCATCAGTAGGCGTCGTCCTGTGGCTCCGCGTCCGTCATCAGGGTCGTGATCGCCAGAATGACTTTGCTGTACTAAGATGCCGCCCTTGCGCGCTGAAGTCAGTCTTTTTTTCGCGCCCGTAAGTGCAGATCCGGGAAGAGCGTACCCTTAGTCACTTTTTGACTAACTTTTTGGACATTTTTGTCTATATTTTTCGAGTCGACTCGACTCCTGGTGCCAGTTGGGATGCCCGGTTTCAAGCGGTGTGACATCTGTCACCAAATGATGTATGTTGCCGACCCCCACTGCTGGTGTCTCTACTTGGGGGCCAACCATGATGATAAGTCGTACCCCGACTGCTGGGCCTTGACGTCGAAGGGTAGGCGGGAGCCTTCCTGTAAGCTCCTCGAGCTCCGGCAGTCGGCTCCGCGCCGCTCGAGGTCCCGGTCGAGGAGGAGGTCGAGGGACCGGTCGCAGAGGCGCAGTCCTCATCGATTGTCTGGATCCAAGTCCTCGCACTCTGGTAAGTCGAGCCATGGCAAAAAAGTTGAAGAAGCATCGCTCTTCAACTTTCCCTCGCCTGTCGCGTGACTCGGCTGAGAGTTCAGGTTGTACCTCCCACACGGCTCCGGCGGGGCCCGCGCAGTCTCAACCGGTCCCACACACTCCGGTCCCTAGACTCAATGCGACTCTGGAGCAGATCAGAGATTTCCTTGTGGCCATGAGGACTCTTCCTGCTGTCGAGACCCGCCTGCGCGCCTTCGGGCCCCCCAGGTCCGACTGGGGGTCCTTGCCCTGTGTTGCCGGCGGCTTCGGCGCTGCCGGCGACTTCAGTCCCGGTGCCGCAGGACCCAGTGGGATCCAGGCCTGGACACCGGTCGACACTAGTTAACCTTACGACTCCTCCGCTGGCCTCCACAGTGGCACCTCCGGTACCGTCCTAGGAAGACGCCATCCCCGATTTCAGCCCCGGCCTGGGCTCGGCGTCGGAGCTGCACCGACTGGTGAGCTTTTCACCTATGCCAAGGCTCTGTCATTTTTGCCTGTTTTTTTCAGGACACGGATGAAGGGGAGGACTGGGAGGGGCCCGAGAACCCTCTGGCACAGCAGTGCCAGTTATGTCAGGACTGGGCAGATGAGCTGGGGGAGGCCAGTGGTCTAGACACTTCGCCTGACAATGGTTTTCTCTCTCCTCCTTCCGTGGCTACAGAGGAGGGGGGCAACTTATGCTGTGGTGCTGCACAGGGCGGCCACGGCCCTGGACCTTGAGCTCCCTGCAGTGGCCATGAGGACTAACCTCCTCACCAAGGTGCTTCAACCGCCAGTAAGCTCTTCGGAGCCTCTGCTACAGTTTAATGAGGCCCTCACTGACATTCTGATGGGTCCAAGCCCACCACAGTTAACCCTGTGGATCATAACGTGGCCCAACGTCACCGCCGAGCTCCGGGTGACCCCTGCTTTCTGTCCACCCATCCCACCCCTGAGAGCCTGGTTATCCAGGCCTCCACGTCCCAAACCGCATTCCCTACCACACCCCCGGACCGGGAGTCCAAAAGGCTGGAACCGTTTGGCAAGAAACTGTTTTCCTCTGTCAGTCTAGGGTTGCGGTCCATTATTACCGCATGCCTTTTCGGCCGTTAAACCCATTCTCTGTGGGATACGGTGACAGACGTGCTGCCCCAGTGTCTGGAGGAGGCCAAGACATGGCTCGCCCAAGCTCTTGCTGACGGGCGGGATGCAGCACAATACTCCATTTGATGTAGACTTGACACCACGGACTCGCTGGGCAGAGCGATTGCAATGGCAGCGGCGATTTGTCGTCTGGCTGAGATCCACCAACTTTTCAGAGGATGAACAGAACACTCTCATGAACATGCCTTTTGATGGCCGTCGCCTCTTTGGCGACAAGGTAGATAGCGCGCTGGAGCGCTTTAAGGACTCCAGGGCTACAGCCAAGTCCTTGGGCCTTTTGGCCCAGCGCCAGCAAACTTCTGCTTTTCGTCCCTTTCGTGGCCAAGGAAGGGTCGCCCCCGCACGTTCGTCCAGCCACAGGCCGCAGAACCAACCTCAACGCGGTCGCGGATGTGCATTCCGCCGTGGCGGAGCAGGGTGTCAGAGAGCCGGTCAGTCCACATCTGCTCCCGCAGCATCTGCCTCGAAGCCTTCCTAGTCCGAACTTTTCAGGCCAATTCCACGCCAGTGGGAGGCAGGGTTCGCCATCACCTGCTCCACTGGCGTACCATCGCTTCGGACAGGTGGGTGCTGCACATTGTCCGAAGGGACTACTCCCTCCCCTTCAAGGCGACCCTTCCGGCCATGCCACCGCAATACCACCGCATGTCGGGAAATCACTTGCAACTTCTGCAAGAGGAAGTTACGGCCCTCTTGGCCAAGGGGGCCATCGAGCGCGTTCCTGGGCCAGAAGTAGGACGTGGTTGCTACTCCCACTACTTTCTGGTACCCAAGAATGGCAAAGGGGGCCTGCGCCCTATCTTGGACCTCAGGAGCGTTGACGTCTTCCTCCAGAAGGAGAAGTTCATGGTGCTGACTTTAGCTCAGGTTCTGGCTGCCCTAGACCCTGGAGACTGGTTGGTAGCGTTGGACTTGCAGGACGATTATTTCCGGATTCCCGTCCTGCCGGCCCACAGGCGCTACCTGCGGTTCACGGTAGGCAATGAGCACTTTCAATTTACTCCCCTTCGGCCTCACCAGTGCCCCTCGGGTGTTCAGAAAAGTGATGGCTGTGGTCTCAGCTTATCTGCGCAGATCAGGCGGGCTCGCCCCAGACGGTCATCTCCCACCTCCAGACTATGGCCGACCTCCTGCATTTGCTGGGGTTCTCCATCAATGTGCCGAAGTCGCACCTGATACCCTCTCAGAAGCTCCTCTTCATCGGAGCGGTTTCTGGACTCGGCGCTGTTTCGGGTTTATCTTCCCGAGCAGCGGTTTCGGGATATTCAGGCTCTGATTCAGATCTTTCAGCCTTTATCCCGCGTTTCGGTCAGATTGACCCTACGGCTTCTGGAACTGATGGCCTCCTGCATACTGCAGGTGCATCACGCCAGGTGGCGGATGCAGGCTCTGCAGTGGGTCCTGAAGTTCCAGTGGGCACAGCATCAGGGCAACCTGTCCGACCACGTCCTGATCTCAGAGGGCACTGCGAGACCGCTGCAGTGGTGGCTTACGAATCACGATTGGGTCCATGGCAGATCCCTCTCCCTTCCCCAACCGGAGCACACAGTGGTGACGGATGCGTCCCTCCTGGGTTGGGGTGGCCACATGGGAGAGGCGGAGATCAGAGGCCTCTGGTCTCCAGCGGAGTCCCGGCTCCACATCAACATGTTGGCGCTTCGGGCAATTCGACTTGCACTGAAACCTTTCCTTCCCTCTGTCTGGGGAAGTGTAGTGCAGGTATTCACAGACAACACCACCTCCATGTGGTACTGCAACAAGCAAGGCGGGGTGGGGTCGTGGACCCTATGCCAGGAGGCTCTGCTCCTCTGACATGGCTGGAACAGCAGGGCATCACCCTGGTGTTTCAACACCTGGCTGGTTCCCTGAATGCCAGGGCAGACGAACTCAGCCGTCTGTGCATGATGGATCACGAGTGGCATCTGAACTCGGATGTGGCGCAAGGTCTCTTTCAACAGTGGGGAGCCTTGGTTAGATCTATTTGCCACCGAAGAGAACGCGCTATGTCATCAGTTCTGTGCGTTTGAATTTCCAAGGCGGCACTCGCTCGGCGACGCTTTTCGTCACGGTTGGAGCTGCGGTCTGTTGTAAGCCTTTCTGCCTATACCACTTCTGCCCATAGTGCTGAAGAAGATCCGGCGCGACCGGGCCCAAGTCATCCTTGTTACTCTGGATTGGGCACGAAGATGCTGGTATCCCGAGCTACACAATATGTCAATCGATCCCCTGATTTGACTGCCTCTTCAGGAGGACCATCTGTCGCAGCAACAGGGGACGGTCCTCCACCCGAATCTGCCCAGCCTCCACCTACATGTGTGGAGATTGAGCGGCGACAGTTGATGCCATTTGACTTGCCTCCTGAGTCTGTGATGTAATTCTAGCAGCCAGGCGTCCCTCCACAAAAATGGTATACTCCTGCAGGTGGGAGACATTTGTGGCATGGTGCACAGCAAAGGCTGTGGATCCTCTCTGCCCCTCTTTCAGAGATTCTCCTCTTTCTTCTTTCCCTGGCCCAGCACGGCTCTGCTCTGGGCACTATCAAGGGCTATCTTTCGACCATTCCAGCCTTCTTGAGGCTTCCTGATCAGCCTTCTCTTTTCATTTCCCTTGTTATAAATAGATTCTTGAAAGGCATTACTCACATGTTTCCTCCTGTCCCCTTTGAATCTGGGACTTAAATCTGGTGTTAACCTATCTGATGTGTGCTCCCTTTGAGCCGCTCTATAACTGTCCCTTACATCTTCTAACTCTAAAGACTGCTTTCCTGGTTGCCAACACCTCTGCCAGAAGAGTGAGTAAGCTCCAGGCTCTTTCCTCTAAGCCTCCTTTCCTCTCTGTCCATCCGGACAAAGTTGTTCTGAGGACTCGTCCTTCTTTTCTACCCAAGGTGGTTACTGCCTTTCACATCGGGGAGACCATTACCTTGCCCACCTTCTTTCCGCCTCCGCATCCCTCAAAAGAGGAAGAGAGGTTCCACCGTCTGGACCCAAAACGTGTGCTCTTTTTTACCTCAACCGCACACAACAGTTCCGGGTGGATGACCAACTCTTTGTTGGCCACGTGGGCGCTACGAAAGGACGGGGCGGTGCACAAGCGAACCATCTCTCGGTGGGTCATTTTGTGCATCAAGATCTGTTATTCCTTATCTAACAAGCATTTACAATGCAATGGTTTTGCCTTTGTTAAAGTTTGAGCTATTGGCATTGCTCTTGACATTATTTTTATTTGTTTTTTTTAACATAAATAAATGGCATTGTCATTTACAATGCCACTAGCTTTATCTCTCGCAAATGACACACACAAACACACAGAGCCCCCCCCACTCACACACACAGAGCCCCACACACACACAGACAGCTTCCCACATACTATCACTATAAATGCAACACTAGCCGCACACTTTCACAACAAATGCAACACTCTGCTAACAACTACCTCCTCAACCGGGTACTGTCCGAAAATACTCCTCAGCGCCCCACAACTACGTATAAAGGGCTCTATAAATACTTCAAAAGGACTAAATTAATAGCGGTTACTGTGCTACTCTCAAATACAAGCAGGGTGAATATCACCACAAGAACATGGTCGGAGAGTATGGCGAAGCCGAAGCATACTTGCTCTTGCAATGATGCAGTGCTGTTCTACATGACGCCGCGTATTAACACACATTACGTGCAGTAGCAATGATGGCAAAGTGTCATGTTTGAGAGCGAGGCAGCGGTAGGGGGGCGGGAACTGGGAGCCGAGGCAGCGGTAGGGGTGCGGGAACGGGGCCGGGGAGACACGGGGAGCGAGGCAGCGGTAGGGGGGTGGGAACTGGGAGCCGAGGCAGCGGTAGGGGGGCGGGAACTGGGTCCGGAGACACGGAGAGCGGGAGAGGGGGTGGGAACGGGCAACTATGTCAGTCGGCGGAGCTCCGGTGTACTGCCCTCTGTCTTGAAGAGCCACACCCTACACTAACCTTAATCGTACACGCCATAAAGATATTTCTCTCTGGGGTGCCGTGTTTGTACAGCCTTTAAGCTCGCTGGCCTTCCTGTGCGCTCTGGGTCCCCTCCCTAGCTCTACAGATCCCGCCTGTATCTCACCATCTTGACTCTGTTGCAGTGTGTTGCCTCTTCCTGGAATGCAGCGCTTTTCTGGCTGCGCGAGACCTTTCTACGGGTGCCGACGTCACAGTGCTACACCAGGCAACAAAGCAAACGAGAGAAGGCGTGCAGCGGACAGCCCCTTCTGCCTAAAGCTGCCATCGGGCGCTGCGAGGTGAGGCGGACCTGGTCCCAGGACTCGTGGAGGGGGCGCCGAGTGCCGTCAATGGCGGACCAGATTCGGGGGCGTTCTCGGCTTTTGGCTGACGTAGCGTGACGTTGCCAAAAGCCAAAAATTCTCGGGAACGCCCCCGAATCTGGTCCGAGATTGACGGACAGAGCCCTCTCCCAATGGCTAGCCTCCATTTATGGAGCTAGCCAATGGGAGGAGGGGGAGTATACCCGACTGCACACACAACTCATAAGGTTTTTTGGCGCATGCGCACTGCGTACGCATCGCCAGTCAAAACCTAAAAAAAAAAAAAAAAAAAGAGAGAAGGAAGAAAAGCCTAGGCGTGCATGGAAACCTGCCACCATGAGGCCAAACTAGAGATCCAGCTCATTATGAAAATTCACATAAGAACCAACCTCTTCATCTTGACGTTTCTTAATACAATCAATGCGCTCCCTCTTTGAACTAAAAACATATATGATGCGCTACATATGGCTGTATTAGGTTTATCAAATAAATGATAGTCTGGCCTTAAACAATGAAAATACATACTTTAGAGTTTGAAACACCGTACCAGGCCTGTGAGAAGGGAAGTAGAGGGTGCCATTTAAACTAGACAACGACTAGAAACATAATATAAACATTACATACAGGTGCTTTGTAGAACAAAAAAACACAGGCGAGCTCAATATATATTTGATTTTCATACAGAACTAGTGGTACAGTTATGGGCTCAGTATGCCAAATTTTCCTTCATTAGGCAATTAATTGACTTAATAGATTAGGAACATAGATGCTAATTTAAGTGGAAAACATGCACGGGGATGTGTAGGAGTAGTTGAGACGGATAAGAAAATCAGCTCTAGAGATGGATGAGGGAAAATTAGATCAAAGCAATGATTATGTTAAAGCAATCATTGTTGAAAGAGTCAGGTCCTTAGTAACTTGTAGTATGTGAACATCCTGGGCGATGTTCCGGTTTGAACACTGAAACAGTGACTTTCACAAGCTTTGAGATTTCTTGTAAAATTATAGGGGCAGATTTACAAGCCCCTTGCGCCTCTTTTACGCCGCCGCTGCGTCACTTTTGTGACGCAGCAGCGGCGCGAAGGATGCACCATGGTGCGGGGTATTTACAACGTGACGCATCTGGGAGATGCGTCACGTTGTAAAGCCATGCGGCAGAAGGAGGCGTTCCGGCGCAGGGGGGAGGAGGGGTGGCGTTCCTGCACAGGAACACCTCCTAAAAGTGGCTGAGTGAAATCTACAAGATTTCACTCAGTCACTTTTAGGCCAATGCTGCGTCAAAACCCTGCGCCTGCTTGAAGCAGGCGTAAGGCTTGACAGTATTGGACAGATAGAGCCCCCGAGAGCATTGCTGGAGCTGCGCTGTGCTTGCGACGCAACTCCAGCAATGCGCCGCCTTTACGACACAGATGCGTGACGTATCCGTGACGTTTTTGCCCCATGGTGCGCCGCATTATAAATGCGGCGCACCATGGGTGGCGGAGCTGCGGCGCACAATAACTGGCGTATCCCTGGGGATGCGCCAGTTATTGTAAATCTGCTCCATAGTATTCAGAACAGGCCCTGCTGTTTTGTTTGCATGTACAGATGGCCAATAAGACATACACATACATTAGCAGGTAGCCAATAAACGTGATATACACGCCCTCTTCGGCCAAAAGTATCAACATTTGAGAACATGAGGAGAATGGATGTAAATATCTGGGCCACTCCACTTTAGAGGAAAAGCAAATAGAAACGAATCCTAACATTTTAAGGGAAAATTACCCCACCAGCCATTATATTAAATCCAAAATTGGAGGTTCTCCGTTCATCAAAGTTCAAATCATATTGAAAAGCTGGCCCAACTTGAACTTTTGACTGAAATACAGTTAAGTGACCTTTATTACTGTCTTCGAGAATACAGGTGGAAACGTTTACTTTTTCTTTAATATAAAAATGCATGTCACTTGACATCTAAGCAAGTATCCCAGC
The DNA here is from genome assembly GCF_964261635.1 of Lissotriton helveticus. Taxonomy (NCBI): domain Eukaryota; kingdom Metazoa; phylum Chordata; class Amphibia; order Caudata; family Salamandridae; genus Lissotriton; species Lissotriton helveticus. The sequence goes on from NC_136073.1 coordinate 373,027,140, forward strand.
AAGACGACAACAAACGGCCTGTGAGCAGCTGAAGTACGTGCATATTTGTCAAACAGGGATATAACCTAAAATTGCATATTAAAAAGGTCTTCCCCTCTAAACTGATTTTTACACACCCGACCTTAACAATTCGGGTATCACATTAAGTCTATGCACTGGGGTGACAGGTTCAAACCCTGGGCCTTCATCAAAGATTGCCCTGAAGACGTTTCAGCCGAAGTTCAGATGGGCCAAGGTGTAAATACAAATACACACACAGATACAACGGAACAATAAAATATCTCCTAAAATAAATATGCTACCCATGGTCAGTCCTGAATACATAAATTAAATATGTTCTTCTCAATTTGATTGCATCTATATGTTATTATCAGAAACACATTATGTTCCAAATACGCTTTAAGTTACAGCCCCGGTCACGGGAGCAGGCGCCTGCTGCTGCTGCGGAGGGGGAGCGTCCTGCGCTGGATCCGCCATGACGTTCAGAACGCTTCGGGTTATAACACAGAGAGAGAAAAGAAATCTACTTTTACAATAAGTCACATATAGAAATAACCACGCGATTGCGACAATTGAGCTTGCACTAGGCTTTGACCGGAAATCCCTACATTGTCAGCGGAAACTCCCTATGGCGCAAGAGCTTGCAGGGCACAGATGTGGCTTTCGGGTACCTAGGGTGAAGAGCTGTGCATCCGTTTACACACACCTGCTTACAACCGGGTCTAGTAACGGAGCCTCTCAGCTTCTGGCACCTTTTCGCTTAAAAGACAAGGAACAGCCCACACACACACGTCTCCGACACGTTCAATAAACTGGGGGTCCAAGGGGTACTTAGGGCGCAGTACAATTCCCCCGGAACTCTCAGACCGGGCCTCCTCTAGCTCAGCAGAAGGAGGGGTAGACACAGAAAAAGGACTTGAAAGGGCAAAAGACTGCATCAAAATCATCCACGGCCCGCCCCTAAGCCCTGCTTATACATGCGAATGAAGCGGCCATTTTGAAACGGAGAAATAAAGGCATTTAAATTTAGTGGAAAGGACGGGTCGTTCAAAAAGTATTTATATATATATTTATTTACATATAAAGCAATTATTTTATTGAACGGCTTTTACTGTCACCGAATAGATATCATTAGACTCTAAACGTTATAAGTATAATGATAGAGTTTAATTAAGTGCAAATATATATGTATGTATATGTTAATCAACTTTTACACAAATAGTGATGTAACATGCATAAAAATTGCGTTTTTAATTAAAACAACAAAAAGGAAGCATGCGATTCATCAAATTTACTTTCAGTTATAGAACAAGTCAGGTCCCGGCCCGGGCCGCGCTGTGATTGGCTGACGTCACGGGGGTGTCCCGGGCCGGCAGCCAATCACAGCGCGGCCCGGGAATGACGTCACGGGGGTGTCCCGGGCCGGCAGCCAATCGCAGCGCGGCCCGGGACAAAGGGGCGGGGCTTAAAAAAAGCACCAGAAACGCCCCCGAATCGCGTTTTCGGGAGAAAGCGCGATTGACAGCCTCTGTCTCCCAATGGCTAGCCTCCATTTATGGAGCTAGCCAATGAGAGGCAGAGGCGGGTCATCGATCATATATAGAACTCAATAGGTTTTTTAGCGAAATTTGCAGGCAAAACCTAAAAAGGAACCTCCTGTGGGGCTGTGCGCCCATTCCACTCGGGCCACGGCGGCTACTACCGCCTTGGGGCTGGGAGTCCCTTTGCAGGACATCACTGCCTGGACAGCCAAGTTCGGAGAGACGGCTTCTTTGGCCGTTCTGTTATCCAGGACTTTATGGTGTGATTTTGGTTCGCAGACCCACCACCGGGGTTGGTATTGCTGATGTATCTATTCTAAGGTAAGGAATCTAACACTAACCTGTTTCTTTCAGATGCACAAGTTACTTACCTATAGTAACGATATATCTGTAAGAAACATTAGTTAGTGTTCGATTACTTACCGCCCACTCATCCTTCCTGTTCTGCGAACTGATATCTAGGGTTAAGGAATTTCCCTGTCAGGGCCCTAGTTTCATGGCACCAGTGTCAGTTTCTTGCATGGCTCTGCGTTACTGGCGCGGAAAGCTTTGTACATAACGGACGTCAGCGCGTGATGCCGGGGTCTTAGTAGTCCAGCGACGTCATTCCGGCGATTACGACGCCGACAACGGACGACACCTACCGACGCGCAGGGGTACTGCTGAAGAAAAAAAATTCCAGATCCAGTGTGACGCCTGGGGATATTCTAAGGTAAGGAATCTAACACTAACTAATGTTTCTTACAGATATATTATTGCCAAAGGTAAGTAACTTTTGCATCAAGGCATGACCCTGGTGGTTCAACACCTGGCAGGTTCTCAGAACGCCAGGGCAGACTATCTCAGCCGTAGATGCCTAGCGGATCACGAATGGCATCTCCAGTCCGAGGTGGCACAAGGTCTCCTTCTGCAGTGGGTAGAACCTTGGTTAGATTTGTTCGCAATGTCAGCAGTACTGCGCGCTTGAGTTTTGAAAGGGGCTGTTTGCTCAGCGACGCATTTCGTTATGAGTGGAACTCAGGCCTGTTATACGCCTTTCCGCCCTTACCACTCCTGCCCAGGGTTCTGAAGAAGATCAGGAGCAACCAGGCCCAAGTCATCCTTGTGGCGCCGGACTGTGCAAGGAGAGTCTGGTATCCAGTGCTTCGAAGCTTGAGGGTCGATCCTCCGATCAGCTGCCTCTTCGAAAGGATCTACTGTCGCAGCAGGGGAAGGTTCTCCACCCAAATCTGTCAACTCTGTACCTCCATGCGTGGAGATTGACCGGCGGCAGTTGATGGCTTTTGACCTTACTCCCAAGGTCTGTAATGTTGTTCTGTAGTAGGGGATCTCTGTGTATAGTCATAATCTAGTGAATAGTCCCGCCCATGTGCGTGGACCCCGGAGCAATCAAAAATAATCTCTTAAGCTGTCAAACATTTCAGAACTGCATAGACACTTAAGAGAGAATTTAAAGACAGATAATGCAGCCTATATCCACAGGCTACACTGTCCAGTACTTCAACTAGAAATTCCACCAAAAATCCACAAACAGCACAGCCTGTCCAGGGTTTTCCAAGAGAAAAACCTTGCCTTTAACAACAAAACCCTCTGGAATGATAGAGCGGAAGAAGTGGACCGACAAGCCCCATAGGCTGCCATTATGTGGCTCAGAACAGGATACTGTGCCTTTAAGAGAACTTTCCAGAAGTCTCACAGTATCCCAGAATGCACTGTAGGTCCCTTTTACTTTCAGTTCTTTTTTCCGGCTCCGGCCTGCAGGACCCTGGAGCATTGAGCACTCCCTTTTCAAGGGTTTATTGGTGCTTTTTTCACTGTTTTCAAGTTTTTTGAGTGCTTTTCTTAAAGTACTTTGGTGTTTCTTCCTTGTGTTTGTCTTGGTGCACTCTTTATTTGCCAATATGCCTGCATTATTTGACAAATGCCCGGAGTGCTCGAGGAAGAAGGCCAAGTCGGACCCACACGAGGTGTGCATCAACTGCCTTCCCTCATCTCATGTCCCAGAGGAGTGTGCCATCTGCCAGGGCTTCTCTAGCAGAATCCTGAGGGACAGACTGAAGATCAGGCTCCAAGGACTGGAGGACAGAAGACTGAAGGAACAAGGTGGGTCTGGAAGGGCTTCCTCTGCCCATGCTGAGGCCTCTGGGGGGCTCCCCAGGGGCAGGAAGACCAGCAAGCGTCCCCATTCTCCATGGGCGTCGATTGCTCCGACTACGGCGTCGAGAGGGATGACTGCAGTCTGTTCCCCGTCTCCCCAGGGCTCTGGGTTGAAGCGGCGTCGACGCTCTGCGTCGAGGGAACTGAATAGACCGCCGTCGAAGTCACCGGTGACTATTTCATCGTCGGCGTCGTCGTCGTCGAGTATTCGATGACGAGAAGTCGCCCGGCGTAGGCGCTCGCCGTCGAGGCGACACCGCCGTTCGCCGTCGGCGAAGAGAAGATTTTATTCTCCAAAACTGACTACTGCAATGCACTGCTACTTAATGCACAACAAAAAGTCCTCAACAAACTGCAAACAGTGCAAAATGCAGCAGCCAGGACACTGCTGTCCATCCCCAAATTTGCATCGGTCTCCCCTTACATTCGACAGCTACACTGGCTACCGGTGAGAAGCCGTGTCAAATTCAAAGCTCTATGCATAGCATATAAAGCTATCCACAATCACGGCCCTTTATTCCTAAAAAAAGCTTTCCGACCGCTTGAACACACAAGAACCCTACGGTCATCCTGGGCGCACCTACTCATAGTCCCCCGCACAAGGAGGGCCAACTGGGGCGACAAACGCTTTTCCGTAGCCACAGCTAAATTATGGAACACACTTCCTTTGCACATCAAGTGTGCACCGACCCTACTCAACTTCAGGAAAAAACTAAAGACATGGTTATTCCTTGCCTAAACCCCCCATCCACCTGAGAGTTCTGCAACTTCAGCGCCGAGACACCCATGGGTATTTGCGCGCTCTAAAAATCGCCAAAATAAATAAATAAATAAAAGAAGGTCGTCGTCGAGGGGATCCTCAACACCGAGGCGACGTTCAGCGTCAAGGAGACGCTCGCCATGGAGGCGAAGGTCGTCGTCGAGGCGAAGGTCGCCGCCGAGGCGAAGATCGGCGTCGAGACGAAGGCGTTCGACGTCGAGGAGGAGACGCTCGCCGTCGAGGAGCCGACGTTCGCCGTCGGGTCAATGCCAAAGAGGCGCAGAAGGAGTCAGTCGAGCAGGCGGCAGGTGCCTATGGGAGATTCTCCAACGCCCCAGCCTGGAAAAGAGGGCGGATCACCGGGCTCGGTGTATTCCGAAGTGTTTACGCCTTCTATGCCGAAGTCGCCACCTCCTCCATTGCCCAGGGGGCCACCGCCGTGGGCGCCTACCCTGCCTCCACTTCCACCTCCTCCTCAACCTCAGCCTCAACTGCTACTTCCGGCTGACAGACCTCCTCCGGTTCCTCCGAGGACGGCGTCGCTACCTCCATTCCCGACGCCCCCTAAGGTACCCCTCGGCCGAGGGCCCCTGCTGGGCCAAAGTCGCCCGCTCCGGTGAAGCCGGCTGAGCGCCTGAAGCCAAGGAGATCGTGATCTCGCTCCGATCGGAGGGGGAGGTCGAGGAGTCGTCACAGGTCCTCCACGAGATCGAGACGGCGTCACAGGAGGAGACGGTCACGGTCCCGCACGGATTCCTCCGGGACCAGAACCTACTCTCCGACCTTGTCGGAATCCCCGGGGACGAGAGTATCGCCAGTGGACGACATCAGCACGTTCCAGGATGTTCTCCTGAGGGGTGCAGGGAAGTTGGGTATCACGGTGACGGTGCCTACCCCAACAACATCCATGATTTTCGAGACACTGCATAAAAAACACCTGTCTCGACCTTTACTACCCCTGGTGCCGGGGCTGGTATAGCCTGCAGAAGAGTTGTTTCTCACCCCTGCGGTGACGAAGTCCGCTCCCTCGCGGCTCCTTAAGAAATACAGGGCCCCGGATTCTGACCCTGCCTTTCTTCGGATGGATCCTACTCCGGATTCTGTCATAGTGACGGCTGCTAGGAAGCAACATGCCACCTCCCCGTCCTCTACTGTACCTCCGGATAAGGAGAGCCGCTGGATTGACTAGGCGGGCAGAAAGGTCTGTGGGACGGCCTCTACTGCTATGAAGGCGGCCAGCGCAGCGGCTTTGCTAGTGCGGTACGATCGTGCCCTATAGGAGTCCCTACAGCAGTTCGCTGAGTTCCTTCCCCGGGAGAAAAAGGTAGATTTTCAAGAGGTCCTGAAGGAGGGGATGCTGGTATCGAACCAGCTTATCAGCGCGGCTTTGGATACGTCCCTCCTGGCGGCACACGGGTACTGTCATAGTATCAACCAGCTGCACCATGCATGGCTTCGGCTTACGTCACTCAAGCCCGAAGCTCAGCAGCGGGTGGCCAATCTGCCTTTCTCGGGTGAAACCCTGTTTGGCAAACATGCGGATGACGAAATGGCCCTCATGAAGGCAGAGGCCGAGACCCTTACGGCGGTCGGGCTGGAAAAACCCAAAGAAAAGAAGACCTACCGCCCGTTCCAGAGACGGTTCGGGGGTCAAGGCCGTGGGCGAGGACAGAATTCGGGACAGCAGCAACAACAGCAGCAGCAGTTCCGGAAGCCCTTCCAGAAGCGCCAGAAGGGTAGAGGCGGCCAACAGTCCGCGGCAGCGAACAAAGGCCCGGCTGGGTCTCGACCCTGAGCGGTTACTTCCCCTGCATCCGTTACCCGCTCCGGTGGGGGGAAGCGTTCAATTTTTTCTGGCAGAGTGGAGAAAAATTACTCAGGACAAGTGGGTGCTGAATATTGTTTGCAATGGATATAGTCTTCATTTCACCAGCCCGCCTCCCTCCATTCCACTGGTCAGCTCGCAGTTTCAACTGCGCGAGCTCCAGGCGGAGGTCGATAACCTGTTAAGGAAAAGGGTGATAGAAGACGTACCTCTGTCTCAAAGAGGAAGAGGTCTGTACTCCCGGTTCTTTCTGGTTCACAAGAAGGACAAGAACGAGTTCAGGCCCATTCTGGATTTGCGACAAACAAACAAGTGGATTCGCATAGAGACGTTTCGCATGCTGTCGTTGCATCAGATTTATCCTCAGCTGCAACAGGGGGACTGGCTCTGGGCTATAGACCTACAGGATGCGTACTTCCATGTGCCCATTGCACACAAACACAGGAAGTTCCTGTGATTCCAAGTCGGCACCAATCATTATCAGTACACAGTACTGCCATTCGGGCTGAAGTCTGCGCCCAGGACATTCTTGAAGTGCATGGCAGTGGAAGCTGCGCACCTGAGAAAGAACAAGGTGTTTGTCTACCCGTACCTGGACGATTGGTTGATCAAGGCCTCCTCCTTCTCGGAAGCTCAAGTGCACTTCCAGAAGACGTGCGTTCTCTTGAACAAGCTGGGGTTGCACATCAACATGTCCAAGTCTGTCCCGACTCCGGTCCAGTGCATTCAGTACTTAGGAGCCTTCATCAATACGCTGTCTACAAGCGTGTCTCCTTCGGAGGAGAGACGATATCACTCCGTCGGAAGGCTCAGGCTCTTATGACTGCTCCATCTACAACAGTGAGGACGGTGTCCTCTCTACCGGGATCGATAGCCTCTTGAATCTTCCTCACACCACACGCACGGCTGCACATGAGACCATTGCAGGAGTGCTTGGAGGATCAGTGGGATCAGAGGAAAGGATCTTGGGACGACAGGGTACGGCTGTCTCTACATGCTCTTCAGTCTCTGAAGTGGTGGTGTTCGGCGGAGAATCTCCTGAGAGGGTTTCCCTTCCACAAGGACATTCCCACGCAGACTATCGTGACGGATGTGTCTCTCCACGGCTGGGGAGCGCACTCTGGAGACTTACAGATTCAAGGGACGTGGTCCCCGACGGAGTCCACCTACCACATCAATTTCCTGGAACTCAGAGCTGTTCACTTGGCACTGAAGGCCTTTCATACGTCCTTCCGGACCAACTCTCTTCTTTCTCAGACGGACAATACGATCACGATGTATTACCTCAACAAGCAGGCGGGGTCGAGATCACGCACTCTGTCGCAGGAGGCGCAGGCGGTCTGGCACTGGCTTCTAGCCAGAGGACTGACGATAACGGCTACCCATCTACCAGGTGTGCAGAATGTTCAAGCAGACGCACTGAGCATACTGATTCAGGAAAACCACGAATGGGTCATAAACGACGAAGTACTAGGAGAAGTCTTCGCAAGGTGGGGGACTCCAGACGTAGATCTGTTCGCCACTGCCGAAAACAGCAAATGCCTAGACTTCGCCTCCAGGTACTACCAGCCGGGGAAGCTGGGGAATGCGTTATGGATCAACTGGCCGAACAGCTTTCTGTACGCTTTTCCACCCATTCCCCTGATTCCGGCGGTGCTCATCAAACTGTCCCAGTCCAGGGCGCGGATGATACTGATTGCCCCGGAATGGCCCAGACAGTGGTGGTTCATGGACCTGCTTCACCGGTCTCTCCTTCCTCACATACGGCTGCCGTGCATGCCCGACCTTCTTATGAAGTTCGGGGGGCAGATGTTGCACCCCAACCTCTCGTCTTTGAGTTTGGCGGCATGGCTCCTGAGATAGTGCAATATGGCCATCTGAATCTGCCAGAAGATTGCATGGACCTACTGAAGGAGGCTAAGCGACCTTCCACTAGAACTTCTTATGCTTACAAGTGGAAGAGGTTTTTCATCTGGTGCAAGCCCAAGAACTATGACCCAACGACGTGTAAGGAAGATGTCATCCTTCCGTATCTTCTACATCTGGCGCAGTCTGGCCTTAATGTCCATTCCATTAAGGTTCATCTGGCTGATCGGACTGCCTACAGGAAATGCCCTTCACAGACTTCCTTCTTTCAGATCCCTGTGATCAAAGATTTTTTGGAAGGCTTGAAGAAAGTGTTCCCTCCTGTCCGGCTTCCTTCGCCTTCATGGGAATTGAATGTGGTGTTGTCCAGATTGATGAAGGAGCCTTTTGAACCTATTCATAAGGCTTCGTTGCAGCACCTATCCTGGAAGGCGGCGTTCCTCGTGGCCATTACATCGGCCCGCAGGGTGAGTGAAATTCAGGCGTTGTGTTGCCAAGAACCTTATACTGTATTTCATGCTGCTAAGGTTGTTATGCGTACTCACCCTAAATTTCTTCCTAAAGTTATATCTGATTTTCATGTTAACCAGACCATAACTTTACCTACGTTTTTTCAGAATCCTTCCCCTCCAGTGGAAAGGTCCCTGCATTCCCTGGATGTCAGGAGGGTGTTGAAATTTTATCTGGATAAAACCAAGGATAATAATAAATAATAAATAATAAATAAATAATAATAAAAAAAATAATATAATAACAATAAGTAGGTCAGACCAATTGTTTATTAATTATGGATCAGTCAGGACGGGTCTTGCTACCTCTAAACAGTCCATCTCGAGGTGGATTGTGTCCTGTATACAATTGTGTTACCAAAAGGCTAATAAGACCTTAGGGGGTAAACCTAAGTGGGTAAACCTAAGGCTCATTCCACCAGGGGCAAAGCGGCCATGACTGCTTTGCTCCGTAATGTTCCAATTGCAGAAATCTGCAAGGCGGCCACTTGGAAGTCGGTCCATACCTTTGCTAAGCATTACTGCCTGGACACTGATGCCAGGGCAGACGCTCAGGTTGGGCAGGCTTCGCTGCAAAATCTGTCCGCACAATAGTGGTGTTATTTCTCTTTTCTCCACTGCCGCTTTGATGTGGGGATGGGCTTGCCATTCTATTCACTAGATTATGACTATACACAGAGATCCCCTACTACAGAAGGAGTAGTTTCTGTCCTGTAACTCCAGTTCTGTAATAGGGCTGTCTCTGTTATAGTCATAAGCGCCCGCCCTCCTCCCCGGTGGAGAGAGCTATTCATGTAAGAAATGCTACAGGTCTGGCGTGTTTCGCCTTCAAAAAGAACTGAAAGTAAAAGGGACCTGCAGTGCATTCTGGGATACTGTGAGACTTCTGGAAAGTTCTCTTAAAGGCACAGTATCCTGTTCTGAGCCACATAATGGCAGCCTATGGGGCTTGTCTGTCCACTTCTTCCTCTCTATCATTCCAGAGGGTTTTGCTGTTAAAGGCAAGGTTTTTCTCTTGGAAAACCCTGGGCAGGCTGTGCATTTTTGGTGAAATTTCTAGTTGAAGTACTGGACAGTGTAGCCTGTGGATATAGGCTGCATTATCTGTCTTTAAATTCTCTCATAAGTGTCTATGCAGTTCTGCAATGTTTGAAAGTTTAAGAGATTTTTTTTGATTGCTCCGGGGTCAACGCACATGGGCGGGACTATTCACTAGATTATGACTATACCAGAGATACCCCTACTACAGAATTGGAGTTACAGGACAGAAACTACTCCTTCTAGCAGCCAGGCGGCCCTCCACTAAGTCGGTATACACCTGCCGTTGGCAGAAATTTGTATTATACTGTACAGAATGGTAAATTGACCCTCTTTCTGCTCCTCTTTCTAATGTCCTTTTATCCATTCTGACCCTTGCCCAGCAGGGCTCTGGGTTGGGAACTCTCAAGAGTTACCTTTCTGCTCTGTCTGTTTTTTTGCAGCTGCCAGACCAACCTTCTGTTTTTAAATTTCCTATTGTAATTAGATTTCTAAAAGGGCTTGTTTCCACCCACACACTTTATTATGCCACAATGGGACCTTAATTTGGTCCTCACTTACTTGATGTGTGCCCCTTTTGAGCCTTTTGCACAATTGTCCCCTCCCGCTGTTGACCATCAAAACAGCCTTCTTAGTGGCGAATATATCGGTCCGGAGGGTGAGTGAGTTACAGGCGTTATCCAGCTCGCCTACTTATTTTATGTCTTTTCAGGACAAGGTGGTGCTTTGCACCAGGGAATCTTTTTTACCAAAGGTTGTGACCCCATTCCATCTGGGTTAGTCCATCACTTTGCCCACCTTCTTTGCTCCCCAACATCCCTCTAAGGAAGAGGAGTGTCTCCACCCACTGGACTCAAAAAGAGCATTATCGTTCTACCTTGACCGCACAAGAGAGTTCCGGTTGGATGGCCAACTCTTTGTTGGCTATGTGGGAGCAAAGAAGGGAAAGGCAGTGCAGAAAAGAACCAACTCTCGCTGGGTTGTTCTCTGCATTAAAATCTGTTATGCCTTGGCGAAGAAGCAGCTCCCTGAGGGAAAAAGGGCTCATTCCACCAGGGGATAAGCTGCTTAACACTTAAAATATCATTTGGGATGGTTATATCAAAAAGGCAATTTGACACTCTGATTATACACTTTATCATTCACAGTCATATAGGTGTTAGTATCTTAGTATGCATGAAGAGTTATCAGTACATTTAGGCTGAGATTCATTGACATCACCCAGGTGACATGATGATTTTGTGATGAGAAATTCTGTGACGAGGAATATTGACTGTATCATGTAATTGCCTTTTTGATATAACCATCCCAAATGATATTTTAAGTGTTATATAAGATCGAGACATGAATATATGAAATTTTATACTTGAAGCTTTTAATTTGAACATGCAATTTTGAATTTTGCCCATTCAGGGCGAGATGTTCCATCAAGGGCGATGTATATATTTAAATGCAAAGATTGGGACTAATTTAGCACATAAGGGCTCTATATATATTTGATTAATTTTAATCGCTGATGTACATAAGTACATTTGTATATAGACATGCCGCATATTTTCGGTATTGCACATCCGTATTGCTGTGATATATATCACTACATGTTAAAATGGCGGGCCTTTTGTAGATATGGATGATTGTCCTTCTTTGCTATTGATGAACTGTATGACGTCTTTATAGGCAGACCGGCGCCGAGGCTCTTTGCACAATTTGACGAAGCCCTATGGCGAAACGCGTCGTTGCTGTGATGTTCCCGAAATAAATCATTGTTGGAACTACCCCCTGTGAGTGCTATTATCTTTATGGAGTAAAACCCTTGGATATTCAGGAGCTTGGATATTATAACGGGCACACCCCCGTTTCATGTGCACCCGCTCACGTGTGCATCTGGCTGGTGTTTGAAAGCGGAGATATATTTATATATATATATATATATATATATATATATATATATATATAATTTGTTCAATTTCATATTGGCTAAAATTACTAATAAGAGAAGGGTACTCAAACCACTACTACTAAATATTTGAAAAGTATAGTTTCGGTATAGCGCTCTTAATGATGCCCCCATCTTGGTTGTCACAAGAAGCCCATTATGCGGAGGACACTGATAGCTTAGATTTATAAGATCACCAATGAAGAATCAATAAGCTTATATTATTAAAAGTGTTATAAAAACTAATGCCTTTCCCATCAGGCTCAAATCCAACCTTATGGTGTCGCATTCAATCCAATGTGGACCTAGTTTTCAGACTAAAGTTGATGAGAGAAAAGAGTGATCCATAGTAAACACGGGAATATACGTGGACTCAAAATGGATAGGATATAGAAAAGTAAGACTCACAATTCCAACCAAAGATGAGCCACAAGTTAGGACAAATGGAAGGTACATGTCGCTGGTCCAGATAAAATATTAGTTGACACATGTTGTGTAATCCTTTTGGGCAGAAATCATTATTTCAAGAAATAGTGAAGCTTGTTATCTGTATTCTGGCCCTCAATAGTTCTTCTCAAACAACCGATCCATTTCGCCTCTACCTGTCTTAATGCCAATTCTGTCTCCACCTCTTTTTCCAGCAATGACATGATCAATACCATGAACCCAGAATTGCGATTCATCTGGGTATACACCTCTATAATGTTCTGTCATGGGATATCTAGCATCTCTATTCCGTATGGCCCTACAGTGTTCCTGTATGCAATATTTGAGGCAATACATATACGGCATATGTGGGATAACAATTGATAAAGTGCCTGATTTTGTATTCAGGGAGCGTCTGGTTGACCTGCCCTTTAATGGGGTGCTTTTGTTTAATACCCACGCGCGGACTTGATGGGAGGCATTATCCCACCTGTTTCTTGAAATCTGGTGTTTTGATTAACCCGTCTGTGCGTTCTGTGTGGTTTGCAGTGCCTTCGGGGTCCCAGGGTTGGCCCCTCTCTTCTGTTGGCTGCTGGTACAGCCTCCCCTGGCAATTGTGTAATTTTTTGGCTGATTGATAAGCCGTCTGTGGTTCTAACCGCAGGTCCTTATGTTCTTGTCCCCTGATAAATAATTTTTTCCCTAAGAGTGGTTCCCATATTTTTTCTTGGGACGGGTCTTACCCTAAGTTGGATATTTGTAGCTATTGTATAGCTCTGTCCTACACTGGGATGGTGTGGACTCCCCTTTGCGGGTTCCTCGTCTTTCCTGGCGTCGCTTTATACCGCTGGTGTGGTTTCTTCGATCTTTTTCTGGGCGTAGCTTGTGCTGCTCCCCGTTCTGTCATTTCAGTATCCGCTGCATCGCTGGACCAGATTTGGCATGCCGTCTGCGGCGTTGTGCTATGGTGTTTCTGCCCTTTTTTGTCTGGCGTTTCTGCCTGGTCCTCTGTCTGATGTTCATGGGGGGATAGGATTTCCTGTGTTCTAGTTGACGGCTTTTGTCCGTCCTACGTATTTCTCTTCTCTTCTGGCTAGTCCCACTTTTTTTTTTGGTGGGTCGGCTTATGTCTGGAACGGTCTCCCCTTTAGGGTTGTTCTGGATTTCCCTGGCCTTTGCTTTTGTCCTGCGTTTGGCTTGGTCTAGCGCTCAGCTTCATAGTATCTGCCAGCTGCCAGCTGCACACACCTGCTCTTTCTGGTTCACTGCTGGCGTGTACCCTTGTACTCCTGCCTTTTGTTCTGCTGGAGCTGTGCGGGCCTATGTCTTTCTTCTCGCGCCTGCCCTTCTTGGATGTGGAGCCATTTCAGCCTTGTCCGCTGACTCGCGACTGATGCTGGTTCAGCTGTCCCCGTCACTGTGGGTGTTCTCCTGTTGCAGGCTCTGCCTCTATTTCTACCTCTTCTCTTTGGAGTTTGGGGTGATTCTTTTCTTCCCCGGTACTCCTCTGGCGTTGTCTATCCCTCCTGGCTTTCTGGCGGATGTTCCTTATACCTTGTATGGGCTTGGGGCCTGGCACCCCCCTTCGACTTGTTCTGGCTTCCTTCTGCTTGGTGGGGGCTGGGCCGCCTTTCTTGTCCCCATTGCACATTCCCTGCTGGCAACCCTGTGTTTCTTCCTACTAGGGAGGTTCTCTCGCAGGCCCTCCTCCCTTCTGGGTATGGCCAGGGTATCTATTCTACGTTAAGGAATCTGCAGCTAGTAGTCTCTATCATATGTACAAGTTACTTACCTTCTGTAACTATGTATCTGGCAGAGACTATTCTATCCACAGATTCATTCACGACCCGCCCTTCCTCCCCGTTCTGCGAGTACCTTCAGCTTGGTCTTCTGCATGCGCCTACCTTCAGTTGGTCTTGTCTTCTGCGAGTGCCCTATTTCACTTCCTCCCTAGCGGGATGCTTCGTTCTGTTTGTTTGCATCCACCCCTTCCTTCTGGTAGTTGGTGGTAGGTTCATGTGTGCTTCTGCATCCCTACACCTCCAGTGTGGGACCTACTCATGTTTTTTCCCCTTTTTCATTGCTTGAAATTTCTGACTCATGTGTAGTCCTCTGCGTTGGGGTCTCTTGGCTGTGCCTCAGCCCGTAGCTCTTTACAGGGGATGCAACTCTCCTTGATGGTGTTGTCTTGGGGTAATTTGTTCTTACTCTTCTGTTGTGGACTTCTAGTCCTTCACTGTAAATGAACTGTGGTTGCAGGCATCTTTGTCTGCTGTAACGATTCTTAACTTGTTTTTTTTCCTGTCTCCAGGGAGGATGTATTTGCTTGCAAGGTTGTTTTGCAGTAGCTGTGCTCTGATCTTTCTTTCTATGACTTTCGGTGCACTTACCCGGATGGTGCTTTCCTTTGTTTATCTGATTCTTTTGTACACTGTTCCCATATTCTCACAGTTTTTGTTTGTGATGGCTCTGCGTTGTGGTGCAAAAAAGTTCTCCGAAGAAAACTGATGTCAGCGAGCTGGGGTGGGTCTTATGTGACCTCGCTGACGTCACACCTGCGGACGACGTCAGGACGGAGTCACGTGGTACCGCCCACGACGCGCAGAGATGTTGTGGCAAAGAAAAATTTCCGGATCCAGTCTGACGCCTGGGGATAATTCTATATGAAGGAATCTGCAGCTAGAATCGTCTCTACCCAATACATTGTTACCGAAGGTAAGTAACTCGTACTTTTGATTTTATTTTTGCCATATGGACAAACATTAGACATATTACATGTGAAGAAGCCCTCTGTTTTCAGCTGTAGCCATGTTTCTTTTCTTTGGGGAGATGTAATGTAACTCAGACAGAGTGTTCCTCAAAGTTACCCCTCTTCTATAGGTTATTGCTGGAATCCTAGTTAGGGAGTCTTTTAAACCAGTAATATCAACAAGTAGGTGCCAGGTTTTTTCCCAGAACATTCATTATCTTATTACTATAGGTGGTATATTGGGTCACAAATCTCAGTCTACCTTTATGGGACACAACAGATACCTTATTTCGGTAGTAAGGTAAAGTAGTCTCCCTATCGGTCGGCTGTATCCTCGAATGGGCTTTATTCAGTACTCCAATTTCACACCCCCTCTTGAGGAATCGTTTTTTTGGTCTCCAGAATATTGGCTCGACACGGCGCTCCCTCTCTACAATTTCTTCTAATGCAGATCATTTCTACATAGGGGATTTTATTGATTACCGCTTTTGAGTGCGCCCTAGAGGCATGTAGCACCCCATTGCAAGGTGTCTATTTCCGATATAGAGTGCTCTGTACAACCCCATTCTTCACATAGAAATGTAACTCTAGAAAGTTTACCATCTCTTTGTGGTGTGTCGTTGTGAGTCTAACATTGTATGGATTATCGTTGAGGAAGGCAAAGTATTGATGTAATGCGTCCTCCGGGCCTGACCAGAGGCAGATGATATCGATGTACCTCCCCAAAAAGAGGATCTATTCAGTCCAGGGGGAGGCACTTCTGCTCCAGGCATGCTCCCCCTCATACCACCCCATAAAGAGGCAGGCATAAGAGGTAGCAAACCGGGAACCCATAGCGGTCCCCTGTATTTGATGGAACCACTGTTCATTATGGCAAAGGGGACTAGTAGATATTGATGCGGTATGCACATCGGTCCAGTTTGACTTACTTCGAGTTACACTCTTATTTGTAGTTAATGTTTGGCCTTCCTTAGCCATAGGTAGCACCTAGCAATCCGGCCATACCTAGCCGTATCCGCTACTAGCGCCGGGACACCTCAGTTGGGGGTACTCGCGCGCTCTACAAGATACAAATAAATAAATGTTTTCGGCATAGTCGAGAGGGGACCTTCTATATTTTTGGGCAATCATTTATATACTAAGCTGGAAAATTTGCATCATGCCTCTCTGTTCAATATCTAATTTTATATTTTCCGTCTGACTTGTTGGTTATTTCAGGTGGCTATTTGTTTATGTCTTCAATGGCAGTGGTGACTTGATAGATGGATAGGTGCTATTGGATTACCGCTGGTTCAATTGTGACCTTACCCATTGTTAATGCTAATTCTAGAGCGTAATATGTGGCTGCATACATAATGACATTGTTTGGACTAGAATGAGAGATGCACTCTTCTAAGTCTTTGCACTCCTGGTCAGGTAAGTCAAAGCGCATGAAGAAGTCGAAGAAGCATCATCGCTCTTCGACTTCTCCAGGTTGGTCGGCTGACGCAATGAGGGATGTGGGCAGCAACCCTCCCGCGGTTCCGCGTGCGGAGCCTGTAGAGCCGACTCAGTTTCCTCCCTTCCCGGGACCCGGAGCGACTCCTGCCCAGCTTTGTAAGTTCTACGCGGCGATGCATGCCATCTTTGGGCAGCCCGAACCCACCAACGCACCTTCAGGCCCTGCGGACTCGGTTGGGGGGGGCCTAGGCCTTCTCTGCCGGCGCCTTGGATCCAGGCCTGGATCCGGATCCTCACAGATTGACCTTATTACGCCTCCATCAGTGACGTTTCCTCTGGCACCGCACCCGCCTTCAACGCTGGTCGGGCCCTTGGCCGCGTCGACTCCGGCCTCCATCCTGATGTGGACACAGAGCCGAGCGAACGTTGTGATGCCGAATCCGGCACCGAGCGGGGTTTTTGTGCCCCTGTTCACTCCTGGGGTCCCTTTTAGGCCAGATTGGCACCCAGAGGAAGAGGAGAAGGACTGGGAGGGGTCAGTTGACCCACTGACCTACAGTTGGAGTATGACCCGGACTGGAGAGAGGACCTGGGGGATGCCAGTGGTCTTGATACATCTCCTGACCATGGCATGTTGTCTCCTCCTACCGTGGCTACGGATGAGGGAGCATCATACGCAGTGGCGTTACGTAGGGCAGCCGAGGCTCTGAACCTCGAGCTTCCTACCGTGGAAGTCAAAACTAACCTGCTGACAGAGATGCTTCAACCGCAAGCGAGCTCTTCGGAGCCCCTGCTTCCATTTATTGAGGCCCTCACCGACATCCTTTTGGGCCGCTGGGGCTCCCGTGGATAAGATGCTTGCATGACGCCACTGCCCGGCGCACCCCATTTTCCTCTCCCAACACCCCACGCCCGAGAGCTTGAATGGTCTAAGCCTCTATTTCCAAGGGTGCATTCCCTAACGCTCCACAAGATAGGAAATCCAAGAAGCTGGATCATCTTGGAAAGAAGATTTCTTTTTCCGCCAGCTTGGGACTGCGGTCGGTAAACACTGCATGTCTTTTGGCCCGTTATTCCCACTCCGTTTGGGATACGGTTGCGCAAGTGCTGCCTCAGTGTCCGGAGGAGGCCGGGACAGTGCTCTCCCAGTCTGTTGCCGCCGGGAGAGATGCGGCAAAGTTTACCATCTGTTGTGGGCTGGATACCATCGACTCTCTAGGCAGGACGATTTCCACGTCTTTATTCCTTTGAGGCTACGCCTGGATGAGATCGATTGACTTTTCTGGGGATGTCCAGAATACCCTCATAGCCGTGCCCTTTGATGGCCATTGACTCTTTGACGACAAAGCGGACAATGCTCTAGAGTGTCTCAAGGACTCATATGCTACAGCCAAGTCCTTGGGCCTCTCCAACTGCCTGCGCAGTCTACTTTTCGCCCCTTTCGTGGCTATGGAAGGGGTGCCCCACTATGTCTTGCCCAGAGCCACAGGCCGGCGCAAGTTCCCCAACCTTTGCGCGGCCGGGGACATGGTTCAGGGAGCCTCAGGGCAGGCCAGTCCACCAATCCCCCTCTGCAGCAGCCTCCAAACCTTCCTAGTCTGACCTTTCAGGTCAATCAAATGCCAGTGGTCGGCAGGATCCGCAATCACCTTCCCCACTGGCGCACCCTCACGTCGGACCGGTGGGTTTTGCAGATAGTCCGAAGGGACTTCTCCATCCACTGCGAGACTACCCCTCCAGCCATGCCACCTCAGTACCACTGTATGTCGGAAGATCACCTGGGCCTTCTCCAACAGGAAGTCACGGATCTCATGGCCAAGGGAGCCATCGAGCACGCTCCTGCCCAGAAGTAGGTCGTGGTTGTTACTCCCACTACTTTCTGGTATCCAAGAAGGACAAGGGCCTGCGTCCTATGTTGGATCTCATTAACGCCAATTGCTTCCTCAGGAAGGAGAAGTTCAAGATGCTGACGCTTGCTCAGGTCTTGTCTGCCCTCGACCCTGGAGACTAGTTGGTAGCGTTGGACTTACAGGACGCTTATTTTCACATCCCCGTCCTGCCGGCCCACAGGCGTTACCTGCGGTTCACGGTAGGCCAGGAGCACTTTTAGTTTACTGTGCCCCCCTTCTGCCTTACCAGTGCCCCTCGGATGGATACGAAAGTGATGTCGGTGGTCACAGCTCATCTGCACAGATCAGGGGTTTCAGTCTTCCAATATCTCGACCACTGGCTGTTGAAGGCGGGCTCGCCCCAGACTGTCGCTCCCACCTCCAGACCACGGCGGACCTGCATTCGCTGGTGTTCTCCATCAATGTGCCGAAGTCTCACCTGATTCCCTCTCAGAACCTCCTCTTCATCAGGGCAGTTCTGGACACAATGCGGTTTCTAGTTTATCCTCCCGAACAGCGAGTCCGGGATATTCGGGCTATGATTCCGATCTATCAGCCTCTATCCCGTGTTTCGGTCAGGATGACCCTGAGGCTCCTAACTTTACTACTACTAAATGCCTTTTGTGAATAACGAAAGTCTTAAAGTTAGGATTTTGTCTCAGCTTAGTAGTAGTACAGTTTGGAGTCCTACCTTTACTACTACTAAATGCCTTCTGTGAATACCAAAAGTAGTACAATTAGGATTTTGTTTCAGATTAGTTATGTGAATCAGCCCCAGAGTGTATAAAAGATGGTATAACTCAGGAAAATCGTCTGAAAGATGCTAACCAGTCCAGTGTACTATTCCATTCGTATCCGATATATTAAAGATACGGTGAACCAGGTCCCCAAATGCAGCAGGAAGTTAGTTTGAAGTATTTTCTGTATCTCGGACAAGGATGTTGCAACCTGGAGATCAAATGTCTCTCTGGCCACTTGCTCCGAGAATCAAAGCATATGTTGGAAACATTAATCAAAGGCCATAGTGTTGCCTTCCTAACTGTGCGGGCAAGTGCAAGTTAGCAACTGAAGCATTGACTGCTACATGAAGAGCAATGTCTTTGCATATGAAGAACCAGTGGTGGCTGGTGACATTTGAAAGTGGTGAGGCGTAAAATTGTTGTACTGCACTCCGGTGAGTGAGCGTGGCGAGTGAGCTCGAACAATCTATGGGGGGATTTGGGGGTGTTCTCCCTCGAGAAAATTTTGAAAAAAGAGTGCACAGATGGTGCATTTTCAAGCAGATTTGAGGAAGCACGAAGGTTAATAAAGCAACACGATTTAATTATTTTTCATTTAAGAAATTGCCAATTTTTATGAGCTATAGAGGACAATCTTTGCGTATGCTGATGTTCTCATTTGCCCATATTAAGTTTTGAACACACTGGTACACTTGTAATGGTTTTAACTATACAATAAATCCATCCATTGACTGTGCAGTGCTGTTCATCAATATGACACAATTTCCATAAATTTTCTGTTTTCATGCAATGGAGCTGCTGCTCTAGTACGCAGAATTTTCTGAAAAAAGGATGGTTTACAAACATAATGTCTCTAATTGCAACAAGACAGTGTGTTCTCCCTATGGAATCTCATTTCACTGGCACGAGCGATCACAGAAATGGAACATAATGCCCGAAGAGGCCTTTGCAATATGAAATCACAATGATCGCAAATACGCCAACTAGATTTTGCTTGGGTTGACTTAAACCCAGAACTTTGAAAGTGGTTTGGCATAAATACTTCTAGTCTGCCCGTACAATGTTTATCATTTCATACAGTGTATGTCAGTACTACCAGGAAACATATCACATAGGAGGGAAAGCTGTAAGTTAACTATTACAAAGAACGTATAGGTAGCTACGGTTCACCAACAATAAAACGAAAAACTTTATTTTCCAAAGTGGACGGATCTAAGGCACGTTAAAGAGAAATCTACCCTTCCTGCTTCGCCGAGTTCATGTTTTTCCAGTTTCAACCCCTCATCTCTTTAGTGCATCATAGGAGCATTACTGCTTGCTATGTATTCGCTTGACACAAGCATGCATTTCAAGTTTTTCAGAAGTGCTACTCAGGATCTGAAGTGAATGACTAAAGGTACCCGTGAGATTAAAATACGTGCCTGTACTGAACAAGTTATCACAAACACTCCCCCAGCCCCCCTCCTCGTAAGTGCTCTGCAGTAGCTGCAAAGTTGCAGAGCTCTAAACAAAGAACTTACATAAGTAAAATAAACACGTTCCTACGGTTTCCAGTCAGCATGCTGAAAGAAATAACAAATGCAACAACACAGAATACAGCGTTAATAAAAAAAACATGTGATGTGACATTTTGGGCAAAAAAAACTATGAAGAATCCCCGAGGAATACGCAAATTTGCTTTTTAATGCTGATTTATTGCGAAAGGTGTTAGGGGGAATGGGGTGAATAACATTGGTAGTGAAAAAAGGAAAACAAGACTGTTAGTGATAGGGGCTCTATTGATGACGAAGAGCTCGGTCACTGGAATAATGATGGATGAGGGAAGTGCTGAGAACCTCGTGCGGAGATTGCAAAGAGCAGCTCCGGGAGATGTTACAGGCCAACAGGTTGCTGGCTCCGAGTTCAACAAATAGCAGGTGCCGGAGCTGCATAAATTGTGCGCACATTTTAAACCAAAGGAATAATTTTCTTGGGCAATTGCATAACATCCCAGGAAAATGATTTTTAAATTACTAACCAAATCAATGACCATGCATCGAGTGTAAATTTTTACCATGCCAGCTGCTAACCCACATCCCTACTTCCTGCTTCTTAGCCTGTGTGCCTCCTCTTTTCTCTCCTACTGATCCTTAAAACTGATACCCTGAGCTCGCTTTCACCTGGCTACCCCAGGTTTACTTATCCTTCCCTCCTGCCACCTCTACTCACTACCCCATGTCTTCAGTCTTAGCGCCCCTTATTCACCGTGATACCCCGGACTGCACTTCACTTTGCATCCCTAATCTGACCTCAATCCCTAATCTGACGTCAAGCACTGCATCCCTCCTACAAGAGGCTCCCCTCATACACCTTTACCACTGTTCGAGAGACTCCCCGTCCTTCTTTGGGTTTCCATCGCCACGGTCTCCTACGACTACAGCCTTCACTCTTCCACTGCACATTAGGCTTCATTCGCTTGCATGTGCCTCCTGCCCCCTTGCATCCGCACCCCAAGGGCCACCTTTGCCCCAGCTTTTCTTGCTACACCTCTTCATTGTTCTGCCCCAAGTTCCCATACCCCCTTCATTCTACGAGCCCATGGTCGCTCTGGCTCCTCCCCTTCCTGCTCCCAAATCCGAGCGCTTCAACTTTACTCCTACCTCCCACTTTTGTAGTCACTGTAATGTCGCACCCATAGGTCTCTTAACTACATGTCACTTCTCAAGCATTCTCTTCACCCCGTGAAACTCGTGCCGTCCTCCTCCTGTCTCCATTTCATGGGTCTGCCCTCACTTCCTCAGCCTCTTTGGCAGTCACGGGCAGGGAGAGGTTCGTGCAGGGGGAAGGTTGGGGTGAGTGGGACCCCGGGTGGTAATAATAAAAAAACACTTACCTTCCTCCAGTTCCTGCGACACACCACGTGCCGCTGTCTCAGCCCCCGCTGCTCCTAGGCAGTCCCCCTCCTCCTGCTCCCCTACGCCACTCACAAAGCTGCAATGGCAGCATTGTGATTGGCGAGGCGCAGCAGAGAGCGCCACAGCCAGGCCATTTTCTCTATGTAGGCTGCATGAAGCAGCCTTCATAGAGAACGAGGGGGAGTGCGCATGACTGCTTTTGCAGCGTTGGGGCCGACCAAACAGTCAGTACCCACAACAGTGGGTAAGCCACCCCCCCTGCCCTCGAGCAGGGCGGACCACCCGCGTGCCCCCAACCAGGCACTTCTGCTTTCTGCAGTGCGAGAAGCAGAAACATAAAATGGTAGTTTTACCATTTTATGTATCTGCCCTCTCAAGTTAACATGATTTCAATTTCCACATATGGAAAGTATTCCTCTGATGTTTCTTCCTCAATGTTTGTGTGAATCAATTGTGTACGTGTAACCCAGGCGTGAACTTAACCCAGAAGTAGAGTACCTATGTTCTGAATGCTTTGTGTGCCTCAACCACAAAGGTTACGACCCCACCTGTTGCCGGGAGGCCGTAATGTAATAATTTCATAGTAACTGCATGTCAGCAATTTTCTGTAATGTTTATTCTAACTTCTTGTTCCTCAATGGCCTCAGCTTGTTGGGTCATTGTTAAAGAAAAAGGGTAATTTATTAAATACATTTTTGAAAAACCTACAGCCAATACATAGGGTATACCTACACAGCTGGGGCGGATTTTCCTTCCCACCATGGACATCTCTGCTTTGGAAGTGAGTAGGGCCCTCTGATAAAAGCACAACTAAACTACTCATATAGATTGTTGAAAAAACACCAAGCAAATTTGGTGGCGCCATGTAGTGTAGTTCTCAATAATCTATAGGACCTGTACGTTTGTTGGACAACAAACTTTGGGTGAGTTGTGCCCAGACCGATTCCAGGCACCCCGCCGGATATGTTGGCCTAGAGACCAGCTAGCTCACAGTGCCAATCATAAGCCCTCCTAGCTTACCAAGGAGTGAATGGTTTCTAGAAACCACTTAACATTACAACCCTACCCCTCCGGGCTCGTGGAAACAGATGAGAACCTTTCGCTTAGCCACATATTCTTGGTCGGAGAAATATACAGAATACTCAGCGGGATGTTTACAATATATATCTGAAGAGACACATTAGTGATGGATTCCTTACCTTAGAATATCCCCAGGTGTCGGAAAGGATCTCAAAAGGTTAGTCAAAAAGTGACTAGGGTACAACTTTTTCCAGATCTGCGCTAGCTGGCGCGGAAAAAAGAAGAACTGACGTCAGCACGCGGAGGCGGCGTCTAAGTACTCAGTAGACGTCATCGCGGCGCCACGACGCCGAAGAGGGACGCGGAGCCGCGGACGACGCCTACCGACGCGCATGGGTACTGCTACGCAAAATATTTCCCGATCCAGTCTGATGCCTGGGGATATTCTAAGGTAAGGAATCTATCACTAACTAATGTCTCTTACAGATATATCGTTACACAAGTAGTAACTTGTTCTTATTGAACCAATGTTATTCTTGTATAGAATACATGTGCTGCGATAACCAGTAGATAGAGGCAGATACATGTGATTACCAGCACCAAAAGTGTCAATAGTAGCTGCAGTTCTACCATGGTGCTAAATCTGTGAGTGTGTGTGTGTGTATATATATATGTGTAAGCTTGGCTAATCTTCTATTAGCGGGTTTTTAGATGCACTCACTCGAGACAAAATTATTTTGAATTAAAGCGTCTTTATTGCAACCAAAAACGCCCGACGCGTTTCACCTCTACCTGAGGCTTGCTCACGGGTTGTTGTGTTAAGTCCATTTTCTATTTTTATTCTCTTAAAGACACCATCTTACTCGTCACTGGTGCATTCTGGTCAATGGAGTTCCTTCACTCCAGTGTTCCGACTTATGAAATTTATTTACAACAAAAGTTTTTCGAGGACTTATTACGAATTGCCGATTTGTATCTTGTAGTTACAAGAATTCAATCTCACTGGTGAGTTGACCGTTAATTTACTCCACGATGGTTCTGCTTTCATCATCTAACAACTGATGGATGTGAGGTGACCTGTGTTGCTTTTTTTCGTATTTTACAACGGTGAGTTTTGTTAACGGTCGACTCACCAGTGGTTGCAATAAAGACGCTTTAATTCAAAATAATTTTGTCTCGAGTGAGTGCATCTAAAAACCCGCTAATAGAAGTTTAGCCAAGCTTACATATTTTCGGTTCACTCCACCGAATTACATGCACCACGCCGCATTGGGAGCGCTGACGTCCGATTGAGTCAAAACGAGTGATATATATATAACATTCAACCAATTAGGTGCTGCTTTGTTTCTCCCTTTGGGTCACAGCTTCTTTCTTTGGGAGGAGGAGTATCTACAGACATTACTTGCTACAAGCCAGTACGCAATCCTGTGTACCCCCGCCGTACAAGAGGTCCGGACTTTCTGGCAGGCTCCGTCGGGAGCATTCTTACCTTGGACTGCGGTAGCAGTCGAGTCCAGCACCCACCCTGGCACCTGGCTGATATTGCGGGCAGGGGATATTCATATCCCTTCTGTGGGCAACCAGGATTCCTGTGCTAGCCACCGTAAAATATTCCGGGAGTTGAGGTAACGGCGTGAAAAGAAGGGGGACTCGAGGTGGCGCCTAATTGACTGCTTGCCCCACCTCCCAGTGTACTGCCAATGCTGTGTTTCCCACGGACATCTACTCCGAGAATATCACCCCGAGCAGCAATTCCGATCCCATGAGGCGCAATACAAAGGCATCATGGGACCTGTAGTTCCACAACGCGGGGCTACAAAGGAGTGCCGGTCGTCACCAAGGGGGCGGAGCAAGATTTTGCAAACAGCAGCGTGGCGGATCTACAAACACCGCAGCACTGGTAGCAGTTGGAGAGGGGCGCTGAAGAAGGCTGGTATTGCCGAAATGCATTCGCCTGGGACATTCAACCAATAAGGTGCTGCTTTGTTTCTCCCTTTGGGTCACAGCTTCTTTCTTTGGGAGGAGGAGTATCTACATATATATATATATATGTATTACAATCGATACTGCTCACACATAGAAGACACCAACGTTATGTTTAACCTTCTTTATTTGGCAGGCAGCAGCATGCTGAAAACGGAAAACGGGCCTTGTTAGCAAAGTCTTTGGCTAATTTCTGCCATACGCGTTTCGGAAACAACCTCTCTTTGACAATGCACCTGTTTGGAGAGGCGCAAACAAAGCAACAGGCTGCTCGTGTCCATGAAAGCAACCCAATGGGAATTTTAATTGAGGAGGTGAAGGCCAAGCGGCTTCTACTAAAGAATGAAATACCTACCTGGACTACTACATCCAGCATGCCTAGCAAGTATACGCCCACTGAGGTTTGATTGAAAACACCTGGTTTAAACACACACGCAGTTCTTTTCCCGAGAATGCCAAGCCATGGACAAAGGGAAGTTGTTTCCGAAACGCTTATGGCAGAAATTGGCGAAAGATTTTGCTAACATGGCCCGTTTTCAGCATGCTGCTGTCTGCCAAATAAAGAAGGTTAAACATAACGTTGGGTGAGGTGTCTTCCATGTGTGAGCTGTATCGATTGGAATATATACATATATATATATATATATATATATATATATATATATATATATATATATATATATATATATATATATATATATATATATATATATATATATATATATTCACTGAAAAAAACATAGATTTTACACCAGTTATAGTTAGCTGGAAGTTTTACTCGCATAAAACCATTGAAATTCCCACGTTATAGTTAGTTGGACTCACTATAACTTGCGCGTGCAATGCACTGCTGATGACGTCACATATTACATCACTCATGACATGGTCAGTGACATCACTCATGACATCACTGATGACACCATCCAGTGAATGTGTGTCTTTCTGAAAAGTAAATATATATTATATATGTATATGTTATTGAATATCTTAGTGAATACATATATTTGTGAGTAATGTTTAAATACTTAAATATATGGATTAGTGTTTCACTTAGTGTTTAAGTGGCTGCATGGGTTGGTGAGTAGCTACATGTGTATGTATATGGGTTATTAGATGTTTTTCTTAGTATCAGTATGAGTGCTTGTATGGTTTGGTGGGGGTATTACTTGGCACATAGATGCATGAATGAGTGACTCTCTTTGTATGTCTTTTGAAGACAGCATATGTGCAGGACTATATGGGTGGATGAGTGTGTATATGTGTATGTTAGTGAGTGAATGACTGTTTCACTAGTGTCTTTATCAGTAACTACATATGTTTTAATCTAGAATATGTGAATATTGATGTATATAAGTGAATACATGTGAGAGTAAGAGATTGTAAGATTTCCTGTTTAAATAAGTATGTATTTCTATAAGTTATTGTTTAAGAGAGTAAGTATGTGTACGTTTCTTTAGAAGTAAAGTGGTAGTGTGTGTATAGCTGTATATGCAAATAAATAGATGTTCTATAGTTTATTTGCATGTGTAAGTATGTGTGAGAGTATCTTTTGGATGACTGTTGGTGTGTAACAGAATGTATAGGTATATCACTACATATGATGAGTGAGTATATGTATCAGTGACTATATACAACTGTTAGTGAATGAGTGGATGTGTATATAGATGGTGGAATTACTGAATTGGTTGTTGTAACTGATATGGATATCTCCATTTAAAAAAAAATTGTTTCTATTTCTGAATATGTGTTTCAAGGGTTACATTACATTGAAAAGAGGTCTGTCACTCTGTCACAAGGATGGTGTCATCAGTGATGTCATGAGTGATGTCACTGACCATGTCATGAGTGATGTAATATGTGACGTCATCAGCAGTGCATTACACGCGCAAGTTATAGTGAGTCCAACTAACTATAACGTGGGAATTTCAATGGTTTTATGCGAGTAAAACTTCCAGCTAACTATAACTGGTGTAAAACCTATAGTTTTTTCAGTGAATTTAATAGGTTTTTTAAATGCTAATTCCGAACTATAACTGGTGTGAAACCTATGGTTTTTTCAGTGAATTTCATAGGTTTTTTAAATGCTAATACCTAACTATAACTGGTGTGAAACCTATGTTTTTTTCAGTGAATTTCAATGGTTTTTTAATAGCAAATCTTTATAGATATAAAAAGTGAAAAATTTTAAAACAAATTTTATATTATATAAATATTATAATTTTTTTTAAATTGTTTTTTTTTTTATTTTTAACCCCGGGGCGCTTCCGGGGTGCGTACCGGTGAACGCAAGGGTAAGCGCAAAATTACGGCGCGTCCCAGGGCGCGTACCGGGGAGCGTCCCGGGAGCGCTATTACCGAGAACGAAAAAACATCGTGACGTATCGCGTACACGCGTAATGCGTCATATGACGCACAGCGTAATCGCAACCGAAAGCACGCGATCGCATACGATCGCGAAACGTCCTGATGCGCTTACGCTACGCACCCGCGGGCGCGCCCCGGAGCGCAACTACGGGCGCGCCCCGGGGCGCGTAGAGTAAGCGTGTCGGGTCATGTGACCTGAAAATAACACTTTCTATTGGTGCAGAACAGTTTTGGTTTCTAAATGAGTAAAGCCTGGGTCTTGTGACCAGCCTGGGTCTTGTGACCTGAAAATAACACTTTCTATTGGTGCAGAACAGTTTTGGTTTCCAAATGAGTAAAGCCTGGGTCTTGTGACCTGAAAATAACACTTCTGATTGGTTCAGCACAGTTTTTTTTTCCAAATGATAAAAAACTCCACCTTTCTTCCTTACTCTGACTTTGTCCTTTGACTGAGGAAGACCTGTTTCATCTACAGAGACAATTCTTTTGTACTTTGAAATGGCTACTGTAGCAGCAACAGCTGGAGCATCTGCACCACCACCACCACCACCACCACAACCACCAAGAGGACCACCACAACAATACATTGCTGGTGAAGAAGAGGAGGAGGAGGAGGAAGAGGAAGAGGAGGAGGGGAGCAGATGGCTGCCTGAACAAAATACCCCATACAAGCCAAAATAACACATTATATGGGAGTTTTTTTCACTTCCAGAGGGCAAGAAAAAAGATAATGCTGCCAAGGTAACATGTCGAATCTGTGGTGCAGAACTCTCAAGGGGGAATCCAGATAAAAAATATTCATTTGGTAATAATACCATGATTCGGCATATGACCCGGAAGCATCCTGCTAACTATTCTTGTGCAGAGATCAGGGAACTGGCCAGTCACCTCCCCCAGTGTTCAAGGACCAGCTCCAAAAGAAAGCAATCCACTGAATCGGGACCAGAAACATCAGAGGTGATGCCTTGTATCCAGGAACGATTTGGTGATTTTAAAGTCACTTGTACTGGATGTGGCAAGCTTATGGCCTATGGGGAAAAAGAGTGTAAAGCTCATCGTCCTTGCTGGTGACAATCACGATTGCCCCAAAAAAAAGAAGTAATTTTTTCCGTTTTTTGTTTTTTGCTCCAGTTGAGCCAGTTTCAATTCCCTTTTTTTTGTTTCTCCCCATAAAAAATACAAAAAAACTGTTTAGAAAAGCCAAAAAAAGTACAAAATGTTCATAAAAACATTAAAAAAAATATAAAACAACAAAAAGAAAAAAAAAGTTCTTTTTAGAACTACCTTCCATTTATAAAAATAAACCTATATTTTTATTGAATCTCTGTCAATTTTTATTTTTAAGGGTACGCGTATCGGGGCGCGCCCCTGTGGGCTAGTGGGCTGGGCGGACCGGAATGACAGGCGGGGAGGCCGAATATAGTGAGCTATGTTCAGTGATGTTTATTGTTAAGTAAAGTACAAGGTCCGTCTCAACAGAGTGGGATGAGGGAGTCCAAGCGGGAAGTGCAGGGCTGAGGTGGTTCGTAGGTAGGGAAGGCTCCGGGGTTGTAGTCCTCTGCTGGGCTGAGGTCGTCACGGTAAGTGCCGGACACAGGTACTCCTCGGAGGCATACAGGGGAGGGAGAAGACAGGGGTTAGTCCAGTTCAGCTCGGACTGTTGAGTGCTTCCACCTGCACCGGGGAGTGAGGGAGTCGGAAAGCGAGCGTGAGGAAGGCGGTAGGGGTAAGAGGGCAAAGGACTAGTAGGATCAGGAAAGGGAAGAGAGTGCTGGTTGTGTCAGGGGTCAGTGCGCGGGAGTATATACAGTGCCAGTGATACTTCTCTATCGCTATAGCTAGTGGGGGGGTGCTCGTGATCTTTACACAATATTTACAGTAATCTACAAGGGTACACGGAGAAAGGATAGAGGTCACTCACGTACCCCGCCGCAACTCTCGTCCGAGTTGTGGCCGCTCTCCAGCCACCTCCGGAGGCCGCCACCAGTCCTCCGACCAAACATCTTCTTCCTCGTCCTCCTCTCCGCGCTCCTCCTCCGCTCCGCTCTCCGTCAGGGGTTCCACGCCTACCGCTGTCTCCTGCCACGAGTCCGCTGGTGTGAACCCCTCTCCTTCTTTCCAGCCGGCTTTTCTCTGTTCCGGTCTGTTTTCGCTTGAAGTGTTTCCGGGGTCAACCTTGGTGGTTTCCGGGTCAACGACCGATGCCTGACTTCCGGTGTCTGTTGCGTTCGTTTCCGGTTTGTTGGTCGGGATGATGGTTGCCGGTTCCTGGGGGCAGAGAGAGAGAGAGGAAGTCCGAGGGGTAAGAGATGCTGTATACCGCGTTGTGGGGAGCGACCCTTGTCTGGAATGCCGCCCCTGCATGGTAGGGACGATGGCTTCTCCACAGCCCCCCAAAAAATAGAGAAAAAAAAATGTAATGAAGGAGTTAGCGTGAGGGAAGAACACAAACAGAGTACTGTTAAGAGAAAGAGAGCTACAGGATGAACACAGAGGGATTCTTTAATACATAGTAAAAAACAGAAGGTGTAATAGGCTGAAAGTGAGAAAAGTAAAATGACTAAAGGAGCGAAAAAAGTGAAGAGAGAGGAAGAAGATTAAAGTAGAGATAGTAGGAGAATATGAGTGGGTGTTGAAAGGAAAAGAAAAGTTACAAATTGAGAATGAAGTGTAGTGGCGTAACCGGGATAAATAAAGAACGGTGAGTGAGGGTAAGAAAAGACCAGTTAGTGTAAGTAAAGAGGAGTGAAAGAGGGTGAAAAATTGAATTAGGATAAGACATGGGGAGTGACAAAGAGAAAAGACAAAGAGAGTAAAGAAAACAGTACCTGAATGGGTTTGAGTGAAACAGCAAAGAAAGATAAATAATGCAGTGTGTGTGTGACTTATAGGGAGTCAGTGGGTGTAGGTCGGGGTGTGGGTGTGTAAGGTGTGTCTGTGGGTGTGGCTGTGTGGGGTGTTTTGGTGTGGGTGGAGGTGAGTGTGTGTGAAGTATGTGTGAGGAGTGTATGGATGTGGGGTGTATATGTGTATGATGTATGTGTGTGTATGGAATGTGTGTGTGTATGTGAAGAGTGTGTGTGGGGGGATTTTTTTGTGTGTATGCGGTGTGTGTGTGGGGTGTATGTTAGAGGTGTGTGTATGTGTTGAGAGGGGGATGAGGTGTGTGTGTGTAGGAGTAAGGTAAAAAATTAAGAAAAACAAAATGAGTGAAAAAGCAAAGGAAGGGAACAGAGTAAGTGAAGTAAAGAATAGGGATTGAAAGAAGTTGAATATGAGAGGGGAAATTGGAGTAAACATGGAGAATAAGAATAAGTGTGGGAAGCAGAGTAAAGACACAGGAGTGAGGTTGGTTGAGAAAATATTAGTAAGCTTTAAGCAAAGGGTGATGACAAACTACATTTTTTAGTCATACTTACCATATAATAAATGTAACTTTAATTATTCATTTTTTACTACACTTTGTATCTGTGAAAGAGAGAAGAAAAAATAAGTTATAATTAGTAAAATGTATATTTTAAATTAAAATATACAAATGAAGAGGTTAAAAATCATAACACTGTATTTAGAAATAAAGTAAGAGTGAAGGACACAGAAAGGGAAATAAAGTAAGGTAGACGGATAAAAAGAGAAAAAAAGAAATAGAATGAGAGCAAATTACTAAAAGTAAGGCATATAGATTCACTGACACAGAGGAAGAGAAGAACAGAGAAATGAACTGAAGGTAAGAAAGATACTAAAACAATGTGAGTTAGCAAAACTAAATCTGGAAACAGTAGTAAGTAAAAAGATAATGACTGAGACAGAAAACAGTCTAATTAAGGATGCATTTAGAAGAATGAGGAATAGAAGATAACTAAGAGTAAGTGAAGAACAGTCATAGAGTGAAAGGATGAAGGAAGAGAGGATAATATACAACGATTGAGGGAAATGGACTGAGGAAGTTAGTAGATAGACACACTAAGAGAAAACTGAGTGAGATGGAGTACAATGAGTGAGAAAAGGAAATGAGTAAGGGAGCAAAAAAAGGAAAGGGAGGAGAAGACGACTAAAACAGTGGTACTGAGAGAAAATAATTTGGTGATAAAAGTAAAGAGAAGGACATTGAAAGAAAGAAAATGAGGGATAGTAATAGAACCACAGTAAAAGAAATTGGATGAAGAACGATGAGGGAGGAGCAGTGAAGTTGTTGTAAAAGAAATGATAGAAGGTAGATAAACACAAGTGAACATAAGACACGGAGAGTGAGGCACTGAGGACATAGAAATAGTGAACGAAAAATAGAGAGAAGAGGTCAAAAGTAAGGAGCAAACAAAGATAAGCAAGGGAGAGTGGGTGATTTATAGTGATAGAGTGCAATAATACTGCTGAGTGAGTAAACCGAAATTACTAAAACAGCAAAGGAGGAAAATACGGAAAAGGGAAGTAAAGCAGAGAGACTGAAAGCTGAAAAGTTATGCAAGGGAGAGAGGGGATGCAGACAGTTGAAATGAGAATGAAGGGTTGTCAAAGAAGTAGAGTAAAGGAACGGGGGTTACAGGGAGTGAGAGAAAGACATTATAAGTGAGTAAAAAGAGCTGAAAGTGGATGGAAAAAGGAAAGTGAGTGTCAGAGAATGGGAATACAATTTAATTTACACAATCCAAAGTATAGAATAACTTCTACAACATGTTACATAGTTTATTTTTGCTCTTCTCAGAATATATTGAATTTCACTTAAAACAGTGAGTTCAAATTACTCATCATATGACAGCGGGGAAAAAACCACAATCTAAAAGATTGTGTTTTGAAAAAAACCTTAGATAATGACAAATGTACGCTAATCTTTGATTGACTTACTTTTCCTTGAGGCCAAATAGTATATCATGGGGGTCCTATTCTCGTTGCAAAGTACTTTGCTGTTCACTTAAAAATCCATTTCATCGACTTTCTAAAAGAAAAGCTCCAAGAACATCTGGAATATTTTCAATATTTTCATATACTCCTTTTTTCAGTCATGACTCTTTACTCATTCCTGCACCTTTCCATTTGGCCAAATAGTGTCCGATGTATGAGTATATTTTCAAATTAATTCTCAGACACTCTGAAATGACCTTTTTCCCGACGTTCTGAAATAAAGCACTACAACATTTTCACAATATTTAAGTATTTCTAAAACCATCTCTGACTCACTCATGTTCATCATTTTGTATAATACTAATATTACTTACTATGAGATCCACTTACAGTACCTATATGACAAGTCAATTTTTTATATTGCCTGGATCACTTTTACTCAGAATATATTTTTAAACAGCAAAATAACCTTTATTAACTACTCCCGTCTTCATAGGCCAATTACTTTTACCTAAATTTTGGCTGTAAAAACACTAGGTATGAATTTATAAAGCCAAAAGGCAAACGTTGTTTGAAAGTCAAATGAGTGTCGTTACATTGGGTCCAACCTTTAGAAGTTTTTAAATAGCATGTGTAATGCCCTGATGTTGTAGAAGGACCGTCATGAAAAATAATAGCTACAGTTGTAAAGGTTCTTCCTGATATCGATAACTGAGAAGCCACAAAATTTTTTATAGAAGTTGTCAATTTAGTTCCATCAGGTCTACATCGTTGGAACATTAAAATGACATAGTGACCATAATTTTGTAGAAATAATGTGGACAGCATTGCAGACTTACATTGGGTACACACCATATTGTGATCCGCTGCTTTAACTAGATTATTAAAAGGCACTGATTTGCAGTCTGGTAAAGTCAAATATATAAATCTTTCAGAGTCTATTCTAGTAGTACTTGATGAAGCACAGTTATCACAGTCATGTTGCCATTGATAAGAAAGGTTAAAAAGATTTTTTATATCTACTCCATCTTGCAGTACATCAAACATATACATTAAAAATTCCTGACAATCCTGCTGAATTATCTGTGAAAATTGATTTTGACCTGAACATATGTCTAGAAGATTTCTAATTTCTGAAACACTTTCTATTTTTGCTCTATCACTACTACATTTCTCTAACACAGAATTCAATAAACAGCACAATGTTTGTTCCCGATTTTCGACAATCTGTTTTTGTAAATTTTGAAGAAAAAAACAACATTAACTACTACATTAGCATAGCAGTTGACACCAGAACTGTTTTCAAACTGAAATCCAACAACATCTTCAACAGAATGCTTTTTCTTTCTCTTTACAATTACACTTTTATCTACTTTTTGCCTTTTTGCTGATACCTCACTGCAATTACTCTCATTTCTTCTTTTTCGGCCTACCACACGTTTTTCAATCAGAGGATATTAAGGCAAATGTGGAGCATACTCTCTTCTTAACCTATTGTATTCTTTAACACAATCTAGATCTGCACAAATCTTTGTTTCATCACACTCAATCAAGTACAATCCTGATAAAGTTCTGACTTGTGATAATGCCATACCCTCTTTAAACACAGAACTTCCAATGTTCACCAAAGCGCTATCGACACTTAAACCTTGAGACTTATGAATTGTCACCGCATATGCCAAACAAATAGGAAACTGTTTTCGCCGAACATATAAGTCTTTCACGAGCAAAAATCTAGCTGAACAACGACAAATTTGTTCTATTTCATCAATGCCATCAAATTTAATTTTTAAAATTTCAATTCCATCTCTATTTTTGTAATTCACAAAACCAACAACATGACCCATTGCTCCATTTACCAGACCTCTTTCAACATTTAAATTCCTTCTCAAAATGATACAATTTAAACACACATTCAGAGTCTTTTCAAAACCAGCAGTTTTAGATATAGTCTTCTCTAATGAATCCAATTTTGATTTCAAATTTTCAGACAAAATAAGTGTTGCTTCCATATGCTCTATTTTATCTGTAGCTTCCAGTTTCACTATATCTTCATTTTCTAACTGTAACATTTTGTTGTTAAACATGGAACATTCTTTCAGAGTTGGCATCAAACATATGCCAGATTTCTTCTCGTTAATTTTCTTAAAAATATTCTCTGGAAGAATGTTTTCATTTGGGCACAAATTTGAAATTAATCGTCCATGTAAAGCTTCTTTCCCTTACTGACTTACTTTTCCGATTCTTACATCTTGTAAAATATTTTTATAATCTTCATCCTTTGCCTGCCGCATATTTTGAAGCAGTTCTGCATATTTGAAGTTTGACCATATATTAACGTTTCCAATGCTTCCTAAGCACTTCCTGGTATCTTCATGCGTGAGCATTTTGAACACAGGTTGTCCTTTCACTGGAGTAAACTGCAGTAGATCTCCAAAAACAATAATGTGTTTTCCTCCAAATAAGACATCATAGTCTGTTCTAAGAATTTCTTGCATTCTCAAATGCACAAAAGCAAGCATTATATTTGACACCATGCTTACTTCATCAATGATAAGAAGTTTCATTTTCTTCAGGACTCTCGAAACTTCGGAACACGCATCTCCAGATAGCTTGTGATACTCCAATTTGTTATCATGCTCCACTGGCAGCATCAGTAAACGATGTAAAGTAATCCCTTTAATGTTATGTGCAGCCAGCCCAGTTGGAGCGGTAACAACACAAGACAGCGGCGATTCAGTCCTTTTCTGCAGATAAGTTGCAATTGCTTTAATCAGAAAACTTTTTCCAGTTCCCGCTTCTCCACTCACGTACAGTTGGACAGGCTTAAATGATGTACATGAGCACTCATTTTTCTCATGACTGAATCCATGTTCAATCTGTTCTGTGACTTCGTCATATATCTGTTTCTGCTCAAGGTTTAGTTGTTTCACCAAATCTTCTAAGTTAACCTCATCATCTTGAGCTTGTTCCATAGCTCTTTCCACCTCATCCATGGCAGTGGCAGCTTCATTTTGGATAATTGGTCCTCCAAGTGGATCCTGACTCAATGAAGCAGAACTCTGACTGTCTTGAGAACTGTCTCTAGCAATCTCTGCAGCAATTGTGGCTTCTTGCTCTATTTCTTCGTTCAACATTTGCAGATAATTTGGAAAAACAGGACATTCTATGGTATCCTTGGTTGCATTAAAAGAATCTTCGTAACAGAAAATCTCCAAGTAGTTCCTCTTCTGTACGCCATGGCTTAAAGAGTTGCAAAATAGCTAAATAGTAAAATTCCCTTTTCCCTGGATTTTCGCAACTCAATTTTCGATGATTAATCAAATGGCCTTTTTTCTTTCTCACTAGACATCCTTCACACCCAATGATAGCATATATTCCATTGTTAATATCTTCTCTGATGGTTCTCTTATAAATATAGTTTTGCAGAACTTCATACAAACAACTGTTCTCAAGATGACTACTTCTATTTGGATAGTATGTATCCAACATGTTGGTCTTCAAAATATCTGTACTTTCTGGTTCTTTCTCCGCCAAATACTCTATTTCTTGTACAGATTTCAAAACTCGATTTCGTGTTGCAGCAAGACTTAGACTCACCCAAATGATGGTTCTAGATTTGGCATAGAGACTTGCTGATGACAATCGATCAGAACATTCATATGCTCCAATTTCTCGATGCGACAACATCTTCAAACTGTAACTGTATAATTTCTTGCTTAGACTCTTTTCATGTGAAATGTCCTCCCACATTTCCTTCAGTTCTGTCTTTTCTTTTTTTGTGATGTTAGACGTCACATATCGAGCCACAGCAATAGAGTTGTCAGCAACTAATTGAATATCCATGTTAGCATTCCACATGGACAAAATCACTGGGTTGTAATCGTTGATGTACTTGGACTCTTCGTTTCTTTTTAAATTGTATGTATTTTTTGCTGATTTCCTCGTCACAGTATGTCGCAGAGAAGACATCAAATTATTTACTCTTCCTTTAGAAATCACTGGTCGTGGAAAGCCGAAACGACATTTTGTGTAGAACTTGTCCTTGTTTCTGAATTTTCGACGACAGTACTTTCCACAACGATGGGATGGAAAGCGTAAAACTTGTTGCCTTAAACTGTTTTCTTCGGTAGTTTTCGGAACAGCACATGTTGAATACTCTTCAATGAAGCTCATCACTGTCTCATCCGAATCTGTTCCAAATTTGGGTGCATCTTTAATCCATAACAACATATGTATGTGAGGAGCACCTCTCGCTTGATACTCCTTTCTCCAAAAGAAATCCAAAACCTCTCCAAGGGGAGGATTTTTTTTGTTGGTAATAAGACATCATAGCTTCAAATCTATGATTGAAATATCTGCATACATTCACTGGATCCAAAGAACACAATTCTCCAGGTGTTTTGAATTCTATATTTTGTATATTTGCATTTGCCTCTCGTAGAAATTGAAGTAAGTCGTCCCATGCATACTCGGCACCGCTAAGAGTGAGGAACCATGTAGGAGTTCCTAAGTTTCTTAACATACATTTCAATTCCCCATGACGGCGGTACCAATACTCGTTTGTACCACGCTGACATGCCATGAGATTGAATAGATGATATTCCAAAATATTATCTTGCAGATTCACTTTCTCCATAAAGTCCCTCGCCGAAACATTTTGCAGATGTGCTCCACTTTTCAGTATATGGTTTACTGCATAAGAAAGCCCAGACAAGTCACTTTCATACAGTAGATGTAACAAATAGGGAATGCATTGACGAAACCTTGGATCTTCAGCATATAATCTTACAGTTCGATATTCAGATGCAGGAATTTGAAGTGGTCGATCGTCATATCGTCCACCTCGACCTGTTGGAAATAGCTGTGGAAAACAACGAGCTTCCAAACTTTCTTCACTAACGGGACTTCCTTTTGCTGCTTTCATTTGAAACAATTCAATTGCATTCCCCATTACTTCTTTGGAATGCAAAGGATGAACAGTATAATGTTCATATATTTCTTCACTTCTAGACACATCAACTTTTTCAATTTGGCCGCCTGAACAATCTCTGTCTTTATCTGCAGCTGTTTCCTCTGCTGCAACACATACACGTTTGTAATACTCATTGTTTTTGGCTAAATACAACGTTGCCTTTTTGACTTTCCTAACATCCACTAAATCTTGCCAGATTTTTTTACTCTTTGTCAGAACCCCATTAACTAGAATAACTAAAGGTTCCTCTTCTACTTTTTCTATACCAATTGTATCAATATTTTTTTTTAAATCTAGAGGCAAATAAACAACTCTTCCCTTTAATCCTCTCTGCAAATCTGTAGGAGGCAATTTCCCTATCTTAGGCTCCATGCGAACAATTGCCTGAAAAGGGTGGACACATTGAATCAAAATAGACTCGTATGTATTTAAATCCATCAATTCAGGGGGAATGTCTACCAACTCCAGATTATTATGAACAGCTCTAGCAGGCATTCTGTTTTGATTTAATTTATCATAACAATATTTACAAATGCGCTGATCAGAACTCAAATCAAAACAATTCTCCACCCACAAATAAGTTGCAAAATCCTTCCACTCATAATAATTCATCTTTTCACTTTTTACGTATAAATCAACGAATCTAGTTTGATGCTTATAAGGACTTCGTCGACAACACACACAAGTAAAATTCGGCCTTTCACTTGATTTCACCTTAAACCTGGTAATTTCCTGCTCAAACTTTTCTGTACTTGAAATCTGTACATTGTCTTCCACATTACCTTGAATTGCTGTGTCAATTTCTTCACAAATCTTCTTCACATCTAATTCAGTTCCATGCAAAAGAGCACTGTTTATTTGTTTAAGCTTAAGTGCTGGACTTTTTGCATAATACAACATTCTCACTAATTTCCTCATTTTGGTATGATGCACTGCTAACATCCTAAAATGATGAAAAACACTCTGACAGACTTTTCTAGAAAGACAAGCCAGTGAATGGCCTTGCAAACCTGTGTTTTCTCTCACTCTGCAAGGATCTAAGTCTTGCAACAACTTCACTTTCTGCTTTAGACTTTTCTTACTATATGTACGTAAGAAATTACAAAACAAATCAATTGATTCCTGTTGCACACTTCAAATACGACTACACTTCCAAGTGTACACTGGACCCTTAGTACGTCTCCCTAAAACTTCATCAGTTAACACCTCTTCTGGTTCTCTAGGCACAAGTTTCTCTTTTTCAATCGGACAACCGTCTTTCACTTCATACGCTCGACCACTGGTGTCAACTGCATGCACTAAATCATTCTCCTGGAAGTAACTCTCCTCATTAAAAAATGGCTCACAACTTGAACTGTGCATCCATTCTCCAGAAAAAACTTTACAAAAATGAGTCCGATTAATTACTCTTTTCCATCTACTGTTTGATTTGAAAACATCAATTGTCTTGTTAAGTGTCCTAATTCTATTGATTATTAAAATAAATATTTTTTTCTTAACTTCAAAAGCCTGATCAACAATCTTCTCTACACTTTTCTTTTTCTTATAAAAAGCAGCTCTCTGTTTACCTTTCCTAATGTTTTTTAACAAATTTAAAACCACCCTATTGCGAAACATTCGTTTACGAATGTCTCTAAACTGATTCTGCCTTCTATTCCTATACATATTATTCTCTCCTGCTCCAGTTGTAGGATTCTTTGAGGTTCTCTCCTTCCTTTTCAAATGTACTCTCTCATTCTCTTTTTCTACATGCTGTCCATCATTTTTTTTAAAGTACATATGTTCCGTATAAAAGACTTAGTTGTCTTACCAGGAGCTTGGTTCCTGTTTTTTGAAGTATTTGTTGTGGAAGAATGCTGTAATTCCGTTGCTGTTTTTGATTTTTGGCGGTTACGTTGTTTTCTTCTCCTTTCCTTTGTGGGCATGTTTGCTTACTCTTGAAATCTTGATTTCAATCTGTGTTAAAGAAAAAAATAGCACATTATAGACCACTATTACCAAACAACAAAGCAATGACAAAAAGCAAACTATCTATTCAGGGTGACAGATCAGGTGAGGATTCTTCAGGGGTGCACAAAAGGTGAGGCCTGTATTGAAGAGTATAGTGGAAGACAGCTCTGTCCACAGGTACAAAGAAGATGAGACCTGTGTCTAAGTCCACTGCACTCTTATACACAGGCTTCACCACCTATGCTTCCCATGAAAGCCCTCTCTCCCACTACAGTCTTGATCATAAACCTCACCTCCTCTGTCCCTCTGGACATGTCTCACCTCATATGCACAATCTACTTCCTAATCTCAGGTAACACAGATGACATAATTGATCCTCATTTATAAAGCCATGCGTCAGTTTTGCGCTACTGATGCGTCACTTTTTGTGACGCATTGGCGTCATAAAACATGTGCCTTGTTGCACCATATTTAAAAAGTGACGCATGTAGGTAGATGTGTCATTTTTTAAACCTTTTGCACCACATTATACCTCTGTCAAGTGTAATGTACAGAGAGGGGTCATTTCTCTGCAAAAAGCCTCGTAATAATGACACAGTGAAATCTATGAAATTTCACTGCGTCACTTTTAGGACACTGTTATGTCAAAATCTTGCATCTGCCTCACAGCAGGGATAAGACTGAGGCAAACGCTTTCACATGGAGCTTTCCCCATGTGATAGGATTCTGACTCCTAAGCAGGAGTGCAGATGAGATGAAGACTGTCCAGGGGAGCACAAAAGGTGAGGCTTGTGTCCAAGAGTGCAGTGGACAGGACTAAACTGGAGTAGTGTGCAAAAAAAAAAGAACCTCATTTATGAGGCCATGCGTCAGTTTTGCACTGCTGATGCGTCACTTTTTGTGACGCATCGGCGGCATAAAACCTGTACCTTTTTGCGCCATATTTAAAAAGTGACGCATGTAGGTAGATGCGTCACTTTTTAAACCTCTGCACCACATTATACTCAAAAATGTAAAAGCCATACATTTTCCCCAAAATCGTTTTTGACATCACATTTAGGAAACACAGCACAGGTCCTATGTACAAGCATTCCATGTCATTACTGAAACCTCACTATTTTACAAAATACAATTCCTCTATGCAAACAAACTCAATATGCTTCCTACACTGAGTTAACACAGGTAACATCATTGTAAAGAGTCAAATGTATTTCTTTAAACATGCACACATTCTTTATTCCTTTAAAAAAATGTAAAAGCCATTCATTTTTCCCAAAATCGTTTTTGACATCACATTTAAGAAACACAGCACAGGTCCTATGTACAAGCATTCCATGTCACTACTAAAACTTCACAATTTTACAAAATACAATTCCTCTATGCAGTAAAACTTTTTACCAAGCATTATCAAAAAGCATGACACAAAGCAACATTAAAAAACCACAATTTGCTTCCAAATCTTCTCCATAGAGTATACAAGTCTCTATGTATATTAAATGAATCATAACTCACCTTTACAAATGCTTTAGGAGATTCAGAACAGTGTCAGATACACACACCAATATTTCTTTAGCAGAGCAAAAGGTATGTTCTCCAGGCACTGCAAACCTTAATGGCACAGAAAACCTCTAATTCTACACACATATTGCTCATGGTAACCAATCAAAACTCTTCCCTCTGTATTTTCAAACCAACACCCTTCCCCCCCTCAGCCCTTTCTACCTGTTACCATAGCAACTCCCTCCTCACTGAGCTCTCAGGTTTAAACGTTTATTCTGCAATGTTGCAAATCACCTCAGCAAGGATGTTTGACCTGCGAATACACCAGCTTATCTGGTGCAATGTTTCTTTAAATGACTTTTTTTTAACCATTCAAATTACTTCTTACACAGAACACAACCATGCACCCTAACTTTCAGTTTTCAACTATCTCAATCTACCAATCATTGCTTGTGATTCAAGAGCACTGAAAGTCTACAGTTTTTTTTGTTGCAAACTCCTATTGTTCCAACTGCCATTTCTTTCCCACACTTTATCTGACTGCACCAGAATCTCCTCTCACCATGTATTCTGTCTGTCAAAGGTATGCAGCTACCAGAACTTTTCACAACCTTGATTTACAAAATGTGATCATTAAATGGATTGGCCAGAGAGGATTGAGATGTCACCAATTGATTCCATTGGTGAAAATCTTTTTGCATTTGCCACACCCTAACCTCATAATTCTGCACTGTGGTGGAAATGACTTAGGCACTTTGACTGGGGTAGGTCTGGAAATGCTTTTAAAGGACACCTTTGAACAATTGATGGCACTTTTTCCTCAAACTGCCTTGGTATTTTCCAATATATGCCAAAGACAGAAATGGATCTGGTCCAACCAATTTTGTCCACAATTTGAGAAAGCACGGAAACATGTGAATAAATCTGTTTCTGCTT
The DNA here is from genome assembly GCF_964261635.1 of Lissotriton helveticus. Taxonomy (NCBI): domain Eukaryota; kingdom Metazoa; phylum Chordata; class Amphibia; order Caudata; family Salamandridae; genus Lissotriton; species Lissotriton helveticus. The sequence continues at coordinate 373,068,474 of NC_136073.1, forward strand.
ACATGAGAGACTATGGAATGGGTTCAATATACAACAACAACTTGCGTTACAACATGCAAGATATCTACAGAGGAGATGGTGTGCACTTCTCAGATGAGGGGAACAGAATATTCCTCCTGAATTTAAGACTGTGCATTGGTACCTACTTGTAGGTACCTAAATCAGCCACAGAACCCAAAAGCTCTTTTCAGAGCTACCCTACCTCTGATCACTCCAAATGATTATCTTTTTCTAACTTTTTTCACTATTTTTCACCAAAGTACGCTCCCCGGTAAGCTTCCCGGTGCGCGTACCGGGCGCTCCCCCCACGAAAATTTTAAAATAATTTTTTGGGTTCTATATGGGCCTCCTAACACCCCCTCAGAAAACCTAGGGTGTCAGGGAGTGCCTACCGTGCCCCCTTATACTCTTTTCCAACGTTGTTTGTCCTCCATTTTCTGTCTCAAATCTACCGAAACACAAAATGGAGGACTCCCGTAGCGCTGCCGGTACGCGTACCGGGGCGCGCACCGGGAAGCGCTCCCAAAAAATTTGAAAAGTTAATTTACATTAAAACCACTGGAGACACTTTCACCAAATATACAATAGCTCATACTACATACCAATCCCTACCATTTTCCCAAATTTGGTGGAATTCCATTGAGCCATTTAGCCTGTAGACCTCTCTAAATATCCTGAGGTAAATTACTTCACAAAAACACATCTGAAGTATTAGAATTGACAACCAATTAAAAAGTTACTTTCATTTTCTACTATTATTTCATGACATTTGATTGGTTATGTACCTGAATATATATAAAGAAAGAGAGGGAAACACAGCTATTTTGACTACTACTTCCTGAAGTACATTTCAAGAGCATTTTCACTGACAACTTCAACTTCTTTTTGAAAGGTAAGTTGTTATTTTGAAAACTGAAGTATGTTGTGCACTTTAAGTTAATTTGGAAAACTTTTTCTGATAATTATATACTATCCCTCTGTAATAGTTATAGATTGAGATAGACTTCTCTGTTATAGTTATGGATGGATTTAGGTTTGTCTTGTATAATTATGAATTTACTTAGGCTTCATCACATACACTTTTTTATATTTCTACTTCCAGTCTGATACCATACACTGCCCAAAGATAAATTCACTGTTAAAAAATCCAAACTACCTGTCTGAACTTGAACCCAACAGTGCCCTATCTCTACTGATATTTTTTTTTAATGCAAATTTCAGCACGAAAATGGAAGGACAACAAAACATTTCCTTTGAAATTGTCCTAGAGAGCAACAATGAAGAAATTATAGAACCCAATGATAACTTGGAATTCATGGATGAATCAAGGGACTATGAACTATTACAATGTGTAGAATCAGTGGATTTGCTCATTCAAAATGAGGACATTTCTGACAGTCAAATGATAGAAGTTATGTTTAATTTGGAAAAAGAATCTGAAAAATAAATTTATATTTAATAATTCTAAAATTGTTTGAGACATTATTCATTTTTATATGTAATTCTTAAACTAGTACCAAATTGATTATAATGTAAAGTCATACTGTGCAACTTTTTTATGTCACATAGTAATTTTGCTCATAGATACTTCCTTTCTCCCACTATATTATCTCCAATGTGTATTTGACATCTGTTTTTCATCTCCTGCCTCCATGTTCTTTCTGCTTTCCTGACAGACTATGATATGGATTCCATATAGCACAACTTCTGTAACAACATGCAAGATATCTACATCGGAAATGGTGTACATTAAATTTAAGACATGTTGGTACTATTATTATTATTATTATATAAGCTTTATTCGATTTTCATAAAAAAAATCATAAATGCACAACACATACATCACAGTATAATCAAAATTAATATACATTTACGTACACATTAACAGGTAAAAACAGCAGCTGTGATAATCAAATTATTAAAAAGGAAAATTCATACGAATACAATGTGATATAAAGTGCAATTAGTACTGTCTAACACAATGAACATGAAAGGACCCAGGCAAAAATGTTTTACCGCATGGTTTTCCGTAACAACATGACAGATCTTAAAAAACAAGATACCGCAAAAATTACATGCTCATCTTCAAGTTTTGATAGTCTAAAGAAGGCAAGCCTACAATTTCTTACACCCCACCGTTTTAAAAGGGGTTTTAGATAAAGTTTTCTAGGGGAGGAATAGAAAGTGCAAAAGAAGATTATATGCAAGTTAGATTGCAGAGCGGTGTTATCACAGGTGCAGGGCAATTTGGAGGTAGACCAGTAATTCATCTCCGGTACAGATGCCATGCGAAAGAAGGTCCCAAGGCGAAGACGGGACAAAAGCATTCTGTTATATGGGCTGGGCTCCACAATTAGGTACATTTGCATGCCTTCATTGGGGGTGACTTCCTGAAAATTTAAGATGGTTTGTTTGTTCTTTTCAGCATTCCATCTCAAAGTTTCCAGATGGGTGATTAGTGTTTTTTTGAGAGCTGATCTAGATATACCCTCCAGGGTTCTAGGTTTTACATAGTATTCTGAGAGACCCAGCTCATTAAGTAAGGATTTTACGTACGACAGCCATCGGAAACTTGCAACCCCATCTAGGGCCAGGCAATCCTCCAAGAGGTCTCTGTTAAAACTAGCTTCCCCTGTGGTCCATACCTTGTGCCACAAGAGAACTGGGGCCATCTTGATTATGTCGCTCTGGTGTTTTACTCCTATCTCTATGTGCGTCATGAATGAGGATGAGGTTTTTGCAACACCTAGGAGATAACTGATGAATTGATTCTCACAGCCCTGCAAGGATTGATCCTTCTCAATGCCCCAAAGTCCTGCCCCATAGGTGGCTGTGGACACACACTTCGCCCGGTATATCTGCACCAGCTCTTTAATGGGTTTACCTCCCACTCTGTTGGAAAAAGCGCGTAAAGCGCCTATGGTGCGAATGAAGGCCAGCTTCCTCGCTTCAATCGCCTGCTTCCAACGGCATCGCCTGTCAAACAGTATGCCCAAGTAGCAGAACTTATCTACAGTGGCTATATTCTGTTTGTCCAGGGAGACATTACACGGCGCCCTCCTACGCTTGTTGGAGCATGGCATGGTATATGTTTTTGAAATGTTCACTTTTAGTCCTCTATCCTGCATATACCCTGCAAATTTAGTCACCGCCCTCTGCAGTCCCACTTGGGTGCGGGACATTATTGCCGCGTCATCGGCGTACAAAAGAATTGGCGCCGGTGATCCTTTCACGGTAGGGTAATCGTTTTGAAAAAGGGAGAGGTAATGGCCCACTGAATTTATATAATAAGTAAAAAGCCTTGGGGCCAAAATGCACCCCTGTCTAACCCCTCTTGACAGGACAAATTTATCAGTGCTTTCGCCCTGCTTACCGTATCTTACTCTTGCCCCACAGTTGTGATATAACTCTCTGATGAAGGTAATTATGCGTGCATCAATGCCCATCTCGGCCAATGTTGTCCATAAAAAGATATGGTCCACGCAGTCAAAAGCACAACTTAAATCAACAAAAGTTATAAAAAGTGACCCATCTCTAGCCTGAGTGTATTTCGCACCTAAAAGCGCCAGGTTTAGACACTGCTCAGCAGTCCCTATGCCCTTCCTAAATCCATATTGGAAGTGTGAAACAACGTTATGCTCTTCCTCCCACTCCTGGAGCCTCTTCAAAATAATCCTCCCTGCTAGTTTCATAAGGCCATCCAATAAAGATATAGGCCTGTAGCAGGTCGGGTCATCTCGCCTGCCCTTTTTAAAAATGGGGACCACTATTGCGTCCGACCAAGTTTCGATGAACCCCTTTTGATTGCCCTTGTTCAGCACATTTGTAAGCAGAGGGGCCCAGAAGTGTGGTTCAGCTTTGTACACGTCTACCGGGGTACAATCCGGCCCTGGTGCTTTGCCTGCTGCACTGTCCCTAATTGCATCCTGCACCTCATTTACTGAGAAAATAATATCAATCGGGAAAGGGCAGACTGAGAAATGGGTGTCCCTCCTAATTTCTGTATTTTGGGTGGACGTTGGGGTCAGCCCTATCGAGGTGGTGGCGTCAGCAGGCTTTGTGTGCTTATATAATTGCCTGAAGTGTGTGAGCCATCTGTCGCCCGTTATAGCCAGATCTATTTTATTTCCACTATGATTTGGTTGGTACAAAGATTTAACCAATCTCCAAAATTTAGTGGTATTTTTCTGAGAGGCTGCTTCTCTTAATGTGGCCCAAGCTTGCTTTTTTAAGTCAAGGGTTCTTTCTTTTAAGACGCGTTTATATGCTTGCCTAGCGCTGCGGATTAAGTGGGGGTCCCTCGGTTTAGTAGCCAAAACTTTTTTAAGGGCTTTTAGAGCTTTCGTACACTTCCCATCAAACCACCCTTCTCTGGGTGTGTAATTGTTAGCTGCCCGGGTCAGCAAATTTTTAATCCGATATTGTATATTGGCAAAGGATGACATAACTAAAGCGGGGTCCGCGTCTTCCTCGAGGCAAACATTAACATCCTTTAAAGAGTTGGCGATTAGCTTTTTCAGAAACACGCTGGGGACGATCTTCTCCCATTTCACCACGTATCCATTAGTTTTAGATAGTTCTACCCTATAAGGATACATGCAATGGGTAGGATTTTTAACATTTCGCTCTTTTACTTTTACGCCAATGGAAAGGGGGTAATGGTCGCTAAATACATCCTTGCCAACCACCCACGAGGTCAAGAACCCAAGATTGGCAGTGGTTATCAATATAAAATCAATAGTTATGTTGCAACCTCTGCCAAAGAAGGTTGGATCAAACTGCACGGGTACGGAACAAATCTGGTTGGCAAAACCAAGATCAAAGTTGAAAGCAAAAGTATTTAACAGCATCCCCCTCTTTGAGTGAACAAAATGAGTTGGAATTTCCTCACCATGATCTGCAAGACCACACAAAGGAGAATCAGACTGTGGGCAAATTGTACAGTTAAAGTCCCCAGCCCAAATTATTTTTGCCCCCTTAAGGCGATCCACAGAATGCAAAATCAGACGTGACATATATGACATGGTGGATTCCAATTCAATATCAGACATATTATTGTAAAAGTTCACCAGTACAATATTCTCTGACATGCCCCACTTAAAAGATAAAATTTGGAAGTGGGTATTGGAGATAAATTTGTAGATCTTAACATTTGCTGTTGTTGAGACATAGACACAAAGGCCCCCCCTATTATGACCCTGAGCTGACAGCGTGGCCGAGGTGTAAAAAGTTTGGTAACCTAGAAGGTGGACTTCTTCACAACACCAAGTTTCTTGGAGACAAATAATGTTGTGAGAGTGAATAACATCTAACCAGGCTTTGTTATGGACTTTACTTGCTAGCCCCGCAACATTCCATGAAAGAAGTGAGTTGAAAACGGGAACGTTGCTAATGTCCCCACGTGGGCAGCCCGCATCCACACAGGATGAGTCTGCTTGCTGAGTTGGGGTGATACAGGTAAGGGAAAGAATGGGAGGAATTGAAGTGGAACAATTGAGCGTGGACGAATGGGCCGAGTATTGGGTGGAGCCAGGTAGCAAGGATTCACCCGGAGAATCCGTCCCCGCCACCAAACTACCCTGATGGATCTTAGGCTGCTTTTTAGACAGGCTAGATGACAAGAAGTGGGCCGATACGCACTGTCTGTACTGCGGGCCTACAGCAGGCTTAACTTTATTAATCGGTTTGTGAAGTCATTCATTGTCATCTAAGCCTGAAAGTGGCTGGTAAAAGTTTGACAGGGGTATATTCCAGAAATCTTTGGGGTTGTAATGATTTGGATCGCCCCATTGCCATCTGGGGTTATGAAAATTTCTCAGTGGTGGAGGTGCCTGACTGGGCTGCAACCAGAAATCATCGGTATTGTCATAATGATTCCGGCCCCTTGGTGTTCGCATAGCATCCATGCCATATGGGGCAATTGAGCTATGCGAGATTAAAGCAGAGGTGTGTAAAGGGTAGGGAAAGGTGGTGTTGTGGCCCGTAAGGTGTTTATGAAAAACAGGGATGTTGGGCCCGCAAGGGGCTTTTAGTCGACCATAACTATCAGAGTGGTAGAGTTTTAACCGGGCTGGTGGTTGTCTCAGCAAACCCTCGGGATAGAAATAGCTTAAGTTGTGGGATGAAATTCCCCCCTCTCCTGATCCAGGATACCAGTCACTGATGTGAGTGACCAATCTGTGGTCTTTGAAATTAACTAAGATCACATCACCATCAATGTCCTTGGGTCTGCTACCTACCCAGTGACAACGCCTGGCCGAGACGATATCGCCATTTAAGTGTGGCGGGAGAGGTCTATTTCTCCTCAACCAATAGATGACCTTGTTTTTTAGATTGGCCTGATGTTCAAGATTACCTTCTGGCAAGGGCGGAACTCCTGTAAGTGCTATCACATAGTTTATGCACTCGGGAGGTAGATCAACGGTATTCGTTGGTCTTCTATTAGATTTATTTGTTACAGTATGAGGGGTTTTAGAATTAGTACTATTATTAAAATTCGTACAATGGGGCTTTATAGTGATGTGAGATTTTCCAGCGGGCGGGAATTTATCCAATAGATTTGTATTGATATTACTATTATTTCTATTTTTGAGATTGGGGTCTCCATGCTTGGGTGGTTTTGATGGCCCAGCTATAGATGGTGCGTATGCCTTAGGGATACCGGTCACCATCTTGGGTGGGTTAGATACTTTAGTGTGTAGTGGTAAGTCTGTCGGGGCGTTCGATTTGGGGCAAGATGTTCCGTTATGTTCTAGTAAGATTTTATCGACATGCTCCCCTAATCTTTTGATCCTTTCAGTGAGGGGAAGGATCAACGCCTTAATGAGGCAGTCAATGTCATTCAGTAGCCCTGCGTAACTGGGTACCGAGATTGAGTTGGCGGTCATCTCTTTTCACAGGATCTACAGTCCCTACCTTGTCCGGGATAGTGAATGGAGTATGTGGGACTTGAGTGGAAGGACCGGTTCTCCTTTTAACTATAAGCTTCCTTCTTCGCTTCCTTGGTGGGGAGCCAAAGGGGATTTTAACAGTGGGGGTTTTGGGGCTCTTAATGGAGTCCCTTGGCGATGATATTAGCAGCTTGCCCTCGGAAGTACTCTTGGTATGGTGGTCAGGTCCAATTGGGGTAAATACGGGAGAAGGTATGCCTGTATCATAAAGGAGTGCTGGTTCCGCACAAGGAGTGCTCAGGTCTATGATCTGGGTATCAAGTACCTGGCAACAATTAGAGTCGGAAATAGTAATAATGTCCTTCTGTACAGGAGGACTGGTCTGGAAAATGAGGGGAATACCTTCTATAGATAGCGAAGTGTTAACAGGATCTATTGGTGTAGTAAGATCGATGGGGGACGATAAAGTTGTAGTGGATGTATCCGGGGGCTGAAGAGGTTTTAGTTTTAATGTTGGTACTTAAAACACCCAAACAACACAACAACTCTATACAGAGCTACCCTACCTCTAATCACTTTAAATTATTATTTTCCTGTTTCACTGTGTTTTCCCCGTGGTACGCTCCCCGGTGCGCGTACCGGGCGCTCCCCCCGCGAAAAACGAAAAAAAAAATATTTTTTTTTTGCCCCGCGGGACCCTTTAATGGCCCCCACATCAAACCTAGGGTGTCAGGGGGGGTCTACCCTGCCCCCTTTTGGTCATTTCCCCCTTTGATTTTTGCCACCTCTTGTGTCTCAATCCTACCGAGACACAAGATGGCGGCCGCTGCGGACTGTTTCGAATGTTTACAGACACCCGAGAACCAATCAGCTTCCCGTGCGCAAGTCGCGTGGCGCGCCCGGAGCGCTCCCCGGTGCGCGTACCGGGGCGCTGCCATAGATATATACATTTTTTTTAACCTAAATTACTCAAAATCCTCTGGAGCACATATCTTGAGACATAGCAAAGGTACATCGGGCTACCAGTCCCTACAATTTTGCCAAGTTTGGTGAAAATCCATTCAGCCGTTCGAGCTAAAAGTGCGACCGACCGCCCTATGGAAATTAACATGGGGAAAACACGTTTTGGGACCCCCCTTTTATCTCGGCCCCTGCTTGACGAATCCCCCCCAAACTTTCAGGGAAGGAGCGGAGAGCCGCGAGGCAAAGTTGCTGAAAAATTCAGGCAGATTCCTCAACCGGCGCCAAAGTTATTCCCAATAGAATGTTGGGATTTCCCTATGAAAATCAATCCTAACTATAACTACCTACTGGCGACCGCCAGTAGGTAATATATATTTTATATATATATATATATATATATATATATATATGTATGTATGATGCTGAAACGCGTCATGGCGATGGTGTGGGGAAGAACATAAACGAAATTCTGCACTAAAACTTGGGTCCTTTCTCGTCTGTTCGTGTATGGACTGTGACTGCACTTGTGATATAAATATATATATATATATATATATATATATATATATATATATATATATATATATATAAAACAAGGCAGTAATCTGTCATACTCCTACTATGTGAAATCCTATTCTAAGTGTACTTACAGTGTGTGTATGTTTGAAGCCAAGAATCCCCCTAAGAGTGTTGAAAAAGCTACATGCTAAGTTAGCCTATGCTGACTTCCATTTTATCTCACAGCATCCATTTTGTCTCTCTCTCTGCTGTACTTTGCTGCTTGCCAGGTGCAAGGGACTTTCCAGACCATGAGCTGCTGAGCGAAAGGAAATATGCAAACATGCTTACGCACAGAAACTAAAGGCTTGCCTCTGTGTAAATGTGCTAGACACAGATGACCACCAACCGCAAAATGTATTCTTAAGAATTGTTTTCATATGAGCAGGGAGTTTTCTCTCCCTGTAGCTTAACAGCTTTGTATGTTGATCTATTAATAATTACTTTGCATATAGACGCGGCTTTTAGACGCTCACTGTTTTGTATATGAGCAAGAATATAGGGCACTTCCCTCTGAGACACTGAACCACTGGTGTCTTTAATGACGGAATCCCGCTCATGAGTGCATATAATAAATTTGCCTTTTGAGTTTCACTTCAGTGTTGATTCTGATTACTAAGGTGTTATTACACCAGTGAGACAACCAAAAATCTCACTTATACAAAATGGCGCCCAAACAGGGACCCCATTGAAGACTGCGGTTGGACCAGGAGGAGGTCACTTTGTCAGGACGTAAATTACTGAGATGTACACCGCATGGGGGGACCCTGTTCTCGCGGACAAGGTGATCATTCAGCCGACAGACTTGACCTTCATGGCAGCCGTTTGTCTCAACTGGGGTTCCTTTGGCAATTTGAGATGATCTATTTGATCAAAGAATCAACAGGTGGAAGTTGAGATATACGATCAGGTAGGATCGTTTTGTTTGAATATTGTTTTGATAAAGCATTTGCAAATGTTTTAACATAAAAGTTTATTGAAAAGAAAACAGAGTCATTAAATCAGTCACATGTAGAATGGTACAATAGAATGAAGGTACAAAATGAATATACTGGTACATCAGCGCGCAGTTCGAGATAAGGGTCCAGTTCTATCCATGGCTAACTCCACCGTCGGAGAGTCACATAATTCGCCACGGTATTTGTTCCAATGTCCCCACTTCTTATCCCACTTTGTAGGGCAACCTCTGAGTTTGTACACAGTTTTTTCGGCGAGCATGCAGCGGTCCATCTCTGCCATACAACCCACCACAAGTGGCTTTTCAACAGAGCCCCATTTCATAGCTATTGAGCGTTTAGTAAGCAAGAAACTCAGCGCCGCCCATTGTAATTCAAGTTCGTTCAAGTCCGTGGCTCCCCACATATTAAGAACACATTTCCTCGGAGACCGCGGGACTAGCTTCCCCAGGGAGCTTCTCATCTTTCAAACAGTCCCTCCCTAGAATTGTTGTATTACCGGACAGTCCCACAGGACATGATAGAAGGTACCAGACAGGCCGCAGACTCTCAAACACAGGTCGTCAGGACGACTGCCGATTTTAGCCAATAATGTAGCAGACATGTAGGCCCTGTGTAGCACCTTCAACTGAATCAGTCGGAACCTATGATTGATTGCAGACTCTCTAGGGGACATTAGGGCCGCCGCCAATCCTCGTCTTTCAGGGGACTTAAATCTGCCTGCCATTTGTCTCGCAGGGACTGAAAAGTATCAGGGAGATTGTTACATAGTTTACGGTAGGTGTAGGAGATGGCTTTGGAGGGGAGAGGTTCCGAAAGTAGTCTGTCCTCTAAGGGGGCTGTCTCAGGTATGGAGGAGAGGTCGGGGATAGCAGTGAGGATAGCATGTCTAATTTGGATGTAACGGAACAATTCTGTTCGTGCGAGGGAGTACTTAGTTCTGAGTTCCTCAAATGTCAGTAGCTTGTCTTTGTGTATTAGGTCTCCCACCGTTGAGATTCCTATTGTGTCCCATCGGTCGAATCCCAAGTGGAAGCAAAGGGAGCCGAGCTGTTGCGACGACCACAAAGGCGTCGCTTTGGTAATTTTGTCTGACCAGCCCAGAAATTGGTTGGCCCTATGCCAGATTGCGACTCTTTGCGCCATGGGTCCCACGTATCTGTTTCTGGCTGGTTTGCTGTAGAGGGCTCCTAGGTAACCCTCCCGACCCGTCTGGCATCTGTCTAGGTGGAAGGCCGGATTCAGGGGTGACCCATGGATCCAGTGGTTGGTGGCCATCAGCTGTGATGACCAATAATAGACGCAAGTTAGGCAAAGCAATACCCCCATCATACCAACTCTGGGTGAGCTTTTGGAGGGCGATGCGGGCCGCCCCGCCTCGACGCAGGGGGCCCAGTAGGTTCTGGTCATGAAATAGTGTGGAGTCTGGGGTAACAAAGATACCTAGGTATTTAAAGCCGTCATGAGCTATCGTTATAGTGAAGCCTCGGGGTAGTCGGGGTGGGGGCCCATGTAGCATATAAAGTGTCGATTTAGACCAGTTGATCGAATAGCCCGAGTATTTCCCGAAGTTGGTGAGGACATGGAATAGGCTGTTAATCGGGGATTGAGGGGAGGTGACATATACCAGTATGTCATCGGCGTAGAGGGAGATTTTGTTAGTTGTCTCGGCATTCCACTGGAGGCCTCTGATGGAAACGTCCGTACGGATCCAGTGGGCCAGGGGTTCCAGGGTGAGGGCAAAGAGTAGTGGCGACAGGGGGCAGCCCTGCCGGGTGCCCCTGTGGAGTCTAAACCGGCGAGACGTGTGGTTGTTTACCCGCACTTGGCCCAAAAGGTCTGTATATAGGAGCCGTACCCATTGGATGAATTTGGGTCCAAAGCCAAATCTGAGCAGGACCTCAAAAAGATAGCACCACTCAATCGAGTCGGACGCCCTTGTGGTGTCAAGGGACAGAATGGCAGTGTCTTCTTGTAGAATAGGCTGTCTACTAAGAACGTTATTAACTCTCTTCAGGTTTAGGGCTGTATTGCGTCCTGGGAGGAAGCCCGACTGGTCATCATGAATGAGGGAGGGAAGCACAACAAGGAGTCGGTTGGCCAGAAGCTTGGCGAGGATCTTGGCCTCCGCGCTAATCAAAGAGATCGGTCTATAGGAACTGCAATCGGTAGGTGGTTTATTCGGTTTGAGGATAACCGCTATGGAGGCCAATCGTTGATCCAGTGGCAGGATACCTTTGTCCAAGCTGTCCACAAACATATTCCTAAGATGTAGGACGATGCCGGAGGACATGCCCTTCAGGAATTCTATGGTGACTCCGTTGGGGCCCATCACCTTGCCGCAATTGACAACAAAGAGCGCCGTCGTGAGCTCATCTGCCGTGATGTCGGCGTCTAGCGTCTCCCTGTCAGCCTCCGAGAGGGTAGATAGACGCATCTCCTCGAGAAGTTGCCTGGACTCCTCTAAAGTGTAGCGTGCCCCAGCTGTATAAATGTGCGCAGGTGGTCGGCGAAAGCGTCCACTATTTCTTGCGGATCCACGGTTGTCGACCCGTCCGGTCTCACAATAGACGACACCCATCTAGCTCCCTGTTCTCGCTGTTCCAGCCATGCGAGCATCTTCCCTGCGCGGTCACCGAATTCATAGACGCGATGGCGTGTGTGGAGCAATCGGGCCTGTATCTGTTCCCGCGCAAGAGCTTTATAGTCAAGTTGTTGGGCTCGTAGATGGCGGGCCATGTCGTCCGAGGGGGCAGTGTTGTGGGACATTTCCAGGCGTGACAAGTTAGATTTGGCCTGACGGATCTGGTCGGTATGCTTCCGTAGGTAACCCATTTTGAGCGCCAGTGCCTTACCTTTGATGACCGCCAGGTATGCCTCCCAAATCGTGACTGCAGAACGCACAGAACCAACATTTTCTGTGAAATAGAAGTCTGTATGTTTTATCAGGCAGTCCTTAATGTCTGGGATCTGCAGGAGCCAAGGATTGATAATTATGGGGCCTCGGGTGTACTGGTGGTGGTAAGTTAAGTCCACAGTAAGAGGAGAATGATCAGAAATGCCCCGGGGAAGGCCCTTTGGACGCACGAAATATCCGACGTCCGTTGTGGGGCAGAAGAGATAGTCAATTCGGGTCATGTTGCTGTGTGCGTTAGAATAATGTGTGAAATAGGGCGTGTCGTGGTAATGGGTTCTCCAGACGTCCTCAAGGCCCATGGCTTGTACGAACTCCGACAGATCAGAGCTCTGTCTGTGTGAGGGGCGTCTGGGAAGACGGTCGAGACCGTCATTCATCGTCATGTTAAAGTCACCTCCAATGAGAAGTGTACCGGTAGGAAGGCCTGTCAGTCGGGTGCCTAAGTCTCTGAGGGAATCACGACCCAAAGTCGGTGGGAGGTACGTGGATATGATGTTCAAGGGACGCCTCTCCCAAGAGGCCTCAGCGAGTGCGAAACGACCCAGGGGGTCAGCCCATGTCTTAGTGCAGGTGAGTGCTAGGTTCTTTTTAACCAAGATCCCTGTGCCCCGTGACCTAGAGGTAAACCCCGCGTGTACCAACAATTTGTAGCCGCCTCTCTGGAGTGCCCGACAAGTATTGCCCACCAAGTGGGTCTCCTGTAGCAACACTATGTCGGGGGAGTGGCGACGTAGGTATTGGAGGACTATGCCGCGTTTGATTTTATGCCCTAATCCGTTGACATTCCATGACATAATCGTGACGGTTCTAGGAAGGGTCTGCGCCATAATTGTGGATGCCGTGAGATCTATGGAGGAGTGGCAAGAGGAGAGCCGACCTACGGGACTGAATGGCCATGACAAGAATAAGCGTGGAATCAGGGGGACTTAGGACCTCCTGAGAAGTCAATAACACCAGACGGGCATGATATGCCATGGTCGGACCCTGCGAAAGATGTGGAGTGTGACAAGAAAGGACCCTGCTGTAAACAAAGAATGCAATAACCAACAAAAACAATACAAAACACCCTAGAACCCCCCTCCCTCTCCGCCCAACCCCCCACCCAGCCCCACTGCCCGCGGACTTGAGACTATCCACTCCCCAACTAGGCAGAGTACCTGTCGCCCTCCCAAACATAAACGGGGTGTGTGGAGAGCCATGAGGGCCCTCGCCTAGAGTCTACAAGCTAGTGGTGCCTAGTGCAACTTAAGTCAATAATGACATCAATAGCATTTTCATTTTACAAAAAAAAAGAAAGGACTGGACGGACCAAAGAGTCTGGATCCTGAAGGGAAATGCATGGAACCCAGGAGTAAGTACAAACCAGTCCATACATGATCGGTCGAGGGTAGAGGAGCCCTACGTTATGCGGCAGGTCTAGAAGCAAAAACCTGAGCGACCAGTGAAGGGGATCCAGACCTTTGAGGGCTTCATTGGCCGTTGTGGGCTATCTCAGTGAACAAGTCCTGGCTCTCCAGAGGTGTGTAAGGGCCGGAGCGGTCAGCCGACCGTAGGCGGCTATTCTGAGTGGTACCGGATTGACGCCATCCCTCGAGCCAGTCCCAAACCTCAGCAGGGGACTCAAAGAACAAAGTCTTGCCTTCCGATTCAACGTGCAGCTTGGCGGGAAACAGCATAGCGTATTTTATGGATTTGGCGCGAAGTTCCCTTTTGACTTCAAGAAAACTGCGTTGACGAGCCTGAACTTTCACCGTGAAGTCGGGGAAAATCGTGATCTGAGCATTGTCCAGTCGCAGGGGTGGTCCCGTTCGTATAGTCTGAAGGATGACGTTGCGGTCTCTGAAGTTAAACACCCGAGCGATGATGGGGTGGGGCGGAGCACCTGGCTTCAGCCTACCCCCCGGGACCCTGTGCGCCCGCTCGATGGAGAAGTAATTAGATAGGTGGTTTGGCTGGAGATGTTGTAGCACCAATTTCTCCACAAAGAGATCAGCAGCCGTCTCTTCCATTCGCTCCGGAACCCCTAAAATGCGGAGGTTGTTGCGTCTTGCACGTCCTTCGTAATCATCAAGAAGTTCCCCCATTTGCAACTGTTGCTTTTGGAGTTGGGCCACCTGCTGTTGGAGGGTGGAGGTGTCGTCTATAAGCGCCGTAGTTTTAACCTCTATGTCCTTCACCTTGGTGTCCATTTTGCGGAGGTCCGCCCTCAGCAGTGTGACCTCGATGTTCACAGAGTCTATGCGGGTCTCCAGCGACGAGCGGACCCCGGCGATTGCCTCCATCACGTCCTCCAGAGTGGGGGACTGCGCTGCAGGGGGAGGAGTCGCGGTTCTAGTCGCAGTCTCCGGGCTAGCAACTTTATTCTCCCCTTTAGAGCCCCACGAGAGCTTGTTTATCTGTCTTTGGGTGGAGGGCCTATTCCCTTTATTAGAGGCCATCTTGGAGTCTATGGCGTACAGTGCGTCCCAGTGATGCAGGGTCAGAGTGCGTGCAGTCAAGAGGGGGCCTCCACCACTCTCGTATGGGTAAGTTGGCACCACACCTATCAGAAAGGCACCAGTGGAGAGTCTCGGGACCAGGCGCGGGCAGGGAAAGTTGAACCAATGCGACAGCCGGGCCCAGGGGGGTGCGAGCGCTCTACTCACGATAATGGAGGTCGCAGGTCACGCACCGTGGCCCCCAGCACAGGAGGGAGCCCCCCTTGTCAGTCCAGGAAGAGTGAGGGGGGACACCCCGGGACCAGTCCCCGCCGCGGAGTACTGAGATCTGTGGAAGATGGCGCCTCCTCTCTGCGCCGGGTCGCGAAGTATCAGGGCGAGCCTCCTGTGGGTTTAAGGGCTAGGCCCAGGGCAGCGCCCAGCTGGCGCCCGGCCACAACCCCCAGCCGGCACCTCCAATGCAGGTAATGCGTGGGACTCTCTAGCCCCAGCAGGCTCCAGAAGCCAGGGCGAGCACAGGTGTCCCAAGTCAGTCTGTGGCAAGTAATGTCTCAGAGCCGAACTTGAAACCGCCTCGGTCCCCCACAGACAAGGGAGCCCCACAGGGCCAGGGTGCAGCTAATGGCTCCAACGGCAGGCCACCGGGGCAAGGGGCAATCCACCCCGGCAGCACAACAAGCTGTGAGTGAGTGAGGCAGGCAGGACAGGGCGATTCCAGAACAGCGTGGAAGCGGTCCCCGGCGGTGGGCCCAAAGCCGGGGACTCGCGTAGACAGCGTCCCGGGCACCAGGGAGGGTTCGATTCAGGCCGCAGTGCTCGACCCCCATGTGTCCCAGCAGAACACGGCCACCAGGGAACGAGAGGCGCTCGCCCTTCCAAGCTCCGTCGATGCCCGATCTTCCAAACAGCGGCACCCAGGGTCTCTCAGCGGTCCTGGAGCCGGGCCAGGCATCGGCCGGTAGTCCCGGCCGGTAGTCCCGGCCGCCATTTTGCGGCTGAAAGTTAGCAGAGCCGCAGGAGCCAGCCACGCCAAACGGGGGTCCGGGGGCTAATCGGGACCAGATGGGGTCGTCCAGGCAATCAGCGGTGCCTTACCCCCGAGCACAGGGGTAAGAAGAAAGCACTGGCGCAGGATCAGTGCCAGGAATAGCGGCGAGGACCGAGGATCCGCCTTAGAGTGCGGCCATTCCTCTCGGCTGCAGACCACGCCCCAAGCATTTGCAAATGTTTTAGACAGGTATGTTGAGAATATTTTCTCTTGTATTGTTAATAAAAGGACATTTGAACATGCCTGTTTTCAGTAAATTACGTACTTTGTTTTGTTGTTGTGATAAAAACAGAGAATTAGAAGAAAGACAACCAGCACCAATAGAAGATAGTCCAAATTATGACATGTACATAAAATATGGTATTTCTTCCATACTGTTTTCTACTCTATGGAACAAATCTACACAGGACAATAAGGACTTACATTGTCCACTTAATGGTACTTTTGACGCCCAAAAATTACAGTATGTAGAAGAACAATTATTCAAAAGGAAAAGTAGGCAGAGTATGTTTGAGGCAGGTAATCAATGGAGAAAAGAAATAAGACCAAGTAATAAAAGAAGAAAAAGATAAAAAGAGAACTGAAGACCAGTCTGTTATACAAAAGGTTAGGGACAAAAAAAAAAAAGGAAGAGGAACAAAAAATGGAACCTATGGATAGGCGATTCCGTTTAGAAGCATTAAAACAATATGTTCAGAAACAAACAGTTCTTGAAGGACAAGATGATGAGGACTCCCTTTTGGATGAATTATTAACAAAACAATCAACATCGCCACCCCCATACGCCCCCTCCTCCAACTATCCTTGTAACTCCTGGTCCTGTCACAGTTCCTACTGCCCCTCATTCTTCTTCTCCTACTACTTCTTCTTCTTCTTCTTCTTCCTTTTTACAAACCCCTCCCCAAACTATTCCACAAACCTGTTGTACGCTAAAAGGTTCCGAAAACCCCACCATGTGATGAAAAATGGGAAATTCTAAAGGAAGCACATCTAGGGATCTCAGATCTTCATTAAATGCCTAAGAAAAACAGGTCTTGGATTCATATGTAGAAGAGTGGTTGAAAGATGATGTGGTCAAAATGACTACATGCTTTCTGCTATTCTTCCCTATTCTCTAACAGCAAAAAGATATCTGATTCAGGAATTAACATGTACCCTGTTGACAAAAATAGAAAAAAAGAAATAAAAGCACTGGTCCTACAGACCTTAAGGGTATTTACATAAGTGCGACTGAAGGTACCTGTCAAGACAATAATGTGCAACATGCAGTTAGAAAAATAATATGCCACCGGGATAAATTTCTTCAGCAGACTAACAAACAATACCCAATGCGAGAAGCCACTCCTCAATATATACCGCCACGAGGTGATGGCACTAATGACGACCCCCATGACCCAAATGCAAAAGGGTACTCTGTATTTCAGTGGGTTTATACTCCTTGGAAACGGTCAGATGTGTTAGCCCTAAAGGCATCTTTGCCTGACCCCAGAAAAAATCCAAGTAGTTATTATGATGAAGTAGGAGCAGCACTGAGTTCATGTGTCATGACTTTAGCAGACATTGACATGTTCTTCAGTCTGACTGTGCCTCCTGATCCGTGACGTCCGGACCGGAGACAGGATCATGCAGATGCCCTAGGTGACACATGGGCACATATATCTGAACTCGACCTCAATAGGAAACCAGGACGGAAACCAGACAAATTAATATTGGACCTCCCTGATAAAATCCTAACATATATGCAGACTATCGTTTCCGGCCGAAAAATACATTGGGTAACGTTGACCGCATGTATACAAAAAAAGGATGAAGCAGTGACAGACTTCTTTACTAGGTTTGAGGACGTTTTCCATGTTTTTAGTGGACAAGATACCTCGACAGACACAGGCAGACACTTATTTGTTGACCAGTTTGTCCAAAATTTATTGCCAGAAATTAAAACTAGCAGAAAATATTTGGGCCACATCAACACCAGTCAGTATTCTGGACATGGGACTGTATTATGAAGACCAAATAAATGAGGACAAAGACCATACAGATTTGAAAACAAAGTACCTTAAAAATAAAATTCTATTACAACAAACATATGGTCTTAAGAGAGGAAGAGGTCGGGGAGTAAGTAACTATGCCCCCCCCCCCCCCCCTAACCGTTTCATACAGGACCCAGTGACATTTGATGCTCTGGGATCCAACCAATGTGCTTACTGTAAAAAAGGAGGGACATTGGCGGTCTGAGTGTCCACTGCCAAACAGGGTACGACTAGGGGTCCCAACCGTAGACCTTCCCCCAGTGACAGAAGAAACTACTTTGATAACACTAAACACACAAGGACTTACTATGCCGATGACTTCAATGAAGATACCACAACCGGGGTATATTTCAACTAGAGCAGCGTCGGACAAGAGAAGGGATCAATTGTAATACCGTTAGACCAGTCAAGCCCATATGTGACAGCAGACATACTGGGACAATTGCAACAATTTCTGGTAGATACCGGGGCTACCTGTAGTGCCATTTGCTAACAATTGATCCCTGGGACACCCTTGTCTAGCCATAGCAATTTATCCGTTGGTTTTGCTGGAAAACCAATTCTCAGTACTGTGTCAAAGCTACTTGATCTTACCGTAGGCCCCTTCACTGCCAACAAGCCATTCCTACTGGCCCCAAACTGTCCTGATAGTTTGTTATGATTAGATTTACTGAAACACTTTCATGCCCGCATATACTGTTCGCCGGACGGTGTATACATCACAATGGGGAAACCAGATAATGCCAAACAATATGTCAGTAAGGAGGTACAGCATCATTTATCTACAGTACCATCTTCGGTATGCGCTAAATGTGACACTGACGTTGGTTTATTTCAAATTGACCCTGTACATATCCAGGTTAAGCCAAATGCAGTCCTGCCAAGAGTTCCCCAATGCAAAATCTTCCAGGAAGGTGAAAACGCAATGCTTGATATAATAGAGGACATGACCCAAAAAGTGACAGTTGAGGAAACCAAAGGTAACTTGTGTAACAGCCCTATTTTACCGATCCTCAAACGTGCTACACCTGACGCAACCTAAAAGGTCTACAGATTTATTATTGATTTGCGCGAGATTAATAAAATAGTAATTCCACAATTTCCTGCAGTTTCAGACATTACAACATTGCTCACAATGGTCTCACCAACAGCATGTGCATTCTCTGTCATAGACCTAAAAAACGCATTCTTTTCTATTCCAATAGCGCCCTCTAGCAGATATTTGTTTGCATTCTGCCTAAAGGGGCGTTCCTATCACTTCTGTCGCGCCCCCCATGGCTACACAGAAAGCCCAAGTATCAAGCGCTTAAAAGACAACTTGACACATTATAACTACCACCAGGCGCTGCATTGTTACAATATGTCGATGACTTACTCATTGCAGCAGATAACACAGAGATTTGCACCAACACCACTTTTTTGTTACTTCACCATCTTGCTGAATTGGGACACAAAGTATCCAGAAACAAATTGCAATTTTGTTGACCACAGGTCACTTAATTAGGTCACTTCTTGTCGAAGGAGGGACGATCACTGACTCGGGACAGAATCAAGGCAATCATACATACACCCATTCCCCACACCCCAAAAGGAAGTTAGGACACTCATTGGCATAACATCATATTGCCGCCTTTGGATCCCCAATTTCACCCTTATCATCAAACCTCTCCTCGCCCTCACAACTAAAAACACCGCATTCCCTCTGCCTTGGTCCCCAGACTGTCAGAGTGCATACCAGCAACTACAGGATGCCCTCTGTTCCTCCCCCGTCCTTGGTACATCTGATTACAAAAAGCCATTTTCCCTCTATGTCCATGAACCAGAGGGTTGTGCGCTCTCAGTCCTATGTCAACCACACGGAAATAGACTACGCCCATGTGCATACTTTTCGGCCATACTTGATCCCGTGGCCAGAGCTTTTCCTGGTTGTTTGAGAGCGGTGGCTGTAACAGCCATCTCCATCAGACAGACCGCAGGCCTTGTACTAGACCACAGTCTCACAGTCCTTGTTTCCCATGCAGTGGATATATTACTCAACCAAACCAAAACATAACACCTCCCGAGTGCACGTCTCACTGGTTATGAGTTAACCTTGCCGGCACCACATGTCGTACTCAAATGTTGCTTGACTTGGAACCCAGCTACTCTGTTACCTTACCTTACCTTCAGAACAACCTAGTGACATACACAACTGCATCTTCACCACAGAAGAACAAACAAAAGGGAGAATAGACCTTACAGACACGCCCTTACCCATTTCTGATGGCAACCTTTACGTAGATGGGTCCTGTTTTAAATTACCGGACGGAACCACTACAGCTGCTTACACCATCACTACACTACAGACATTCATTGAGACAGCACGTATCCCATACAAATCCACTCAGGCAGCAGAACTCATTGCACTTATCAGAGCATGTGAAGTGAGTCCGGGCCTCAATGTGAATATTTACATAGACAGCCAGTACGCCTTTGGCGTGTCACATAACTTTGGCCGTCTTTGGAAAGAGGCTTCCTAACTTCTTATGGCACGAAAATACAACATGGCGAGTTAGTCCAAAAATTATTAACCGCCCTGACATTACCTAAACATGTAGCCATCATCAAATGCAGTGCACACCAGAGAATAGTTGATGACGTTGGTCGAGGAAATGCCTTTGCCGACGCCACAGCAAAAGACACTGCGCGCAGTCAGCAGAACAAAGTTTACTTGCTATACTCCCTAGCCGAACAACAAGCAAATGTACATGAAGAGGTCAGGGAGATCCAACAGATGTCCACGATGAAAGAGATAGAACAGTGGGGACAAACTGGGGTATTGGACGGTGAGAATTGCTGGAGAAAGGGCCCAGATGGGGAGAAGTGGAAACTACCCAATTCCTACTTACTACCATTTGTAACAACGGCCCATTACCCAGCTCATGTCAGTGCAAAGAGTACAGCTGCACTGTTAGAACAGGTGAGGGACCACCCTGATCTCAAGAAGACAGCAGAACAACACGTTAAACACTGTATGATCTGCCTGCAACACAATCCAGGAAAGGGGGTGAAAACCCCAAAAGGAGGGTTCTCCCCTCCGAGTGCACCATTTGAAGTCTTGAAGATGGACTTCATTGAGCTCGCACGATGCCATAACTTTAAGTATGTTTTGGTAGTTGTGTGTGCTTTCAGTAAGTGGATGGAGGTGTATCCTACAAAAGACAATACTGCGCTAACAACTGCTAAGACCTTGTTAAAAGAATACTGCCCCAGATTCGGAATTTGCTGAATTTTGCAAAGTGATAATAGACCCCATTTCATTGGACGAGTGATCAGATTAATACCAGATTGGCTAGGCATACATCAGAAGTTTCATGCTGCTAATCATCCACAATCCGCAAGATTAGTGGAAAGACATAACAAGACTCTGAAGCTCAAACTAGAAAAGATTCAGGCATCAACGGGCCTCCAGTGGCCAGATGCACTTCCCTTAGCGCCCATGTCCACTTGAGCAGTTATCCACAGCAGGTCCGGCCTTACACCTTATGAAATCGTGTTTGGCAGACCAATGAATGTGTGGGGTCCACCGCGCCCCAAAAAACTGAAAGGGTTTGAATGTCCTATTTTGATAGATTATGTGAAGGAACTGACCGAGAACCTCTCTTTAATTCACCAACAGGTACACAAGTCATTGCCAGATACATCGGAGGGTCCAGGACACCTACTTCAGCCCGGAGATTGGGTTGTCACCAAGAACTTTCAACGTGCAAAGAACCTGGAGCCCAGATGGAAAGGGCCTGAACAAGTCCTACTTGTCACCCGAACAGCAGTCAGAGTCAAAGGGAGAATTGGGTCCAGGCCGCACATTGTGATAAAGTGCCTACGAGCCTGGCCCAACAACAGAAGTCCGAGGACACGGCGATAAATACACAGCGCCCTCAACGAGGAAAGAGGGGAACCAAATATTGTCGCAGCCGATGACCTACTCTTTACGGAGCAAACAAAAGAAAGAAAAGACAGTTACAACCCGAGACCACGCACAAATAAGTACAGGGGTGGTTCAAAGGAACAATAAGGGTCTACTTCAAAGGATGGGACAGGAATTACTTAGGGTATAGCTAGCCCAAATAGTTAGATCACTCTTTGCAGGACATTGTATATGCTGAACGAGACTTTACAGATTCATAGGGAGCACCAGAGACTTTAGCAAATTGCAGCAGCTCCCAAAAGCGAATTGAAAACTAGATACAGACCGGAACACACTCGAGGAGGGAGAGTGTTAGTGAAAAGCGTGCAGCGTTGGTCGTCGGAAGAGCAGAAGGTATCAACAGTCCTGGTCTGTATCCGTGTATGCCCGCTATTTCCACCCCCAACAACAAGTGACTTGAATGTCCAAACATCGAATGGACAGGATCAGGGGATTCAAGGTGCACAAAGACGCCACAACTATTGCTTTTGAAATAAGCATACTTTGCTCAGGACTAGAGATCGAATCAAAAGTAACCACCTATTGGCCAAGGAACTGTCATAAAAGCTTTATAGCAGCAATCTGCTAGGGCCACAACTTCAATTCCCGGACTTTTCACCTAACTGCTTCTACCAGGGGCCTGATTTGCCCGATCTCGAATGAGCAGTGTATTTAACAGTGCTTCAAGCAGTAGGAGACAAATTAATGGATGATATGAACAATTGAACACTGCCCATGGATACAACCTTAAACTATACAGTCAAATAGACACATACAGAAATACACATTCACATCACTCTATAGACAGTCTATGAATTGCATAATTCTCAACCGTTCTACTTCACGTCCTCGCAACCCCTACCAAAGCAGAATTGAAACTCTTTGCTTGAACTGAGTGATATTTCCTCCCTGTTGTGTCCTCAGCACAGTTTACACCGAACAAAAGCTGCAAAAACTTCGAGAAACATCCTCAAATTGGTCCTTTAAGTAGTAGGTACCGAGGTCATCAGAGACGCAAGATGAAGGAGAAAAGGGAGACAGCGTCCAAGCGGTTTGGACGGAAAAAGACTATTGTTATGTTGATACTGCTTTTCATCCCTATTGTCAGTATATGTGTAGTTGCTTGGTATCTGCAGAATATGCACCCCGTACATACACTCGCGCCATCAACACCAGTACCAGACCATCAGTACGTAACTCTTGCACCCCATAAACAAGGACACTGCTCTCAATATGTGGATAATACATTCATTCAGGTTTTACATAATACCCATCTCTGATATCATACCACAAAGTGCTGGGTGTGTGGTTTCTTGCCGTATTCATTTAATGCAAAGGCACCACTTATTCCCCTGCCATTTTCCTTTAATGGGTCCTGTGATGCATGGGGGAGTTTAATGTTGCTTCTTACATCAAAGATACTGACGCAACAGTGCAGAGGCAGTTTAGGGATCATCTTTTTTATCTATGCTAGCCAGATGGGATTAAAGGATTCGTAACTATGGAGAAGAAAGAGGAATTTACAGGCTATGATAAATCATGTATGTTGTTAGCCTTTAAGGAGAGAAAGGTGGTCGAGGTGGCTATAATCCCAATACCTGTGCATGCCCACAAAGCCTCATTTTGTGTCCAAGGAAAAGGGCATATTACGGTTGGGAACAGTAGCTGCTCCAAAACAGTGACATTGAACTGCACCGAATCACCATCATTCGTGGCTTCAGAGAACACCTATTTTGTTTGTGGCGATCAGGCATATGTGTGGCTCCCTAAGGGATGGTCAGGCACGTGTTATATTGCCTTTCTCCTTCCACCAGTTTACCTAGAACCACCCACTTACCATAAAACACACCAACTTGATAAAAGGGAACTGCAGGTGGATCAGACAGATACATGTTGCAACAATATGTTGACTTCAATTTGGGATTCTTTTTCTTCATTGGCCCTGTGGTAAATAGAAGGAAGATACGGCGACTCACAAGGGTGGTTGAGACTGTCATAAACTACACCACAGGCGCATTAGGCAACTTAACTGCAGAAGTTCAGGCAACAAGGGTAGTTGCTTTGCAAAATCGTCTTGTCTTAGACATCATACTAGCAGATAGGGGAGGAGCATGCAGCGTCATAAGGAGCAGCTGCTGTGTATATATACCTGACAATGCACCTAGCGTTTACCAAGCCATCACAAAATTGCATAAAATAGCCACTGAGATACACAAAGACACAGGGACCTGGACTTGGTCAGGGTGGCTATGTAGCATCCTTATGTCCTGGGGTTGGAAGTTACTGATCATAGCAGCCTGTATTGGGGGTGCTATTCTAGGATGCTGTATTTGTATCCAATGTATGCCCCCGATTTGTTCCATGTGTACATCTGCAGGCACATCCTTCATCCCTAGGAAAACGAATATTCACGACACAATAAACAAATGATGCTCAAGCAGGAGTTCAAGGATTTGATAAACATAGAGATAAGAGACATGTATAATGATACTGCAGGGGCTGCTGAACAAGAGCAGACTACTGGCTTTCCACTTCCTCCTGTTGATACATGCGACACACACATGTTCTCTCAGGCCCAATCCTCTTATGATGTTCCATCCCCGAACCTGCCTGTTGAAACGGACTATACAAGTATGCTCTCCCGGGCCCAGTCCTCCTATGAAGTTGTATCCCCAAACTCACACCGCCCCCTGTGCTGGTTTTGAGTACACACACCTGTCTACATATACTGAGACAATGGAAATTAGCATAGGCTAAAAGGAGGGACTTTTGAACGGTACAAAAAGCTACATGCTAAGTTAGCCTATGCTGACTACCATTTTGTCTCACAGCATCCATTTGTGTCTCTCTGTGCTGTACTTTGCTGCTTGCCAGGTGCCAAGGACTTTCCAGGCCATGAGCTGCTAAGCGAAAGGAAATATGCAAACATGCTTACGCACAGAAACTTAAGGATTGCCTCTGTGTAAATGTTCTAGACACAGATGTCCACCAACCGCAAAATGTATTCTTCAGAATTGTTTGCATATGAACAGGGAGTTTTCTCTCTCTGTAGCTTAACAGCTTTGCATGTTGATCTATTAATAATTACTTTGCATATAGACGGGGCTTTTGGACGCTCACTGTTTTGTATATGAGCAAGAAAGGACAATTCCATTGCCTGAACCTTGTTTGAGTAAGGCTTGGAGAAACTGTATAAAACCTGCCTTGATTTGAATGAAGGGCACTTCCCTCTGACACACTGAACAACTGGTGTCTTTAATGACGGAATCCCGCTAATGAGCGCATATAATAAATGTGTCTTTTGCATTTCACTTCAGTGTTGATTCTGATTTCTGAGGTGTTATTACACCAGTGAGTCAACCAAAAATCTCACTTCTACAAGGGACGATCCATTCTTTGCTGTTGAGCGGTGACAGTTGAGAGCTTTCAGTCTCCCTCCTGAGGTTGTGATTCTGGCAGAATGGCATCCCTTAGCCAAATTTTTATACACCTGCTGTTGGGACAAGTTTATGGTTTGGTGTAATAGCAATCAAATTAACCCACTTTTTACTGGATTATCCAAAGCGTTACTGTTTGTGTGTTCATTAGCTCGGCAGGCCTTTTCTTTGAACACTGTTGAAGGGCATCTGTCAGCTATTTGGAACTTTTTACGCTAGCCAGAGAAGCCCCTGTTATTATAATCACCTGTTGTGATGAGCTTTCTCAAGGGTTTACAATGTTCCCCCTTCTCTGTTCATTTGCCCTGTGTGATTTGGTATCTATTCAAAAGGCGAGGAATGTGCAATTATAAGACTATCAAAAGAAAGTTATGTGCCTTCTGTAATTCTCTTTCTGGCGAGGCTCTAACTAATCGCAGATTCCTCAAGGACTCACCCATTCTCCTGGTTCTTGAACTGGACTCTTTTCCTTTAAAAAGGTCCCTATATGCATTCCACACTTTTCACTGGCAATCTGGGGACTGGATTCTTCTTCTGAGGGCACAAACACTCAGAAAGCAACCAAATCCAACCTGCATGGGTGGAGCCTTAAGAGGACTCCACACACCACTTCTTAGTGGAATGACGTCAGCACAGAGCCACATTGTGCCACCCAATGGCGTGCAGGGGTACTGCTTGAGTTTTTCTGGATCCAGTCTGATGTGTGGGGGAATATTCAAAAGATGAGTTATCTGCGGCTAGGTAGAATCTTTAATGGGAAGATCATTCCTGAAGGTTAGTATCATATTTTTCAAAACTGCCAAAGTGTGTTGACTTACCTGGTAAATATACTTTGATTAGGCCAACTTGATTGGCTTTTTGTTAAGAGTAGTTGTCTGCCAACATGTGGGTGAATTTGTGTATTTTCCTCAGCTGCCCCTAAAAGTAGCCCTCATAATCAAGTAATGAATTAGGCTGCTCCATCAAAGACGACTGCTATGAAAATGAGTTTTGAAGATGAAGCTGTAAGTGGTATACTTAAAAGGCATTTAAGAAACCTACATTGTGCCAATAATTACTTTGTGAACAAAAAAGTCATAAATCCAACTACGTTATCATGACAAAAAATAAAACTAATATGCAAGGGTTATTGGACAAAAGTGCGGTCTCTATCTGGCTAAGGCATCCAAAGAACACTCATTTCCTAATACATATGCAATAAAAAGGTTATATTAGCAAAGCCAATACCTCAAACAGCACACACTGGTTAACAATAACAATTTCTACATCTTGTTGCTTCTGCTACTTCTTGATACCCCATCAGCAAACATAAATGGGACAATAACTGTCCATGAAATGCCATGGCCTAGATGGTCGGACTATCCAAGCAATGGCAAGCCAGGAATAAAGGCAATGAATATATTTTGTTTTGAAAAACTGACATGAGATTTTTCATAGCTATAGTTAGCTGTAGCTAGATTGACAAACATTTTATTTTATTGGACACTATATTCAATTAACAATTAATATTCATAGTTAAATGGTTTAGATGGGTTTAGGGACTTCCCCCTCGACCGTCACCTACCCAGCCGGTCTTCGGGCAGACTTTACTTCGTCTTTCTGCCGTATCTCCCTCCCATCCTGTTGTTCTGCGAACCTCTTCCCTCGACACTTGAGACCGAACTACTTTGTCTGATGCCCGATGGAGATACCTGGTTTAGCTATAGGGGAGATGGACCGTGGATTTCCTCCTTGGTCGTCACCTACCCAGTCGGTCTTTAGACAGACTTCCTCTCGTCTCTACGGTTGTCTCTTCCCTTATCCTCACGTTCTCACCTCACCTACCCCCCACTTCTTTTCTCTCTTCTTTCTCTCCTCTCCTAATGTATTGCTGATTGTTTGATGCAATGTGTAATTGTTGATCTTTTTCTATTTTACAGTTAAACCACATTGTTGCACTTCCTTTCTTCCCTCCTGTTGTCTCCTCCCACATCCTCCCTCTATTTATGGCTCTCCTTCTCCCTTCTCTCAATGTACTGAGACTGAACTTTTTTGTATGATGCCCGATGGAGCAACCTGGTTTAGCTATAGGTGAGATGGGCCGTGGATTCCCTCCTTGGTCTTCACCTACCCAGTCGGTCTTTAAAGACTTCTTTTTGTCTCTCCGTACTGTCTCTTCCCTTATCCTCCCTTTCTCACCTCCCCCGCCCCCCCCTCCCACTTCTTTTCTCTCTCCTTTCTCTCCTCTCCTAATGTATGGCTGATTGTTTGATGCAATGTGTAATTGTTGATCTTTTTCTATTTTACTGTTAAACCACATTGTTGCACTTCCTTTCGTCCCTCCTGTCGTCTCCTCCCACATCCTCTCTCTATTTATGGCTCTCCTTCTCCCCTCTCTAAATGTACTGAGACTGAACTTTTTTGTATGATGCCCGATGGAGCTACCTGGTTTAGCTATAGGTGAGATGGGCCGTGGATTCCCTACTTGGTCTTCACCTACCCAGTCGGTCTTTAGACAGACTTCTTTTTGCCTCTCCGTACTGTCTCTTCCCTTATCCTCCCTTTCTCACCTACCCTGCCCCCTCCACTACTTTTCTCTCTCCTTTATCTCCTCTCCTAATTGTCTTGCATATTTTTATTTTTTGGGGGGGGGGGATTTATTGTGTAATTGTTGAACTTTTGATGTTACATTGTTAATTCTCATGTAAAGCGCTCTGATAACTCCGGGTCTAGCCAGCGCTATATAAAACTCTTTAAATAAATAAATAAATGGTGCATACAGTTTTCATCTGTAAGTTTTACGTAATATATAGACCAGTATTTTTTTGTATTTTTTTCAATAGTTTTAACTGATGGCTTCCTACCATCATTGCACATTTCTGATGCTACATGCGTGATTCACTTTGGCTTTCCGACATCTCAACGTATCTTTGGCATGCGTATGCTTTCCATGTTGGACAATTTCCGGAATAGATTTGATAAGGTTTGGATGTTTATTTTATGGGTTTTGTGTGCTAAAATTATTCTCATTGTCTTTTTCACTTTTGCTTCTGTAAAGAATCCATAATGTGTTCAGTTTCAGAGGGTTGTAGAAATGTACAATTTATCAGTATGAGATAACTACAGTTCTGTAGTAGGGGAACTCTGTGTATAGTCATAATCTAGTGAATAGTCCCCCCCCCATATGCGTGGACCCCGCAGCAATCAAAAATAATCTCTTAAGCTGTATTCAGCGCAGTCCTGCATAGACACTTAAGAGAAAATTAAAGACAATAATGCAGCCTACACCTACCGGGCTACACTGTAAAGTACTTTAACTAGAAATGCAAAGGATATCCACCAACATCACATTTAACAGAGTCTGTTAAGTTTCACCCATAGAAAAACTTCCCCTTCACAATATTCTTGGAATGATAGAGAGGAAGGGATGGACAGACAAGCCCACATAGGCTGCCATTATATGTCTGGAAAAGAGATTCCGTGCCTTTAAGGAACTCTCCAGAGACCCTCTGTATCCCATGATGCACAGCAAACTCCTTTTACTTTCAGTTCTTTTTTCCGGCTCCTGCTAGCAGGACCCTGGAGCATTGAGCTCTCCCTTTTTGGGTTTAATTCTAATTTTTTGACACTTTTCAAGTGTTTAGAGTGTTTCACTCGACGTCCACCTACTCCTTCTTCCATTTGCTGGGGTTTTTTGCCAGTTTTTGCCACCTTCTCTGTCGAAAATGCCTGCATTGTTCGACAGATGCCCTGAGTGTGCCAGGAAGAAGGCCAAATTGGACGGCCACAGAGTGTGTATCCTCTGTCTCCCTTCATCCCATGTCCCTGAAGATTGTGAAATCTGTCAGTCCTTTTCCAAGAGGACCAGGAGAGAGAGGGAGAAGATCTGGTTCCAAGGCCTGGAGCTGAGGAAACAAGGTGGGTCTGGGCATGGGAGGGCTGGATCTGAGTCCTCTGCCCGTGCTGAGGCCTCTGGGGGCTCCCCAGTCAAAAGAATGCCAGGAAACTGCACTTTTTTCCATCGACGTCGATGGCCTCGGCGTCGAGAGGATTGACCACCGTGTGCTCTCCGTCGACCCAGGGCTCTGGGTCGAAGCGGCTTCGCCGTTCGACGTCGAGGGGACTGTTGTCGAGACCTCTGACGAGGTCGACGTCGAGAACTACATCAACGTCGAGGAGTCATCGACGTCGTGATGGTTCCAGGCACCAGCGCTCGCCGTCGAGGCGACACCGCTGCTCGCCGTCGAGGTCTACTCGGCGTTCGACGTCCAGGAGCAAGCACTCGACATCGAGGGATGTGTCGACGTTGAGGCATTCGACGTCGAGGAAGAGGTCGACGTCTAGAAAGGAGAAGTCAACCTCCAGGAGGCGATCCAGGGCAAGAACGACATCCCTGGGATCGGTGATCAGCCTGTTCTCTGCTTCCACGAGCACCCGGTCGCGGCGCCGCCGGCGCTCGTCTAGTAGAAGATCTGCTTCTAGGACTTCGTTGCGAAGGCCGGCAAAGAAGAAGAGAGTGGTTAGATCTTCCGATCCGGAGTACTCACAAATCTACTCCCCTTCTCGACCAAGGTCTCCTACGCCTCCTACGTTGCCGCAGAAGAGTCCCACTTCTCCACCGCTTCCGCTACTTCCTAAGATTCCTCCTCCTCCTCTTCCTCCTCCTCCTTTTCCAAAGACTCCTCCTCCGCATCGTCCTCCCCCTCCTCTACCACGGCCTCCTCTACAGTCAGACTCGCTGCCGCGCTTCCCATCACCACCTAAGGGGACGCCACAGCCGAAGACTCCGGCTCTACCTCCGCAGCGTCCACCCCCGACCAGGCCGGTGGATCGTCCACGACCTCGGAGGTCCAGATCATGAACCACGTCGCGATCCAGGCAAAGATGCCGTTCTAGGAGTGACCGTCCTGGCGGCGCCACAGATGAGATCGGTCGAGAACCCGTCACACGGATTCGTCAAGTGCGGGGGGTATTCGCCTACTCTGTCATATTCACCCCACACAAGAGTGTCACCAGTGGACGACATTGTGTCGTTTCAAGAGGTGTTATTGCGAGGGGCGGCGAAACTGGGTATTACACTGACGGTGCCCACACCTTCTACGTCAGTGATCTTCGAGACCCTCCATAAGCGGCAACTGTCACGACCACTGTTGCCCTTAGTGCCGGGGCTGGAGGAACCAGTGATGGAACTTTTCCTGACGCCGGCGTCAACAAGATCCTCCCCCTCCAGGTTGCAAAAGAAATACAGGCCTCCAGACTCCGATCCGGCGTTTCTCAGATTGGCCCCGGTCCCAGATTCGGTGATAGTTACGGCCGCCAGGAAACAACACGCTACTGCTCCATCATCCACGGTACCCACTCATAAAGAGAGTAAGCAGATGGATTCTGCGGGTCGTAAGGTATGCGGTACGGCTGCTACGTCTATGAAAGCCGCTAGTGCCACGGCTCTACTGGGGCGATACGACCGATCGTTGTGGGATTCCCTGCAGCAGTTTCTGGAGCATCTCCCTAGGGACAAGAGTGAGGATTTTCAAGAGATCATCAACGAGGGCATGATGGTGTCCAATCAAGTGATCAGTGCGGCGGCGGTTTCATCGCTCTTGGCTGCCCATGGCTATTGCCACAGGATACATTTGAGACGTCATGCCTGGATGCGCCTGACGTCTCTGAAGCCAGAGACCCAGCAGAGGGTTGCCAACCTGCCGTTCTCTGGAGCGACATTGTTTGGAAGACATGCTGATGAGGAGATGGCCCGCATGAAGGCGGAGGCTGAAACCCTGACGGCCGTCGGGTTAGAGAAGCTGAAGGAGCAGAAGAAGTCTTTCTGCCGCTTCCAGAGGCATTTTAGTGCCCAGGGCAGGGGGCAAGGTCGTCAAACTGGCCAGCAGCAACATCAGCAGCAGCAGTACCAGAAGCGACCTTTCCAGAAACGACAGAGGGGCAGAGGCGGCCAGAAATCCTCCTCGACGCCCAAAGTCCCAGCCGGGTCTAGGCCCTGAGGTGCTACTTCCCCCTCGTCCGTTACCCACTCCGGTGGGGGGAAGCATCCAACATTACTTGGCAGAGTGGAGAAAAATTACTCAGGACAAGTGGGTGCTGAATATTGTTTGCAATGGATACAGTCTTCGTTTCACCAGCCCGCCTCCAGCAATTTCACCGGTTTGCTCACAGTTCCGACTGCGCGAGATCCAGGCGGAGGCTGATACCCTGTTAAGAAAAAGGGCGATAGAAGATGTCCCTCTGTCTCAAAGGGGAAAGCGCCGGTACTCCCGTTTCTTCCTGGTGCAGATGAAGGACTAGACCGAGTTTAGGCCCATTCTGGATTTGCGGCAAGCAAACAAATGGATTTGCAGGGAAAAGTTTCGCATGCTGTCTTTGCACCAGATCTATCCTCAGCTGCAAAGGGGAGACTGGCTCTGCGCGATAGATCTGCAAGATGCGTACTACCATGTGCCCATTGCACGGAAACACCGGAAGTTCCTGCGATTTCTAGTCTGCACCGATCACTATCAGTACACCGTACTACCGTTTGAACTGAAGTCTGCACCCAGGACGTTTTCCAAATGCATGGCAGTGGTGGCAGCGCACCTGAGAAAGAACAAGATGTTTGTCTACCCGTACCTTGACGACTGGTTGATCAAAGCCTCCACCTTCCAGGAAGCGCAACTGCACCTCAACAAGACGGCTGTTCTGTTGAGCCAGCTGGGGTTGCACATAAACATGTCCAAGACTGTCCCGATTCCTGTCCAGTGCCTGCAGTACTTTGGAGCCTCCTTCAAGACGCTGTCAGCAAGATTGTCTCCTTCGGAGGAGAGACGCTTATCGATCCTTCGGAAGGCTCAGGCTCTCATAGCTGCTCCATCTACAACAGTGAGGACGGTGTCCTCTCTACTGGGGTCGATGGCCTCTTGCATCTTCCTCACTCCACACGCGCGCCTCCACATGAGACTGCTGCAGGAGTGCTTGGCGAATCAGTGGGACCAGAGGAAAGGGTGCTGTGACGACAGGATCCAGCTGTCTCGTCACGCCCAACAGTCCCTGAGATGGTGGTGCTCAGCAGAGAATCTCCTCAGAGGAGTTCCTTTCCACAAGGACATCCCCACTCAAACTATCGTGACGGATGCGTCTCTCCAGGGCTAGGGAGCGCATTCAGACCATCTACAGATCCAGGGAACGTGGTCTCCGGCGGAGTCCAAGTATCACAGCAATTTCCTGGAACTCAGAGCTGTTCACTTGGCACTGAAGGCCTTTCATCCGTCCTTCCAGACCAACTCCTTGCTAGTGCAGACGGACAATACGACCACAATGTATTATCTAAACAAGCAGGGGGGCTCAAGATAGCGCACACTGTCACAGGAAGCGTAGGCGATCTGGCACTGGCTGCTAGCCAGAGGACTGACGATAACGGCGACTCATCTGCCAGGTGTGCAGAATGTTCAAGCGGTCGCACTCAGCAGGTTGATCCAAGAAAACCACGAGTGGGTCATAAACGACGAGGTGCTCGAAGACATCTTCGCCATGTGGGGCACTCCAGACGTAGATCTGTTCGCCAATGCCGAAAACAGAAAATGTTGCGACTTCGCATCGAGGTGTTACCAGCCGGGGACTCTGGGGAACGCGTTATGAAACAGCTTGCTGTACGCTTTTCCACCAATTCCCCTGATTCCGGCGGTGCTCATCAAGCTGTCCCAGTCCAGGGCGCGGATGATCCTCATCGCTCCGGAATGGCCCAGGCAGTGGTGGTTCACGGACCTGCTTCGCCGGTAGCTCCTACCTCACCGGCGGCTGCCGTGTTGACCGGATCTTCTCACAAAGTACGGGGGGCAGATGGTACACCCCAACCTCTCATCGTTGAGTTTGGAGGCATGGCTCCTGAGATAGTGCAATATGGCCACTTGATCCTTTCTGAGGATTGCATGGACATATTGAAGGAGGCTAAGAGGCCTTCCACTAGGACTTCTTACGCTTACAAGTGGAAGAGATTCTGCATCTGGTGCACGTCTAAGAACTATGATCCGACGATCATGCAAGGAAGATGTCATCCTTCCATACCTTCTGCATTTAGCTCAGTCTGGACTTAATTTCTCTTCCATTAAGGTTCACCTCGCAGCATTGACTACATACAGGAAATGTCCTTCGCAGACGTCCTCCTTCCAGATTCCTGTGATACAAGATTTTTTGGAAGGATTGAAGAAGGTGTTCCCTCCTGTTCGGCTTCCTTTGCCTTCGTGGGAGCTGAACGTGGTGCTGTCCAGGTTGATGAAGGAACCTTTCGAGCCTATTCACAAGGCTTCACTGCAGCACCTGTCGTGGAAGGCGGCGTTCCTTGTGGCCATTACATTGGCCCGCAGGGTGAGTGAAATTCAGGCATTGTGCTGCCAGGAACCTTATACTGTGTTTCATGCTGCTAAGGTTGTTATGCGTACTCACCCTAAGTTCCTTCCTAAGGTGATCTCTGATTTTTATGTTAATCAGACCATAACTTTACCTACGTTTTTCCAGAATCCTTCCACTCCAGCGGAAAGGTCTCGCCATTCCCTGGATGTGAGAAGGGTGTTGAAGTTCTATCTGGACAAGACCAAGGATATTCGTAGGTCAGACCAACTGTTTGTCAACTATGGGTCGGTCAGGACTGGTCTTGCTACCTCTAAACAGTCCATCTCTAGGTGGATTGTGTCCTGTATCCAGTTATGTTACCAAAAGGCTAATAAGACCTTAGGGGGGTAAGCCTAAGGCTCATTCCACCAGGGGCAAAGCGGCTACAACAGCTTTGCTACGTAATGTTCCCATTTCAGAGATCTGCAGGGCTGCAGCTTGGAAGTCGGTCCATACCTTTGCTAAGCATTACTGTCTGGATTCTGATGCCAGAGCAGATGCTCAGGTTGGGCAGGCTTTGTTAAGAAATCTGTTTGCACAGTAGTGGTATTGGCTTTTTCTCCACCGCCGGTTAGATTGTTGGGATGGGCTTGCCATTCTAGATTATGACTATACATAGAGATCCCCTACTAAAGAAGGAGTAGTTTCTTACCTGTAACTCCAGTTCTGTAGTAGGGGTATCTCTGTTATAGTCATAAGCGCCCGCCCTCCTCCCCGGTGGAGAAAATGGAACTGTAATGTATGCTACAGGCCTTGCTTTATACACCTTCAAAAAGAACTGACAGTAAAAGGAGTTTGCTGTGCATCATGGGATACCAAGGGTCTCTGGAGAGTTCCTTAAAGGCACGGTATCCCTTTTCCAGACATATAATGGCAGCCTATAGGGTCTTGTCTGTCCATCCCTTCCTCTCTATCATTCCAAGGATTTTGTGAAGGGGAAGTTTCTCTATGGGTGAAACTTAACAGACTGTGTTAAATGTGATGTTGGTGGAATATCCTTTGCATTTCTAGTTGAAGTACTGGACAGTGTAGCCTGGTAGGTAGAGGCTGCATTATTGTCTTTAATGTTCTCGTAAGTGTCTATGCAGGACTGCACTGAAGACCGTTTAAGAGATTATTTTTTATTGCTCCGGGGTCCACGCACATGGGCGGGATTATTCACTAGATTATGACTATAACGGAGATACCCCTACTACAGATCTGGAGTTACAGGTAAGAAACTACTCCTTTACATGCATATTCTACCTTGCAAATAGTTTTTTTTTATTGCTCTTTGTCGGGATAATCCATGTAAAAGATCATCTATTGGAGGATGGAGGGGGTGGAATAACATTGCTTGCCTAAGAAATTTGGTAAGCCTGACTCATTCCACTGCATCTGGGGCAACTGTGCGGCACATTAGCAAATAACCGGTTTAGACTGGTGGGAGTGAGGTATGTACCGTAGTTAAATTGTAATAGTTTGAGGCAGACATTCCTGGAAACTTTAGATGTATGGTTGAGAACCACAAGCCACTCAGTTGAAGAACTCTACATCATGATCATGGAGCCACTCAGCTATAAGGGCTGATAAGTCTGTTGTCCACCCCACATCTCTGTTTGCCCTACTTATGTTTTTTAATTATATGGTGAAACCCCATGGTAGTAGTATGTGTAAGGTACCTTTTGTCTCCGACCTGTATTCAAAATTTACCACACATGAAGCTAACTGCACTACAGAGACGTGTGCCAGGAACTGCTCAACAGGCAGAGCCAGCTGCTATAATTTCATCAAATGTCATGAGAGCTCCCAAACTGAACAATTGTTCTACATGTAGAATAGTGGCCTTCGCCCATTGATGCTTGTTGACAGTCATCCTTGCTTTTCCAAACCTGTACTGTCACCACAGCAGAGAGTTCAGCAAATATTCCACCCCAGTTCCCAAGCGAGCACTTGGGAACTGCATGCCACGCAGCTCGTAATTCGATCTATGCACAGAGTTCTCCGTACATGGGGGCTGAAGCTTGATCAAGAATAAAAACTCGTTGAGCAGGATCCTGCAAGTAAAGCTGTCAGAGGTTTAAAACACCCACCTTTTTAATCTAAGAAAGATATTTTTGACTGATTTCAAGTGCACTACAAAAGCACAATAAGGAACAGGACGTCTATGACCAGCTGAGGAGGTCAATTACCCTTCAGGCGACACTGCTAGAAAACACCCACAGTGGGTCCGTCCTTGAGATTTTATATTCAGATGGTTGCGGTCCTAATGGAAAACAGTTTGGACCTGTTGTCATAGTGACTCTCACTTGGCAGAATATATACTTATGATTCATGATTGTTGATTATCAAAGAGACATAGAACAACAATAGTCTTGATAAAGGTGGTGCATATTGAGCAAAACACCGAAACGCGTTGGCGCCATTTCTTTTGATAAATTCAAGGAACTACTTGTCAGGACTTGTTTATGTGACTCTGACCCTGCTGCAATGATTCCTATGAATTAACATATCGATGAGTCCAGTCAACACCACAGGCTTCTTGTTAAGTCTGTTCTTTTCTGTGTATTCTGTGTATACTGTGTATATTTTTAATATGATGACTGATCATATGATGTAATGTATTTACTGCATTGATGTTTTTTATTACTGTTTTTATCATTGTTTTTTTTAAAACACTTTGATTGCAAAGTTTACATGGTGAAACACAGGGTCAAAAAGCATAATACAATCCTTTTCAATTTTACCCCCCAATCTATAAAACCAAGTAAAAGCATATCACTATTTCCTGCATATTACATTATATCTCGTCAGAAGCGGAGCATATTTCGTGGTCATGACCCAACATATCAATTGAGGTGTGTTTTCGGTACAAGTCCAATATCAGTGCGATAAAGTGCATTATCTATAGTTAAACAAGAACTCTCATAAACCTACTACCCAAGCCAACAATAACCCGCCCCCACCCACTCCTGGTCGTTCCAGCCCTGGCACCTCCACAACTAATGGGGTAGCTCGTGGCGATTCTCAGACTATAGGGTGTATGAACAAGAGGAAACACGTGTGTCAGTAGGAAGGGTCTCTAACTCAAAAGTACCTGGGGACTCATACACTTCACTGGGACCCAGCCACCTGTGTTGGGACTAAGTCGAGTGTTTCTATTCCGATCAGCATGGCTTCCCACTCCAGTGTTATAAGTTGTTTTCGTAGCCCTTTCTCTTCCTCCCTCCGAAGGACCGCTCCCTCCGCCCGACCCCACTGCACTAAATCCGCCTTCCATGCGGCCACCATAGGGGATCTGGGAGACTTCCATCTCATCGTTATGACCCTAATGGCCAAAATGAGTGCCAAATCTAAGAATCTCAGCGTTACTTTTGGCTTCCCTGACCGTCGTCGTAATCCGGCAAGGCAGTACCTCATTAGGGACCGGCAGTCGTGTCACAGTCGTGAGGGCTTGGCAGACCTCAGTCCAGTATCCCCGTACTCGAGGGCAAAAACACATCATATGGATGAAGTCCGCTTCCTCCTCCCCACAGGGAGGACAACAATGGGGGGAGTCCGGAAACATACGGTGTAGTTTCTTGGGGGTAAGATATGATCTATGGAGCACCATCGCTTGAATAAACGTAAGTCTGACATTTCGTGACACTCTTTTAGGGTGTTCCATCATGGTTTTCCATGCTTTCTCCGTAATCTCGGTGACCAAGTCCTCCGCCCAACTTGTTTTAAGGGTCAAGAGTGGGATCGCTGCATGTGCCCGTATCCCTGTGTACAACCAACGCACCAGATGGCCGCCCGGTCCCATGTAATATAGAATATATACTAGTTCATGCTGTGTAGGTTTGGTATGTTGTAGTGCCCATGTGGTCCTAATTAACCATGGGCGAATCACTACGCTACGCTCGCGTAGTTTGCGCAACTTCGCACTACGCGAGCTGCACATAGCACAGTGCGAACACGTGTAGTGCAGCGTAGCGTAGTGCAGCTGTAATTTTTTCCTTGTTCGCGGTCCTCAACGGCATGTTTGCGACCGCTAGCAAGCAAAATGACATCCTGGCGAGATTCTCAACGCGGGGAGGTCAGGTTCTCATTGTGAGTGGTTGCGCATGCTCGTGACCGCTCGCGATGAGAAACTACCAGTTCGCGTTGAGAAAGCTGCCGCTCGAGTAAAAATCTACTCGAACAGCAGAAAACTACAGCTCGCACTGTGCAAGATGCCGTTTTCAATGATTGCACAGTGCCGGATGCTTGTCCGCATTGTGCAATCATTGAAAACGCATCTTGCACAGTCCGAACATACTACTACGCAGCTCGAGTAGTGCTACGTGAAGTTCCCTTAGTGCGAAGTGCACTTCGCGTAGCGCTACTTCGCGAACTACGCCCACCCTTAGTCCTAATGTAGTGTGTCACCATAGCATGTAACAAATATAGGCATGGTGGAGCCCCAGTCATCTGTACAAAGGAGTCGTGGTCCAGTAGAGCATCATCCCCAAAAAAGGATCCCACTTCCTCCACCCCACTGTCCGTCCATCCTTGTAGTCTAGTTTGTGTGAGTCTACCTTGTGGCGTCAGGATGCCTAATAAAGGAATATTCGCTGCAAAAGGTAGTATCGCCGACGTACAGGAAAGTGCTTTCCTCCAGCAATGTAAAGCGGTTTTCAGTAAGGGGGGACAGTCCGGGGGGGGCACATTAGCAAATAACCGGTTTAGACTGGTGGGAGTGAGGTATGTACCGTAGTTAAATTGTAATAGTTTGAGGCAGGCATTCCTGGAAACTTTAGATGTATGGTTGAGAACCACAAGCCACTCAGTTGAAGAACTCTACATCATGATCATGGAGCCACTCAGCTATAAGGGCTGATAAGTCTGTTGTCCGCCCCACATCTCTGATTGCCCTACTTATGTTTTTTAATTATATGGTGAAACCCCATGGTAGTAGTATGTGTAAGGTACCTTTTGTCTCTGACCTGTATTCAAAATTTACCACACATGAAGCTAACTGCACTACAGAGACGTGTGCCAGGAACAGGGTCTTAGGTAACAGTAAAGAATGGAGTTCCCCTCGGTTAAGTCTCCGGTGTAAAGCCGATCTCATGCAAATTCCTACTCGCAGTCTATTAGGAAAGCCACTGGAGCTGACTAGCATAGTAGTATCCCCGAAAATCAGGGACCCCTAGGCCGCCTGCCGTCGTCCCCAGCTGGAGTTTCCAAAGGCTGACCCGTATCCGGCCAGCTCCCCAGATAAGAGTGATCAAGAGAGTGTTCAGGGTGTTAAAGATAGATTGAGGGAGATTCACCGGTAAGTTCACAAAGTAATATAGAAGGCGCGGGAGCATAACCATTTTCTAGATGGCGATTCTACCCACCACCGACAATGGCAAAGAGGTCCAGAACCCTACACTACTACGGAGCCTCATTATTGCACTCTGAATATTACCATCAATCTGATCCTCTGGTGCCCTATACACTCGTATACCCAGGTACTTAAAGGTGGTAGGGGCAACAGGGATATCATACGTGCCAAATCGTATGTGAGTGAAGTGTGGCGTCTTGCCAAAGAAGAAGCTGATCGACTTTACGGGCTTTATCGCTAGGCCTGATAATTGCTCGAGCGTGTCAAATAGAGCAGGTATCGGATTATTATCCGCCGTCAAATCACGGAGATATAAAAGAATATCATCCGCGTATATAGAGATATGGTGCTGTGTTCCATCAGTAGGGATGCTTAGGCGATCTGCTGTCCCCCGGAGGGCTAAGGCCAAGGGTTCAAGGGCAAGCACAAACAGCAGAGGGGATAGGTGGCAGCCTTGTCTCGTACCTCTATGTACCGCGTAGCGTCTGAAATATATCGGCCAGTGCGAGCCCTGGTGGTAGGAAATGTATACAGTAGGCGGACCCACTCAAGAAAGTTCTCCGGAAACCTAAATCGTTTCTATGATTCAAACATAAATTCCTAGGAGAGGAAGTCAAATGCTTGTTTACGGTCAAACGCTATACATGCCACACGCGGAAGCTCGCGTGAAGTAGCTTCCATTATCGAGTGTAATCTACGAGTATTCAGAGATGTGCTGCAATTTGGAAGGAATCCGCACTGATCCTGGTGAATAAGAGTGGGGAGGTATGATTGTATGTGGTTGGCGAGGGCCTTACTGAGAATCTTATATTCGGTGGAGAGCAAGGAGAGATGTCTATAGTTGGTCAGTTCTAGCATATCCCGTCCCGGCTTAGGTATGGACGCAACTAACGCCTGCATAGTGGATTCAGGTAGGTGGCCAGAGTCAAACGCCACCCGATAAACCGTCTCTAATATTGGGCACTAGGAGTTCTGAATAAGTTAGATAAAACTCCACCCGAAGACCGTCCATGCCAGGTGTCATATTGCGATTCAGGCTCTTAATCGCTGCCCGTATCTCGTTTTGGGTGATGGGGCCATCAATATCTTTCTATGTATCCTCCGTCAGCACTGGAAAAGGGAGGTCCCGTAGGAACTCGGCAATCCTTGCACTGTCTATTGGCACGGAGGGTGCATAAAGGGCCTGAAGATGGTCGCGGAACGCAGTATTTATTTCCGCTTGTGTATTGACTACGATGCCCATCTGGTTACGAACACTGGTTATGTTCGGCGGATCCGGTTGATCCCTCACCAGTTGGGCAAGCAGGGTGCCGGATCTGTCAGCTTCAGTCTGTTTCCGTTGAAGGTATTCCCTATAATCTATCATCCTGAGCGTCTCTAACATTTCAGCATGGTCAATGTGGGTGGTCTGTAACTCCCCCTTCTTCTCAGGGTCGAGGGCTGCCTCCCTCTCCAGTGTTTGTAGTCTGTGTTCCACGTCGCAAAGTGTCTGATGTATCTCTTGTCTAGCTCCTACAAGTTGCCCTATCGTCGCTCCCCGGACCACTACCTTCAGGGCGTCCCACTCTATCAGGTTCGAGGAGGCAGTATTCCAGTTCTCCCCCAGTTAATTAGATATATCTGAAAGAGACACGTTAGTATTAGATTCCTTACCTTAGAATATCCCCAGGCAAGGAATCTAATACTAACTAATGTCTCTTACAGATATATCGTTACACAAGTAGTAACTTGTGCGACAGTAGATAATGATGAATGAAAGGGAGCGTTCTCTAGCAGGCGTGGGTTCAATCTCCAGGTGGGTACCGTGGTTGGTACCCTACGGAGCGTGAGTGTCAGGGGTCTACGATAAGAAAAGGTTTTAGCCAAATACTTTGATCCACCTATGTCAGTGATGATACATCTGGAACATAGAAATTGGTCAATCCTGGTGTGAAGATTGTGTATTGGGGAATAAAAAGAGTATTCCTTATATGTATGGTGAGGACCCCGCCAGAAATCTGATAAGGTCCAGCCATCTACCCAGGAAGTGAATTGCTCGGTTAATCTAGTCGTGACAGAGGCCTGAAGTGGTGGATGTGATCTATCTAATCCTATGTCAAGTATCACATTCCAGTCTCCTCCAAATATCCAAGGAATCCCGTCCCAATCCGCCAAAACCGTACCCAATCTGTATAGAAACCTATATTGTTCAAAGTTTGGAGCATAAATGTTCCCTAGGACCAACAAGGTACCATCCAAAGTACCCTTCACAATTATATATCTTCCCTGGTCATCCACCTGGCGTTCAAGTTACACAAATGGGACCCCATGTCGTACCCAGATAGTCGCCTCTCTGGCAAAGGGCGTATAATTTGTAGAATAGATGCGTCCTCTCCATTTTTTGCGCATCTTTTGCGTTTCGGAATCTGTGAGATGGGATTCCTGGAGGAACACGATATGTGTTTGGTGTCTGAGGAGGAACGCATGAATACGGTGACGTTTCTGTATTGCCCCTGGTCCCCGCACATTCCACGTGAGTAAATTATAGGTCCCCTTAGTCTTAGCCGTCCTTGTCATATTCCCAGTGG
The DNA here is from genome assembly GCF_964261635.1 of Lissotriton helveticus. NCBI lineage: Eukaryota > Metazoa > Chordata > Amphibia > Caudata > Salamandridae > Lissotriton > Lissotriton helveticus. Next base: position 373,109,911 of record NC_136073.1, read on the forward strand.
TACAGTACTGTCCCCATTCGTGTGAAGTGCTCAAGTAAATTCAATCAGGAGTCCCCGTTCCCCGAAACTAAAACTAAACCCGGCACAGCGCTAGAACCGCGCTGAGCCCAACAGTGTTGCAACATACAAATAAAGCAAATGAGGGTGCATACGCCAAGAGGGAGGTGGCCAGCCGCTTGCCTGACCATAGTGCAACCAACCATAGTTACCCGATGGCTCCACAGTACTCCATCCCGGGGGAGGTAAAGGCCATGAGTGTGGAGGGAGTGGCAGTGTGGACCCAGTCCCACGCTAGGTCCTGTGACAATCTGGAACCCCACGGCCCCCCATACAGGTCAACAACAGCATCAAAGTCATGAAACGTACAAATAAAGGTCACAGACCGGAGACCCAACCCCCGATGTACTATCTAAAAGTGACTTCATCTGTGGCCCAGGGAACCCAGTCACAAAAAAAACCCAACAATTCCAGCCCGAAACATCACAGCAAGAGCACTGCCAATGTACATGTTCTTAGTTCTGCAGAGATAAGGATACAGTGTCTACAATCAATTATCCATTAGGTCAGCCACCGCTCTAGGCGTGATGGTGGGGAACAGAATCACACTGCGTTCAGAGTCTGAATGTAGGGTGCCGTCATCTGAGTCGGTGTTGATTTTACGCGAGTCCTCACAAAATGCTCCCGCCGTTGCCAGCGCCCCCTCCTGGTCTCTCCTCTGTTGCTCTCTAGAGGGGTGGGAACCTCCGCCGCCCCAGCCGGACCTCGGGGAATGGCGAGCGGTCCGCTCAGGGGCACCCCTGAGCCCTGCGTGAATCCCTCTGAAGCACTGACCTGGCTGGAGCCTATGCACATCACTTCCATCCACTCTACAACGTCCGCAGGGCTTTCAAAAAAGTGTGTTTTCTTCTCGTGGATGACCTTCAATCGAGCGGGATATAAAGGTGCATATTTGAGCTGTGCAGTTTGAAGTTTTTTCTTCACTGCTTGGTAGGAGGATGGTTGTCTCTGGACTAGCAATGTGTAGTCGGGATATTAGGACACCTGGTGGTTCTCGAATTGAATGAGTGCTTTCTCCCTAGCTTTCTGTAACAGAGTGTCCCGGTCTCTATAATTAAGAACCTTTACGATCAGTGGGCGGGGCGGTAATCCAGGTTTAGGTTGACCAGTTGGGATTCTGTGTGCCCGTTCCACACAGAAATACAGAGAAAGTCCTTCAGGTGCCACGTGATCCCTGAACCATTGCTCCATAAACTCCGCTGCCCGAGCCCCTTCGCAGCGCTACGGCAGTCCAATAACGCATATATTGTTAAGCCTATTTCTCCCTTCTGCATCTTCCACCCGATCTAGGAGCGTAGTAACTTGCTGTTGGAGCTGCTTCAAGGAGGTGGAGTGTTCCGCTACCGTCGGTGTAAGATCCGTTATGGTTAAGCCGTGTTCTTTAACTTTGTCCGCCAGCTTGCCATGGTCTGCTTTTAGAAGAGTTAGTCCAGTAGTGAGGGTGCCTAGTTGTAGTTCCATCGCCGTCTTGGATCTCTTTAAGAATCAGATCCAATTTGTCCGGGGGTTGTCCGTCCACGTGTCCAGTCGAGGCGGCCCCCGGCGAGGAGCTCCCACTGGCTTCACCCGACATGTTGGGGGGGTCATCAGAGCGGTTCCGCCCCTCCTGCCCCTTTGCTCGATTTCTGCTCATTATGTGGAAACTCCCCCAACCTCACCGCAGGGTCACTACACCGTGCAACCAAGGTACGGGTTGTTCCAGGATCCAAGGTTGTGATGCCGTGTAGCCGCGTCAGGCCGCGAAGGCGTACACCAGTGTCCAGCAGAGTGGTCCTCGGGGCAAAACAGGCATTCCGCAAGGCACAGTGGTGGTCTAATACAGTGCCCAGTGAGGAAGATGCGCCTTGACCAGAACCAACAGGCAGAAGTCCAGACCGGGGGAGGCCAGCCCGCAACGCCCCAGGCTATCTCCCTCGTGCGACCAAAGCGACCAGTCATGAATTGGGGGTGCCCCGCATGAATAGGAGGGGAGGGAAGGCAAGAATTGCAAAGGGACGGAGAAAGAGTGGGGGCTCCGGGGACACCGCACTCACCGCTGTCTCTCCGCTGGGCCTCCCGTGCATGCCCCACCGCTCCCGCAGCTTCAGCCCCCAGGCCCGACCGGTCCTATCAAGGGGCACGGGCCGGCCCGCCGCGGGAGCAGGCGTTAGGTTCCAGTAGTCAATGCAGGCGTCCAAGTCACCAGGCAGTACACCCCCACAGATCCGTCGTAATGGCACAGTGTCTTCTGCTGGTCTGCTCCCCGGACTTCAACCTCACAGTCCAGAGAGGCGGCCCACAGTCTCAGGCCTGCCCAGGCCCCAGAAGCTGCAGATGACTCCGCGGCTCCCCCGCTTCAGCCCCGGGCCCCCGTCTGCCCTTGCAGCAGCCACAGTCGGGGCTCAGCAGGGAATACTCCAGTCAACGTGGTCTGCACTCAGGCCCGACGCATCGACCCATGTCCGGCCTCCAGTCGCTCGGGCTCCTTCTCGCTCCTCCGCTCCCCGGCTCAACGCGGTACAGTCCAATGAAGCCCTCCGTAGGCTCAGGCAGGCACAAGACTCATACAGCCCCCAGCCTCGCAGCAGTTACCAGCAGGTCCGGTCTTCAGTCACAGCGGTCTCTACGGGCTCCCGGACCTCACAGAGGCGTCGCCGCTCTCTCCGCTCATTCCCACGGATCCTCACTCCCACGCTCCTCCACCCGGGCACTCCCGCAAAGATCGCAGCAGGCACAGTGCAGTGTAGGCCCTACCTGTGGTGCTGGTCCTCGCGCTGTGTCGCACTCCGTCGGAGGCCCGCCCAGTTCCCGTGCCGGATCACCCACGAGCGTGACGACTGGCGGCGCCTCCAGCCAGGCTGCATCTAATGTAGAGCGGCGCCGCATCCATTAAACTGTGGCCGCAGCCACGCACCGGGGTTCTCGTTCACAGCCTCCAGGAGGCGGCTCCACAGAGCCCGGCCCCCGCCTCCGCCATAGCTCCTGGCCTCAGCCCTCACTTTACAGCCGGCAGGCCTTGCTCCAACTTGTGACACCAGGCAAGCCCCAGGGACGGCGTGATCTCCCGGGGGGCACATAGGTGGCAGCATCACCTTCTCCACTCCCATGCAGGTGCAGGCGCTACTGGGACCGCGCCGTCAGGGTGATTACCCCCGGGAGGGTCCGGAGCTCTATCGGGCTACAACCACCATCTTGGCTGGCTAGCCACACCCCTCCTCTTTATCATTGTTTTAACCTATATGATCAAGAATACATTTATAATTTGTGATAATAGAAATTGCATGATTTTTTCTCAGGGGTATTTGTTTTGATGGCTATTGTGTTTCTCCCAATTATGGCACAACAAAGACAATAAAGTGAGTGTAGAGGAATGATTGTGATTGAGGATTGAGTATAACCCAAGGGAATTACATTTCTTTGATAAGTTGTTTGTACCCTGTCCCTTGGATAGTTGGGCCATCCCGTTTTCTCTTTATGCTTAAAAAATAAAACAAAACTATTTTGGATGAATGTAGTTTATAAAACAAGCCAAATTGTTCCCAAACGGAAAAAGTTCAATCATTTCATATGTTCCGGGTGGCAGACACAACGTTGTTGTCCATAACTGCAGATGACGATCGTAAGGGGCACATAGCAGCAGATTTATGGAGCAAAGGTGATTCCATCCAAATCCCACAGCAGCTGCTGAGGGAGAGACTGGAGAGACTGCATTCTGTATCCGTATCGCAGAGTCATTGTCCAAGTCACTCGGAGCTGAAGCACCCCAGGGCGGCCCAAGAAATGCCTTCATCAGCAACGGACGACGTCAGGGACAACAATATTCATGGGTCGTTAACGGGTCCCGCAGTACATCAATGTCCAATAGTGCAACCAGTTCTGATCCAAGGCATATGTCTAATACATATTTGTGGCCGCAAAGCAGGCAGTAGAATAATACAAGTTGTATGCAGTTAAGCCAAACCGGCCTGAAGCACAAGAACGAGTGCTCATCGAGTTCTCTAAGTTGAAGTGTGCCAAACATGTGAACCATGTGCTCACGGCATCGTAGCACAAGCACTGTTGTCTCCATTCTGAATCGAACGGGAACGTCCATTGTGGTTCCCCAAAAATAACATCAGGATTCCGCCAAAAGTAGCAGGACAAGCGGGAGCCCTCAAAAACGCTTTCCAGCACTGAGTGTATGAATGATGGAATAACTCTGAAGATTATCTGAAAGTTGCTCTCCAGTGCAGAGCCAATACATTTAAAACAATGCACTATTCCTCTGGTATTAAAAATGTTAAAGATACTAACTCCCCAAAAAACAGCAGGAAGTTAGAGTGGCGTAGTACCTGTACCTTTGACAAGGACTGTGCAACATGGAAATTAAAGGTCTCTCTGGCCAAAGTTAAAGCCACCTCCTGTTGAAAAAGTATGGCTTTCAGTCTGCTGAGGAAATCCAAGCGTATGTTGGAAATATTTATCGAAGACCACAGCAATGCCTCCCTAATTTTGTGGGCAGGTGGAAACAGTACTTGTATACAGCAAATGACTAAGGAATTAACCATCACCAGATAAGCGATGCCCGGTTCCATTCCACAGCAACCTTGATCACTCAGCATCAAGTAGCTCCCATTCGAGAGCAGTTTAAAAACCAGACGTTACACGGCAGCTGTGGAACTCTTTAGATAACAGGGCAAGTTAGCTACAGAACCATTGAATGATCTGTGAAGAGAGATATTTGCTAACTAAGGACCCGCTTAATGCTTCCTCACAGCCTGAACCACTCAGAAAAACCTGTGTCCCCTCTTTCCTGAGCTTGAACCTGAACAGCAATTCCCAATACTCACGCATATAACCTTCCCGTAGCACTTCGTATCTGCCTACCCATTGGTATTGGAACCAATATGGGAACCGGAAAGCCGTGACTGGTTGGGTGATATAAACATGGATGATCCAGTCAGCGGATGGTGCCTCTGCCACGGTAAAAGGTAATTGGTCTAATCTTTGAATGTGCAACATGGTGTATTTCTCATCTCTGTCTGCCATAGTTATCTGTCTTTCCATCAGATCATAATCAGAAAACAGACTGGTAGTGTTGATGTAACACCACAGCATGTGGCCAGAACATAGTGTTTGCACCTTCCAGCTCAGCATTACGATGGAATGTAACTGTGACTGTCCATATTGTAAAGTATACATGTCCTGCTGTATAATGTCAATTGCAGAATAGACAATGTTGCTCAGTGAATAAATTCTGGATGATAAAGTGGTCATACCTTTGCTAACCACAGACAATGCCTTTTCCATATTTATCCTGTTGATCTCACTCAATCTCTCTGCAGCTTCCTTCTGAGAAATCTTCCATGACTTGTTGTATATTCCATACAAAAGCGCTTTTGATGTGGGTTTCTGGGACCGAGTAAAAAATCCCTGAGATCCAGGTCATCAGAAGGATGGAACAAGTGTTGTTTCACCTGGGGAAAGTGTTGAGGTCTTTAGTCAATCTAGGCATATCTTCCTAACACTATATGATGTCACCACCTCTGCGTGTTCTGTTTGCGCATTGCATAGATCAGGCCTGTTGATCTTAAACCCTTCCCTTTTACCCAAGAGTCTAGACTGACATTTATCTGTGTCTAAAGGCCAAACCAACCAACCTTGCTGATCCCGTTCTTATAGATTGTATGATCCTTTGCGGGGCAAGGCATCTAATGTATCGTCACTGTACTTTGTATATTGTTGCCAATGTTCAAAGCGTGCAAATGTTGGAATGTGCGGTTTGCCTTAGCTAAACCAAGACAGGAAGTCTGTTGCACTGTTTGATTCATGAAAATCATTTGATGTTGTATGAGGCATGCTCTAAATAATGCCTCTTTTCCCTTGAACCTGTCAAACTTTTGTTCCCCAGACAGATTTTGTGTCTATTGTGTCCTTCCAAAAGTCGACACCCCGTATACACAGTTGGGAAATAAAGGAAACAAAGTAAAGCAGCTTGGTGTTTGCATGCATTTTCTTCTTTGCAGGTGTAGGTTCAAGTCTATAATAATAAGAGTCTGGGTCTGATGTGTCAAAAAAACAGAAAAATATGCAAACATTAGTGGAAATGTTTTTGAACTAACATTTGGTGGTGTTGTGTAGTGTTCCCATTGTGGGTAATTGTAAGCAACATGTGGGATACAAGCTATGTGTAAAACATGGTGACCATAAAGTTGGTAACAGAACATATCACTAAAATTACTTGTATCGTCATATAATTCATTAAAAAAAGTAGCTGATTGCTCTAGATCTGAAAGCAAATTATGCACAGTTTCAATGTCCAAATCATCAGAGAATGCACTACAAGTGATGATTTCATATAAAGAAATTTTAAACAATTATGAAATTTGTAAAAGTTTAGTAGGACCATATACATCATACGAGTTCCACACTATTCCACCAGGAACTGGAACTGCTGTAATATTTACCAGGGACAGGTCCCTCAGTTCACGGTGCAGTGATGCATGTGGTTTCAGTACCAAGTTGACATGTTGGACAGCAGACCTGGGAGATAACGTCCATTCAGAAGTAGAAAAAAAAACAATCAAGAGTACCAGGAAAAGTAATCTAATTGTGACCCAGAGGTGTATCCTGGGAGCAACAAGGTATGACTTTTTCAGCCAAAGATATAGAAACTAAACTTGTAGCTTGAAAGGGAGTAGCAGTGTTGGCAGTACAGGTTCACTTGGATACGATGGAAAGTTGTCATAATGCACGAAGTAGCCAGATGCCATCTGGTCTACTTTTGGCACCTCAGCAGGTTTTGATGTTACGATCTGTGGCAGGTTGACATAGATGTTGTCAATTTTTCGAATTGAAATTTCTGTTCTTGTTGACTGTACAGTTGTAGTTGTTTCAAGAGGGAGAAGTATCATTTCCTTTTCGTTGATAGCCTCTCTTTGGAATGTGGAGTCTTCAGTCGTTAATAAGGCTTCCATATAAACTTCCTGTATGGTAGCGAGAACTGATCATCGGCTAACAAGGAGCCCACATGGCCTACTGTTCTGTTGAGTATCGACCACATGTGTGGTTTGATCAGATCAATGGAGACAAACTTATGTCTTGGCAAGAGGCAGAAGAAGTACAATTCTGGTACCTTCAAATGCCAGGACAGGCCCAAATTCTTTTTTATCTGGTATGTTTTCTCTGACCAGACACCCAATCTTTGGGACCCAGGCGCGTCTTGCCGATACTGATTTCACTTCTTCAGTGGTGGTACCTTTCTTTTGGATGTTGCTGTGTAAAGCTCTGCATTCTTTTAAGTCCTGTAAAAAATACAAGCGATCATTGAGGTAAAATAGGGTTTCAGGCGCCACTGCGCTGACACTGTTAAGGTCTGTCTGGTATCCACTTTCTCACCCCAAACAGGATCCCATAGGGTGTACGACCACTCTGAGATTTTCTTGGCATGTAATTGAGTGCCCTCTGGACCCCCTATAGGTGATTGACCCAACTGCCACCAGAGCCTAGTTCCCTAGCTGTTAAGGATTGCTTTAAATCCCAGTTCTTCTTCAGAATGACAGAATTGTGTCCGTGATGGTACAGGGAGGAATACCGCAAGGCTACACCCAAACTTCCCATGGCTTCTTTGTAAGCCTAAGAGCTAAACGCAGGACCCTGGTTGGAATGTAATGTGCTGAAACCACTGCGAACCTGTGGTACGATTCGTTCAGGCTGCACAGCCACACTCTGAAGTTTTTGAATCAAATGAATCAATTGCATTATATTTACTCTTTCTTTCTTCGTGGGTAAACTAACCATTTTACACTTGTAATCCTAATTTCATCCTCAATTCATTTTACTCAATATTTTACGGTGTATGTTTGTTCACAAAAAAGCTCAGGAATCCGAGGTAAGTTCCACATGCCATGACTTTATTTTGGTAGCCCAATGCATTTCAAGAAATTAAATTCTCTTCGTCAGGGGCATCTATAAACACAAAATGAATATTTTTAGCTAACATGTTTCGCTATGTAAAATACTTAATAGCACTTCAGTAACCATAACAAAATTAATTGTAGCACTTCAGCAACTATAACACAATTAATCAGTTATGCATCAAAAACATATTGTCAAGCCTGCTGGAAAATAGTCTGACCCACGTTTAGAAACATTCAAAAACTCTAAGGTTTCCTCATTAATCATACCCCTCATCTGTAGTGCTTCATTTTTCTCTTTTAACAAAACATTTTGCCACAATTTTAACATACTTCTAGACGTGAACTATTCTGCTCTTACCATGGCTTGCAAATCCCCGTATTTATTAAAAAGAGAGCCTCCTCCCTTTTCCGGCTTGTAACCGTGCTCTAGTACAAAGTGAAGTTTTTTTGAGGATTCGTGGATTTCTCTCTTATATTCCCATGACTGGTGAATGACTAATTATTCTTTACAGGTGAGTGAAAATGGTTCGACTCGAAAACTAAAAACGGACTTCTACCCTTCCCATTCGTTAATCATTTACATGGCACTTCAATTCCAAAAATCCTGTGCAATGTCTTCTCCACTCGTTTTATATCTACGGAGCTCACATTGTTGTGCTAATGTTTTCAGTACTTTATAAATGTTCTTTTAAAACAGTCTTTAATGTTCTGAATATCTTCTTGAATCTGTTAGCAATCAGTATATGATTTCTTATTTGATTTCTTATGTTCGTGAACTGGCAAGGTGACAAACCACAGTCCTGTGCTCATTCTCCGTGCAACAATTTTGTTTCAATGTAGTTCAGGTCGCAAGTTTCTTATAAATCCTTATTTCAATGATGTCTTCGTGTTTGCAATCTCGTGGTGAGACGAATGTATCAAACTAATAGTTAAAGAGAAAAGATGCACTCCCTGGTAATGCTTATGTTAGACATGTGTAATCCTTTTTTATTTCTTAATGGCGTGCAAAGCCTGCTTTGCGCTCGTCTCTAAACGCTGTTTACAATATACTGAAACCACTGCGAACCTGTGGTACGCATATTCATTTTGTGTTTATAGATGCCCCTGACAAAGAGAATTTAATTTCTTGAAATGCATTGGGCTACCAAAATAAAATCATGGCATGTGGAACTTACCTCGGATTCCTGAGCTTTTTTTGTGAACAAACATACACCGTAAAATATTTAGTAAAATGAATTGAGGATGAAATTAGGATTAAAAGTGTAAATGGTTAGTTTACCCACGAAGAAAGAAAGAGTAAATATAATGCAATTGATTCATTTGATTCAAAAACTTCAGAGTGTGGCTGTGCAGCCTGAACGAATCGTACCACAGGTTCGCAGTGGTTTCAGTATATTGTAAACAGCGTTTAGAGACGAGCGCAAAGCAGGCTTTGCACGCCATTAAGAAATAAAAAAGGATTACACACGTCTAACATAAGGATTACCAGGGAGTGCATCTTTTCTCTTTAACTATTAGTAGGAATGTAATGTGGCAATTGCATATGTCGTCAATCCTTTATAACAGTTTGGGCATCAGCCGAGATTTGGGGCCAAACCCGTGGGAATTTAGAGCATACATCCACTGCCACCAAGATGTACTTGTGAGCCCTGTCTGAGTGTAAGTGGCCGCAGTGACCCATGCAAGAGATTTGTCTGAGATCAATAAAAGGGTTTGCGCTGGATATGCTACAGTGGAGCCTTTCATCAGCTGGCAGATGTCGCATTTGAGGACAAAGTCCTTGGTCTGTTTAGTTAAACCTGTTCACCAGTAGCGCTGCTTCAGTAATGAAACTGTAGCAGTAATCCCTGCGTATGTTGAACCCAGACCCTCATGTGCAGCTAGTATTAATCCCAATCTGCAATCAGTGTTTGGTATTACTCTATCTCCCCCACTCCTGGAATTTGAGCATACATAATATTTTGTGCATTTAGCTAGTAGGAGTACTTGAGTGGAAAGCCTTTCGGCAGTACTGAGCTGTTGCATGTAGCATTTACAGCTATCAAAGTTGTTCCATCTATCCTGGTATTAGAACGAGTGATTACAACAACAGCAGCAGTACGACCTGTTGCCTTAGCGGCTTCATCCGCTATTGAATTCCTTTCAGCGTGAACACCAACACGCTGATAACACAATTTCTCCAGTATTAGGGTGTCTTTCATAGATTCACATGCTGGAATATTCCCCGTCGTCGGAGTAGGAATCCCAAGGTAAATAAAATAGCAATAACATACTAATAATGTGTATATGTAAAACATAACAGATGAAATACACATTAGAAAAACAGGCAGTTAATGCCTAGACATAATTCCTCATAGGAATACATGAATAGAGAAAAAACACTTGTAGCCTATTCCTGTCATTATGTTGGTCCAAACTGTAGCCAATCAGGCGCCAGCAGCCCTCCATAACCTTCTCCTCAGAGCTCAGCACCTCATATTTTCTACCGCACGTCGTGTGAAGGGAGTCTCCCTGAGCTCTGCTCAGTTTTCTTCAATTTTCTTCAATTTTTTCTTCATAATATCACAGTTTTGTAATGTCTTCTTACATGAAGTCTACCTTCAGACCCTGCGTCACTTGTGGGAAGCTGAGACCTTTTCCTGTGAACCCTCATGAAGAGTATATGGACCAGCACTCTGCCTGTCTCTGACATGGTAGGAGGAGAAGGGGTTGTTCTTATGCTTAGACTATAACCCCCTTCTAATGTGGGAGGATTTTTTTGTTTGTCCTGCACATTAAGGTTTTAAGTGATGCTTCTCCTCTACTTCACCATCTGAAGTAACATCACAATTAAGGGGTCTCTGGCCTTCTTTGAGTCTGCCTCCCACTTCTACGCCCACGAGATTTACTCTCAGGCGTCTAGACTCACTCTGCGCACATTTCTACGTGAAAATGTGCCCGCTTGTCGACGATACGGTCAATGTACTCTCTGACGACAATCTCTGCGGTCACTGGTGCTTTGCAACGACAACGCCTCCAGGCATTCGTCGACGACAGTGAGGACAGTGCCCTCTTGTCGACTGCAGGCTCGTCAACCACTGGGAGTTTCGTCGATGGTAAATTTCTTCGACAGTTTGCCTCGTCGACGGTAGGCTCGTCGACGGTAGGTCTCGTCGACGGTAGGTCTCGTTGACGGTGGCCTCGTCGACGGTGGCCTCGTCGACGGTGGCCTCGTCGACGGTGGCCACGCAGATTTACCAGCTTCTCTGATTCCTCTTACAGCGGAGAAAGTGAGAACGAACAAACTACATCGGGTGGCAGTTATCAACAACCAGATCAATGGTACCAACCATCGAACCAACAAATGAGTGGACCCCAATCGCCTTTTTTAGGGGACACTCAATGGAGACCACCGAGAGGGCGAGGCAGGGGAGGATCCTGGAGCAGCCGTCCCAACCGATGCCAGAATCAGCAGAATTGGGATGGCGGCAGACAGCAAGGCCAGAACCCCAAACAGGTCTGATTCCAACCAGAGGATCACGGAGAGAGGAGTACCAGGAGGAAGACTTACCGATGGTAACGGGGGGACCCATGACAACGAGGCCCAATACCAGCCCAATCATAAATCTGTCCAATCACACACTAACACCGGAGGAGACCAGCATACTCTGTAAAGGATTATCATTTGTACCGACTTCTCATTCCAACAGATTCAGCATACAAGCAGAACTTACCAGGTTTTTCAGAAAATTAAGACTAAAAAACTTCTTTACCAACAAGCCACCAACAGCCATGACGGCTTTCACTAATTTACGACCTCCCTCCACTTTCATGCCGACCATGGCATCTGTCTCCCATAAAATAGTAACCTACGAAAGTGTGGTGCTAAGGGATGTTCTCAAAACACTTGGAAACAGGTCCTATGTGAAACACAACATAACAGCAGGAGAAAGGGCAGCTTTGGACTCACTCAAAAATAATAAATCGGTGGTGATCAAACCAGCGGACAAGGGTGGATCCATTGTCTTGCTGAATGTAGAAGACTACAAGACAGAGATCTTTTCACAACTAATGATGGCATCAGCTATAGACCAGTGGCACGAGACCCCACGCAGGAGATACAGAAGGAGATCATGTCCCTTACTCGCAAAGCTTTTGAGGTGGGATTCCTGACGAACAAGGAGCTACAATACCTCAACGTTGACCAACCCAGGACACCTACCATTTACGTACTACCCAAGGTACATAAGAATCCAGCTAAGCCACCGGGTCGCCCGATCATTTCAGGATGTGGTTCACTTCTAGAACCACTAGGTAAATATGTGGATGCATTCTTAAAACCACTTGCGGAAGCCACCCCGACTTACCTCAGAGATACAATGCAAGTCATCAACCTCATAGAACAAACTACCTTCAACAAAATTAACCAAATCCTGGTCACGATGGACATTGTCTCACTATACACCAGCATCCCCCAGAGACCGGCATTAGAGTGTATAAAAAGAGTGCTTAACAGACGTGAACAACCAGCGGGAGTCCCTACAGAATTCATAGTGGATCTGCTAGAAATTGCGATGACAAAGAATTTCTTCATGTTCCAGAACAAATTCTTCATCCAAAGCAAAGGAGTTGCCATGGGCGCTGCATTCGCTCCTGACCTGGCTATCCTGTATATGTCTGAATACGAACATCACTGCATCCTGACAGAAGAGAACCCATACCGTGTGATGATCTCCACTTGGCATCGTTATATAGATGACGTCCTCATGATATGGACAGGTGACGAAGAAGCACTGCACGCTTTCATGGAATGGTTGAACAACCAATCGGATGATATAAAATTCACTATGAACATGAGCAAAGAGTCCATTGACTTCCTGGACATTACTATTAAAGCGGAGGATGGCCACCTGTATACCACTCTTTTTAGAAAACCATCGGAAAGAAATTCCCTTTTGAGATACACAAGCCACCACACGAGGGGATTAAGGGACAACTTACCCTTCGGCCAATTTCTGCGTATACGGAGAAACTGCTCCCTTAAGGAGGATTTCTTCAAGGAATCTGAGGACCTGATTAATCGCTTAATAGATAGGGCATACCCTAAGCGTCTGGTGAAAAGATCACGGAAACGAGCCTGGTTCCAAGACAGACCAACTCTATTGGAACCCAAAACGCGCACTACCTCCCAAGAACGCATGATTTGCGTTACAACATTCTGTACTAAAAGTAATGAAATACGCAAAATAGTCAACAAACATTGGGGGTTGGTTGCAGACACTCTTGAGAGCCCGGACCCACCAATGCATGCCTTCAAAAAGGCCAAAAGCGTAAGGGATCATGTGGTACGATCAATGCTGGACATTCCACAGGCACCTACCATTCAACGGTTATGGAACTTACCCGAGGTGGTCGGCCACTTCAAATGCACGACATGCAAAGCATGCCTCACATGCTGGGAAACTAAGCAAATAGTGTACAACAACCTCACTATAGACTTGAAATCTTTCACAAATTGCAACACGAGTGGTGTTATTTACGCCATCCTGTGCCCATGCAACTTGATGCATGTTGGGCAGACAAAACAGAAAATAAAAAATCGGATATTTCAACATTGCAGCAGAATTCGCTGCTCCACGGTGGGAGCCCCCCTAGTGGAACACTTCAGTGAACAAAACCACACCCCAGAGTCCATCAGATGGGTGGTACTTGAAAAGATTTCACTGGGACCACGTGGAGGCAATTTGAACACTATATTAAATGTCAGGGAATGCAAATGGATGTATTTATTTAAAACTATCACCCTTGGGCTCAATGAACTAGATGCCAATTTTGCCCAAATGGCTGGTATAAATCCAGAATGAGCACCCAGCATCTAATTATCATTTCCTTAACCTGATCCCTCATACTATAGGACAATCATATGTATCCCTAGGTTACTAGGCAACCTCCGGATCACATTGTAAGCTATTGTTTGATAAGACAACCATGCTGTTTTCTGTTCTTATACCCAATTACAGCATGCAGACTAAGCAACAATGCATGTATGTCTGGTGGTTACCTGCACCTGCACTGTAAAAAAATATTACAAAATGATTACTTTTGTATTTTGTCGTCAAATACAGTCATGACATGTAGTTTACTTGATTAAGGCATAATTGTGCGTGTATCATCGTATTTTAGAACCATCCAGAAATGAGGTACATGAATGTTTTGACACACCTCTCCAGGTACAACCGTACGCATATTGCACCCATATATATTATCATGAATTATGAACCAACTACTGATGAGACACACGAAGGTTTTGATACACTCCCTTAACCTCCAGTAAGCCCTTCACCATTTTCCAGACGCTCCCTGGCTCACGCCTCGCGCGGTGCACAAACATGTCCTAAGAGGTCTTACGCGATTGGCCCACACTGACGAGCCTATTTTTCCAACTTGCATTCAGCGGCTGCACCCCGAGCAAACCAGGAGCTCTGACGGCCTGAACCACGCCTAAGTAAGTTATCGCACGCAGGATGGGGATCATGTACAGAACCCTGTTTGATCATCCGTCGGGATTTTTTAACAAACCCCAGTCCCGTTTTGAATCTCATAGGCGTTCTTGTATGACGTGCATTCCCAATTTGATTCATGAGTAATGTGACTATATATCAATATGCACTCGGAACCCTCGGGACCAAAATGCACCCTTCAGCACTGTCTACCGCCCACTAATGTTTAAATTCATGTACTCAGAAAGGATAATTTTTTCTAAATGGCGGTTTCTGGTAATCTTTCCTAATACAGAACGTCGAACATTTGAAATACCAGGACTTATCCCTGACACGATGCTCCGACATCTTTAAGGTACAGAGTCTAAGTAAGTTCCCTACTCCACACTAAGTATTCCCTCTGACAACACAGCCCCACAACCCACTAAAACATATTTTCCATCCATTATGTATTAACAGATTCAATAGGAGCCCGCCCAGGCCCACGCCAAGACGGCACAGATGTCTACCGTCCTTTGATGTATGCAATTCATTATTGTCAGTTTGACTGCCACGTAGTCTGTTCACCACTTTTTAATTTTTTAATTTAACTACAGCCTCCGCATTATTCTTATAGGCTCTCCAAACCACTGTCCTGATGAAGACCCCAACATGAGGCAACAATTACCCTTCTAGCGTACATTGGGGGTCGAAACATAGACTACGCCTTCTGAACACACCATAGGACACAAAGAAAACTATTAATTTGACCTATGTGTGATGCAGTCCCGGAACCTTTTGTATATTTTGATTGTAAAGGCGCTCTTTGATTTTAACGTGATGCCTTGAAAAAGTCACACCACCTTTACCCGGTCCCTCACAACCTCCACACTTCCCTTCCCCTTCTCACTGAGCGCACTCTGAATGTAATGATTTGACAATTGCATTTAAGTATTGTTTTTTTGAAATAACTGGATACAATAGGCTGATTCATGTACGAAAAAATCAATATTGCACAAATACCAATATTGCACAAATAAATGCAATTTTCATGATTCCTTTTGATAAACGTGTATAAATCCATGACTGTTTATGTGGTGAATTTCTATGTGATATGATACGGACGTATTACATTAGTTACTTGATAACTCGGACCACTTCCTATCTGTACTGTTACATGGACCCAGGTCCTCGAGTTATAAGGGCCAACCCCTTTACTACTCATACTCTGTAGATGGTGAGCTCCGTAGACGGTGAGCTCCGTAGACGGTGAGCTCCGTAGACGGTGAGCTCCGTAGACGGTGAGCTCCGTAGACGGTGAGCTCCGTAGACGGTGAGCTCCGTAGACGGTGAGCTCCGTAGACGGTGAGCTCCGTAGACAGTGAGCTCTGTCAACATTCAGCTTTGACGCCAGTTGGCTTAGTTGACGGATGACCCGGTCAACTGTTGGATTCGTCGGCGGTTGAGCCCATTGACAGTTGGTTTCACACACTGTTGACGTGATGGCTTTTTACTTCCGCCATTATTCTTCTTGGACAGCACATAGCCGTATGAGCATGTTTTTTTCTTCATATCAGAATTATGTATTTCTGACAGCAAGGCTGCCACTGCCTGTACCATGGCGGGATTACATCTTCTCTTACAACTGGAGTTTTATTGCATTCCCCTCCGGTGAATATTGGAGGTTTTCCCCTCCTTAAGAAGAGAGCGGCAAATCATTTTCCCCTTTCCCCTCGTCCTGGGGAAACCACAGAAACAAGTTCGTTCAGTTCCTTTCATAGACTTTATTTAGCAAGAAGGTGTAAAACTCATGCAGAGGCCAAACTCTGTGCCGGCGGTTTTTTCCACGCCTCGACAAGAAATGTGAAACTCCGCACTATTCACCTGCTTTTCTAGTCTCTCAGACTACCCTGACTCAGTCATTACTCAGGCGGCACAGCGATTATCTTGCAAGCCAGTTGGGCAGGTATGCCGCCAGATGTGCTCTGACATGTTGGCGCTAGTAGAACTTATTGCAGAATCCTCCAAGCCTCACGCTTTGAAGATCCTGCAGGAGGGAGAGAGAGAGAGAAGTGCATCAGAAATGATACACTGTGCAGCGGACATTGCGTGTACAGGTTTTGACAGCTCGCAATAGGGGCAGTCTGGCAAAGACAATTTTGCTTCAATGCTACGTCTTTCGCAAGGAGGTTCAGACTTCAATACTTCACTTGCCTTTTGATTGAGGATCCCTTCTGGCCAGCATGTTGATGAGGCACTGCAGACCATCCTAAAGGGGACAGATACTGCCCGCACCCTCGGGATATAGAATCGCAGCCTTTTCGTGGTGCCGAGGACGTAGCTCTACGTCCTTTTTTCAAGGGAGTACCATCCAGTATTGGCTCCTACAATCAGAACCAACTGCGTTACTCAAATCAAACGCAGTCACATAGGCAAAGTACCAACCGGTCCTACATAGAAAATCATCGTACAGCAGAGGCAACTCTTCTAAGAAACAATGGATTACCTTGAACCCACCTTTATTCCTTCCAAAAACGTCGGAGGTCTAATATCTCACTTTTATTCCAATTAGTCAAAGGTGACAGAGGACCGTTGGGTTTTTAAACGTCATGCCCAAGGGCACACTCTAGAATTTGTCAAATTTCCCTCTTTCTACACCTCCAAAGGGACCTCCACCTTCTCATCTACGGGAGTCGTTTGCACAAGTGTCTATATGGATACAAACAGGGACCGTCGGAGTGGTTCCAATTCTCCAACAGCGTTAGGGTTTGCTCTCAGTTCCTCATCAACAAGCAAATGAGGAAAGTATCGCATGATTTTAGATCTTTGCGCAAACTTTACAAATGTTGTCCCTCAAGAAAGTCCTAAAGTTCTTATGCCAGAACGACTTTCTAACTACTCTCAACCTCCAGGATGTCTATTTTCATGTGCCAATCCTTCCTAAGCACAGGAAGTGGCTACGCTTTACAATAGGTACAAAACCTTTTCAATTAAAGTCCTACCTTTTGGACTTAGGTCCGCTTCACGTGTCTTTACGTAGATCCTGGCACCAGTGGCAGCCTATCTACGTCTGCAAGGCATACAAATGTATCATTACTGAGACAACTGTATAATAAGGGCTCGCTCTTATTTAAAAGCAGTCCAGCACACCCAGACTTGTCAGTCACTGTTTCAAAACCTGGTTTTCAATAAATCATGACAAGTCCCAACTAGTACTAGCTCCGATATGAACGTTTCTCGGAGCATCACCCAATACAAACCTAGCAAAGGTGTTTGTCTCACACGAACGACATGCCTGCAGCTCCCACTTGGTGTTTCTTCTACGTACAAAAAAAAAGAAAAGAAAAAGCCCGTTTCAGTAGATCCTCAAAGTCATTCCTGGCCACGGCCTCCACCTGCATCCCGTTGGTTCCCAACTACAGATTACACATGAGAAAATTTCTAGAGGAGCTAGACAAGCAGTGATTGCAGGTCCCCAGTTCATTCGAAGATCTCTTTCAAATCACTCCTCGGATGCAAGAGGCTTTTTGTTTGGTGGGTCCAAGAAAGAAATTTGTAGAAGGGGTGTGCGTTTCCTTCAAGAAGCGCCAAATTACACGATCACCACAGACTCATCCCTCATGGGTTGGGGAGCATATCTTCAAGGGCTGAAAGTCAGCGGGAAATGGAACCCTCAACAAAAGGCTTGGCACATCAATCTGCTAGAGCTAGGTGCCATCTTCTTAGCCCTGAAATCCTTTCGTGCAATCATTCAAGGGGCCACAGTATTGGTTCGCACAGACAATACTTCAAGTATGCATTACTTAAACAGGGACGAACGAGGTCGGTTCTTCTATCTCAGAAAGCCCAAGAGATATGGGCTTGGGCGATATGACACAGGATCAAAGTCTTGACTGTTCATGTGCCGTGAGTTGCAAATGTGCTGGCGGACACCCTCAGCAGGTCAACAGGTGTCCAACCACGAATAGGAACTGCATCAGCAACGGCGGATCGAACCTTTTAGCAGTGGGGTCATCCGGATCTGGACCTCTTTGCGACAAAAAAGAACAGCAAATGCCTGTTTTTGCAAGCTGGCATCCCCACAGGGACTCGCAGGGGATGGCGTTTAAGATAAACTGGTCTCAAATATATGCTTACGCCTTTCCTCCGATACCGTTGGTCCCGAGAGTTCTCCGGAAGATGAAGAAAGAGCCGTGTCGTTTGATTCTCATCGCTCCCAGGTGGCCTCGCCAATACTGGTTCACCGAACTTCTTCTCCTCTCAGAGTGCGATCCAATACAGTTTCGACCAATACCGTATCTCCTCTCCATTCAGAATGGTCAGATTTACCATCAGGATCCAGCTTCTCTAAAATTAGCTACAACAAGGGGTGGTGATGGACAGAGTCTCTGAATTAAGCAGAGTACTCTCACCCAGTCAAGAGATCAGGGCTAGATCCAACACCGTTTTTTAGCTCATTGCACCATCCCAGTTTCAGAGTCTGCCCTGTTCCCATGATGCACTGGGCCAGGGACAGACTAATTTGCATATAGCCAGGTTCTGAGCTGGGATGGGGCAGTGAGCTAAATAACGGTGATGGATCAAGCCCTGATCTTTGGACTGGGTAAGAGTGGTCTGCTTAATTCAGACACTCTGTTCATCACCACCCCCTTTTCTGAATCGTTTTTGGCCACTATAGGTGTGGCAGGGTATACTCAGACATGAGTCCCTTGCTCACTGCTCCATCAGGATTCAAGCAAGCCGGGCCGACGAGGCTGAAATGCCAGAAACCGGTCCCCGGTAGCTTGTCTCCTTTCTGGTGAAGAATTGGCTTGGTAGTTTGGTCTGCCCTGTTCCCATGATGCACTGGGCCAGGGACAGACTAATTTGCATATAGCCAGGTTCTGAGCTGGGATGGGGCAGTGAGCTAAATAACGGTGATGGATCAAGCTCTGATCTTTGGACTGGGTAAGAGTGGTCTGCTTAATTCAGACACTCTGTTCATCACCACCCCCTTTTCTGAATCGTTTTTGGCCACTATAGGTGTGGCAGGGTATACTCAGACATGAGTCCTTTGCTCACTGCTCCATCAGGATTCAAGCAAGCCGGGCCGACGAGGCTGAAATGCCAGAAACCGGTCCCCGGTAGCTTGTCTCCTTTCTGGTGAAGAATTGGCTTGGTAGTTTGGTCTGCCCTGTTCCCATGATGCACTGGGCCAGGGACAGACTAATTTGCATATAGCCAGGTTCTGAGCTGGGATGGGGCAGTGAGCTAAATAACGGTGATGGATCAAGCCCTGATCTTTGGACTGGGTAAGAGTGGTCTGCTTAATTCAGACACTCTGTTCATCACCACCCCCTTTTCTGAATCGTTTTTGGCCACTATAGGTGTGGCAGGGTATACTCAGACATGAGTCCCTTGCTCACTGCTCCATCAGGATTCAAGCAAGCCGGGCCGACGAGGCTGAAATGCCAGAAACCGGTCCCCGGTAGCTTGTCTCCTTTCTGGTGAAGAATTTGCTTGGTAGTTTGGTCTGCCCTGTTCCCATGATGCACTGGGCCAGGGACAGACTAATTTGCATATAGCCAGGTTCTGAGCTGGGATGGGGCAGTGAGCTAAATAACGGTGATGGATCAAGCCCTGATCTTTGGACTGGGTAAGAGTGGTCTGCTTAATTCAGACACTCTGTTCATCACCACCCCCTTTTCTGAATCGTTTTTGGCCACTATAGGTGTGGCAGGGTATACTCAGACATGAGTCCCTTGCTCACTGCTCCATCAGGATTCAAGCAAGCCGGGCCGACGAGGCTGAAATGCCAGAAACCGGTCCCCGGTAGCTTGTCTTCTTTCTGGTGAAGAATTGGCTTGGTAGTTTGGTCTGCCCTGTTCCCATGATGCACTGGGCCAGGGACAGACTAATTTGCATATAGCCAGGTTCTGAGCTGGGATGGGGCAGTGAGCTAAATAACGGTGATGGATCAAGCCCTGATCTTTGGACTGGGTAAGAGTGGTCTGCTTAATTCAGACACTCTGTTCATCACCACCCCCTTTTCTGAATCGTTTTTGGCCACTATAGGTGTGGCAGGGTATACTCAGACATGAGTCTCTTGCTCACTGCTCCATCAGGATTCAAGCAAGCCGGGCCGACGAGGCTGAAATGCCAGAAACCGGTGCCCGGTAGCTTGTCTCCTTTCTGGTGAAGAATTGGCTTGGTAGTTTGGTCTGCCCTGTTCCCATGATGCACTGGGCCAGGGACAGACTAATTTGCATATAGCCAGGTTCTGAGCTGGGATGGGGCAGTGAGCTAAATAACGGTGATGGATCAAGCCCTGATCTTTGGACTGGGTAAGAGTGGTCTGCTTAATTCAGACACTCTGTTCATCACCACCCCCTTTTCTGAATCGTCTCTAAAATTAGCAGCTTGGTGCCTGAGCACCTTGAATTAGCTCATCTGACTATCTTGGCGGATTGTAGGGAGGTACTGGCTTACGCGAGAGCACCTACTAAAATAAGGACATACAGACTTTAATGGAAAAGAATCTGCATTTGGTGTTAATCTGCTGGGGTTCACCCATTTCATGCAACGCCGGACCAGATATTGCCTTTTTTCTTGCACTTGGCAAGATCAGGCTTATCTCATGCAACGTTGAAGGTCTTTTTGGCAGCCATTTCAAGGTAACGTCAGGATGGGTCCACCTCTCTGTATTCATCAAAAATACAACAGTTCTTTAAGGGACTATTCAGAATGTTTCCTCCTGTACGTCGTCCGCCTCCATCATGGCATTTTAATGTAGTATTAGCGCAGCTCATGCGCCACCCATTTGAGCCAATTTTCAGGGTGTATTTCAACTTCTTAACATGGAACGTTTCTCTTTTGCTAGCATTACCTTCATCTAGAAGAGTCAGTGATGTTCAAGCTTTCACCGTCAATTCACCTTTCTTACAATTCACGTCCAATTCTGAGGTGCTACGTACAAACCCAAGGTTTATGCCTAAGGTGCCTTCGGATTTTCACCTGAATGAACTAGTCATCTTACAGACGTTTTTTCCTAATCCGCAATCCCCTGCGGAGAGGGCATTACATACCCTTGACATCAGAAGATGTTTAAAATTCTATTTGCAAAGGACCTCTGTCATTCTCAAATCCGATCAACTGTTTATTGCCTATGGAAAGATACGGCAAGGACAAGCAGTGTCTAAACAAACCATAGCTAGATGGATTTCTGCAGCTGCTGACTTTTGCCATCTTCATAGCTTATGGATGTTTCCACAAAGGACGTCCAGTTCCCAAACCTACAATTGCTCGTTGGGTTTCCTCAGCCATCGCTTTCTGCCATCAACAGGCAGGCAAGCCTCTACAGTAAGGGCCCATTCTACAAGGGCGATGTCGTCTTCAACTGCCCTGTTTGCCGGTGTGCCGCTGCATCAGATCTGCAGAGCAGCCACGTGGTCAAGCAGGCACACGTTTACGAAACACTACTGCCTGGGTGCCATCAACAAAGCAGACACTGCAGTGGGACAGGCTGTGCTTCTCAATCTTTTTCAATAAGGTGAGCCTCTGTCTTCCCTCCTCCATTATGGTTTACCTTATTACTGTATGTCTTGCATGACTATATACATATTTGGTCTTATAAGTCTATGCATGTGTATCATGACTGGGAAGTTTTTCTTCGGATATTACTGCTTTCTATTCTATATTCAAGCATGTGAATCTATGAAAGACACCCTAATACTGGAGAAGAACAATTGTTACTTACCTGTAAACGGGTGGTTCTCCAGTATTGGTGTCTTTCATAGATTCACATGCGACCCACCCTCCTCCCCTCAGAGGCTCTCTTCTCCTCATAGACTCTGTGGTCACTCTTGTGCTACGAAAATCTGAGGTGCTGAGCTCTGAGGAGAAGGTTCTGGAGGGCTGCTGGCGCCTGATTGGCTACAGTTTGGACCAACATAATGACAGGAATAGGCTACAAGTGTTTTTTCTCTATTCATGTATTCCTATGAGGAATTATGTCTAGGCATTTACTGCCTGTTTTTCTAATGTGTATTTCATCTGTTATGTTTAACATATACATATTATTAGTATGTTATTGCTATTTTATTTACCGTGGGACTCCCACTCCGACGGTGGGGAATATTCAAGC
The DNA here is from genome assembly GCF_964261635.1 of Lissotriton helveticus. Taxonomy (NCBI): domain Eukaryota; kingdom Metazoa; phylum Chordata; class Amphibia; order Caudata; family Salamandridae; genus Lissotriton; species Lissotriton helveticus. The sequence goes on from NC_136073.1 coordinate 373,132,425, forward strand.
ATGTGAATCTATGAAAGACACAAATACTGGAGAACCACCTAAGTAACAATTGTTCGTACGAAGTACATGAGCCTGTGGTAGGCCTTCTTTCAGCTTCACCACTTTTTTCCCACAGCATCCGGTACTTGATTGTACAACCCTTCAAATCTCAAAACCCATTTCGGCCCCAATAGTGAAGGTATTCATTGTATGACTGGACACAGTAAAATGAGTCACACATGATAAGTGTAGGGAATTCGCTATCCGTATTTTGTAGTGCCAGTATCAGGGCTTTTAGTTCTGCCAGCTGCGCCGTGCAGTCCCCTAGGGACTGTGTGGGTGTTAGTCAAGAAAGAACCTTTCCGTCTTGCATGTGCCTTTTTACAATAGCACATGCAGCAGAATATTGCTGTTTTGATACTACGCCAGGTTGAGCAGGTCCATAGGTATAAAAGATAGTCATATCGATCTAGAGGCATAATTTAGTTCAGCTGAGGATATTCTTGTTCGTAGTGCAAGAATGCTTGTGTTTATAATGTAAAACAAGCAATTGATGGAAATAATGCAGAACAATGTCATACATTCACCCCAGTGCAGAGATCTGGGCCTAAATCCATTGTTTCTTTGCTCTCCATGCCATTACATTTTTAACCCAGCCATATGGAAATCAGTCTTGACCCTACTCCCAATGGGAACAGTCCAGCCCGGACTGCCAGGCCAGGTCCTCTCTAGACTCAAAACAAGCATCCTAGGACTGGCTTCGGGGTTTCACCCTTCATCAGCCAGCAAAGCTTGACTTCAGTGGCATGGATAGCACAGGACCCACATCTGAAAGAAACACTATCACACACAAAAGAACGATGGATTTGCTATTTTGACTCGCACATCAACATTTAGTTCTCATTAGTCAAAAGTCAATTATATTATACACACAATGAACAATACGGAGTGCTACTATGGCGTTGGATGCACATCCAGCAAGGGCATCACACAGTCACCCCCTGCCCAAACCTCAATTCGGGCTGTAGGTTAACACAACGTTGAGAAAACACCAGTGCACCTCCAACAAAGTCACTTTGATCCCTTCGCTATTATAGCGTTTCACATACAGTCCATATCCTTGGTCAGTAGCCACTTCCATAAAACCAGACGGTGTAGAAAATCAAGCTTTTTTTTTGCAAACGTTATGATCCACAGCCGACGCGCGTTTCGCCCTCTTCGGGCTTTCTCAAGGCTGTATACCATACATGAAACAAAAAAGAAAAGAAAACATACATGTACTAAATTCTAAATGATCCAATCAAATTTTTAGACAGTTAACTTAACTAATAACTCTTACATATTTGTCATGCAAGGTGTTTTTAAATAGTGACCACCTTTCCCCTCACCATATGTATACCAATTGCAGTTACCACGAAAACCCATTGCATTAGGTTTGTTGGGAACTACATGTGATGACCCCACTGGGGAAACCGACAAAAGCCACACACTCCAAATAATCACACCATATATATTGTTGCGTCCCGCGCCACTCCATTGTACATGAATCCATAATGTAAGCCAGTCACTTAAAGACCCGTGCTATTGTACATGAATCCATACTGTAAGCCAGTCACTTAAAGACCCGTGCCAGAAAACTGCCACATATTTGAATAAGTACCCAGTGTCAGAAAGAAAAATGAATGTCAGTGAATATATACCATGCAAATTTTTTAAAATAAACCCCTCGCACATGCTTATAGCAAGAATAATGCATTTCAGCTCACCTATTTGTAGTGTAACCATAAGTCACAATTTCTGTATCTACAGAAGGTCTTTAAAATGTACTGTTATGTCCTTGTCCAGTTAATCTAAAATTCAAATTCACAAGCAATGCATAGTTTTTTAGAGATATCCTTATAAATTTTATTAATTAAAAACTTTCCTGATTACTGCAGCTCAAATTTACGACAAATTCGTACCTTAGACTGTAAAGTCATTGTATTATTGCAGGATCCCTTGATTAGTGTCAAACACGTAATGTATCGAATCAGTCTTCTCAGTTACAGTATTCGTGTGGGACCATGTTAAGTCCCACCACCTGTTGGTTAAGTAACATGTCACTTTAGTGAGGTACTTCGTTTGCCTAACACTATCATCCCTATCAACCGATTAAAAACACCTGGCTAATATAGCGTTATTCCCAGTTTGACTCGAATATATCGAAATATGTATAATTGTCTATTTTTCCAACAGTCGTGACCCATAACAGCGGCCATTCATGGAAAAGCTATTTTGACATACTGGTATATATATCATCTTCAACTTCATGCACCCGTATATTCACCCACTTTGCCATGGATCTAGCCCTTAGTTATAAAACCTCACTTTACTTCTCTCATGTCAGTTCCCCTTTCCAAACAGTCTTACCTCAGCGTTTACAGAAGTCCGTCACGAACACCGTCCCTGCAATCCGACGGCATCGACTTCCGCTTTGCCTATCGTTTATTTTATTTTCCCCGCCACTACGTCTGCCGACATAGACAACGGACGCTTCATCTTCTTGTCTCTCGCAACTTGGCCTACCACGGCGGCCATTTCTCAGTGTTACGCTATGCTATATCTATAACAAACAGCATGCAGGTGGCTGACGCTCTTTTTTTTGGTGTAGGTTGGATACATTTAGATGCGCGGCGATCATCGCGACCCCACATGTGTCATTATTTATCAACTGCTTTCAAACACTTTTTTTGGTGAGAATAAAAAAAGACATTACATATATCATGTACATAAACATAATACATAATTGCCTATATATCCATAAACTTCCATGTGTATTAGATACAGTTCAAAATAATGGTATTGCACTTATTATACAGAACATCACATACTACATCAGTATATGACACCATTACGCTCTATCTTTTCCACAGTTCATTCAGCAATAATCAAACCCATTGTTTTCCATCAATCAGAACTCCATAAAACTCTAATTTTGATATGTACTTTCCTTTTACCTTCTTAGACTTCTACAATCAGAGTATATCGTGGATGACCTCACTTAGTTGCTGAATCTGAAAGAAACACGTTAGTGATAGATTCCTTACCTTAGAATTACCCCCAGGCATCAGACTGGATCTGGAAAGTTTTCATCAGCAGTACCCCTGAGCTTCGGAAGGTGGTGTTGCGCTGCTCCGCGTTCGTCGTTAGCGTTGTGGTCGCCGAGATGACGTTGAGGCAGCTACTTAGACGACGCCTTTGCGCTCTGACGTCAGTTCTTTCTTTTTCCGCGGCCAGCAAGTGGAGATACGGAGAGAGCGGTACCCCCAGTAACTTTTTGACTGAGTTTTTTCGAGGCCTTTTGTCTCTATTTTTCGAGTCATTCGACTCCTGGTGCAGTAGGGATGCCCAGCTTCAAGACCTGCCGGGTCTGTCATCGCGTGATGTTTGTGACGGACTCGCACTGCGTGTGTCTTTACTGCTTGGAGGGTGTGGGTGGTGTCTCCTCCCCGGCTCCAGCAGAGCCTACGCAGTCGCCAACAGCCTACCCGCCCTTCCCGGGTCCATTGGCGACTCCGGCCCAGCTGCAGGAATTTCTGTCAGCCATGGCTCGCCTCTTTGGGCTGTCGGGCCCCGTGGGCCTGACTGGGGGGTCTAGCCCTGTACTGTCGGCGGCTCCGGCTCCGGCATTGCTGTCAGGTCCGGCCCAGGCACCGCAGGACCCCCATGGATCCAAGCCTGGATCCCGGTCGACGCCTCCACCGACGTCGGCACCACCTCCGACATTGCCTGGCCCACCGGACAACATCGCCCCCGGTTTCAGCCTCAATGTGGATACAGTGCCGGACCAGCATTGCTCAACGCCAATGCCGATTGGGGATTTCTATCCCTATTTCCAGCCTCCTTAGGCCCGGACAGGGCGCTCTCAAGCTATTGCTGAAGGGAGGGATGGAGCCAAGTTCACTATTCGTTGTGGCCTTGACACCAGCAACTCGCTGGGCAGGGCGATTTCCACGACGGCGGTGCTCCATCGCCACGCCTGGCTGAGGGCAACTGGCTATTCTGGGGATGTCCAGAACACTTTGATGGACATCGCCTTTTCGGCAAAAAAGCTGAGTGTGTTGGAGCGCTTTAAGGACTCGCGGGCTACAGCCGAGTCCCTGGGCCTTTCTGCCACGCGCCCTCCTTCGCCTTCTGCTTTTCGCAACCTGACACGTTCGTATCAGAGTCACAGGCCTGCGCAGCAACAGTCTCAGCGTGGACGTGGGACCCACCGAGCCGGATCAGGGGGCCAGCGGGCGGGCCAGTCTACCTTCACCCCAGCCACCACTGCCTCCAAACCTTCCTAAAAGCCAGTGGGTGGCAGGATTCGCCATCACCCCCCCACTGGCGCATCATCACTTCAGACAGGTGGGTTTTACAAATAGTAAGACTACCCTTCCAGCCATGCCACCCCAGTACCAACGCATGTCGGGGGATCATTTGGCACTTCTTCAACAGGAAGATACAGCCCTCTTGGCCAAGGGGGCCATTGAGCACGTTCTGACTCCAGAAGTAGGTTGTGATTGTTCCTTCCACTACTTCTTGCTTCCAAAGAAGGACAAGGGTCTACGTCACATCTCGGAACGTAAATCGCTTCCTCCGGAAGGAGAAGTTCAAGATGCTCACTCTGGCTCAGGTCTAGTCTGCTCTTGACCCATGAGACTGGATGGTAGCAGTGGACCTTCAGGACGCTTAGTTTCATATTCCTATCCTGCCGTCCCATCGTCGTTACCTGCGATTCACGGTGGGCCAGGAGTATTTTCAGTTCACTGTGCTCCCCTTTGGCCTTACCAGCGCCCATTGGGTGTTCACGAAAGTGATGGCGGTGGTCGCAGCTCATTTGCGCAGATCAGGGGTTTGTCTTCCCCTATCTCGACGACTGATTGTTCAAGGCGGGCTCGCCCCAGACAGTCGTCTCCCACCTCCAGACTACGGCTGACCTCCTGCATTTGCTGGGGTTTTCCATCAACGTACCGAAGTTGCACCTAATTCCCTCCCAGAAGCTTCTCTTCATCGGAGCCGGTCTGGACACAGCACAGTTTTGGGTTTATCGTCCCGAACAGCGAGTCCAGGACATTTGAGCTATGATTCCGATCTTTCAGCCCTTGTCCTGGGTTTTGGTCAAGACGACCTTGAGGCTGCTGGGACTCATGACCTCCTGCATCCTGCTGACCAACCATGCCAAGTGGCATATGCGGGCTCTGCAGTGGGACCTGAAGTTCCAGGGAGCGCAGCATCAGGGGAACCTGTCCGACTACGTCCAAATCTCGGAGGGCACTGCACAACAATTGCAGTGGTGGCTCACGAATCAGCATTGGGTCAGCGGCAGATCCCTCTCCCTTCCCCAGCCGGAGCACACAGTGGTGACGGATGCTTCCCTCCTGGGATGGGGCGGCCACATGGGAGAGGCGGAGATCAGAGGCCTCTGGTCTACGGCGGAGTCCCGGCTCCATATCAACCTTCTGGAGCTAAGGGCGATTCTTCTTGCACTGAAGGCATTCCTTCCCTCTGTCAGGGGGATTGTAGTGCAGGTGTTCATGAACAACACCACCGCCATGTGGTATTGCAACAAACAGGGCGGGGTGGTTTCGTGGACCCTATGTCAGGAGGCTCTGCGTCTCTGGACATGGCTGGAACGTGTCAGCATTTCCTTGACGGTTCAACACCTGACTGGTTGTTTGAACGCCAGGGCGGACTAACTCAGCCGTCGGTGTCTGATGGATCACAAATGGCATCTTCACTCGGAGGTGGCGCAAGGTCTCTTTCAACAGTGGGGGAGCCTTGGTTAGATCTATTCGCCACAGAAGAGAACGCACAATGTCCGCAGTTCTGCTTGTTGGAATCTCCAAGGCGGCACTCGTTCGGCGCTGCTTTTTGTCGCGAGTGAAGCTGCGATCTGTTGTACACCTTTCCGCCTATACCTCTTCTACCCAGAGTGCTGTAGAAAATCAGGCACGACTGGGCCCAAGTCATCCTTGTGGCTCCGTACTGGGCTCGAAGAGTTTGGTATCCCGAGCTAGTCAGTATGAGCCTGGATCCCCCGATCCGACTGCCTCTGCGGTAGAATCTTCTGTCGCAGCAGCAGGGAATGGTTCTCCACCCGAACCTGTCCAGTCTTCACCTACAATCGTGGAGATTGAGCGGCGACAGTTGATTCCATTTGACTTGCCTCCCGAAGTCTGTGATGTCATTCTGGCAGCCAGGCATCCCTCCACTAAATCGGTATACGCCTGCAGGTGAAAATAATTTGTGGCATGGTGCACAGCCAAAACTGTCAATCCCCTTTCTGTCCCTCTTTCTGAGGTCTTTTTGTTCCTTCTTTCTCTGACCCAGCAGGGCTTTGCTCTGGGCACTATCAAGGGCTACCTTTCTGCCATTTCAGCCTTTCTGAGGCTTCCAGATCAGCCTTCTCTTTTCAAGTCCCCTGTTGTACAGAGATTCCTAAAAGGCATTACGCATATGTTCCCTCCTGTTCCTTTCATAATGCCTCAGTTGGACTTGAATCTTATTTTGACTTCTCATGTGCGGTCCCTTTGAGCCACTTCACAATTGTCCTTTACGTCTTCTGACTTTGAAAACTACCTTCCTAGTGGCTATCACCTCTACGAGGAGAGTGAGTGAGCTTAATGCTCTTTCTTGTAAGCCTCCTTTTCTGTCGGTTCATCCGGACAAGGTTGTGCTTCGCACTCGTCCTTCCTTCTTGCCAAAGGTTGTCACTGCCTTCCACATCGGGCAGACTATCACCTTAACCACTTTCTTTCCGCCTCCTCATCCTTTCAGAGAGGAATAGAGGCTTCACCGTCTGGACCCAAAATGTGCGCTCTACTTTTACCTAAATCGCACACAAGCATTCCAGGTGGATGACCAGCTCTTTGGTGGCTACACAGGTGCCAAGAAAGGCCAGGTTGTTCACAAGAGGACTATCTCCCGCTGGTTCGTCTTGTGTATGAAGGCCTGTTATTCTATGGCTAAAAAGGAACCTCCGGTGGGGCTGTGTGCCCATTCTACCAGGGCAACAGCAGCTACTACTGCATTGGGACGTCGGGTCCCCCTGCAAGACATTGTCAGGCTGCCACGTGGGCTTTGCTGCACTCTTTTACAAAGCATTATTGCCTTTACAGTCGGGTCCGAAGTGATGGCTTCTTTTGCCGATCTGTTCTCCGTGACTTTCTGGTGTAATCTTGTTTACAGACCCACCACAGGGGTTGGTATTGCTGGGGTATCTGTTCTAAGGTAAGGAATCTATCACTAACGTGTCTCTTTCAGATGCACAAGTTACTAATTGTGTAACGATATATCTGTAAGAGACATTAGTTAGTATTAGATTCCTTACCGACCCACCCATCCTCCCCGTTCTGCGAACCGATATCTAGGGTTAGGGTTATCCCCTTTCAGGGCCCTAGTTTCAATGGCACCAGTGTTGGTTTTTAACATGGCTCTGCGTTTCTGGCGCGGAAAAGCTGTGTCTAAGAACTGACGTCAGCACGCGGAGGCGGCGTCTATGTACTCCGACGACGTCATCACGGCGCCCACGACACCGACGACGGACGCGGAGCCGCAGACGACGCCTACCGACGCGCAAGGGTACTGCTACGCAAAAATTTCCGGATCCAGTCTGACGCCTGGGGATATTCTAAGGTAAGGAATCTAATACTAACTAATGTCTCTTACAGATATATCGTTACACAAGTAGTAACTTGTGCATCTGTGAGTGACATTAGTTAGTGTTAGATTCCTTACCGCCCCACCCATCCTCCCCGTTCTGCAAACTGATTTCTAGAGTTGAGGTCATTCTTTTGGACCCTAGTTTCTATGCACCAGTGGTCAGTATCTTACCTGGCTCTGCGTTCCTGTTGCGGAAAGTTGTGTACAGAACTGATGTCAGTGCATGTGGGCACGTCTGAGTAGCTCCAATCACGCCATCTCGGTGAAAACGACGCATGCGGAGCCGTATGACGACGCCTATCGACGTGTAGGGGTACTGCTGACGAAAGCTTCCCGGATCCATTGTTACACCTGGGGATATTCTAAGGTAAGGAATCTATCACTAACTAATGTCTCTTACAGATATATTGTTAAACAAGTAGGAACTTGTGCATTAGTTCGTGATAGATTCCTTACCCCCCACCCATCATCCCTGTTCTGCAAACTGATTTCTAGGGTTAACGTCATGTAAGGAATACGTTTCCTTGCTACATGGGCCTAACCCAGGAATATAGTACTTTTTTGTACGCGTCTTTTTATTGCCACAGCACATCTTGTCCCATTACTATGAAATGTAGACAGCTATAGTTTTGTTTTGGCCCGGAGGGTATTAGTAGGAATGTCCAAGTAGTCATCCTTCTTTCTGTTCAGTAAGTCCAGTGTATAAATAGCATAATAGTGTAGCTATTGAGGGCATCGTCTTTCATGAAAGTATACAGCCTTGGTCCAAGGGTGCAGAGGGTGATGTACCCTTCATGGTGACAGCTGCCTATTTTCATATTTTTTCCTTAAAAGCACAGTCTGAAAGAAGTGTAGATGAAGTTCTCTAGACATCTGCCTGTTATTTGCAGACAGCAGACTGTTTTATTTTAGGGACACCTCAGACATTGATTGACTCTGGAAAAACAGCAGTCCTTGCCACACTAGCCTAGAAGGACAGCTACAGTTTCGTGGTCACTACTTAACACAATCTCCTGTGCATGCACCATGACCAGGACCAGTGATATTGACACTCGAGACGATAGAGAAACTGACCTACCACCCCAGGGAGAACCGAATTTTTCTATCTCGAGGGCTCAAAACTCGAAAGAGCTTGATAGTTTAAATATGTTATCATGGAATGTTGCAGGAATCGGGTCTAAACTCCAAGATCCCGAGTGGGACTCATTTGTTGACATGCACCACATTATTCTTCTCCAAGAAACATGGGCAACCAATCCAATACCTCGACCAGGTTTCCTAACCTTTAGTGAGAATGCTGGGCGCCCATCTGGAGGGCTGTTAATTTGGCTAAGCCTGGACCTGTTCCCTGTAGCAAGAGTACTCACAACTAATTCTAGAGATCTACTCACTATCGAAATTAAGATTACAACTCATGTAGGCCCAAGATACATAGCCCTGGTTAATATGTATATCAGGTTAGTTCCCCCAAATGTTCAATCCACCACAGTAGCTAAATTAGATGGACTAATGGGGCAGTTCAATCGGAAAGCTCGAATGATTCTTGCAGGCAATACTAATACCCCAATTCCAATAAATATTGGTTATAACACCGTAGAAGATGATAGTTTAGACATAAGAGCATCCTCTACACCTCCGCCCCACTTTAAGAAAATAACTAAAACATCAAAAGTATGCGTTTAATTCACAAAGCTAATTCTTGAACATGAGCTAAGAATTGTAAATGGGAATATGACATTTGATTGCCCCCCACGTTCCACCTTTAAAAAAGGCTTGTGTACTTCCCGAAATGAGTATACATTAGTTGACCGTGACTTATGGCCGGACCTATGCGACATGAAGGTTTTCCCCAGACATGATAGTGACCACCAGGTGCTAAGCGCTACCTTTTCCATGACACCTTTTACTGATGCAAAACTAGAACCTGTAACATTTACTCCCTCAATTGTTACAACAAACAACTTAAGGAATGTCAAATGGCAGCGCTAGTGATGGACACAAAAACGATTGCATGTCTATACAACCACTTTGTGCACAAACTCTCCCTGGTAGATTTTGCCAATATTGGCAATATAAATTTTGTTTCTATACATTGTGAACTCATGGATACCCTAAGGCCATATTTCATGACAGAACATAGGAGAGGTGCCCTCCAAAAGAGAACTCATTCCTGGTACACAAACATGCAGGTTGAAAATCCCTCCTACTGAGAGCGATTAAAAGTGACTCTAGATCTGGAATCATAACTGCAAGAAACCGATATAAAACTACACTATATAGAGTCAAAAGGCAATGGGAGGAGGACCAGTGGTTATTGATCACCAAAGCATTAGAGAAGGGTGATCACAAGAATTTTTGGAAACTACTATCTGTTAACCCCCAAAATGGTAACCACTTCAAACTAGCAATAAAACCAGAAATATGGGTCTCACACTTCAGCGGCTTGTATAACGGTAACCAGAATCAAAACACATTAGACACACTGCTTGCCGGGGAAACTAGTTTGCATGAGGAACTCGCAAGCAATCAAGAGAGTAGCGAATCCCTCAGAACAAGTGACCATCTTTGTTTTACCCTAGCTGAAACTTATCGAGCAGTATTCCTAACTAAAAGGAAAAAGCCCCAGGGATGGATGGCATACCGGGTGGTCTTTTCCTGTCTCAACTAGACATCTGGACCCCATACCTGAATGCTGTATCCAATTTATCTTAAAAGGCAATCCAATTCCTCCAACATGAAATGAAGCAATTATTGTGCCAATACACAAAAAGGGGGAGAGAACCAACAGCTCAAATGATAGATCTACAAGTCTGCTAGATAATACACAGAAAATATTTTGCAGGCAGGTGCTGTTTAAACAAATGGCTAGACCAGAATAACATTCTAGAAGAGGCGCAAGCAGGATTTAGAACCAAGATTATTACCTTGGAGCAGGTCCACGGTTTCAAGGTGATAACCTAGAAACATGTTACCCTGAAGCGTGACCATCCGTACGTCGCTTTCATTGACTTGAGAGCAGCTTTCGACCTGGTCCCCAGGCAAATCCTATGGGAAGTGTTGGATGGGTACGGCATCCCTCCAGACCTACTAAGACCTACTAAGGCTACTGAGAGCTCTACATGGAACACCGTTGGGGCTTTGACAGACAAGATTCAGATCAAGCAAGGGCTACGACAAGGGTGTGTCCTCTCACCCACACTTTTTAGCTTATATATTAAGGGTGCAGTGAAGAAATTGATGGAGTGTAAACATGACGCTCCCAAAACAGCGGGTTTGCCTACACCCATTTTGATGTTTGCAGATTATACTTTGTTTAATTTCGCAAACACCAATGGGGTTGCAGGCAGAATTAAATGCCTTTCTTACCTTCAGTTAGGAAAGAAGCCTAGAACTAAACCCTATCAAATCCAAAATTATGACCATAAATCCTCATAAAACGTACAGAGGAATGTGACCACAGAGGGGGTCCCCCTTGAAAAAATCCCCCAATTCGATTAACTGGGTGTTTGGCTGAGTGATAATCGTTCATGGGGCCCTCAGCTGGAAAAAAGTAAAACCACTCCAACGGAAATCTTCGGCTATCCGAAGAAAATATAGAGCTGCCACGCTAGAAGCTCTCTCCCCAGTCATCACTGTATATAGAGCTTCAGCTGTAACACCTGTAACTTATGGAGTGGAGATTTAGGGTTATGCCGCGGCAGAGGGTTTGACAAGGATTGAAAATAAGTTCATTAGGGCCCTCTTCAAACTTCCGCCAAGCTCCCCTATAACTCCAGTGAGATTAGATTTAGCCCTCTTCAAACTTCCAGCTAGCTCCCCTATAACTCCAGTGAAATTCGATTTAGCCCTCAATCCTATACATTTAATAATTTTAATTAAACCTCCGCTGCACTGGATAAGATTGTGGTCCACTGAGGAACTGGAAACTTAAAGGAACTGCGTAAAAGATCTCTTAACCTTCGATAGAGACCCGAGTACCCCCTGGTTGAAGGCCATAAAAGATACATCACATAAAATAGGGATGGGTAAATTGTGGACCTCCCCGGAGCTGATTACTAAACAAATTATGCCTGAGAGGTAAAGCATTGCTTCTGGGAAGTAGCCGTGATGCAGAAATGGAAGGTATATCCGGATAGTAGCTTATCTGGTCAGTTCCTGAATCACAAGTGTGTATCTAGCTTCAAACAATATATGGACTGAATGTACCCTTTTTATGCTAAATGTTTGTGTGCAATTCAGGTGTGGTGTACTCCCTTTAAGAACTCACACTTTGAAATGGGATAAGGCACAATTTAAGTAGAAATTTTGCCCAAACTGCCCCAATATAGTGGAATCGGAACAGCACTTCATCCTCCTCTGTCCCCAATATAGGAATACATGAAAGAAATGGTTGGTAGTAGCACTGACAATTATGGGAGTGAGATATTGTCAAGAAGCAGTAAGGCTCTTTAAGAGTGATACTGGGAGATCCTAGCCTTTGGGATATAGTACTACTTACTCTGTGCCTGGAACCAGAAGAGAAAGGCCCTAGATAATTGTCAACCCTGATATTAGCTCTAAACCTGCAGGGAAAAGCTTCAGTATGCCTACTCAGTGTTTTGTCTAATCCTTATGTTTTAACATTTTAATATTTGAACATACTTACTGGTTTTTATTAGCTTCGCTATGGCTTCCCTTTTGTTCAAATAAATGATCACAAAGCCCTTTGTCTTCTCTGTTCCATGGGAAATATGTATGTATATAGCAGCGTTAATAACTGTGACTTTCAACATATTGATGAATTAATTTGTATGATGTTTATTGACAGTAATGCTCTGTGTTTTTTATTTTGTAAGCTTTTATGGCTTGTTTGCCAAAAATAAAGATTTTAGATATATATATATCGATTGAGGCCGAATAAACTATTCTTGGGCAGCTATACAGGGCGTCATTGTTTTTTCCTGAAGGAACAGAGAAAGCGTGGTGTGTATATTATGGACCCACTCCTGCGGGGTCCAAGAAACAACGCGACTCGTGTGGCAGGCAACGGTGAATGCACAGGAGAGACGTGTGATATATATGTTTCCAGAAGGGCACAATTAAGCCGCAACACCAGCGATTTTCCTATGGGTTAATTTATTCTTAAATCCATTAGTCAACCAGCACAGTTTGACCCACGCGTACCGGTAGTCCCGTCGACAATTCATTACATGATTCACAGTTTTTTTTAATCACTCTAACAGGAAACCATGATTGAAGTGTTTCCTGTTTGTTGTTCAAGGCTCCCAGAGATTTCTGGGATCTGTAGTTTCATTTGCTTGATACAAAAAATTGTTTAAAACAAAGGGTATTTTTTACACATACAAAAGCATCCAAAAATGACGGGATTATCATCGGACATATTTTGTTACATCTGGCAATATACCACTCTTGTTCTCATATTGGAAATCATACATCATTTGACATTTTACTGTCCTTACTTATTTAATGTTTTCTTTGTGCATTCTTATTGTGGGTATAGATACAATTTCGAACTATTATTCCCACTAGTGGGTAGTCCAATTTTTGTGTTATACATATTTTTTTGTGTATTTTTTTGTATATATGGTCTCATTTTAAATATATATATATATTTATATATAATATATATATATTTATATATAATATATATATATATATATATATATATATATATATATATATATATATATATATATATATATGCCACAAATTTCTTTTCTTCAAAAGAAGACTCGCACTTGGGATAACCTCAGTTTATTAAGCAAGGTAACACGTTTCAACAGCAAAAGCTGTCTTGATCATGGTGTGATCAAGACAGCTTTTGCTGTTGAAACGCGTTACCTTGCTTAATAAACTGAGGTTATCCCAAGTGCGAGTCTTCTTTTGAAGAAAAGAAATTTGTGGCAGATTGACCGCCGAGTGCCCCGCTCGGTTCGACTCGCCATCTGCTAATGGGCCGCGGACTTCGTGGAAAACGGGTCTTCTTGGTGTAATATATATATATATATCAAGGTTCACGTTGCCAAAAGCTTTAGGATGCACTCTCCATTTGTTCAAATAAGGCTGCAGCGTTCTCTGCCACACACAGGTAAAGTATGATGCCTGACGCGTTTCGAACAAGTAGTTCTTCCTCATAGGCAGAGCGAACTTTTTTAATTCAGGAGGCAAAGACCGCTGCTTAAGATATAACCCATCACTTTAATAGCCCCCAGGTGGAGCCTTGTAGAAATTACGCTTTGCATTCTGGGATCAGCAGTCCATGCATATTAACCTTGAAGATCATCAGCTTCAAAAAGTCACTCACAATGTACAATATTACATCTGAAAGAGACACGTTAGTATTAGATTCCTTACCTTAGAATATCCCCAGGCGTCAGACTGGATCCGGAAACTTTTGCGTAGCAGTACCCTTGCCCGTCGGTAGGCGTCGTCTGCGGCTCCGCGTCCGTCGTCGGCGTCGTGGGCGCCGTGATGACGTCGTCGGAGTACTTAGACGACGCCTCCGCGTGCTGACGTCAGTTCTTCTTTTTTCCGCGCCAGCAAGCGCAGATCTGGAAAAAGCAGTAACCCTAGTCAAGTTTTGACTACCTTTTTGATCACTTTTGATTGTTATTTCGAGTCTCTCGACTCCGAACGGTGCCGTAGGGATGCCCGGCTTCAAGCACTGTGACGATTGCGACCGTCTGATGTCGGTCACGGATCCTCACCGCGTCTGTTTGTCTTGTCTGGGCGTCGACCACGACGACAAGGCCTGCTCCGACTGCCGGGCCCTCTCTTCAAAAGCCAGGCGGGAGCGGTCCCGCAGGCGACTCGAACTCCGGCAGTCGGTCCCGCGCCGCGAGAGGTCCCGATCCCATGGGAGGTCGAAGGACAGGTCGCGGGCTCGGAGCCACCACAGTTCCGAGGGTAGGCCGCACTCCTCCGGGTCGAAGTCGTCGTCAGGTAAGAGGCACAAGAAGTCCAAGCGGCATCATCGCTCTTCGGACTCCCCCCGACGCTCGCACGACGCGGCCGGGGGTTCGGGGGTCACCACCCACGCGGCTCCGTCGGAGTCGCGGGTGCCGCGTGCAGCTCCACACTCTCCGGTCCCTGGGCTGAACGCGACGCAGGAGGAGATCGAGCGCTTCCTCATGGCCATGAGGAAACTCTCTCCTCCGGCGGGCTCCGCGGCGCCTTCGGGCCCAGCGGACCCGTCTAGGGCCCCTAGCGGGTCGGCGGCTCCGGCCCCGACGCCGTCGGGTGCTTCGGCCCCGACGCCGCCGACGCCTTCGGGCCCGCCGCCGCAGGTCCCCTCTATCCCGACGCCGCCGGCGCCTTCGGGCCCGGCGCCGGGGGGTTCAGTTGTCCCGGCGCCGCCGGTGCCTTCGGGCCCGGCGCCGCAGGACTCCGCTGGTCCTCCTTCGGGATCTGGTTCGTCGCCGGTTGATCTTACGGCCTCCCCGGCGTCGGACCCGCAGGTGTCGCCTCCGGCGCCGTCCTCGGGCGGCGCCGTCCCCGGTTCCACCTTCGTTCCTGTTCAGTCGTCGGGACGGGCCCGATGGGCGCCGCTCCAGACGCCGTTGGGTGAATTTCACTTTTATGAACAGGCCCCATTAGTTGAGAACCCTGAGTTTCAGGAGATGGGTGATGAAGAGGACTGGGAGGGGTCTGAGGACCCTCTGACCAGGGAGTGTCAGTCTCATGAGGACTGGACAGGAGACCTTGGGGAGGCCAGTGGCCTGGACACCTCTCCAGACACTGGTTTTGTCTCCCCTCCTACCGTGGCTTCGGAGGAGGGGGCAACCTATAGTGTGGTGCTGATGAGGGCTGCCAGGGCCTTGAGCTCCCCGTCGCTGCCGTGAGGACTAACCGCCTCACTGAGGTCCTTAAACCGCAGTCAATCTCGGCCGAGCCTCTGCTGCCCTTTAATGAGGCCTTGACCGACGTTCTTCTGGGCACTTGGTCCAAGCCCGCTACGGGTTCGCCCGTAGATAGGAACGTGGCCAGACGCCACCGCCCAGCCCCGGGCGACCCATGTTTCCTGTCCTCCCACCCTACCCCCGAGAGCCTGGTCATCCAGGCCTCCAATTCCCAGACCGCATTCCCGTCGGCCCCGCCGGACAGGGAATCCAAGAGGTATGACCAGTATGGGAAGAAGATCTTCTCATCCCTTAGTCTAGGCCTGCAGTCTTCCAACACCGCCTGCCTCTTGGGACGTTACACCCACTCTGTGTGGGATAAGGTCGCGGAAGTGCTGCCAGAGTGTCCGTTGGAGGTACAGGCCGAACTCGGCCAAGCCCTTGTAGAGGGCCGGGATGCAGCCAAGTATTCCATCAGGTGTGGGCTGGATACCACTGACTCGCTGGGTAGAGCGATGGCAACGACGGTGGCGGTCAGATGCCACGCCTGGCTGAGGTCCGCCAACTTCTCGGCTGATGTCCAGAGCACGCACATGGACATGCCGTTCGATGGCCGTTGCCTCTTTGGCAACAAGGCAGACCATGCGCTTGAGCGCTTTAAGGACTCCAGGGCTACGGCCAAGTCCTTGGGCCTCTCGGGCCAGCGCCAGCAATCGGCTGCCTTTCACTCCTTTCGTGGCCACGGAAGGGGTGCGCCCAAACGCGCCGCCAGCCACGCTCCGCAGGGCAATGCCCAACGCGGTGGCGGCCGTGGGAACCGCCGTCCGGGCGGTCGGGGGCCGCGGCGAGGTCAGTCCACACCTTCCCCCCGCAGCATCCGCCTCAAAACCCTCCTAGTCCGTGCTTTCAGGCCCATGTGACGCCAGTGGGGGGCAGGGTTTGCCATCACCACCTCCACTGGCGCACTGTCACTTCGGACAGGTGGGTGCTGCAAATCGTCCGAAGGGGCTATTCCCTCCCCTTCGAGGCGACTCCTCCAGCCATGCCACCGCAGAACCACCGTGTATCGGGGGATCACTTGCGACTTCTGCAGGAGAAAGTTACAGCCCTCTTGGCCAAGGGGGCCATCGAGCGCGTTCCTGGGCCAGAAGTAGGGTGTGGTTGCTACTCCCACTACTTTCTGGTACCCAAGAAGGGCAAAGGGGGCCTGCGCCCTATCTTGGATCTACGGAACGTCAACGGCTTCCTCCGGAAGGAGAAGTTCAAGATGCTGACACTGGCTCAGGTCCTAGCTGCCCTGGACCCAGGAGACTGGATGGTAGCGTTGGACTTACAGGACGCTTATTTCCACATCCCCGTCCTGCCGGCCCACCGGCGCTACCTGCGGTTCACGGTTGGCCACGAGCACTTTCAGTTTACCGTGCTCCCCTTCGGCCTTACAAGCGCCCCACGGGTGTTCACGAAGGTGATGGCGGTGGTCGCAGCTCATCTGCGCAGGTTCAGGGTTTCAGTCTTCCCCTACCTGGACGACTGGCTGTTGAAGGCGGGCTCGCCCCTGACAGTCGTCAGCCACCTCCAGACTACGGCAGATCTCCTGCACCAGCTGGGGTTCTCCATCAATGTGCCAAAGTCACGCCTGTGTCCCTCTCAGAAGCTCCTCTTCATCGGAGCGGTTCTGGACTCGGCGCAGTTTCGGGTTTATCCACCTGAACAGCGGGTCCAGGATATTCAGGCTCTGATTCCCATCTTTCAGCCGTTATCCCGGGTCTCGGTCAGGTTGTCGCTGCGGCTTCTGGGGCTGATGGCCTCCTGCATCCTTCTGGTGCATCACGCCAGGTGGCGGATGCGGGCTCTGCAGTGGGACCTGAAGTTTCAGTGGGCCCAGCATCAGGGCAATCTGTCCGACCACGTCCTGATCTCGGAGGGCACTGCGAGACAGCTGCAGTGGTGGCTCACGGACCGCGATTGGGTCAGCGGCAGATCCCTCTCCCTTCCCCAACCGGAGCACGTAGTTGTGACGGACGCGTCCCTCCAGGGCTGGGGAGGCCACATGGGAGAGGCGGAGATCAGAGGCCTCTGGTCTCCGGCGGAGGCCCGGCTCCACATCAACCTGTTGGAGTTGCGGGCGATTCGTCTAGCACTGAAGGCATTCCTCCCCTTTGTCTGGGGGAGTGTAGTGCAGGTGTTCACGGACAACACCACCGCCATGTGGTACTGCAACAAACAGGGCGGGGTGGGGTCGTGGACCCTTTGCCAGGAGGCTCTTTGCCTTTGGCAATGGCTGGAACGCCAGGGCGTGATCCTGGTGGCTCAACACCTGGCAGGTTCTCTGAACGCCAGGGCGGACGAGCTCAGCCGTCGGTGCATGATGGATCACTAATGGCGTCTGAACTCGGACGTGGCACAAGGCCTCTTTCAGCGATGGGGAGAGCCTTGGTTGGATCTATTCGCCACCGAAGAGAACGCGCAAAGTCATCAGTTCTGCGCGTTGGAATTTCCAAGGCGGCACTCGCTCGGAGACGCTTTTCGTCGCGAGTGGAGTTGTGGTCTGTTGTACGCCTTTCCGCCTATACCACTTCTACCCAGAGTGCTGAAGAAGATCAAGTGCGACCGGGCCCAAGTCATCCTTGTGGCTCCGGACTGGGCGGGAAGGTACTGGTATCCAGAGCTACTCAATATGTCAGTCGATCCCCCGGTTCGTCTGCCTCTTCAGGAGGACCTTCTGTCGCAGCAGCAGGGGACGGTCCTCCACCCGAGCCTGTCCAGTCTCCACCTCCATGCTTGGAGATTGAGCGGCGACAGTTGAGGCCATTTGACTTGCCTCCTGAAGTCTGTAACGTCATTCTGGCAGCCAGGCGTCCCTCCACAAAGTCGGTATACGCCTGCAGGTGGAACAGATTTGTGGCATGGTGCACAGCAAAGGCTGTGGATCCTCTTGCTGCCCCTCTTTCTGAGGTTCTTCTCTTCCTTCTCTCTCTTGCCCAGCAGGGCTCTGCTCTGGGCACTATCAAGGGCTATCTTTCTGCCCTTTCAGCCTTTCTCAGGCTACCTGATCAGCCTTCTTTGTTCAAGTCCCCTATTGTAAACAGGTTTCTTAAGGGCATCACACACACGTTTCCTCCTGTTCCGTTTGTGATGCCTCAGTGGGACTTGAACCTGGTTCTTACCTTTCTGATGTGCGCTCCCTTTGAGCCACTTCACAACTGTCCTCTTCGCCTTCTGACCTTGAAGACGGCTTTCCTGGTTGCCATCACCTCTGCCAGGAGAGTGAGTGAGCTCCAGGCTCTTTCTTGTACTCCACCTTTCCTTTCTGTCCATCCGGACAAAGTGGTGCTACGTACCAAACCTTCTTTCCTGCCCAAGGTTGTCACGGCCTTCCACATCGG
The DNA here is from genome assembly GCF_964261635.1 of Lissotriton helveticus. Taxonomy (NCBI): domain Eukaryota; kingdom Metazoa; phylum Chordata; class Amphibia; order Caudata; family Salamandridae; genus Lissotriton; species Lissotriton helveticus. Next base: position 373,151,314 of record NC_136073.1, read on the forward strand.
GCAGTCTATCACCTTGCCAACCTTCTTCCCGCCACCGCATCCCTCTAAAGAGGAAGAGCGGCTCCACCGTCTGGACCCAAAATGTGCGCTCTCATTTTATTTGAGTCGCACACACCAGTTCCGGGTGGATGACCAACTCTTTGTTGGTTACGTGGGCGCTAAGAAGGGGAAAACGGTGCACAAGAGGACCATCTCCCGGTGGATCATCTTGTGTATCCAGGCATGCTACTCTTTGGCTAGGAAGGAGCCCCCGGCTGGATTGCGGGCTCATTCCACCCGAGCAACGGCGACTACCACTGCCCTGGGCAGGGGTGTGCCCTTGCAAGACATCTGTCAGGCAGCTACGTGGGCGTCGCTGCACACGTTTGCTAGACACTACTGCCTGGACAGTCAAGTCCGGAGGGATGGCTTCTTTGGCCGTTCCGTCCTCCAGGACTTTCTGGTGTGATTATTGGTTCGCAGACCCACCACCGGGGTTGGTATTGCTGGGGTATCTATTCTAAGGTAAGGAATCTAATACTAACGTGTCTCTTTCAGATGCACAAGTTACTACTTGTGTAACGATATATCTGTAAGAGACATTAGTTAGTATTAGATTCCTTACCGATCCACCCATCCTCCCCGTTCTGCGAACCAATATCTAGGGTTAGGGTTGTCCCCTTTCAGGGCCCTAGTTTCAATGGCACCAGTGTTGGTTTTTAACATGGCTCTGCGTTTCTGGCGCGGAAAAGCTGTGTCTAAGAACTGACGTCAGCACGCGGAGGCGGCGTCTAAGTACTCCGACGACGTCATCACGGCGCCCACGACGCCGACGACGGACGCGGAGCCGCAGACGACGCCTACCGACGCGCAAGGGTACTGCTACGCAAAAGTTTCCGGATCCAGTCTGACGCCTGGGGATATTCTAAGGTAAGGAATCTAATACTAACTAATGTCTCTTACAGATATATCGTTACACAAGTAGTAACTTGTGCAATAGTGCCATTAATGGGCCATCCGTGCAGGGCAGATGACGCTGCAAATCATCTAGCGCCAACAAAATGGCCAACAATTTCTGTTTTGGAGTGTTGACAGACAGTGGCAGCCAATCAGCACAAGCTGCATGCTCATTGGCTTTCAACACTTCAAACCAGGAAGTGTTGGCAGCCATCTTGTGCTCGGTAGACCGAGGCACAAGAAATCAGAAAAACAAATGTGTAGAACACAAAAAGGGGGCAGGGTAGAAACACCCTGACCCCCTAGGCCTGCCCAGGTGGTCCCACAAGGACACCCAAGGCCCAAAAAATGTTTTTTTTAAAACCCGGTCTGTTTTTTTTCAAATTACCCCCCGGGGGGGACCAAATCGCGGGGGCATAGTGATAAAGAAGTGTGGGGGGGCCCAATCCCCCCCACATTGGGGCCCTGGGGCAAAGCAACGCAGCCCCCTGGCACATACTGGAGACTCCTGGTGGGCTAGTTGGCCCCCAGGAACCCCCAGTATACAAGGGGAATTAGTTACCCCTCTGCAAACGCGCCCTGGGGCTGCGTTGCAGAGAGGTGTAAAAAAGGGCATAGCCTCATTACACCTCTCTGCAATGCAGCCCCCTGGCGCATACTGGAGGTTCCAGGTGGGCTAGTTGCCCCCCAGGGACCCCTAGTATGCAAGGGGAATCAGTTCCCCCTCTGCAAACGCGCCCGGAGGCTGCGCTGCAGAGAGGTGTAAAAAAGGGTGTGGCCTCATTACACCTCTCTGCAATGCAGCCCCCTGGGGAATACTGGAGGTTCCTGGTGGGCTAGTTGGCCCCCAGGGACCCCACAATGCAAGTGGAATTAGTTTCCCTTCTGCAAGTGCACCAGGGGGCTGCGTTGCAGAGAGGTGTAAAAAGGGGCATAGCCTCATTACACCTCTCAGCAATGCAGCCCCCTGGCGCATACTGGAGGTTCCAGGTGGGCTAGTTGCCCCCTAGGGACCCCCAGTATGCAAGTGGAATTAGTTCCCCCTCTGCAAACGCATCAGGGGGCTGCGTTGCAGAGAGGTGTAAAAACATTTTTTTTCAATTTATATTAAAAATATGGAATGTAATTTAAAAAATTAAATATCTAAAAATAAATAATTTAAATAATGTAGTAAATCAGTATAAAAAATATAACAAATACATTTAAAGATTATCATTTACAAAACCATTGACATTCACTGAAAAAACCATAGGTTTCAGCCACGTTATAGTTAGGAATTACCATTTAAAAAACGTTTGAAATTCCCCCGTTATAGTTAGTTGTACTCACTATAACTCGCGCGCCCGAAATCCACTGCTGATGAAGTCACATATTACACCATTCATGACATGGTCAGTGACATCACTGATGACATCACTGATGACATCATCCTTGTGAAAGAGTGGCAGACCTCCTCTCAGCGTAATAGAACCCTTGATACACACATTCAAAAATAGAAACTAAAATTTTCAAAAAAATGGAGATACCAATTCCAGTTAGAACAACCTATTCAGTAATTCCAAAATCTACATACACATCCATTCATCCACTAACAGTTCTACATGGGCGCTCATACATATACTCACTCATCATATGTACTCATACACCTATACATCTTATTACACACGGACACTCATCTATAGAGTTACTCACACACAAACTCAGAAGAATCCTGTGGCTGCTGTTCTGCAATTTTGATATGAAAAAAGCTAGAACAAAGCAGAGATCCTTCCCTCAGGAAACCAAAAGAGATAGTGAGGGAAGTGGGTGGGGTTTTTCAAGATTCTGGAAAAGAAACTACTATAAACCAATCAAAAGTGTTGTTTTCATGTCACATGACTGTATGTGCGCGCAACGTGTGCGCACGCATGCGTGCACGTAGCGCGACCGTCGCATATAAATGACGTTTTACCCGGTTTTCGTAAAAGCTTTTAAAAACGCGAAAAGGAGGCAGGGAAGAGACTCCCAGACCCCCTAGGCCTTCTCATGGGGTCCCTGAAGGATCCCGAAGGGCAAAAAAAACATTATTTTTTTTTTTAAATCGCAAGGTGCGCGCACGTTGCTTGCACCCTCGAGGCAGAACTGAGTCAAAAACAATAGTGGAGAACGTGAAAAGGGGGCCGGGTAGAGACTCCCTGACCCCCTAGGCCTTCTCAGGGGGTCTCTGAAGGACCCCGAAGGGCAAAAAAATATTTCTTTTTAAATCGCGAGATGCGCGCACGTTGCTTGCACCCTCGAGGCAGAACTGAGTCAAAAACTCAATTAATTGACAAATTTGACTGTTTATATTTTGATTGAAGATGTAGACTATACTGTTTAACTTTATCCAAATCACAAAAACTAGCTGTGCCGTTGCATATTACAGGATACAGTCAATGTATTACAATATACAAAGGCAGTTTGTTGGAAAATAAATATATAAAAAATATAAAAATTGATACAGAAATTAGCATTTTAAAAACCTTGGAAATTCACTGAAAAAACCATAGGTTTCACACACGTTGTATTTAGGAATTAGCGCTTAAAAAACTTTCTAAAATCACTGAAAAAAACATAGATTTCACACACGTTATAGTTAGGAATTAGCATTGAAAAAACCTTAGAAATTCACAGAAAAACCATAGGTTTCACACACATCATAATTAGGAATTAGCATTTAAAAAACCATTGAAATTCACTGAAAAAAACCATAGGTTTCAGGCCTGATATAGTTAGGAATTAGCATTTAAAAAACCTTAGAAATTCACTGGAAAAAAACTAGATTTTAGGGGTGTTCTAGTTAGCTGGCCATTTCACTCATACAAAACCATTGATATTCCTCCGATATAGTTAGTTGTACTAACTATATCTCGAGCACTCGCAATCCACTGCTGATGATGTCTCATAATACATCATTCATGATATGGTCAGTGACATCACTGATGACATCTCAAATGACATCATCCACCTGACGATACACCTCATCATACACTAGTATAACCTTTCTTCACTCACTGTAGAATACAGAGTACCATATTTTAATCCATTGATACACCGATACAAGTTTCTAAAAAACCACCAGTGATTCCTAGATCTATACACACATCTAATCACTAACCTACCGATTCACTCATATATGCAGTCAATGATCAATAGAACACCATCAAATATACTTATACACCTATATCGACATTACACACCAGCACACATCCTATTCACTTATAGTCATCCTATTCACTTATGCAAACAATTGATCATACTTACATTTACTTAGCTATACACTTATACAAACACCACTTTATCTATTCATATAGATAGTAAATTATGCTTAGTGTGTTATAAAATCACTATTACAAGTATACAGTTAGCTATACAGTCACGCATACAATCAGTGAGTCACGTATACTTATTTATAAACAACAACTGACACATACATTGCCTTTTATTTTTCTACTTTGTTGGACATGTACCATTAAGAGAGATATTTGCTCATCACCACACCCATAAAGATATTCACTCACCCAAACAACTGTTAGAACATGTAGTCTTAACGTCATATACCTACTAAATCAACAATTCACACATCTTTGGGCAGTCACACACCTCCCACCGAACCACACACACATTCACTCCCCCATACAAATACTTAGTTAACTAATCAATAACTAATATAGACTTTCAAATAGCTAGTAACCAACTGGAGAAGTAGTTTTTACAACAACTGACAAAGTGATACAGATGTTCACACAGTTTAGTCACTATCCAATATATTTAGAGAGACACTTTAAATTAGTCAAGTAAACAGTCAATCACACTGCTACTAAATCCTCCATCCAGATATTTATATATCCACTCATTCTTCAATGCAAATCGCTATATATATAATACATATTTAAATAACAAAGCAAACCACATTCACTGGATGATGTCATCAGTGATGTCATTTGAGATGTCATCAGTGATGTCACTGACTGTCATGAATGATGTAATATGTGACATCATCAGCAGTGGATTACGGGCCCGCGAGATATAGTTAGTACAACTAACTATATCGGAGGAATTTCAGTGGTTTTGTATGAGTGAAATGTCCAGCGAACTATAACACCCCTAAAATCTACAGTTTTTTCAGTGAATTTCTAAGGTTTTTTAAATGCTAATTCCTAACTATATCAGGCCTTAAACCTGTTTTTTTCAGTGAATATATATATATATATATATATAGACACACACACACACATATTGATGACCTTGATCACCTATGAAGATGAATTAATAAATTTTTTTATTGCTCCCAAATGTTGCCTATATCAACCAGCCATTAAGAATTGGATGGTTCCTCCAAGAACAAAAATGTAATCCCAAGCCTAGCTAACATTTTAGGTAGTGGTTTTCATGCACCAGAGTTGTTGGCTCACATTCTCACAGAAATGAATGACTGACAGTCATATTTTAGTTTTGTTCCATCTGTAGTATGCTTATGGAAATGGGGAAATAAATTCTATATATGGTCTATACGAAAGTAATGCTTGAATTTATAGGGTACATTCATCCAAAGCACTGACGTGTAACTGAACAAATCACGAGTGCCAACTCAGCTGATTGAAGAAAACACAATAGCATGTAATAGATACATCAGAAAGAGAAGATAACCTTGGAGTGGCTGACATAAGTATATGACTTTCTGAGATGGATACTCCTACCTGCAGATTCCTCACCATCTGACTATCCCAGGTGCTAGCCTGGATTCAGAAACTCTTGAATATCTCTCCTTCCCAGGGTTCCTGCTCCATTTCTCCACGCCTTTATGACAATGGAGCAATAAAAAGAAGCCTTGTCAATGCGCTGACATCCGTTCCCATTTGTGTGTGCTATTGAGAAGGTCTGGCGGACGATCAATTTTCTTCAGGAGTTGTAGGTTTCTAATATTATCGCTTCCAGTGCAGTGTTTCTCGTTAAAATGTCTTCTCCCAAACGGTCCAGTTTTAAACTATGTAGAATCTGTGATGGTCTAATGCCCACACAGACCCCCCTCCCAACAAGCTCACATTCCCCACACACTCGCACCCCCCTCACACACTCACCCACACACACTCACTCTCTCAATCTTCATTTTGTGCTTGGAATCCATGCGTGATGTGAAGGCCTGCTAGTCCTGTGTAGCTTATGTATCCCTAGGCAATTTAAGAAAAGGAGCCAAGCCTTTATGGACAGGGCACAAGACGAACAGTGGGGGTGCTTAAATCCATGTCGAGGTCAACGGAGTTGCCCCCATCTTAAAAATACTCAAAGAAGAAGCAGAAGAAGAGGTGGTATCAATCTGCATGCCACTGTACATCGAAAAGTAAGTCACCACCAATTCCTACTTCACCTTAACCACCAGCGGACCAGAAACCAACATAAGACCCCATGGAGGATCTAGTGCCTGCAGTTCCATCCGATCCGATGCTGATCCTGGAGTAGCTACTGCCTGCTGTGCTGATTCTAAGACGTATCTGAACGTAAGGTTCAACATCTTCAGTGGCTCTCTGATCACCCTAGAGTGCCAAATTGCCCTGTTGGTCCGGTGCCTTTGACTTACGTAGGTTTGCTAACACCATACCACTTGAGCCCATTTACACTGTTCCTGCCATTGCCTCTGTTTACATGGACAGCAACCTGACACTGCACCACCAAAACCATTGTGATCGACACTGCCTCTGTTGACCGTCGTGCCTTCATCATCGGCGCTGGAACTCTTCACATCACAGCACCTGTCTGGACATTACATCTCAGCCCCGCATCACAATCATAGTTCTCTCTTTGTGTGTAATCACCTAAGACAGTGGCAGTCTCCCATACCCCTACTCTCTTTGACATGCACATTCATGTCCCTGTATCCTGCCCACCCAGTTTGGGTCCTATGCATCACTCCACCAGGTGCTGCTCCTTCTAGTCTCCACTCTGTCTACTGTATACCTTAGAGTCCCAGGTTCCTCAAATCTTCTCAAATCTTCTCTAACATCCTCTACCCTTGTCTTCCTACAACTTTACAATGCTTGATCCCTGTTTCCGAGTCTTGAAATAGCTGAAGAGTCTCACAGCCCCATTTCTGGGCAATAACTTGCTTTGCAACCATAACCCAATATTCACTAGAATCTTTCGGTATCTTATGAGGTCCGAGGGTTCCCATATTCCCTGTAGGGCTACCCGGGATGTCAGCTAAACACTAGCCCCAACTGCTTCCTCAAGAGTTTCTAATATTTATTCTCAGAAGCAACTTATCCGTAGACTGAGCCACAATGTGGGGAGGGATGTGCCTTCCATACTACATTTTCGCAGGCAAATAGAGCATCCCCTGCCCTCCCAATTTTTTTTTTTTCACAACTGCGTTTATTAAATGTTTAGGCATAGCATATGTACAGTTCTCCATAATCAGGAGGACACTGTCAGTGGTCAACATAATAACAGAATGCATGTACAGCCTAAACGCTCAACTCGCCCCCCTCCCACACCCCTTCACCCCGCCAACAACCCCAAAATCCCCCGCTACCCACCCCTTATCCCACCCTAGCCCGGTGCACGTGTTCACTATCAGCTGCAGTATACAGTTAAAGCAAAATAGGCGTCCTGTAACCTCCTAGGCCCCGAGGTCACCATCGGTAGGCAGTCCATCATCCAGGTCAATGGGGGGCTCCAAGGTCAACTCCCTGTAATCCGCCCACCGCTTCCAGATCTTGTAATGTTTCCGGGGGCAGCCCCTGGCCTCAAACACTGGCAATTCTAGCCCCATAAGAAAGTCCAAGCCCGCCCTCCAGGCGCTAAGTGGGGGGGCACGGTCGCTCTTCCATGCCCTTGCCAAATCCCGCTTAGCTACAACTAGGCCCAGCAGGAGGAGGTGACGCTTGTAGACGTTACCACCTACTTGTTCCAGGATATGCAGAAGACCCACTACCCTCCCAATTTTGTGTATCAGTATTCTGGTGTAATATTTCCGATGGAATAGTTTTAATTGGATCAGCTGGTACCTGGCTTTAAGGTCCACCTCCGTCTGAAAACGTAATGCCTCTTGTTAGTCATCATCCTCAATCTCCCCAGTGCTCTGTTCCCAGCGGCCCTTGAGATGTGTTTGGTCCCCTGTGTATTTAACATAACTGAAAGAAACATGTAGTGATCAATTCCTTACCTTAGAATTACCCCCAGGCATCAGACAGGATCAGGAAAGTTTTCGTCAGCAGTACCCCTGCGCATCGGTAGGCGTCGTCCTGCAGCTCCGCTTGCGGCGTTAGCACCGGGATTACATCGCTGAAGCTACTTAGGCGCGCCCACGCGCGCTGACGTCAGTTCTTTCTTTATTCGCGCCAGCAAGCGCAGATCCGGGAAGAGCAAGTACCCCCATTCCATTTTTGACTGAGCTTTTTCGAGGCCTTTTACCTAATTTTTTGCATTGATCGACTCCTGGTGTTGTAGGGATGCCCGGTTTCAAGAACTGTGGGGACTGTCACCACATGATGTTGGTGACGGACCCCCACCGCGTTTGTCTCTACTGCCAGGGGCGCAACCACGACTTCAAGTCGTGCCCCGACTGCCGGGCCATGGCACTGCAAACTTCGCGTGAGCAGTCTCGAAAGTTGCTGGAAGTCCGGCAGTAGGCTCCACGCCACTCGGTCCCAGGGGAGGTCGAGGGACCGGTTGCGGAGCTGTCACCATCATTCTTCTGGATCTAAGTCTTCGCATTCGGGGTCGGGTAAGACGATGCATTCCAAAAAGAAGTCTAAGCAGCATCGTCGCTCTTTGACTTCCCGTCGCGGCTGAGGGTGTAGGTGGTGCCACCCCCGCAGCTCCGGCGGAGCCTGCGACGTCGCCCCCAGTCTACCCCCCCCTTTCCGGGTGAGGCGGCGGTGCAAGAGTTTCTTGCTGCCATGGCCCGACTCTAAGGGCCATGGCGCCCAGCGGGCCCAACTGAGGGTCCTGTCCTTCTGTCACCGGGGGCTCCGGTCCCGGTGTTGCCGGCCGCTCTGGCCCCGACGCTGCAGGACCCCTGGGATCCATGATCGGACCTCGATTCACCCCGGCTGTCCTAATAACACTTTCACCGGCGCCCATCTCCTAGGCACCACCACCGACGTCTCCCGCTCCTTGGGCCGACGACGTCCCCAGGTCACCCCGGACCCAGACACATTGCTGGATCGGCGCCGTCCGACGCCGATGGGGCCATTTTTGCCCTATGTCCCTCCTCCTTATTTTCAGCCAGTTCCACAGACTTCGGAGGAAGGGGAGGACTGGGAGGGGTCTGAGGACCCTAAGCATTCTTACTCTCGTTAGCGCTTTTTAAAAACTTGGCAAAATTGTTCTTAATGCTTTTAATAATTTGTTGACTGATTTTAAGAGTTATCAAATTCTGTGTTTATATAAATACTGTGTTTTTACTCCCCGCCGCCATTTAATATTCTTGGTGTGCTGTGGCTTGACGCTCCCCTGATCACCCCCTCTGCAGCCGAGTATGCGCTGCTGGGGCCCCCGCCATCTTGGGTGAGGGCAGGAGCAGGGCAAGCAGACGAGTGCTCGGCCCCTCCCACCCTCCCGCCCTCGCCAATACAAAATGGAGCCACCACCCCGGAAGCGCAGCGGACGGGCGCAGCGGGCGCGCCAAAGGCAAGCCCGTCTGCGCCCGTCCGCGACAGTCCCGGACCAGGGGCCACAACCCCTGTCCTACCTACCAACCACCCACGCCCAGTGAGCACAGGCGTTATTACATACCCAGGCAGCGAACTAAGAAAGTTCAACACCCCAGGCGCATTGCACCAAGCGTCATGTGCACTACTGGGACCCTTGAATACTATGGGGTCAGTTAGCTGTCGGAACTGCCACTGGCTGAGTGACCCCTGGCACTGCCCCACTCACTCCACTACCTCCGACATGGTCTTAAGATGTATCCATCTAAACGCAAGGTCCCTCCCCAAACATGCAATTGAAATCTGGGACATTTTGGAAAATTATCAACCAGACCTAGCCTTTATCACGGAGACGTGGCTTGACAATCACAGTACCCCGGACATCGCTACGGGCCTCCCAGACAACTATAAAATTATCAATTTGAATAGGGGAAAAAAAAAAGGAGGTGGGGTAGCACTGTTATTTAAAGACTACCTCACTTGCAGACAGGAGGCGATTACCCAGGCCAGCAGCCATGAAGCCATGGCATTTTCAGTATCCACCAACACCACCATCTTATTCAGTGGTGCTATCATTTATAACCCACCTGGTTGCACCTCTGATTTTAATGCTCAACTTCTGGCACAAGTTATGCCAATCTGCCTTCATAGCAAAAATATACTGCTCCTAGGGGACTTCAATATTCATTACGACAATAGCAATAACCCCCTCACCAAACAGCTAACTGAGAATATGGAGATCCTGCAGTTGTCCCAGAGAATTAATCAACCAACTCATAGGGCCGGGCACACCCTCGACTTGATGTTCTCCAATATTAACCCTATCTCCATTATAGGGATAAAACCACTACTGTGGACGGACCACTTTATGGTCGTGTTCAATATTCACTTACCTGCTAAAAACTCTAGGCCCGCCTATCAAGCAGCAACCCACAGGAGAAGTTTTACTAACTTTAAGGTTGAAACTTTTCAGCAACACTTTGTCCATTCCTCTACAGGAAAAATAAGTGTTGACGAAGCAACAGACAGACTTCAGAACCACATCGCGATGGCTCTTGAGCACTGCTCACAGCGTCGCCACGATGCCAAACCCAGGCGCACTATGTCAGAAAACTGGTACGGGCAAGAACTAAAGACGCTAAAAAGGAAATGCACAATGCTCGAACACAAATGGAGGTTAACAAGAACTCAAGAGACTAGGATGGTTTACAAGAGAGAACTTTCACAATACACCAAAGCCATTAGGAAGGCAAAAAAGGACTATTTTTCTCGCAGAATTATAGAAAACAAGGACTCCTCCAAAGAGCTTTTTAAAATAGTAAAAGAGCTATGCAGTCCTACCAGTCTCTCATCTAATCTGACTCCCTCACAAGTAGGATGCGACAAAATGAATAACTTTTTCTGCGAAAAAATCGACAAGATCTACTCATCATTTCCCAACCCCAAATCGGGCAGCCCGGTGGACCACGAGCCATCCACCCCCAAGCTTGCTGTTCTAGCTTTGGCCCATTCTCTGAAGAGGAAGTGGGCAAAGCTATGCTTGAAATCAAATCTGGCTCCCCCTGGACCCATGCCCCCACCATATTTTTCGGCAACTGATTCCACTAATCTGTCCTGCAGTGACTCAAGTACTGAATCACTCGTTAGAAGCGGCAAAATTCCCAACCAGTTGGAAGAACGCCACAGTCACCCCCCTTCTAAAAAAAAGCAGGTTTAGATACCAACGACCCGGCCAACTACAGACCCATATCCCAACTTCCCTATCTGTCGAAAGTCCTAGAGAAACTGGTCAACAGGCAACTGGCCAGTTTTCTCGAAACAAACAACCTGCTGGACATCTCACAAACGGGTTTTAGGGCCAACAACAGCACGGAAACAACACTCCTGGCCGTGCTGGATAACATCAGAATGCATGTAGATCAGGGCAAAACAGTTGCCCTAATACTGTTGGATCTCTCGGCGGCATTCGACACCGTCCCACACAACCTGCTCCTGGAAACCCTAACATCTAGGGGCATTAGGGACAGAGCACTGGGATGGCTGCGGTCCTTCCTATCGGATAGAACGCAATCAGTGCACATGGGCAAATTCTCATCCCCACGCCGGAACATCAAATACGGGGTCCCACAGGGGGTCTCGCTAAGCCCAACATTGTTCAACGTTTTTGTGTCTTCCCTTGCTGGAATAGGCAGAAAGTGGGGTGTCGAAATCTGTTCTTACGCCGACGACACCCAACTAACTGTAATCTTGGATGAGAGGAACAACCCCAAAGACAGGTTACTCAACTGTCTTTCTGAACTGGCTGAATGGATGCACAAGCACTGCCTTAAACTAAACGTAGACAAATCGGAGATTCTGCTGTTTGGAGGTCACACTCAACTGTGGAACAACAACTGGTGGCCAGAAGCCCTGGGGACTCCACCGGCTCCGACACCAACAGCAAGGAATCTCGGAATAACAATTGACACCTCCCTATCCACGAAAACCCACGTAGCTGCCATATGCGGCAAAGGCTTGGTAATATTAAAAATGCTTAAAAGAGTATTTCCCTGGATTCCCACAGAGTGTAGAAAGATCCTAGTCCAGTCTCTCCTGATGACTAGGCTGGACTATGGAAACTCCCTGTTCTTAGGCATGGCAGATTATCTCTTCACCAAGCTCCAAATGGTGCAGAGCGCAGCGGCCAAAGCTATTTGCATGAAAAGAAAATTTGACTCAGCCAAGAGCTGTTTCCGTGATCTCCATTGGTTGCCGATGAAGCAAAGAGCTACTTTTAAAATGATGTGTATAACACACAGAGCACTGCATAAGACAGGCCCACTTATTCTTAGAAACAGGATTCAGTTCTACGCTCCCACCAGGAACCTCCGCTCTCAATTCTCGGCACGTGCCAGAACCCCTCGGGTAAAGAGAGCCAGGATGGGTGAGCGAGCCTTCTCCCACATTGCTGCTTCCAATTGGAACGAACTGCCGGTGGCCCTCCGACTCACAGAATGCCACCTGGCATTTAGGAAACATCTGAAAACTTTCCTCTTCCCCATCCAGATTAATCCAGCTCATCCCATGCCAACTGCCCACGCACTTAAGTAATTACAGCGCCGTGATATCCTACACGGATGATTGTTAGCGCTTTATAAGAAAATAAAATAAAAAAATAAATAAATAGCACAGGGCTGTGCTTATGACCCAGACTGGGCAGAGAATTTGGGGGAAGCCAGTGGTCCTGACCCCTCTCCTGACTTTGGCGTGCTGTCTCTTCCTACCGTGGCTATGGAGGATGGAGCCAGTTACGCAGTGGTGTTGCGTAGGGCAGCCGAGGATCTCCACCTCGAACTCCCTACGGTGGCCATCAGGACTAACCTCCTGACAGAAGTGCTCCAACCAGAGGCGACCTCTTCGGAGCACTTGCTGCCCTTTAATGAAGCACTGTCTGACGTTCTTTTGGGCACCTGTTCCAGGCCCAACACAGGGGCTCCTGTGGAGAGGAACTTGGCCCATCGCCCGGCTCCCGGCGACCCCCTCTTTCTCTGCCAACACCCCACCCCTGAGAGCTTGGTTGTCCAAGCCGCTCCATCCCATTACCTTCCGCACCTCCAGACAGGGAATCCAAGAAGCTGGAGCAGCTTGGCAAGAAGCTGTTTTCCTCTGCCAGCTTAGGGCTGCAGTCGTTGAACATCGCATGCCTCTTGGGCCGTTATTCCCACTCTCTATGGGACACAGTTGCGCAGGTGCTGCCCAGCTGCCCGTAGGAGGTCCAGGCAGTCCTTTCCCAGTCTATTGCGGCCGGGAGAGACGCAGCAAAGTTCACCATACGTTGTGGGCTGGACACTGCCGACTCACTCGGCAGATCAATTTCCACCTAGGTGCCACGCGCCTGGTTGAGGACAAGTGGCTTCTCAGGGGATGTCCAAAACACTCTGATGGACATGCCCTTTGATGGCATTCGCCATTTTGGAAATAAAGTAGACAGTGCGTTGGAGCGCTTTAAGGACTCCCGAGCTACGGCCAAGGCCTTGGGCCTGTCGGTGACTCGGCCTCCTCCGCCTTCTGCTTTTCGCTCCTTTCTTGTTTGCAGAGCCACAGGCCACAGCAGCAACAACTTCAGCGTGGCCGCGGACATGGGAACCGTCAAGGCGGTTCAGGCGGCCAGCAGACGGGTCAATCCACCACAACCACACAGCATCCACTGCAAAGCCTTCCTAGTCCGACCTTTCAGGCCCATCAAACGCCAGTGGGCGAATGAATTAGCCATCATCTCCCCCACTGGCGCAACATCACTTTGGACAAGCGGGTGCTGCAAATTGTCATAACGGGCTACTCCCTCCCATTCGAGACAACCCCTCCAGCCATGCCACCTCCGTACCACGGCATGTCGTGGGATCACTTGGCGCTTCTCCAGCAGGAAGTTGTGGCCCTCTTGGCCAAGGGGGCCATCGAGCATGTTCCGATGCCAGAAGTAGGTCGTGGTTGTTGTTCCCACTACTTTCTGGTTCCAAAGAAGGACAAGGGCCTGCGTCCTATCTTAGACCTTCGGAACGTCAATCGCTTCCTCCGGAAGGAGAAGTTCAAGATGCTCACACTTGCTCAGGTCTTGCCTGCCCTAGACCCGCAAGACTGGATGATAGCGTTTGACTTGCAGGACGCCTATTTTCACATCCACGTCCTGCGGGCCCACTGGCGCTACCTGCGGTTCACAGTAGACCACAAGCACTTTCAGTTTACTGTGCTTCCCTTTGGCTTTACTAGCGCCCCTCGGGTGTTCACGAAGGTGATGGGGTGGTCGCAGCTCATCTGCTCAGATCGGAAGTTTCAGTCTTCCCCTATCTCAACGACTAGTTGTTGAAGGCGGGTTCGCCCCAGGCAGTCTTCTCCCACCTCCAGATTACGGCCGACCTCCTGCACTCGCTGGCGTTTTCCGTCAATGTGCCGATGTCTCACCTGATCCCCTTGCAGAAGCTCCTTTTTATCGAAGCGGTTCTGGACTCGGCGCAGTTTCGGGTTTATCCTCCCGAACAGCGAGTTCGGGATATTCAGGCTATGATTCTGATCTTTCAGCCTCTATCCTGGGTTTCAGTCAGGATGACCCTTCGGCTACTGGGCCTGATGGCCTCCTGCATCCTGCTAGTGGATCATGCCAGATGGCTTATGCGGGCTCTGCAGTGGGACCTGAAATTCCAGTGGGCACAGCATTGGGGCAACCTGTCCGATCACGTCCAGATATCGGAGAGCACTGCACGACAATTGCAGTGGTGGCTCACAAATCGCAATTGGGTCAATGGCAGATCCCTCTCCCATCACCAACCGGAGCATACAGTGGTGACGGACGCGTCCCTTCTGGGATGGGGCGGCCACATGGGACAGGCAGAGATCAGCGGCCTCTGGTCTCCGGCAGGGTCCCGACTCCATATCAACCTTCTGGAGCTTTGGGCGATCCGACTTGCGCTGAAGGCATTCCTTCCCTCTGTCATGGAGAGAGTAGTGCAGTTGTTTATGGACAACACCACCGCCATGTGGTACTGCAATAAACAGGGCGGGGTGGGGTCGTGGACCCTATGTCGGGAGGCTCTGCGCCTCTGGACTTGGCTGGAATATCAGGGCACGTCCCTGGTGGTTCAACACCTGGCAGGTTCCCTGAAAGCCAAGGCGGACGAACTCGGCTGTCGGCGCCTGATGGATCAAGAATGGCGTCTGCACTCGGACATGGCGCAAGGTCTTTTTCAGCAGTAGGGAGAGCCTTGATTAGATCTATTTGTCACCGAAGAGAACGCGCAATGTCATCAGTACTGCGCGTTGGAATTTCCAAGGCGGCACTCGCTAGCCAACGCTTTTCATCGCAAGTGGCGTTGCGGTCTACTGTACGCCTTTCTGCCTATACCACTTCTGTCCAGAGTGCTGAAGAAGATCAAGCGCGAGCAGGCCCAAGTTATCCTTGTGGCTCCGGACTGGGCTCGAAGAGTATGGTTTCCATGCTACTCAGTATGGCGATCGATCCCCCTCTCCGCCTGCCCCTTCGGGAGGATCTACTGTCGCAGCAGCAGGGGAGGGTTCTCCACCCTAACCTGTTCAGCTACCACCTACTTGCGCGGAGATTGAGCAGCGGCAGTTGACGTCTTTCGACCTGCTCCGAAGTCTGTAATGTTCTCTTGGCAGCCAGGCATCCCTCCACTAAAACGGTATACGGCTGCCGATGGAATACGTTTGTGGCATGGTGCACAGCAAAGGCTGTGGATCCCCTTTCTGCCCCTCTTTCAGAGGTCCTTCTTTTTCTTCTATCTTTGGCCCAGCAGGGCTCTGCTCTGGGCACTATCAAGAGCTATCTCTCGGCCATTTCAGCCTTTTGACGGCTTCTAGATCAGTCTTCCCTTTTTAAGTACCCTGTTGTAAATAGATTCTTGAAAGGCATCATGCACATGTTCCCTCCTGTCCCTTTTGTGATGCCTCAGTGGGACTTGAATCTAGTTCTAACTTATCTAATGTGTGCTCTCTTTGAGCCACTTCACAACGTCCTCTTCGTCTTCTCACTCTAAAGACTGATTTCCTGGTTGCCATCACCTCTGCCAGAAAAATGAGTGAGCTCCAGGCTCTTTCTTCCAAACCTCCTTTTCTCCCTGTCCAAACAGACAAAGTTGTTATAAGGACTCGTCCTTCTTTTCTGCCAAAGGTTGTCACTGCCTTTCACATCGGGCAGACCATCACTTTGCCCACCTTCTTTCTGCCTCCCTCAAAGGAGGAGGAGAGGCTCCACCGTCTGGACCCAAAACGTACGCTGTCATACTACCTGAATCGCACACAACAGTTCCGGGTGGATGATCAGCTCTTTGTTGGCTACTTCGGCCACCAAGAAAGGTCGGGCTCTGCACAAGCGGACCATCTCTCGGTGTGTCGGTCTGTGCATAAAGGCTTGTTACTCCTTGGCTAAAAAAGAGCCTTCGGTGGGGCTGCGCGCCCATTCTACCAGGGTGACGGCAGCAACTACTGCTTTGGGACAGGGAGTTCCCTAGCATGACATCTGTCAGGCAGCTACGTGGGCCTCGCTGCACACGTTTACCAAGCATTACTGCCTTATACAGCCAAGTCGGGAGAGACAACTTCTTTGGCCTTTCTGTTCTCCAGGACTCTCAGGTGTGATCTTATTTTGCAGACCCACCACCGGGGTCGGTATTGCTGTTTTTTTTATTCTAAGGTAAGGAACCTATCACTACTTGTTTCTTTCAGATACACAAGTTACCTTCAGTAAAGATATATCTGTAAGAAACATTAGTAGTGATAGATTCCTTACCGCCCGTCCATCCTCTCCATTGTGCAAACTGATTTCTAGGGTTAAGCTCATCCCTTTCAGGGCCCTAGTTTCATGGCACCAGTGGTCAGTTTCTTGCATGGCTCTGCGTTCCTGGCTCGGCAAGTCGTGTACAGAACTGACGTCAGCACACGTGGGCGCGTCAAAGTAGCTCCAGCCACGTCATCCTTGCGCCAACGATGTACGCGGAGCCGCACGACGACACCTACCGACGCGCAAGGGTACTGCTGACGAGCACTTTCCGTATCCAGTCTGACGCCTGGGGGTAATTCTAAGGTAAGGAATCTGTCACTACTAATGTTTTTTACAGATATATCATTACCGAAGGTAAGTAACTTGTGCTAAAGGGCCATATGTCAAGGTTATCAGTTTTTTGCGGATTCTCCCACCCTCCAGTCTCCTTTCTAACGGGGAGTCCTCCTGTGTCTCTTCTTCCCTGTCTATACTCCTTCTGAGTACATTTCTTAACTGTCTATATTTTAACCATAGGGAGGTCTGCATTTGGTTTTCCTCTTGTATGTAGTCAAAGGGGACCACTGTGCTGGTATCCCACACTTCTGTGAGCATTGTGATGCCTATATTATCCCAGCCCTGGCAGCCTTTCACTGCAGTCACTTGTCACAGCCAGGTCCCTTCCTAGAGTGGCGTGCGGGTCGTGAGCCTTTTGTCCCATTACATCTCTGGTTGTAGACTTCTTCACACTGCCAAGACCGTGCCTGTCACCGGGCATGCCTGGTTACTCAGTCTGCCTCCATATCATGCATGTAAATAGTTCTGGTCACCTATGCCCCATCTGTGCATCCGAAATGTCATGTTCTTCTAGTCTACACATGCCCAGTTCTTCACTTAACTGACCTGCGCGCTTCATAATAGCTTTTGACATTTGAGAGCGTTATATCGCCTTCTAATTTGGAGCATTGAAAGGATTGCATCACTATTCATTGTTCATTTCCTGCCCATTGGAGTTTCCCCACTGGGCAAATAACGTCTTCCGTATTCTATATGGTTTGTTTTGTACAATGTATAGCAAGCGAGGGAGTGTAATAATATGACTACCTTCCCCTGTAGGTATAGTGGCAGCATGCACCAAAGTTTTAAATCCCTCTCCATTCACAGGATCAGGAGGGTGAGGTTTGTCTTGTACTGCAATTTGGCATTTCTGGTGACCCAAATATTCCACTTTGTTAGGTTCCCCTCATAGGGTTAGAGTTACATTTTCCCAGTATTCCAGTTTCCAGTATTCCAGAATTCTGCGCATGGGGGATCCGGCTGCCCATTTCCCTGCGGATCATCTTTTGGAGGTTCTTCACCAGGGCTCTGCTGCTCCCCTTTGAAGGTTCGCTCCATTCTTGTTTGACGGGGACTTGAGGGCGCCCTACCACGGGGGGATCCGGTGCCCCTGCACCTTCCAGCGCCGCGTGACCCGGTATGTCTTTCCCTCCTCCCCTCTGCCAGTGGACCCCTTTTGCGGACCGCTTTTCCTTCCCTGCCGTCGCTGTTGGATCCACCTTCACGGGAGGCCCGCTGGCTGGACTCTTGTGGCCGCAATATGTTTGCTTTGACCAGTGCAGCTCTGAGGGCCCTTATCACTTTTTGTGTTGGCCAGGAGGGTGCTGGTGTTGACTTGCGGCATCATGCACTAGATGGCCGGGAGCTGGCGGCGATCATTCTTTGCTCCGCTCTGGACATCTCGGAGGTGCTTGGCCATGCCATGGCTTCTTCGGTTGCCCTTCGCCACCATGCTTGGCTTCGGGACAGTGTGTTCCCAGAAAATGTACTGGAACGGCTGGTGGGTTTTCCATTTGACGGCTTCCTTTTTTCCACGCCCCGGCAGACTCGGCCATCCGGAGGTTCTTAGCGGGGTTTCGCAGTCCTCTTCCTCCTCCTCCTCCTCCTCCTCCTCAGTGACCTGTGGGTTGGTCTGATTTTTGTGAGCTGTTCTTTAGTTGGGGAGGGTCGCCCCGGTTGTGTGATCTGTGTGTTTCACGTGCCTGAGAGGTCTCCTATTGGGACTGTGGCACTGTTGGCTGCTGGCCGGCCCTTCTTGCTGTGTGTTTGTTGTAGGTTATTCACACCAGTTTGGCCCTGAGATTAGGCCTCCTGTTCTTCTTCTCTTGGCTGCTTGACAAGCCTTCTGCGGGGGTTTTTACCTGCGGCTCTTTCTGTTGTCCTATGCTGCAGAAGTTTCTTCCTAAGAGGGTTCCCATGTCTTGGGACTTAACATACCCTATGTGGGGTAGTGATAGCTGTTACACAGCTTGTTCTATGCTTGGAGTTGTGGTCGCCTTTGGGCCTCTGCTCTCCATGGCGTTTAGGTATGTTGCAGATGCAATCCCCTTTTGCTGGGTTGGATGCCTTGGTGGCGCCACAGAGTGTTTTTTCTATGAGATCGCTACCTTGTTCGCCCGGTCTGCTGCCTGGCGTCGTGGCTCTGGTTTGCCTTATTTGCGGACCATGTGTACGGGCCCCTCTCTGAGGTGTGTCCGGGCCCTTCTTCACCTTTGTGTTCTCTGTCCTGGGAGCTGTGCTGGTTTTGATGTTCCTCCCTCTTTCGGGCGCTACTCTTTCTCCTTCTGACTGCTTGTTGAGGTTGGAACCTGTCCCGGGGGCTCCGGGATGGGAGGGGTCTCGACCACGGGGCCGGAACTGACTAGGGGAGTCTGGGTGAACAGAAACACTGGCGCCTTCAATAAGGGTTTTAGAGATGGCTTTATTGGAATGTAAGTCTTTTTCATCAGTCTATGGGCTCTGATTCTGCGAAGGGATGTAGGGTTCAATGCAAGGATAGCTTTCTCCAGCGGGGTCGAGGTCCGGGCGATCTTTGTCCTGGAGGGGACGTCTCTCCGCTCCTTGATCCTCTCCGGTACCAAAAAAGAAAGGAAACTCGGGTCATACACAAGAACCACTCTGGGTACACTCGTAAGGGCCGGGGGTGAGGGAAACCATCAGTGAGTAGTGCACGGTTTAAAGGGGCGTGCTAGGAGTGCTCGTGTTCAGGCAGGCATTTGCTCACAGGACTGTACAGTACACTATTTACACCGGGGGCTGCCTTCTCCGCCCAACCCAACCCGCGACCCGGCCCGTACCTCTTGAAGCCACGCCCCTCCCGTGGGAGCGTGGCAGGGCGAAGCGTCCAACCGTGGGCCTCCTGGCTTGTCGTTCTCAGTCTCTCCGGCCTCGGGATACCGCCGTCCGTCCTCCTCCTTCTCCGATACTTCCGCCTTTTGACGTCACGACGCTCGCGAGGGGCGGGGTCTCATCCCTCGAGTCCGTTTCCTTAAAGGAGCCGAACGTAGTATACTCATCGGGCCATCCTGACTCTGGTTCCTCGTTCCACGTACCAGGTGGGAGCTGTGGGGAAAACGTGCAAGGTGAGAGGGGGGTGGCGGACCACCAGTCCGAGGGGAGAGACACTTCCTGCCCGCCTGACCCGTCACATTCCTTCCCCCCTGGCTTCTCCCGTTCGGGGAGAGGGAACACCCGGGAAAGGAAGTCCGCATTGCCATTGTCCTTCCCTTCTCGATGGTGTACCGTAAAGGAGTATGGTTGTAATGACAGAAACCACCGCAATACCCGAGGGTTGTGGCTGCTGTTCTGATGTATCCATTTCAGGGGGGCATGGTCTGTATGTAGGATGAATGGTTTGCCCTCCAAATAGTACCTCAGTTTCTCTATTGCCCACTTTATAGCCAGTGCCTCTCTCTCAATGGTGGAATATTTACACTCCCGGGGAAACAGCTTCCTGCTTACATACAACACCGGGTGTTCGACCCCTTCCTTGCTGACTTGGGACAACACGGCACCTATCCCCTGATTGGAGGCGTCTGTGGCTAACACGAAGGGTTTGATGTGATCGGGAGATACCAGAACGGGGGCAGTAGTCATGGTGGTTTTCAGGTTATGGAAAGCATTCAAGGCTTCCGGAGAGGGATGACTATATTCCCGGGTCTTCGTGTCCTTTCTGAGTAGGTCTGTTAAGGGGGCTGCCACTTCGGTGAAACCTGGAATGAACCGGCGGTAGTATCCTACCATCCCGAGAAAGGCCCGGAGGTCTATTTTAGAGGTGGGAAACGGGACTGATGCTATCGCCCGCACTTTCTCACTTTGGGGAGCTATGGTACCTTCCCCTAGCACGTATCCCAGGTAGTTCACACTCCGGAAAGCGGCTCGTGATTTCTTTGCATTGATGTGGAGTCCCGCTCTCCTCAGCGCTGTAAGTATGGTTTGCAAATGGAGAAGATGCTCCTACCACTGCTGGCTGTAAATGACGATGTCGTCTAAGTAGGCCGAGCTAAACGTTGTATAGGGTTGTAAAACCCGGTTCATAAGGCGTTGAAAAGTTGCAGGGGCACCATGGAGGCCAAACGGAAGTACTGTGAATTCATAGGCCCCTTCGTCCGTCACGAAGGCGGTTTTCTTTCTGTCCTCCTCACGAAGAGGCACCTGCCAATACCCCTTAGTGAGGTCTATGGTTGTGATGTATGTGGCGTCTCCTATTTTCTCGATTAAATCGTCCACCCTAGGAATAGGGTAGGTGTCAAAGTGAGACACCGCGTTCAAAGCCCTGAAGTCCATACAGAAGCGTTTAGACCCATCGGGTTTAGGTATCATCACAATCGGGGACGACCAATGGCTCTGGGAGGGCCGGATGACTCCCAACTTGAGCATGTCGTGGACTTCCTGTCGAACTGCGTCTTTTCAGGCTGCTGGTATCCTGTAAGGTCTTTGTTTTACCACTGCTCCCGGAAGGGTTTCGATACGGTGTTCGGCCAGGTGTGTTCTTCCTGGTAAGTCGGAGAAGACGTCGGCGTAGGGTTTCAGGGCGTCTGCCAACTCTCTCTTCTCTTGGGAGGTCAACCCCTGGTTGACCACCAGTTGCTCCAAGCTCGAGGCGTTGGGGTTGTTGGTCTGCCCTACGAAATGACCGGCTCTGGGTATCGGTCCCAACCATTCCTTCAAGAGGTTGATGTGGTACGTTTGTGTTTTAGTGGGCGAGAGGCGTAATCTGTAGGTGGTTCTTCCGATGGAGTTGATAATCCGAAAGGGGCCTTGCCACTCATGTTTGTTCTTGTTACTCAGGGAGGGTAACAGCACAAGAGCCGACGTCAAGAGTTCTCAATTTCTTTCCTTTGTCGTACGTCTTTTTGTATCTCTCGTGATGGTGCTCCAGATTGGAGTATGCTAGTTCTCGTAGCTTCCCCAGGCGGGTTCTCAGCTGCGTGGAGTATTCCAACATACTCTTCTGTTCTTGGGATTCCTCGTTTTCCCACATCTCTCTCGTGATGTCTAGGAGGGACCGGGGCAGTCTTCCATACAAGAGCTCGAAGGAGGAACATCCCAGGCTGCTTTGTTTCTGGGCCCGTATGACATACAGGGTGATGGGCAGGAGACGGTCCCAGGTGGGTCCTTCGGCGGTCAGCATTTTCTTCAGGGTTTGCTTGAGTGTCTGGTTGTACCGCTCAACGAGGCCATCGGTTTGGGGATGGTACACCGATGTCTTCAGATGTTTGATGTCCAAAGAGGCACAAACCTCCTTCATCACTTTTGAGGTAAAAGGGGTCCTCTGATCCGTCAGCACTTCTTTGGGGAACCCCGCGCGAGAAAACAGCTCCACGAATTTCTCGGCTATCGCTGCGGTTGTGGTCGTACGTACAGGAAAGGCTTCCACAAACCGGGTCGCGTAGTCAACAATCACCAGGGCATACAAATGTCCGCGACCCGACTTCGGCAAGGGCCCAATAATATCCATGCCGACCCGTTCAAAGGGGACACCTATGATGGGCATCCTTTGGAGGGGCGCAGCGGGTGGTCGGTGGGTGTTTCGTCTTTGGCATACTTCGCATTCAGCGCAGAAGTCCTGTACGTCCCTATAGATCCCTGGCCAAAAGACGTGCCGGATGATGCTTTCTGTGGTTTTCTCCTTGCCTGCATGGCCGGCCGTTAAATGGGCGTGAGCGAAGAAGAGCACCTGTTCCCGAAAGGACTGGGGTACCAACAGTTGTAGATCTCCCTCTTCTCTATTCTGTCGGTATAGCAACTCATTCTTAATCAGAAAACGTGGGTATGACTGGGGGTTGAGTCCATCCGAGTTGTGTGCGTTTTCCCAGGCATGAAATAGGGTCCTGTCTTCTCCCTGAGCAAAGCGAAAACTCCTATCGATAACCCAGGGTTCAGGGGACAGGTAAGAAGGTAGGACCTCTCTTTTCTCCGGTCGGGACAGGGATTCCCTAAAGAGAGAAAGGAATTCGGGGTTGTCTGTCCCTAAGATCATGTCCTCGGGCAGGGAATCCACCACGCCCACCCGGACTGTACATGGTTCTCTATGAGGCAGCGTTATGGTGATGGAAGCAACCGGGTAGGGCTTCACATCCCCGTGCACACACCGAATATACACCGGACTCTGGGGATTCATATGTTCGGTTTTGACAAAACGAGTCTGGATGACGGACTGTCTGCACCCTGAATCTAATAGGGCCCTTACTCTACAACCATTCATCCACATACTCACATAGAACGTGCTGCCCATTTCCGCTGAGTACATCACTGTTCGCGGAAGGTAACCGACTTCCATGGGTTCTTCTGGGGTCCTTCTTTTGGTACACATTCTCGCAATGTGGCCCCACTCCCCACACTCAAAGCACTGGGGTCCTTTATTCATGGCAGACATCATTCCTGTAGGCTTAAACAATCGGGGAACCTCGGTCATGGCTTTAGGTCTTTTGTCCAGCTTCGGCGGAGGCATTGTCTTATGGGTCTTCTCCTGTTCCCAGGGAGTGGCCTTCGGTTGGGCTCTGGCGTACTGGGAGGCCATTTCTATGGCTTGTTCCACTGTGATCCCCACATGTTGGCGTAGCCATCATTGGGTAGCATAGGGCAACGCCTCCATGAATTGTTCTAGGTATACCTTATTTAGAATGTCCTCTTTACTGCACAGGTCCGGACGCAGCCATTTGTCAGCCGCCATCTTCAATCTGAAAAACAGAGTCTTTGGGTTCTCCCCTTGAATCCCTCTTTCCTTTCTAAAGCGTACTCGTTAGGCCTCTTGATCTAGGCCTAGGTGATCCAAGATGACCATTTTAATGGTCGCATAGGGGGTAGTGCCCAAGGAGTTGGCTGCTTGATAAGCTGATTGGGCTTCTGCCGTAAGGAGCGGAGCTAAAAAGATCGGCCATTTCTCCTCGGGCCAACTCAGTGCGCGAGCGGCCCTCTCAAAGTTTAAAAGAAAAGCGTCCGGGTCTTCACCGTGCTTGTATTTCTGGAGGGCCATGCCGGTGGGATGGGGGCTGTGCAGGCGGGCCACGCTGGGAGAGGACAGGGTAGTAGGCGGCACATTTTTTATGCCTTCCAACTGTGCAGTTATGGTCTTCGTAAACAGTTCTCGGTCCGCCTGGGCCATCGTAAGCTGACTTTCCACGGCCCATTCGAGCTTTTCTTGGCCTTTAATGATGTGGTCGATAAGGGCCTCCATCTTTTCCGAGCAGATGGATGGTGGAGGAGATCCCACTTCTGACACCAGTTGTCCCGGGGGCTCCGGGATGGGAGGGGTCTCGACCACGGGGCCGGAACTGACTAGGGGAGTCTGGGTGAACAGAAACACTGGCGCCTTCAATAAGGGTTTTAGAAACAGCTTTATTGGGATGTAAGTCTTTTTCATCAGTCTATGGGCTCTGATTCTGCGAAGGGATGTAGGGTTCAAAGCAAGGATAGCTTTCTCCAGCGGGGTCGAGGTCCGGGCGATCTTTGTCCTGGAGGGGACGTCTCTCCGCTCCTTGATCCTCTCCGGTACCAAAAAAGAATGGAAACTCGGGTCATACACAAGAACCACTTTGGGTACACTCATAAGGGGCCGGGGGTGAGGGAAACCATCAGTGAGTAGTGCACGGTTTAAAGGGGCGTGCTAGGAGTGCTCGTGTTCAGGCAGGCATTTGCTCACAGGACTGTACAGTACACTATTTACACGGGGGGCTGCCTTCTCCGCCCAACCCAACCCGCGACCCGGCCCCGTACCTCTTAAAGCCACGCCCCTCCCGTGGGAGCGTGGCAGGGCGAAGCGTCCAACCGTGGGCCTCCTGGCTTGTCGTTCTCAGTCTCTCGGGCCTCGGGATACCGCCGTCCGTCCTCCTCCTTCTCCGCCACCTTCAGGAAAACGCCGTCCGCCCTCTCTCCGATACTTCCGCCTTTTGAAGTCACGACGCTCGCGAGGGGCGGGGTCTCGTCCCTCGAGTCAGTTTCCTTAAAGGAGCCGAACGTAGTATACTCATCGGGCCATCCTGACTCTGGTTCCTCGTTCCACGTACCAGGTGGGAGCTGTGGGGAAAACGTGCAAGGTGAGAGGGGGGTGGCGGACCACCAGTCCGAGGGGAGAGACACTTCCTGTCCGCCTGACCCGTCACAGAACCGTTCTGGTCTCAGCTTTCCATCTGTGGTGGGGCCGGCTGCCCTCTTCGCGGGATGTGTCCCCGGTGGGAGGGCTTGCCTTCTCTTCTTCCCTCGTCTCCTTGGAGCCTCTAGGTTGCTCCTCTTTCTCACGTTGGCCTTGGGTGGAAGTTCTGATGCCTTGGCGGGACGTGGGTTGTTTCGGCCTTCACTTGCCTTGCCCTGGTTTCATCTGTTCAGTGTGAACGGGTTTCCTCTTCTTTCTGCTTCCGATGCCCCCCCTTGCACTCGGTGGTGTTCTGCTTGTAGGATTCTCCTTGCCTGGGGGGAGGGGGCTCCTCACCCTGTCTGTTAGTATAGTCCCCAGTGGCACCCTCTGTTATGTCCAGGCTGGTGGGGTCCTCTCGCAGACCCTCCTTCCCTGTGGGTATGGCTAGGGTATCTATTCTACGTTAAGGAATCTGCGGCTAGTAGTCACTATCAGATGTACGAGTTACTTCCCTTCGGTAACGAGGTATCTGGTAGGGACGATTCTAGCCGCAGATACCTTCACGGCCCGCCCTTCCTCCCCGTTCTGCGAGGGCCCTTGACTTGGTCTTCTGCGCTCGCCTCCCGGAGGGTGGCTATGTCTTCTGTGAGTGCATTCTTTTACTCTTTTAACGGGGTGATTTGTCTTATTTCTTGTTCCTTCCTCTTCTTTTGCACATTGGAGGATGGGTTTTGGGGTACTTCTGTGCCCCTCTGCTCGGTTGTCCCATGGTCAGGGCTTGTCTTCATTCTTCCCTCCCTCCTTCCCCTTTTGTTGATAGGATTATGACCCCTCCGTTATCCTATGGATTGGGGCTCTCTGGCTGTGCCTGGGATCCTTTTCTATTTGGGGGGTTGTCGCACTCTGTGCTGGGGTTGCCTTGGAGGCTGTCGTTTCTGATTGTCTTGGAGGCTGTCGTTTCTGTTTGTCTTGGAACTGGTTCACCTTCGTTGTTCTTGGTTGGGGTTGTGATTCTGCTGCATGTTGTCATGACATTTTGCATGTGGTCCTTGTCTCCAGGGGGAGGGGCTGTCTACATGCTGGCAGGGTGACTGCTCTGTTCCCCCTTTCTCCCTGCATTTGGGTGTTGCTGTGTTGGCCACTGCTCCTTGTGGTGTTTTGTCCATGCACTTTTTCTACCTTTTCTGCTCTTTCACACATTGTTCCCATACTCCCACCGTTTCGTCTGATGGCTCCGCGCTGTGGCGCGGCAAAGTTTTCCGAAGAAAACTGATGTAGGCGCGCCGAGGAGGGACTTATGTTACCTCGCTGACGTTACGAATGCGGACGACGCCTGGGCGGAGCCGCCTGAAGTTGTCCCCCCGCCGAGCAAGGATGCTGAGCAAAAAATGTCCAGATCCAGTCTCACACCTGAGGATAATTCTACGTTAAGGAATCTACGGCTAGAATCGTCTCTACCGGATACATCGTTACCGAAGGTAAGTAACTCATACATCTGTGTCATAGTGATGTCCACATCACCTACATAGGCACCACCTCAGCCTGCTGACATCAATTATTTTCTTTCTTTCCTTTCCAGTATATATCCGTGATGAGAGCTAGCCTCTTTCACTTTTTGCCAGCCTTTTTTTTTTTGTTTTGTTGACCTCTTTTTGGTGTGTAGTTATTTCCATCATGTCCTAGAAGACTCCTGGTTTCAAATCATGTGACACCTGTCACCACCTCGTGTCTGAGACAAACGACTCAAACTCATGCTCTAACTGACGAGCCATGGCTCTGTAAGATTTGAAGGAGTGGTCCCTAAAGTTGCTTGCGCCCCAGTACTTGGCTCCACGTCACTCTCCTCTGAGGTCTTGTTTGCGGTCCCAGTTGAGAGGAATGCCCGGTCATCGCTCTGGGAGTGCTAAATCTTTGTCCTCCCATCGAAGTCATTGAGCAGGTTAAGTAGTGCAAAAAGAATTAAGCAGTTGAAGCGTGCTTTGACTTATACCTGTCCATCGGCGATGGGATGGAGGACTTGACGTCCTAGGCATCGTTCTTCTGAACCTGTGCCTGGGTTGGCTCGGCGCTTCTCTATCTTTCCAGGAGCTGGAGCGACTCCCCCCACACCCCCCAGCGGAAGAAATGTTATGATGCAACACACCTCATATTTGGGAGGCCTGACCCTGCAGGCCCCAGCAACAATGGATCTGGTGATGGATCTGGCACAACACCGGTCGTGCCTCGGTGACCCTCCCTGGTGCCGCCCGACAGACTCCCAACGCTGCTGGTCCCCTCCTTTGGCACCAGCCCATTCAAATCCCTGACGATCCAGAGCCTGATCAGCACCTACCTGCTCCGATACCAGCACAGACAGAACCCTGACGCTCAAACTGTTATAAAAGATTTGCGAGTCTTTATAGGGACATACGCAATTAGCACATTTCATTCTGACAGTGGCTATGCGTTTAGCTCTAGGGCTTACAAGTAAGCTAAGGGAAGTCTGGGTGTATCATTGCAGTACTCCTCTCCATACCATCCAGATGGAAATTCAATTGTGGAGAGGAAAAACCGAGACTTAAAACAATCTTTGACAGCTAAAGTATTAGGTTCGGGTGGAAATTGGATAAAACATCTGTATGGAGTCCAGAGGACATTAAACAATCCGCAAATAAGCTCTCCGGGGGTGTCATTCCTTATGAGGTTCTATTTGGGACGGGAATGTGGGTACCTGATCTTGATTGTGCAGGCACTTTCATAAACGTTTGGCTGTTTTACAGGTCCTTAACGAAAGCAGGGCACTACAGAGTATGTCCAGATGAAAAGGACCACCACTGGAGAAGTAAAAAGTGTCACAGCAAGACCTGTCTGGATCCCTAAAGTCAGGGATCTGGTCAGAGAAAAACTAGCGGACAAAACCAATTTGGGCTATCACACAAAAAACCTGTACCTGTCCAAGCAGTTGAAGGAACAAGAACTGTACTTCTGCCACATCTTGCCAGTAAAAAGGAGAAAAGATTTGTCTCAATTGACCTAATCAAACTGCACTATGTGGCTGATACTGAATAGTGGGCCACGTGGACTCTGAAGTAACAGAAACCCACCTCTCACAACTATACAAGAAGTTCAAACAAAGACTCATCACGTTTGAAGGGTCACCAGCATGGAATGAGTGACTAAGCAACAATGCAATGGGACTCGTTCCTCTTGAAACTGAAGTTCAAAATGAGAACTCCACTGAAAGACAAATTTCAATTGGACGAAACACGGATGTCAACGTTAACATGCCCCAACAAGCGCAAGCTACAGTTTCCACAAAACCTGCGGAACTACTGAAAATGGTTCAAACTGCATATGGCTTTTCTATTGACTTTGACACCTTCTTGTTAGATCCAAGCGAACCTGAATCAACACCAGCCCAAAGAACTCATTTAAGATTTTGTGAAATTTATTAAAAAGACTTATCTGGTTTCACCTTGGGTTGAACTCTGGGTATCCACAGGAATACTTTTCTTTCTTTTCTGGATAAGCCTAGTAATAGTGTTTAGCATGCTTATTAATGGAACTTCTCTTTGAGAAAGCTCTGCGGCACAAAAAGTGAATGTGATTCTGAAACGGCACCTATCCTCACATCATGAAAAAAAGAGACCTGTCATCAGTGAACATTACAGCAGTTCCTACACCTAATGGTATAGTGTGGAACAAGGTTGAATCAATATATTTGGTCCAACTGAGCTTTTAAAAATACCACAGTTATTTAAAATATCATTGAGTGATATTATTACCTCCAGTACATTTACCGATGATTGAGATGATGAAACTGTAAATAATGTTGTCTGATTTAGAGATCTGCTTTTTCTAATAATGAAATGTTAGAGGACACGTCAGACTTTGAGAAAAGGTATTCCTATCAACATTATGGACCATCACTTTCTGCATAAATCTGCTAACCCTAGAAATGTTTTCACATATCACCAATAGGAACATTGCCGAAACCGCTGATAAGCAGTTAAAAAACAGTTGCACACAAATTCTCATATTTTTCAGGGTTTAAAACGTCAGACCCAGCCTCATATTACTATAAGGTTGCACCTACACCAGCACAGAAAAATATGTTGATGAACACCAAACAGATCTATTCTGCTTCCTTTGTTGCCCAGTAATTTGAACAAGGGTTTGACCTATAGAATGATACCATAGATTTTAAATCGGTCTGGGGTTCTAGAAACTGACAGGTCCAGGGAACAGAGGCACTATTTAGAGCATGTCTTATTCCTCAACAAATAATGTTCTTGAATGAAACAGTTCATTAAACAACTTGTTAGGGTTAGCAAGGGTTAAAGATTTGAATACACCTCGGGTGCCGCACCATCACACACTGAGGATAACATAACTTCTAACCCTGGGCGTAGTTCGCGTAGCCGCACTCAGCGACGCTACGCGAAGACGCACTTGCACTCCGCGAGCTACACGTAGCTCCGCGGACATGCGTAGTAGCTTGCTAGACCCGTTCGCGCGCCGTTTTTCGTCTTCGGGAGCGCGGTGCGCGTGTTCGGGGCGCTGCCTGCATGCTCGCAATAGCTAGCGCGCTAAGTTACTCAATGAGGTTTGTCCCGCCCGCTTGCGTTCCCTTATTTCCGGTTCCGGGTCACAAGTAACGTGTTCGCGTTGTGTTAGACATGTTCGGGAACTCATCTTCTCGTTCGCACTGCCAAAGTGCGTGATCGCGTCAAATATCGCGCGAACTTACCGCGGCGGTCGCGACGGGCAGAGCCAGCTTCGATTTCACACTCTGGCTATGGTTTTGGGCCTACTTTAGCATCTCACTCCTATCTCTTCCATCCTGGTCTTTTCCCTCAGTTTTTCTAACTTTCTTTACTTCTTACCTATTTCTGTCTGTGCCTAGGTTTATATTTCTCATTTTATTTTTACTTTTACCACTTTTTTTGCAACTTTTCTCTTGTTTTATATTACTTCCTTCTTTTATCTTTCTTCTTTCTTCCCCTAACCTTTTTGTCTTCAACTTTCCTTCTCCCCTCCACCCAGAACCATGGTGAAGGGTGCCAGCAGCATCGGCGGCTCAAAGGGCAAGGCGGCTGTGCCTAAAAAAACCCGGCTGCCTTGCGGCAGAATGCGCCCGGCAGGAGTGACGCCCCGCCAACTTTTTGGGGAGGAGGAGGTGGCCGCCCTGGTCTTTTTTATCCAACGTCACCTCCCCTTGACTTTGGCAGCAGGCGGCAGGCCCGGCTCCGGCTACCAGCGCATTGAAGAGCGTCTCCGGCGGTGGGCGAAGGTGCGCCGTGCAGTCTTCCGCTGCTCCGGTATCCGGCGTACCCACCATCAGCTGTCCCACCGCTGGGCCGACATTTTGGACCGGGAGCAGGACCTGTTGGACCTGCTTGGTGTGGAGGTTGTGGGTCTTGGTGAGTGGCTACCCCAAAAATAAAGTGTGTATATATATATATATATATATATATATATATATATATATATATATATATATATATATATATATATATATATATATATATAGTTATATATATATATATATATAGTTATATACATATATATATATATATATATATATATATATATAGTTGTATAAATATTGTTATTGTATCTTTGTAAATATTGGCTGAATAAGTAACGCGATGACTGTTGCCCCTAGTTACATTTGCGATGTATTCCGGTATATCTACTGTCATTGTATGACAGTGTTCTTCTTCTTCACTGGCTCTTGCGTGTTGTTTCAACTTGGCGCTAGCTGTTGCTGTTTATTGATGTGAGATTTTCTTTATTGTTGAGAACTGAAGTTAGTTAATGCTATTAATAGAGTCTTGTCCTTCCTTTGTCCGTCAGTGAAATAGCGGTGGATGGATAATTGTACGTTGTTTGCATATTGTAGCATTTTTTTCACGGCCTTCTCTTCTGCATGAATCGAATCCTTTTCTTGCAAAGAATGCTAACGTTACTTTGTTCTTCTTACCTCAGCCAGGGCCGGCTCTAGGGGGCATGTGCAAGCTGTGCAACTGCACAGGGGCACCAAACTTCAGGGGCCACCGCACCAATAGATATCCTTAATTTAATAATACTCTAAGGATGGATACATATTTGCGTTGCGGCCCCTGGCATGGATTTGTTGCCTCCGGCTCTGTTCCACTGTAGCAGTGTTATTTGCAATGATGTCTATGTTTCACAGCACTCAATGTTTTTCTCTTTGTTTATTATTTTAATTTTTACATGAACCACAGAACCCAGGGGCAAGCAGAATACAGGGACCGAGTCGGCGGGTGAACCACCAGTTACACAGAGCTCCTCTACTGAGGATCCTGCTGCTGTCCCCAGTAAGTCCAACAGTGCTTGTTTTTTCCTCTGTAATGTGTCTGCAGTGCTTTGGCAATTGACAGCAACCAAGTATGCATCCAGAACGATGTTTGTCTAGTATTTTTGTAAACGTTAGTATACCACTACTAGTCTTGTGGGTATTCTTCTATCTCCTATGGAGTTATATACATATTACACAACTATGTAACTATGCACACGAAAATTGGATGTTGTTGGTACTGATAGGCAGGTTGGACCTTACTTACACCTCAGTCACAGAACTCTGAGGAACGCACAATTCACTGAACGTCAGCCTATATGGCCTGAGTCATTGGTCAATTATTCAATTCACACTCCTGAACCCCAATACCAAGATGCCGAATGCTTTTAGGACACAAACCGTTACCTAAGAAACCCCCTTTTGCTCACTCACTCGTGTGAGTCTCTAAGACAACAGACACTGAAAATAAACTTCAGAGTCAAAGTGGTCATTCAAAAGCTTTATTTTGTTAGAAGTAAGTAAGTAACATCAATGTTTTTAAGTTGTTCCGTCAAATACGTTGAAGGGCCCACCAGAAAAAATCCAGAGTTAAAACAGGCATAATAAAGTAATCAACATTTGTACAGCTACTAGTGCACAATAGGGAAATGTGGCAACTATCGGAGACCTCTCACCAACGTATACTGGTCAGATATTCCTCTTTTTTTGTAAGCTATGGAAATGTCCGCTTCGTAGAAGGCAATCTTCTCACCTGCCGAAAAATAATGACAAAAGTGGTGCACGTTAGACAGTATGAAATACATTTATGCCAGTTTTATGCAGCCATGCTAAAAAGAAGTTGTAACCTGTAAGCAAACTCTATTCCACAATCCACATAGAAAACTTAAATACGGGCCCTTTTACTTTCCCACCTCTTCAGGTGTATGCATTGAACAATGATGTGTTGCCCCAGAGCGTCTTCTCGTACTGCGCAACAAGCTGCGAGTTAACATGCGCAAAACTGGATACATTGATGTACAAAGGTTACATAGTTCACTTCCAATTTCCAAGGACTAGAGTAGCAGGACAGATGAGATGAGCTTGGGTACCATACCATAACAATGAATGCTAATATGTGTAGTGACTCTGCTGTACTATGCAATGTGGACTCATACTGATTACGTACGTTGTACTTAACTGTTTTGAAGAACTCCATTCTTGGTGAACAAGTACAAAGGGGGCTGTGCATCCATCTAAAAAGGTGTACTTATTTTTATAGGTGCAGAACCCTTACCATCGACCAGTGCCGACGGGGACAGCGGCGCAGCTTCAGCGATCCCGGCGGGGACAGGAGGAACAGAGGCACCTACACCAGCAGCAGTGGGGGGGGAGCCAACAGCGGCGGGCGATGGTAAGTTACATTCAATAGTGATCTGCATTACTTGGTGGGAGGGGAAAACTTTCTCACTGTACTCTACTGGAAAATATATGATGTTACCTTTACTTGTCATTAGCATGCTAAGCATTACCACTACAGTAATGCAAGTGGCTGATAGCAGTTGGATGCATGGGTTGTTGTTAAAGCATGTAAAGGGGAAAACACAGCTGCCAGCGTGGTTGGGAGACACACCCAATACCGGTGGTTAGTGGATAGTCTCAGCAGCAGCGGTGTTTTGGGCAAACCCAAAGGCAAGGGAAGGAGGGGACGACTGGGTGCATGGGTCGTTGCTGGTGAAACACAAACCAAATAAGGTTTGTTGCGCGGTATAAAGTATTATAGTCTTTACTAGACATGTGCTACTAGCTGCCCCCTGTTAATTAATGTTACTTTGAGAGTGTTCCCGCCTTCCCGGAATCAGAGTATATAATACAAAAGGAGATATGAAAAAGACAGGTGTTCGTTCTAATGTGTGTGACCGTTGAAGTACACCCATGCTAATAGGGCAGGCATAATGCCGTGCCAAAAAGTCCAAAAAATTAATAGAGGCTGTAGAATGTTCAAGATAGACGCAACACAATTTCTGGTACTCAGCTTGCTTGCTAGTGCTACTGTGCCGCCCACTATGTGTTGAATCAATGTTGTGTTCTTGATTTGCGGGGAGTTTGGATTACAACAATTCTGTTTCTTTCTTTATAGTTACTCCTTCCCAAAAACCAACAAGGAAGGAGTTGGCAGTCCGGGCCCGGCAGCGGAAACTGCAGGCAATTGTAGAGGCCTACCGCCGGCTGGTGGATCAGGCCGAGGAGGAGGAGGAGGAGGCGGCGGCAGCAGCTGCTGCCTCTTCCAATGCCCCGGGCCCCAAGCCTGCAGGACTACGTCGCCGTGGTCAGGCAGCCGCCCGCCGCCGCATTGTTACATCTTCGGCGGCCCCCCCCACAACAACAACAACATGCATGCAAGTGTAGGTGCCGTGATTTCAAAGCAAAGATTCTCCGCCGGGTAGCGAAGTTGGAGGAGGAGCGGAAGAAGCTGGAGGACGGTCTAGAGGAGCGTGTGATGATAATGGTGGACAAACACCTGAAAGCCCGCCGGCTTTGAAATGGACCCTGTTTTTTGCCCCTTTTTTAATCCTTTTGTTGGTGGGTGGGATGTGGGAGTTGGGGTGTACATTTGGGTTGAAATTTGGTTGGGGTTAGGGGAGGGTAGGGACAGCTCTGGGTCAGGGGGTTACATTTGTTATATATTTTATTTTTCTATTATCATTATGAAAATATAAAAATAAAACAAAGATATTTTCACAAGAAAACATTTGAAGTTCATTTGTGTTTGTTGGGGGGGTGGAGGGGGGACTGTTTCACCAAATAATGTACATTGTGCAACATGAACATGAACTACGAACGATAAATTAAGTACTGACTGCACCTGTAGTAGTAGGGTCACAAGTGCATAAATAATTTATATTATTAAATAACATGGGAAAATTGCCCATCACGTGAGTCTGAAGTTACTACTAGTATACTTTAATTCCATGCACATTTGCTCAGAGTCGGCTAAACAATCCTATGCAATGCATTGCATCATTCCTTTAATATACCTGTCCTAGTTGTCAGGGAAGAGGAGCTCGTCCTCAAACTCTGTGCGTTCAGACAGAAGTAGGTCATGTAACCCAGTAGTGAGGACGTCTTCTTCACACTCGCTTTCTTCATCCGGCGGTGATTCACGTACTTGATAGTCTGGTGGTATGAAGCGTTGATTCATTTTTATCATTGTCAGCCGCTCCACGCTTTTGGGGGAGAGACTAGTCCTTTTCGATGTGACAATGGCACCAGCAGCACTGAAAACCCGCTCAGAGGAGACACTGGCTACAGGACAAGCCAGATACTTTATCGCCAGCCTGCTCAGCACTGGCCACTGTCTCCTTCTTTCATACCAATAGACCAATGGGCTTTGCTCTATGAACACCTCTATCTGAAAGAAACAGGTTAGTATTAGATTCCTTACCTTAGAATATCCCCAGGCGTCAGTCTGGATCCGGAAACTTTTGCGTAGCAGTACCCCTGCGCGTCGGTAGGCGTCGTCTGCAGGCGTCCCCTGCGGCTCCGCGTCGTCGGCGTCGTGCGCCGTGATGACGTCGCTGGAGTATATAGACGCCGCCTCCGCGCGCTGACGTCAGTTCTTCTTTTTTCCGCGCCAGTTAGCGCAGATCCGAAGAGCAGTACTCCGGTCTTTTGACCAAGTGTTTGTAAAACTTAATCTTTCTACGGTGCCGGTAGGATGCCTGGGTTTAAGAGCTGCGACGAGTGCGACCGCATGATGTCGGTCACCGACCACCATCGACTCTGCCTCCGGTGTCTGGGCGCGGACCACGACGTGGAGTCCTGCGTCGACTGTCGGGCCTTGACTGGAAAAGCTAGGCGGGAGCGGTCCCGCAAGCTTCTCGAGCTCCGGGTGTCGGCCCCGCGTCGAGAGCGGTCCCGGTCCGGTCGGAGGTCGATGGAGCGGTCGAGGGAACGATCGCGGAGCCGCCATGGGCGCTCCGGGAGTCGCCACCATTCCTCCGGCTCGTCAGGTAAGCACAAGAAGTCGGGGCGTCGCCATCGCACCCCCGACTCCCCCCGACGCCCGCGTACTGCGGCCGGGGGCTCGGTTGACCCCACCCCCGCGGCCCCGCGTGGGTCGCCGACGCCGTCTACCCCATACCCGTCGGTCCCTGGGGAAGGCGCGTCGCGTGAGGAGATCGAGGCCTTCCTCATTGCTATGAGGGCGAGGTCTTCTCCGGCGGGGCCTTCGGCGCCTGCGGGCCCGAGCGGTTCGGGTGCTCCTGCCCCGGCGCCGCCGGCGGCTCCGGCCCCGGCGCCGCTGGTTCCCCCTGGTTCGTCGCCGGCTGGTCTCCCGGCCTCTCCGGCGTCGGTTCCTGTGGGCCAACCCGTGGTACCGCCCCCGCGTGGTGCAGCGACTCCGCCGTCGGCTCCGGCCGGCGTCGGGTCCCCGGCGCCGACGCCGCGCGGCGCCACCCCCCTTTCCTCCCCGACTCCGGACGCGGAGTCGGACCGGCGTCGGCCGACGCCGGATTCGACGCCGATGGGGCCCGTTGACCCCGACGTCTATATCGTCGACCCAGAATATGGGTATGATGACGATGAGTATGGAGAGGGTTGGGAGGGGTCTGAGGACCCTCTATCCCGTGCCTGCCAGTATGATGTGGACTGGGTAGGTGATCTGGGTGATGCCAGTGGCCTGGACGAGTCGCCCAACCCTGGGTTTGTCTCTCCGTCCCCTGTGGCGTCTGAGGCAGGTGCTGCCTATTCGGTGGTCCTGATGAGGGCTGCCAAGGCCTTGCACCTTGAGCTCCCCGTCGCGAAGGTCAAGCCGAACATTCTGACCGAAGTGTTTAAACCGCAGTCATGCCCCCAGGAGCCTCTGCTGCCGTTTAATGAGGCCCTGTCGGATGTCCTTTTGGGCACCTGGTCCAGGCCCGCTTCTGGTGCGCCGGTTGACCGGAATGTCGCGAGGCGTCACCGTCCATGCTCGGACGACCCTGCCTTTTTGTCCACCCATCCCTCCCCGGAGAGTCTGGTGATCCAGGCCTCCACTTCGCAGTCCGCATTTCCGTCGGCTCCGCCCGATAGGGAATCAAAGCGGTATGACCAGTTTGGTAAAAAGGTCTTTTCCTCTTTGAGCGCTGGACTGCGGTCTTGTAATACCGCGTGCCTCTTGGGCCGCTACACCCACTCCCTGTGGGATACGGTCGAGGAGTGTCTGCCGCAGTGTCCCCAGGAGGTGCGGGACAAGCTCACACGGGCCTTAGTTGAAGGCCGGGATGCGGCGCGGTACTCGATCCGTTGTGGTCTCGACACGACCGACTCACTGGGACGGGCGATGTCCACAACGGTGGCGATTCGTCACCATGCTTGGCTGAGATCTGCCAACTTCTCGCCAGACGTCCAAAATTCACTCATGGACATGCCATTTGATGGCAGTCGCCTGTTTGGTGACAAAGCGGACCACGCGCTGGAGCGCTTCAAGGACTCCAGGGTCACGGCCAAGTCCTTGGGTCTTTCGACCCAGCGCCAGCAGACGGGTTCGTTTCGGCCCTTTCGTGGCCAAGGGAGGGGAGGTCCCACACGTGCTGCCAGCCACGCGACGCAGAACGCTCCCCAGCGCGGTGGCGGCCGTGGTTTCCGCCGTGGTGGCGGTAGAGGCCAGCGGCGTGGTCAGTCCACGCCTCCCTCCGCTGCTGCATCCAAGCCTTCCTAGTCCGAGCTTTCGGACTCACGTGACGCCAGTGGGTGGCAGGGTTCGCCATCACCACTCCCGCTGGCGCGCGATAACATCGGACAGGTGGGTGCTGCAGCTTGTCCGAAGGGGCTATGCCCTCCCCTTCGAGTCCACTCCTCCAGCCATGCCACCGCAGAACCACCGTGTGTCGGGGGACCACTTGACGCTTCTGCAGGAGGAAGTTACGGCCCTCTTGGCCAAGGGGGCCATCGAGCGCGTTCCTGGGCCAGAAGTAGGGTGTGGTTGCTACTCCCACTACTTTCTGGTACCCAAGAAGGACAAGGGAGGCCTGCGTCCTATCTTGGATCTACGGAACGTCAACGGCTTCCTCCGGAAGGAGAAGTTCAAGATGTTGACTTTGGCTCAGGTCTTGGCTGCTCTAGACCCACAAGACTGGATGGTAGCGTTGGACTTGCAGGATGCGTATTTTCACATCCCCGTCCTGCCGGCCCACCGGCGTTACCTGCGGTTCACGGTAGGCCACGAGCACTTTCAGTTTATCGTGCTCCCTTTCGGCCTTACCAGCGCCCCACGGGTGTTCACGAAACTGATGGCGGTGGTCGCAGCTCATCTGCGCCGGTTAGGGGTTTCAGTCTTCCCCTACCTCGACGACTGGCTGTTGAAGGCGGGCTCGCCCCAGACAGTCGTCCACCACCTTCAGATGACGGCAGACCTCCTGCACGAGCTGGGGTTTTCCATCAATGTGCCGAAATCGCACCTGTGTCCCTCTCAAAAGCTCCTTTTCATCGGAGCGGTTCTCGACTCGGCGCAGTTTCGGGTTTATCCTCCGGAACGGCGGGTCCGGGATATTCAGGCTCTGATTCCCATCTTTCAGCCGTTGTCCCGGGTTTCGGTCAGGTTGACGCTGCGGCTTCTGGGGCTGATGGCCTCCTGCATCCTTCTGGTGCATCACGCCAGATGGCGGATGCGGGCTCTGCAGTGGGACCTGAAGTTTCAGTGGGCCCAGCATCAGGGCAACCTATCCGACCATGTCCTGATCTCGGAGGGCGCTGCGAGACAGTTGCAGTGGTGGCTTACGGACCGCGATTGGGTCAGGGGCAGATCCCTCTCCCTTCCCCAACCGGAGCACGTGGTTGTGACGGACGCGTCCCTCCAAGGCTGGGGTGGCCACTTGGGAGAGGCGGAGATCAGAGGCCTCTGGTCTCCGGCGGAGTCCCGGCTCCATATCAACATGTTGGAGCTGCGGGCGATTCGCCTAGCACTGAAGGCATTCCTCCCCTTTGTCAACGGGAGTGTAGTGCAGGTGTTCACGGACAACACCACCGCCATGTGGTACTGCAACAAACAGGGCGGTGTGGGGTCGTGGACCCTTTGCCAGGAGGCTCTGCGCCTCTGGCAATGGCTGGAACGTCAGGGCGTGACTCTGACGGTTCAACACCTGGCAGGTTCTCTGAACGCCAGGGCGGACGAACTCAGCCGTCGGTGCTCGGTGGATCACGAATGGCGTCTGAACTCGGATGTGGCGAGAGGCCTCTTTCAGCAATGGGGAGAGCCTTGGTTAGATCTATTCGCCACAGAAGAGAACGCGCAATGTCATCAGTTCTGCGCGTTGGAGTTTCCAAGACGGCACTCGCTCGGCGACGCCTTTCGGCGCGAGTGGAGTTGCGGTCTGTTGTACGCCTTTCCGCCTATACCACTTCTGCCCAGAGTGCTGAAGAAGATCAGGCGCGACCGGGCCCAAGTTATCCTTGTGGCTCCGGACTGGGCTCGAAGGTACTGGTATCCCGAGCTACTCAGCATGACAGTCGGTCCCTCGATCCGCCTGCCCCTTCAGGAGGACCTTCTGTCGCAGCAGCAGGGGACGGTCCTCCACCCGAACCTGTCCAGTCTCCACCTCCATGCGTGGAGATTGAGCGGCGACAGTTGAGGCCATTTGACTTGCCTCCTGAAGTCTGTGATGTCATTCTGGCAGCCAGGCGTCCCTCCACAAAGTCGGTATACGCCTGTCGGTGGAACAGATTTGTGGCATGGTGCACAGCAAAGGCTGTGGATCCCCTTTCTGCCCCTCTGTCTGAGGTTCTCCTCTTCCTCCTTTCCCTTGCCCAGCAGGGCTCTGCTCTGGGCACTATCAAGGGCTATCTTTCTGCCCTTTCCGCCTTCTTGAGGCTACCTGATCAGCCATCTTTGTTCAAGTCCCCTATTGTGTTACGATTCTTGAAGGGCATCACGCACATGTATCCTCCAACTCCGTTCGTGATGCCTCAGTGGGACTTGAACCTGGTTTTGACTTTCCTGATGTGCGCTCCCTTTGAGCCCCTTCATTCCTGTCCTCTCCGTCTTCTCACCTTAAAGACGGCCTTCCTGGTGGCCATCACCTCTGCCAGGAGAGTGAGTGAGCTCCAGGCTCTTTCTGTTCAATCTCCTTTCTTGTCTGTTCATCCTGATAAGGTGGTTCTTCGGACTAGACCTTCTTTCCTGCCCAAGGTAGTCTCTGCTTTTCACATTGGGCAGTCCATCACCTTGCCCTCCTTCTTCCCGCCTCCGCATCCTTCGAAGGATGAAGAGCGGCTCCATCGTCTGGACCCAAAACGTGCGCTTTCATTCTATATGGATCGCACACGCCAGTTCCGGGTGGATGACCAACTGTTTGTTGGCTACGTGGGTGAGAAGAAGGGAAGGGCGGTACAGAAACGGACCATCTCTCGGTGGGTCGTCCTGTGCATCAAAGCATGCTACTCTTTGGCTCGGAAGGAGCCTCCTGTTGGGCTGAGGGCCCATTCCACTCGGGCCACGGCGGCTACTACTGCCCTGGGCCGGGGAGTCCCTTTGCAGGACATTTGCCAGGCGGCCACGTGGGCCTCGCTGCACACCTTTGCGAGGCACTGCTGCCTGGACAGTCAAGTCCGGAGGGATGGCTTCTTTGGCCGTTCGGTCCTCCAGGACTTTCTGGTGTAGGTTGTATTGGTTCGCAGACCCACCACCGGGGTTGGTATTGCTGGGGTATCTATTCTAAGGTAAGGAATCTAATACTAACCTGTTTCTTTCAGATGAACAAGTTACTTACCTTCGGTAACGATATATCTGTAAGAAACAGTAGTTAGTATTAGATTCCTTACCGCCCCTCCCATCCTCCCCGTTCTGCGAACTGATACCTAGGGTTAAGGACATCCCTTTCAGGGCCCTAGTTTTCAAATGGCACCAGTGTTGGTTCTCACATGGCTCTGCGTGTTCTGGCGCGGAAAAGCTGTGTGCAAAGAACTGACGTCAGCGCGCGGAGGCGGCGTCTATATACTCCAGCGACGTCATCACGGCGCACGACGCCGACGACGCGGAGCCGCAGGGGACGCCTGCAGACGACGCCTACCGACGCGCAGGGGTACTGCTACGCAAAAGTTTCCGGATCCAGACTGACGCCTGGGGATATTCTAAGGTAAGGAATCTAATACTAACTACTGTTTCTTACAGATATATCGTTACCGAAGGTAAGTAACTTGTTCGTTGTGTCATCCAGATAGGCCTGAACCATCCGCTCAATGTTCATTGGTGCTCGGCTTTGCTGGTCCTCTTTTCCCTTTGCAACAGCAACGGACTTACCCATCCCTTTCTGTAGAAAAAAAGCAGTTATGCTTTTGGTTGGGTCTGCTGAATCAGATCGTGTAGGTGCTGCTTTTGGTACTGTTGGTGCCTGCTGGGAAGCAGACGCACTGCTCTCACGCTGTGAAGAACTTGCGTCAGGAGTACTTGGACTGGCCTGGGCTGGCAGTGGCAGGCCTTTAAGTAACAGCCGTTCAGTTTCTAACTCATTAGCTTCCGCAGCTATGGAAGTTTTGTACTTGTCAACATCCTCATCTGAAAATGGAATTACTTCGTTACTGCTGACAAATAATTTGTACCGTGGATCCAAGATTGTTGCAGTTATGTAATGTTCACCTGACACAATATTGTTGAGCCTTACATTTTCACACAAGCGGTTGACTAAGCCCTTGGCTAAGGTATATGCATCAACTTTTTGTTCGTCACCTTCGTATGTTTCACAGACCTCCTTCACCTGTTGCTCAAGCATGTACAACAATGGGATGGCTTGGCCCATAGTACAGTCCTCCCTGCTAACTGCACGTGTGAAGACCTCAAAGGGTTGTAGCATCTCTGTGATGCATTTAATGAGGTCCCACTGCCACATCTCAATGGTCAGGGCTTTAAGATTAACAGTAGGATCCCCTAATCTTCTTGACATGACATAAGCATTCAGTGGGATGTACTGCTCAAAGAGACGCTCAAGCATGAAATAAGTTGAGTTCCAACGTGTTGGGACCTCCTGGATCAGTGCTTTGACTGGCAACCTATGCTCTTGCTGAATGACCCGTAGCAGCTTCCGTCCTTTGAAAGAATGGTTAAAGTGCGTGCATATTCTTCTGCAGATGGCCATTATGTTGCTGACTTTGGCTTCATTTTTCAGAAAGTCTTGCACGACTAAGTTTATGCAGTGTGCCAAACAGGGTACCCTGAAATAATGTCCTTCTCTCATTGCCTTCACTACATTACTGCCATTGTCGGTGGAAACAAAACCAATCTTAAGGCCTCTTGGTTTCAGCCATTCAAAGACCTTGTCGTTAAAGTCAGACAAAATGTTTTCAGCAGTATGACTTTTGTCCATACCAAACATGGCTATAGTTGCATGTCTGCGCGTATCATTAAAAATTCCAGCAACGTCACGGAGGCCTGAAGTTAACTTGTCTTTAACACCTGCAAAAGAGATCCAGTGTGCGGTGATGCACATGAAATCTGTAGCATCGCAACTGCTCCACATGTCTGTTGTCAGGTGGATACAATGGACAACACTCTGTTGTAAGGCTTTCCCAATCAATTCCAGCACATCGTGGTGTAGTGCTGGAACAGCCACTCGGGCAAAATAGTAGCGACTGGGAACGTTCCATTTTGGGCAGAGGGTTGCCACTAATTCCAGAAATCCAACAGCCTCAACAAATGAAAATGGGAGAAGGTCCAGTGCTAACATTTTCGCAAGTTTGGCATTGTATAAACGTGCTACTGGGTGGTTCCGCTCGTACTTTCCCTCCTGCCTTAACATGCTAGGAATGGTAAGCTGCTTTGCATGTCTTTGAGTTGTGCTAGACGGACCACCTTGCATCGCAGACTTTGCACTCCTTGGTGTTTCCAGCTGACTCTGGTGCCACTGAGAAGTTGCAGATGCGGAGGATGTGGACTTTACCACTCCAGTGCTGGCGACAGGGGTCGATTGTGTACCACTCCTAGATAGAAGGTCATCGTCTCCCTCTTCTTCTACCTCCTGGTCAACCATGAGTGGACCTTGTACCACTGTATCCCCACCAACACGAGTGCTAACATTTTTTAAGCTTGCAAGGTGGTTCTCCCACCTGATCACGTGTGTTTTTTTCAAATGGGTCGTTTGGCCTCCAGTCCCATAGTTTGTACCAAGCTTACCACGACTAACATTGACATGACAAATGGTGCATACAGCAATGTTCTCCTGAACTGGGTGAACCGTAAAGAAGTCCCACACTGGGGAGGTAAACTTTTGTCTCCTGCCATAGGAAGAGGAGGACCCACTGCCAATGCCGGATGGACTGGAGGATTGTGGAATTTCACTATGGGACAGCTCAGTCCTAGTACTGCCACTACCTCCTTCTGTTGAAGTGGCGCTTCTGCTGGATGTCGGATGCTGCCGGGCCTTCGCTGTTGAAA
Source organism: Lissotriton helveticus (assembly GCF_964261635.1). Taxonomy (NCBI): domain Eukaryota; kingdom Metazoa; phylum Chordata; class Amphibia; order Caudata; family Salamandridae; genus Lissotriton; species Lissotriton helveticus. The sequence goes on from NC_136073.1 coordinate 373,194,265, forward strand.
AAATTGGAGCTGGTGTTACTGTGGGTGTTGAGTGTGTAGGAGTTATGCGTGGTACCTGCTCATCAGTCATTGCAGCATTTCTGGATAGGGTGAAAATGTTGGTCTCTACATCCTCTGCACCAGGAATAACGCTTGTGATGATGACAGTGTCAGACCCGTCTTTATCACCAGCAGTATCCTGCTCACCTACATCGACCTCCATAAGTTCAAGCCTGCCTGGAAACTTCCTTTTTCCTAGCATGGTCTTCTTGGGATGTCTCTCCTTTGAATGCGCAGATAGTTGTGGCTGCCAATCCGTATCAAGGTCATCGGAAGGGATGCTTTGCGAAGAACTCGATGCACTAACCCTCCTTTCCCTTGGTGAATTCAAAGGAAATAGATCACCTACAGAAGTGGCTTCCTCTTCTTCTTGCTCGGAAGGAGGCTCTACTTCCTGAACTGCCCCGACTTCGGGAGGAACAACTACTACTATTTGGTGCGGAGATGGTGGTGGTTGTTCTTGAGGAAGTACTATTGCGGGCTGGGGTTTTTCAACAACAACTGTTGCGGGCGGTGGTTGTGGTTGTTCAACAACTGTTGCGGGAAGTGGTTGTGGTTGTGGGTGAACAACTCCTATTGCGGGCGGTGGTTGTGGTTGTTGAACATCTACTGCTGGCGGTGGTTGTTGAGCACTTCCATCTTGCGTGGATTGTGTACTACTTTGAGACAGCGATAAGTTTAGTTCTGGCTCAGTATCACTGCTCGCAAGCAGAAGGCTGGCTACCTCTTCGACCCTCATCATGTGCTTGGCCCTGGGATGCTGGCTTGCCCCCACTAATGCAGATGTGCTGGTCCCAGCTTGCACCCCAGACCCCGCTGCTGCAGGCGTACCTTTTGGGGTGCCAAAAAAGGTTTTGGGGTCCATACCAGACTTAAGTGACACTTCCTTCTGCTGTTCCTTCTTCGCAGCAACTTTCTTTGTGGTGGAGGACCTGGTAGCTTTCTTAGGGCCCATCTTCTTCTGATGTCAGTCAGCTCACAGCAGCACAAATTGCAGAGATGTCTGGTCAGATGAGTCACACACCACACGTGGCGTACAACTGAAGGACGTCCGTCTGGCAGTAGAACGAGCGATGGATGAAAAAACAACCAGCACCTCCTCAGTCTTTTTTGTGCACCTACAAGTAAAGAAGGCAGAACAACATCAGTCAAACAAGCAGTAAGGCAACATGAACAATTGAAAGACACACAGGTCAATGTATAAAAGACAAAACAGAAGACTAATAATACCAGTCCAGCAGCACCACAGCTCAAAGGCCACATGAAGTCCAGAAAGAACCAATAAAGTCAAGCAGGCCTATAGATACCAATATGGACAGAAAAACGAGGATGCCTGCTGCACATGACATGACAGGTTAATGTGCAAGGAATAAATAGCCCATGGCTAAGACAGAGGTTGTAAACCTAACACCGCAAAAACACATACAAAGAAACCCCTGCCCAGGCTCCCAAAACAACAACCAAATGACAAATTCTGTTTTTTTGGGTGCACAAGAAAGACCTGCAACATTTTTGAGAAACTTTTATGCAACTCGGGACATATTGTCCGCGAGAATGCTAAATCGGCATGTTCGGCAGCGCGAACGGAATAAAAAGTCGTGTTCGCGTTCCCGAGCAAGTACATTGAGTGCGCGAACAAGACAAAAAATGTAAGTTCACGTGCTCACACTGTGCGAAGTTACCAAAACTACCCAAGCTGTATTCCTAGGGTTACCTAATGGCAGAAATTGACAGAGTATTTAAAGTTTAAACACACCCAAAACCAGAAATACCCCACACATAAAAATAAGATTTTCTATATCAATCCAAGACATCCATGATTTTCACATTAAGGGTACACCACAAAAACAGTTGATTAACTTTCATGACCCTACTATGAGTAGTACCTATGGCCTACTGCCAGAGTAGGCCACAAGGTTGGAGGCCTATGCCTATGGCAAAAGCACAAAGGAAGGACACACAAAATGGCCGCCGACATAGGGCCTGGCCACCAACAACAACATGGCAAAATCACAAAGGATGTATACACAAAATGGCCTCCACCACATGGCCTGGCCACCAACAACAACATGGCAAAATAAATCACAAAGGAAGCATACACAAAAAGATCACCACCATAGGGCCTGGCCACCAACAACAACATGGACAACTTTACAAAATGGCCTCCACCACATGGCCTGGCCACCAACAACAACATGGCAAAATAAATCACAAAGGAAGCATACACAAAATGGCCGCCACCACATGGCCTGGCCACCAACAACAACATGGTAAAATCACAAAGGATGTATACACAAAATGGCCTCCACCACATGGCCTGGCCACCAACAACAACATGGCAAAATAAATCACAAAGGAAGCATACACAAAAAGATCACCACCATAGGGCCTGGCCACCAACAACAACATGGACAACTTTACAAAATGGCCTCCACCACATGGCCTGGCCACCAACAACAACATGGCAAAATAAATCACAAAGGAAGCATACACAAAATGGCCGCCACCACATGGCCTGGCCACCAACAACAACATGGCAAAATCACAAAGGATGTATACACAAAATGGCCTCCACCACATGGCCTGGCCACCAACAACAACATGGCAAAATAAATCACAAAGGAAGCATACACAAAAAGATCACCACCATAGGGCCTGGCCACCAACAACAACATGGACAACTTTACAAAATGGCCTCCACCACATGGCCTGGCCACCAACAACAACATGGCAAAATAAATCACAAAGGAAGCATACACAAAATGGCCGCCACCACATGGCCTGGCCACCAACAACAACATGACAAGAAAGAGAAGACAGACAATAATGCCTATGGCAAAGGGACAATGCTTTGCTTCAGAAAATGGACACACCACACCACCGCCCAAATTGGTCACCCCACCCCAAAAAAAAAAAAAAAATTACATAGAGGACAGAAAATGGAAGTGGTCCATGCTCCAAAAAGAGAAAACTACAACCAAAATGACAACATAACATAAATGAGGACTTTTTAGGTGCACAAGAAACACCTGCAACATTTTTGAGAAACTTTTATGCAACTCGGGACATATTGTCCGCGAGAATGCTAAATCGGCATGTTCGGCAGCGCGAACGGAATAAAAAGTCGTGTTCGCGTTCCCGAGCAAGTACATTGAGTGCGCGAACAAGACAAAAAATGTAAGTTCACGTGCTCACACTGTGCGAAGTTACCAAAACTACCCAAGCTGTATTCCTAGGGTTACCTAATGGCAGAAATTGACAGAGTATTTAAAGTTTAAACACACCCAAAACCAGAAATACCCCACACATAAAAATAAGATTTTCTATATCAATCCAAGCCATCCATGATTTTCACATTAAGGGTACACCACAAAAACAGTTGATTAACTTTCATGACCCTATGAGTAGTACCTATGGCCTACTGCCAGAGTAGGCCACAAGGTTGGAGGCCTATGGCAAGAGCAAAGTGGCTGGAAACATTAAATGGCCGCCAACACATGGCCAGGCCAACCACAGAAAGTTAATACAATGAACTCATGCATGCCTACACACTAACTACATGGGGTACTAGGGTCAGATATTGGCTTAAAAATTAGAAACATTTTAAATTCCACAAAATGCAATGTTAGAAAAAAATTACAATTTGGGACCTCATGAAAGTACAGGCCTACATCAATAATTTCATTCCAGGATTGAATACTGTAGTTAAAAAAAAAAATCAAATCAAACAAGCACAAGTCTACATCACTCATACATTACACAAACTTACTTGAAAAAGAGAATTCCAATTCAAAAAGTCCTCATTAAATCCAAGGTAAATCAGTAATGCAGCCAACACAGACAGAAAGTGATCCTTCCAGCTCAAAATCCAAAGGAAAGTGAGCACCACATGGACAAAGCACTGGGAGGAGCCTGGTGGACAGGAACAGGAAGTTGTAAACTCAAGAGCCCTTCCTCCTTACTCTGCAAAACAAGAGTAGAAACAAAAAGAGGGGTCCTTCCCCCCTAAAAATAAAGCCAAAGGTACAACTTTAAGGTTTTTTGCTTTTTTTTCCTAACCAAAATGGTAATTTATTATGGTTTTAACATGCTCGCGAGTTATTCTGTGCAAGAATGCAGTTTCTGCGTGTTCGGCAACTCGATCTTACCAAAAAGCATCCTCGCGCATCCTTATGACGCTATCTCGCATCAAAATGACGTTATCGCGTTCGCACAGTCGCACGGGACTGTGCGAGAGTGTTTCCAAACATGGTGGCACAAGCGACCAGGAAAAAACGAACGCAGAACGAAGGTAAGCCATTGCCGCGCACGCGATAATGTTATTCAGCGCGCGAGAACTACGCTACGCACCGGATCGCGGAGTTATCGACAGCTACGCGTTCTCCGCGGAACGCGGAGCTGCCGAAACTCCGCAAGCTCCGCGAACGGAGCGTAGTTCTTCGCCCAGGGTTAATAACTTCACAAAAACAGGTTGCAGTAGATGACATTTTGCCAAGCAATAGATCAGAACCCGATTAGAAGGAATGGTTGGTTTTGCCCATAGACACCAATAACTGTCAAAAAAGATTCTTGAGTAAAACTAAAGGATTTTGAATTAATAGGCCAGAACCACTTTATGTCCAAAAACAACACACAGGGATAGTGACATCATACAGTGTTGGGAAGCTAAGCCTTGATTGGCTACAAACCTCAACACAATCACACAGGTGAAACAACAATTATCCTTACTTTCAGGGGATGTGGACCTAAGGGACTTTTTGTTCGGTCCTAGGAAGCCACGTCACAAACGTTTCTATTACGCTTTCTACAATGAGATTTGGAAAATATCACAAGAGGCTGCGGAAAAATTATGAGAAATATATTGTATCAACCTAGATAAAGCTCTAGCAGTGGTCAACAATGGGTTAACGACACCAACGTCGAGAATGTATTCACTGGACAACATTGTACAAGAATAAGATTTGTCCATATTACAGCATGGGCAATCTCAATTGCGTTCTATGATGTTGTTAAGCTGATCTGAAAGAAACCGTTAGTTATTGATTCCTTACCTTAGAATTACCCCCAGGCGTTAGACTGGATCGGAAAGTTTTTCATCATCTGAAAGAAACAGGTTAGTATTAGATTCCTTACCTTAGAATATCCCCAGGCGTAAGACTGGATCTGGAAATTTTTGCGTAGCAGTACCCTTGCGCGTCAGTAGGCAACGTCTGCGGCTCCGCGTCCGTCGTCGGCGTCATGGGTGCCGTGATGACGTCGTCAGAGTACTTAGACGCCGCCTCCGCGCGCTGGCGTCAGTTCTTCTTTTTTCCTCACCAGCAGCGCAGATCCGGAAAAAGCGGTACCTTAGTCATTTTTTTACTAAAACTTTTACGATCCTTTTTGATAATTTTTCGAGTCTTCGACTCCGAACGGTGCCGATAGGGATGCCAGGTTTTAAGCCTTGTAAGGATTGCGACCGACTGATGTCGGTCACCGACCCGCACCGTCGGTGTCTCCACTGTCTCGGCGTCGACCATGACGACAAGACCTGCTCCGACTGCCGGTCCCTGACTTCGAAAGCTAGGCTGGAGCGGTCCCGCAAGCGACTCGAGCTCCGGCAGTCGGCCCCGCGCAGCGAAAGTTCCCGGTCCGGACGGAGGTCTAGGGACCGGTCGCGGGATCGGAGCCACCATAGCTCCCGGAGTCGACATCATCCTCAGGGTCGAAGTCTTCGGGTAAGCACAAGAAGTCGAAGAGACGTCATCGCTCTTCCGACTCCCCCCGACGCTCGTGCGACGCGGCCGGGGGTTCGGGTGACACCGCCAACGCGGCTCCGCCGGAGTTGCGGGCATCGCGTCCGGCCCCACACCCTCCGGTCCCTGGGCCACACGCAACGTCGGAGGAGATCGAACGTTTTCTCATGGCCATGAGGTCTCTCACTCCTCCGACGGGCTCCGCGGCGCCTTCGGGTCCAGCGGACCCATCTGGGGGCCCTAGCGGGTCGGGGGCTTCGACGCCGTCGGCGCCTTCGGGCTCGGCGCCGCAGGGCCCCGCTGGATCCGCTTCTGGATCCGGGTCGTCGCCAGTTGACCTAACGACCTCACCGGTGCCGGTCCCTCAGGTGTCGCCTCCGGCGCCGTCTTCGGGCGGCGCCGTCCCCGATGCCTCCTTCGATCCGGTTCCGGCGCCGGAGCGGCGCCGCTATCGACACCGTTTGGAGAGTTTTACTTCAATGAGCCGGCCCCATCATTTGATAACCCTGAGTATCAGGAGATGGGTGATGAGGAGAATTGGGAGGGGTCTGAGGACCCTCTGACACTGGAGTGTCAGTCTCAGGAGGACTGTACAGGTGGATTTGGGGATGCCAGTGGTCTGGACACTTTGTCGAACACTGGTTTTGTCTCACCTCCTACCGTGGCTACGGAGGAGGGGGCTACCTACAGCGTGGTGCTGACACGGGCGTCCAAGGCCTTGGGCCTTAAACTCCCCGTCGCGGCCGTGAGGACTAACCTCCTCACTGAGGTCCTTAAACCGCAGTCAAGCTCGGCTGAGCCTCTGCTGCCGTTTAATGAGGCCTTGACCGACGGTCTTTTGGGCACTTGGTCCAGGCCCGCTACAGGTTCGCCTGTAGATAGGAACGTGGCCAGACGCCACCGCCCGGCCGACCCTTGTTTCCTGTCCACCCACCCCACCCCCGAGAGCCTGGTTATCCAGGCCTCAAATTCCCAGACCGCATTCCCGTTGGCTCCGCCTGACAAGGAATCCAAGAGGTATGAGCAATACAGCAAGAAGGTATTCTCCTCCCAGAGTCTGGGACTGCGGTCTTTCAACACCGTATGCCTCTTGGGCCGCTACACCCACTCTCTGTGGGATACGGTCACGGATGTGCTTCCAGAATGCCCGTTGGAGGTACGGGCTAAACTCGGCCAGGCCCTTGTGGAAGGCAGAGATGCAGCACGGTATTCTATCCGGTGTGGGCTGGATACCACCGACTCACTGGGCAGAGTGATGGCAACGACAGTGGCGATTCGTTGCCACGCCTGGTTGAGGTCCGCCAACTTCGGCCGATGTCCAGAATACACTCATGGACATGCCGTTTGATGGCCGTCGCCTTTTTGGCGACAAGGCAGACCTTGCGCTTGAGCGCTTTAAGGACTCCAGGTCCTTGGTGTGAGAAGTTGGCCTGATATGCAGTGCTCAATATTCTAGTGATCACTATGTATCAGTCCAGACAACCCTTATTGATGATTGGTTGTAAGTCAACCTTATAGACCAGCTATCCTAGTAGCATGGATACGAGCAGTCTAAGGCTAAGACTCTAGAGGGCGTGTTAAGCCAGCTGTTTTACCATCACATTACCCCTTGAACACCAAGTGAAAGGACACCACACAAGTTGTTATGAAAATAAACAGATATTTATTTATAACAAGACTACCCTGAACTCTTTATGAGTCAGGGAGCTAAGCACACAACAAAACTCTTACGAAAATACTTTAAGTCGCACAATTTACACAAATGCCCTAGGGGCACGAAAAACCATATACTCAGTAAGTGGAATGCGAACTTGCTAGCAGGTAAGTAGTACTTTTCTAGACTCAGGAATCACTAGGCCTACAATTCTAAACACTGGGATTAGATGCAGGAGGCCTGTGGACGTCGTGTGCAGAGTGGGAACTCTCACGCGTAAGGCGGGAAAAAGTCTATGGAGGCTAGCAGTTGCAAAGTTACTGTTCTCGGGCGAACCCGACTAGGTGGGTCGAAAACAAGGGTGGATCCGAACACTAGGAGTGTTGGACTATGCTGGAGTACCGGAGTACTCGGTTTACCTAGCCCAGGGGCTGCGGCTGCATAGGGTTGAAGTCACGTCGGAAACCCTCGTTGACGAACCAGGAGCCTGAAGTGGAAGTTGCTGGCAGGCGGCCAGTGAAGAAAAGTTAGTGGTGATCCAAGCCTGGATCAGGGAAGAGGAAGACCTGAAAGCAGAGGGGACCAAGTTCTGAATCACTAGCCAGTGATTAGATGGGCACCAGAGTGGCACCGGGCGAAGTCACCTCGACCAGGTGAGTGGGCGCTGCTGGGCTCTGCAGTCTCTCGGACCAGGAGGCGTTGTCGGCGACCAGGATGGAGGTGCGAGCTGTCCCACGAAGGTCTCTGCTGTCGACGTCGCTGGACCCAGGATTGGGCAACAAGTCTTGGCAAATGCAAGGCCAACGCGGTGGACCTAAAATGGCGTCTTGAGTGGACCAGGAGGGTCCAGGGTGCTTCTCTGAAGAAGGGAAGCAAGGGCCAGTCTGGAGCAACCAGACCAGCAGTGGTTGTTGTCGTGGAGCGTCGTAAAAGGGCCACTAACCAACGGGCAAGTGACCGGGACAACGCGGTGAGCAGCAAAGAGCAGAAGGGCCCCACGCAGATCTTGTGGATGCAGGGGGGCTGAACTTCGGTGCTGGAGCTGCTTAGGGTCGGGGCTTCTCTTACCCCAAAGCACTCAGTCGAGGGTCACTCGGTGGTCGTGCTGGACAAGCGTCGTGCAGTTCTGAAGATGGCCGGTCCCTCGAGGTCTCGTCACACCCACGAATCTCAGCGTGACTGGTGATGTAGGTAGAGGTCAGAGGTGCCAGGGAAGCCGGTTCTCGTCGAGCTGGGCAGTCTTGATCCGGAGGAGAGACTGGCAACAAACCGCGATGCTTGGTTGGTGCCTGCTGCTGCAGGGTGACTACTCCTTAGTCACAAGGGAGAATCTTGGGAAGAAGTCTTGAGTTCCTTTCGTGGAAAGTAGTTTCAGGATTCAAAGATGATCTGATTTGGAAGGGGGCCAGTTCCTACCTTTATCCTGAAAAAGGGGGCTGGCACGCGACTAAGTCCTGCCCTATGGGTGGGACTAGGAGGGGGGTGGTTACACCCCTTTCCTTTGGCGGGTTTCCCCAGCTCAGGGTCTGGTGTGCCCCTGGAACTGGTTCAAGCCGGCCTATGCACAGTGAGCACCGGGGTGCCACTTGCAGTCACCTTCCTCTGAAGCCCTGCCTACCTAGAATACACAAAACCCTGTCTGGGACGGTGCTGGCACCGCCCCTGGCAGGAAACCCTTTGTCCTTGTCTCCTGCTCTGGGAGGACTCCCAGCAGCAGGAGGGCAGACTTGTGTCTCGGTGGCAGCATCCATTTTGTGGAGCTAAGGCTCTGTCGGACTTTAACCGGGGTTATAGGTTACATACATGTCGTGTCCCTCTAGAAGGGTGGAATGCTAACCCCGTCGCCAGAATTGGCGAGGGGTTAGTATTCCAATTCGTATGACACCTTACTCGACATGTTTTGATAAAGCGATACCAGAGTTGGCATATAACCGCGAGGATTATAATGCACTTAAGAGTATATGGTATGCGATATCATGGAAACGGCTAAGGGATGGATCCCGAAAGCCGCAGACAGGCTCAGCTCGTGCCAGAGCACTATCTCACACGATTCCAAGCACTCTGCCTTCAGGATTGTCAAGGCCTGCCATAGGAGTGACTGATAGGAGATCTGTGTGCCCATTTAGGGTTAGATATAGGACAACTATATCTACAGCAGAGGGTGAGTACACCACTCTGCCCCAGCTGTCAAGCAGCCAGTTGTGTCTGTTTGGTTAGTCAGCCCAGGGGTGGCATAATACATGCTGCAGCCCCAGGGAGACCTCTGGGTACACCTCAGCCCTGGGTACAGGGACTTTGAGAGGGCCCAGTGCCAATTCAGTACCTGGGTACAATTTGGAGTAGAGAGAACAGCTAGGCTGTGGGTCTGATTAGCAGGCCCACAGCCAGGGAAAGTCGTAAACCAGTGAAGCAAAAAAAGCAAAAGTCTGGGTGATCATAGGATTGCAGACCCTACTCTCCTACACTTGGGCCTCTCCGCCCCGCGCCAGCAAATGGGTGCCTTTCGCGGCCAAGGAAGGGGTGCCCCCACACGTGCAGCCAGCCACGCACCGCAGAGTAATATCCAACGCGGTGGCGGCCGTGGAAACCGCCGTGGCGGCAGTCGGGGACAACGGAGAGCACTGTCCACACCTTCCCCCGCAGCATCCGCCTCTAAACCCGCTTAGTCCGTGCTTTCAGGCCCATGTGACGCCAGTGGGGGGCAGGGTTCGCCATCACCTCCTCCACTGGCGCACTGTCACATCGGACAGGTTGGGGCTGCAAATCGTCCGATGGGGCTACTCCCTCCCCTTCGAGGCGACCCCTCCAGCCATGCCACCACAATACCACCACGTATCAGGGGATCATTTGGGACTTCTGCAGGAGGAAGTTTCGGCCCTCTTGGCCAAGGGGGCCATTGAGCGCGTTCCTGGGCCAAAAGTAGGGTATGGTTGCTACTCCCACTACTTTCTGGTACCCAAGATGGGCAAAGGGGGCCTACGCCCTATCTTGGATCTACGGAACGTCAACGGCTTCCTCCGGAAGGAGAAGTTCAAAATGCTGACACTGGCTCAGGTCTTGGCTGCCCTGGACCCAGGAGACTGGATGGTAGGGTTGGACTTGCAGGACGCTTATTTCCACATCCCCGTCCTACCGGCCCACCGGCGCGACCTGCAGTTCACGGTAGGCCACGCGCACTTTCAGTTTACCGTGCTCCCCTTCGGCCTTACCAGCGCCCCACAGGTGTTCACGAAGGTGATGGAGGTGGTCGCAGCTCATCTGCGCAGGTTAGGGGTTTCAGTCTTCCCCAACCTCGACGACTGGTTGTTGAAGGCGGGCTCGCCCCAAACAGTCGTCAGCCACCTCCAGACGACGGCAGACCTCCTGCACCAGCTGGGGGTTTCCATCAATGTGCTGAAGTCACACCTGTGCCCCTCTCAGAAGCTTCTCTTCATCGGAGCGGTTCTCGACTCGGCGCAGTTTCGGGTTTATCCTCCCGAACTGCGGGTTCGGGACATTCAGGCTCTGATTCCACTCTTTCAGCCTTTGTCCCGGGTCTCTGTCAGGTTGACGCTGCGGCGTCTGGGGCTGATAGCCTCCTGCATCCTTCTGGTGCATCACGCCCGGTGGCGGATGCGGGCTCTGCAGTGGGACCTGAAGTTTCAGTGGGACCAGCATCAGGGCAACCTATTTGACCATGTCCTGATCTCGGAGGGCACTGCGAGACAGCTGCAGTGGTGGCTCACAGACCGCGATTGGGTCAGCGGCAGATCCCTCTCCCTGCCCCAACCGGAGCACGTAGCTGTGACGGACGCGTCCCTCCAGGGCTGGGGAGGCCACATGGGAGAGGCGGAGATCAGAGGCCTCTGGTCTCCGGCGGACTCCCGGCTCCATATCAACCTTTTGGAGCTGCGGGCGATTCATCTAGCACTGAAGGCATTCCTCCCCTCTGTCTGGGGGAGTGTAGTGCAGGTGTTCACGGACAACACCACCGCCATGTGGTACTGCAACAAACAGGGCGGGGTGGGGTCGTGGACCCTTTGCCAGGAGGCTCTGCCCCTCTGGCAGTTGCTGGAACATCAGGGCATGACCCTGGTTGTTCAACACCTGGCAGGTTTTCTGAACGCCAGGGCGGACGAGCTCAGCCATCGGTGCATGATGGATCACGAATGGCGTCTGAACTCGGACGTGGCGCAAGGCCTCTTTCAGCAGTGGGGAGAGCCTTGGTTAGATCTATTCGCCACCGAAGAGAACGCGCAATGTCATCAGTTCTGCACGTTGGAATTTCCAAGGCGGCACTCGCTCAGAGACGCGTTTCGTTGCGAGTGGAGTTGCGGTCTATTGTACACCTTTCCGCCTATACCACTTCTGCCCAGAGTGCTGAAGAAGATCAAACGCGACCGGGCCCAAGTCATCCGTGTGGCTCCGGACTGGGCACAAAGGTACTGGTATCCCGAGCTACTCAGTATGTCAGTCGATCCCCCGGTTCGTCTGCCTCTTCAGGAGGACCTTCTGTCGCAGCAGCAGGGACGGTCCTCCACCCGAACCTGTCCAGTCTCCACCTCCATGCTTGGAGATTGAGCGGCGGCAGTTGAGGCCATTTGACTTGCCTCCTGAAGTCTGTAATGTCATTCTGGCAGCCAGGCGTCCCTCCACAAAATCGGTAAACGCCTGCAGGTGGAATACGTTTGTGGCATGGTGCACAGCAAAGGCTGTGGATCCACTTTCTGCCCCTCTTTCTGAGGTTCTTCTCTTCCTTCTTTCTCTTGCCCAGCAGGACTTTGCTCTGGGCACTATCAAGGGCTACCTTTCAGCCTTTCTAAGTCTGCCTGATCAACCTTATTTGTTCAAGTCTCCTATTGTAACTCGTTTCCTGAAGGGCATCACACACATGTTCCCTCCTGTTCCGTTTGTGATGCCTCAGTGGGACTTGAACCTTGTTCTTACCTTTCTGATGTGCGCTCCTTTTGAGCCACTTCACAACTGTCCTCTCCGCCTTCTTACTTTGAAGACTGCTTTCCTGGTTGCCATCACCTCTGCCAGGAGAGTGAGTGAGCTCCAGGCTGTTTCATACAAACCCCCTTTCCTTTCTGTCCATCCGGACAAGGTTGTGTTGCGGACGAGGCCATCTTTTCTGCCCAAGGTTGTCACGGCCTTCCACATCGGGCAGTCTATCACCTTGCCCACCTTCTTTCCCCCACCGCATCCCTCTAAAGAGGAAGAGCGGCTCCACCGTCTGGACCTAAAACGTGCGCTTTCGTTCTATATGGATCGCACATGACAGTTCTGGGTGGATGACCAACTCTTTGTTGGTTACGTGGGCTCCAAGAAGGGACGGGCGGTGCACAAGAGGACCATCTCTCGGTGGGTCGTCTTGTGTATCAAGGCATGTTACTCCTTGGCAATGAAGCAGCCTCCTGTTGGGCTGAGGGCCCATTCCACTTGGGCCACGGCGGCTAGCACTGCCCTGGGCCGGGGAGTCCCCTTGCAGGACATCTGCCAGGCAGCTACGTGGGCCTCGCTGCACACGTTTGCAAGACACTACAGCCTGGACGGCCAAGTCCGGAGGGATGGCTTCTTTGGCCGTTCCGTCCTCCAGGACTTTCTGGTGTGATTATTGGTTCGCAGACCCACCACCGGGGTTGGTATTGCTGGGGTATCTATTCTAAGGTAAGGAATCTAATACTAACCTGTTAATTTCAGATGAACATGTTACTTCCCTTCGGTAACGATATATCTGTAAGAAACAGTAGTTAGTATTAGATTCCTTACCGCCCCACCCATCCTCCCCGTTCTGCGAACTGATATCTAGGGTTAAGGTCATCCCCTTTCAGGGCCCTAGTGTTGGTTTTTAACATGGCTCTGCGTTTCTGGCGCGGAAAAGCTGTGTCTAAGAACTGACGTCAGCGCGCGGAGGCGGCGTCTAAGTACTCAGACGACGTCATCACGGCGCCCACAATGCCGACAACGGACGCGGAGCTGCAGACGACGCCTACCGAAGCGCACGGGTACTGCTACGCAAAAATTTCCGGATCCAGTCTGACGCCTGGGGATATTCTAAGGTAAGGAATCTAATACTAACTACTGTTTCTTACAGATATATCGTTACTGAAGGTAAGTAACTTGTTCATCAAGTACCCACTATGACCCAAAGTCCTGCTCCTACTGTTGAACCATGGGCCACAGTCTTTGCGGGAGGGGTCCCGAAAGCTCCTTGAGGCCCGGCAGTCAGCTCCGCATCACGCAAGGTTCCGGTCGCGTAGGAGGTCGAGGGACCAATCGCGGAGTCATCATCACTCCTCTTCTAAGTCTTCGCACTCAGAGTTAGGTAAGTTGAAGCACAAGAAGCAGTCGAAGAAGCATTGTTGCTCTCCGACTTCCCCTCGTCCGGCGGGACGAAGGATGCAGGTAGTGCCCCACCACGGTTCTCGGTGTGGAGCCTTAAGGGTCAACTCCGGCCTTCCCTCCCTTCCAAGGAGTGAACGCGAACCCTGTCCAGCTTCGTCAGTTTTATGAAGCGATGCACACCATCTTTGGGCAGCCCAACTCCGCCGGTGCGCCTTCGGACCCTGCGGACTAGGCTGGGGGCCCTAGGCCTTTAACGCAAGCGGCTTCAGCACCGAAGGGCCCCCTTGGATTCAGGCTTGGATCCGGATACGCGCAGGTCTACCTCGTTACTCCTCCACCAGGGCCGACTCCACCAGCACCACATCCGCTGCCGACACCGGCTGGACCCACGGCTGGCATCGACCCCGGCTTCCACCCTGACGTGGACACAGACGTGGACCGGCGGCGTCGGACGCCAGATCAGCCACCGATGGGTACTTTTGTCCTTGTGTTCCACACTGGCCATTTTCAGTCAGATTGGCAATCAGAGAAGGGCGAGGAAGACAGGGAGGGATCTGATGACCCTTTAACAGACCAGGTGGAGTATGATACGGACTGGAGAGAGGAACTGTGGGATGCCGGTGGTCTGGATACCTCCCCATACCTAGGCATGTTGTCTCCTCCTACTGTGGCTACGGTGGAGGGAGCGTCATATGCAGTGGTGTTGCTTAGGGTGGCCAAAGCACTCCACCTCGAGCCACCTACGGTGGCATTAAGGACTAACCTCCTGACAGAGGTGGTTCAGCCAGCAGCAAGCTCTTCGGAGCACTGCTCCCATTTAATGAAGCCCTCACGGACATCCTTTTGGGCACTTGGTCCACGCCCAACACAGGGGCCCCTGTGGACAGGATGATTGCCCATGCCCCAGCCTGGCCCTGGGGGACCCCACTTTCCTATCCCAACACCCCACCCCTGAGAGCTTGGTGGTTCAAGCCTCCACTTCTAAAGGCGCATTCCCTACCGCACCTCCGAAAGGGAATCCAAAAAGCTGGACCACCTTGGGAAGAAAATGTTTCCTTCTGCCAGCTTGGGACTGCGGTCGGTAAACACTGCATGTCTGTTGGTCCATTACACCCACTCTGTGTGGGGTATGGTGGCGCAGCTGATGCCTCAGTGCCCGGAGGAGGCCTGGGCCATACTCTCCCATGCAGTTGCCGAGGGGAGAAACGCAATGAAGTTTACCATCCGCTATGGGCTGGATCCCGCCGACACACTTGGTTGGATGATTTCAACGTCAGTAGCCCTTCGACACTACACCTAGTTGCGTTCGACTGTTTTTTACAGGGATGTCCAATCCACCCTTATGGACATGCCCTTTGATGGCCGTCACTTTTTCGGCGACAAGGCAGACAATGTGCTGGAGTGCTTTAAGGATTCTTGGGCTACAGCCAGGTCCTTGGGCCTCTCCACTTCCCAACCTGCGCAATCTGCCTTCACCCCTTTTTTGGCTACGGTAGGGTTTTCCCGCTACATCCCACCCAGTGCCACAGGCCGGCGCAAGCTGTTAAGCCCCAATGCGGCTGGGGACGTGGGAACCTCCTCTGTGGTTCAGGCGGCCAGCGGGTGGGCCAGTCCATCAACCCCCCTCTGCAGCAGCCTCCAAACCTTCCTAGTCTGACCTTTCAGGCCCATCAAACGCCAGTGGGCGGCAGGATACGCCATCACCTCTCCCACTGGCGCACCATCATGTCGGACAGGTGGGTTTTGCAGATAGTCTGAAGAGGCTACTCCCTCTCCTTCGAGGCTACCCCTCCGCCATGCCACTTCAGTACCATGGCATGTCGGAGGATCATCTGGGCCTTCTCCAACAGGAAGTCATGGCTCTCTTGGCCAAGGGAGCCATTGAGTGCGTTCCTGCCCCAGAAGTAGGCCGTGGTTTTTACTCCCACTACTTTCTGGTACCCAAGAAGGACAAGGGCCTTCTTCCTATTTTGGATCTCAGGAATGGTAACCGCTTCCTCCGGAAGGAGAAGTTCAAGATGTTGACCTTCAATCAGGTCTTGTATGCCTTCGATCCTGGAGACTGGTTAGTAGCGTTGCACTTGCCGGACGCTTATTTTCACATCCCCGTCTTGCCGGCCCACCGGCATTACCTACGGTTCACGGTAGGCCACGAGCACTTTCAGTTTACCGTGCTCCCCTTTGGCCTTACCAGATTCCCTCGGGGGTTCACTAAAGTGATGGCGTTGGTCGCAGCTCATCTGCGCAGATCAGAGGTTCCAGTCTTTCCCTATCTCGAATACTGGCTGTTAAAGGTGGGCTTGCCCCAGACTGTCGTCTCCCACCTCCAGACTACAGCCGACCTCTTGCATTCGCTGTGGTCCTCCATCAACGTAGCAAAGTCACACCTGGCTTCCTCCAGAGGCTCCTCTTCATCGGAGCGGTTCTGGACACGAAGCAGTTTAGGGTTTATCCTCCTGAACGAGTCCGGCATATTTGGGCTATGATTCCGATCCTTCAGCCTTTATCCTGGGTTTCAGTCACGATGACCCTGAGGCTGCTTGGCCTCATGGCCTCCTGCATCCTGCTGGTCGATCATGCCAGGTAGCATATACGACTCTGCAGTGGGACTTGACGTTCCAGTGAGTGCAGCATAAGCGGAATCTGTCTGATTGCGTCCAGATCTCGTAGGGCACTGCACGACAATTGCAGTGGTAGCTCACGAACCAGGATTGGATCAACGGCAGATCCCTCTCCCTTCTCCAACCAGAACACACTATGGTGGGATGGGGCGGCCACATGGGAGAGGCGGAGATCAGAGGCCTCTGGTCTCCGGCAGAGTGTGAGCTCCATACCAACCTTCTAGAGCTCCGGGCGATCCTTATTGCACTCAAAGCCTTCCTTTCCTCTGTCCGGGGAAGAGTAGTGCAGGTTTTCACGCCATGTGGTACTGCAAGAGAACGTGTAACGTCAGCAATTCTGCGTGTTGGAATTTCCAAGGTGGCACTCGCTAGGCGCTGCTATTCATCGCGAGTGGAGTTGTGGTCTTCTATACACCTTTCCGCCTATAACAATAATGCCCAGAGTGCTGAAGAATGTCAAGCGTGACCGGGCCCAAGTCATTCTTGTGGCTCTGGGTTGGGCCTGAAGATTCTGGTATCCCGAGCTGCTCAGCATAGCCATCGATCTTCCGATCCGACTGCCTCTTCGGGAGGATCTTCTGTCGCAGCAGCAGGTAACTGTCCTTCACCGAACCTTTCCAGCCTCCACCTCCTTCTGTGGAGATTGAGCGGTGGCAGTTGACATAATTTGACTTGCCTCCCGAAGTTTGTGATGTTATCTTGGCAGCCAGGCGTCCCTCCACTAAGACGGCGTACACCTGCAGGTGGAAAACATTTGTGGCATGGTGCACAGCAAAGGCTGTGGATCTCCTTTCTGCCCTTTATTCTGAGGTTCTCTTGTTTCTCCTTTCTTTGGCCTAGCGGGGCTCTGCTCTGGGCACTATCAAGGGCTATCTTTCGGCCATTTCTGCCTTTCTTTGGCTTCCTGATCGGCCTTCTCTCTTCAAGTCCCCTGGTTGTTAATCATTTCTTAAAAGGCATAACTCATCTCTTTCCTCTTATTCCATTTGTTATACCTCAGTGGGGCTGGAATCTGGTCCTGACCTATTTGATGTGTGCTCCCTTTGAGCTGCTTCACAACTGTCCTTTAAGATTTTTAACTCTTAAAACTGCATTCTTGGTGGCCTTCACAATTGCCAATGGAGTGAGTGAGCTCCAGGCTCTTTCATCCAAACCTCCTTTTATGGGTGTACTTCCGGACGAGGTTGTCCTTAGGACTCGTTCATCCTTTCTTCGAAAGGTGGTCACCTCCTTTCACATCGGGAAAACCATTACTTTGCCCACCTTCTTTCTGCCTCTATATCCTTCTGAAGAGGAAGAGAGGCTCCACCGTCTGGACCCAAAACGTGTGCTTTCTTTCTATCTGGATCGCACAAAACAGTTCCGGGTGGATGATCAACTCTTTGTTGGCTATGTGGGCGCCAAGAAAGGTTGGGCTGTACACAAGTGGACTATTTCTAGATGGGTTGTTTTGTGTATTACAGTCTGCTATTCTCTGGCTAAAAAGGAGGCTCCAGTGGGGCTACGCGCCCATCCCACCAGGGCGACTTCAGCCACTACTGCTTTGGGACGAGGAGTTCCTCTACATGACATCTTCAGGCAGCTACGTGGACTTCACTGCACACGTTTACGATACACTACTGCCTGAATAGCCAAGTCTGGAGAAACTGCTTTTTTGGCTGTTCTGTTCTCCAGTACTTCCTGGTGTGATCTTGGTTCCCAGACCCACCTCTGGGGTTGGTATTGCTGGGGTATCTATTCTAAGGTAAGGAATCTATAACTAACTGTTTCTTTCAGATGAACAAGTTACTTAGCTTCAGTAACGATATATCTGTAAGAAACATAGGTTAGTTATAGGTTCTTTACCGCCCTACCCATCCTCCCTGTTCTGCGAACTGATTTCTAGGGTTAAGTATATCCTTTCAGGGCCCTAGTTTTATGCCCCAGTGGTCAGTGTCTTGCCTGGCTCTGCGTTTCTGGCACGGAAAGTTGTGTCCAGAACTGACGTCAGCGTGCGAGGGCGGCGTCTAGGTAGCTACCGCGACATAATTCCGGCGAACGCGACGCAAACGACAGATGCAGAGTTGACCAATGCCACCTTCTGATGCGCAGAGGTACTACTGATGAAAAAACTTTCCGGATCCAGTCTGACACCTGGAGGTAATTCTTAGGTAAGGAATCTATAACTAACCTATGTTCGTTACAGATATATCGTTACCGAAGGTAAGTAACTTGTTCGTTTATAAGAGTTCCTTCAGGCAAATAGGAGTTCACTTTGATTTTAACTCTTAACATTTTCTTCTTTAAGGATGCTTCTCTGGAACAAGAATGCTCAAATGCAAAGTCCATCTTGTTGATGAGTGAGAAAAATGCAGTCCATGCAGTTGGGATTTTACGTTATTTAGAGCACACAGAAGCTGCAATTCCTCCGGAACTATTTGACTTCACCGCTGGTATCCTGTCAGCTAAAGAGGAAATGAAACATGGAAGACCTTTTTGTCAGCTCCTTAAAGCATTTGGTGTTTGCAAGTAAGAATTCAGTTTATGTATTTATGTTGATTTGTAATGCTTCCTACTGCACGCTGATCACTGTTATGACTTTTGGTGAAGGGCTCTAGAACAGTTGCCAGTTAATGACACTATTTGCAAACATATTCAACAACTAGAGAGAGAGGGAAGAGACAAGACACTCTCAATCCCCCGGATAAGTTATGTCAAACAACAAAAGAGTGTCGTCAGAGTAAAGTCTGGTTAAGCACAGCCTTAGAGAAGGATGAAATCAACCTAATAGTTCACAATGGAGGTCACTTCGGGATTTCTTTAGAAGCCCTCACTCACCACCCTGGGTGGTGACATGCTTCATCATCGGGCCCACCAGGAGAAGCCGAATGCTTCCCTGGTGTGCTACAACGCCAGATTACTGCGGAGCTGGTTTCTCGTGACTATAGTGTGAAAAAATAAGTGGATTAAAAATGCCAAAAATCTGTACCGAACAAAAAACGTTATTCTGTGGTCAGCCAGACATTAATTAAAATATATGTGTCAGGAAATTTACCAACTAATGTGTTAGGTATTTCCACTTAAAGTGGGGTCGACATGTTTCTGCCCGTCTATGTGTAAATTTTACTGGGCTTTCATCAGGACCGTATAACAATGTACCTAGGTGGTGTGGGCGCGCTAAGGCCCACCCTTACCAGAGGACGTGAAAGTTAAAATTCTGTGTATATTTGCAGATGATACCCTCCTGATCTCCAAAACCCCAGCGGGCCTGCAGAGTCTTCTAACTAGTTTCAAGACCTTCTGTGACTCGAGGGGACTAGTTATTAACACAAGGAAGACTAAGTTCCTGGTCCTCAACCCCCCGAAGAAGACCGTCAAACCACCTACCTCAGAGTCAGTTCCACTCGAGAGGGTCAAGGAGTACGATTACCTCGGCATTCGTCTCTGCGACTCTGAGTTGGAAATGTCACCACCAAAGATGCTGCTGACCCACAAGAGGGTGGTGGGGGCCCTCCTTAACGAACAGCGTGCCTCATCCCTCAAACCCATTGCACCGGTACTTGACATCTACAGGGCAAGAGGTGTCAGTGCAGCTCTTTATGGGGCAGAACTCTGGGGTGTACAGAATGTGGACTAGTTGTCTCGCTCCGAAAAAAAATTCCATAAGGACTTAATGGGCCTCCCCTACAGTACGCCAACTCTTCCACTTCTCCTAGATATGGGTACTCGGCCCATTAGTGACCAGGCGAGGCTGCGTCCCCTTCTCTTGTGGGCGCGTATCTGGAGAGTCCCAGAAATGTTCAGCTATGCAGAAGGTTTAAAAGAGGTTCTATTAACGCCTGGCTGGTCTAAGGTCCGCTGGTTAAGGGAAGTCAAGCGCCTTCTTACAGACCTGGGCCTTGAAGACGCTTGGAATACTAGAACCGCCCCGCCCAAGTCAGCTTTGAAGAAGTTATACTGGAGTTGGGTGATTGATGGCAGAAACAGTAATGCTAATTTGTGTAAGGCCACTGCGGAATTCCTTTTGGCTAAGGAGGTGCACTTCTGCGAGCCGTATCTGGATATTATTTTAAAACCCTGGGACAGGGCTCTATACTTCAAATTTAGGGTAGGCTTACTTCCAGTTGGGAATCTGACTTCCAGGTGGAAGGTCCTGGCACAGACAATTCCCTTCTGCCCCTTTTGTGTGAACAGGATAGAGTCAGTTCCCCACCTGTTGTTTGAATGCCCGGCCTATGTAGTTCCTCGCCGCAGATGGTTGAAACCACTCTGTAGAGAGCTTGGGACCAGATCCCATAAGACTGAGAGCCACTAGCTTCTCGGGGGATGTCCAAGCTTTGCTTGTGGACATGCCCTTTGATGGCTCTCGATTGTTTGGAGAGAAGGCCGACTCAGTGCTAAGGACAGCAGAGCTACACCCAGTTGCTTGGGCCTTTCCATGGCTCCTCGTAAACCCCAGTCTACCTTCCTCCCTTTCGTGTTCACAGAAAAGACTTACAACCGCATTTGACATGCCCAGCCAGGCCGGCAAACTGCACAATCCTTTCATGGCAGAGGACGTGGTTCCCACAGACCACGTGGTACAGGCAGCCAAAGGTTAGGACAGTCCTCCACCCCCTGCAGTTGCAGCCTCCAAACCCCTTTAGTATATCCCCTGACTATCATGGGAATCCAGTGGGGGTGGGGGGTATGCCATCACCTGCACCAACTGAAGTCAATAACATCAGACAGTAGGGTTTTGCAGCTTGTCCAAAGAAGCTACTCCTCCCCTATATGGATACCCCCACCCCACCCATGCCACCTCCTAATGACAAGCTGATGGAGGATTACTCTCCTTGCTCTATCAGGAGGTGTTGACTGTCGTGGCCAAAGGAGCTTTAGAGAAGGTGCCGGCATAAGTAGTTCACGATTGCAATTCCAACTACTTTCTGGTGCCCATGAAGAATGGATGCCTTTGTCCTATTCCAGACCTGTGCCGTCTCAATTTTTTCCTTAAAAAGAAGAAATTCAAAATGCCACCCATACATGCAAGCCGACAGTTCTGGCTCATCAGCCATTCCAGCCCCTTCATCCTTGCGTTAGAGGACTTCCTAGGTCATGGGAACAGCAACAGGAAACTGCAGTGTATTTCGTCCCTGCAGCTACCTCATCCCTAAGCCTCTTTCATATGCCCTTTCCACCACCTGGCCACCCTCTTGGAGGCAGGATCCAAGCTACTTTTCCTGTCTGTGTGGCAGACCATCACCTCGGAAGAGTGGATTTTAAAGATCGTTTAGTGGGTCTATGCCATCCTGTTTCTGGAATCCCTGCCGAATGCCTGACTGAGGACCATCTTTCTTTGTTGCAACAAGAAGTGCTGATCCTTTTGACATAAGAGGCTATTGCTATCATGCAGATGCTAGAAGTAGTTTGTGGTTGCTATTCCTGCTACTCATTGGTGCTGCAAAATGATGGAGGCCTTTGTTCTATACTGGTTCTGCACCCTCTCAATTCCTTCCTGAATAGGGACAGATGCAAGATGCTCACTCCGGCTCTGGTCTTGTCTGCTCTCGACCCTGTAGACTGAATGGTAGCGTTGGAAATGCAGAACGCTTATTTTCATGTCACAGTCCTGTGGGCCCACAGGCATTTCCTACCGTCCACGGTTAGCCACAAGCATTTTCAGTCTGCATGCTCCTGTTTGGCCTTGCCAAAGCCCCTCAGGTGTTCACAAAGGTGTTGGCAATGGTTGCATCTCATTTGCGGAGGTCGTGAGTCACAGGCTTTCCATAACTCAATGACAGGCTGCTGAAGGTGGGCTCCCCCTAGGCGGTTCTCAACCATCTCTAGACTGAGGAGCCTCTTTACATTGCTGGGGTTCACTATAAACATACACAAGTCACTCCTAACTCCTCAGATGCTCTCTTTCCTCTGAGACATTCTGGACATGGTTCGGTTTCACACCTATCCCCTGGAACGAGAGTTTATGGCATTTGGGCTAGGATCCCAATGTTTCTGCTTCATTCTGGATCTCCGTGAGATTGACTCTGGCTAATGGCTTTCTGCATCGTGCTGATCTAGCACAACAGACTGCATATACAGGCTCTGCAATGGGATCTAAAGTTCCAGTGGCAGCAACATCAAGGTGCTGTTTCTGCACTAGTCCTGATTTCGGAGGATACTGCAATGGAACTGTAGTGGTGGCTTCAGGACTGTGATTTGGTCAGAGGCAGACCCCTCTCCCACACCTAGAGCGGACAGTGATGACAGAAGCATCACTTCTGGGCTGGGCTGGCTATCTGGGAGAGAAGAAGATTTAAAGGTCTGTGATCTTCAGCGGAGGCTGTACTCCACATCAATCTGCTTGACTAATGAGCCATTCGCTTGCCATTGAAAGCCTTCCTGCCATCCATTCAAGGGAAGCTTGTTCAGGTGTTCACGGACAATACCATCCCCATGTGGTACTGTAACACGCTGGGCGTGTGGAGTTGTGGCCCTTGTGCCAGGAGGCCCTGCGCCTCTGGTCGTGGCTGAAGCACCTGAGGATTTTCCTTGTGCAGCATCTGGCAGGATCTCTAAACACCAGGGTGGACAAAGTCAATCATTGATGCCTCAAGTATCACAAATGTCAGTTAGAATCTGAGGTAGCATAAAGTATTTCATCTATGCGGAGGACTTTGGCTTGATCTGTTTGCTACTGCTGAGAACACACAATGTCAGCATTTTTGCAAGTTGAAGTTTCCATAGCGTCTCTTGCTCAGAGACAAGATCAACATAGAGTGTGTCCCGGGACTCATGTGTGCCTTTCTCCTGATACCACTCCTGCCCCGACTTCTGAACAACATCAAGATGTACCGGGCCCAAGTTCAGCAGGGTGGCAGTGGACTGGGCAAGGAGAGGTTAGTATCCTGAGCATGAGCATCTGTTCTCCTTTCAGGCTGCCCCTTCAGGAGGACCTCCTGTTACAGCAGCAGGGCAGGGTTTGAGGAGCAATGAGAACCGTTATGATGCTAGCGAGGGTGGTATCTATGAACCGTAAAAGACGAGATTAATAGGTGTACGCATTTTCGATACGCTACTTAGAAGGGTTCGTCTTATTTACAGGTTTCTTCATTTGTACCCTCAGGTTCCATTTTAGATACGGCATCCATTTTGTTTCTTGCCCTCACGTAGTCAGCGAACAGGCAAATGTCCGCCTCATGACCCTGTGATTCCCAAGACTGGGGGATGACACGGCAGAGACAGATGGCTCCGCAGCTGGGTAATCTTCCCACGTTGGCCTATTGTTTCAGCCTTGCATGCGCTCGGCTCGAATCCTTTGATCCTGGGATTACGCTTCCGATACTACCTCCACACTCCTTCTTCTTCTTCTGTTGTCTGACTTCCTTGCACCTGTTCCTGTCTCTTACTCTCGTCCTTTTACAACTAGAGTGGAATGTGCATAGCAGCAGGATAATGTGCTTTTACAGTTGGGAACCGACAAATGTTACTGTGATTATGTTCCGGGTTTCCGACACCATGAATGAAGCCCTTTTAAGTTTATTGTGGGAACTGAGTTGTAACCTTTTGTTTGTTACGTTATTGAATGCTGAAAATGTGTATAAAAGGAGCGATCCACATTTTGCAATTCGAAGCAGGCTCTTGGAACCTACACTCTGTTGTACTTCCCATGACTTTTGCATCCCTGCAGTAATAAACGCTGATCTTTGACGCCGAAGGAAGTGTCCTGTGTCTCTGTCACTTGTGCGCCGAACAGGTATCCTACGAAGGTTTCAGGTGTTGTTCCCTGGCACCGCTGGTACTTAAAAGTCCAGTCCTTCAGTTGGCGCCCAACGCGGGGCGACATCAGCGGTACCGGTCCAAATCCTGACGATTGCGAGGAACTTCGTGTGAAATCTCCGAGGAAAAGGTGCACCCCGCTTCATCGATCCTGTTGTCGAAATAAGTGGTCCAAAGATTTTTCCCGCGAAGATTCCCGCCTCCTGACGGCTGCAACGGATCGATGCTCTGACTGTCGACCTGTTTTGGTGCCTGGCGTAGTCCTCTGTATGGCGAGACGATAGACGGGCCTTCCTGGTGACGCCATCGAGCTCTCAGTTAAGTATTTGTGGGTTGCTCCCAGTGCTTAGTTGTTGGTGCTTAGTTGTTTGCATGGTTCCATTGCATTTGTGGTGTTTAGTTGTTGGTCCTTAGTTGTTATTTGACAGTTGCAATTGCCAAAAACCGAGGGTTTTGTCTTTCACGAAGATTTAGTACTTTGGTAACCCTTGAAGTTTGATACTTGGTTAGTGTGCATGATGCCTAGCCGTAGTGGTTTCATTGGTTTCTTCAAATGTTGCAACAAGGATTCCCGGTTGGAGGACTCGTGTCCGATACCTCCAGTTGGAACTCCGATATATGAGCTCTATAGTCGACATGGTGTGGGCCCTATTATATATAGTGACTGTTGGGTCCGTTATACGAGAAAGGATGGTGTCCTTAGTTGGCCACCACACGGAAGTTTTGAAATGGAGATTTTAGATAATCTAGAAACTAAATTATTTAAGAAGAAAGCTAGGCCAGCTATGTTTGATTCCCTTCGGTTGTGGCGTAAAGAGGCCAAACAGAAAGAAATCAAACAGCTTAAAAAGAATCGTAAAGAAGGTATCGTCCCGATAATGCAAGTTGTACAACAATGTCAGCGAGATAAAGAAGAAAAAGAAATAGAAGTTTCTACTAGACTACATCACATGAGAATAGACAAATGTTATCCGGTATTACCAACTAGTCTTGATAAGACAGAAGAGGACTCGAAGGAGGATCCTCTGTTAGCATATTTGATGAAATCACCACCTCCTTATGCACAGGGTGCTACAGCCCCTGTAGTTCCTCTTGTAGTTCCTCCTGTAGTTCCTCCTGTAGTTCCAGCGGCTGCTGGTCAGCCTGTTGTTGGTCCTGCGTTTGTCCTACCACCTGGTCCTATTCCTACTGCTCCTTTGCCTGTACCTCCTCAGTCAATTGTTCCTGTTACCTCAGCCGTCCCGGCTACCTCTGCTGTCCCTACGTTCACTTCTAATGTTGTTGCTCCTGTTCTTTTTTCTCCTTCTGTTCGTAATCGTATCCCTAATACTGTCGCTACTCTTTACTCCCCACTTTCTGGATCGTTATTTCGACCCGATGTCTCTGAAACTCCTCAGAGGCGCAGTCAAATCCCTGGTGGAAGGGAGAGTGCCACGTTGGTAACTATGGCGCGTAGATGGATAAGACACCCTGCTAACTACCCGCCGCGCGTGGTCTTTGATACGTTTTCTCAGTTTAATGAGCCCACTCAGAGATTTGTGTTTGAAGAAATGTGTAACTTTTTGAGAGAAGAATGGTATAATGATGATTTAGATAATGTACCGCCCGATATGACTGAACTTCAGAGTCAATTTTCGAACGGCATGATTGTAGGTGGAGATGTACGACGTGCATTAGAGCGGTTATTAGCCTTACGGTGCACAGTGTTTTCTCGAGTGTTGTTTGATGACGATTCCGATACTCAGAGAACGAACTCTGGTCAGTATCCTATGAGAGAGGTTCCGCCAGTATACATGCCAGGTGACCCGCAAGCTAATCCTGTGATTCTGCCATACTTTCAGAGAGTTTGGATACACCTCCCATGGAAGCGATCAGAAGTTTTGCAGGTGAAACAATCTTTACCTGATCCACGCAAGAATCCGGCAGGTTATTATAAGGAGTTGTCTCAACTGGTAGACGCTACTATTATGAATCTTGCGGACATCGACATGCTGTTTGGCAATGTCGTACCACAACGGATTTGGGCGAAAATTCGCCAAGAGAATCATTTAGTTGAGTTAGGTGGTGACTGGGCTACACTAGTAGCGGCAGATGGACGACAAGTTGGTGGGGCTAAGCCTGAGCAGTTAATTACGGATCTGCCTCAGAAAATTATTACACTTATGAAAACGCTCATGCCAGCGATGAAGGTAAATTGGGATAAATTAGCAGCTTGTAAGCAAAAGAAGGACGAGAGTGTCTCCGATTTCTTTACCAGATTCGAAGAGGCATTTGTCGATCATAGTGGTCAGGATATGGGCACCGAGGGAGGCCAACGGTTATTTGTTGATAAATTTGTATTGAATTTGTTGCCTGAGCTATGCAACAAATTGAAAAATTCAGAAAGTGCTTGGGCGGTTTCAACTACTGCTCAAATATTAGCGACAGCTCAATACTATGAGAATAGGGAAAAGGAAGAAAGTGGTCGTTCAGACAAGAAAACGAAGGAGCTTAAAACGAAGGTTTTGTTATAGCAAGCGTATCCTCCACGTTCAAATCAAAATGATTCTCAACAGCAATATCGACCACAATTACAATCTTCCAGGATGCAGTCACGATCTGACTTCTCCGACTTTAGATCTACGCTTGGGTATAATCAGTGTGCATATTGTAGAAGAGAGGGCCATATAAAATATGATTGTCCAGCTTTGCGTGACCGGCTTAACGGTGTGTCGGCACGAGGGGGTCGTGGTGGTCCTCAACAAGCACCCCGAGGTAGAGGCCGCGGTGCCCCTCAAAATCAAAATCATGAGCGCCCTCATACCCCATCAGACGCAAATAATTATTTTGACCAACGAAATGTGAGGTCCGATAAATCAGCACAGTATCATGTGGACGATTATTACGTCG
Organism: Lissotriton helveticus; assembly: GCF_964261635.1. Classification (NCBI taxonomy): domain Eukaryota; kingdom Metazoa; phylum Chordata; class Amphibia; order Caudata; family Salamandridae; genus Lissotriton; species Lissotriton helveticus. The sequence goes on from NC_136073.1 coordinate 373,221,267, forward strand.
AACATGAGATTGATGCAGGTAACCACTACTAGGACAGCCACCGACGGAGAGAGGGAGTAGTATCAGTTCCGGTTGATCAGAGTGGGCCTTACGTCGCAGTTGCTACATCTGGCATAGTTGAGCCTTTTCTGTTAGACACTGGTGCGACGAAAAGTTCCATCATGCATTCGAAACTCCCTGGCGCACCTTTGTCCGGCTTAACAAATGTTTCCATTGGATTCTCTGGCGCCCCTGTTAGCAATCCTGTCTCTAGCCCTTTGTCCCTTACGATTGGTCCTCATGAGCTAGAGGCCCCATTGATTTTATCTACTGGTTGTGGTGAGAATCTTTTGGGCTTGGATTTGTTAAAACGGTTATATGCGACTTTGTACTGCTCTCCTGCGGGAGTGGAGCTTACATTAGGTCAGAGAGCGATCTCTCCTATGTACTTATCAATTGATAAGTTCCCACCGGAATTGAGTTCCCTTCCTGCGTCGTTATGGGCTACGGGTCCCAATGATGTAGGCTTATTGAACATCCCACCTTATGTGGTTCAGTTGAAATCGAACGTGCGTTTCCCACGTATACCACAGTATCGTATCTCTTTTGATGGTGAGCGAGCACTATTAGCGATCATTTATGACCGGATCGAAAAGGATGTCATTGAAGAAACTCGAGGCAATGTGTGTAATAGTCCTGTGTTACCGATTTTGAAACGCACAGATCCAACTAAACCTCCTGTATACCGCTTTGTAATTGATTTACGAGAAGTAAATAAAATCGTGATTCCCCAGTATCCTGTGGTGCCTGACATCACGGCTTTGTTGACCCTGATTCCGGCTTCTGCCTCCTGGTTCACGGTAATCGATCTAAAGAATGCTTTCTTTAGTATTCCGATCGCTGAGGAAAGCAGAGACCTATTCGGATTTTAACTGGGTGGTCGCAGTTTTAGATTTAAACGCGCACCACAGGGCTACTGTGAGAGTCCATCGATCTATAGCCAAGCACTTAAAAGTCAGCTTGATGCATTTGTGTTGCCGACAGTCGCAGCCTTAGTTCAATACGTTGACGACCTATTAGTGGCAGCTGATACAGAGGCTATTTGCAAAACCGCTACAGTATCATTGTTACAGCACCTATGTGACTTACATCACAAGGTGTCACCTTCTAAGCTACAATATTGTTGTCAAGAAGTAACCTACTTAGGTCACTTACTGTCAAAGGATGGGAGAAGGTTGACCCCAGAGAGAATTGCAGCGATTGCTCGAATGACTGTGCCAAAGACTCAGAGAGATGTACGTGCCTTTCTAGGTATTACGTCATACTGCAGACAATGGATTCCAAATTTGTCATTGTCGGCGAAACCATTGATAGCCCTTACGTGCAAGGATGTTTCATCTCCTTTGCCATGGACTGAAGAGTGTCAGAAAAGTTTTTCTGAATTGCGTGATGCGTTGTGTTCGGCTCCTGTGTTGGGTACTCCTGATTACAATAAGTTCACACTTTATGTTCACGAGAAGGACGGTTGTGCGTTGAGTGTTCTGACACAACAATTTGGCGACAAACAGCGTCCATGCGCATATTTTTCTTCGACCTTAGACCCAGTAGCTAGAGCCTTGCCAAGTTGTTTGAGAGCAACAGCGGCAGCTGCGGCGTCCATTCGACAGTCCGCAGGTCTGGTCATGGATAATATGCTCACGGTGATGGTCCCGCATGCAGTCGACACTCTCTTGAACCGAACGAAAACTCAACATTTGACGAGCGCAAGGTTGTCTGGATATGAGTTGACGTTATTGGCAAGTCACATACGGATAAAACGGTGTAATGTGTTGAATCCAGCAACGTTGTTGCCGATCGAAATGGAATTAAGTGATGTAACACCACATGATAGCTATTTGAGAACTGAAGAGGAGACGAAGGGTCGTATTGACCTGAAAAACACTCCATTGGTAGATCCCGATGGTACCTTGTATGTGGATGGTTCATGTTTTAAGTTACCAAATGGTGATGTGACGACTGCGTATGCTGTAGTAACATTGAGTATGGTTGTGGAATCTGCGAGATTGAGTCAGAATTCGGCCCAAGCGGCTGAGTTGATCGCCTTGACGAGAGCGTGTGTGTTATCCAGAGGGAAGCGGGTGAATGTGTTTACAGACAGCCAGTATGCTTTTGGTGTGGCGCATAGTTTTGGTCGATTGTGGAGAGACAGAGGATTTTTGACGTCGCATGGTACGAAGATTCAGCACGGACAGCTTGTGAATGACCTTTTGGACGCACTTACATTGCCTAAAGAGGTGGCAATAATCAAATGTAGTGCGCATCGGAAGGTGACGGATGATGTTGGTCGCGGTAATGCGTTTGCGGATGAGATTGCGAAGGAGACGGCTAGAGATCTGACAAATCGAATGTACGTTGCGAGTTCAGTAAGATGGCCAGCGGAGACTAGTATGTGTGAGGACACAGTTGAGAGTGTGAAGAAGATACAGGATGAAGCTACTGAGATGGAAAAGACTCAGTGGAAAGAAAGTACGGGAAAGTTAGACGAGAATGGATGTTGGGTTGATTTGTCGGAAAAGCAGAGATGGATGTTACCAGATGCATACGTGCTTGCTGTTGTTACTATGGCTCATGGTACATCACACATTAATACGAAAGGCATATGTAAGTTGCTGTCACCCGTATGGAAGAATGATGGAATTACTAAATGTGCGGAGAGAGTGGTTAAAAATTGCATGGTATGTTTGATGTATAATCCTGGCAAGGGCACCCCCACTCCACGTGGTCATTTTGCTCCTCCCACATGTCCCTTTGAAATTATTCAGTTAGACTTTATCCACATGGAGAGATGCAATAATTTGAAGTTCGTCTTGGTTGTAGTTTGTGCGTTCTCCAGATGGATTGAGGCTTACCCCCTAAAGGATAATACTGCCCTGTCCACAGCAAAGGTTCTACTCAAAGAATATTTCCCCAGGTATGGAATGCCGCGGAATGTATGGTCAGATAACGGAAGTGAGTTTGTGGGAAGTGTAATGAAGAGTGTATGTCGTGGTCTTGGCATAAATCAGAAGTTTCATAGTGCTAATCATCCTCAGTCTGCGGGTTTAGTGGAAAGATATAATGGCACTCTGAAACTGAAACTTGCCAAAATCCAGGCAACGACTGGTCTATCATGGCCCGACGCTTTGCCTTTAGCTCTCTTATCGACCAGAGCGACTGTGCACTCTCGAGTAGGGCTCAGCCCATATGAGATGTGTTCGGCCGTCCTGCGAACATTTGGGGAGTTCCGAGGCCTAAAGAATTTGACAGACTTGAATATCCAATGTTAATTGACTATCTCTATGATCTGACTGCTAAATTGAGTTTGATTCATCAACAGGTCTTTGAGGCTCTACCGACACAAACAGAGGGTCCTGGTCATCGGCTCCAACCAGGTGATTGGGTTCTTACCCGCAACTTTGGACGAAAACGAAATCTTGAGCCAAGGTTCGTGGGACCTTACCAGGTGTTGCTGGCAACGAGGACTGCGGTTCGGCTAGAAGGGAGAAAACATTGGGTGCATGCCACCCACACCAAGAAAATTCCGCTCCCATTGCCAGCAGATAGTTGGATCAGAAAAGGATTCGGCTCGTCTGAAACTTACGTCCCTCTAAATTACGTGCCGTTTAGTTACGCGCAGCTTGTAGGAGATAACACAGTAAGACCCGACACCCCTGTTGAACCATCCGGAGTTAACCCTCTTTCAGCAACATTGGAGAATTCAAGTTCTGAACAATTGCGTGGACAATCGAACACTCCTTTGCCGTCTGATCCACTGTTTGAAGAGCAGACTCGCCCCGGAAGAAGTCGATACTTTCTTCGACCGCGCTAACAGACTAATAAATTCTGTTTTTTTTATTTTTTTTAATCTACATCACCTCTATTGTTGCCATAAAAATTGTGGACCTTACATATATAGATATATATATATATATTGTGTACCTTTTTCCTTACAGCTAGGAGGCGTATATTGAATTCAATGAACTCTTGATTAAAAACCTTTTCATCTGGGTTAACCGTAAGGCCGTGCGGGTACTTCCTCCTGTTTAGCAGGTATCTGACACTAGGTCGATTACTTTTGTCGATTTCTGGGAACTCCTGGGGATTGATAATCGCTACTCAGAACGAAATGCGTCAAGAACGTCACGGACGGTTTTTAGAAGATGGAGTCTTCTAAGCTGTTGGAAATTGGGAAAATGGTGGCGCAAAGATCCAAACTGCACAAGACATTTCGAAAAAAATGTTTTTTGTTACAGGTTTTTATGTTGTTCCTAACTGTTTCTATGCTGCTGGTGGGTGGAGTATATTTTGGTTTTCAATCATTGCTGCCTTCTACTTTACCTACTCCTCCTTCTCTTGATTTAAATTCTGTTTCCACTATGTCCCCACATTCCTTTCATCTTCTGCCCCAACATGAACAGGTCAGACGTGCGGAATTTATGAACAATTCTTTTGTTCAACTTCTACATCAGCATCAGTTGGTGATGAACACTACCAATTGTTGGGTATGTGGGTTAATGCCACATACCATGGATAAGGGTATCCCGTATTTTGTTCTTCCTTATAGCCCCCAGGGGTCAGCTCGAGCATTCCAGACCATGTTCCGTAGTGCACTAGATTCCTACCCCCATCGAGAGCCTCGCTCTGCAGACCTTGGTCCTGGCCCGTACCACAAGTCTTTGGCGATAGCAATTGCAGATTTAAATAGAGATATTTTTGACGCAACACTTATCCCAGAGGAAGAGGTGCGAGCTTATAAGGATCTGAGTGAGGTCGAGTATAGTACATCAGTGAATGATAGGCAGTTTAAAAGCTCATCTCCAATCTGGATCGTACCTCATCTCGGTCATTTCTGTCTGCAAGGTCTTGGTCGAAATCAGAGAGCTCAGCTTGGGAAGAGTGCTTGTGTTGATACTTACGTTTTACCAATGCTCTCTTCCCCTGTCTTTCTGACTGCCAAGGGTACCTATTTTGTATGTTATGATCGCGCATATACGTGGTTACCTCATGACTTCTCGGGTACCTGCTATATCGCGAATCTTTTGCCTCCGACTTTCACTGTTGCTTCAGATTATCACAAAACTAGAGTTGTGAGAGGTGTCATTAGTAAAGAAGATACTGCCGGTCAAGAAGCAGGAGATTTCTTTAAGGGTTTCCTACCGTTTTGGGGCCCTATGGTCAATAGCAGGAATCTGAGACAGTTAACTCGTGTAGTGGAAGCAACTGCTAACATAACTGCAAGCGCCCTTGGTAATCTGACAGCAGAGCTTCAAGCGGATAGGCTTATGACGCTACAGAACCGTATGGTTCTAGACATAGTACTAGCAGACAGAGGTGGTGTGTGCAAGGTCATCCATTCGAGCTGCTGCATTTTCATACCTGATAACGCTCCAACGGTTTACCAAGCCATCTCGAAGTTGCATAAAATCTCAGAGTCCATACACGTGGACGAGGGAGATTGGACGCTTCTAGGATGGTTTTGGGGTCTGATGTCAACTTGGGGTTAGAAAATTCTGATGATTATAGGGGTTGTTGTGACGTTTCTGTTCACGTGTTGTCTTTGTGTGCAGTGTGGTCCTGCCTTATGTGGCCTTTGTGCTACAACGTGTATAAGAAGGCCATCTGTTACCGGCGAGACACTGATGAATAAGATGATGTTCCAGCAACACTTGAATGATCTGATGAATATCGAAATTGATTATGATTCCGACTAGTGCTTGCCTACATGAGGGCAAAAGGAGCGTCTGAGGAGCAATGAGAACCGTTACGATGCTAGCGAGGGTGGTATCTATGAACCGTAAAAGACGAGATTAATAGGTGTACGCATTTTCGATACGCTACTTAGAAGTGTTCGTCTTATTTACAGGTTTCTTCATTTGTACCCTCGGGTTCCATTTTAGATACGGCATCCATTTTGTTTCTTGCCCTCACGTAGTCAGCGAACAGGCAAATGTCCGCCTCATGACCCTGTGATTCCCAAGACTGGGGGATGACACGGCAGAGACAGATGGCTCCGCAGCTGGGTAATCTTCCCACGTTGGCCTATTGTTTCAGCCTTGCATGCGCTCGGCTCGAATCCTTTGATCCTGGGATTACGCTTCCGATACTACCTCCACACTCCTTCTTCTTCTGTTGTCTGACTTCCTTGCACCTGTTCCTGTCTCTTACTCTCGTCCTTTTACAACTAGAGTGGAATGTGCATAGCAGCAGGATAATGTGCTTTTACAGTTGGGAACCGACAAATGTTACTGTGATTATGTTCCGGGTTTCCGACACCATGAATGAAGCCCTTTTAAGTTTATTGTGGGAACTGAGTTGTAACCTTTTGTTTGTTACGTTATTGAATGCTGAAAATGTGTATAAAAGGAGCGATCCACATTTTGCAATTCGAAGCAGGCTCTTGGAACCTACACTCTGTTGTACTTCCCATGACTTTTGCATCCCTGCAGTAATAAACGCTGATCTTTGACGCCGAAGGAAGTGTCCCGTGTCTCTGTCACTTGTGCGCCGAACAGGTATCCTACGAAGGTTTAAGGTGTTGTTCCCTGGCACCGCTGGTACTTAAAAGTCCAGTCCTTCAGGTTCAGCACCCAAACCTGTGCACATATCAATTCAGTGCTTGAAGCTTGAGCGGTGACTATTGAGCACCTATACCTTCCTCCAGAGGTTGCGGATGTTCTTCTCACAGCCAAGTGTCCCTATACCAAATCTATATTTGCCTACTGTTGGGAAAGCTTTGTGACTTGATGCCCTATGAAACTGGTAGATCAGCTTCATGCCAACTGCCAGAGGTTTTATTGTTTGCCTTATCCGAAGCTCGAAAGCCTTGCTTTGGGCACAGTTAGGGGTTATCTGCTGGCTATTTTGGCCTTTTTGCAGATGCAAGACCAGCCTTTGTTGTTTAAATAACCAGTTGTAAAACATTTCCTTAAACATTCAATCAATCAATCCGATTTTTAAAACGCACGGCTACTCGAGTGTCCAGGCACTAAGGACCAAATGCACAATTCTTACACAACATGTAGTCATTGAAAAACTGCTTTTAAGGTTTTAAGGGCACCTTTCATCCTTCAGTGCATGCAAATCCAGTGGGAGGGTATTCTAAGCCTACACATTAAGTTAGAAGAAGGACGCACTGCCCCATTTTTCTTCTTCATCATCATTACCAGGGCAGCTCCATACTAGAAGAGAGGTGGGTTTGAGCTAGATGATAATGAATAATCCTTGCAGAGAGAAATCTAGGGTTCGTCTGATGAAAAGCTCTATGGGCTAAAGTTAAAATTTGTAACTGAATTCTCTCCTTAATAGTAAGCCAGTGTAAGTCCTTTAGATGTGAGGCAATAAGGGCGTGTATCACCTATTTTGGGGCATGACGCGGGACTAAGTACATCTTTTTCCCCCCAGATTTTAGAAGCCCAAAACAGGAACCTACCACAGACCTCACCCGCTGACCTAAGGGTAACTGCCAGTTGAAGTTAACCCCTAGATACGAACTACCATCGATGGAGAGGGAGGTGGAGAACTATAACCTGGCCAGCATTCCCTAACCCAAATGAAAGGAGGCGAGCCAAATAGCAAGATCTCTGTTTTATTGACATTGCATTTTAAGTTGCTAGCCGGCATCCAGTGTAACACAGCCATCATAGAGTCCTTAAAAATCTTAAGGGCATCCTGTGAGTTGTTATCCATAGTAAGGAGAAGCTGCATGTCACCAGCGTATGACCCCAAAGGACACCATGAGTGAGGCCAGGGGAGTGATTTAGATATTAAAAAGGGTCGGACTCCACCAAGAGCCTTGTGGGACTCCAATTTTGATCTGTTTAGGATCAGATGTAAATTATGCCATCCAAACAGATTAAACTCTTGTAAGCAAGAAAGGAACCAATGCAGGCCAGCATGGAGCCACTGACTCCTATATTTTCCAAGCGTTGGAGAAAAATAGAGTACTGTATCAAAGCCGCAGATATTTCAAGTAATATCAACGTGACCTGTTTCCCTTGATCCTCAGCCAGCTTGCTGGAAGCAGTTACTGCAACTAAAACTGATTCAGTACTGAAACGAGAACAGAAACCTCACTGGGATTGATGAAGTAGCTGACCTTGTTACAAATATTTGGAAAATTGCCCATTATTAAGTTATTCCAACATCTTCGACAGGGCTGGTAACAATGAAATGGGCCTGCAATTGCTCATCATAGATCTATCTGCTATCAAGTCAAGCTACAGTGCACATGCACTGTCTGCAAGACCTGCTGTAATCAATACTCCGACTTTTTTCCAGCCTGCTTCTTACCAGTGGCTCACTACACTGTCCTCCTTTGCTGCCTCCTAATTTGTTTGCTTTGCCGATACGTCACTTCCCTTCAGGCTGAGGTGCACCGGCAAAGTAGTTTCCTTCCCCTTTGTTGTGTGAGCGGTTATGAGGGAGAACACATGTTTTTTTCCAAGCATATGTTTATTAACATTTTAGCGTACGTTTCATTGCCAGCCAGCAAAAGAATTTGCTGAGCAGTTGGACAAAGTATGGCATGGTAATTACATCACGGTTGAACTTGCATATATAACATGGGTCCACGCCTTTCTCAGTGTTGGACTGCCAATAATAGGTACAGTTTCCGACGTTATACAGGCATGGGACATTCCGCATAGTAAAGAAGTATACGTTCAACCTGTCTTTCTTTTGTGACAGGTTTTAACTCTTCCAACTGGGAAGGTGTCACCTAAAATCAAAACCCACCCACCTCCCAACAAACAATGTTTTTTTTTAAGTTTTACTTTCCGCTGTCACCAGTGCTTGTTTAAGCAGCCCTACACCCCAGTGCTTTCTCCATAGCTACCGCACACACCACTTGTGGACACTTCTTATATTTTTTTTATTTTCAGCGCGCCATGCATGCTTTTACTTTCATTTTGTGAGTGCCAAGACTGCCACAGACGGGAACAGTGGGCGGGGGTCTTTCACGCAGGGTCCTCCTTCGAACATCCTGCGGACGGCTCTGGGCCACACACTCCTCAGAGAAAGAGTGTGGCCCAGGCCGTCCAGCAGCCCTACCTCGTTGGTCAGCAGCCTCCAGTGACCGGATAGTTTAAAACTCAAGTGAGCCAACCCTCACACTTTGTGTACTGTCATCTGATGATCACATTAGGACATGGTTAAGTCAAGTCAAGTCAAGTCAAAATTTATATAGCGCACTACATACCCAGAGGGTCTCAAGGCGCTTTAGGAAGGGGGGGGGGGTTTACTTATCGAATATCCAGGTTTTAAGCTGTGTTCTGAAGGCTAGGTGGTTTAGAGTGAGGCGGAGGTGTATGGGAAGGGAATTCCAGGTTTTGGCCGCCAAGTAGGAGAAGGATCTTCCCCCCCATGGTGGCTTTGTGGATGCGCGGGACGGCGGCGAGGGCTTGGTTGGATGACCGCAGCTGGCGGGTGGGGGTGTAAAAGGAAAGGCGCGTGTTGAGGCAATCCGGTCCAAGTTCGTAGAGGGCTTTGTGTGCGTGGGTGAGGAGACGGAACGTTATCCTTTTGTTGACGGGGAGCCAGTGCAGGTCTTTCAGGTGACCGGAGATGTGGTCTTTGCGAGGGATGTCTAGTATGAGTCTGGCTGAAGAATTTTGGATGCGTTGGAGTTTTTTCTGCAGTTTTGCGGTGGTACCGGCGTAAAGTGTGTTTCCGTAGTCTAGGCAGCTAGTAATCAGTGCGTGGGTGACCGTTTTTCTTGTTTCGGTGGGGATCCAGCGAAATGTTTTTTTGAGCATGCGTTGGATGTTGAAGCATGATGATGAGACGGCGTTGATTTGTCTGGTCATCGAGAGTGAGGAGTCCAGGATGATGCCCAGGTCCGTGCGTGGTCAGTCGGTATGGGGGCTTTTCCTAGGGCCGCTGGCCACCAAGAGTCATCCCAGGTGGAAGGGGATGCACCTAGGATGAGGACTTCCGTTTTGTCCGAGTTCAGTTTCAGACGGCTGTGCTTCATCCATTCGGCTACTTCTTTCATCCCTTCATGTAGGTTGGTTTTGCCGGTGTTTGGGTCTTTGGTGAGTGAGAGGATCAGCTGAGTGTCATCAGCGCAGGAGATAATGTTGAGGTTGTGTTGATGTGCGATGGTTGCGAGGGGGCTCATGTAGACGTTGAAGAGGGTGGGGCTGAGTGATGATCCTTGCGGGACGCCGCAGATGACTTCGGAGGCCTCTGATTTAAAAGGGGGGAGGCGGACTCTCTGAGTTCTTCCAGCGAGGAACGAGATGATCCAGTCAAATGCTTTTCCTTGAACTCCGATGTTTCTGAGGCGTTGTATCAGGGTGCTATGGCAGACTGTGTCGAAGGCTGCAGAGGTCAAGGAGGATGAGGGCGACTGTGTCTCCGTTGTCCAGTAGAGTTCGGATGTCGTCTGTTGCTGCGATGAGGGCGATCTCGGTGCTGTGTTTGGCTCGGAAGCCAGACTGTGATGAGTCGAGTGATTTGTTGGTTTCGAGGAAGGCGGCGAGTTGATTGTTGATGGCTTTCTCAATGACTTTGGCAGGGAATGGGAGGAGCGAGATGGGGCGGTAGTTTTTGAGTTCGGTGGGGTCAGCTGTGGGTTTCTTCAGAAGGGCGCTGAGTTCGGCATGTTTCCAGCTTTCTGGGAATGTGGCGGAGTTGAGGGAGCAGTTGATGACGTCTCGGAGATGGGGTGCGATAACGGAGTTTGCTTTGTTGAAGATGTGATGGGGGCATGGGTCTGTAGGGGATCCTGAATGGATGGAGTTCATCAGGTGAATGGTGTCTTCTGTGGTGATTGGGTTCCAGTCAAAAAGGTTATTCGGAAGAGGCACAGTTTCGGAGGTGAGAGGGGTGGACTGGTTTGCGGGTTGGTTGTCAAAGCTGTTATGAATGTCGGCGATTTTGTCATGGAAGAATGAGGCGAGGGAGTCACATAGGACTTGAGAGGGGGTGATGTCGTTGGAGCTGGCGGTAGGGTTGGTGAATTCTTTGATGATGTTGAAAAGTTCCTTGCTGTTGCGAGCGTTGTTGTCTAGTCGGTCTTTGAGTGCTGATTTCTTGGCTGTCCGGATTAGTTGGTGGTGTTTGCGGGTGGCGTTTTTGAAGGCGGCTAGGGTGGTATTGTTTGGGTCTATTTTCCAAGTTTTCTCAAGGGAGCGACAGAGCTTCTTGGATTTCTTAAGGTCATCGTTAAACCAGGGGGCGTTCTTGCTTCCTTGCTTGATTTGATGTTTTTTCAGGGGTGCTAGTTTGTCAGCGGTTTGGGTTAGCCATTGTGTGAGGTTGATAGCGGCTTGGTTAGGGTTCGTTGAATAGGCAGGGGTTTTTTGAAGAAGCGATGAGGAGATCTGGTCGATAGTGATTTTGTTCCAATTTCTTCGCAAAGTTGGTTGAGGGTGGTTGTGGGTCGTGGTCTTGTTGTAAATGAAGTGGACGCAGCTGTGGTCTGTCCAGTAGAGGGGTGTGGTGTGAGTGAAGGAGATATGCTTGCTGGAAGTGAAGATAGGGTCGAGTGTGTGTCCTGCGTAATGTGTGGGGGTGTTGACAAGTTGTTTGAGTCCGAGATTGGCGAGATTGTCCAGAAGGGTGGTAGTGTTACTGTCGATGATCTTTTCCAGATGGAAATTGAGGTCTCCCAGTAAAATGTATTCTTCCGAGGGGAGGGCGTGTGGGGTGATGAAGTCAGTGATGTCTTCGCAGAATTTTGTACGGGGTCCTGGTGGCCTGTAGAGGAGGGTGCCTCTGAGTGTGGTCTTGGGGTCGGTGTGGATCTGGAAGTGAAGGTGTTCGGCGATGGCGAGGTTGTCTTCTGAGCTGGTAGAGACGCGGATGGTGTTCTTGTGGACGATGGCGATGCCTCCTCCTGTTTGAATGGTGCGGTCCTTACGGATGATCTTGTAGCCGTCCGTAATGGCTATGGTGATGTCTGGAGCTGAGGAGGCATTCATCCAGGTTTCTGTTAGGAAGGCGATGTCCGGAGAAGTGGTGTCGAGTAGATTCCAAAGGTCGATGGCGTGTTTGTGAACCGAGCGGGTGTTGAGAAGGATGCAGTTAAGGTGGTTGGTGTTGGATCTGTGTTTGGTGTTTGAGGGTTTGGTGTGGGTCTTGATGCAGGAGAATTTGCAGGAGTGGCAGGTGAAGGGTCCATGGGTGTGTCCTGGTGCTGCTTGGGCGCAGTTAGGGAGTCGGCCGGGGTTCAGTGATAGGAGGGTGGAGGCGTCGTAAGTGATGCGGGATGGGTGGGTGAAGCGGGGACCAGGGGGTCTGGCGCTGGGCGCGGTCCAGGCGCGGATGGGCGAAGACGGGCTTACCTTTGGCGCACCTTCGGCGCGCCGCTGCGCGTTGGTTCATCTATCTTAAATGGAGAGTGGAGGGGGGCGGAGCGTGGGAGGGTCGGCTGGGAGGCGGGAGCGGGAGGAGACACAGGCCACAAGTAAACACCACAACCAAATTGCAGAAATCGAAACCGGGGCACAGCCGGAGTGCGAGCAGAGGTACAGTAGCACAGAAAACACAAAAACACTTTTAGGCAGTTTTAAAAATCGCCGCAATGCAAGGCCAATGATCAATAATAGAAATGAAGTCCTAACGATACCAGGCGCTATGTGCAATTCAGGCGCTGTATCAGGGCAGGCAGCGCTGTATCGGGGCAGGCAGCGCTGTATCAGGGCAGGCAGGCGATGAGGTCAGCAAGGATCAAGGCGTTGTTAGGTTAGGCAGAGAGCGAGGGGAGCGACCGCTATGGAGCAAGTCCAGACGGTCACAAAGAGAAAGAGGACGGGCGAGTTTACTCTATCAGTGAGTGGGAGGGTCGGCTGGGAGGCGGGAGCGGGAAGGAGACACGGGCCACAAGTAAACACCACAACCAAATTGCAGAAATCGAAACCGGGGCACAGCCGGAGTGCGAGCAGAGGTACAGTAGCACAGAAAACACAAAAACACTTTTAGGCAGTTTTCCCCTCCCACCCACGTACTCAGTCGGTGTAGCAGGGATTCTGCTCCTACACAGAACTGTGCATAGAGACTTGGAACCTCAGTGAATTAGGGTGTGCCAAAACTCACCTTAGTACCCAACATCCCCTACCAGACTAGCATCAGCGTCTTATTGGCTCTTCCATAACACCAATAATTAGACAACCCAGAACATGGAACTTAGATTACCTCAGGCAATGTAGAACACATGAACACTCTTTCGTTATACTATCATACCAGTCCAAAACAGGGAGTAAAAGAAGACACGTGCAAGTTTGAAATATTTATTTCTAATGCCGTGTTCTCATGCGCAGTATCTTAGCTAATACAAGCAGACATATTATAAGCAACAGGATTATCAGCATAGTTACTATTCCATAAAATACAAAGGGAGAAAGCATGTTGTTTATTTTTTTTTTAAACAAACTTTATTGAGTTTACATATTCTGAACAGGCGCAGCAGACACACAAGCTCATAGACTTCATTATATCAGCAGTATTCAAAGGATATTTGTAGCCACATCATGACAAGGCCCCTCAACTCACTAGTTCGTCCAGCCCACCCCATTCATTGCTGCAGGGAGAGGAGTCCCTCCGATTGTGGGGGTCATAGTCCCATCGTCTAGTAGCTTGGCCCCAAGAAGCTGAGTCGTGTGGGTCCCAGCTTAAATGAACACTGCCCACAGTAAATCATCATGTCAGAAACAAAGAATATAACCCCCCTCCAGCACAATCCCCCCCCTGAACTCCCCCATAGCGCCACCTCCCTCCTCCCCTCCGACATGTCGCTTTCCCTAATAGCACCGTTGTTGCACATTATTCACTCCACACCCTCCGCCAGATTCCCTGTCAGTGAGTCATGTTCCTCCTATGGTGATGTACATACGATAGCGATCCCTCCACCCCCTCTCACCCTGTGGTCTGCAGTTGTGGTCCGATGTTGCAGAAAAGACACCCAAAGCCGGAAGGATCAGTCCTTATCGTCAGTCGGATTTTTAAGCAGGTCCACCATCATCACCCAGGCCCTTGCCGTGTCCCACAGTTTGTCGTTATCAGTTCTCTGAGCTAGTTGGAGACGGAGGGTCCCCTAGCAGTCCGCCCATTTTATGAATTCCCTTAGCCAACGCGCAACACTGGGGGCTGTGACCGCCTACCAATGACTAGTGATTTCATGTTTGGCCATGACTAACCCCAGATCCAGGAACTTACTGGTGGTTTTGTTACGGGCAGTGTGGGGGAACCAATGTAGCAAACACACCCCTGGAGTATTCTGCAGTTCCCTATCAGTCACCTCTGTCAATTTAGCTAGGACCTCTCCCTAAAACCCCTTGAAGCAATGGGCAACCCCAGAGCATGTGCAAAAACGCTGCATCCTCCAGTCTGCATCACGGGTAGGCAGTGTGGGAACCCAAAAGCTCATTAATTTTGTGAGGAGTGAGGTATGCCCTATGAAACACATAGAATTGGATGAGTTGAAATCTCGCGTTTGTAGAGCACTTCCATGCCTGCTCCATTAGCATCTCCCAGGGTTTCGCCTCAATAGGCGCTCCCAAATCTGCCTCCCATTTAGTGCGTAATCCCGCAAGAGGAGTCCGTAAACCCTGTATCAGTCTTCGATACAAGCACGTAACCGCCTTCATCCGACCCGCGGAGGTGATCACATATTGGCAAGGGAGGAAGGCCTGCAGTTCCTCCAGCCCCGTTTTCCAATGTTTGCCCATTGCCGCCGTCACCGCCGCATGCAGAAGAAAGTCCTGAGCAGGCAGTTTGTGGCGTTCCAGGAGATCTTGGAATGGTAAAGAGGCACCGTCCTCATAGAGAACCCCAATGGATGAGATCCCCATCTCCTCCTATTCGTGCAACCGCTGCCAGTGCCTCACAAAACCACACCGGAATCTCGGGCGCATATGCCGGACACACTCTAGCGCGTCTCAGAGCCCTATGCCAGCATTGCCGCAATACCCAGAACTTTCTGGGCGTCTCCCTTGCACGCATCTGAAGCTGTAACAGAATCCTAATCAAGTGGCGAAGCCCCGGGTCCCTACCTCTCTGATCTACTTCGACACCCAGTTTCCCTGCCATCCGCTGCGTGAGCCATTGGAACTCTGCCGCATGGTAGTAAGCCTCAAAATCAGGTGCTGCAAGGCCCCCTTCTTGTCGTGGACGCATCATAGGGAGCGCCACTCGTCGTCTCCCTGATCCCCATAGCAAACTGGAAACCGTTGAGTTGGGCAAAGCACTTCCCAGGCACCCAGAGCGGCAGTGTAACAAAATAATACAGCAAACGGGGTAGGGTTATCATTTTTAGCAGTGCCACTCGTCCCGCAACCGACAAAGGTAGAGACCCCCAGAAATCAAGGTTACTCTTTGTGCTCCGCAGGGCGCGCCCTACGTTACCCTCAAATAAATAAGTAGCCTCATGGTAAATTCTAACCCCCAAGTAGGGTAAACAACTACCTTCCCATCTTACGTCAATCCCCTCAGGAGGATCCCCTTGCCCCCCGTGCAGCGGAAACAGACAGGTCTTGGCCCTATTAACTTTAAGCCCTGCTACTCGCCCCAATTTCTCCAGGAGTACCTGGGCACCATGTAACTCATCAGTGGTACTGGCAAGGAACATCAGCAAATCGTCGGCATATAAGGCAATGTAGTGCATCTGACCCATTCCCCCCTAGAACCCTGTAGTGTCTCCCTGTCCGTACACGAACCGCTAACGGCTCCATGGCCAGGGCGAACAGGAGGGGAGACAGCGGGCAGCCCTGCCTCGTCCCACTGCCCACGTCGCAAGCAACCGAAATCACCCCCCCCCCCCCGTCCGAACCCTGGCCGTCGAGCGAGAGTAAAGCAGCTTCGTCCAGGCCACAAACCCCTCCCCCAAGCCGAAGGCCCTCAGCACCCGAAACCGATACGGCCACTCTAGGCTATCAAAGGCCTTTTCAATGTCTACAGATAGTTCACACGCCTCATTACCTCCGACTGCCGCCTCCTCCTCCTGGATCAGTTGACGTAACCATCGAATATTCATGGCCGTGTTCCGGGTGGGAATGAACCCAGACTGGTCCCCGTGCACCAGAGTGGTCATGTGCCCCATCAGGCGACTGGCTAAAATACCGCTCAGGATCTTATAGTCAATGTTTAACATCGCCATGGGGTGATACGCTGTTCGGTCCCATTCCGGCTTGCCCGGCTTAAGGAGCGTTACAATAACTGCCTCCCTCGTCGAGGCAGGCACGCATCCCTCCTGCTTTGAGCGATTGTAAAGGGACACCAATTGCGGAACCAGCACATCCAAATATGTGACGTAGAACTCAGACGGTAACCCATCAGTGCCCGGGGTTTTGTTCTTGGCCATAAGCTTGAGAGCGCTCCAGACCTCACCCAATTCTACTGGCCGGCCCAGGTTCTCAGCCTCGTCTGCTTCAACCTGAGGTAACTCCTGGTCAAGAAAATCCCCTTCCTCTAGCTCTCTGGGGTCCAGCTTGCTGCAATAAAGGGTGGAGTAGTATTCCAGGAACTGTGTGTTAATGGCCTGCTGACTGTAATGCACCGTCCCCCCACTTCCTGCAGCTCAAGGATCGGTGTGCCCCTGTGCGCAGGATTCGCCAACCACTCTAGCAGAGCCCCGGATTTCTCTCGCTCCGCGTGCGCCCTCACCATGTAGGCCCTGTAAGCGAAGCATCTCAGCCTCTCTACTTGCATAGCCAACTCCTCCTTCACCCTCAGGAGCCCTTTCTGTATGTCCTCCCGTCCCGACTCTCCTTTTCTTTCTCCCTGAGCCGTTTTTCTGCCCGCTGTACCTCATTCAATAGTGTCCTACGTACTCCCACGGTTTCCCCAATGCACCGCCCGCGTATCATTGTTTTGAACGTTATGCTGAAAATAATAGTCTATAGCTGTACCTATGGTGGTTCGGAAGATCTGGTCCTCCAAGGCCTCTGGCCTGAGATGCCAATTAGGAATCACCGTTCTGAGCCGAACCCAATTCAGGGCCACCAAGAGAGGGTTGTGATCAGAGATTGTCCTAGCCAAATACTCCCTCATCGTGACCAAGATGTGTGTCGGACATCTGCTATTCTACGAGTAGGTGCATCGGGGAGTGGTGGGTGGGAGCGGTCCATGTCCACGTCTGTCACTCAGTTAAAGTCCCCCCCCAAAAGAACAGGGCCTGTCAGTTTCCCCACCAAGGTCTGTGAGAGCTGTGCAAAGAAGGCAGGCTTTTCGACATTGGGGGCATATATACTTCCTATTGTGATGTCCCGCCCATCAAGCCGCCCCGTTACCACAGTGAACCTGCCCTCCGGGTCTATCACCTGCCTCACACATTGAAATGGTACTCCTGCGCGCACCCAGATCAGTGTCCCCCTGGCATAAGCCGAGTAAGAAGTGTGGGACACCTGTCCTCTCCAACGGTGTTGTAATGCCACCCCCTCTGCCTTTGTCAAGTGAATTTCTTGAAGCAGTGTAATTTGCACTCCCCGCCGCACTATGTAGGCGTGTATTTTGTGTCGCCTACACATGGTGTGCATCCCCCTAATGTTCCGAGATATAATCTTAAGACCTACGGAGGTGCCCATGGTTCCATCCCATGTACGTGCTCTTCTAAGCCCCCCCAAGCGACATGCCTGACCCTCCTCCATCCCTCCCAACCTCAAACTTCCCCCAACTCCCACACCCCAGGACAGGCACACAGAACCACGTTCCCATCCAAACCAAACTACTCATGTGAAGAGCCATAACTAAGAGGTAGCGTGTAACTCTCGCGCAATGCCCCCAGAACCGCCCCAGTACCCCCCTTCTTTGTGCAGAATCCGCAGAGCCAGCTGGGTCCCCGGCAAACCTGGAGTCATCCGCTGTCGCTTTGCCCCACAATAGACTGGCCCCCCTGATCAGGAGGTGCAACAACCCTTGTAACACAGGCCCCGCATACCCCTCACAGCCCCATCACCCAAACATTCCGTCGGCTGTCTGCAGGGTGACGACTGGCAGCTCCATATCCGAGAGTCCCTGGGTGCTACCAGATCTTGGGCTCTCCGTCCCACTCTTCTCCGCGTCGGTGTCATTACTCGTCGGGCTGGGTACCCCCACGACTGATGGCCGCCACAGCCGGCACCGCACTGTCCAGTTTCTGCCGTTGAGCTATCGGAGAAGTGAGTCTCCCCCTCAGCGGGGTATGTTCCTGATGTTCCCGCGGCGTCGTCGCCCGCAGAGTGCGCCCCTCCGTGGCTCTCCAGCCAGTCCCACGCCGCCTGTAGGGTAAGAAAGAAATAGGTCTCCTCGTCCGCTGTCACCCGCAGACGCGCCGGAAATAGCATTGCGTAGGGGAGATGGAGCTGACGCAATTTTCTCTTGACAGCCCGAAAGGAGGACCGTTGACGTTGGACCTCCTTTTATAATCCGGGAAGATCAACACCTTGCTGTTTCCTATTTACAGGTTCTGCTGTTCCCGAGCCCTCTGCAGGATAAAGTCCTGGTTACGGTAATGTAACCGTCTCGCTACCATTGGCCGTGGTGGAGCCCCAGGTTTAGGTGGGCGAGCCGGAACCCTGTGTGGCCGCTCCAACACATAGAATGGGGACAAACCTTCTGGCGCCACCTCTGTCCGCAACCAGTTCTCCAGAAACCGGACCGCGTCGGTTTCCTCCTCTCGCTCCGGAATCACTACAATGCGGAGGTTGTTGCGCCGCGAGCGCCCCTCACTGTCCTCTGCCCTTACTTCCAGCACTTTGACTCTGTGCGTTACTTCATTTAAAGAATGGCGCAGGGCTGCCACCGTATCCAGAATGTCCTTCATGGTGGTTTCCTGGGTCGCCACCCTCTCCTTAAGCTTCCTATGGCCATCCTTCAGTAGGGTGAGGTCTGATCCAATGGCGTCCATCCGTTTCTCAAGTACCTCCCGTGAGGCCACGATGGCCTGCATACTTTCGCCCAAGGTGGGATCCCCGGGACGTCCCGGTCTCCACCTCCCGACATCGCCATCCTCACCGTCTGTGTGCTGTTCCGGCTCATCCAGGCGTAGGACCTCAAAGCCCTTCTTCTTGAACACTCGACCCATGATGAGTGGCAGGCACTTCTGAGAGTGGTAGCATCGGTAGAGCCCACAGTCCCGCTCTGCACCAGCACACCACCGTTGTCCCTCAAGGACCTCACCAGAAATCTCAGCCCCACGTTCCACTCTGGACTTGCGTAGGACCAGTTCGGCCGTCACCAGCTCACCGCCACTAATTGTCGTCTTGCTCCTTTCGGGCAGTGGAGGGCACCCAGAGCCAGATCGTCGCCCCTTTGCAGCAGAGCTCCATTTAAGGGCCGGGCCACACCACCAGCGCCGCCAGGAGGCCCCGTGAGAGGGGGGGGGGTCACAGTGCTGGGCCGTCCTACCTCAGGGATGAAGGCTCCAGCCATCGGCGTCCCAATCTCTAAGAGGTGGCCTTGCACGCCACCCGCCTGGCCTCTCTGTAAGTCTGTTACCTGTGTAGAGGTACCGCAACGCACGACTAGAACTGCAGGGGTCCTGTCGTCTCAGGGCTCACAGGCGTCGCAGTTATCCGCCGTCTAGGGCCGCTTAGCAGGGAGGCTCCCAGCCTAGCGCACCATCTCTCCTCGCAGCACCAAGTTCTGCCCGGCAGGTAGTGCGCATTCAGTGCCAATTGCCAGTCCAGCTCGGGGGGGGGGGGTGCGCAGTCACCACCTCAACAACAAGGAGCGCCCCCAAAGTCTCTTGTGGCTCCTCCCGGTAGGGAGGGCGATTCAGCCCCAGGACAAGGCGAGGCCCCAGGGTACACCCCGCCACGCCTCCTTGGGGAGCCCACAACAGAGGCCCAGTCCCCCCAGCAGCAACAAGAGCCGCACCGGTGGAGATGGGGCCCCAGACCACGCACTCCTATCCCTCTCCTCAGGTCCAGTCCTCTGTACAGCCCACTCCTGAACAGTCCAGCCCTCCAAGTCGCAGGCAGCACTCTCCAGGGCAGTCCCAGGGTCTCCCCAACCCTGATCAAATATTATGCAGGGCTAGCGGCAATGAGGCAGCTCGTCTCGGTCACCAAATTGCGTCAAACCTGTCCCGAGCGCCGCCATGTTAGGGACCGGCACCGCGTCCCATCAGCCAGGGTGTTGCTGCCTTCACCCGCCCTCGTGCTGAGCCTCTTCACCGTCGAGGAGCAATGGGGCCCCAACCTCCTCTTCAACGCCGTCCGTTGGGCCACCGCACCCGCAGGGCGTCCCCCAGGCACCAAGGCCGCCACCTCAGTCAGGCACCAGCGTGGCTACATTGGGCTGCCATTTTGTTCGCTGCTGCAGTGGCCCTTAGCACCGGTGGAAAGCCGGGCTTTCCTGCCTATTAACCCCCCCAACGCCGGTTGCAGCACGTCGGTAGGGGCACCAGGCAGTCCGGTGCAAGATGCGGTGCCGGGGCCCAAATTATCTGGCCAGGATCAGTGAATTACAGGGGCATCCACGGAGGAGCTCCGGAGTCCACCTCTACCTACATCGGCGCTCAAGCCAAGCCCCCAAGGGAGAAAGCAGGTTATAAAGCTAAATGGAAACAGGTTTAAAATATACCTATATTTCACCCTCCCTTGCTAGTAGGTTATTTTATACCTACAGAAGGTCTCTTGGGATTACAAAGGCAGCCCCATACCTCTGGAACTAGCAGAGATGGATCACATCAGATTCTGCACCAGCTCCCAGCATGCGAATGTTCTCCAAGTGTGTGTGATCATGCCTACGCAGTGCACTATTAAACGCGCCAAAATCAAAGCTGGCCACAGCTGCATATATGTTATGTCTAGAACGTGCGCTGATCAGTCCGAACAACAACCACTGTGTTGAAATAACCTTCAAGGCCTTGGCACTCACTGTTCATACAAAGCTTACCAAGCAAGGCTGCTAATATAGAAAAACATATTATTCTTGTGTGAAGCAAAACACTCCGCTAGACTCTAAACATTTATTATAATGTGTGTTGTGTGCAAAAGGCAGCAGAAAGGAAAAATGGCATTTAAACATCTAATAAGCTCTCGTCAACTTAACACAGTGTGAATGCAAGGCTCGGCCCCACAACACCCTCCCTTGATCTGAGCATGGATAAGAAATGGGCAAATTTGGAAAGCAGAGTTCAAGAACAACAGTCAGAACCAAGTTCAAATTGCCGCAGTGAAAAACCGGGAGCAAACTCTATAAATTGAAAGTACTTCAAATCAAGCAATTTTAGCCATGGGCATAGGGAAGTCGATAGGCCTGGGTGGAAAAAAATAAAGACAAATTTTTTTTTAAAAATCCGATGTCCAACATGTGAATTCGGCCATTAAAGAGAGAGAAGCGATGACACATCTCACTCCAACAATGTATAAGCAAAGTATGTCACAACAGCCTCCAATAGGAAGTCACTGTTCTCGTCTGAAGACATTTTAGCCATCCAATTCAGCAATGGGAATGAACATACATGTTCCTCAACGACCGGAGCCTCTAGCACCATCAGAGGGCAACTCTGTGTTTCTTCAGTGAAACTGCGTGCTAAGAAATCTTGCGCCGCTGTGAAAACATTCCAACGTCCCAGGACTCCATGCATCTCTGCAAAAGCCATAATCCCTCCGCCAGAACAAAGCAATTCATGAGCAACTAAGGGGCTCATCAGTTGATCATAATCCGCGTTGGGAGACACCGTATTGCAGAGACACAAATCCAGGACCCAGTCGAAATCGCAACTCAGGCAATGAAAGACAGGCTGGATGCATTCGAAACGATAATCCATACGCTGCACTCAATGTAGCAAGAGGCAGCGCTCCGTAAAATTCAAGCATTCGGTTGCGGGGCAGCAACAACCGTGACAGGTCGCTCTTGCAACACAAGATGTGCATCCATTTTGAAATAAACAAAACAGAAGTACGTCTGCAACTAGAGTGAGCATTAAGGGAAATCCACGAAACAGGCTGGAAAAAATCGAATGAAAAAATGCCGGGAACACATCAAATATAGTTTGAAAAGAAGTCAAAAGGCCACTGCTAACAACTTTAAAAAAGTGAGCCATGCCCTGTGGTGGAGGACGCATTAAAGATAGTGTGAATTAATTCACCGAAATGCAAGGGCAAATCTGTATTTAAATAATCATGCACTTCTGTGCGGGTGTTTGCTACATGAAGGACAAATGTTTCACGAGCAGATGTGAGGGCGACTTCTTTTTGAGACAATAGAGCTCTTATGCGACTCATCTTGTTGAGTTCAGCTTTCAAGGTCGGAGTCGACGGCCAGATGGAAACATCGAGCTTCCCATGCGGAGGAAGAAACATTACATTTTTATTGCAGACTTCACATTTTACTGACTGTAACCACGTAAGGAATGCCGGCTACCATCCCACAGCAATCCTCATTATTTAAAAGTAAATACCTACCGTTTGCTAGTAATGTGAATGTGGGTATGATAGCAGGTGCCAGTGTACCTTTTAAAATACAGGCTTGTTGGACTTGGCCCTTCTGGCAGGTTCACCCCTAAACTTTTTGCTTTTAATTGTGACATGGTGTTAATGATTTTTGGCTTCTGTGCACTTTACCACTGTGTCCCGGGGTAAAGTGCGTGCGGGTAGTGAGGTTGGCCTGCCCTCCCATAGGAATGCATGGGGAGTGTATGTGTCCATGTTAGTTCCTGATGCATGGGGAGTGCAGATGCGAGTTTGGTATGTGCGGACTCGTGTGATTAAATGCTGCGCAATGATGTGTGTGGCGTTATTGTGTCTAGTGTGGAAGTGCCACTTCTAGAAGTTGGCATGTCTGTGTAAATGATGTGAATTGGCTGTCTGGCTTGTGATTGGCTGGAGCTGGCTGGTGAGCCTGGCTCCAGGAGTCAGGATGGGTCTACCCCGGTGATGAGTGGAGAGATCTGCATGATTGATGTGAGGGAGGAGTGCACCTGGGACCTGAATAGGGCTGGGCTTTCCCCACACAATGCTGGTTTTGCCCCCTGTGGTGCGACTGATAACCCTGGCCTGGCCAGTGAATAGTGAGAGGGGCTGAGCACATCAGTGTGCTCCAAAACCAACTGCGACTGGTTTTCCCCCACCCTGCACCCTCAGACAAAGGGATTTAGTGTATAAAAAGAGGCTGTGACCTCATAAAAAAGGTTCTCTTGCCTGATCCTATCTTGGAGGGGGCCTGCTGCTGCTGGGCGCCAGGAGGACCGCCACTGGGACTGCCTCCCTGCCTGGAGGGCCCTGTGAGCTGGCCCCTGGGCCCTGCCTTTGCCCCCCCCCCCCACCTCCTGAAGGACTTTTGCTTAACTTTGGGGGACACTAGCGCTGGGGAGCGCTTGGCTCTACTTATTTGTTCCTGCAGCGCCTGGGAGTGCTGGATTTGTCCCCACGGCCTAGCGAGAGCCTACCCCGCTCATTGCCGTGCTTTTTGGCCCCGGCGGGTGCCCGCCCCGCATATCCGCATTTTATTGCCCCTGGCAGGTGCTCACCCCGCCAGGGCCGTTGTGTCCGGTTGAACAGGTGCCCACCCCGTATTTCTGCCAGTTGATATCACCGCCTGCAGTGACCTGAAGGGGCCGCCGCGCTGCCGTTGGCGACCCGGAAGTGCTTCCCCCCAGGACCCGGAAGTACAGGAAGCAGCGGGAGCAGACCCCGCGCTTCTGTGCCCAGGCGGAGAGTCGCCGGTGAGCCCGCAGCCCAGGAGAGGAGCCGCCGCCTGGAGGAGCAGACGGGGCTCCGGTGTCACGAGGAGAGAGAGCCCCGCAGCAACAGCAGCCGCCGCACCAGGAGAGCCAGTGAGTGAGACCCCGGTATTCATTTATTTTTAGAGGAGGTGGGCGTCTGGGCACATTGCCGGTACCCCCCCCTCCTGCGGGTGCTAGCGGCGCGTGGGCCAGGTCTACTTGGAGGGAGTCCCAGAGCGGGACTCCGACTTTGGAGGAGGCACCGTTGTGTTTAAAGCCCACGAGGGCTCCAGGGGGCACATCGGGGAATTTTGTTTATTTCGAGCCTGTCGAGGCTCCAACGACCCCGGGGAGATTATTTTAGTCCGAGTCCCCCGAGAGGGACTCCAACGAAGCAGGCATTTCTTGAGAGCCCACGAGAGGCTCCTGGGGGCATTGTTGTGTCGAGCCTGAGAGGCTTCAACGGGAACGGGGACATTTTGATTTACAGAGTCTAGAAGGCTCCCAGGGCGCATTTGAATTCTAGAACCTGCAGGGCTCCCACATCGTTTTTGGCCCCTACTGTTCCTCGAGAGCCCCCAAAGAAGAGCCAGGAGGCACGCTGGTGCCAGGCTCAATTTCCCCAGCTGCCCAGCACTTAGTGGGCAGCTGCTTTGTTTAGGCCCCCCCCAGGAACCCTTGCGCCATCTTCTTTGGCTGCCTGCGCAGCCTTCCCTGATATTGTGGACAAAGGGCGTTTCAGCCCCTGAGAGGCCAGAGTGGCCTGGGGACAGTTCTGTTGTTGTGCCCTTGCGTGGGGTACGTGTTTATGCCCTATGTGATCTTTTGCGCAAATGTGACTACCTGCCTAATGTGATTCCTGCATCATGTGTAATGCTTTTTGCCCTATACCTCTGAATGTCAGCTGATGCTTAGGAAGTTGTTTTCCTAGTATAGGTTATGCTATAGCGCTTGGACGCCTTCGGGCAACAACTGCGCTTTATAAATCTCCAAGTTTACAAGTTTACAAGTTTAGTGGGCTTATGATTCCCCGTGCGATATTTGCCTAAGGTGTTTAGGATTGCGTAGGTGGTACTTACCTTTTGCCAGTGGTTACTGGTTGTGTGCTACATTTGTTATTTGGTGCTACAGTTATTATATGTGCGAAGTGTTATTCCTACAAAGTGCTATTTCTACCAAGTGCCAGTTCTAAAAGTGCTTATTCCTGACAGTGTCCCACATGGTCCTGTCCCATGTACATAATCCCCTGTACATTTTGCCCGTGCCTCTGGCACATTGTAAAGTGTGTGTTTATTATCTAATGTGTTTGGTGTGAGAAGTTGGCCTGATATATGATGCTCACTAGTTCTAGTAATCACCTTGTATCAGTCCAAACAACCCTTATGGTGATTGGTTGTAAGTCAACCTTATAGACCAGCTATCCTAATGTTAGCATGGACAGAGCAGTCTTAGGCTAAACTCTTTTGGCATGTGAAGCCAGCTGTTTTACCACATATAACCCCTTGAATACCAGATGAAAGGACACCACACAGTGTGTTATGAAAATAAACCATATATTTATTACTAACAAACACCTCTGAACTCTTTATGAGATCAGAGGGCTAAGCACATAACAATACTCTTACGAAAAATACAATAAGTTGCACAAATTACAATGGTGCCCTAGGGGCACGACAAACCATATACTAAGTAAATGGTATAAGGAGATCGATAGAGGAAATGAAGATGCCCAGAGGCTGTAGGATCGCTGGGACTACACTACCCTAGCCTTAGGTGAGGAGCAGGAGGCCCACGGGACGCGTGTGCAGAGTGTGAACTCACACGCGAGATGCGGAACAAAGTCAATGGGCACAACAAGTTACTAAAAAGGTGAGTAAAGACAGTTCCGACTAGTTACGACTAAAACAGGATACCGGGACACTAGGAGAGTCAATCTACCCTTGAGCACCGAAATGCTCTTGTTACCTCACCCACGGGCTGCGGGTGCATAGGTGTGAAAGTGTGTCGGGTTTCCGCGTCGAAGTCAATGGAGCCTTTAAGAAAGATGCTGCAGGCGACCAGGAGGAAGATGTCCAAGGGCGGATCGAAGATGATGGAGACCTGGAAAACAGAGGGGACAATGTTCAAAGTCACTAGCCAGTGACCGGTGTGTTACCAGGAAGGAACCAGATGCTGTTGTCGCGATCAGGTGAAAAGTGGACGGTTGACTCTGCAGCCACGTGGACCAGGAGGTGTCTTCGATGACCAGGATGGAGGCAAGAGCTGTCCCACGCAGGCTCTCGCTGTCGGCGGTGTCTTATCCGGATTCGGAGTCAACAGGCCTTGGCAAACGCAACCCACGCGGTGAGTGAAGAGGGCGTCTGGTGCGGACCAGGAGGGTCCGGGGTGCTTCTCTTTTGGGAGGAAGCAAGGGCCAGTCTGGAGCAACCAGACCAACGGTGTAGATTTCTTGGGTCGTCCTCTAGGAGGCCACTAGCCGGCCGGCAAGTGATCAGACAACGCGTCGAGCAGCAATCAAGCAAAATGGCCCCACGCAGATCTCGTGGATGCTGGAGGGCTGGTCTTCTGTGTAGGAGCTGCTCGGGGCTGGGGCTTCTCAATCCCCAAAGCACTTACTCGAGGATGCCTCTGAAGTCGTGCTGGAAGCGAAGTGCAGTTTCTCCAAGATGGCCAGTCCCACGTGTCTCGTCGCACCCACGGGTCTCAGCTGTGCTGCAGATGTGGGTAGAGGTCGGAGAGGTCTGGGAATCCGGGTCTCGTCGGGCTCTGAGGTCTGGTTCCGGCAGGAAGGACGACTAAGTGAACCGCTAGGACGCTTGATGGTGCCTGCAGTTGCAGGGTGGTCACTCCTTGGCCACAAGGGAGATTCTTCAGTCTTCTGTGGAGCAGAACGTCGAAGTCCAGAGTTTCTTCTTTGTTGAGTTGTTCAGGATAATCTAATTTGGAATGGGACCAGCTCCTACCTTTATCCTGCTAAAGGGGGCTGCACTAGTGACTAGGTCCCTCCCATGGGTGTGACCAGGAAGGGGGGTGGTTACACCCCTATCCTTTGTCCGGTTTCGCGCCAGAGCTGGGGCTGGAGTGCCCCAGCAACTGGTTTGAACCGGGGTATGCACAGGGACACCTTGTGTGCCCCAGGCATGTCTCATTCCTTTCAGCCCTCCCTACCTCAAAACACAAAATCCTGTCTGGGGTGGTGCTAGCACCTCCCAAGGCAGGAAACCCTTTGTCCAGGCCTCCCTCGCTGGAAGGACTCCCAGCAGCAGGAGGTCAGACTTGTGTCTGTGGTGGCAGCATCCATTTTGTGATGCTGAGGCTCTGCTTAACTTTAACCGGGGTTACAGTTACATACATGTCTTATCCCTCTAGAAGGGTGGAATGCTACCCCCGTCGCCAGAACTGGCGAGGGGGTAGTATTCCAAAGCGTATGACACCTTACACGACATGTTTTGATAATGCTATACCAAAGTTAGCAATAACCGCGAGGATTATAATGCACTTAAGAGTATATGGTATAGCGTTATCATGGAACAGCTATAAGGACATGGTTCCGCAAGCTGCAGACAGGATCAGCTCATGCTAGAGCACCATCTCACATAATTCCAAGCACTCTGCCTTCAGGATTGTTAAGGCCTGCCATAGGAGTGACTGATAGGAGTATATGTGACCATTTTGGGGTTAGATATAGGTATACTATATCTACAGCAAAGGGTGATTACACCACCTTGCCCCAGCTGTCTTACCAGCCAGTTGTGTCTGTTTAGATGGCCAGCCAGGGGTGGCAAAATACATGCTGCAGCCCCTGGTAGGCCTTGGTTACATCTATGCCCTGGGTACCTAAGGTACACTGTACAGGGGCTGATAAGGTGTCCCAATACCAATTGGTAAAAATCACCTAAAGTACATGTGTGTCAATTTAGAGAGAGAACAGCTAGGCTGTGGGTCTGATTAGCAGGCCCACAGCCAGGGAAAGTCGTAAACCAGGGAAGCAAAAAGCAAAAATCTGGGGTGACCATAGGATTGCAGACCCTACTCTCCGACATTTGATATAATACAAAGGCTATTTCTATATATAACCTTGTGTGGAGTTTCCTTTGTGGTGGGCCTTGGGTGTTGTTGCTGGGTGCGTGCGCAAACGCTTTACACATCGCCTCCGGGATAAGCCTGACTGCTCGTGCCAAGCTACCAAGGGGGTGAGATGGGGTTATCTTGGCGGGTGACTTCCTTGCCCTGACATAGAATGGTGGTTTCTGCCTGACTTTGGCGCAAGCCTTAGCCAACCAGAAATCCCATTTCTAACTAGGCTAAATCTGAAAAAACAGGTTAGTGTTAGATTCCTTACCTTAGAACAGTGTTTCCCAAACTGTGGTCCGCGGACCCCCAGGGGTCCGTGACACATTCCCAGGGGGTCGGTAGGCAACAGTTATAAAAGCACAAAAACATTTCTTGTATAATTAGCAGCAACCAGCAACAATAAAAGCGTCAAGAGAATGTCAGTGATTAATGTACCTGCTGGAGAGCGATGAGAGTTTTGTTTAGTGGCAGCTTTGATTTAACTAATGTAGCACAGAGGGTTAATGTGATTTAACTAATGTAGCACAGAGGGTTAATGTGCCTACTGCAAAGAACGTGTAACATGCATCTTAAAAAGCAGCATTTTATGTGCCTAGGTTTGTGGTTACTGCTCTTGTCACAGAGATTCCTTTATTACTGTGCACTTCATAAGTGACAATCGTAATCTAGCAGAGGGACCTATAAACTGTCATCAAAGAGCTGCTTGCAAACTGCATGGTACCAGTTAGTAACTTATATTTTGTCCCAGTTATTCACTATTCTGATGCTGCTAAAAAGATATATTTGGGTGGAAATACATTTTTAATGTTAAAGTCAATGCTAGCCACTGTGTTATGCTCTGAATCCTGAGTTTGTGCTTTTCCAGACCAACAACTCTTTAAACATTTTATATACACACTGATTTACATTTATGATTCAATGTCTCTATATGTGTGTGATGTAAAGTGCTCTGACATCCTACAATGGTATGAGAGATGCTACAAAACAAATAAAATACATGTGACAGAGGGGCTATTACTTCAATATAAAATACTAAGGGCCAGATGTACGATCTGTTTTTATATGCTCGAACGGGTTAGCAAACCCGTTTGCGCATGCAAAAACCTATTGGGCCATGTACATAGCCTATTTCGCGAGTCGCAATTTGTTTGCGACTCTCTAAATAGGTTTTGCAACTTGATATTTGGAAGGGGCATTCCCTTCCAAATAGCGAGTCTCAAAACCATGTACAAATGTTTTGCGCTCGCAAAACAGTCACAATTATCACCTACTTCAAGTAGATGGTAATGCATTCACAAATGGGAAGGGGTCCCCAGGGGACCCCTTCCCCTTTGCAAATGCATGCAAAATTATTTTTCCTTTTTTTTTTTTAAATGCATGGTAAACAGGGTGCATTTTTTTTTTAAACTGCTTTATTTAAAAGCAGTCCGAGACATGGTGGCCTGCAGAGCCCAGCAGGCCACCATCGCTGGGAGGGCTGGCATTCCCAATGGGCTCGCAAATTGCGAGAGGCTCATTAATATTAATGAACCTCGCAATTTGCGACCCCACTGGGAATTCCAAACAGTGTTAAACACACTGTTGTACATTACATTTAGTGACTCGCAATTTGCCACTCGCAATGTGTTGCCAATTGCGAGGCGCTAAATGAAATGGTCGTACATCTGGCCCCAAAATCCTTAGTACTTTGAGTATTTGTTTTGTGTGCACACGTGTGTATTTTTTTCGAATTACTGTTTTAATGTTTGAAATTTAATTCATACAAATTGCTTGGGGGTCCCCGGCTTCCAGTGGTGACTCAATGGGGGTCCTCAGGAGTCAAAAGTTTGGGAACCACTGCCTTAGAATATCCCCAGGCGTCAGACTGGATCCGGAAAGTTTTGCGTAGCAGTGCCCCTGCACATCGGTAGGCATAGTCTGCGGCTCCACGTCCGTCGTTGGAGTACTTAGACGGCGCCCTCACGCGCTGACGTCCGTTCTTCTTTTTTCCGCGCCAGCAAGCGCAGAACCGGGAAAAGCAGTACTCCTTAGTCACTTTTTGACTATCTTTTTGATCCTGTTTCGAGTCGTAAGACTATCGGTGCCGGTAGGGATGCCCGGGTTCAAGCCCTGTGCCGATTGCAACCGACTGATATCGGTTACCGACCCCCATCGCCAGTGCCTGTATTGCCTTGGAGCCGACCATGACGACAAGTCGTGCCCCGACTGCCGGGCCTTGACGTTGAAGGCAAGGCGGGAGCGGTCCCGTAAGCGTCTCGAGCTCCGGCAGTCGGCCCGGCGCCGTTCACGGTCGAGGTGGAGGTCGAAGGACCGGTCGCGGGGCCACAGTCATCGCAGCTCGGTGAGTCAACACCATTCGTCGGGTTTCAAGTCCTCAGGTAAGAGGCACAAGAAGTCGAAGAGACGACATCGCTCTTTCGACTCCCCCCGACACTCGCACGATGCGGCTGGGGGTTCGGGCGACACCGCCCACGAGGCTCCACTGGAGCCGCAGGCGCCGCTGCCAGATCCATAACCGCCGGTCCCTGGGCTGAACACAACGCCGGAAGAGATCAATGCCTTCCTCATGGCCATGAGGTCGCTCTCTCCTCCGTCGGGTCCCGCTGTGGCGCCTTCCGGTCCCCAGGCCCCGACTGGGAGCCCAAGTGTGCCTTGGCGCCGTCGGGTGATTCTGCCCTGGCGCTGTTGACGACTGCGGTCCCGACGCCGCAGGGCCCCATCGGGTCCGGATCTGGGTCGCCGCTGGTCGACCTTACGACCCCTCTGCTGGCGCCGACCACCAGGGTGTCGCCCCCGACGCCGTCCCCGAATGACGTCGTCCCCGGTCCCTCCCTCGGTCCAGATCCGGCGTCGAATGCGGCATCGAGCGACGCCGGATCCAGACCGAGGGAGGGACCGGGGATGACGTCATTCGGGAACGGCGTCGGGGGCGACACCCTGAGAAGAGCACTTCTTCGATGATCCGGCCCCATCCTTTGAACCTGACTATAAGGAGAGGGGAGGCGAGGGGGATTGGGAGGGGCCGCTCTCACAACTTTACAGAGTTAAAAGGATCGTTTCAGAAAACAGTGAATCACAAATTTAAATAGACAACATGTTGCACCGTTTCCAAGAACGAGTATACCCCACTAAGATCTTAGAGGAAGCAAAAATGAAATGTGCTTCAAAAACAAGAATTGAACTATTGCAACCTACAACTAAATCCAAAGACTCGAGAGTGGTTGTAGTTTCTAAATATTCCACAAAAAGTTACCAGTTTAAACAATCGATTCGGAAACATTGGCAAATCCTGATGAATGAACCTGATTTCAATGGCATCTTTCAAAATAAAGCTTTGTTTGCCTATACGAGGAGCAAAAACATACAAGAAATGTTGAAACCCTCTGATAAAACCGAAATACCAATTTAC
The DNA here is from genome assembly GCF_964261635.1 of Lissotriton helveticus. Lineage (NCBI taxonomy): Eukaryota > Metazoa > Chordata > Amphibia > Caudata > Salamandridae > Lissotriton > Lissotriton helveticus. The sequence goes on from NC_136073.1 coordinate 373,252,358, forward strand.
AAAGGAACACTACCCAGTCAAAATTGTAACAATTGTCATTCTATAATTAAAGGAAGTAACATCATGCATCCAATGGGAGGAACTCCCATCAAATTAAAGGTCACAGCTACCTGCAACACCGCCTATGTTGTGTATTTGTTAAAATGTCCCTGTGGACTGGTTTACGTAGGGAAAACTACTAGGAAAATAAAATTCAGACTGTCGGAACATAAGAGCAATATCAGAACCAAAAATCCAAAATCGACAATAGCCGTTCATTTCCATGAGAGAAGACACAACATCTCACAATTGCAATTCACGGTATTAGAAAAGATCAATAAAATTCAAGGTCAAGATGTTAACAAAATCCTTTTACAGAAAGAAAACGAGTGGATATATAGACTCGATGCTATGAAACCGAATGGACTGAATGACCGTCTGGAATTCTCATGTTATTTGTAACTAGATTACTGAAAATATTTTTTTTGTTGTGAGAATCTTTACTTATAGAAGAACATATATATACAGGAACTGATATTTAATTTTATTTCGATTTAGTTTTATAAAGTCAGAGACCTTACACCACTTAATCTATATAATTCCTGTTTTTCACTTATCTAGATCTTACCACTTCCTTTTTCCCTTTATACTTATCACACACACACAATCAACAGATTTCTTTTCACCCGGATTGACCTCTACCACTCTAAGATGGCGTCGATTTTCTTTCGCCATCATGTGACTACCCTAGCCGCTTTCTATTTCACCTTTCTTTAAACGCCGATATCGCTATGGCGCTTTGACAAACTTTGCCGAGTGCTCACCATTCGAGCAAGCTATCTTTGACTTTGCGGTAAGAACACGGCACTTGAGTAACTGCTTAAGACTTAATAGTTCAAGCATGTAAGCCTCACCTTTTTCTTTTCTTTTGTGCACGTACGCAATTTGTGACACACTTTGAGTTCAGTCTGTTATCATACATAGACGCTTTCAGCTTGTTTTTAGTTTCCCCTTTAAGCTTTAGACTGTTCACTTTTCACTTTATTTCTGTTTCAAGGGGCACGTGGACATTTTTTACGAACCTTCAAGCACCTAATCTTTTTCTATATGGTTGCATGTTTTTACCACTTTTCCATTCACTTTTTAGTGATCCGGTTTCACGAAATGCCATACCGTGGCACTTTTATTCACAACCAACAAGGGTGAACACAACGTTTAACCACTGTAATCTTTCTGATAGATACATCTGCCAGTGGATTCCTCACCTTGTGAATATCCCCCTCGCGTCAGCAACATTCAGAAATTCTTTTCGTAGCTTCGCGCCGACGTGGACTTGGACGTCATAGAGGCACGGCATCGCACGCAACTCAGCTGACGTCACCGACGCCCATAATAGGCCCACGCCGGCGTGATGACATCAGTTCCCTTTTTTCCGCGTCGTCGACGCTAACGGTTTCGGGGAATCTCGGTAGCTTTCTAGTGACTTTGTTGCTATTTCCTTCATCTATCTGCTTCTTTGTTTCGCGACGATGTCTTCAAGGAAGACTGGCTTTAAGCCCTGCAGGGAATGCGGGAAAATTATGTCCATCACGGACCCGCACGAGGACTGCTTATGGTGCTTAAGCTCCGACCACGATGTGGATGATTGTTCATCTTGTCGAAAGATGAACCCGAAGGCCCTGCGGGAAAGAGAAACCAAGCTCTTGGTGGCGAAGTTGAAGGCTGACAAAGGTAGGAAGTCTTCACGATCTCGTTCGAGAAGGGCGAGGTCGAAGTCAAGATCAAGATCTCGAGAGCGGTCTACCTCGAAGTCCTCTACGGATCATGCTTCAAAATCAAGAAAGAAGCATAAGAAGAGGAGACATGAGTCCCGACGTCACTCGGGAAAGGAGTCTGACTCGAGATCGAAGTCGCCTAAGGTTCGATCGAAGGTGATCCCTCCGCAGGAAGCTTCGAATCAGGAAGGTGAGGCTTCGCCTTCGGTGTCGCACGTGCAGTCGCCGGCTCCGGCTTCCAATCCGTCTCCGGCGCCGTCCCCAGCCCGAGAGGAAGAAGTAGTTCGGGCGGAAGGAGAATCCGTGCCTGTGGAGGAGCCGGATTCGTTCCCACCTCAAGTCCAGCCTGAGGGTGTTCAGCCACCTTTTCCTGCCCCAGGCCAAGACCCATCTGCGTTTTTGAACGCTATCTATGGCGTCTTTTCGAGGGCTTGGAACCCCTTTGGAGCACCTTCGGGTCCCATGGGTCCACTGGCATTTAATTTGGGGGTACCACACTCCTATGCCCCGGCTCCATTTATGCCGTTTATGCCGGCCCCGACGCCGCCATGGCAATAACCGGCTCCGCCAAAGTCGTCGACGCCGGTCCCGGCGTCGCCCGCTCCAAGTCGACCTCGAGTACAACCCACTGGTCCATCGGATTCGATACCGACGTCGGTTCTGGCTCCGTCCGAGTCGATGGTGGATCCAGTGGAGAGGCGTGTTAAGGAGAGGTCCAGGAGGGAGGCACAGCGCCTTTTGGAGGAGCAGAGGTATATTGACTCTCGTCCTGATGTGGAGGAAGGCGAACTGGAAGAAGATTGCTTTGAAGACCTAGCAGATGCTAGTGGCCTGGATTTTTCCCCGGAATGGGAGTTACCATCAGGTTCTGAAGTGCCTTCTAAGGACGTCCAGCCTTATCATGTAGTAATGAGGAAGGCTGCGGAACTTCTTAATTTGACTTTACCAACAGTTGAACTTAAGTCTAACCTTCTTACTGAGGTCCTACACTCGCCTAGTTCAGTGGTGGAACCGTTGCTTCCGTTTAATGAGGCTTTAACAGAGCCTATAATGGAGGTGTGGAAAAAGCCTCTAACTGCTCCGGCTGTTTCCAAAAGTGTGGCAAGACGATACAGGGTTACACCAGAAGACCCTGCCTTTTTAACGTCTCATCCTTCTCCTGAGAGCCTGGTCATTCAGGCGGCATGTTCAAAAAGGTCTTTGAGTGCGTTTCCCCAAGTACCTGGGGATAAGGAGGCCAAGAAGCAGGATCAGGTGGCCAAAAAGACTTTCTCCTCGGCTAGTATGGCATTGAAGTCCACTAATGCCACTTGTCTCATGGGGAGATATGTGCACGCACTTATGGATTCATTGCGTTCTTTGGCTCCTAAGATCCCTAATGAAAGTAGAAGTGATTTTGAGGAAGTTTTGTCTGACGCTCGAGCAGCGGCGCGCCAAGTAATACAAAGCGGATTGGATACTGCTGATTCCGTGGCTCGCATCATCGGCACTGCGGTTGCCACGAGAATGTCGGCTTGGCTAAAATCATCAGACTTTTCCGCAGATGTCCAAGCAGCTTTATTGGATCTACCATTCAATGGTGTTGGTCTCTTCGGCAAAAAGGCCGATATTGCGTTAGAGAGGTTTAAGGACAGTAGAGCTACTGCCAAATCTTTAGGACTCCAGATCAGAGGTTCTTCGGCCAGGAGATTCAGAGGTTTTGGTCACTCTTCCTTTCGCAACTATCGACAAGGTCAGTAGCAGCAACAACAGCAGCAGCAGCAGAATACCTTGTACAGGTCCTACAGGGGAAAGCAAAGAGCTTGTCCTCGTGGACGTCAGGCCTCTTCCTCCTCCACCTCCTCCAACCCCCCAGCCACAGAAAAGCAGCCCTAGATCCGCCATTCAGGATCATGTGGGTCCGGTGGGGGGTCAGCTTACCCACTTTCTACGGGATTGGGAATCGGTTACATCAGATCTTTGGGTTCTCAATCTCGTAGAAAATGGGTATGCCCTTCCCTTTCGGGAATTTCTTCCCAATTACCCTCCTTGCCAAGGTTATTGCACGGAGGAACATCTGTTGCTTCTACAGTAGGAAGTACAGACTCTTTTAAGAAACGATGCGATAGAGGTGGTCCCAGAGCAGGAAAGGGGTCAGGGATGCTACTCCCGGTATTTCCTGATTCCCAAGAAGGATGACAGACTTCGTCCAATCCTGGATCTCAGGATCTTGAATCTCTATCTGAAACAAGAGAAATTCAAGATGCTCACCCTTGCTCAGTTTCTTCAAGCGCTGCTGGAAGAAGACTGGATGGTGTCGCTCGACTTGCAGGATGCTTTTTTTCACATCCCAATCCTGAAGTCGCACAGGAAGTATCTCCGTTTTACGGTGGGGTCGCAACACTATCAGTTTGCGGTCCTGCCTTTTGGAATTACTACTGCGCCTCGAGTCTTTATCAAGGTGATGGCAGTGGTGACTGCACATCTCAGAAGGTCGGGGATTCCAGTATTCCCCTATTTGGACGACTGGCTGATCAAAGCAGAGTCGTCAGAGAGAGTGCTCCAACATCTGCAAGAGACAACCCAGTTGTTGTACAGGTTGGGTTTTTCGATAAATGTACCCAAGTCTCACCTGGTGCCCTCCCAGTGCATCCTGTTCATAGGTGCTGTACTGGACACAACTGTATGTCGTGCATTTTCTCCTCCTCAAAGGATTCGCGACATTCAGGAAATGATTCCCTTATTTTACAATGGAGCGGTCGTTCCAGTCCTGAAGGTCCTTCGCCTGCTCGGTCTGATGGCTTCATGCATTCTGTTGGTCAACCATGCATGCTGGCACATGAGGGCACTCCAGTCGTGCCTCTGCAGGCAGTGGTATCAGCACAACAGAGATCTCAGGGAGTCAGTGAGATCTCCAGAGAAGCTGCAGCGGATCTGACTTGGTGGGGCGTGGAAGGCAACCTGTCTCAAGGGAAGCCTTTTCATCTGCCTCCTCCGGTGGCCACAGTAATAACGGATGCATCCACTCTAGGGTGGGGTGCTCATCTGGGGGACCTGGAGGTCAAGGGTCTTTGGTCTCCAGAGGAAAGGTTGCTTCATATCAACCTTCTGGAATTGCGGGCGATACGTTTGGCGCTCAAGGCCTTCCTTCGCGGTCAGTCGGTTCAGGTCCTGACGGACAACACGACCGCGATGTGGTATGTCAACAAGCAGGGAGGAGTGGAGTCGCAGTGTCTCAGCAGGGAGCCTCTGCGTCTCTGGTCCTGGGTTCAGGACCATCAGATTTTACTGATGGCAAATCATCTGGCCTGGGGGTCTGAACGTTCGTGCGGACGTTCTCAGTCGGCAGTTCTCGGCCGACCAAGAGTGGAGGCTCCATCCAGAGGTAGTTCACGACATCTTTCAGATGTGCGGAACTCCTCAGGTGGACCTGTTTGCCACTCACGAGAAGGCTCACTGCCCGTCTTTTTGCAGTCTCCAGTATCCGATGCAAGGAGCCTTGGGGGGACGCGTTTCAGTTGAGTTGGGCAAGACAACTCCTTTACGCGTTTCCTCCCATATACTTGATTCCACGGGTTCTGAGGAAGATTCGCCAGGACCGGGCCAAAGTTATATTGGTCGCCCCGGATTGGCCAAGAAGGGTGTGGTACACAGATCTTCTCCACCTCTCCTCACCCGCCGCTCCATCTCCCTCACAGGGCAGACCTCCTCTCTCAGATGGAGGGGCAGGTTCTACAGCCCCACCTCCAGACATTACACCTTCATGCCTGGAGATTGAACGGGGCAACCTGAACTCTTTTTCTCTCCCACACGATGTAGTGGATGTCATTCTTTCAGCTAGACGTGACTCCACTAAGTCCATTTATTCATATAGATGGTCTAGATTTGTCACCTGGTGTGGAGAGAAGTCTGTAGACCATTTGAAAGCCCATTTATCTGATATTCTCCAGTTTGCTCTCTCTTTGGCGCAGCAAGGGCTTGCCGTTGCCACAGTCAAGGGTTATCTCTCGGCTTTGTTGGCGTTTATATGTTTGCCGGACCAGCCTTCTCTTTTCAATTCTCCTGTAGTTTTAAGATTTTTGAAGGGCCTCACTAATAAATTCCCTCGTACTCCCTTTATTGTGCCTCAATGGGACTTAAATCTTGTCTTGACATACTTGATGGGTGCTCCCTTTGAGCCCTTACACAAGTGTCCTATGAGGTTTTTGACTTTTAAGACAGTCTTCCTGGTTGTAATTACCTCGGCAAGGAGAGTAAGTGAGCTTCAAGCTCTTAGTTCCAAGCCCCCTTTCTTGACCATTCATGCTGAACGAATGGTTCTTAGGACCAGGGCTGCTTTTCTCCCTAAGGTGGTGACTCCCTTCCACCTAGATCAATCTATTACCCTTCCTACCTTTTATCCTCCCCCTCACCCTTCCAAGGAGGAGGAGAGGTTGCACCGTCTGGACCCTAAGAGGGCGGTGAGCTTTTACCTGGACAGAACTAAAGACTGTCGAGTGGATGACCAGCTCTTCATTGGGTTTGCTGGCTGCAAGAAAGGGAGAGCGGTTCATAAAAGGACTCTTTCAAGATGGATCATCCTCTGTATAAAGATCTGCTACTCTTTGGCCGGGAAGGAACCTCCAGAGGGTATAAGGGCCCATTCTACAAGAGCTAAGTCGTCAACCTCGGCTTTGTCTAGAGGTGTTCCTGTAGAGGATATTTGTAGGGCCGCAACTTGGTCCTCCCTCCACACTTTTGCGAAGCATTACTGCTTGGAATCTGAGGTGAGGAGGGACGGCCACTTTGCGCGCTCTGTCCTCCAGGATTTTCTGGTTTAGGAGAGTGGACACTCTCCTCCGGGAGTGTGGACTGCTGTGGGAATCTTTTCACAAGGTGAGGAATCCACTGGCAGATGTATCTATCAGAAGTACAAGTTACTTACCTTTGGTAACGCTTTTTCTGGTAAATACAGTATCTGCCTGTGGATTCCTCACTGACCCACCCGCCTCCCCGTTGTCCACTCTTCTATACCAGGGTTTCTGTGCTGTATTTGTTTTATGTTCAAGGAAAATGTGTTCTTTCAAATGTTTTTTTACATTTGCTTCACACTGTGTGTGTTACCTTGACTATCGTGTACTGTGTATAGTATGTATATATATACTGTCATTGGTCCGTCCGTGTGCCTCGAAGGCACGGAAAAAAGGGCGAAACTGATGTCATCACGCCGGCGTGGGCCTATTATGGGCGTCGGTGACGTCAGCGGAGTCGCGTGCGATGCCGTGCCTCTATGACGTCCAAGTCCGCGTCTGCGCGAAGCTACGAAAAGAATTTCCGAATGTTGCTGACGCAAGGGTGATATTCACAAGGTGAGGAATCCACAGGCAGACACTGTATCTACCAGAAAAAGCGTTACAGAAGGTAAGTAACTTGTTCCTCACTGAATATATGAACTTATAAATACTTGTGTCCTCATACACACATCCTTTAAATCCCATTAGATTCCCCTGACGAAGTGCACAGGATGCACGAAATGCATTGGGAATATGAGCATTAAGAAGTTAAAACGTTTTGAATGATGAACATACGCTGTAATATGTGAATTACAACATATGCAGAAAACAAAGGAATAAACTGGATTATTTTTCCATTGAACATCGTATTGTCTAACTTTATTATATGTGGATTATACTGACAAATCGCATTCTGGCGATTCCTTGAAGTCGTGCCCAGAGGGACGACCCCTAATTTTGGGGGGACGCTTATTACACTTCAGCCCATGGATAAGCCACACAGCTGAATTTGTTTCGGCCACAGAAAATGGTAACGGTTCTAACTTTTCAATATGTAACATAGAAAAAGTTGCATCCTTTATAGACCTAACACGTTGCTTTTCAGTCAAATTAAAAGGGGCAAACAAAGATGATGTATTCATGTAGTGCCAGGGCACTTTTCCTGATTTCAATGTCTGCAAAGTCCAGGCAAACTGCATAATAGAACGCAATTGATTTTGACCATGGTACAAAACACACATCATCTTGCACAATATCAACAACAGATGAAACAATATTATCTAATGTATAAATGTGGGAAGAAAGAGTGTTAATGCTGTTATCTAGAACTGCTAGCACCTTTTCTAAATTTGCTTGATCTATTGCTCTAATGCGGGAAGCAGCATCAATCTGGGACAGTTTCCAAACCTTGTTGTAAATAGCATATATTCATCTTTTCCATCTGCCGGAAGCCGGGCCCTTAACAAAATCATTGAGATCAACATAGTCAGTCAATTTAGATAAATGCAGCTTAACTGACGCTAAAGTGGAATGTTTGAGCCAACTCTGACATAGTTTGCCTACAGAATAGGTAGTCACAGAATGGCCACTCTCAAAACAGGGATCAACTCTAACCTGTGTATAGCCTTGAGCTAAACCCAGAAAACAATGCTGGCAATAATCTGCACTTTTGTGCCACAGCAACCAACCCTTAGGATCCAAACTGGATATGTTAAAGGTAGAATTCAGTAACAGCGTCTGTAATTCTCTGATGGAAAAAATTGGTATTATTATTCCAACCAGAGTATTCTTCTAATTCAGGAAAAGAAGGAGCATTTAATTTTTTAGTAGTAGCCAATCCAAAGCAAGTCGTTTATGAAATTGTAGAATTCAAAAATAACATATGGTTCGGGATGAGACATGCACGATGCAAACAAAAAAGAATTTCCTTTCTGCGTAATATAGTTTTTAAAGCATTAATGTAGCTTGTGAACAATGACATTTATTTTAAACAATTATATCCCCGACTCATCATACATTGTATTCAAACCACAACAGAACATCAAACGTATCTAAACAATTTTTATTCAAAAAGTTATTTTTTATGTACTTAGTATAGACACTTCATCACAAATAAAATGAAAATCATATGATATTTATCCGAACAACAATATGCATATATTTACTAGACATAATACATGATTCATAATACATGAAAAAATATTCAGTTAAAAACACTTTTGCAAAGCCTCAGTGCCTTGCACTTGCCAACTTTTACAACCCCAAACAGATTTAAGATCAACAGTATCCTTCCACAGTTCATAGCCCTCAACAGCCAACTGGTCTAGAAAGGACTTCGAATACAATAATTTTGTGTGGGTAATTCTAACCTTGGAAGTGGACTTCTCGGTCATTTTATAATAAAATGCATTGATATTTGACTGATTAAAATCAGTAAAGTAAGTGAACCTCTTTAAAAGAGAAGGGGATCTGCCTGCAAAAGGAGGGGGACAATGTTCCCATTGTGTATAATTAACCATATTCCTCCTGCTGTTGGCCTTATGCAGGTAGTGATTGCCAAAGTGTTGATAACAAAACAAATCACCATAATTTGCGGAATCTAAATTCAAATCTTCAGCATCAAAAGCAGCATAATATTTCAAATCAGAAAACAAAGCTTCTACGGCCTGCGATCCCAATCATCAGAACTTATATTTTGTTTAATCACATCACCCATAGAAACCCTCAGAGCAGTTGGGACATTTATAACCTCCATGGATTTGAAATCTAATAGCATCCCACACAAGCCCATCTAAGACGGGCCAAGCAGTAATGTTAACAAAAACCAGGTCCGTCTTCAATCTATGCGATGAGAAATGGGGAGCCAATGTTCCATTAATGTGTCGAATACATGTTCTTTCTTCAACATAGTGTCCGTTGACAAGACGGAAAAAATACACCACATATCCAATTGACATGAACAAGTCAATTGAAAAAAGCACCAACTAAATGTAGGTGCAAGGGGGAATTAAAAAATGTTTTTTAAACCATGTTGCAAAAAAATACATTTTTGAAGGGGTCTTCGATGTGTTAGTCAGTGTCAAATGAAAATCTGGACTCTGTAGCCAAACAAGTTTGCAAATCAGGCATCGATAAGTCTGTGAGGTAAGTATATTCAGTCTCATCAAGACGTGTATCAGGTGGAGAACTCAATAGAGGACTGGAAACTTCAGGCATCTCGAGGGCAACATCAGGCCTGTTAGTAGGAGCCGGGGCCAAAACTGAATGACTTAAAAAAGATGGCAGGAGACCGCTGGTGTCATACTAAGAAGAATCGGCCCCTCTGTGTAGTTTGACATTGTCAATGGAGATGTACCTTTTTTGTTTACGACCTGGAAGTGGTGGTAAAATGACTGTTCTTGTGCCCTGCACACCAAGTACAGGAACTGGAGCTCGATATGAGGGACCAAACTCTTTCTTATTTTCGATCTTCTCTCGAACCAGTTCTCCAACTTGGGGTAGCCAGCCAACTACCGGAATCTGCAACGCAGCTTCAGATGTGGAGGGCAAGTGTTCCTTTGCAAGACTGTCTCTCATGTCTTGTAGATGATGTAAAACATGACAATGTTCAGCTACGTCAAAGGGGGCAGCAACTGCCTCCTGGTCTAGACCTTCAAGGTCCGGGACGAACATTTTGATACAGAAGAGCATTTCGTATGGGTCTGTCCACTCAGAGACCTTCTAGGGAGATTATTAAGTGCACGTTGCACGCTATTGAGATGAGCCAGCCAGTTCCTGCCAGTACCTATAACCCTATCTGTCAAAGACTGCTTTAAATCTCGGTTCATTTGTTCCACAACACTATTACCCTCAGGTCTGTATGGAGACGAAAACTTGACTTGGACCCCCAACGAAGTCATGGCATCCTTGTACGCCTTAGAGGCGAACGCTTGACCCTGATCTGAATAGAAGGTGCCACAGGCAAAAATTCCTACAAAGATACGCCAGTCTCTTATGACAGTTCGCGAATCAGCGCTGCGGTGTGGCTCCACCCAAACAAAGCGTGTGCAAGAATCAACTGCAACTAAGATGTACTTATACGCGGTATCTGAGGAAAAAGGACCTCAGTGATCTAAATAAACACAACCAAGTGGTCTATTAGAAATGTACAACTGTTTCTGATAGATACATCTGCCGTGTGGATTCCTCACCTTGTGAATATCCCCCTTGCTTCAGCAACGTTCGGAAATTTTCTTCGTAGCACGCCGACGTGGACGACGTCACAGGAGTACGACCTCGCGCATGACTCCGCCTGAAGTCACCGACTCCTTATTAGGCCCACGCCGGCGTGATGACGTCAGTTCCCTTTTTTCCGCGTCTTCGACGCTAACGGTTTTCGGGATCTTCTGCGATACTTAGTATCTGACTATTATTTAGTCATTACTGTTTCTCCTTTGCGACTTATTTCTTCATCAAGGATGTCGTTGAGGAAGACAGGATTTAAACAATGCGGATCTTGTGCCCGCATGATGTCAATCACCGACCCACATAGCGATTGTTTGTGGTGTCTGGGTTCAGACCACGACGTTAAGAACTGTCGATCTTGTTTTAAGATGAACCCAAAGGCGCTTAGAGAGCGTGAAGCAAAGCTACTTCTCGCGAAGGTAAAGGGAAGAGATGCTGGGAGATCTTCGAGGTCGACGTCGAGACGCTCGAAGTCGAGGCAAATGTCTCGATCGAGGTCGGCGTCGAGGTCCAGAGCGGGGTCGAGATCCAGAGCGAGGTCGAGGTCCAGAGAGAGATCTAGATCTGGATCCAAGTCGGCTTCGGGTCACGCTTCGAGCTCCTCGAGGAAAAAGCACAAGAGGAGGAAGCACAGCTCGAAACATCATTCAGGGAAGGAATCTTCTGATTCGAAGAAGAAGTCTCGCAAACACCATAAGGACTTCGTTTCTCCTTCTCCTGCTCAGTCAGTCGGAGGTTCCCCGACTCCGGAACCGGATCCGGTATCTTTACATTCTTCAGAACATGAGGAGGAAGAAGAGGTGATTCCTCAGACTCCGGCTCCGATGGAGACTCCTGTGGACCCAGAAGGTCAGAATGAACCTGTGTCGGAACGACCTCCTTTAGAGCATCCGGTAGGTTCGTACCCTCCCTTTCCTGGTCCTGGTCAGGACCCCTCGCATTTTCTCAATGCGATGTTTGGAGTATATTCCAGGGCGATGTACCCCGCTGGAGCACCTGTTGGTCCCATAGGTCCATTATCGTACAATTTGGGCATTCCTCAGTCGTACGCCCCAGCTCCATTTATGCCTTTTATGCCGGCGCCTCTTACACCTTGGCTCGGTACGGCACCGCCGAGGTCTTCGACTCCGCATGCGGCTTCGCCGACTCGGGATCGACCTCGTAGTTTGGATCGAGGTTCCACACCTGTCCGTGAGTCTCGTCCTCCTGCTGCCCCGGCTCCTCGCTCGACGTCGAATCCGGCTCCGTCGGAGTCGTTACCGAATCCGTCGACTTCGATTCGAATAGAGTGGTCGAGACGAAGGGCTCAGCGTCTTCTGGAAGAAAAGGGAGATGAAGATTCAGATGTGGAAGAGGGTGAGCTTCTTGATCATGATGATGACTTTGAAGACCTACGTGATGCTAGTGGTCTGGAGCTCTCTCCTGAGTGGGGTTTACCTTCAGCTTCTGATGCTCCTTCTAGGGACGTGGCGCCATATCACGTCGTTATTAGGAAGGCTGCAGATCTTCTCAACTTGAAACTACCCACGGTTGAGTACAAGCCCAACATCCTTACTGAAGTTTTGCACTCTCCCTCTTCTATTGTTGAACCTACACTGCCGTTCACTGATGCTTTAACGGATCCAATAAAAGAGATTTGGAAGAGACCGTTGTCTGCTCCTGCAGTTTCGAGATCTATTGCAAGACGCTATAGGGTGGCTCCTGATGACCCTGCGTTCCTCTCTTCGCACCCCTCTCCAGAAAGTCTTGTGGTGCAGGCGCCATGTTCTAACAGGGCTGCTGGTTCTTTCCCTCAAGTACCAGCGGACAAAGAATCAAAAAAGTTGGATCAGTCTGCAAAGAAGACTTTCTCTTCAGGGAGCATGGCTCTTAAATCAGCTAATGCTACTTGCCTTTTAGGAAGATATGTCCATGCATTGATGGATTCTGTGAAACCGTTATCACCTAAGCTTCCTGAGGAGGATAGAAAGAACTTTAATGAGGTGGTCTTAGACACTCAGGCTGCTGCACGCATGGTTATTCAGAGTGGCATGGATTGATTCTGTTGCCAGGATTATGGGCTCTTCTATTGCGACCAGGAGGGCCGCGTGGTTAAAATCCTCTGATTTCTCTGCGGATGTGCAATCTACGTTGCTGGACTTACCTTTTGAAGGGACTGGCCTTTTTGGTAAAAAGGCGGATGTCGCCTTGGAAAGGTTTAAAGATAGCCGTGCTACTGCAAGATCTTTGGGACTCCAGTTGAGAGGGTTGACAACTAGAAAGTTTAGAGGCTTTGGTAGATCCTCTTTTCGTCCCTTCAGACAAGGTCAACAACAACAGCAGCAACAGCAGAACCCTCTATATAAGTCCTATAGAGGTAGACAGAAGGGTCGTGGACGTGGGCGTCAAGTCTCCTCTTCCTCCACTTCCTCCAATAATACCCAACCCCCACCCGCATCAGCAAAGCAGCCCTAGATCCACCATTCTGGATCATGTGGGGCCAGTAGGGGGTCGGCTTACTCATTTTCTACGAGATTGGGAATCGGTTACATCAGATCTTTGGGTTCTCAATCTCGTAGAGAATGGGTATGCACTTCCTTTTCAGGAGTTCCCTCCCAATTACCCTCCTTGCCAAGGTTGTTGTTCAGAGGACCACCTGCTGCTCCTGCAGGAAGAAGTCCTGGCTCTGTTCCGAAAGGGTGCAATAGAGGTGGTTCCAGAGCAGGAGAGGGGTCAAGGGTGCTACTCCCGGTATTTCTTGATTCCCAAGAAGGATGGCAGGCTTCGGCCAATCCTGGATCTCAGGATTTTGAACCTCTTTCTCAAGCAGGAGAAGTTCAAAATGCTCACCCTTGCTCAGGTTCTTCAAGCGCTGATGGAAGAAGACTGGATGGTGTCGATCGACTTGCAGGATGCGTATTTTCACATCCCCATTCTGAAGTCGCACAGGAAGTATCTCCGTTTTACGGTGGGATCGCAGCACTACCAGTTTGCGGTCCTTCCGTTTGGACTTACTACTGCGCCTCGAGTTTTCACCAAGGTGATGGCAGTGGTGGCTGCGCATCTCAGGAGATCGGCATACCTGTGTTCCCCTATCTGGACGACTGGCTGATCAAAGCGGAGTCGTCAGAGAGAGTGCTTCATCATCTGCAAGAGACAACCCAGTTGTTGTACAGGTTGGGTTTTTCGATAAATGTACCCAAGTCTCACCTGGTGCCCTCCCAGCGCAACCTGTTCTTAGGTGCGGTACTGGACACTACTGTGTGTCGTGCATTCCCTCCACCTCAAAGGATTCGCGACATACAGGAAATGATTCCTTTATTTTTCAATGGAGCGGTTGTCCCAGTCCTGAAGGTCCTTCGTCTGCTCGGTCTGATGGCTTCTTGCATTCTGTTGGTCAGTCATGCACGCTGGCACATGAGGGCACTCCAGTGGTGCCTCCGCAGGCAGTGGTATCAACACAATGGAGATCTCAGGGAGTCAGTAAGGATCTCCAGAGAAGCTGCAGCGGATCTGTCTTGGTGGGGCGTGGAAGGCAATCTGTCTCAAGGAAAGCCTTTTCAACTGCCTCCATCAGTGGCCACAGTGATAACGGATGCATCCACTCTCGGGTGGGGTGCTCATCTGGGGGACCTGGAGGTCAAGGGCTTTTGGTCTCCAGAAGAAAGGTTGCTTCACATCAACCTTCTAGAATTGCGGGCGATACGTTTGGCGCTCAAGGCCTTCCTCCCTTCCCTTCGCGGTCGGTCGGTTCAAGTCCTGACGGACAACACGACCGCGATGTGGTACATCAACAAGCAGGGAGGAGTAGGGTCACAGTGTCTCTGCAGAGAGGCTCTGCGTCTCTGGTCCTGGGTTCAGGACCATCAGATTTGTCTGATGGCAAATCATCTGGCCGGGGTTCTGAACGTTCGTGCGGACAGTCTCAGTCGGCAGCTCTCTGCCGACCACGAGTGGAGGCTTCACCCGGAGGTGGTTCACGACATCTTTCAGATGTGGGGGGCTCCTCGGGTGGACCTGTTTGCCACTCGCGAGAATGCTCACTGCCCGTCGTTCTGCAGTCTCCAGTATCCGTTGCAAGGAGCCTTGGGGGACGCGTTTCAGTTGAGTTGGGGAAATCAACTCCTTTACGCGTTTCCTCCCATACCCTTGATTCCTCGGGTTCTGAGGAAGATTCGCCAAGACCGGGCCCAAGTCATATTGATCGCCCCGGATTGGCCAAGAAGGGTGTGGTACACAGACCTTCTCCGCCTCTCCTCTCACCCGCCGCTCCGTCTCCCTCACAGGGCAGACCTCCTCTCTCAGATGGAGGGGCAGGTTCTACACCCCCACCTCCAGACATTACACCTTCATGCCTGGAGATTGAACGGGGCAACTTGAGTTCTTTTTCTCTCCCTCACGATTTGGTGGATGTCATTGTTTCTGCCAGGCGCGACTCCACTAAGTCCATTTATTCCTATAGGTGGTCTAAATTTTTTTCTTGGTGCAGGGAGAGGGATGTTGACCCTTTGAAGGCTCATTTATCTGATATTTTACAATTTGCTCTTTCTCTGGCGCAGCAAGGTTTTGCTGTGGCCACGGTCAAGGGGCATCTTTCGGCCTTATCGGCGTTTCTCTGTTTACCGGATCAGCCCTCTCTTTTTAAATCTCCGGTGGTTTTAAGGTTCTTGAGGGGTCTAACGAATATGTTCCCTCCTACTCCTTTTGTTGTTCCTCATTGGGATTTGAATCTTGTGCTGACCTTCTTAATGGGTTCTCCCTTCGAACCCTTGCACAAGTGTCCATTGAGGCTTCTTTCTTTTAAAACGATCTTCCTCGTTGCAATCACCTCGGCAAGGAGAGTAAGTGAGCTTCAGGCTCTTAGTTCCAAGCCCCCTTTCCTGACCATTCATGCTGAAAGGATGGTTCTCAGGACCAGGGCTGCTTTTCTGCCTAAGGTGGTTACTCCCTTCCATCTTGGACAGTCCATTACCCTTCCTACCTTCTATCCTCCCCCTCACCCTTCTAAGGAGGAAGAGAGACTGCACCGTCTGGACCCTAAGAGGGCGGTGTCTTTCTATCTGGACAGGACTAAAGACTTCCGGGTGGACGACCAGCTGTTTGTTGGTTTTGCTGGCTGTCGGAAGGGCAGAGCGGTGCACAAGCGCACACTTTCCAGGTGGATAATCCTGTGCATCAAGATCTGCTACTCCCTTGCGGGTAAGGACCCTCCTGAGGGTATTAGAGCACATTCAACTAGAGCAAAGTCTGCAACATCTGCTTTGTCTAGAGGTGTACCTGTTGAGGACATTTGCAGAGCCGCGACTTGGGCCTCCCTCCACACTTTCGCGAAGCACTACTGCTTGGATACCGAGGTTAGGAGGGACGGCCACTTTGCGCGCTCTGTTCTCCAAGATTTCCTGGTGTAGCGGAGTGGACACCCTCCTCCGGGAGTGGGGACTGCTGTGGGACTCTATTCACAAGGTGAGGAATCCACACGGCAGATGTATCTATCAGAAGAACAAGTTACTTACCTTCGGTACATTGTATATTTGCATATTTGCTATCGTTGGTCCGTCCGTGTGCCTCGAAGGCACGGAAAAAAGGGCGGAACTGACGTCATCACGCCGGCGTGGGCCTAATGAGTCGGTGACGTCAGGCGGAGTCACGCGCGAGGTCGTACTCCTGTGACGTCATCCACGTCGGCGTGCTACGAAGAAAATTTCCGAACGTTGCTGACGCAAGGGGGATATTCACAAGGTGAGGAATCCACAGGCAGATATTGTATCTACCAGAAAAAGCGTTACCGAAGGTAAGTAACTTGTTCGTCTGGGGCGGACGCGTAGCAGTCGAAGGCTTGAACTGCTGGCAAATGTCACATTGAAGGACATAATCACGCGTCTGTTTGTACAGTCCCCGCCACCAGAAACGTTGTTGTAACTGAGACACAGTAGCCAAAACGCCCGCATGTGCCGGCGCAACACCCTAGTGGGCAGCTGTAATCAGTGTGGACCTGCGGTCCGCGTTGGGAATCAATTTGTCACCAATGTCCGGTATCTTCACATAAGGAAATTTATCAGGACTTAAGTGATAAGGATACTTCAAAGGAAACCCCTTACGTTATTTACTTCCCTTCTCAGTAGCGGCAACAGCCGCCAAGATGTCATCATCAATCTTACTTTTGGAACGTGTAACTGCTGCAACCAAATATGTCGATACTGCTGTTTTTGCGGCCTCAACGGCCAAACTATTGCCAACAGCGTGAACTCCCACACGTTGATGACTACGAGTATGAATTACATGCACGAGTGGCAGCTGCTCTTTAAGTTCAGCCACTCTGACCCAGATCATTTTATGTTTTATCGTGCTACCCTTGGAATCAATAAAATCACATTCTGAATCCAAAAGAACAGGTTTTCATTGTAAGACTGGAAACAGTAGTAAGAATCACTCACAATAAGAGTAGTCACACTAGGATCAGCGTACTCCAATGCAGAGCACGGAGCTCTGCCAATTGTGCGGTACAGTCCCCTAATGTTGGAGTATGTACGACATTGGACTTTAACTCATCATTCACCATGGTACCTACCACAATGGCGCAAGCTGAAACGAATGCGTGCTTAGACCTATGCGCAACTTGCGCTGAACCATCAGTGTAAATGATACAATGGAAATCCTCCAAAGGCCGCATAGTCAATGGTGCAGGATGAACAAACTCATATTGCAAAAACTCTTGTGACTGCAAGGAGGCATCAAAAACAAACGTGACATCCGGAGACGTCAATGATGCAGCCCATTGTATCCACCTTGGGTGCAAAGCTTTAGAATTTGGTACACTGGCTTTCGTCACTGCCTCTAGTGCAGGATACGGGATATCAACCAACATGTGTTTTCCCTGCGACAGTGCACGTTCCTTAAGAATTGCCATCTGCACTGCTGTCAAAACTTTCCACAGTGGAAAACGGCATTTCAGCCGAAGTGTACAAGTGTGACTTGTAAGCTATAGGTACTCTGTCACCTTCGTTAAAAGTAAGGTATGTGAAACCCACCGCCCCAGGGATGATTCTTATCACAAGGTTGGTGTGGTTATCACGAGTCAGTAAGAATTTATATTCTAGAAGATCAGCCTACAAAGATTGCAAAACGGCTGAATGTTCAGGCAGCCAGCACGATTTGGTAAAAGCAGGTTGTATGAAAGCATACAAAGGCTTGATACGCTGGGCATATTCAGGAATATATGTACGCCCAAAATTCAAAAATCCCAGCAAGGACTGTAATTTTTTCAGTGTTGTAGGAGCGCACAGCTGTGCGCGTTTCTCCAAGAAGTGAGGAGCTAAACCTCGACCTTCATTGTTGAGCTCCTAACCCAGGAACAACACTGTGTACTCTGCAATGTGAGACTTTGCAAAGTTGAATTTGTAACCGAAGTCCGCAAAGTTACAAATAATGCGGTCAACGCGACACAGATGTGCCCAAATTTCGTCGTCTGTGAGATAGATGTCATCAACATACAAACACGCATCAGGGTCAACTCTCTCCAAAAGAGAGACAATGCGGGCAGCAAGCACACCGGACTATTTTTGTAGCCCATGGCCAGGCGTTTAAATTGGCGGTATTTGCAGCCACTTGTAAAATTGGTCCATTGGGAACTCAGACCTGACAAATTATGGGCACACAATCTGTTGGATATGTCAAGTGTGGTTTTAAACCTTTTGCGCACAAGACCATCCACTAAAGCAGAGTCGTGGGTATTCTGTACTGCACAGGTACGGCAATGCGAGTTTAAATGCCGGTAATCCAATACCAAATGGTACGAACCGTCAGGCTTGGTCACTGTAAAAAGTGGATTATTCATCGGTGACACACAAGTCTCAATTACTCCTTGATATTCCAATTGATCAAGGATTTCCGCAACGGAAGCCTTCACTTCACGCCGTATAGGATATTGAGGTTGAGGCTGTGGCATAGACCGTAAGTGAATCTCGTGGTGTGGAGAAAATGTATCCCAACCACAGTGAGTACGGTACAGAGCCGGCGCAAGGGCCTTAGCCCACTCTTCTGCAAAATTCAGCGCATGCTCCTTAGACACTGTGTGCGCAAAACTAGGGAGGATTACCTCCTCCCCTCTCGGAGCCGCGAGAACAAAAGTTGGGGGCCAGTCAGCCTCCGCTAACAAAATCTCATAGGTAGTTGTAAGATTTTCCCAAAATACCCCTTTTATGGTACCTTCAATTTAAAGGATAGTTTCAAAAAGCCTATCAAGGGGAGCTACTCTAGTATCAGCTGTCTCTACAATAACCTATTGGTCAGTCGCTGTCACCTTCAGTAGTGGACGCAGGGCTTCTCGTACTATGGTAATCTCCGCCGCACTGTCCAACAACGTCAGCGCCCATGTTTGATTCCGAAGCTGCGTTCTCACTATCTGTGGCATATCTCGCTGTTAAAGCAGCAACTTTCTTTTTCTGAAACTGGGGTCTTTTCTGTGAAGAATCGTCCTGCTTGCCTTTTCAGTCTTTCGGGCGGGGCTGGTCGCGACTCTGCTGGCCACTCCGACCTCTGCAACCGCTTCCACCACCGGACGAAGAGGCCGATGTGTCTTGTAAAGAACGGGGAGAGCGTTGATCAGGAACCTGAAATCTATCAGGCGACTTAATCGTAGTGCGGTCACGCAAATCATAAACGCGCTCAGTAGATGCAGGCACTGGTGATGGCGGACGTGACTCCTGTTTCTGTTGCTGTTTCCCCTGTTTTTTATTTCTGTTCCAATTTTTCTTTGGAGCTGTGGGCTGAACATGGGTTTAAGACTTTGCACCCTGAGTTTGTTTTTTATCTTTAGCAGAAAAGGGCTTGACACCTAAACTATTGCGGCCAATGGTTTTATAAGCTGCTGTAATAGTTCTCGGTAACTGCCGGGTTTGTCGGCATCGGGGACCTCGCATAAGGCATTAGCCACTTGAAAGTTTACCGCATCTCACTTTATATTAGAAAGGGGCAGATCGGAAACTACATCAAATAAGCCCACGAGTCTCATTCCCAACTCAACCGCAGCCTACGGTCCGTGTTCGTCCTGAACACGCTTAATGACCGTCGGAAGGAGAGCCATTGACGGAGTGCCGAAGCACCTTCTATACACTGCCGCAAAAAATCCTACCCCATGACTCAGTCACCGGATTCTGGTACCAAGTCCTTGGCTAAACTAATTGTAAGAATCCTGTGTTTTTCTACGTGAGTCGAATTAGGAAATACTGCTACCAGCTGGTCAAACTTCTCGGCAAGCCAAAAAGCCATATCATCCTTATCCTGGGGACGCTTGCCCATTACTGCATTGACCATCACGGGACTAAGCTTCATTCCGCTCGGTCGAGCTGGAAGGGCCGCAACACCAGGGGCCCCGCCCTGGAAATTTCGAGTAATATATTGAACTAAGGCCCGAATAACACTGATAGCAAAGTTATACAGGGTCCATAATTCAGCAACGGGGACTAACCCCGAACGAGGATGCGGGGTGAATCCAGCCAAAACCGGCCAAGAAGCGCCTGGAATGGACAAAGGACCCAATCTAATCGCCGTTACACTGTGGGGAAGGGCGCCATCAAACCAAACACGGTGCTGCCATGCAGAAATCTGAATCTCCTGTGTCCTCTAAGGAACATACTCCAAGGGCACGGCAGTGTGAGTGTAAGTGTTAAACACCTGAGTAGCCGCATCTGCTGCAGGAAATGTCACCCATGAGTATAAAATCTCAAACGGGTAAGCAACCTCAGGACTCACTACCAAAATAACTGCCATGCCCTCCAAACCAACATTATAAGCCCGCAAATGATTGCAGACCGCAATGCGACTATGCTGCGGTATGTCAACGTTCTCCATAGTGACATAGAGAAGAAAAGGTACAATGCAACACAAAGTAGCACAACTGGGTAGTAATTCAAAAGGAAACCATTTTGAAAGATTCAAGCTTGAAAAGAACTATGTAACTATAGGTATGTTTGTCAGACACCACCGTTATCCGGAAACAATAGTGAAGGGGCTAAGGACTGATGGAAGTACCACTCAAGCATCATGTAATAAGACCACCTTTGTATGGGCTACTAATGTATGAATGAGATCTCCGTGCACACGTGTAACTTAAATCAATTTAAATCAATTAATTGTGGTGCTGTCCTTGTCACACTGTGTCTCTCAGTGCCTTAATAAACTGATTGCTGGTGTGATAATGTTATCACAAAAGGGCGCGCTCCTTTAACATGAAACAAAGATGTTTCTTAAGCTTTACTTAAACAAATATTCATTGATTCCAATCAAGCCATTGTTGTTGATGATGTTTTATCTTTATTCGAATATTTAGTATTCATCAAATTTATAGGTTCATCAGAATATTTCCAAAATCCATTATAATCATGGATTCTCAATGCATTTTGGGTTATCAAGCTAACCCTTCAGCAGTGGTCTATAAAAAAGAACCATACAGGACCTTAGTATTCAGTACATAGCATAAAGATTCATGAACATTCAAAAACTGTGCATTCTCTAGGATTTCAAAATATCTTAGGTTCAAACATGTAGTACCTACTGATGTTTGTATTTAATCATACACTGAAAACCAGACAAGAATATGTACTAAACCATATAAAATCAAACCATTAAATAAATAGACTGTATATGAATTCCTAAGTGGAAGAATGGTCATGTGAGGACAGTCTAATGAATCTCCGGGAGAAACGCGGGATCACTCAATGCAATCGAATGCCTAGTGAATTTCATAGAGTGGTGAGACCCTGGGTATATTCAGCGTCATACCGGTGATGGAACTAGTTAGTCGAGTGCTAACTGTCAAAATGCTCTAGCATCCTGAGTCGAATGAGCAGACTATTACGATAAGTGACGGCCTGTCTGAAATTCGGGCTTCAAAGACTGTATCAACACGGGGAAACTTACTTATGAAAACGCGTCAGGCTTCACAACTTCGATGTCGGCAGGTTCTAACAGGAGCCAATCGCTATGCTTCTTGTAGAGAAAGTATGATGTGTCACGTGACTACACATCGTGCACTCATAATGTGAAGCGTAAAAAATATTACCGACAGTGCATCCAAATACACCCGTCGCGAGGTAGAAATTAATCTCAATTAATTAAAATTAAGAAAAAGACGTTCGTGATAAATGAGGTTCAATGTTATGGTTTGAGGATGAAAGGCGCTTCGTGATTGGGTGGAGTCCCGATCACGTGATATCGCGTGTGATCGAATTATGAGGAAAATAAAGTTTATTGAGATGGAATGGTTAACCAATGTGGAATTATTTAATGAGAACGATCTCCTGTCCTGTAAACATATAAATATGCGAACATCTAGAACAATGTAATGTAATGATATGATATGTGTAGTGTAAGTTCCATGATTAAATGTAATCAGAGCATATGCAAGTTATGTTTCACTATATAAGTACAAACAAAAAATCACATATTTGAACACGATTATTCCAAACATAATTAATACTAGGTTCCTAAATAATTACATGAGAAGAGTTCATCAATGTGTCCGACAGTATTTTAAATGGACTGAGAATGGTTAAAACCTGAGCTGCAACGTTTCATGAACTATAGAGTGTATTATAAAAAACATGAAATTTCTATCCAGTCATTCATCCATGTGGGCTGCAAAGAATTCAGTTTTTTTATCCAGAAGAACTCAGATTTAAGGCGTTGTTTCACAGGATCCATATCGCAGCTCTGTGGGAGTATCTCCAGTATTGTAAATCTCAACTGCGCTATTTGGTGGTGGGCTTCTAGCCAATGCATGGCTATGGTGGATTTATTGTTTATTGTTCGTATATTACTTTTATGTTCTGATATTCTCACTTTGATTTTACGTTCTGTTTGGCCCACATAAATTTTGCCACATGGGCATTTGATTGCGTAGATAACATTGGTAGAGTCACATGTCCCTGAGTATTGCAAATCAATTCTATGACCTTTTGTTGGGTGCATAAAAACATTACCGATCATTACATTATTGCAGTGGATGCAATAATTTTGACATTTAGCCATTCCTTTGAAAGTTGGTTTTGCTGCCTTTTTAGTAAATAAAATCTCTTTCAAGTTTTTGGATCTTTGAAAAGCAAAGGTGACATGATCATTTTACAAGTTTTGTAGATCCGGTTCTGTTTTAATTAAATTCCAATGTCGATTGATAGCTTTTTTGATCCTTTGTGATGCTGTAGAATGTTTCAGTACGCACACTGTTTTTTGTGTAGCCTTGTGGCTGGACGTGGTGAGTAATGATTCTCTTGATAATTTCTCGGTTTTTTTCAAAGATTCTTTTAATATTTCTTTAGGATATCCTCTTTGTACATATTGTTGGTGTTGATCCATTAATGATGATTTCAAAATATTTACATCAGAAGTAATCCTTTTTATGCGAATGAATTGCGATGTCGGTAAATGTTTTTTCAAAGAATCAGGGTGAAAACTTTGGAAAAGAAGGCTAGAGTTGCGATCGGTTGGTTTCTTGACAACCTTAGTATGTAGTTTGTGATTCGCAATGGTGATATGTAGATCCAAAAAGGATATAGACTATTTCTCAATTGTGTGGGTGAATTGGATTCTTGGGTTCAAGTTGTTCAACGTAATTATGTTTGTGATGAGTTGTTCTTTTCCACCTTTCCATATTAGGAAAATGTCGTCTGTGAATCTTTGAAACATGATTAAGTTGGATGTCCATTCCGGTTTGTGTAAGATGTTTTCAGTCTCAAATTTGGACATATATAAATTTGCATATGAGGAAGCCCCCCCAAAACCCGTTGTCTTTTACTAGATTCCATTCGAGGGCTTCTAGCCCTTCGTTATGGAGAAAGTATTGGAAAATATGTCGACTGGTACCTTCAACCCATAAATGTGGAACATACATAAGACACAACCTCATTTCTGAATTTGCTCAACAACATCCAGCTCAAAGAAGATGAGGAATATTGGCTTTGTACAGTGGACGTCGTCGCATTATATACTTCAATTCCCCATAACGAAGGGCTAGAAGCCCTCGAATGGAATCTAGTAAAAGACAACGATTGCGAGGCGAACAAAGTATTTCTAATTGAGTTAATGCATTTCGCATTGTATCATAGTTACTTTCAATGGAAACAGAACTATTACAACCAATGCAATGGAACCTCAATGGGTTTTGGGGGGGCTCCCTCATATGCCCATTTATATATGTCCAAATTTGAGACTGAAAACATCTTACACAAACCGGAATGGACATCCAACTTAATCATGTTTAAAAGATTCATAGATGACATTTTCCTAATATGGAAAGGTGGAACAGAACAACTCATCACAAACATAATTACGTTGAACAACTTGAACCCAAGAATCCAATTCACCCACACAATTGAGAAAGAGTCTATATCCTTTTTGGATGTACATATCACCATTGCGAATCACAAACTACATACTAAGGTTTTCAAGAAACCAACCGATCGCAACTCTAGCCTTCTTTTCCAAAGTTTTCACCCTGATTCTTTGAAAAAACATTTCCCGACATCGCAATTTATTCGCATAAAAAGGATTACTTCTGATGTAAATATTTTGAAATCATCATTAATGGATCAACACCAACAATATGTACAAAGAGGATATCCTAAAGAAATATTAAAAGAATCTTTGAAAAAACCAGAGAAATTATCAAGAGAATCATTACTCACAACGTCCAGCCACAAGGCTACACAAAAAACAGTGTGCGTACTGAAACATTCTACAGCATCACAAAGGATCAAAAAAGCTATCAATCGACATTGGAATTTAATTAAAACAGAACTGGATCTACAAAACTTGTATAATGATCATGTCACCTTAGCTTTTCAAAGATCCAAAAACTTGAAAGAGATTTTATCTACTAAAAAGGCAGCAAAACCAACTTTCAAAGGAATGGCTAAATGTCAAAATTGCATCCACTGCAATAATGTAATGATCGGTAATGTTTTTATGCACCCAACAAAAGGTCATAGAATTGATTTGCAATACTCAGGGACATGTGACTCTACCAATGTTATCTACGCAATCAAATGCCCATGTGGCAAAATTTATGTGGGCCAAACAGAACGTAAAATCAAAGTGAGAATATCAGAACATAAAAGTAATATACAAACAATGAACAATAAATACACCATAGCCATGCATTGGCTAGAAGCCCTCCACCAAATAGCGCAGTTGAGATTTACAATACTGGAGATACTCCCACAGAGCTGCGATATGGATCCTGTGAAACAACGCCTTAAATCTGAGTTCTTCTGGATAAAAAAACTGAATTCTTTGCAGCCCACAGGGATGAATGACCGGATAGAACTTTCATGTTTTTTATAATACACTCTATAGTTCATGAAACGTTGCAGCTCATGTTTTAAACATTATCAGTCCATTTAAAATACTGTCGGACCCATTGATGAACTCTTCTCATGTAATTATTTAGGAACCTAGTATTAATGATGTTTGGAATAATCGTGTTCAAATATGTGATTTTTTGTTTGTACTTATATAGTGAAACATAACTTGCATATGCTCTGATTACATTTAATCATGGAACTTACACTACACATATCATATCATTACATTACATTGTTCTAGATGTTCGCATATTTATATGTTTACAGGACAGGAGATCGTTCTCATTAAATAATTCCACATTGGTTAACCATTCCATCTCAATAAACTTTATTTTCCTCATAGTTGGATCACACGCGATATCACGTGATTGGGACTCCACCCGATCACGAAGCGCCTTTCATCCTCAAACCACAACATTGAACCTCATTTATCACGAACGTCTTTTCTTAATTTTAATCAATTAAGATTCATTTCTACCTCGCGACGGGTGTATTTGGATGCACTGTCGGTAATATTTTGTACGCTTCACATTATGAGTGCACGATGTGTAGTCACGTGACACATCATACTTTCTCTACAAGAAGCATAGCGATTGGCTCCTGTTAGAACCTGCCGACATCGAAGTTGTGAAGCCTGACGCGTTTTCATAAGTAAGTTTCCCCGTGTTGATACAGTCTTTGAAGCCCGTATTTCAGACTGGCCGTCACTTATTGTAATAGTCTGCTCATTCGACTCAGGATGCTAGAGCATTTTGACAGTTAGCACTTGACTAACTAGTTCCATCACCGGTATGACGCTGAATATACCCAGGGTCTCACCACTCTATGAAATTCACTAGGCATTCGATTGCATTGAGTGATCCTGCGTTTCTCCCGGAGATTCATTAGACTGTCCTCACATGACCATTCTTCAACTTAGGAATTCATATACAGTCTATTTATTTAATGGTTTGATTTTATATTGTTTAGTACATATTCTTGTCTGGTTTTCAGTGTATGATTAAATACAAACATCAGTAAGTACTACATGTTTGAACCTAAGATATTTTGAAATCCTAGAGAATGCATAGTTTTTGAATGTTCATGAATCTTTATGCTATGTACTGAATACTAAGGTCCTGTATGTTTCTTTTTTATAGACCCCTGATGAAGGGTTAGCTTGATAACCCGAAATGCATTGGGTATAATGAAACGCAATTGAGAATCCATGATTATAATGGATTTTGGAAATATTCTGATGAACCTATAAATTTGATGAATACTAAATATTCGAATAAAGATAACACGTCATCAACAACAATGGCTTGATTGGAATCAATGAACATTTGTTTAAGTAAAGCTTAAGAAACATCTTAGTTTCATGTTAAAGGAGCGCGCCCTTTTGTGATATTATCACACCAGCATTCACCTTTGTATGGGCGCCATGTAGCAGGGATTCTGCTCCTACACAGAACTGTGCATAGAGACTTGAAACCTCAGTGAATTACGGTGTGCCAAAACTCACCTTAGTACCCAACATCCCCTACCAGACTATTATCAGTGTCTCATTGGCTCTTCCATAACACCAATGATTAGACAACCCAGAACATGGAACTTCGATTACCTCAGGCAATGTGGAACACATGAACACTCGTTTGTTATACTATCATACCAGTTCAAAACAAGTAGTAAAAGAAGACACGTGCAAGTTTGAAATAATTATTTCTAATACTGTGTTCTCATGCGCAGTATCTTAGCTAATACAAGCAGACATATTATAAGCAACAAGATTATCAGCATAGTTACTATTCCATAAAATACAAAGGGAGAAAGCATGTTATAATGCTAAATGGAAACGGATTTAAAATATACCTATATTTCACCCTCCCTTGCTAGTATGTTATTTTATATCTACAGAAGGTCTCTTGGGATTAAAAAGGCGGCCCCATACCTCTGTTACTAGCAGAGATGGATCACATCAGATTCCGCACCAGCTATCAGCATGCAAATGTTCTCCAAGTGTGTGTGATCATGCCTACGCAGTGCATTATTGAATGCGCCAAATTCAGAGCTGGCCACAGCTGCATATATGTTATGTCTAGAACGTGCGCTGATCAGTCCGAACAACAACCACTGTGTTGAAATAACCTTGAAGGCCTCGGCATTCACTGTTCAGACAAAGCTTACCAAGCAAGGCTGCTAATATAGAAAAACATATTATTCTCGTGTGAAGCAAAACACTCAGCTAGACTCTAAACATTTATTATAATGTGTGCCATGTGCAAAAGGCAGCAGAAAGGAAAAATGGCGTTTAAACATCTAATAAGCTCATGGCAACTTAACACAGTGTGAATGCAAGGTTCGCCCCACGACATCGGAGTATGCGCACAACCAGACTGTCCACCCCCACCAAGGGCCTTCTCAGCAGGCACCCTCTAATGCATGCAGGTCAGCTGCTGCCAGCCTTCCCATGGTCCATCTTAATCCCTCACCTGGTTGTGCTCAGACCAGTGATTCTGCTGTCCAGGGATCTGGTTACTGTTTTCAAAGTACTGACACCTCCAAACCTGCCGCACTCGAGGCCCTTCCTGAGCACATAGCTTCGGCGCTTTGATTTTTGTGAGACAGAGGCAGTGGGAGGATGTAGGAGGCTGGCTTAGTATATGGTGCACACTTATGTAAGTGGGCACCCTGCATTAATCCAGACAACACTTAGTGATTTTAGTGGTCTTAGACAACCTTGGAATTCTCTCAAAGTGGTGGCTGTGGAGAGCAGCCTGTAGGCCTAGTCCAGAAGGAGTGTAAAGCAGATTTTTTTTACCAGAACGTAATCTTATTGGTATAGATTAAGGGAAATAGAACCACACAGTATATTTATTAAAATAAGTATTCATTATAAGACACTCAGTAACACATACAAATATCTCCTACCCGGATATATATGCAATACGCCCAATACTTTGCAATTAAAACAAGTAAGTAGCTCAAATACATAGTAGTCGCCTTGGGGAGGCCAAACCATACTCTAAAATAGTGGTATGTGAACCGCGGCTCAAGTCGAGACCATACCGAAAAGACGCAGAAGTGCTGGGGACCCAAGGAACCCCATGAAGGCTGTGTTCAGAGTGGGACCACAACCGCATGATCAATTCCAGGCATTGGGTAAGTAGCGGTTGCAATTTTTAAGAAGGGCCCTTCCTGGTGGACCCTGAAGGAACCCTGTGGAAGACAGAAGGTTGGTGGGCCACCCCATCCATGGATACCCTAGAAACCAGGATACCTACAGCAAGGAAGCCAGGTGCAGAGGTGTGAAGTGGCGTTGGAAACCGTCGTCGAACTCAGTGGAGAACATCAGGAAAATGCAGCTGCTGGAGAAGGTGAACGTGTCCCGTGGAACCCAAAGGTGGATTCAAGGTGAGAAGTACCTGCAAGCAGAGGGGACAAAGTTTATGCCACTCAGGAGTGACCAGGAGGCAAGAAATACGCATGCCCACTGATGTCGGGTGTTGCAGGGGAGTTGACGGTGATGTTGGAGCTGCCGCTGTGTGGACCCAGCAACGCTGTGGAAGACCAGGAGCAGTTCGCGAGCTGTCGCACGTCTGAAGTCAAGAGTTGATGGGTCGGTGTCCGTTGGGAGCACTAACAAATGCAAACCAACGTGGAAGGCGAAAAAGGTACGGTGTCTGGACCAGCAAGGTCCAGGTGACTCACCACAAACAGGAGAGTCAGAGTAGGCCCGAGCAATCAGGGGAGCCTACTGGAACCAAAGAAGACCCTCTAAAGGACCCACAGGCCAGAGGCACTGGAGTCGCAAGAGGACCTCCAGCAGCAAGAGGACCTCGAGCAGCTTACCAAAGATGCAGGCCCACGGTGCAAGCGAGGTGGTGAGGACAAAGATCTTGGTGAAAAGAGATGCTTTAGGCTAAGGCTACTTGGAGTCTGAAGATCTTGGAGGAGGGACTCCAACAAGTCTTTGCCACGGCAAGTTGACGCTGTGCACAGGGGTTCTGTTCTAGCATTTCTGAGGAGGGATACTGGCCTCAAACTTGGTGAGAGGACAGGGCAGGCCTTGAGGGAGTTGCAGAACCACGACCTGTGTTGCTGAGGCTTTCGGCGTCTGTGGGAGCCCCGGAGCAGCAGACCGTTCAGCTTGCTTGTGGTGCCTGCAGATGCAGGGAAGTGACTCCTTCACTTCAAGGGCGATTCCTTCAGGTGTCTTGGTTGCCCACAGGCCTTGGAAGGTTCCTGTATGGAGCACGGGCACGGACGTTGCAGCAGACTTGTAGGTCGACGAGACCAGGTGCAGCAGGAGTCTTCCCAGTTGCAGCCTCGGAGCCCAGAGCGAAATCCAACAAGGTCCAGAGTGCCCAGATGGTCAAAGAAGTGATGTCTTCATATGAATCTTGTCCCACGACGAATCTAGAGACCTATCCACAGGTAAGCCCTTAACTCGCCTAAGGAAAGGGTTGGTACGATTCAAGGTTCCCTCATCCTCTAAGGGGGCGGGTCACACAGTGGGGAAGATACTCCCATGTTCTTTGTCCAGTTTCGTGCCAGAGCAGGAGCCAATGGCTCCCTGTACTGGGTTGAACTGGACTGTGCAAGGAGCACACAGATGTGCCCTGCAAGCAGTCTCAGAGGTGCTGGCAAGCACCCCACCCTGCTCCAATTTACTAAACCCGGTCTGTGAGAGGACAGGGCAGGAGTGCTGCGTAGATACGGCTTTGTTCCCGTATCTTACGCAGATGACACGCAACTCCTGTTCCCCTTCAAATCTCTTTCCGCCGAGGTTAGGAACTCCTTTTCAGATGGCATGAAAGAAGTGGCGCATTGGATGTCTTCCAACTATCTCCAATGCAATGTCAGCAAAACGGAGATCATGCTATTTGGGGAAGCTAGGATACTCTGGACTCCTGATTGGTGGCCTGCAGAGCTGGGGGCTGTCCCCGAACCCAAGCAGATCGTGAAGAACTTGGGTATTCGGCTTGATCATGATCTATCACTTAAGCAGCATACTAGTTACATATCAGGGATATGTTTCTACACTATTGGCCTGCTTCGTAAAGTCTTTCCCCTTCTACCCAACTCAGTGAGGAAAATTCTCGTTCAAGCACTTATTCTGAGCCGGATAGATTATTGCAATGGTTTGCTACTATCCGTCAACGAAGGAGTGCTAGATAAATTGCAGGTCATCCAGAACACGGCAGCTCGCCTTGTTCTGAATGCCCCTCCGAGAACTCCCTCAAAACCCCTCCTGGAGCAATTACACTGGCTCCCAGTTAGACAAAGGGCCAAATTCAAAATTTGTTGTCTGATCCACAAGTGTCTGAACGGACAGGGACCTACTTATCTTGAACGGAGATTTGTTCCTTATGTCCCAGCACGGTCCCTCAGATCAAGCACCAGTCTTCTACTTGTGGTCCCCCAAGTCAAAAAAGCTAGGCATGGAGGTAGAGCTCTTTCCACCATGGGCCCAAAGTTGTGGAACAGACTACCACAGACCTTAAGACAATGCAAAGAACACCTAGCCTTCCGCAAGCAGTTAAAAACCATTTTATTCAAAAATGAAATTTAAACTCATTCCTCAGTATGTTTACAGATTTACCGGTCAAAAGCGCAGAGATATTCCTGTCGGAGTGATTCTAGCGCTATACAAAACTACAAATAAATAAACTACAAATAAGGTGGTTACACCTCCGTGTGACATGATATCTTTTGTTCTACCTTCCTCTGCTCGAGCTTGGCTCAGCAGGAAGAGGGCAGAAACATGTCTTTGGTCGGTAGCAGCCCTAGCTTGCTGTCAGGTTCTAGAAGACTGGTACCGGGAGCACTGAGGGCCTCCCGGAGGAGCTTTATAGTGCAAGGAATCATACCTACCGTGTGGGGGTATGATTGCAACATGTTTGATGCCAAACATGACAGGGTTTGTTGCAGCCAATTTAGAGATGGCCATCACGTAATGACGCTTAGCCACTCTATATATCTTAATGGCTGATGAACTTACAACCCGTGAGAATGGACTACGCAGGTCGCAGCGGTGTCCGCTAATGCAGGGGGCACCCTCACACTTACCGAGCACCTTGCCTTCAGGATTGAAAAGACCTGCTTTAGGGGTGACTTATAGGTTTTAAGTGCAGTTACCTCCGCTATAGGGAAACATATCTGTTGTAAGTGGTGCTAGCACAGCTTATACCGGCTGCAATGGCAGGTCTGTTACGGTTTGTGTGGTCTCCCTTGGGTGGCATAGTACATGCTTCAGCCCATGGTGTACCCCTGGTGTACCTACCCCCTCGGTACCTCAGTACCATACACTAGTTACTTGGAAGGTTTCACCAATAGCCAGTCTGGAATGTACCTAATTGCTCACCATAACCAATTTAGCGGAGAATGCACAAAAACTGGGTTCCTGATTAGCAGGATCCCAGTCAGACTAAATAGAAACAGCGTAGCACCAGGCAAAAAGTGGGGGTACCATGAAAGCAGATCCTACTTCCCTACAGAGACCCAGTGGCAAGAGTTTGTTTGGCACAAGCGGAGTCGGACAAAAAAAAGGCGGGGTAAATACTTTCTCTTAGTCTCCTTTATATTGTAATCAATCGCTCTCTCTCTCGCTTTTTTTCTGACTGTTAACTCTTTTGCATCAGCTCACGGAGTTATACATATTTTATTTCATTCATTCTGACTACGTGAATCACCATCCTGCAAGTGATGCAATTGATAAATCATGACACTCACTGAAACCATTGCACAATGAAGTGTGTATCTTAGGGGGTCCTGAGTTGTTCACGTGGGAAGGATGAGACCAGCAGTGCAAACTCTGGGCGTTAAAGAAAAGTGACTTATGCTTAAGTGTGGCTTCTAATAATATTTAACAAAAGAGAGTACCTGGTTTGTGTATTTCACCGCTATTTATTTTGTGCGGAGAAGAGACCATGACCGTTAGGTTCATATGTTCAATGTATGTAATTTACAAATTTTTTTAAACATAGCACTTGCTAAAAGTAAGCATTTATTTTAAGTCTGAGACCCAATACAACTCACATCTACCAGAAAGCTACGTTGGTCAGGTGAATAGACTAATAACATAATATGACAATTTTACATAAACAATATAAAAAATACACAAAATTATTCGGAAAATTACACCAGCAAAACATGTTCATAACAAGAACTCCATTGACCTAACATTTAGGCAATTAGCACGGAGATACTTTAACCACATGGGCAATTTTTCTTAAACCCTCCCGGATGCATGAATCATTGTACACCCTAGTTCCGGAGCGTAGGAATTAATTGATGCCCTATGTGGCAATATACTGGAAAGGCCGGCGCGTTTCTAATCCCTGCGTAGAATCACAGGATTATAATCAGGGCACTTGGGCACAGTGTAACCTGAAAGATGAAATTAAATGAATAAATTAAAATATACACCCCACTCCTCTTCTAAACTTTTTTTGCCTTTTCATAAATAAAAATTTCTGTACCTGAAGTTCAAGTCGCTTCACAAATGATGGATATGGCTTTTAACTCGTCACAACAGGATCTAGAACTATCAAGGACATACCTATTAAGTAACAGGATATAGTCTATTGTGTGCTTTTTAGACAACTGTTATAGATTTTAGTGTGGGCACTCATGTGTTAATAATAGGTGGTCACCAAAGAAGAAGCATTACTTGTAAGACCTCCGGCCGGCCCCCGGCCGTCACACTTCGTTCGCGTTTTCCCCGATTGTGTAGTTTTTTTCTCCCTCGATCTGCCACAACAAACAATACACCCCTGTTTATATGTAAGCATTCTCTGTGGTGCTACTCAATTAACGAAGTCTGTAATTACTATTATTCGTGTCTAGATCTTTTTAAGCGGCTTTCAGATACTTGTAAAACCGCCATTTACCTATACCAAGTGAGCGAAGAAAGAGAACCCTCTCGGACGCGTGCGATGTTCAAACCTCTTCGCACCGCTAACACTATGCTACGCTTGTTTCAGGCTTCACTTACTTCGGTTCTGAAGCGGTTTTCAATGCGGGTGGCACTCCATCGTGACGACTTAGGAGTCAGCCCCATCGCTGAACGCTGCTAATATCATGTCGATGACTGGAAGTTAGCATGCACACGCTGACTTATAAATTAACAACCTCAGTGGCATGAAATTCTTTCTTTGTCACCAGATTAACCTTCTCGCATACAAGAAATATTAAAACCTACTGCACGGGAGCAATTATCAAAAGCACTTGTCCGTTACATTTGCTTGGGGTGCCGAATCTATTACCAGCAGATCGAGGACAGTCTTATTGTTCTACCCTCAACAACTGGTTATTTACCGGGCCGCATTACATATGTCTTGGGTAATTTCACTGCGATCGTAATGAAAATTCACAATCATAGAAACATAAACGGCGTCCTCCTAATGGGATTGATAAAGTTCCGCAACGTTGCCGAACTAATCGTGAGTAATTTGAAATTTAAACTTTATTGTTTAATTAATTAAAACCATAACAATTTGATGAATGTCACACAACAGATATAACATTTATACATTTATCGCTAAAATGATTGATAAAAAGACTTAATGTTAAAAAATTCAAAGCATTAATTGTTCATGTTGTTTTTATACGTTTCTCAAATGCCTGCAAGAACTTCACCAGCTTGCAGTGTATTCTTGGAGCGGTAGTGTCCAGGCTTCCAATAATGGCTGATCTACATGTTCGTAGTTTCATGGACCGATAACTTTCCTTTAGGTGTAACCGTTCCTTGGATAGCATCTTACAGTGACAAATTATGTGTATTAGATCCTCTTTAGGGTTACCACACAGTCAACAAGAAACAT
Source organism: Lissotriton helveticus (assembly GCF_964261635.1). Classification (NCBI taxonomy): domain Eukaryota; kingdom Metazoa; phylum Chordata; class Amphibia; order Caudata; family Salamandridae; genus Lissotriton; species Lissotriton helveticus. Next base: position 373,286,230 of record NC_136073.1, read on the forward strand.
CATCAAGCAGTTTCCAGGCAGGTTCATTGGCTCGTGTCGGAAAGTCGCCAAGTCTCAAGGCCATCAGCTTTTTCTTAATAAAAATAGAGTAAGTTGTTTCCAGGTATTGTGCAGCTGTCAATGTCTTATAGCCATTTATCACAGCCCATGAGTGCGAACGATGGGAGAAAATTTCTTTGTCCAAAATTAACGTGTGGAGTTTGGCCACTTTATTTAGGGTCTGTTTTAGTACAACAAATGACAGATTATTATCCCATAAGGTTTTTGAGCAGGTTGTCTCCAAAGCTTGCATGAGAAATTGATTTGCTTTGGATTTTTTTGGGGATTTAAACTCTTGCCATAGGTAGGTATTCAGATTGTTATTACTTGCTTTTTGCTTGATCTGATACCACACCTTAATATGAAAATATAGTCTCCCCGGTATTTCGTTTTTTAGTCCGAATTCAAGTCGCAATTGAGCTGGTGATGTCGTGCGAGGGAGTCGTAATACTTTTTTGTATATTTTAGTTGTCAAGGTGTTTAGTAGGTTGGCGTCCTTTCCGTGCATTGCCACACTTGCATAGGTCAGGGTTGGGAGGATTTTGTTTGCCATCACGGTTAGAAGGGGTTTGAGTGATGGCCCTTCCAATTTTTTTGCCAAGGTACATAGCCCAAATATCAGAGCACCCGCTCTTTGGGTCAGATAATTCTTCTGTTCTTTTAGATTAAGTTTGTCATCTATATAAAAACCCAAATATTTGTAAGCCGAGACTTTCTCTAGTGGTTTTCCTTTTAACCATATATCATGATGCAATCCACGGCGGTTAGTAATCAACATGGTTGTAGTTTTTGAGACGTTTAATGCCAACTTGTTTGCCAACAAGAAATCCGACAGTTCCGTTGCTAATCTGGTTAGCCCCACCTTTGTTAGGCTCAAGAGGACAATGTCGTCTGCATAGGCCAAATGAGTGAGCTATAAATCACCAAGTTTTGGTGGGTGGGCATTGCAGTGGTTCAATTTCGCAGAGAGATCTGAGATGAAAAGGTTAAATAAGTGTGGCGCAAGAACACACCCCTGTTTGAGGCCGATCGTTGTGGGAACTTTTCTCGACAGTCGTGTTCCATCACCAATTTTTACTTGCGACCAAGTATCAGAATAAAATAGCAGCAAACCCCTTAGGATACACTCAGGAATTGCCCATGATCTCAATTTCGCCCACAGGAGATTACGATCCACACTGTCGAAGGCCGCCTGAAGATCAATAAAACATATATTCAGATCCTGTTTTCTACTCATGCACTTCTCCGCGATCATAGTTATGGATAGGATATTTGCTGTCGTTCCAATCCCCTTCCTGAACCCCGTTTGATTTATGGGGATCAGTTCTTTCTCACTTGACCAAATCATCCAAGAGTAGAGACGCAAAATATTTTGCCTCGATGTCCTGCAACGCTATCAAACGATAGTTGTTTGCTAAAGATCTTTCCCCACCTTTGTAAATCGGCGTGAATATTGATCCTTTCCAGCTCTCTGGTACTTGGTTCATGTTTTGTACGTCTGAGAACAGTTCTGCCAGGCAAGGTCCCCAGAATTCCGGAGCAAAGAAAAGAATATAAAAACATGATCTGGGAACATAAAAGGTCAACAAATGACAGCTTTTGGTTAAAACTAATCTACAGCTCAAAACTACAGAATTCTAATAATCGTGAGTATATTTGGTAGTGTGTGATTTTCAACAGGGATCCAGAGGTTCCAATTAGAGGGCCTATGACAATTCATTCACCATCTGCAACACAGTCAAATTTCATGATGCGATATGTTTCTTTGTTTTTCAACAGAACATCAATATCACCACCCCTCGGTGGAGTTTTTAATGCAGATAACACTGTCCAGAAAAAATCCTTTTCCGAGTAGAGCTTTTCTACAAAGTGCGGGACCATCGGTCATGGGCGTAGGAAGTGTGGGGGACACGGGGGACATATCCCCACCCGGATTTTGGAGTGGGGGGACACGGGGGACAAGGGTGCGGGGGACGAGGAGACAAGAATTTCCCCTCTCCCTTCTGTTATTCGCAGGGCCATTAGCGCGCGAAAGAGCTACCTAATGGCCCTGTACTTGACCTGTGACCTCACCTACCTGCAGTCAGAGGCCATCCGCCCTCTGGCCTTTGTTATTCTGCAGTAAGGCTTGGCCAGTCTGGGAAGGGCAGAGAAGGAAAAAAAACTTGTATGCTTTCTGTCATGCCCAGAGAAGGCAATGACAGTGTCCGCTTATCCTGCTCTGCCTCTGGTAGCTTCCCTCCTCCCCCCCCTCTCTCTCTCTTTATTCCTCCATCTCTTTCTGTCTCTGTCTCGCTTATCCTTAAGTGCTGATTTCAAAAGACAGCGGTTACATACTCTCTCTTGCCTCTCCTTTTCTTTATTTGTTCCCCCCTGAAATGAATCCAAAAACGAGCAGAACACTTTGGCTGGAAATGTCCTCATTTTCTGACAGGGTTCTATTCCAAAGCACAACCTCGGGACGGAGAGAAAAAAGTATAAAAATAAGAAAAATAATTAAGTAACCAAATAAAGCAATACAGAGTGGTCAGCAAACAGGCCATATTGTTATTTACACCCATGCACCTTAGCGCTGCTTTACAGAGTTTTCCAGTGAAGCGCTACTTTCTATATTATCTTCTTTCTTTGAACATCATTGTTTTCCCAGGGTGGGGAAGTGCACCATTCATAAAGGGACTGCAATACCTGGTTGAGGGGTGGAGTGGAAAACGTTTAATATGAGCGTTTTCAACAGTTTAAATTATTTTAGCCTATAAAATGTGTACAGCAGCTCTGTGTTGAGGGATTTCGTCTTTTTTAACCCCTCCGCTGCACTGAACGTTCTGCGCTGGTGCGGAACGTTCTAATGCGCGGGCGGGGCCGCAACGTTCAGCGGACGTGCACAGCACTACCGAGGTAGTGCACTCGACGTCCGCTGAACGTGCGCATTACTTAAAGGGTTAAACCAAACTGCTTACATTTTGTAAGGATATAAGCAATGGACATTGAAACGGGTCCCTTCCTGGTCCTCTAGTCATGTCCTGAACTTAACAGGCAAAATCACTTACTGGTTTCTGAATAATGAGCTTAAAACCGTTAAGGTAACCATGTTCTTCCTGCTTAAATTTCACATGCTTTGCTCATCCTTGCATTCAGTGTTAGCTTTTTACAGGGTGTTCTTACTTTTTTCAGGCAGCATTTTACTCTTGTCCAATGCATAATTTGAATTGAGTCTCAGCACAATTGGGTTGTAGCTGAAGGCAGTGCCAGTTTCTCCCAGTGGGGCAGTATGGTATTCAGTAGGGAGGAGGATATGGCACTCTGGTCAGAGCTGCCAAATTTGGAACTGGAGCACCATTTTCAGCCTTCGTGACCAGTCCACCAGACCACACTCCTGACAGAGCTCATTCCGATGCTACACCTTAGAAGGCCCAATAGACCTTAGAAGCCCTGGTGTCTTAACACCAGCAGGTGGACCTAGCGGTGGCAAGTGTGAGTTAACCTTAAAGGCCTGTCCACCACAATCCATGCAGTTCACCTCCAGTCTTGCGAGCAGGCATACGAAGAAGCACACGCTAGAGAGACAGTGTCTCTGTCACTGAGGTCACAAGACCCTAGAGGCCAGTCCACCTCGTCCATTGGTTTCTCCATTGTACTTTTTCAGCCCTAGTAGTGCAACTTACCAGGGGTTGGTAATGTTGGATTTGCATGCACATTAAACTTAGCGGGTGATTATAATGGTGGTGGGACTGCCACATCACTGCGTCATTGACAGTCCCACTGCTATCGATGACTGCATTACTGCCCGCCATATTACAATGGCGGGCGGTTCCCTGGCAGTTGGAGAGACCGATAGTCACGCACACTTCTCCCTTCCATAGAGAAGGGAGATGGCTGGGATCCTTGTGTCTTGCAGAAAGGAGAGAAAAGGGTGTATCTGCTCTTCAGGAAGGATATACAATGCAGAAAGGGCCAGAATAGCTACTCTGGAATTTCCTTTGGGGGCTGCAAACTAATGATGCTTAATTTAAGTTGGTGTCTGCAGGTGAGGCGTAACTGTTTTCTTTGTTAGAGACCAGGACATTATTTAAACCATCAGACTGTAAAACCGAACAAGAAAAACGCATCAACAGTTGTTGGCACAAGGAGGAAGGGAAATATGGAAAACAGAGAAAAAGGAGAAAGCAAAGATGAGAAAGAACCTGGAAGAGTGAGATAATGTGGAGGGAGAGTATGTTGGTGGGTAAAGGAGGCAGGAGATGAAATCAGATAGACAGCCTTGGTATTCAACAACCCAGCTCCGCCACAGATTCCCTCACTACCACCCTTTAATAGTGCTGCTCAAGTCTCCATAACCACTCTCTCAGATGCATTTAATTAGTTATATAGCGCCACTCATGCCAGTGCAGGGTGTCAGCACTTACATCATTCACACTACACAGAGGCAGTGAATCATAGGTTTGTAAATCTGTGTATAGGAAATGTTAAATAAAACTACAGGGTGTAGGAGTCACATGTCATCCATACTTGTAGACAGTATTGTTTAAGAGTGCTTGGTCTGGATGTTGGAAAGTCGGTTAATAGTAGGGGCAAATGTACATCTGTCCCCGGCAAAAGGACACCACCTCAATATATAGCTCCGTACCGGTCTTCGAAAATTATTCTCATGCTCAACCCTTGGTAGCTTGTCTGTGAGAAGGTATGTAAAGCATTTAAAAACACCAATTCAGTAAATAATTGAGACACAACACACAATAAGAATCCAACACCAATTTATAAAAATGCAAAATATTTTTCTCTTTAAAATTAAAAAAATACAATGTAGGGAACCGGGAAATTTAGCACGATATAGCACATTGAAACTTATATCCCCTTTTGGTACATCTGGTCACGCTGGACTTGCTCAAAGTCAAAGTTTCAGGCCGACCACAATGAAGCCCTTCGGGGCTACTCCTTGCGGTAGGTCTCGGTCAAAGTTTTTACCTTCGGACTTAGAAACTTTTCTGGAGCTTTTCTTCACGGGGTCCTTCGAAGCTTTCAGCCAGCCCTGATTCGGTGAGGGTTCGCCGGCTTGCCTTGCAACGAACTCCCGGTCAAACTTATGGAAGTCCAACCTCCGGAGCTTTCCAACGGTACGAGCTAGGGATGCAGGCTGGCACACAGTTGATGGTGGGTGGCTTGGCTCTCATGGTTGGTCCGGTCACCTTTTCTAAGCTTGGAATTAGAAATGTTTGCAGAGCTTTTTCTTGCAGGGTCCCTCAATGCTTTTCACTAGGCCGGATTCGGTGAGGGTTCGCCAGCTTGGGTTTCCGCCTAAGCCCGCTCAAACTCTGGAAGTCGGACCCCTGGAGCTTTTCAGCGGGAGGAACCTGGACGGCAGGCCAACTCATGGTTGATGGTTGTCGGCTTGGCTGGCCAGAGTGAGTCGGTCCACTTATGGAGCTTTTTACCAAAGTTGCTCCAAACTTCTCCAAACCTCTGGAACTTCTTCCTGAAGTTTTCCAAAGGGTCTCAACGTGTCGAAAACTTACTCCAAGGATCTGGAATCTCCAATATGGTCCTTGAAATGGACTTCAGTTACCACAATCCACTTGGACAAAACCCTTTCAAATTCACTGGTAGTTCTCCAGGCTGGGGATTCTTGGTGGTCCAGGAGTGCTCTGTTAACCTTCAGCTTGCAGGGAGTCCACTCGTTAGTCCTTTTGAAGCAAGGTAGTCCACAGGGCTTCAGCTCCAGATTGTGCAACAGGCACAATCTTCAGTCCAGGGCCTGGTTGGTTCAAATCAAACTCCTCAGCAGGGACCTTTCTTCTCCCAAGTTTGAAGCAGCATCATCTGAGAGGCTTTGTCCCTTTCAGATACTTATTCCAAGTTCTCTGGGTCAAGAAGGAGAGCAACGGTGGCTGGACTTGAATGAAGCACAACGCAGATAGATTTGTGGCAGTAGGACTATGACGGGAGGTCCCAGCACAATAATTTGTGCTTTCTTGGGTTTCCTGAAAGGGCTGAGAAGCCCTTGGCGGACCTCTTCTTGGAGGAATGACTAACCACTGCGCCTGGCCTGAAAAGCATGTCCAAATACTTAACAATGGAAAGTGCTCATAGGGAGTTGGACCCGAAGCTGCGGGCTGTAGCACCCCGAAGGCCATTACAGCCCGACAATTTAAGTGCAGGGATAGAGACTCAATTTTGCAGCTTGTCTGAGTCCATGGGCTGGCAACATTTTGAGGGTACCCCGATCCATATATATCCGTATTATACCTGAAAGGCTCAGGACTAACACAACAAATACCTGCGGCTCAAAAGGTGACTGTTGGCACTGGACATAAGGTACTTGTTATCTGCACACCTCCGCATCCAATATGAGGGCATGGTGTACTTTTTTTAGACTCCTCGAGAGGCACAAGAGTGGCTGGACTCAATTGGCCTGCAACGTAGAAACACTGTCATTGGAGGAAGCAGAGACACAGGGGGCCAAGACGGTCCCAATGCCGCAGAGAGACTCTAACACAGTGGCAGGGCCGGACTGAGAACCAAACCGGCCCTGGGAAAGTGCTCGGCCGGCCCCCTGGGGGTGCCACCGAGCTCTTTGGCGGGGCCGGTTTTTGGGCAATTTTGTTACAGGGCCGATTTTGCAGCTATGCTGCAAAAACGGCCCTGTATCAAAAACGGCCCCCAGGGGCCCCAAACTGGCCCCCCCCCCTTGCGGCGCATCAGGGGATTGCCCGGTGCCCGCAACGGCCAGTCCGGGCCCGCACAGTGGAACGGAACAAACTCGGAGCAGGCTAGGGGACAAATTCTAGTCAACCAAGATGTTACCCTACGAAGGAACGAGAACCCATCGAGATACAAAATTCCTACTCACCATTGGACATTGTCCCGGAAACTCATATTGATTGACTACCTTCTGGGAGTGAAACTGCCGCTTGCTGAGGGACTGCTTCTTACGGATTTGTGTTCAGTTATAATGAAAAGGAGGATGTTAAATGGGACAAAGACTTTGGTCTTCTGCTTATTCTTCCTTCCTTCTAGGTTGCATTTCACGGGCATTAGACATGAGAGTGCTTGTAATAAGTGAGGTGCATGCTAGATGGGGATCATAGGGGAGGTCTGGGGCCCAAACAGCCTGGAATTGCTAAGCTCTCTTTTGGGGCTTGTGATCAAGTATGGTATAGGGGTCCCAGTCAGAGTTACGATCTGGAATTTCATTTTTCTAATTATTTGGTAGTTGAGTTGTGGCGAAGAGAGGGTGGGTGGGAATGGATCAATGAGGAGGGGTTTGTGACCCTCTTTACCATGAGTTGTGCCAGGAGGGGAGGTTGGCTACTTCCCGTGGGTGTGGGATACAGTTTTTCATTCAGTATGTTACTATGACAAGTTTGTTCAAGGACAGTAGGGTTAGCAGTTAGAAAAGCGAGGGATTTCCACAGATACCAGATACGGGGGTTGGGTACAGGCTTAGAGGACACTTGTCACACCAGAATGGCGGGTGACCCTTTGGGGCGGGTGCTTGGTTATTATGGGAGCTAAGTATATATTTCTCGCGTGGAACGTTAGGGGGCTCAATAACCTGCAGAAATGCAATAGGGTACAGCAATTTTGCAAGAGATATGGGTTGTCGATTGTGTTTCTTCAGGAAACACACATGAGGAGATAGTATTGCCAAGACTGAAAAAGCATTGCAGAAGACAAATCTTATGATGCTTATGATTATAAATTGTAGACAATGGGACTTCACATAACCCCAAGTACTGAAATCCTGTCTTGATGTGACAACTCTCCAATCAAGATTACGCCATCACCTGGCCCCCATCCTCTTCCTTCCTGATGACACCCTCCCCAGATGATACAACTAATACTATGCCAAGCCTGACACGCAGATCGCAGGGTAGAGACTGCACCCCAGCTGAATCCTTGGCACAATGTAGAGACAAATAGCGATTCTCTCCCTCCCTTTTAAGCAGTGTGCTATATGGCATACTCATGGCTTTAATGTCACCCAGATTGTTTATCCCTGCCCTCAATGCCCCGTATTGCTGCCTCCTGCCTTTTTAGGATATAAAATGAACTGGAATAAAGGCAAAGCCTTGCTAATGTGCAAATACACTACATCAGTGTCAGTGAGAAATCGCTTATTTAACTGGAAGACCACAAAATATAAGTATCCGGGAATCAGAAACACACTTTCTGATAGACTGCTATCTAGGCCTTCCATCTGAGATACTGCAGTCTGGTTCGCGTTCAGCACCAGTTGGACCCTCATACACCTACACAGGGCCTCCACCTAGACACTCTGTGCCGGTTCCTGGAGAATGGAATCTTGAGGAATAAGCGCTCATTATCCTCTCCGGTTCGGCACCTCTATGAACTTGCCCAACGCTGTACAAGGTTTTCATCAAACTACAACATGTCCCTGACATCCCACATTTACAAAGACGATCCCAAATGATCTAGTGATCTGAATATCTGAATCTGAAAGAGACACGTTAGTGATAGATTCCTTACCTTAGAATATCCCCAGGTGTCCGACTGGATCCGGAAAGCTTTCATCAGCAGTACCCCAGCGCATCGATAGGCGTCGCCGTACGGCTCCGCGCGCATTGTTGGCGTCATATTCACCGAGATGACGTCACTTTAGCTACTTAGACGCGCCCACGCTCGCTGACACCGGTTCTTTCTTGTTCCTCGCCAGCTAGCGCAGATCAGGAGAGAGCGGTACCCCGTCACTTGTTGACTGAAGTATTTGTTTGATATAATTTATAAGTAAAATTACTCCTGGTGCATAGGGATGCCCGGTTTCAAGCTTTGCGAGGCCTGTCGTGCACGATGTAGCCGACGGACCCGCACTGAGTGTCTCTTCTGCCTGGGGCGTGACAACGCCGGGCCATGGCCCCGAAAAACTTTGCGGGACCGGTCCCGAAAGTGGCTGGAGGCCTGGGAGTCGGCCCCACGTTGTTCCAAGCCCGGTCCCATGGTAGGTGGAGGGCCCGGTGGCAGAGCAAGCACTGTCATTCGAAGTCTTCGCACTCGGAGTCCGGGAAGGCGAAGCACAAAAAGTCGAAGAAGCGTCGCAGTTCTTCGTCCTTCCCTCGCCGGTCGCGGGACATGGCCGAGGGGGCTGGTGGCATTGCCCCTGCGGCTCCAACGGAGCCTGAGCAGTTACTGTTGGCTTACCCACCTTTCCCGGGTCCATCGGTAACTCCAGCCGAATTGCAAGAGTTTGTGTCTGCAATGGCACGTATCTTCGGCCCATGCGGCCATGTCGGATCCCCTGCGGGCCTCACTGTTCCAAGTTCCTCAACACCCAGAAGCCTCCATGGCTCCGGCCAGGGCTCCCCGTCCTTGTCGGTGGACCCCGTACGGCCCCCATCACCGACGCCAACGGTGCAGGCTGCCGACGGCGGCATAGACTTATTTTCTGACACCGAACCGGTGCCGGAGGAATGTCTCGGAACTTTTACCCTTTTCTTCACCCACGTCCTAGTCCACTTGTGGAGGAAGAGGAGGACTGGGAAGGGTTTGAACACCCTCTCGCAGCACAGTGCGAGTCCGTCCCCGACTGGGATGAGGAGGTGGAGGATGGTGCCCGTATTACACTCTGGTGCCTGGTTCACCATCCCCTTCATTTACTAAGGAGGAGAGTGGTTCCTTTTCCAAGGTGCTTCATAGGGCGGCCGAGGCTCTTGGCCTCGAGCTCCCTACAGTGGCGGTCAGGACCAACCTACTGACTGAAGTGCTTCGGCCAGCTCCTTCTATAGAACCGCTGTTGCTCTTTAATGATGCACTTACTGATGTGCTTCTGGGCACTCGGTCCAGGCTCAACACAGGGGCCCCTGTGGACAAGGATGTGGGCCAACGCCATTGCCCGGCCCCTACACCTGAGAGTTTGGTGGTTCAGGCCTCAACGTCCCCCAGTGCTTTTTCCTTCTGCTCCACCAGACCAGGAATCCAAGAAATTGGAGCAGTTTGGTAAGAAGATTTATTCTTCCACAAGTTCTGGACCTCGGTCTGTGAACACTGCCTGTTTCTTGGGCCGCTATTCCCATTCTGTATGGGATGCGGTTGAGCAGGTGCTACCTCAGTGTCCGGAGGTGGCCCGGTCAGTTCTCTCCTGAGCTCTTATGGAGGCGAGATATGTCTCCAAGTTCACTATACGTTCTGGTCTTGATACCGCTGATTCGCTGGGTATGGTGATTACCACAACGGTGGTGCTACGTCGTCATGCCAGGTTGAGGACAACTGGCTTTTCTGCAGATGTCCAAAATACTTTGATGGACATGCCCTTTGATGGCACCCGACTCTTTGGCGATAAAGCGGATTCCACATTGGAGCCTTTTAAGGACTGTCGGGCCACGGCCAAGTCCTTAGGTCTTATGGCCACACGTACTCCTTCCACTTCTAACTTTCGTACCTTTTAAAGCTCTGGAAGAGGCATGTAAAGACTTTCATTTCAGAACAAGCCTGAGCAGCAACAATCCCAGCGCAACAACAGTTCCAGCGCAGCCGCGGACGTGAGGCTCGCAGAGGCGGGTCACGGAGCCAGCATGTGGGTCAGTCTACCAACACCCCCACTGCCAGTGCCTCCACTCCTTCCTAGTCCAGTGTTTCAGGCCCACAAGATGCCTGTGTGGGGCAGGATAAGTCATCACCTCCCCCACTGGTGAACCATTACATCAGACAGGTGGGTTCTGGAGATTGTTCGAAGGGGCTACGCCCTCACCTTCGAGTCTACCCCTCCCCCCCCCCAGCCATGCCACCGCAGTTCCACCGCATGTCGGGAGATCATTTGTCACTTCTCCGGCAGGAAGTTGCGGCCCACTTGGCCAAAGGGGCCATCGAGCGCGTTCCAACGCCAGAAGTAGGTTGTGGTTGTTACTCTCACTACTTTTGGTTCTAAAGAAGGACAAGGGTCTACGTCCCATCTTAGACCTTCGGAGCGTCAATCTCTTCCTCCGGAAGAAGTTCAAAATGCTCACGCTGACTCAGGTCTTGTCTGCTCTCAACCCACAAGACTGGATGGTGGCACTGGACCTGCAGGATGCTTATTTTCATATTCCCGCCTGCCGGCCCATCGGTGTTACCTGCGATTCACGGTGGGCCAGGAGCATTTTCAGTTCACCGTGCTCTCCTTTGACCTTACCAGCGCCCCTTGGGTGTTCACGAAAGTGATGGTGGGGGTCACAGCTCATCTGCGCAGATCAGGGGTTTCAGTCTTTCCCTATCTTGACGACTGGTTGTTAAAGGCGGACTCCCCCCAGACAGTTGTCTCCCACCTCCAGACTACGGCCGACCTCCTGCATTTGTTGGGGTTTTCCATCAACGTGCCGAAGTCGCACCTGATTCCCTCCCAGAAGCTCCTCTTCATCGAGGCGGTTCTGGACATGGTGCAGTTTCGGGTCCAGGACATTCGGGCAATGATTCCGATCTTTCAGCCCTTGTCCTGGGTTTCGGTCAAGAAGACCTTGAGGCTGATGAGACTCGTGGCTTCCTACATCCTGCTGACCAACCATGCCAGGTGGCATATGCGGGCTCTGCAGTGGGACCTAAAGTTTCAGTGGGCGCAGCATCAGTGGAACCTGTCCGACTACGTCCAGATCTCATAGGGCACTGCACTACAATTGCAGTGGTGGCTCACAAATCAGCATTGGATCAGCGGCAGATCCCTCTCCCTTCCCCAACCGGAGCACAAAGTGGTGATGGATGCGTCCCTCCTAGGATGGGGTGGCCACATGGGAGAGGCGGAAATCAGAGGCTTCTGGTCTCCGGTGAAGTACCTGCTCCATATCAACCTTCTGGAGCTTTGGGCGATCCTTCTTGCACTGAAGGCATTCCTTCACTCTGTCAGGGAAAAGGTAGTGAAGGTGTTCCCAGACAACACCACCGCCTTGTAATATTGCAACAAACAGGGCGGGGTGGGATCGTGGACCCTATGTCAGGAGGCTCTGCGCCTCTGGACATGGCTGGAACGTCACGGCATTGTCGGTTCAACACCTGGCGGGTACTTTAAACGCCAGGGCAGACAAACTCCGCCTCCGGTGTCTGATGGATCACGAAAGGCGTCTTCACTCGGAGGTGGCGCAAGGTCTCTTTCAACAGTGGGGAGAGCCTCGGTTAGATCTATTCGCCACCAAAGAGAACGCTTAATGTCATCATTTCTGTCTGTTGGAATTTCCAAGGCGGCACTCGGTCAGTGCCGCTTTTCGTCACGAGTGGAGTTGCGGTCTGTTGTACGCTTTTCTGCCTACACCACTTCTGCCCAGAGTGCTGAAGAAGATCAGGCGCGACCGGGCCCAAGTCATCCTTGTGGCTCCGGACTGGGCTCAAAGTGTTTGGTATCCGAGCTACTCAGTATGAGCCTGGATCCGACTGCCTCTGCGGGAGAATGTTCTGTCGCAGCAGCAGGGGACTGTTCTCCACCCCAACCTGCCCAGCCTCCACCTACATGCGTGGAGATTGTGCGGCGACAGTTGATTCCATTTGACTTGTCTCCCGAAGTCTGTGATGTCATTCTGGCAGCCAGACGTCCCTCCACTAAATCGGTATATGCCTGCAGGTGGAACAAATTTGTGGCATGGTACACAGCCAAGACTGTGGATCCCCTTTCTGTCCCTCTTTCTGAGGTCCTTTTGTTCCTTCTTTCTCTGGCCCAGCAGGGCTCTGCTCTGGGCACTATCAAGGGCTACCTTTCAGCCAATTCAGCCTTTCTGAGGCTTCCAGATCAGCCTTCTCTTTTCAAGTCCCCTGTTGTACAAAGATTCTTAAAAAGCATTACGCATATGTTCCCTCTTGTTACTTTCATAATGCCTCAGTGGGACTTGAATCTTGTTTTGACTTATCTCATGTGCGCTCCCTTTGAGCCGCTTCACTATTGTCCTTTACGTCTTCTTACTTTGAAAACTGCCTGTGAGTGAGCTTCAGGCTCTTTCTTGTAATCCTCCTTTTCTGTCGGTTCATCCGGAAAAGGTTGTGCTCCGCACTCATCCTTCCTTCTTGCCAAAGGATGTCACTGCTTTTCACATTGGGCAGACTATCACCGTGACCACTTTCTTTCCGCCTCCGCATCCTTCCAGAGAGGAAGAGAGGCTCCACCGTCTTGACCCAAAATGTGCGCTCTCCTTTTACCTAAATCGCACACAAGCATTCTGGGTGGATGACCAGCTCTTTGGTGGCTATGCAGGCGCCAAGAAAGGCCTGGCTATTCACAAGAGGACTTTCTCCCGCTGGGTCGTCTTGTGTGTCAAGGCCTGTTATTCTGTGGCTAAAAATTAACCTATGGTGGGGCTGCGTGCCCATTCTACCAGGGCAGCAGCAGCCACTACGGCGTTGGGATGTAGTGTCCCTCTGAAAGACAACTGTCAGGCTGCCACGTGGGCTTCACTGCACACTTTTACAGAGCATTATTGCCTTCACAGTCTGGTCCGGAGGGACGGCTTCTTTGGCCGTTCTGTACTCCGTACCTTTCTGGTGTAATCTTATTCGCAGACCCACCTCCGGGGTTGGTATTGCTGGGGTATCTATTCTAAGGTAAGGAATCTATCACTAACGTGTCTTTTTCAGGTGCACAAGTTACTACTTGTGTTACAATATATCTGTAAGAGACATCAGTTAGTGATTGATTCCTTACCACCCTACCGCTCCTCCCCGTTCTGCGAACTGATTTCTAGGGTTAAGGTCATCCTTTCGGGCCCTAGTTTCTAGGCATCAGTGGTCCGTATCGTACATGGCTCTTCGTTCCTGTCGCGGAAAGTTGTGTACAGATCTGACGTCAGCGTGCATGGCAGTGACGCCATCTCTGCGAATACGATGCACGCGGAGCCGTACGACAACGCCTATCGACGCACAGGGGTACTGCTGACGAAAGCTTTCCGAATCCAGTCTGATGCCTGGGGATATTCTAAGGTAAGGAATCTATCACTAACTAATGTCTCTTAAAGATATATCATTACACAAGTAGTAACTTTTTCATCTTGTCCCACAATGAATCTGAAGTGCCACCCAAATGGTAAGCCCTTAAGTACCTAAAGGAAAGGGTTAGGACGATCCAGGTGTCCCCCAGAGGAGAGGGCTGGACAGTGGGGAGGAAACTCCCCATGTCCTTTATCCAGTTTCGTGCCAGAGCCGGAGCCTATGGCTCTCTGAACTGGTTTCAACTGGAGTATGCAAGGAGGGCACCAAATGTGCCCTTCAAAGCAATCTGGTGGGGCTGGCAAGCGCCCCCACCCCAATACACTAAGTCCTGTTTGAGAGGTGACAAACCTCCCTCTGACAGAAAACGTATTGATCTGAAAGAAATACATTCGTTATAGATTGTTTACCTTAGAATTACCCCAGGCGTCGGACTGGATCAGGAAAGTTTTTTTGTCAGCAGACCTCTGCGCATCAGAAGGTGGCGTCGGTTGGCTCCACGTTCGTCATTGGAGTCATGGTTGCCGGGATGACATCGCTGCAGCTACTTAGACGCCACCCTTGTGAGCTGAAGTGAGTTCTTTATTTTTCCACACCTGCCAGCTCAGATCCGGGAAGAGCGGTACCTCCAGTCACTTTTTGACTGACTTTTTCACGACTTTTGTCGACTTCTTTTTCTAGACTTCGACTCATGGTGCACGAGGGATTCCCGGCTTCAAGCCATGCGGTTTCTGTCATCAGAATATGTCAATGACTTTTATCCAGTATTATGGGTGTCTTTCATAGATTCACATGCCTGAATCATTCCCCGTCGTCGAGGCGGGAGTCCCCGGTACATAGAAAAGTAATGTCCCATAGACATACATAGAGAAAGTAGGCCTAAAGACCTTGCCTTAGTAGCCTATCTATGTCCTTTTGTAAAAAGGACCAAATTCCAGTAGGTAGCCAATCAGCTACCACCTCCCTCTAGAACCTTCCTGTCAGGAGCCTCAGTCTCTCAGATTTTCTACCGCACGTTGTGCTAGGGAGTCTCCACCTGAGTTCTCCTCCGGTTTTACTAGTTTTATCTCTTTTCCTCACAGAATTTGGATATTTCTATCAACTATGGCTGAACAGCAGAAGAAGGGTCTCTTCAGGGCATGCTCTTCTTGTGGTAAGAAGAGGCTCCACGTCGATGACAAGCATGAGACCTGTCTGTACTGTCTTTATCCTGACCATTCTCCCAAGGAGTGTAGAATTTGTAGAACCTTTTCGACAAAAACACTAAAAGACAGAGAGGGTCGACTGCTGCTCTGGTTGAACAGGCTTAAAACCAGAGACAACTTGGAGTCTTCAGAGGACGGTGAGATGGCTTCAGTTTCCTCTAAAATATCCTTGAAGAGGCCAAGGGTTACTTCCCCTTGCCCTACAGACGTTCCTCCTAAAAAGACTGCTAAAAAGTCTTCTGAGGACACATCTACAATGTCTGACAAGGAAGTTACTGCCTTCAGAAAGTCTGCGCAGTCGTCGTCGAAGGGCTCGTCGTCGCTACCATCAGCGCTGAAGAAAACAGTCTCTACCGTCTATGTTTCCACATCGATGACGATGGCGTCATCAGCATTTTCATCGACGACTACTCCATCGTCGACGGCAGGTAGGCCGGTGTCATCGATTGTTCTCATTAAGAAGCACTCGACGTTGATCAAAATCCCACCGTCGACGACATCAACGTCGACGACGAAACCAAAACCGTCGACGCCTGCACCCTCGACTAAGGCGCCATCGTCGACCTCCACGCCGTCGACGAAGACATCGACTACGGTAAAAACATCATCGACGAAGACACCGTTGACGGCGAAGTCACCGTCGACGAACGTACCAACGACGACAATGACGACGAAGACTCCGTCAACGAGCACACCGTCGACGACTAGAGTTCCGTCGACGAAGATACCGTCGACGAAACCACCATTGGCGATCGAAACCCAGTCGACGACTGTGAGAAGTTGGCCTGATGTGCAGTGTTCACTATTCTAGTGATCACTATATATCAGTCCAAACAACCCTTACGCGTGTGCAGAGTGTGAACTCACACGCGAGATGCGTAACAACGTCTATGGACAGTACAGTTCAAGTTAAAGGTGAGTACGGACAATCCTGACTAGGTAGGACTAAAACGACTGTGGAACTGGACACTAGGACAGTTAAACTACCCTTGAGCACCAAAATGCTCTTGTTACCTCACCCACGGGCCGCGTGTGCACAGGTGTCAAAGTGCGTCGGATTCTCGCGTTGAAGTCAATGGAGCCTGAAAGAAAAGATGCTGCAGGCGACCAGGAGGAAGATGTCCGGTGCAATCCAAGGGTGGATTGGTGAAGAAGAGGACCTGAAAGCAGAGGGGACAATGTTCACAGTCACTAGCCAGTGACTGGAGTGGAACCAGGAAGGAACCAGATGTCGTCGTCGCGATCAGGTGAAGAGTGGACGCTTGACTCTGCAGCCACGTGGACCAGGAGGTGTCTTCGACGACCAGGATGGAGGCACGAGCTGTCCCACGCAGGCTCTCGCTGTCGGCGGTGTTGGATCCGGAATCGGCATCAACAGGCCTTGGCAAAGGCAACCCACGCGGTGAGTGAAGAAAGCATCTGGTGCGGACTAGGAGAGTCCGGGTGCCCCTCTTTTGGAAGGGAGCAAGAGCCAGTCTGGAGCAACCAGACCAGCAGCAAAGATTCAAAGGTTCGTCGTCTAGGAGGCCACTAGCCAGCCGGCAAGTGACCAGACAACGCGTCGAGCAGCAACAAAGCAGAAGGGCCCCACGCAGATCTCGTGGATGCTGGAGGGCTGATCTTCGGTGCAGGGGCTGCTCGGGGATGGGGCTTCTCAGTCCCCAAAGCACTTGGTCGAGTTTACCTCGGGAGTCGTGCTGGAAGCGAAGTGCAGTTTCTTCCAAGATGGCCGGTGTTGGACCCGGCCTCGTGGCGTGGTCCCACTTCTCCCTTTTAGCGGGCCCTGGACAACATCAACCCCTATCCCCCGGCCTAAAAGCTATCCCCTCCAAACTTCACGAGAGCCGCCACCCCTGGCGATCCCCGGCTCTCCCCCTCGGGAGCCCGGCGACCCCGGCTCGCCCCACTCTGCGGATCCGACCCCGATTCCGGCCCACCATTTCAGGCCCGACTCCATCTTGGACCCTACACGTCCGGACCACGTGGCCTCGGACCGACCTCGGCCACAGCGCCAGCAAAGCCCAGACATCGAGGCACCAAGATCCAACCAGGTGGTAAAGCGGCCACTTGACGGATCCAGGAAGAGGGGAGTTTTGATGGGCCTCCAGCCGTCCCCGGACGCCTGGTTTCGATCGCCCTCCGGCCTCCCTGGGCGCTGGCTCCACCCCCCTGCTGGGTGTCTGGACACTCTCATCCCGGCCCCTCTGACCCCCAGGCGCGAGGGTCCGGACATCAAAGGACTCCAGACCTATATCTGGGGCAGCTCTGATGGGTCGGTAGTTGTATCCTGGAGTCGAGAGCCCTGCTGAGGTGGTCGCGGCTGACCCCGAGAAGAACTCACTACTTGGAACCCTGAACCTTTGGAGTCCTGCTGGCGCTGCCGCGGACCGACCTTGCTGAAACCATCTTTGGAGTCCTGCTGGCGCTGCCGCGGACCGACCTCGCTGAAACCATCTTTGGAGTCCTGCTGGCGCTGCCGCGGCCCAACCTCGCTGAAACCATCTTTGGAGTCCTGCTGGCGCTGCCGCGGCCCAACCTCGCTGAAACCATCTTCGGAGCCTGCTGGCGCTGCCGCGGCCCAACCGTGCAGAACCCCCCAGCTCGAGGATTGAGAGCTGAGCGTAGGGTATCCCCGTGCCAGACTGGTATTAAGACTGTCCCGCTACCCTTTTCCCCCCTGTTACCGAGTCTCTGAGGATCCCTTGATCCGTTGTATATATTACCGAAGGAACCAAGCCATTAATGCTGATAAAGATTCTAAGAAGTACTCTCTTGTGTGGTGTCCCTTTGTAGTGTGTGAATACTCTGTTGTGACGATTCTAGGAGAGGGCCCTCACTCAGGAGGCCTCTCGATGGCGCTCGGCCAATTCCTTAAAGAGAGGTGGGCCTCGGGGTGGTCAGTCAGACATCTTCTGCCTCCCCAGGGACCGCCTTTCTAACAGCCGGTCCCACGTGTCTCGTCGCACCCAGGGGTCTCAGCTTTGCTGCAGATGTGAGTTGAGGTCGGAGAGGTCTGGGAATCCGGGTCTCGTCGGGCTCTGAAGTCTGGATCCTCGAGGGAAGACGACAAAGTGAAGCCGCTGGACGCTTGATGGTGCCTGCTTGTGCAGGGTGGACACTCCTTGCCCACAAGGGAGATTTCTTCAGTCTTCTGTGGAGCAGAACGTCCAAGTTCAGAGTTTCTTCTTGTAGAGTAGTTCAGGATTAATCTAATCTGGAATGGGACCAGCTCCTACCTTTATCCTGCTAAAGGGGGCTGCACTACTGACTAGGTCCCTCCCCTCGGTGGGACCAGGAAGGGGGGTGGTTACACCCCTATCCTTTGTCCGGTTTCCCGCCAGAGCTGGGGCTGGAGTGCCCCAGCAACTGGTTTGAACCGGTGTATGCACAGGGCACCTTGTGTGCCCCAGGCATGTCTCATTCCTTTCAAGCCTACCCTACCCAATACACAAAATCCTGTCTGGGGTGGTGCTAGCACCTCCCAAGGCAGGAAAACCTTTGTCCAAGCCGCCTCGCTGGGAGGACTCCCAGCAGCAGGAGGTCAGACTTGTGTATGTGGTGGCAGCATCCATTTTGTGATGCCAAGGCTCGAGTTAACTTTAACCGGGGTTCTCAGTTACATACATGTCGTGTCCCTCTAGAAGGGTGGAATGCTACCCCCGTCGCCAGAATTGGCGAGGGGGTAGTATTCCAAATCGTATGACACCTTACTCGACATGTTTTGATAATGTTATACCTGAGTTAGCATTTCACTGCGAGGATTATAATGCACTTAAGAGTATATGGTATAGCGTTATCATGGAACAGCTATTAGGACTTGGTTCCGCAAGCTGCAAACGGGCTCAGCTCATGCCAGAGCACCATCTCACATAATTCCAAGCACTCTGCCTTCAGGATCGATAAGGCCTTCCATAGCAGTGACTGATAGGAATATATGTGTCCATTTTAGGTTTAGATATAGGTAACTATATCTAAAGCAAAGGGTGATTACACCACCTTGCCCCAGCTGTTGTGCAGCCAGTTGTGTCTGTTTAGATGGCCAGCCAGGGGTGGCATAATACATGCTTCAGCCCCTGGTAGGCCCTGGGTACACCTATGCCCTGGGTACCTATGGTACACTGTACAGGGACTGATAAGGTGGCCCAGTACCAATTGGTAAATGCACCTAAGGTACATGGTTGTCAAATCAGAGAGAGAACAGCTAGGCTGTGGGTCTGCTTAGCAGGCCCACAGCCAGGGAAAGTCGTAAACCAGTGAAGCAAAAAGCTAAAATCTGGGGTGACCATAGGATTGCAGACCCCACTCTCCTACACTGGGTTTGACACTCAATTACCAAAAATCTGCCTTACAACCTTCCCGAGTTCTCACCTTTCTCGGGGCAACCTTGAATACGAAATGCTCAAAAGCATTCCCATCACAAGAAAGGACACACAAACTTATCTCGCTGGCTACGGTAGTGGCCTCGAAGGCATCCCTGCGAGTCCGCACTTTCAAGTCCCTCCTGGGAATGATGTCCTCGTGTATCCTGCTTGTCCCACACTGCCGGTTCAAAATGCGCCCTCTGCAAGAGGCATTGACCAAACAGTGGACCCAGAGCACGGGCTCTTTCGACGATCACATCGTCATCACTCAACAGATCACAAAAGCCTTGCTATGGTGGATGTCGCCCAGGAACCTCTCGCAAGGTCTACCATTCCTGCTGCCGGCAACTCTGCACGTCATAACTATGGATGCCTCCCTCGAGGGATGGGGAGCAGTCCTTCAAGAATTGCAAATCAGCGGCAAATGGATGGACCAGGAACGACAGCTCCACATCAACCTCCTAGAACTAAGAGCAGTCTTTCTATCTCTACAAGCCTTCCTCCCGCGCATCAGGAACTCCACAGTGCTTGTCAGGACCGACAACACCACAACAATGCATTACCTGAACAAGCAGGGAGGTACGCGTTCGCTAACACTATCTCGCGAATCGCAAAAAATTTGGAACTGGCTTGTGCTCCAAAATGTCACTCTGACAGCGGAGTATGTCCCAGGCAAGGACAACCTCATTGCAGACGCTCTGAGCAGGCGGAGATCGCTGTCCCACGAGTGGGAACTCGACCAAACAGTGCTGAACCACATCTTTTCAGAATGGGGAAGACCGCAGATAGACCTCTTTGCCACCAAGGAGAACGCAAATGCCGCAACTTCGCAAGTTGGCATCCCCCATCGCGGTCCCTCGGAAATGCATTTTCCATCGCCTGGCGCAACGTGTTTGCGTACGCATTTCCGCCATTTCCCCTGATCCCAAGATACCTGCGGAAAATGAAGACGGAACACTGCACCCTGATTCTGATTGCACCATTCTGGCCGAGGCAGCACTGGTTCACGGACCTCCATCGCCTTTCAGTCCAACCCCCAATCCGTCTAAGCCAACATCCGTCTCTCCTCACGATGTCCAAAGGCCAAGTACTTCATCCGAACCTGCACTCACTCAAATTATCGGCATGGCTCCTGAGTACAGAGAGTTCTACCAGCTAGACATTCCGCAGGGGTGCAAGGATGTTCTCCCAAAAGCAAGAGCGGATAGCACAAATAAGACTTATTCCTTAAAATGGAAACGCTTCTGCATCTGGTGTAGGGACAAAGGTCTCCATCCATTTCAAATTACCCCAGAGCAGTTGCTTCCATACCTCTTACAACTGGCACAATCAGGTCTGGCACATGCTTCTATCAGAGTGCACTTATCAGCAATCTCCAGGTTTACAAGAACTTCAAAAGGACCCTCTCTCTGGTCCCACAGGTTAATAAAACAATTCCTTAAGGCGCTCTACAGGTCCTTTCCTCGTCCAAGGAGAGTTCCACCATCATGGCATCTCAACGTGGTGCTCAACCAGCTGATGAAGCACCCCTTTGAGCCCATCCACAGGGTTGATATCAAATACATCTCCTGGAAAACAGCCCTCCTACTTGCTCTGACCTCAGCCAGGAGGGTCAGCGAACTGCAGGCTCTTTCCATACAAAATCCTTTCATGCAGTTCAAGGAAAATAGAGTGATTTTAAGAACTAATCCTCGATTTATTCCTAAGGTCCCTTCGGACTTCCACCTCAATGAGCCCCTGGTCCTCCGTTCATTTTTCCCAAATCCCAGCACTGCAGCGGAAAAATCCCTGCACTCTCTGGATCTAAAGAGGTGTCTCAAGTTTTACCTAGACAAAACAAAGCAAAGCAATTCAGGAAAACTAATCAGCTTTTCATCGCCTTCAGCAGACCTAGAAAAGGCATGCCACTTTCCAAACAAAGTATCTCACGATGGATATCTTCTGCAATTGCCTTTTGCCACGACAAGGCCAGACGGCCATTACATTCCAAAGTGAGAGCTCACTCTACAAGAGCTGTGTCCACATCAGCAGCGCTATTCGCTGGAGTGCCGATACTGGACATTTGCAGGGCGGCGACCTGGAAATCGCCGCATACCTTCACCAGGCATTACTGCCTGGATACGGAACTGATGCAGGATGCAGCTGTGGGCCAGGCGGTGCTTCGCCATCTATTCCAGTGAGGTGAGCCTTCCTCCTTCCCACCATCCTTTGCTGGTATGCACATTTATTTACTTACTTCTTGTTACTTGTTGATGGTTCTTAGTCGCATGATATGTATTATCTCAGACTGCTTATGCTGTTCCATCAGAAATGTGCAAAATGTATTGCTTGCTACTTTCATAGATTCACATGCAACCCTCCCGCCTCCCCTGGAAGGTCTCACCTCTCTCTAACATGTATTACGCCTACCTAGCTTGGTGCCTACCAAAATCTGAGAGACTGAGGCTCCTGTGTGACAAAAGGAGGGAACCAAGAACGGACAATGTTTAATGGGGTCCAGTGTACGTGTCCGATAGATTAGCTACAAAGTAATGTACAAAGTTCCCCAGACAGGGTAGAGGGAAGGTAGAGTATGTCGATATGCAGTGTGTACAGAGAGAAAGAAAGAAAAGCCAAAGAGGGGGGGATTCCCCTAGTTGGGACTAAAACCCTCACACACCTAGCAAGCTAGATGTCATGCTTCATCATATGGGTTTGCTCCTCGCTGAACTGGCGCTGCAATGTTCAGCGGGCACCCTCAAGGGGGCTCTTTAACGGAGATCTTTAATCCCTGCCATATGGTGCATGCGGGTGTGCGGGGAAGAAAGGGGTGTAGTCGTAAAAGGTGTGGTGAGATTAAAAAAGGTGGGTCAGTCCACAATGAAATTTATTGGAGTGGCTGGCGCCCTTAGTAAAAAGAGTGGGAGGGGAGATAGTTGCTACTAGTAATGTTAGGCAAGATATCTGCAACCCCCTGGTGTGGTCAACATGTTTCATGCCTACGCGGCATTTCATCAGGACCCTAGTGGGACGTACTACACAGTGAAAAATAATAATATAAATGGTGTAAAGGTTAAAAATTCATAAGTCATACAACCTTATGCCAGGAGGTCATAAAGGGGCAGGCAAGAGTATCCTGCTTGGTATGAGTGACCCTAAGGGAGATCGTGAGATGCCCCGCAGTCTGCTCCAGTGGGACCTGCACGTGAAGGTCAGGAACCCGGATAGCGTGCGGTCGGAGCCGCTAACACCTACCCCCACCGTCTGGTCAGGACAGAGCAGCTGATATGTATTATCTCAGACTGCTTATGCTGTTCCATCAGAAATGTGCAAAATGTATTGCTTGCTACTTTCATAGATTCACATGCAACCCTCCCGCCTCCCCTGGAAGGTCTCACCTCTCTCTAACATGTATTACGCCTACCTAGCTTGGTGCCTACCAAAATCTGAGAGACTGAGGCTCCTGACAGGAAGGCTCTAGAGGGAGGTGGTAGCTGATTGGCTACCTTCTGGAATTTGGTCCTTTTTACAAAAGGACATAGATAGGCTACTAAGGCAAGGCCCTTAGGCCTACTTTCTCTATGTATGTCTATAGGACATTACTTTTCTATGTACCGGGGACTCCCGCCTCGACGACGGGGAATGATTCAGGCATGTGAATCTATGAAAGACACCAATACTGGATAACTGCTGTTACAGGTAAGTAACGCATTTCATCCAAAACCGTGTGCTCCTCTTTTGACTGGAACACGACCACGTCCCCAAGTTGTGCTCCGACAGCGGTCCATGGCGCCGAAAGCTTTGCGGGAGTGGTCCTGAAAGCTGCTTGAGCACCGGCAGTCGGCTCCGCGCCATTCGAAGTTCCTGCTGCGAGGGAGGTAGAGGGACCGGTCGCAGAGCCACCACCATTCGTCCAAGTCTTCCAAGTCTTCACACTCTGGGTCGGGTAAGTCGAAGCATAAGAAGTCGAAGAAGCATTGTCGCTCTTTGACTTCTCCTCGTCGGTTGGCCTACCTGACGAGGGACTCGATTCGTGCCCCTCCTGCTGCTCCGCGTGGGGATCCCAAAGAGTCTATTCCACGTTTTCCTCCCTTTCCGGGACCCAGAGCGACTCCCGCCCAGCTTTGTACCGTCTACGAGGCGATGCTTGCCATCTTTGGGCGGCCCGATCCCACCTGCGCACCTTCGGTCCCCTCAGACTCCACTGGGGGGCCTAGGCCTTCTCCGCCCACTGCCCCGGCACCGCAAGCCCCCTTTGGATCCAGGCCTGAATCCGGATCAGCGCTGGTTGACCTGATTACCCCTCCACCAGCGCCGTTTCCTCCGGCACCACTAACGCGTTCGACGACCACGGCCTCCATCCTGATGTGGACCCGGAGCCCAACGCGGATCGGCCGCGAGAAGGGTTTTTGTGCTCCTGTTCACTCCTGGGTTCCCTTTTTAACCAGTATGGCACCCAGAGGGTGAGGAGGAGGACTGGGAGGGGTCAGGTGAGCCTCTGACTGACCAGTGGACATTGAACAAGACTGGAGAGAGGAACTGGGGGATGCCCCTCCCCTGACCTTGGCATGTCGTGTCCTCCTTCCGTGGCGACGGAGGAGGAAGCATCATACGCAGTGGTGTTGCGTAGGGCGGCTGAGGCTCTCAACCTCGAGCTTCATACGGTGGCAGTCAGGACTAACCTCCTGACGGAGGTGCTTCAACCAGATGCGTGCACTTAGGAGCCCTTGCTGCCGTTTAGTGAGGCCCTCACCGATGTCCTTTTGGGCACGTGGTCCAGGCCCAACACGGGGGCTCCCGTGGATAGGATGATTGCCAGACGCCACCGCCCTGCTCCTGGCGACCCTACTTTCCTCTCACGACTCCCCACCCCGGAGAGCTTGGTAGTCCAAGCCTCCACTTCCAAGAGCGCATTTCCTACCGCTCCACCGGAAAGGAAATCCAAGAAGCTAGACCATCTTGGAAAGAAAATGTTCTCTTCCGCCATCTTAGGACTGCGTTCCGTGTAAACTACATGTATCTTGGGCTGTTATTTGCACTTGGTGTGGGATGCGGTTGCGCAGGTGGTGCCTCAGTGTCTGGAGGAGGCCCGGGCAGTGCTCTCCCAGGCTGTCACCACGGGAGGGATGCGGCAAAGTTTACCATCCGTTGTGGGCTGGACACCGCAGACTGTCTGGGCAGGACCATTTCAACGTCAGTAGCACTTTGTCGTTACGCCTGGATGAGATCGACTGGCTTTTCAGGGGATGTCGAGAACACCTTGAAGTGCTGTAGGTAAAGGTCTATAGCTAAGTTAACCCTACTATTGGCAAAAGCAACCGTAAGTCTAAAGAAGCCACACTTAATTAACTCATAAAGTTATGACCCATACATAACATATATAAGACCAAATTATTCAAAATGTGTGTCATTTTATTTGGCGGTAATGTTTTCAAAAAATATATATTTTCTATTTTTAGACATGCATATCAAAAATACTTCATTTGGACAATCTTTATACGAATTTGAAAAATAAGGGACAGTACAAGCAAAACATAGACAAAGATGGATGGAGGCAAGGCGGTAGTAGGGACTACGTGCGTTTCGGCGTTCTCGCCTTCATCAGGTTACCGTCTTATTGTACTGTTCGAGAAACTGAATATATTGGTCCAAATGTAAAAAACTGCAAACAGCTGTCGGCAAGTGAGAAAATATCAGTGGCCCGAGGTGGAACTGAATAGTTCTTATAGTTCACCATGGGAAGGCAGAAATAGAATGCCCTGAATGACTGGTATTCTGCGGACTTCTGATATATCTTTAAATTGTCTAGAATAAGGTCATACCCTGGGATACAGCGAGTTGCACTCGGTATCGTAATAGATAATGTGGAATGCTGGAGTGAAACTGTTTCAAAACCTGCAACATCCACTAGTATGTGGTCTCCGATCAAAGTGTCCTGAGAATCTGAAAATGACTTCAATATCAAGATCCCGGATAGAGGATGTCTTGAATCGAACAATGTCACAAACTGCAAAGCCCCATTCTGTGTATTCTCTGGACGAGGTATCCTTTGTATTCTAAATCTGCATGCGATAAGACAGATCTGTATGCGCCAACCATCCGCGTGATGAAAAAACGCTGTCTACACAGAACACCTTGAAGGACATGCCGTTTGATGGTCGTCGCCTTTATAGGGACAAAGCTCTAGAGCGTTTCAAGGACTCAAGGGCTACGGGCAAGCCCTTGGG
Source organism: Lissotriton helveticus (assembly GCF_964261635.1). NCBI lineage: Eukaryota > Metazoa > Chordata > Amphibia > Caudata > Salamandridae > Lissotriton > Lissotriton helveticus. Next base: position 373,311,925 of record NC_136073.1, read on the forward strand.
GCCCTCCACCCGCCCTGCACAGTCTGCTTTTTCCCCTTTCGTGGCTAAGGAAGGGGTGCCCCACTACATCCCACCCAGAGCCACAGGCCGCAGCAAGTTACCCAACCTTGGCGCAGCCGGGGATGTGGGCACAACCGGAGTGGTTCCGGGGGCCAGTGGTCGGGCCAGAGCGCCAACTCCCCCCCCCCCCCCCGAATGAATGAATGAATGGCGTTTTTATACCGCGCAAAACTTAGCCCCAAGGGGCATCAAGGCGCAACACGAACAGACATGGAAAGTCCAGACTCCAGATAACTAGACCAGAAGGCAATTGGGAGAGCAAGAATCTAATAAGCTTGAGAAAAAAGCCAGGTCTTGTGAAGTTTTTTGGAGATTGCCAAGGAGGGTTGACTGGTAAGCTCAAGGGGAAGAGAGTTCCACAGTTTGGGAGCCAAGGTGGAAAAGGCTCTACCTCCCCATCTAACCTTAGCAAACCTAGGGACTACCAGCCCCCCCCCCGCCTCCCCTGCAGCAGCCTCCAAACTCTACTAGTCCGACCTATATAGCCAAGTTCTGAGCTGGGATGGTGCAGTGAGCTAAAAAACGGTGATGGATCAAGCCCTGATCTTTGGACTGGGTAAGAGTGGTCTGCTTAATTCAGGCACTCTGTTCATCACCACCCCCTTTTCTGAATCATTTTGTCCACCATATGAGTGGAAGGGTATACTCAGATGTGAGTCCCTTGCTCATGGCACCATCAGGATTCAAGCAAGCCGGGCCGACGACGCCTGAAATGGCAGAAACCGGTCCCCGGAAGCTTGTTTCCTTCCCAGTATAAGAATTGGCTTGGTAGTTTGGTTTGCCCTGTTCCCATCATGCACTGGGACGGGAACAGACTAATTTGCATATAGCCAAGTTCTGAGCTGGGATGGTGCAGTGAGCTAAAAAACTGTGATGGATCAAGCCCTGATCTTTGGACTGGGTAAGAGTGGTCTACTTAATTCAGGCACTCTGTTCATCACCACCCCCTTTTCTGAATCACTATCACGTCGGACAGGTGGGTTTCACAAATAATCTGAAGGGGGCTACTCCCTCCCCTTTGAGACTACCCCTCCAGCCATGCCAACGAGATACCACCGCAGGTCGGAGGATCATCTGGCCCTTCTCCAGCAGAAAGTTACAGCTCTCTTGGCTAAGGGAGCCATCGAGCACATTCCTGTCCAAGAAGTAGGTCGTGGTTGTTACTCCCACTACTTTATGATCCCCAGGAAGGACGAGGGCCTGCATCCTATCTTGGATTAAAGGGATGTCAACCGCTTCCTCTGGAAGGAGAAGTTCAAGATAATGATGCTTGTTCAGGTCTTGTCTGCCCTTTACCCGGAAGACTGGATGGTAGCTTTGGACTTTCAGGACGCTTATTTTCACATCCCCGTTCTGCGATTGCCGCCCCCCCCGGCGTTACCTACGGCTCACGGTAGGCCACGAGCATTTTAAATTTACTGTGCGCCCCTTTGGCCTTACCAGCGCCCCACGGGTGATCACAAAAGTCATGGTCGCAGCTCATCTGCGCAGATCAGGGTTTCTGTCTTACCCTGTCTCGACGACTGGCTGTTGAAGGCGGGCTCGCAGGGTACAGTCCTTAACCCGAACCTCTCAAGCCTCCACCTCCTTGCGTGGAGATTGGGTGGCAGCAGTTTACGTTTTTAGCCCGCTTCCTGAAGTCTGTGATGTTATCTTGGCAGCCAGGCATCCCTCCACTAAGACGGTATACGCCTGCCGGTGGAACAAGTTTGTGGCATGCTGCACAGGCAAAGGCAGTGGATCCCCTTTCTGCCCCTCTTTCTGAGGTTCTCTTGTTTTTTCTTTCTCTAGCCCAGCAGGAATCTGCTCTGGGCACTATCAAGGGCTATCTTTCGGCCATCTCTGCCTTCCTTTGGCTACCAGATCAGCCTTCCCTTTACAAGTCCCCGGTGGTATGTCGGTTATTGAAAGGCATAACTCATCTCTTTCCTCCTATTCCCTTTGTTATGCGTCAGTGGGACTGGAGCCTGGTTTTAACTTTCTTTATGTGCGCTCCCTTTGAGCTGCTTCACGACTGTCCTTTAAGGCTCTTGACTCTCAAAACTGCGTTCCTGGTGGCCCTCACCTCTGCCAGACGAGTGAGTGAGCTCCAGGCACTTTCTTCTAAGCCTCCTTTTCTTCTGTGCATCTGAACAATGTTGTCCTAAGGACTCGTCCAACCTTCCTGCCCAAGGTTCTCACTGCCTTCCACATCGGGCAGACTATCACTTTGCCCACCTTCTTTCTGCCGCCGCATCCTTCGAAAGAGGAAGAGAGGCTCCACCGTCTGGACCCAAAACGTGCACTTTCTTTCTATCTGGATTGCACATAACTCTTCCGGGTGGATGACCAACTCTTTATTGGCTGTGTTGGTGCCAAAAAAGGTTGGGCCGCACACAAGCAAACCATTTCTCGATGGGTCGTTTTGTCTATAAAAGCATGCGATTCGCTGGCTAAAAGGGAGCCTCCAGTGGGGCTACTCGCCCATTCTACCAGGGCGACGGCAGAAACTACTGCCTTGGGAAGAGGAGTTCCTCTACATGATATCTGTCAGGCAGCTACGTGGGCATCACTGAACACGTCTGCGAAACACTACTGTCTGGACAGCTAAGTCCGGAGAGATGGCTTCTTTGTCAGTTCTGTTCTCCAGGATTTTCTGGTGTGATCTTGGTTCGCAGACCCACCACCTGGGTTGGTTTTGCTGGGGTATCTATTCTAAGGTAAGGATTCTGTAACGTCTTTCAGATGAACAAGTTACTTACCTTCGGTAGCGATATATCTGTAAGAATTATCATCAGCGCGCGAGGGCGGTGTCTACGTAGCTGCCGCAACGTCATCCCGGTGACCACGATGCCAACCACTGACACGGAGCCGACCGACGCCACCTTCCAACGCGCAGAGGTACTGCTGACAAAAAAAGTTCCTGATCCTGTCTGACGCCTAGGGGTAATTCTAAGGTAAGGAATCTGTAACTAACTAATGTTTCTTACAGATATATCATTACCCAAGGTAAGTAACTTGCAGTGACCTCAGATATAAGGAAACTTTGTGATGTAGGACCCTGCATAGGGCACACAATCATGGGGGTACACCACTACTCCCCATGTCAGACAGCCCTTCTAAGGTTGCTCACCAAATGGCCTCGCCACACAATCATTGATGTGATGCATGTTTGGGTTATGGAATCGTTTAATTTTGGACCTTCTGGTTCAAAAATCTTTTTATTTTTCTCTAAATCCTCACGAACACTGTGTTTTTACTCTGTCCTTTCCAGGTGCTCTCTATCCTGTTTTTCTACCCCACCCCCTCCCATGATCTCATGGTTTCTCTACCACTTTGAACCAGGCCATATTTATGATGCTTGTTATCAATTTTTTCATTCATCTTTTTTACAGGTGCTCTATTTTCCTGAAGGTATAATATACCTCTTGATTTCACCAAACATTAGGACTACTGTTGAGTCCTGACGTAAGGGGACGTGACTTGCCTTTTTTGCACCCAATACACGCCACCCGCTTTGAGTAGATAAGGACATATAGGTCCTGAAGAAATGCCTAAAGTCATACAGACTGAATGGCATGAAACATGTCAACTCCCTGCACAATTCACTCATTCAATAACTGAAGCAGGTTTAATTTTCCCTCTTGAGTTTACGACTCTAGTCTGTGTTTTTACTCATGGGCCAGGTACTCCACGAATAAATTATCTTTGGAGAATCCAGTAGCCATTTTTAACCACACACACACTATCCCACTGCTACTCACCACACATAGACTCCGTCCACAACATCTTTTATCTTCACGATGGCAAACCCGATGAAGTATGACACCGCTGAGGTATGTGAGGACCTTTGCTCCTTATTGGAGCTATCCCTGTACAATCACGCATGGTCTTGTTTTATCTAGCACCTGTCTGTAACTGACACAACATTCTTGGCCTGTCACTTTCCTTCTCTCTTCCCCCATAGGAACAGCATACTTTCTTGTTTTACCAATAATATGTTTATGGAATGTTTTTGCAAACTAAACAAGCATTTGCAATGCAATAGGTCTCCCATTAGGAAAGTTTGAGCTATTGGTATTGTAAATGACACATTTTTTATTTTTGTGTTGGTTTTGAAAATAGCGAAATTAATAGCTTTGTCATTTACAATGCCAATAGTTATAACTTTCCCAAATGTGACACCTATAGCATTTGTAATGCAATGTGTTGTATGTACGTGACTTAGATGTATTGCTTTTACAAATAACAATGGTTTTTAATTTTTTTAAATAATTAATACGTAAATAAGTTAGTCATTTATAACGGCAATAGCTTAAACTTTTGTAAATAACTTTTGTGAAGATTATGTTCAGTGTATTTTATTGTGAGGAAAATCCAAGAACAGAAGTGAAATATTAAAATCTTTTTGTGACATTTATAATAAAGCTTGAAACATTGAGAGAACATATTTGAACCAGTTGTTGAATGGTTGCACAGATTGATGCTGTGGTGGCGCTAAGTGATGTTGTGGTGGCGACGACTGATGTTGTGGCGTTCAGTGATGCTGTAGTAGCGCAAAGTGATGTTGTGGTGCCCCTGAGTGATGCTGTGGTGGTGCTGAATGATGCTGTGGTGGTGCTGAATGATGCTGTGGTGATGCTGAATGATGCTGTGGTGATGCGATAGATCGAGTGAGTGCAAAAGATAGATCTAGTGAATGCGATAGATAGAGTGAGTGCGATAGAGAGAGGGCGATAGATAGAGGGAGGGCGATAGATAGAGGGAGGGCGATAGAAAGAGGGAGGGCGATAGAAAGAGGGAGGGCGATAGAAAGAGGGAGGGCGATAGAAAGAGGGAGGGCGATAGATAGAGGGAGATAGAGGGAGGGCGATAGAGTGAGGGCGATAGATAGTGAGGGCGATAGATAGTGAGGGCGATAGATAGAGTGAGGACGATAGATGGAGTGAGGGCGATAGATGGAGTGAGGGCGATAGATGGAGTGAGGGCGATAGATGGAGTGAGGGCGATAGATGGAGTGAGGGCGATAGATGGAGTGAGGGCGATAGATGGAGTGAGGGCGATAGATGGAGTGAGGGCGATAGATGGAGTGAGGGCGATAGATGGAGTGAGGGCGATAGATGGAGTGAGGGCGATAGATGGAGTGAGGGCGATAGATGGAGTGAGGGCGATAGATGGAGTGAGGGCGATAGATGGAGTGAGGGCGATAGATGGAGTGAGGGCGATAGATGGAGTGAGGGCGATAGATGGAGTGAGGGCGATAGATGGAGTGAGGGCGATAGAGAGAGTGAGGGCGATAGAGAGAGTGAGGGCGATAGAGAGAGTGAGGGCGATAGAGAGAGTGAGGGCGATAGAGAGAGTGAGGGCGATAGAGAGAGTGAGGGCGATAGAGAGAGTGAGGGCGATAGAGAGAGTGAGGGCGATAGAGAGAGTGAGGGCGATAGAGAGAGTGAGGGCGATAGAGAGAGTGAGGGCGATAGAGAGAGTGAGGGCGATAGAGAGAGTGAGGGCGATAGAGAGAGTGAGGGCGATAGAGAGAGTGAGGGCGATAGAGAGAGTGAGGGCGATAGAGAGAGTGAGGGCGATAGAGAGAGTGAGGGCGATAGAGAGAGTGAGGGCGATAGAGAGAGTGAGGGCGATAGAGAGAGTGAGGGCGATAGAGAGAGTGAGGGCGATTGACAGAGTGAGGGCGATAGACAGAGTGAGGGCGATAGACAGAGTGAGGGCGATTGACAGAGTGAGGGCGATTGACAGAGTGAGGGCGATTGACAGAGTGAGGGCGATTGACAGAGTGAGGGCGATTGACAGAGTGAGGGCGATTGACAGAGTGAGGGCGATTGACAGAGTGAGGGCGATTGACAGAGTGAGGGCGATTGACAGAGTGAGGGCGATTGACAGAGTGAGGGCGATTGACAGAGTGAGGGCGATTGACAGAGTGAGGGCGATTGACAGAGTGAGGGCGATTGACAGAGTGAGGGCGATTGACAGAGTGAGGGCGATTGACAGAGTGAGGGCGATTGACAGAGTGAGGGCGATTGACAGAGTGAGGGCGATTGACAGAGTGAGGGCGATTGACAGAGTGAGGGCGATTGACAGAGTGAGGGCGATTGACAGAGTGAGGGCGATTGACAGAGTGAGGGCGATTGACAGAGTGAGGGCGATTGACAGAGTGAGGGCGATTGACAGAGTGAGGGCGATTGACAGAGTGAGGGCGATTGACAGAGTGAGGGCGATTGACAGAGTGAGGGCGATTGACAGAGTGAGGGCGATTGACAGAGTGAGGGCGATTGACAGAGTGAGGGCGATTGACAGAGTGAGGGCGATTGACAGAGTGAGGGCGATTGACAGAGTGAGGGCGATTGACAGAGTGAGGGCGATTGACAGAGTGAGGGCGATTGACAGAGTGAGGGCGATTGACAGAGTGAGGGCGATTGACAGAGTGAGGGCGATTGACAGAGTGAGGGCGATTGACAGAGTGAGGGCGATTGACAGAGTGAGGGCGATTGACAGAGTGAGGGCGATTGACAGAGTGAGGGCGATTGACAGAGTGAGGGCGATTGACAGAGTGAGGGCGATTGACAGAGTGAGGGCGATTGACAGAGTGAGGGCGATTGACAGAGTGAGGGCGATTGACAGAGTGAGGGCGATTGACAGAGTGAGGGCGATTGACAGAGTGAGGGCGATTGACAGAGTGAGGGCGATTGACAGAGTGAGGGCGATTGAGAGAGTGAGGGCGATTGAGAGAGTGAGGGCGATTGAGAGAGTGAGGGCGATTGAGAGAGTGAGGGCGATAGAGAGAGTGAGGGCGATAGAGAGAGTGAGGGCGATAGAGAGAGTGAGGGCGATAGAGAGAGTGAGGGCGATAGAGAGAGTGAGGGCGATAGAGAGAGTGAGGGCGATAGAGAGAGTGAGGGCGATAGAGAGAGTGAGGGCGATAGAGAGAGTGAGGGCGATAGAGAGAGTGAGGGCGATAGAGAGAGTGAGGGCGATAGAGAGAGTGAGGGCGATAGAGAGAGTGAGGGCGATAGAGAGAGTGAGGGCGATAGAGAGAGTGAGGGCGATAGAGAGAGTGAGGGCGATAGAGAGAGTGAGGGCGATTGATTTAGTGCGTGTGGTTGTGGTTGAGTGTTTGTGGTTGTGACCTTGTGGTTGAGTGTGTGTGGTTGAGTGTGTGTGGTTGAGTGTGTGTGGTTGAGTGTGTGTGGTTGAGTGTGTGTGGTTGAGTGTGTGGTTGTGACCTTGTGGTTGTGACCTTGTGGTTGAGTGTGTGTGGTTGTGACCTTGTGGTTGTGACCTTGTGGTTGAGTGTGTGTGGTTGTGACCTTGTGGTTGTGACCTTGTGGTTGAGTGTGTGTGGTTGTGACCTTGTGGTTGAGTGTGTGTGGTTGTGACCTTGTGGTTGAGTGTGTGTGGTTGTGACCTTGTGGTTGAGTGTGTGTGGTTGTGACCTTGTGGTTGAGTGTGTGTGGTTGTGACCTTGTGGTTGAGTGTGTGTGGTTGTGACCTTGTGGTTGAGTGTGTGTGGTTGTGACCTTGTGGTTGAGTGTGTGTGGTTGAGTGCGTGTGGTTGAGTGCGTGTGGTTGAGTGCGTGTGGTTGAGTGCGTGTGGTTGAGTGCGTGTGGTTGAGTGCGTGTGGTTGAGTGCGTGTGGTTGAATGCGTGTGGTTGAGTGCGTGTGGTTGAGTGCGTGTGGTTGAGTGCGTGTGGTTGAGTGCGTGTGGTTGTGTGCGTGTGGGGGGGTTGTGTGCGTGGGGGGGGTTGTGTGTGTGTGGGGGGGGTTGTGTGTGTGTGGGGGGGGTTGTGTGTGTGTGGGGTGGGTTGTGTGTGTGGGGGGGTTGAATTATCATTTAACTTGCAACCGAGCACCTTCTGTTCACAAGCTTGAAAGCAGAAACTACTTCATGATTATAGGTTATTTGTTTCCAGTTGATTCATCACGGTTGGGGATGTCCCGCAGTACTAAAAAGTCACGACATTAAGACTAACCAGGGTATGGGCAGACAACCATAAAGATTACACAGAATAAGGTAAAACGTGCACCAGCACCTGACTCACCCACTGGGTGGGAGCGGCGAGGGACCTTCAAGCGGATTACCGCGGATTGAAAGGGCGTTCAAAGCTGTAAAAAAGGCATGCTTTAGTAATAGATAAACAGTATGGGATCCTATCCTGTACTACGAAGCAGAACAGCCTAACTAATTACCTCCAAATGCATCAATCCCCAGGGGAGACAAACCGCATCCGTCGGCGTTTCAAAGAACTGCAAGGAGGATGTGTGTCCGCTCACAGCTTAAAAAGCCAATGTGCACGTAATCTAAACCGGAGCGTGCTGGTCTGATGCTGTCACGCTCCGTTTGGCCGGTGTGAAGACAGACTGCGTTAGTGCACGAGCTCACACGGTCCGAGAAAAGATTTGGAAAAGCTAGGACATCTATGTCATGGCAGTTGAGCGGTCGCTCCTATCTAGTGAGATTCCGCTACGGGGCATGATATTGACATGTAGGCAAATAACATAAATACAAAAATATTTACAATGTTTGTGAGGAAGCGCAAGAATAATGTACATCTCCTATTTAGTGCTGTACAGACAAGATATTTACAATACATACAAAGAAATCCAAACCATGTCATCGAAATGCATTAACTACAATACGGGTGATAAACAAAAATTTACGAGTGGAAGAGAGTGATAGGGAGTGCCGAGAAAGTGTGATGAGAAGACAAACTGAAAGAAATCGAGAGTGCAGAGAAATTAGAGTAACACAAGAATAAAATACAACAGACCAGTAAGCTATCTACTAACAAGCTCTCGGCATTGCGTGGCGGGGGCGGGGGAGCGTATTCCTTTGACGTCTGATGCGGGGCAGTGGATTCCTTTGAAGTCTGATGCCGAGGCTCAGACAAATGGTGTGCGATGTGGCTGGCGATGTGCACACGCCTGGCTCACATGCACTGTACCTAATCCGCAGTTTGGGGAGACTTTTGAAAGCCTTACTATAATATCGCCAAACAAGCATTGCTGAAGAAATGCTGTAGGCGAGACCTAAAAACCATGGACAACAGGCCAAACAATGCAGGGTTATTACACTTATCCATGCCCAGATATAGACTTGTGTGACATAAACATGTCTGCAGGCACATTCAAATATGTCTTGGGGCACTTGAAGTTTCTTTTAAAATCAGAGGAGCACAGGAACAATGAGCTAGCAGAGAGAGGATGGTTCCTCGTGTCTTGTAGCCTTTAGTACTATTAGCAAAAAATGCATTCCCTAGCCCAATTTGCTTGCGAGGGGACATTTTGAATTAAGAAAATAGTACTAAATGCTTGATTATGCTCCTCACACAACTATACATAACTACAACTATTTCTGCAGTAATTACAAGTAATCACTCTAGATAGAATTACATCAGCTACACACTTATTCGAAAAGTACTTGGAAAGGCAGCAATGCAGGTATATCTGCTTATCACCAGAAAGGGCAGGAACAAGGCAGTGGAAAATAACGTGCAACACAGAAAACCGCTTAAGTGCAACGCCCATAAGAGTTACTTATTATCTCATCAATTACTCCGTTATGTATATATGTGGCAAAACTTGGCCGACTCATCGTGCCAATCAACTAATCCAGTGTGTGGCCGGCAGTTCAGCATCAGTTATCTCCAGGAACGAGAACTCCATAAAATATATTAAGTAAAAAGTTAATTAAAGGACACATAAAGTGTCTCCTCAGGTAAAGTAAAACTTATGTTCTGCAACTATAAAATCATTTATTAAGAAATAAATATGGTGTGGTGTTGCATTTTAACGCACATATACAAAATCATTGTTTTTATTTACAAAACTTAAATAACTACTAAAAAACTTATCACAAACGCGTCTCATATTCTTTTGTCCTTTGGCAAAAAAGAATCCATTGTCCTCACCCCTCATCTCCCCACAAAAGTCTAACAGTTCCAGGAAACGTGCCTCCACTGGTGGGAAGTCCCTCTCGCCGCCTCCTCCAGTCAGAGCACTTTATGGCCCGACTGAGCTCTCCGGTCGCTATGACACTGCGATGTGTACGGATGGCAAAGACGTTACTCATGTGGCCAGTTATAGATAGAAAGATCTAGTCTTTGCTCATCCTGTTGCACAACTTCTCAGAAGCACCTTCGAAAGGCACGTGGTGGTGGTGTTGCCACCGGGGGCATTTTGGTGTTATCTCATATCGCTGTCTGTGATGGAATGAAAAGAACAAAGATTGTCCAAGAAATGTGACAGTGCATTACCACTCTCCCAGCACCACGATTTACTTCATCATAATGTAACCTGCAGTGCTGAACACACATGTGATGCCTTCTTAACATAAGTCAGAATTAAGGAGGAGGTGGGTCCTATCAAATATACCGAGGTGAACAGCAAGCCAGGGCGTTCATTGGTCGACAGAGGCTCGCGTTTTGCAAAACATTGAGGTCCCGGTCCCCAAACCTGTTTTTCTAAAGCCTACGTTTGATATGTATTGATGGCGGCTGGAAATGGCAGTGCGGGCAGTGCAGATGCTCCCCCAGACGCAAAGGCGTGCGCTGTGTAAGACAGACAGTTTATGTTAAGTGGAAATGTTTAACCCAGGCCTCTGACCTTCCGCAATCTGTTTAATGGGGACGGGAATGGAGTTCAGGACTGCTCATATAGGGCGGAATGTGGGAGAAAGGTTATGGTGAGGTTTATGAGATGGGGGTGAGGGTCGCTGGGTGAATTCGACTTTGAGATACTCGGAAAGGTCGCTGTATAATCAGAAGAAGCAGACCGGATCTCTGGATAAGTCTCAGGAGAGAACAAGCATTGGCCGCGCAGCCGGACCGCAAAATGAAATATACAAAATTTAAAAAACACGAGTTGTGCGCACGCGTGCGATGGAAAAGGTGCTGTGCACATCGCGCGCCTGCTTATGCACGTGCAGGTAAGCTGATCGCCGCTTTGGAAGCACATGCAAAAGGGGCTTCTGAATGTCTTGCTGACAGCGCATGCGCACTGGATCAGCGAGACCTAAAAAATGATTGTATGCAAAATCATTGGATTTCATTTTACAGAAAAAGCTTATTCTCCAATTGCGCCTCTGTCCTTTAGCTAAGGGAGCCTAATGCTGTCTAAGTCTTTGAAGAATAAAACCCCTATTCACATAAGAACATTTTAAGTAAGAGACTAAGTCCTTTGTGCTCACATGATTAGATCACAGCAGGACTTGGGTCATAGAAATTCCCAAAATCCATCTAGTCTGTCTCAAGGTTGCACTTCATGTTGTGGCCAGGCTTGTCGCAAGGGCAAGGAAAGATAATCACACATTCTCTCCTACAATAAAAGCAAGAAGTCTCTTCAAACTAGCCTGCATTACCTACAGCATATCTAAAATGGTAGTCCAACTTTATGGTCTACAAATAGCCATTTTGCTAGCTTCACTCTGCAGTCAGACTTACTCCTGATGGAAATCCTATTTTATTTTTTTATTTTAAAGAATGAATTCTTAAGCAATTTCTTTCAGGAAATGCACCTAGGCTCTGACACACAATTCCAGTAGGAATCGGAATGTTCTCTTCATATGAAACCTTCAAGAAATATTTAGTGAATCTTCTGTTCCATATTATTTTTGTGCTATAAATGACTACGGATGGCAGATATCCAATGGATCTAGTGACTCAGAGTTAACTACCCTATTGCAAATGTTTTATGTTTGTTCGTAGTTCCTTTCTCTTTTTCCCTTTTAAATTAGTTTCCTATATAATCTCACTTTTGTAGGTACAGGTTAACATGAATCTGTTTAAGACCGTCAAGGAAGGTCTAGATTTCGGCTTATCCACAGGAAGAAAAACAGTAACCAGCTAAGAAGCTCACCCTGTTACTCAGTTCCACTGAGCGAACAGACTCCATCGAAGTGTATATCCTTTGGTCGGTTCATGTGATATAATAGGATAAATAGGGAAAGGGGTGGGACTACAGACCTCTCAGGTTATACCTGCGCCAGGTTATCTGAAAGAGACTATTCGTTATGGATTCCTTACCTTAGAATTAACCTCAGGCGTCAACTAGATCGGCAACATTTTTCTTCAGCAGTATCCTTGCGCACTGGTAGGTGGCGTTGGTCGACTCAGAGTTCGTCGTTGGCGTGGTGATCGCCGGAATGACATCGCCCTATCTACTTAGACACCGCCACTAAGCGCTGATCTGGAGGGAGTGGTACCCTTAGTCTTTTTTGCCCAGAGTTTTTTCGACTTTTTGTCCACTTCTTTTTTCACGTATTTTGACTCCTGGTGCAAGGGATGTCACATCGACAGACCAGCTTCAAACCTTGTGACTCCTGTCACAAGTTCATGTCGGTCATGGACCCACATCTTGTGTGCCTTTGGTGCTTGGAACGCGACCACGACCCGAAGTCGTGCTCCGACTGCTGGGCCATGAACCTGAAGTCTTTGCAGGAGCGGTCCCAAAAGCTTCTTGAGGCCTGGCAGTCAGCTCAGTGCCGCTTGAGGTCCCTGTCGAGAGGGAGGTCACGGGGCTGGTCACGGAGTCACCATCATCACTCCTCTTTGAAGTCTTCGGGTAAGTCGCAGCACAAGAAGAAGGCGAAGAAGCACTGTCGCTCTCCGCCTTCTCCACATCTGTCCGCTGACGCGACGTGGGATGCAGAAGGTAGTCGTCCAGCTCTGCCCGCAGAGCCTGTTGGGTTGGCTCCAAGCTCACATCCCATTCCGGGGCAACTCCTGCCCAACTTCTTAACTTTTACGAAGCCCTCCACTCCATCTTAGGAGAGCCCATCTCCGCCGGCTCGCTTTTGGGCCCCACGGATTCGGCTTGGGGTTCTAGGCCTTTGATGCTGGCGGCTTCGGCTCTGGTCCTGCAGGGCCCCCAGGGATCAAGGCCTGGATCCGGATCAGTGCCAGTCGACCTTACGACAACTCATCCGTCATCAAATCCATTGGCGACACCACCCTTTCCGACGCCGGTTGTGTCCCCAACCGGCGTCAACCCCTGCCTCCCCCTTGAGATGGACACGGAGCCAGACCTGTGTCGACCGATGCCAGTACCTGCGCCGACCTGGTACTTTTGTACCTCTGTTCTATCCTGGCGTTCCTTATCACTCTGAGTGGCAGCCAGAGGAGGGTGGGGAGGCCTCGGAGGGGTCTATTGACCCTCTAGCAGACCAGTTGGAAGAGCCGGACTGGAGAGAGGAACTGGGTGGTGCCAGTGGTCTGGATACTTCCCCAGACCTTGGTATGCTTTCTCCCCCTACCGCGGCTATGGAGGAAAGAGCCTCCTACACTGTGGTGTTGCGTAGGGCGGCTGTGTCCTTGGTCCTTGAGCTACCTACAGTGGCAGTCAGGACTAACCTCCTGACTGTGGTGCTTCAACCAGGAGCAGCCTCTTCGGAGCCCCTGCTCCCGTTCCATGAGGCCCTCACAGACATCCTTCTGGGCAACTGGTCCATGCCCAGCACATAGGATGTTTGCCCTACGCCGACGCCGGACGACCACACTTTCCTCTCTCAACACCCCACCACTGAGATCCTGGTAGTCCAAACCTCAACGTCCAAAGGCGCATTCCCTATTGCTTCCCAGATAGGGAATCCAAGAAGCTGGATCATTTTGGGGAGAACATCTTTTCTTCCACCAGCTTAGGATTACGGTCGGTGAACACCTCATGTCTCATGGGCCGTTACACCCACGCTGTGTGGGACATGGTCGTGCAGGTGCTGCCACAGTGCCTGGGAAGGCCCAGGCTGTTCTCTCCCATGCAGTTGCTGAGGGTACAGAAGCAGCGCAGTTCGCTATACTCTGTGGGCTGGACACCACTGACTTGCTAGGCAGGACGATTTCAACATCAGTAGCCCTGAGACGCTACGCTTGGCTGAGGTGCACTGGCTTTTTGGACATTCCTTTGATGGCGGTCGCTTGTTTAACGGCAATGCGGAGAACACGCTCAAGCACTTCAAGGATTCTAAGGGTACGGGCAGATCCTTGGGCCTCGCTACCACCTCTTGCCCTGTGCAGTCTGCTTTTCGTCCCTTTCGTGGCTACGGAAGGGGTGCCCCACCACGTTCTACCCAGAGCCACAGGCCTGCGCAAGCTGCCCAGCCTCTGGGCAGCCGGTGACGTGGGAACCAGCCTTGTCGGTCTGGGGGACAGCGGGCGGCCCAGTCCACCAGCGCCCACTCTGTAGCAGCCTCCAAACCTTCCTAGTCTGACTTTTCAGGGCCACCAGTTGCCAGTGGGCAGCAGGATTCGCCATCACTGTCACCACCACCCCCACACTGGCACAACATCATGTCAGCCAGGTGGGTGTTGCAGATAGTCCATAGGGGCTACTCCCTCCCCTTCGAGACTACCTCTCACTCCATGCCACCTACACATCATCGCATGTTGGAGGATCATTTGCCCTCCTCCGTCAGGAAGTTACAGCTCTCTTGGCCAAGGGTGCTGTCGAGCCAGTCCCTGTGCCAGAAGTAGGTCATAGTTGTTATTTCCACTACTTCCTGATACCCAAGAAGGACAAAGGCCAGCGTCCTATCTTGGGCCGCAGGGACGTCAACCGCTTCCTCCGGAAGGAGAAGTTAAAAATGTTGACATTGGCTCAGATCCTGTCTGCCCTTGACCATGGAGACTGGATGGTAGCGTTGGACTTGCAGGACTCCTATTTTCACATCTCCGTCCTGCCTGCCCACTGGTGTTACCTACAGTTCATGGTTGGCCACAAGCATTTTCAGTTTACTGTGCTCCCCGTTGGCCTTACCAGCTCTCCTCAGGAGTTCACGAAAGTGACCGCAGCGGTCGCAGTTCATCTGTTCAGATCAGGGGTTCCAGTCTTCCCCTATCTCGACGACTGACTGTTGGAGGGGGGCTGGCCCCAGGCTTTTGTCTCCCACCTCCAGGCTACAGCGGACCTCCTGCATTCGCTGGGGTTCACTATCAATGTGCCAAAACCACACCTAATGTCCTCTCAGAAGCTCCTTTTCATCAGGGCGGTTCTGAATACATCGCAGTTTTGTGCTTATCCTTCCGAACAGCGAGTCTGTCATACTCGGACTGTGATTCAGATCTTTCATCCTCTATCTGGGGTTTCGGTCAGAGTGGCCCTGAGGCTGCTGGGCCTCATGGCCTCCTGCATCCTGTTGGTGTACCATACCAGGTGGCATATGCGGGCTTTGCAGTGGGACCTGATGTTCCAGTGGTCACAGCATCAGGTGAATCTTTCTGATGTCCAGATCTCAGAGGTCACTGCACACCAATTGCAGTGGTGGCTAGGGAACTAGGAATGGGTCAACAGCAGATCCATTTCCCTTCCCCAACCAGAGTTCACAGTGGTGACAGATGCATCACTTCTGCGGTGGGGCTGCCACATTGGGGAGGTAGATCAAAGGCCTTGGGTCTCCGGCGGAGTCTGGGCTCCCCATCAACCTTCCGGAGCTCTGGGCGATTGGTCTTGCACTGAAAGCATTCCTTCCTTCCGTCAAAGGGTGAGTAGTGTAGTTGTTCAGGGACAACACCACCGCCATGTGGTCATGCAACAAACAGGGCGGGTGGGGTCATGTACCCTATGTCAGGAGGCCCTTCGCCTAGGGATATGGCTGGAACATCAGTGCATGTCCCTGATGGTTCAATACCTGGCAGGTTCACTGAACACTTGGGCGGACAAAAGTCAGCCAACGGTGCTTGATGAGTCACGAATGGCCTCTTCACTTGGAGGTTATGTCACGTTCCTTTCAACAGTGGGGAGAGCCTTGGTTAGATCTAATTGCCACCGAAGAGAGTGCGCAATGTCAGCAATTCTGTGCGTTGGAATTTCCACGGCGGCCTTTCCCAGGTGACTTTTTTGGTAGCTAGTGGAATTGCAGTGTTATATACGCTTTTCCGCCTATACCACTGTGCCCACAGTGCTGAAGAAGATCAAGCGCAACCAGGCCCAAGTCATTCATGTGGCTCCAGATTGGGCACGAAGAGTCTGGTATCCCGAGCTGCTACACACATGGCCATCGATCCTCTCATCAGACTGCCTCTTCGGGAGGATCTTCTGTCGCAGCAACAGGGTTCGGTCCTCCACCCGAACCAGTCCAGCCTCCACCTCTTTGCGTGGAGATTGAGCGGCGGCAGTTGATGTTGTTTGACCTGCCTCCTGAAGTCTGTGATGTTATCTTGGCAGTCAGTCGTCCCTCCACTAAGACGGTGTACGACTGCATAAGGAACACATTTGTGGCATGGTTCTCAGCAAAGACTGTGGATCCCCTTTTCTGAGGTTTTCTTATTCCTTCTTTCCTTGGCCCAGCAGTGCTCTGCTCTGGGGACTATCAAGGGCTCTCTTTTGGCCATTTCAGCCTTCCTTAAGCTTCCTGATCAGCCTTCTCTTTTCAAATCCCCTATTGTATATCGCTTCCTTAAGGGCATTACTCATCTTTTCCCTCGTGTTCCCTTTGTACTGCCCCGGTGGAACTTGAACTTGGTTCTTACATATCTAATGTGCTCTCCCTTTGAGCCATTACATAACTGTCCTCCCAGGCTTCTGACGTTGAAAATTGCTTTTCTGGTGGCCATCACCTCTGTGTGCAGGGTGAGTGCGCTCCAAGCACTTTGATCTAAGCCTCCTTTTCTGACTGTCCATCCGGACAAGGTTGTCCTTCGTACTAGTCTGTCCTTCCTTCCCAAAGTGGTTACTCCTTTTCATATTGGACAGACCTTAATTTTGCCTACCTTCTATCCGCATCCTTCCAAAGAAGAAGAGAGGCTCCACCAACTGGATCCAAAATGTGCGCTTTCCTTTTACTTGGTTCGCACAAAACAATTCCGGTGGATGACCAGCTCTTTGTTGGCTACGTGGGCACCAAAAGGTCGGGACGTGCACAAACAGACCATTTCCAGATGGGTCGTTTTGTGCATCAAAGCTTGTTATTCCTTGTCAAAGAAGGAGCCTCTAGTGGGGTTGTGCGCCCATCCCACCATCGGCAGCTACCACTGCTTTGGGACATGGAGTCCCCGTTAATGACATCTGTCAGGCAGCTACGTGGGCATCACTGCACAGGTTCACAAGAGACTAATGCCTGGACAACCAAGTCTGGAGAGACAGCTTTTTTGGCCGTTCTGTTCTCCAGGACTTCCTGGTGTGAACTTAGTTTGCAGACCCACCTCCGGGGTTGGTATTACTGGGGTATCTTTCAGATGAACAAGTTACTTACCTTCGGTAACGATATATATGTGAGAAGCATAGTTTAGTTATAGATTCCTTACCACCCCACCCATCCTCCACGTTCTGCGAATTGACTTCTAGGGTCAGGGAATCACTTTCAGTGCCCTAGTTTTGTGCACCAATGGTCCGTGTCTTGCATGGCTCTGCACTTCTAGCATAGAAAGTTGTGTACAGAACTGACATCAGCGCACAAGAGCGGCTTCTATGTAGCTACCGCGAAGTCATCCCGGCAACCACAACGCCAACGACAAATGTGGAGCCGACGGACACCAACTTTCGACGTGCAGGGGTACTGCTGCTGAAAAACTTTCCAGATCCAGTCTGACTCCTGCGGGTAAATCTAAGGTAAGGAATCTATAACTAACCTATGTTTCTTACAGGTATATTGTTACCGAAGGTAAGTAACTTGTTCATCATTAATATTCTCATCAATTCTGCATTATTTCTGTTCTTCTTACAGCTTTCCCCGGGATCTTGACAATTTCCCATCTGCAGTTTTAAGATCAGGATGTATACTATATTAACAACCTAAACATTCTCAGGTTACAACAGAGCTCAAGACAGCTCCCTTCCAGCATAAATTATGTATAATAATAAAGTCATGTACTTTTTACCTCCCCGTTCAAACCTGTGTCATATATATATGCTCTGTCACAGGAGTCACAGGCTCTGTTTGTTGTGAGGTTGGCATGTCTGATTCGGACTGTAGATTGAGCCACAATGTTGCAAGAATTGTGTTTCAACTATCCCAGAGCGGGAACTTCCGTAAACCCAGCGTGGCCTCCCTCTTGAGGGATACGCCCTCAGCCGTTGCCCATTTTCAGACAGAACAGAAGTAGGCCAGGAACACTGAGGGGTCCCCGGACTTCTAACGTCTTGTAATTGGTCTTTTTGCCACTGCAAGGCCCAAATCTAGGAGCCTCCCTGTAGCCCAATGTGCCCTACCCTTAGGAAATAGCCTCAATATGCATTATTCACGAGAGTGGGAACTGTCTATTTGTGCACTCAGATAGGTGAACTATAACCTTTTCCCAGAACTGCCGAAGCTTGTGGCATCCCTATTATATGTGTACAATGTCTGCACCTAAGTGGGTGCAGCGCGGACAATGGGAGTCAGTTCTGTGAAAGTACAGATTGATTTTCCCCGGGGTGAAGTACGCTCGGTGTACTATATAAAATTGTATTAATTTAAACCTTGCGTTACGGGGAACCTGTGTGGGGCTTGTTAGTATCACATTCCATTCTGTATCTGTACGTGAGCGACCCAAATCGGATTCCCATTTTGTACGCAGTCTAGTCAGGTCTGTTGCCGAATGGAGGCGAAGGGCATCTGCAAACCAACAGATCAGATGACTACTATTCCCCACTACATGGTTGTATTGGAGTACCATGTTTGTTTGTAACTCTTGCGTGATATCTCCCCATTTGCTTTGTAATAGACTGTAACGAGGTGTGGAGGGGAAAATGCACTGGGTGCATTACCTTCTCTCGCACCAAATCATTGAATGGCACAAGTCTTTTGTTGGAGTATAGGTCGCCAATTGTATGGATTCCCGCATTGTGCCTGTGTACCAGGTCAGAAGGGGTGGTGGAACTGGGCCCCTTAGATGTCCCTGCTAGGGGGAGCTCTGGGACATACCGTTTTACATGTCTAGGAAGGAACAACGCTCTTCGGAAACATCTGCAAGGTACTTGTAGCAATGGTGGAAGTGAGTTATTTTCCCTTTGCAGAGGTGGAAGATACGGAGAATAGCATGTACTGTCAGGGGAGCCCCTCTCCCCCAGTGTCCGATAAGTGCCCTCCTTCTGCAACCCACTGAAGTTGGGACGCTAAATAATGTTTCCAGATTCGGCACTGCCAGGCCTTCCTGGCCAGTTTTAAGATATAACTTCCACCACTCTGCAACATGATCTATGCCATGTAAGGTTGCAGATATTTTGGTAGATTGGCAAAGTAATAAAGAAGACTCGGAAGTACCACCATTTTAACGTGTGAGATCCTACCTGCCACCGAGATAGCAAGTGATTTCTAAAATGTCATCTGCTATGAAAGAGATGTAAGAGCTCTGGTGATTATTGCCATTCAGGAGATCCTGGTCACTATGGTATATCCTAATGCCCAGGTAACTAAACATGGATGGCTGCCACGTGACCCAGGTGCCATCAATAGAGAATTGCGGGTCGAGCATGTAGGTTCAAATGTAAACAGACATGACTTAACCCAGTTAACCCGTAATCCTGACAGATGGGACAACTGATTAAGTATATCAGGTACAGTATCAGGAGTCCTCCCAACATCTTGCATATATAAGAGGAGGTCATCCGCATATAGAGCTATTGCGTGAGTGACTTCTCCCATATGGATGACCCAATGAGTTGCAGGTGCTCGCATGGCTAACGTCAGTGGTTCAATGGCCAGTGAGAAAAGGAGGTAGGAGAAGAGGCAGCCCTGACGGGTACCCCAACATACCAGTATAGGACACAATAGCAACTGGCAAGTCCTTACTTTGACCACCAGCTTTTTATACAACAATTTTATCAGTGAGATAAAATATTACCCCAGTCCAAACCGAGGCAGACCGTTGCAAATGTAACGCCATTCCACTGTATTGAATGCTTTCTCCAGATCGAGCACCATACAGCCGCCGGATCTGGGCCAGGTCGTTGGAGCATATCTCATGACTCCGAACAGTCAACGCAGGTTAAGGGAGGTAGACCGTTCTGGGACAAATCCTTTCTGGTCCTCATGTATTAACTAAGGGAGTATGTACACCAGCCTCCTGGCTAAGATGCTAGCCAGTACTTTATAATCTACGTTCAACAGTACCAATGGGCGATATGAGCCTAGTGGGATCTCTGTCCGGCTTCAGGAGAGTGACCAGGGTGGCCTAACAAGTGGCTCTCGGTAATTAGGACATTTGTAGTGCCTCCTCAAATACCTGTCCGCCTTCAGGAGAGTGACCAGGGTGGCCTAACAAGTGGCTCTCGGTAATTAGGACATTTGTAGTGCCTCCTCAAATACCTGTCCGCCTTCAGGAGAGTGACCAGGGTGGCCTAACAAGTGGCTCTCGGTAATTAGGACATTTGTAGTGCCTCCTCAAATACCTGCAATAAATTAGGGGCTAAAAGGTCCGCATAGGTTTTATAGATCTCATTTGGGAAGCCATCCGGGCCCCGGCTCCTTCCCTGATGCCAAGGATCTGATAGCGCCCTGAATTTTCTCAACTGATATAGGTGCATCAAGTTCAGCACGCTTATCGGGAGTAAGCTGTGGGAAGGAAAGCTTATCCAAGAAATCGGCTATGTCATCATCCGTTGCCACCTTGGCTGATTGATATAACAAGATTAAATAGAGCACCAGATTATTATGTATTTCATGTTGGGTGTAATGTAATTCCCCCATGCAAATAGGGACCCCGACTTATCGGCCAGGGCGTCTGTTCTGGCAGAATGTGCAGCATTACTAAGACAGTGCAGCCTCTCCGGTAATTTTGTGTGTTGTTCCCTCACTGACAATTCCGGGTGTAAGAGGAGTCAGAGACCGAATTTGTCTCCAGCGACAACAATGTTCTTTCTAGATCAGAGTTTTTGTTCCACCTGTTTCCGCATACCACCCCCAGACCCATGCAGCCACATCTAAGCGTTGCTTAAAGGCATCCCACTCCATAAGGACCTACTCCACCGTGCCGGCCTTCTGTGTAAAGTAATTCTCTACTGTGGTGCGGAGGGAGGCACGGAAGGACTGATTCTCTAACATAGAAGGCTGCAGGTGCCAGAACAGAGGAGTATGGCCATGTGTGTCCCAGGTCAGGTCAATGTAGTGGGGGTTATGATCCTAGTGAGTTCTACCCACTGCGCTTCGCCCTGATATTGGACCTGCTGGCTTGTCTAATCAGAGCCCATCCAGGAATAAGTGGTTTGGAGACAATGAAGGATGCCTTAGAAATAAATGGATCTCTCTTTATGTGGATGACATCCTACTTTACATAACTAACCCCAATGAGACCCTCCCACTAATACTGCAACTGTTTCAAGAATTCGGTGAACATGCAGGTACAGTATAAACTGGGACAAATCAGATTTTTTTACCTGTGGGAGGTGCCATTGACTCGTGCACAATACCAGTTCATCTTCCTGTAACTAAGGAAGGATTTAAATACCTGGGATTGTTAATTTTCACTGACAAAATGGACTGCCTGCAGAATTACGTCAAGCAGATTATTGTAGAATTCCAAGAGGACGTAGCCAGATGGCGGCGGCTCCCTTTGACGTTGATGGGTAGAGCAGCCATGTATAAAATGACCACTCTCCCTAAGCTACTCTATATCCTACAGAACACATATCACAGAGTCCCTGAAGCAATTTTCAATATAATTAACAATGAACTCCGTACACTATTATGGAATGGGGTCACCCAAAAGTGGTGCTACAGACATTACAACTCACCCAGTATAATGAAGGGATTGCACTCCCAGACATACAGTCCTATTACAGGACCGGGCACCTCATTGTAATCAACGAATGGAGACATGCAACAGGTGACCACCCAACGTGTGCTCTGGAAAGACTCCAGATCCAGAAACACACTTATCTCCACTATATCAATGGAGGCTCAGTAACTCTGGGCCCGCTGCCCGCCACAAAGAGATCAATTGAGGCATGGAAGGGAGCAGAGAGACAAATGCGATGGGACAAAAAGCTTACAAGGGCGACAACACGTTGGGAGGGTAAAAGACTGCCCGAATTATCCAGACTGCGGGGCTTAAAGAAATGGGACATGGTTGCAATTTCCACTGCGAGCAACATCTTACAAAGTGGCGACCTAATTCCCTTCTCCACACTGGAAGCTGAATATCAACTCACACATTCACAAAAATACAAATACCTTCCAATTGCAGCACGCATGGAGAGCGGAGAAAATAGACACAGCGGACATCCCCGAGTATGCACCACTTGAGGGTAGGTTGCTACAGGAGGAAATACCTTCCAAGGCAGTCTCCTGGACATATACAACTTTAATCAATAACATTCCCGATAAGCTGACGTCTCTGCGGTCCAAATGGGAACATTAGAGGAACTTGACTGGGAAGGGGCCCTGATGCAAGAAAGAGAAGTGGCAATTAAGCTAAGACTAATACAATATAAAATCTTCCACAGGGTCTACTTTGATAGGGCCTGAGAACACGCCTTGGGGAGAGCTGAGACGCCCAACTGCCTACGCTGTAATACAGAACGAGGTACATACATACATACACTATGGGTGTGCCAACATGTCCAGAGCTATTGGGCCCGGATAATAAAAGACTAGAAGTGCAGATCCCTATGGACCCTAAATATATACTCCTGGGAATATCCACGAAGATAGACCTTCCCAGATACAAACTTTTATTATGTGATCTAGGGCTGATAGGTGCCAAAAGGGACATTGCCAGGATATTGAGACCCTTGCATGTTCCCATGCTAAAGCAGTGGAGAGCTGGTATGGACCTATACATCTGCGGCCAGAGGCTTCCCCAAAAAGTTTACGAAGATATGGGCTCCATGCGAGCTTCTATGGCCTGGAAATAGAAGGGATGGGAACCAATAACATGCACCCACCCACACAATAAAATGCAGTCCGTGACTTCCACTGCCCGATACATGCATCTTAACCGGAAGGAGCCGCGGCTAGGGGTGGGGGAGGGTTAAGGGAAGGGGGAAGTGATTCCTGGAACTTTGTTTTGTATCCCGGTTTCCTGGTAAAGAATACTAAATGTATTGATGCAAAATTGACTGTGTACAATGATTCTCTTACTAATGTAATGACTGAAGTTTTCGTGTGGTTTAACAATGAAAATAAAAACATGAACCTGTTTAAACCTATTCATCAATTTCAACATGAACCTATGTAAAGCTCTTGAGGCTCTGTTTGTGCTGTAAAACAATGCTAATAACTAAATATTCTCTTCTCATTTAAATGCCGAGAAATCAGATGCCCAAACAGTTGTTAAAGATGAAGATTAGAACAAGAATAAAGAACAATAGGCTTAATAGGTATTCTTATGATTTTAGTCTGTGCTCTCCACCTTTCACAACACCAATTTAATCATTTCCCGTGCATATGGCATCCTCAAACTTTGTATGGTGGAAAAAAACAAGTGAGAACCGAATGAGAGTGTCTTGGAAATACATTTTTCATACTCAGAGGGCGACACACTCTGAGAAACTTCTAAACGTTATAAAGAAATCTTGCTCTTGAGAAACCTTTTTGACCGTGTCTGCAGCTGAAGGCCCTTTCCAGTCATCTGTGTAAAAGGAAGGAGAACAAGGTCAAAAAGCATTAGAATCACCTTGAAAAATCTTTTACTCTGTATAGTCACCACATTTTACATCTGTTAGTGCCTAGTATGATCATAATGCTGACAAAATGGTTTGGCATTTGAATGAAGCCTTTCTAGGGAAATACATATAAAAGGGACCCCTTGGAAAACGAACTGCTAGTGCCAGGACGCCAGAGGAATACGGCGGACTTTCCCTTTCTTTGCTGACACCTTGTGGATTTCTTCACGACTCGCCGGACCCGCTTCGCGGGTCCCGCAGCGCGTCGCCTGCCAGGAGGCAGATCCAGTGACCACAGGAGGAGTGCGGGGACAGGCGAGTAACCAGCGGGGCTGCGAGCATAGGCAGGGGACTCCAGCGTCCAGGAGCCCCTGCGCGCCCAATCACCATCACCTGGGCTGCTCTCCCCGCTGGCCACGCCCCCCCGCCAACAGTGGTTAAAACCTGATCTCACCTTGTGCCTGTGGGACCCCTTGGAAAACGAACTGCTAGTGCCAGGACGCCAGAGGAATACGGCGGACTTTCCCTTTCTTTGCTGACACCTTGTGGATTTCTTCACGACTCGCCGGACCCGCTTCGCGGGTCCCGCAGCGCGTCGCCTGCCAGGAGGCAGATCCAGTGACCACAGGAGGAGTGCGGGGACAGGCGAGTAACCAGCGGGGCTGCGAGCATAGGCAGGGGACTCCAGCGTCCAGGAGCCCCTGCGCGCCCAATCACCATCACCTGGGCTGCTCTCCCCGCTGGCCACGCCCCCCCGCCAACAGTGGTTAAAACCTGATCTCACCTTGTGCCTGTGGGACCCCTTGGAAAACGAACTGCTAGTGCCAGGACGCCAGAGGAATACGGCGGACTTTCCCTTTCTTTGCTGACACCTTGTGGATTTCTTCACGACTCGCCGGACCCGCTTCGCGTCGCCTGCCAGGAGGCAGATCCAGTGACCACAGGAGGAGTGCGGGGACAGGCGAGTAACCAGCGGGGCTGCGAGCATAGGCAGGGGACTCCAGCGTCCAGGAGCCCCTGCGCGCCCAATCACCATCACCTGGGCTGCTCTCCCCGCTGGCCACGCCCCCCCGCCAACAGTGGTTAAAACCTGATCTCACCTTGTGCCTGTGGGACCCCTTGGAAAACGAACTGCTAGTGCCAGGACGCCAGAGGAATACGGCGGACTTTCCCTTTCTTTGCTGACACCTTGTGGATTTCTTCACGACTCGCCGGACCCGCTTCGCGGGTCCCGCAGCGCGTCGCCTGCCAGGAGGCAGATCCAGTGACCACAGGAGGAGTGCGGGGACAGGCGAGTAACCAGCGGGGCTGCGAGCATAGGCAGGGGACTCCAGCGTCCAGGAGCCCCTGCGCGCCCAATCACCATCACCTGGGCTGCTCTCCCCGCTGGCCACGCCCCCCCGCCAACAGTGGTTAAAACCTGATCTCACCTTGTGCCTGTGGGACCCCTTGGAAAACGAACTGCTAGTGCCAGGACGCCAGAGGAATACGGCGGACTTTCCCTTTCTTTGCTGACACCTTGTGGATTTCTTCACGACTCGCCGGACCCGCTTCGCGGGTCCCGCAGCGCGTCGCCTGCCAGGAGGCAGATCCAGTGACCACAGGAGGAGTGCGGGGACAGGCGAGTAACCAGCGGGGCTGCGAGCATAGGCAGGGGACTCCAGCGTCCAGGAGCCCCTGCGCGCCCAATCACCATCACCTGGGCTGCTCTCCCCGCTGGCCACGCCCCCCCGCCAACAGTGGTTAAAACCTGATCTCACCTTGTGCCTGTGGGACCCCTTGGAAAACGAACTGCTAGTGCCAGGACGCCAGAGGAATACGGCGGACTTTCCCTTTCTTTGCTGACACCTTGTGGATTTCTTCACGACTCGCCGGACCCGCTTCGCGGGTCCCGCAGCGCGTCGCCTGCCAGGAGGCAGATCCAGTGACCACAGGAGGAGTGCGGGGACAGGCGAGTAACCAGCGGGGCTGCGAGCATAGGCAGGGGACTCCAGCGTCCAGGAGCCCCTGCGCGCCCAATCACCATCACCTGGGCTGCTCTCCCCGCTGGCCACGCCCCCCCGCCAACAGTGGTTAAAACCTGATCTCACCTTGTGCCTGTGGGACCCCTTGGAAAACGAACTGCTAGTGCCAGGACGCCAGAGGAATACGGCGGACTTTCCCTTTCTTTGCTGACACCTTGTGGATTTCTTCACGACTCGCCGGACCCGCTTCGCGGGTCCCGCTTCGCGTCGCCTGCCAGGAGGCAGATCCAGTGACCACAGGAGGAGTGCGGGGACAGGCGAGTAACCAGCGGGGCTGCGAGCATAGGCAGGGGACTCCAGCGTCCAGGAGCCCCTGCGCGCCCAATCACCATCACCTGGGCTGCTCTCCCCGCTGGCCACGCCCCCCCGCCAACAGTGGTTAAAACCTGATCTCACCTTGTGCCTGTGGGACCCCTTGGAAAACGAACTGCTAGTGCCAGGACGCCAGAGGAATACGGCGGACTTTCCCTTTCTTTGCTGACACCTTGTGGATTTCTTCACGACTCGCCGGACCCGCTTCGCGGGTCCCGCAGCGCGTCGCCTGCCAGGAGGCAGATCCAGTGACCACAGGAGGAGTGCGGGGACAGGCGAGTAACCAGCGGGGCTGCGAGCATAGGCAGGGGACTCCAGCGTCCAGGAGCCCCTGCGCGCCCAATCACCATCACCTGGGCTGCTCTCCCCGCTGGCCACGCCCCCCCGCCAACAGTGGTTAAAACCTGATCTCACCTTGTGCCTGTGGGACCCCTTGGAAAACGAACTGCTAGTGCCAGGACGCCAGAGGAATACGGCGGACTTTCCCTTTCTTTGCTGACACCTTGTGGATTTCTTCACGACTCGCCGGACCCGCTTCGCGGGTCCCGCAGCGCGTCGCCTGCCAGGAGGCAGATCCAGTGACCACAGGAGGAGTGCGGGGACAGGCGAGTAACCAGCGGGGCTGCGAGCATAGGCAGGGGACTCCAGCGTCCAGGAGCCCCTGCGCGCCCAATCACCATCACCTGGGCTGCTCTCCCCGCTGGCCACGCCCCCCCGCCAACAGTGGTTAAAACCTGATCTCACCTTGTGCCTGTGGGACCCCTTGGAAAACGAACTGCTAGTGCCAGGACGCCAGAGGAATACGGCGGACTTTCCCTTTCTTTGCTGACACCTTGTGGATTTCTTCACGACTCGCCGGACCCGCTTCGTGGGTCCCGCAGCGCGTCGCCTGCCAGGAGGCAGATCCAGTGACCACAGGAGGAGTGCGGGGACAGGCGAGTAACCAGCGGGGCTGCGAGCATAGGCAGGGGACTCCAGCGTCCAGGAGCCCCTGCGCGCCCAATCACCATCACCTGGGCTGCTCTCCCCGCTGGCCACGCCCCCCCGCCAACAGTGGTTAAAACCTGATCTCACCTTGTGCCTGTGGGACCCCTTGGAAAACGAACTGCTAGTGCCAGGACGCCAGAGGAATACGGCGGACTTTCCCTTTCTTTGCTGACACCTTGTGGATTTCTTCACGACTCGCCGGACCCGCTTCGCGGGTCCCGCAGCGCGTCGCCTGCCAGGAGGCAGATCCAGTGACCACAGGAGGAGTGCGGGGACAGGCGAGTAACCAGCGGGGCTGCGAGCATAGGCAGGGGACTCCAGCGTCCAGGAGCCCCTGCGCGCCCAATCACCATCACCTGGGCTGCTCTCCCCGCTGGCCACGCCCCCCCGCCAACAGTGGTTAAAACCTGATCTCACCTTGTGCCTGTGGGACCCCTTGGAAAACGAACTGCTAGTGCCAGGACGCCAGAGGAATACGGCGGACTTTCCCTTTCTTTGCTGACACCTTGTGGATTTCTTCACGACTCGCCGGACCCGCTTCGCGGGTCCCACAGCGCGTCGCCTGCCAGGAGGCAGATCCAGTGACCACAGGAGGAGTGCGGGGACAGGCGAGTAACCAGCGGGGCTGCGAGCATAGGCAGGGGACTCCAGCGTCCAGGAGCCCCTGCGCGCCCAATCACCATCACCTGGGCTGCTCTCCCCGCTGGCCACGCCCCCCCGCCAACAGTGGTTAAAACCTGATCTCACCTTGTGCCTGTGGGACCCCTTGGAAAACGAACTGCTAGTGCCAGGACGCCAGAGGAATACGGCGGACTTTCCCTTTCTTTGCTGACACCTTGTGGATTTCTTCACGACTCGCCGGACCCGCTTCGCGGGTCCCGCAGCGCGTCGCCTGCCAGGAGGCAGATCCAGTGACCACAGGAGGAGTGCGGGGACAGGCGAGTAACCAGCGGGGCTGCGAGCATAGGCAGGGGACTCCAGCGTCCAGGAGCCCCTGCGCGCCCAATCACCATCACCTGGGCTGCTCTCCCCGCTGGCCACGCCCCCCCGCCAACAGTGGTTAAAACCTGATCTCACCTTGTGCCTGTGGGACCCCTTGGAAAACGAACTGCTAGTGCCAGGACGCCAGAGGAATACGGCGGACTTTCCCTTTCTTTGCTGACACCTTGTGGATTTCTTCACGACTCGCCGGACCCGCTTCGCGTCGCCTGCCAGGAGGCAGATCCAGTGACCACAGGAGGAGTGCGGGGACAGGCGAGTAACCAGCGGGGCTGCGAGCATAGGCAGGGGACTCCAGCGTCCAGGAGCCCCTGCGCGCCCAATCACCATCACCTGGGCTGCTCTCCCCGCTGGCCACGCCCCCCCGCCAACAGTGGTTAAAACCTGATCTCACCTTGTGCCTGTGGGACCCCTTGGAAAACGAACTGCTAGTGCCAGGACGCCAGAGGAATACGGCGGACTTTCCCTTTCTTTGCTGACACCTTGTGGATTTCTTCACGACTCGCCGGACCCGCTTCGCGGGTCCCGCAGCGCGTCGCCTGCCAGGAGGCAGATCCAGTGACCACAGGAGGAGTGCGGGGACAGGCGAGTAACCAGCGGGGCTGCGAGCATAGGCAGGGGACTCCAGCGTCCAGGAGCCCCTGCGCGCCCAATCACCATCACCTGGGCTGCTCTCCCCGCTGGCCACGCCCCCCGCCTATCACGCAGTAGCCAAGTTTTAAGGAGACTAGTAGCCCCGCTTCGCGTGAGTGAGCGGGAGCGACCGGGAGAAGCCCGGGACAAGGGCGGGACCGTCTGTGGCCGTCCGGGGCCGAAGGAGGCCGGGCTGGGCCACCACCCCTGGTCATTGTGACACTCCATCTACCATAGTAAGTGACATAGTTTCCCTTGTATTGTTTCGTTACTATTATGGCAACTGCTGTAAATACAAGTCCTGTAACCAGCCACTTGGTCTCTTCCCACGGAGTCTGGCCCCTTGGCCATTGGTCCTCTAGATAAATTCTTTTTTAATCGCTCACTGGCATTAGATAAAGAACTAACTTTGGCAGAGAAGCGTGCCGAGCGTAGGCTTTCCATTGAAATACTCAAGAACTCCACGGACAAGTTCCCAAATATAGTCTATCCCACTCTGGTAACCCCTCTATCATCAGTGAGCATTCCGGTTACAAACAGAGACTCTGAAGCCCCGGGAGATAAAACTACTAAGACTGTCGTAGCAGATTTAAATAATATCAGTGGTAGTATATCTCACCCACTATTGCATACTGATGTGGGTCCTCATGTTGTATCGGCTAATTCCAAAACTGGGGCTAAAAGGAAATGTCCAGCTTCTGTTAAAAAGTGTATGAAAATGGTCCGACCACCACCAAAAATCAGGAAGTTACATAAACTTGTCAACATTGGGAATCCAGTTAAAGAACCAGTACAAAGAACAGGATGTGTAACATCAACTATTCCTACTTCTCAGGATATCCAAGACAAAGTGGACAATTCTTGTTCTGTTCCAAAAGCATCAAGTAATGTTAATGATGTACTATTCGCAAATGTGCTTCCAGAATTGGAAAAAATGTTTAGACTGGTACTTATTCCCATTGAGGATAGAATTGCAAAACTCACAGATAGGTTAAACCACTTTGAGCAAGCAACTTTAGATAATTTCTATTCTACTAAATCCCTGATTAAAACGAGTAGGTTGGAAATAAGCTCAAATCCTCAGGTTGTAAACAACCCCCACACACAGGACAAGGGTAGAAATCCTAGAAATGGCTCACCTTTACCTTCTAAACAAAATAAACCCCCAGCTAAAGTCACCGCAAAACCCTTAGTTAGGGTTGAGAAAGCGAATACGGGCTCTGAATCATCGCAGTCGAATTCAACACATCCCGTACAGTCCTCATTACCCCAGCCACAAAACCAACCGGTCGTTGTAAACGTTGTGGTTACTTCGTGCCAACAAGTGGGTAAAGTACCAACACCTGTAAACACAACTACCAATACACGTATACCTCCTAACACCACGGGGGTAGGAAACAGGGTCAGTGTTAACCAGTCGGCTGTTAAAGCCACAACTGCGCCCCTAGCAAATAATAAACAGGTGCAGAAACCAGCCCCCCAACCTCCTCCCCAAGTTCCCAAACCTATCCCAACGCCCTTGCAAAAGCCACCTCATAGAAAACCCCCGATCAATCTTACTCCAGACTCCTTCCCCTATGTGGCAGTTCTCATCAATGTACCATCTTTACCCCCAGGGCAGAGAGAAAATTTCCAGATGCTTAAAAATAAGACCATGCACTGGTTAAAGGAAAATCGTCCTCTGCCGGGTGACATTGATGGGTTAATAATAGGGGCAAGAAGAATAGACTGGATGGGTTATACACCAAAAACCCTGGGGGGGGACTGTATAGTGGTTAATTTTCAAGATCCTAGGGTGGTGGGGTGGATAACAAGGCAAGGATGGGGAACAAATAAGGGCGGTATTGGTATTGTGGACCTCACCTTTTTTTACCCCAGATCAACAAGTGTAACTACAAGTCTACTCAACGAGCCCATAGTCCCCCCAATGGCGCTACGGCCAGTGATTTCTTTACCACCTCCCCATGTTAGCTTTAATTATACCCCACATACACACAATAATCCCCATGTAGGATGGCAGGACTCAGGGTGGGGGTATTGACATACTGGTATTGACAACGTGGGTGGAATTACAAAAGAAGTAGAGGCGCCAGGTGATGTCTGTGGTAATATTATTGCTACAGACATTATGGAGAATAGCACTGAGGCCGGGTGTGTGACCGACGAAGGTGGTTCTAGACTAGGAACATTAAATTCAAATATCGTACACCCTGTAATGGATGATTTAGCTGTGGCCACAGTAGATGACCCAGAAAGGCTGGCCAGCCTAATGGGAATATCGATGTCATCCCATGAATCTCCACTTGTCAAAGCCAGGGATGGGTCAAATGTAGATACTGGCACCTTTTTGTCTTGGAATGTCGCCGGATTGGCTAGCAAGTTGGACTCCCAACTTTGGGTGGATTTTATAAGTGGTTTTGACATCTGTTGTTTTCAAGAAACCTGGGCTTGTGATCCACTCTTTTGCTTAGGTTACTTGAATTACTATATACCTGCCACAAAAGGGGGAAGAGGGAGGCCAAAGGGTGGCCTAACTGTGTGGGTTAGACAGGGTTTGCACATTGATATAAAAATCCTAGACCTGGGAAATAGTGATTTACAAGCCCTTAGAATCTCTGTTGTAAATGGTCCACCAATAGATTTATACAATGTCTATGTGAGAGGTGGTAAAGTAACAAATTCATCTACAATCGAGTTGTTGTCCGACGTTATGGAGGTCAATTCCCAGGGTAATGTAAAGATAATTGCTGGGGACCTAAACAGGACTTTTGAACCCTTGACTTGTACAAACGTCCTCATCGAGTGTGAAGAGGACAATCTATGGGGAGTACCTTCTTTAAACTTACTACCTGTGAAGCAATGGACTAAAGAGATTCTCCTATTAAATGGAATATGTTCGGAATACGGTCTAAGAGCCCTCAATGGTAGGACACCTGGTGATAAGGAGGGCAGTTTTACCTTTGACAATGGTATTAACAGGAGCAGAATCGATTATATACTGTGTAGTCTCCAGCTGTGGAATGGGGTTGTTGACATGGCAATCAGGCCCCGGGTTGAAAGTGATCACAACCCCCTATGTGTGTCACACAAGTGGTGGAATACAGGTTCAGGAAATCCTAATGAGACACATGACGAAACTCCTCTGTTAAGCAATGATGAGCGAAGGTTAAAATGGCCCAAGGTGCTAGCAAATGAAGTCACTATGACATATATAACTAACAAGGTAGATTGTGCAATTTCTGCGATCGAAGCAGTAGCCCTAGTGGCTCCTGGGGACAACGTTATCACAGAAATCCACAATAAGTTATTCTCCGCTTTAAGACCATGTTTTTTCATAAAGCAAAGAAAAGGGAAGAAAACTAAAGAAGTGGGTAGGTGGTTCGATAACCATTGTAGAGCAGCACGTCTAGATTTGGGGCATGCGATAAGGAACAGGGATCGTGCCTCAGTGATAAAGAATAGGAAATTGTACAAAGCAGCCATTTATCGTGCAAAAAAGAAATGGGACGAAGATCACTGGGCCCAACTAAAAGAAGCCTCTGATAATAAAGACCCAATGTTATTTTGGAAAATTATCAAGTGGGGTAGTGGTGCGGGCCCAGCAAAACCCGACAATAATGTATCAGTGGAATCCTGGGTTGATTATTTTGGGCCCCAGTATGCGGAAAGTAATAAGTCTGTGACAGCTGATGAAATAACACCGGTCTACGCAATCGAAGATCTTTTTTTCCTTAGTGAAGTAGTAATTGCCATTAGTTCTGCAAAATGCGGGAGGGCGCCAGGCCCAGATGGTATCCCCCCTGATATTTTTAAATATGATGTGGCCAGATGGGCGAGATACATCCTGCTTGTAGCAAATGCTCTAGCAAAGGGGGCAGTGGTTCCAGATACCTGGAAATGTGCAACCATTATCCCCATCCACAAGAAGGGCGACCGCTCATTGCCTGCTAATTACAGGCCTATAAGCTTAATAGCCACCGTGCAGAAAATAGTCGGGAGAATGGTAACCAACCAGCTAATGGACTGGGTAGAAGATAACAGCGCCCTCTCACCATACCAGGCGGGATTTAGGCGTGCTACTAGTACCATCGACCAGGTCTTTCGCTTCACTATATTGCGGTGGAAGACCGTTGAGCTGGGGAGGGGCAGCCTGTATGTCGCGTTTGTTGATCTGCGGGCTGCGTTCGATCTAGTCCCCAGGTACAAACTATGGTCGGTGCTCCAAAAGTTGGGGATTCTTGCAGAACTGCTAACTTTAATCATGCGACTGCACGAATCCAATTTTGCCAGAGTCCAATGGGGAGGAAGTAGCGAGACAACGGTGGACTTTCCTGTTGAAAGGGGTGTTAGGCAGGGATGTTCCATGGCCCCTCTGCTTTTCTCGTTATTCATTAACGGGATAGTCGAGAGAATGTTGAGGGCTAGTGTTGACGCCCCATCGTTAGCGGACACCAGGGTCCCGATCCTGATGTTCGCTGACGACACTCTTATTCTGTCTAAGACTCCTATGGGGCTGCAACGTGCATTAAGCATTTTTGATGCTTTTTGCTTGGAGCACGGGCTTGAGGTAAATGTAGGAAAAACTAAACTAATGGCCTTCTCTGCTGGACGCAGAAGCTATCCTAAAATTACCCTAAATAACAGCAGGCTCGATATAGTCAATGAATTTACATATTTGGGAGTGCAGATTGCGGGGGGGACTGGCTGGACGCATCACGTGAACAAAGTAGTCCTAAAGCACCAGCAGCTATCGGGTGTCCTAAGGGGGGAACACCGTAAATCAAAAACAAAACCTATAAAACCCGCCCTGACGGTGTATGACGCGAAGGTTCTGGGTGCTACCTTATACGGCGCTGAACTATGGGCTTGGAATGGTCTGACGGCTCTTCAGACCTCCGAGAACAAGTTCATGCGTGGAATTACAGGACTTCCACAGAGCACCCCCCTAATCCCATTGTTCCTGGAGCTTGGTAGACGCACGATTATCGACAGAGCTCGATTGCGGCCAGTTCTTTACTGGAGACGCCTTTGGACGACTCCGGAAATAAGACAGTACGCTGAGAGTTTTCTGTGGATCATCAAGGAAGACGTCTTCCATAAAATAAAATGGTTAAAACATCTGAAGACCATGTTGGAAAATCTAGGGTTTTCAAATCTTTGGATCAACCCCGAGGGAGAAACCTTCCCAAGTAAAGAAGCTCTTAAAAAACAATATTGGGATTGGGTGGGCGGTAAGATGCTGAATGACAATAGGGCAGATTCTATGTCTGGCCGTTTCCTGGAGATTAAAATTTCACCTGTCTTGGAAAACTATTGGGATAATGTTACGGTACCAATGGACAGGAAACTTGTCTTCCAGCTGAGGTCAGGATCTATCCCTCTTAATAAATTGACATCTGGCTGGCACAGATCCACCAACAGTCTATGTCCTGCCTGCGAAATTGCCGAGGAGAGCCTTGGCCATTTTCTCTTTTCATGTGAAGCCTACGTGAATCCGAGGAGGAAATGGCTCTCGCCGGTATGTAAAAACTTGGGGACACGCGAAAGTTCAGTGGCCCTAAGAATTTTATGCACAACACAGCAGGATTCGATAGTTATGGGTGTCGCCAAATACATGGGTTGGGCTTGGGCGATAAGACGACGGTTCTTGGGGGGTCGTATGTAATTAGGAAATCCTTTTTAAAGTTTTTTATGTATTGGCATATATTGTTTTATCAGTAATGTTGTATGAGCTGCACTGTGTTTAATGAATTTTTTTATTCTGTATTATGTATTTTGTGTAAATATTCTGATTAATGTGCTTTTATGAGAATTGTCTCGAATAAAGCTTATACAAACAAACAAACATATAAAAAAATGTCAACTTGATTTGTTCTCTTAACAGTTGAAGTTGATTCATACCGCTTTGCTTATTTTAACAATTATTTCACAGGGAATCGAGCACTTGTCCGTTTCGACATAATTTTAATGCAGAATTAGATTTGCCCCGCAAAATTGGAGATGGTACTCTACCAGCAGAGGGAATCATATCTGTAAGTTTCTATCTGTGTATTAAAGCTCTGCTTGATATTTTGCTATTGCATCTAGCTTATATTTTATGTGAGGTTCCTCTACAGAGACGGAGAACTGACTACTATCTAATGGATACGTTTCTATGCAAAGTCCTCATCTTTAAATATTTCCTTCTGCCAAATGCAGTTTTATTTCAGGGGTGTGGCTTCAGGTGGGTTGTTTTGGGTGTGACATCCCCTGAATAAATGCATTATTGCCTTGGTATGTGGGTCTGGGGTCTCGAGTCCAGTCTGCTATCTCTATTTTGGTTATTCTCTTTGTGAGCCAAGAAGGAAAGCCAAAACAGTGACCTCTGTTGTAAACGGGAAACAGATGGGTGGGGGGGAGGAGAGATACCCACCTGTGGCTTAAATGTGTGATGCTTGGCAAATATGTTATTTTAGAGCCTCTTGTTTTTCTTTATTATCACATATGAGCGCACTTTTAAATACTTGAGGTCAGGATTTGTACTGTATTAGCACCTATTATATTTGATACAGTAGGCTGCAATGTTGATCCGTCTATAAAAAAGAATCTAGGCCACATTTAGAGTTTACACAACTACTGGCTTGCTCTTAGTTCACTAATGGCTTTGTCCTCAGGTTGGGGGTGATGGGGGTGACTGAATATTTCTAAAACCTATCACTTTTAAATAATCTATCTATACAGTTGTTAGACCTGGCACCATTGGCGTGGGTCTCCCTTCCATTTTTTGCTGTTGCCTCATGTATTTTTCGTTGGTGTTAGATGCTTTGGGCACTGTGCCACTGCTATTCAGTGCCACAGTGCAAGTGCTCCCTATTGTAAATTGATGTATGAATCAGTGGTTCCATGTTTGGCTATTTGGTTTACTTGGCAGACCCTAGTCTAGTGCACTGAGTGTGCCCAGAGCGTGTAAATCCAAATGCTGCTGGTGGGCCTGCAGCACTGGTTGTGCCACCCACAGAAGCAGCCTTGTAAAATGTGTCTAAGCATATAACATTCAGGGTAAGAGGGTCTCAGGGAAGTTTACAGACTCAACCAGGCTACATCCCCTACTAATCAACATGAAATACTGAAAAAACCTGGGTGTCTAATAGGAACAAAAATGTGTTCTAACAGATGAAAAAACCAATGCCCGACACTTGGGTGCAGAGGAAGAATCCTTGTAAACTATTAACAAAAAGTACATATGCCAACGCACATAGTCACCAGCAACTGTAGGTGTATCCCAATGTCTAAAGATGGATTCCCATCAAAGTCATCCAATGGTAGGGGTGGTAGGTCTCTAGATCATTGAGACAAAAATCATGCCCTCCATGAGGGATATCCCTCCAAAGTTGCTCGAAGACCATATGTTTGATCATAAAGTGGGAACTAGTGCAGTGCAAAAAGAAATAAGTGAAAGTAAAATGAATAGAGAAAGGCAGCGGGGTAAACTTTAATAGCTGCCAGTATCTTCCAGATTAAAACCAAGAACAGCGCAATTATAGCAGTTCAATATTTGTTTGAACTGCTATAATTGCGCTGTTCTTGGTTTTAATCTGGAAGATACTGGCAGCTATTAAAGTTTACCCCGCTGCCTTTCTCTATTCATTTTACTTTCACTTATTTTTTTCAGTATTTCAAAATGTGTCTAAGGTCTGCCATTGCAGAGTCTGCGTGCAGTCTCGTACTGTCATGCTGACTGGGCAAGTGCACCCACTTGCCAGTCCCTAAACCTTCAAGCCCTGGTGTGTGTGGCATGTCCTAATAGTGAATTGCAAGGCTACCTGTTCTCCATAGGCCAGAATGGCCTGTTAGATTATTACATGTTTATAATCCTTACTGTCTCAGACAACATGGTAGAATGCCTGAACTCAGAATGATAAAATACATATTTTAGTGACGTTGATTTTAACATTCTCTGTTTGTAAATACCACTTTTAGAAAGTAGGTTTTTGCTTGTCTAACCATTCAAACCTGCCTCTGCTAGGTTGTGTATTCCTTTGTCTGGTTTTGTGAGTGACAGGGCTGGGGGATTCCAAGAGTCAGTACGAGTCACCCAGTGGTGAATAGAGAGATCTGCATCTAGATGGGATTGAGTAGTTGCACCTGAAACTTGAATAGAGCTGTGCCTGCCTTAACAATGCTGGCTCCTCCTCCCGGGGAGTGGCTGATGTCTCTGCCTTGCACACTGAAAGAAAAGAAGGAGTCCTGTAAACAAAGTGCTCCAGGACTGTACTTGCCTTCCACAATGTTGGCTCCACTTCCTGTGGGGCGTCTGATGTGCCTGCCCTGCACTCTGAAAGGAAAGGAGAAGTCTGGTAAACAGAGTGCTTCAGAACTGGTTTGGACTGGGCAATGGCCCCTCTCCCCTCAGAGAACAAAGGATTTTGGGGTATAAATATTGGGACACTGATCCCATGAAATTAGATCACTTTTGGACTACAAGAAGAAACCTTTACTGAGGATAGGAACCTGAAGAAACTGAGGAGAGACTATTCCCAAGCTGAAGTGCTGCTTGGGGGATTGGCCTGCAGTGGTTGCCTTACTGCCAAAGGAAGGAGAAATGAACTTTGTGTACTTTGCTTTCAACTTGTGAAGGATCACCAAGGGCTTGGAAAAGAGCTTGCCTCCTGATGAAGTCTCAGGGACAACAGACTTCAACCCCCAGCTCCCCAGAGTTCTTTTGGAAGTGCCTGCTGCTGTTTTGGGCCTTCTGAGGGACTGCGTGTCGCAAGCAGCTGGAAGAGCGACTCAACGAGAAGAAGTGTGTCGCCGTCGCTGTGCCTGCCGTCGCAACTCTGAAGGAGGGTGTCGCCGCTGGAACTGTCGCACTGCACTGCATCGCAGAGAAGCTTGCCGCAACGAAGAGGAAGTGTGTCGCTGCTGCTGCCATCGCAACTCCGAATGAGGGTGTCGCTGCTGAAGCTGTCGCACTGCACCACATCCGGAGAAGAATCTTGCAACGAGTTCGGAGTGTCGCCGTCGCTGTGCCTGCCGTCGCAACTCCGAAGGAGTGTTTCGCCGCTGGTACTGTCACACTGCACCGCATTGAAGAAGAGCACCTTGCATCCCCGAGAAGCGCGCTTCCTTCGGAGCTGCTGCCGTCGCATCGTAGATGACGCCGCTGTAGTCGTCGCATCGAGCGGAAGCTTCACGCATCGTGGGAGAAGAGTGTCGCCGCTGGAGCTGCTGCCGTCGCATCGTCAGTGTGTCGCCGCTGCAGTCCACGCATCGAACCGAGAACTTCTCGCATCCCCGAGAAGCGTGCCGCATCTGGAATATCTTCGTCTTTATTTCTTTGTATCAGAACTTTGCCTCATTTCCCATCGCTGCGACATTGCTTGTCGTGGAAGCGAAACGCAACTTAAGGTACATTGACGCAGAGTGTCGCATCTAAGAACTGAACTAAGCTTAAATCTACCATATTAAAGTAATCATAGTGTGTATTTTTGTTGTTTATTATTATTATTATTATATAGATTTATATAGCGCTACTAAGCCCAAAGGGCATCAAGGCGCCTAGCCAAAAACTAGCTGGAGCAAGTATGCACTATTACAGGTAGGCCTTGATGAACAACCAAGTTTTGAGCGCTTTTTTAAAAAGGGACAGGGAAGGTTGGGCTTTAATCTCCAATGGGAGTGAGTTCCACATCCTCGGGGCCACACTAGAGAATGCTCTACTGCCCCAACGGACCTTCCTAGTCCTAAGGACCACCAGCAGATTCAACTCCGATGATCTGAGGGTTCTACTGGGCACATGACAAGTTAGCAGGGAGCCCAGGGGGCTTGAAGAATCAGCTGCAAGAGCTCTAAAGGCCAAACACAAGATCTTAAGAGATCCTTTGTTGTATAGGAAGCCAATGCAGGCTCTTTCTGGCCATTGTGGCGGAGGATGCATTAGGTAGTGCTAAGACAAAGCGCGCTGCAGCGTTCTGGACAACCTGAAGGCGTTGAGTGAGTCCCTTGTTGGCATCTGCATAGAGAGCATTGCAGTAATCCAACCTGGAACCCACTAATGCGACCACTGTCTGCTTACGCGCTTGGGGAGAGAGATAGTGCAGGATTTTTTTCAGAGTCTTAATAACTCCCCAGCAAGTGGCCACTGTTCGATTGACCTGTAGAGTCATGGACAGAGATGTGTCAAATATGACGCGGAGATTTCTGGCCGATTGGGAGGGAGATGGACACGTTCCCAAAGATGGAGGCCACCCCTCACTCGACCAGATATCCTGGTCTTTGCCAAAGACCAGGATCTCAGTTTTATCGCCGTTCAACTTTAGGGAGTTTTGAATCATCCACTCGGAGACTGTCTGCATACAAGTCCTAAAGTTGACGGCGGAAGTGGTAACAGAGTGGGCCAGGGACACCATGATTTGCGTGTCATCGGCGTATGACACAACCTCCATCCCCTGCGATTTTACTAGCCTGGCTAGGGTTTATGGTCATGTGGTAACTCTATATAAAGTCTACTTATTTTTTATATAAAACCTGTGTGGTGTCCATTTGTTGTGTTGTCACTGGGTTACTGTATGTGGTCACAACTGCTTAACTTACAACGCCTCTGAAATAAGCCTTGACTGCTCACGCCACGCAACCTAGAGGGTGAGCAGGGGTTATTTTAGATGTGTAATCCCCTTCCCCTGACTAGAGGAGAGGGTCCCTATTTGTCACAAGTACCTACCTGTGCCAACTAGAGACCCCCAAATCTAACATCGGTAGGCAGCGGAAGGGATTCTGGGTTTGCATTAGTGACTCATTTACAGTGACTGGTGGTCAAAGTTAAGAAGGATATTAACTCCTACGTTGTCAAAAGAACCTACCCTTACTTACAGAAAGACTACTACACCAACCACACTTACTCTACCACTCAAAATACCAGACCTTGGGGCAGATATAATAGATGTAACAATTTAGTAGGTTTTTCGGACACTTCGGCCGAATCCTCAGATAGCTCCGATCTAAGGGAAAGCGCCAGCCCATCTACCCGTCCTTGAAACCAAACTTTTTTAGGCAGGGGCCGAGGAGAGAACCAGACTCTGGGTCGAGGCAAACGACAATGGTACAATCCTCCAGGGGAACGACAAACACGCCGGCGATTCTACCAGTGGTAAATGGTTCGAAACATACCCGTGCCTCCTCCGAATTATCCCTTTTGAGCAAAGGTCTATCTTTGTACCCACTGTGAAACCTAATTTTCTTGAGCTCCATATTGAATTGCTCCGTTTTTTCAGGCGATACAACTGCATGCATTCTTTCTACAAAACCCCTCACCCACAGTTTCAGGTAATACACCATTCCGTCCACCGTCCACATTCTTCCCAAGCTCCAACATGGTCCCCAGCGAGGTGACCACATTTGAAAAGATGATTATGCAAGATTTATCTTCTTTAGAGAACACCAGAC
The DNA here is from genome assembly GCF_964261635.1 of Lissotriton helveticus. NCBI lineage: Eukaryota > Metazoa > Chordata > Amphibia > Caudata > Salamandridae > Lissotriton > Lissotriton helveticus. The sequence continues at coordinate 373,351,864 of NC_136073.1, forward strand.
GCTTCATCCCTTATAACATCACACTTGAGGAGAAAAAAGCAATTGACACACTAAAGAACAATGACTCAATCATAATTAAGTCTGCCGATAAAGGCGGTGGAATTGTTCTGCAGCAAATAGACACTTAAAAAATGAAATCCTACGCCAACTCTCCAATACGTACCGTTATGGTAAACTTCACACAAATCCAACATCTGAACTACAACTGATCCTCCCAATAACTACAGAGTGTAAAGACCAAGGTTTCTCGAGTCCTAAAGAATTTCTGTTTCTCAATATAAAATCCCCCCGCACCCCAGTAATTTATACCCTACCAAAAATCCATAAAAATGAATTCAATCCACCAGGACGCCCAATAGTCTCCGGCTGTGGTTCTATTCTAGAACCTCTTGGCCAATTTGTAAACTATTTCATAAAATATTTTGTACCCCACACTGATTGCTACATAAAAGACAGCATGTCCATGATCAATATGGTTGAACACTATCCCTTTGACATTGACTCTGACCTTTTGTGTACACTTGACATAGAATCACTCTAACCGAATGTACCGCAGATAGAGGCCATGCTGGTTATCGAAAAGATACTGAACAGTAGACCGAGTCCACATAATGTCCCCACTTTGTTCATACTTCAACTATTGGAAGTATGCCTTCCCAGAAACGTATTTAGCTTCCAGACAGACTATTACCAACAAGTTAAAGGCACGTCCATGGGGGAAATTTTTGCCCCAAATCTAGCCATTCTGTATATGGACCATCTAGAAACATCAAGAATTCTGACTCCGTTTAACCCCTTCTATGAAGGCATCTCTTTGTGGAAGCGTTACATCGACGATATTTTGTTAATTTGGCATTCCACAGAAGAGACTCTTGCCCAGTTCTTCCATTGGTTGAATAACAATTGTCAAGGTCTTAGCTTTACACTCACATTTAATAAGTCATCCATAGCTTTTTTGGATCTCACAATCTACCATAACAACAATGAACTTTTGACAAAGTTATACCGATAACCAACCGAAAGGATTACTTTGCTTAAATATGACAGTAATCACCCCCGTGCTCTCCGAGATTCATTGCCTTACTCGCAATTCTTAAGAATCAGGAGAAATTGCTATCACAAAAAAGATTACTTTCAGGAAGCGTCCACATTGTCATCTAAACTGCATGCTCGTGGTTACCCCAAACGTCTAGTACGTAATACTTGCAAAAGAGCATGGTATTGTCCACGTGAAGTATTACTTGCCCCCAAACCTAAGACTCAGCAAAAACATATGGTATGTGTAACAACTTTTTCACCAGTTTCTAATGCCATACGGAAGTCCATCTTGAAACACTGGACCATCCTCAATGCAGGCACCTTGAACATTGATCGACCGCTCTTTGCTTTCAAAAAGAGTCGAAACATAAAAGACCATTTGATTAGAGCAGCTCTTCCCACGCCCAAACCTGCATCCACACTCACTGAACTTTGGGGTTTTGCCCCACTATTGGGACATAAAAAATGCGGTAACTGCAGCGTTTGTGAATATGTTATTGAGGGCCAGGAGTTCACTTTCAATGATGTTCATATCAAACTGAATAGTTTGAGCAATTGTAACTCTTGCAATATAATTTATGTGATACAATGCCCATGTAAACTAATCTACATAGGTCAGACGACTCAGAAAGCAAGGATCAGAATATGCCAACATCGCAGCCGAATCCGATGTAAAACGTCAAACGCTCCTTTGGTAGAACACTTTTCAAGTCACGGTCACGATGAAAATTACATAAAATGGACAATTATCAGCCAAATCAAACAGCCCCCCCAGGGGAGCAGACATTACCAGCCTTCCTAACAAAGAGGAACTTAAATGGATTTTACGTACCAAGAGTATGCAAAATGGCCTTAACAGAACTGAGGATTGGACCACCCTTCTCTGAAAATGTTCAAGTTCTAACTGGTCCTAAACTGTTCAAGTTCTAACTGGCAGTTTACTGTGTTTTTACTACTGCCTCACCACGTCAGCTTTAATGGCTTTTGTAATATGGAAATTGTGCTGAACTGGAATCAGTTACCTTAATTTTCAATTGCTGTTCTTGACATAACTGGGATTTCACACTGCTATCTCTACCACCCTTCTGCAGGCACCTTAACTCTTCCCCCTTACTCACTCTCCTCACAAATAGGCCGCTTCTGGAATCACATTCCTTCACTTTTCCTCACCTAAGAAGGCCGGCGCCTTTCACTCAATATTTTTCCGTGATCAGCATTCTATTCCCCTTGGCTATAATTAGCGTCAGCACGTCTTGACTCTCCAGGTTGCATTGAGCCAACGTGCTCGCTTCCCCATTCGTACCAAACGGCGTGGAGGAGGACGATATCTCCCGCTCCTCAGCGCCTCAACTCTTGCCATTCCGGCACCCTGAACACACAATCGAAGCGCCGTGGGTTCCCGCCAGCTTGGCGCCCCGAAGCATCTGCTTACATTCGGTAAGGTTGCGCCTCTCTGCCCTCACATTAGCCTCGTCCCTATCATCATTTTCTCCCCTCTAACCATCCCCTCTTCCCCTTCTCCTGATAGGAATCCGGAAGATCACCGCCTACAAGGTAATTATAGATTGGGTTTCTAGCACACGCCGGCAATACTCGTTCCGGCACTGTAATCTAACCCGCCTCCCCTTTCCTCAGCACCCTGCAAGAATTGCATCTCAATCCGCGCCTTGGATGCCCTCTTTCTCCCCCTACTTGCACCTCGATCAACGCGTATCCTGACCGGGTAGAGCTCTTAATCACAGCGGATCCCCGCTCACCCGCGATCCTCACTGGTTACTGCCCAGCATGGTTGCTCATCACCAGCCTTGCAATCACGGCTGTTCTCCGGTTCACAAGCACCTTTCTCGACCTTCCTTCTCGAATTCTGTCGGTTTATTTCTTTTAATCTCCACTGGCTGTACAGCCGCTTCCAATGCATGACTAGTATATGCACTCCCTATTTATCTACCTATGGCTTGAGAGACACATATTGAGCCTCCTTTATCATTAAGTGCATTTTTAACTGTCTGACATATGTATTTTACTATTTTCCTAATTTTGTATGTCCACATCTTTGTCTCCATTTTTTCCTCCTTCCTTCCAAATTCATTTTATTGTCGTGTGTTAGTGTTGTGTAAGGTTTACAGATTTTTTTTGTCCTGATGATGTTCCCAGTTACTGCATGAAAGTGATCGAAACGCCGTCGACTTAACATAACAGCGTACACACAAATATTTTCATTTTAGTTGTAACGCCTGTTTCTACATATTTAGCTTGCCACATTACGTATAATTCAGAGCAAGCACCTTCTCTGTTTCGCCTAAATGTTTCGTAATTTGTTTTCGTTTTGACCTGTGTGTTTAAATTGTCACCTTTTCACCAATGTCACACCTTCTACGTATTGTTTTGGATACAGGACTGTATCCTACTGGATATTATAACTGTCTCTAGACAGTAAATGTAATCATTTATAATAAAATTCCTACCCGGCTGGGTAGCCTATATAGATTCCATTGTGTTCTATATGTATTACTTAGATTTATTCCTTTCTATTACAAGGACCACTGTTCAATATGATACTATGTTCCCCTAGGTCCTTGGTTACCTTTAGGGTTCCCTTGTCTTCTCATAAACATGTGGAAGCGCAACGCAACCTCAGGCACATAGACGCAGAGTGTCGCATCTAAGAACTGAACTGAACTAAGCATATATCTACCATCTTAAAGTAATAGTATTGTGTATTTTTGTCGTTTATGGTCTTGTGGTAACTCTATATAAAGTCTACTTACTTTTTATATAAAACCTGTTTGGTGTCCATTTGTAGTGTTGTCACTGGGTTACTGTATGTGGTCACAAATGCTTAACACACAACGCCTCTGAGATAAAGCCGGTCTGCTCATGCCAAGCTACCAAGGGAGTGAGCAGGGGTTATTTTAGAAGTGTAATCCCCTTATCCTGACTAGAGGCGAGGGTCCCTATATTTCACATGTACCTACCTGTGCCAACTAGAGACCCCCAAATCTAACAACAGTGATATAATCAGATGTCCTAAGGTGAATGCTTCCATGTTAAAGAAATAGACTTTTTGGAATTTTGAAGAGAATGTATGATATTTTTATATTGTTTGTGGGAACAATATACAGGCCAAACAGTTTCATGGCTCTGCTCATGCACGGACTGTTAAAACCAAGCCAGACCCAAGGCTTGGCCTTGGCTCAGCTCGCCCTATTAATTTGTCTACACACCCTCATCTGTATAAGACTTGGGTTTAGTACATGGGGCCATCAGTCACCTGACAGAATAGTTTGTAAAATATGAGGAATAGATTCATGGAGCCCTGGCCACATAACGAATTTAACAACTCTACCATCAAGACTATTTGTAGCTGAGACAGAGAAAAGTGTGTGCAGTGAAATTACATCTAAAATGTGAAAGAAATATGTTCGTTATTAGATTCCTTACCATTGAATTACCCCCAGGTGTTAGACTAGATCCGGAAAGTTTTTTCGTCAGCAGTACCTCTGCGCGTCGGAAGGTGGCGTCTGTCTGATCTGCGTCCGTCGTTGGTGTCGTGGTCACCAGGATGACGTCATGGCAGCTACTTAGACGCCGCCCTCGTGCGCTGACGTCCGTTCTTTCATTTTTCGCACTAGCCAGCGCAGATCCGGAGAGAGCGGTACCTCCAGTCAATTTTTGACTGTACTTTTTAAGCGACTTTTGTCGACGTCTTTTTTGACTCTACGACTCTTGGTGCACGTAGGGATGCCAGGCTTCAGGCATGTGGTTCCTGTACCCGACTGATGTCGGTTACGGATCAGCACCGCGTGTGCCTCTTTTGCCTGGAGCACGATCCAAAGGCTTTGCAGGAGCGGTCCTGAAAGCTTCTTGAGCGCCGGCAGTCGGCCCGTGACGTTAGAGGTCCCTGTCGCGAGGGAGGTCAGGGGACCGGTTGCGGAGGCATCATCACTCTTCCAAGTCTTTGAAGTCTTCGCACTCTGGGTCAGGTAAGTCAAAGCACAAGAAGAAGTTTAAGGAACATCGTCGCTTTTCGACATTTCCCCGTTGGTTGGCTGATGCAGTGAGGTTAAAGGGCGGTGCCACTCCCGCGGCTCTGCGGGGGAGCCCAAAGAGCCAACTCCGGACGTCTCTCCCTTCCCAGGCCCCGAAGCGACTCCTGCCCTGCTTTGTAAATTTTCCAAGGTGATAAACGCCATCTTTGGGCAGCCCGAACCTGCCGGCGTGCCTTCGGGCCCCGGGGACTCTGCACCACAGGCCCCCCTTGGATCCAGGCCTGGATCCGGATCGGCACTGGTCAACCTTATAACACCTTCACCGGTGCCGCTTCCTCCAGCACCGTTACCGCAGCCGGCTCAGGTCATGCCCCTGGCGGTGGTTGATCCTGGCCTCCATCCTGATGTGGACCTGGAGCCGGACTGGCGTCGCCGGACCCGGTGCCGAGCGGGGTTGTTGTGTCCCTGTTCCCTCCTGGGTTCCCCTTTTACCCAGATTGGCACCTAAAGGATGAGGGGGAGGACTGGGAGTGGTCAGGTGACCCTCTGACTGAACAGCTAGGCTCTGACAAGACTGGAGAGAGGAACTGGTGGTCTAGACACCTCCCCTGACCTTGGCATGTTGTGTCTTCCTACCGTGGCTACGGAGGAGGGAGCGTTATACGCAGTGGTGTTGCGTAGGGCAGCCGAGGCGCTCAACCTCGAGCTTTGTACGGTGGCGGTCAGGACTAACCTCCTGACAGAGGCGTTTCTGCCAGCTGTGAGCTCTTCGGAGCTCCTGCTGACGTTTAATGAGGCCCTTACCAACTTCCTTTTGGGCACCTGGTCCAGGCCCAACACAGGGCTGCCGTGGATAGGATGACTGCCCAACGCCTCTGCCCGGCTCCAGGTGACCCCTCTTTCCTCTCCCAACACCCCACCCTAAAGAGCTTGGTGGTCCAAGCCTCCACTTCCATGAGCGCATTCCCTACCGCTCCACTGGAAAGGGAATCCAAGAAGCTGGATCATCTTGGAAAGAAGGTTTTCTCTTCCACCAGCTTGGGACTGCTGTCGGTAAAAACCGCATGTCTATTGTGCCGTTATTCCCACTCTGTGTGGGATACGGTTGCGCAGGTGCTGCCTCAGTATCCGGAGGAGGCCCGGATAGGGCTCTCCCAGACTGTTGCCGCCAGAAGGGATGTGGCCAAGCTTACCTTTCGTTGTTGCTGGATTCCCCCGACTCTCTAGGTAGGTCGATTTCCCCGTCAGTAGCCCTTTGTCGCTACACCTGGATGAGATTGACTGACTTTTCGGGGGATGTCCTGAATACCCTCATGGACATGCCTTTTGATGGCCGTCGCCTTTTTGGTGACAGAGCGGACAACGCTTTAGAGCGTTTCAAGGACTCACAGGCTAAGGCCAAGTCCCTGGGCCTCTCCAGCCTCAATGCGCAGTCTGCTTTTAGCCCCTTTTGAGGCTACGGAAGGGGTGCCCCACTATGTACCGCCAAGAGCCAAAGGCCGCAGCAAGTTTTCGCGTGGCCGGGGACCTAGGAACCACCGCCGTGGTTCAGGGGGCCAGCGGGCGGGCCAGTCTAATAACCCTCCCTCAGCAGCATCCTCCAACCCTTCCAAGTTTGACTTTTCAGGCCCATCAAAAGCCAGTGGGCGACAGGATCCGCCATCACCTCCCCCACTGGTGCACCATCACGTCGGACAGGTGGGTTTTGCAGATAGTCCGAAGGGGCTGCTCCCTCCCCTTTGAGGCTACCCCTCCAGCCATGCCACCTCAATACCACGGCATGTCGGAGGATCACCTGGGCCATCTCCAACAGGAATGTATGGCTCTCTTGGCCAAGGGATCCATCGAGCGCATTCCTGTCCCAGAAGTAGGCCGTGGTTGTTATTCCCACTACTTTCTGGTGCCCAAGAAGGACAAGGGCCTGCGTCCTATCTTGTATCTCAGGAATGTCAACCGCTTCCTCGAGAAGGAGAAGGTCAAGATGTTGATGCTCGCTCAGGTCCTGTCTGCTCTCGACCCAGGAGGCTAGATGAAAGCGTTGGGCTTGCAGGATGCTATTTTGACATCCCCGTCCTGCCGGCCCACCGGCGTTACCTGCAGTTCACGGAAGGCCACAGGCACTTTCAGTTTACCGTGCTCCCCTTTGGCCTTACCAGCGCCCCTCGGGTGTTAACGAAAGTGATGGCAGTGGTTGCAGCTCATCTGCGCAGATCGGGGGTTTCAATCTTCCCCTATCTCGACGACTGGCTGTTGAAGGCGGGCTCGCCCCAGGCAGTCATCTCCCACCTCCAGACTGCGGCCGACCTCCTGCATTCGCTGGGGTTTTTCATCAGTGTGCCAAAGTCACACCTGATTCCCTCTCAGAAGCCCCTCTGCATCGGAGCGGTTCAGGAAACGACGCGGTTTCGGGTTTATCCTCCCGAACAGCGAGTCAGGGTTATTTGGGCTATGATTCTGATCTGAATCTCTGTCCTGGGTTTTGGTCACGATGACCCTGAGGTTGCTGGGGCTCATGGCCTCCTGCATCCTTCTGGTCAATTATACCAGGTGGCATATGCGGGCTCTGCAGTGGGACCTGAAGTTCCAGTGGGTGCAGCATCAGGGGAATCTGTCCGATCGCGTCCACATTTCGAAGGGCACTACATGTCAATTGAAGTAGTGGCTAACGTACCAGGATTGAGTCAATGGCAGAGCCCTCTCCCTTCCCCAACATGAGCACACAGTGGTGACGGACGCATCACTTCTGGGATAGGGCGGCCACATGGGGGAGGTGGAGATCAGAGGCCTCTGGTCTCAGGCAGAGTCCGGGCTGCATAACAACCTTCTGGAGCTCCGGGTGATCCATCTTGCACTCAAGGCATTCCTCCCCTCTGTCCGGGGAAGAGTAGTGCAGGTGTTCACAGACCACAATACCGCCATGTGGTACTGCAACAAACAGAGCGGTGTGGGGTCGTGGACCCTCTGGACAGGGCTGAAAAACCAGGGCATATCCCTGGTTGTTCAACACCTGGCAGGTTCCCTGAACGCTAGGGCGGACAAACTCAGCCGCATGTGCATGATGGATCATGAATGGCGTCTTCACTTGGAGGTGGTGCAAGGTCTTATTCGACAGTGGGGAGAGCCTTGGTTATATCTGTTCGCTACCGAAGAGAACATGCAATGTCAGCAATTCTGCGCGTTGGTATTTCTAAGGCGGCACTCGCTCGGCGACGCTTTTCGTCGCGAGTGGAGTCAATGTCTGTTGTAGGCCTTTCCGTCTATACCACTTCTGCCCAGAGTGGTGAAGAAGATGAGGCGTGACCGGGGCCCAAATCATTCTTGTGGCTCCGGATTGGGTACCAAGAGTCTGGTATCCCAAGCTGCTCAACATGGTCATCGATCGTCCGACCCTTCTCACTCTTCGGGAGGATGTTCTGTCACAGTAACAGGGGATTGTCCTCCCCCCCTCCCCCCAGCCTGTCCAGCCTTCACCTCCTTGTGTGGAGATTGAGCGGCAACAGTTGACGTTGTTTGACCTGCCTCCCAAAGTCTGCGATGTTATCTTGGCAGGCAGGCGTTCCTCCACTAAGACGGTATACGCCTGCCGGTGGAACAAATTTGTGGCATGGTGCACAGCAAAGGCTGTTGATTCCCTTTCTGCCCCTCTTTCCGAGGTTATCTTGTTTCTCCTTTCTTTCTCCCAGCAGGGCTCTGCTCTGGGCACTATCAAGGGCTATCTCTCGGCCATCTCTGCCTTTCTTCGGCTTCCAGATCAGCCTTCTCTTTTCAAGTCCCCGGTTGTTATTTGTTTCTTGAAAGGCATAACTCATCTCTTGCCTCCTATTCCCTTTGTTATGCCTCAGTGGGACTTGAATCTAGCCTTAACCTATTTAATGTGCGCTCCTTTTGAGCCGCTTCACAACTGTCCTTTGAGGCTTCTGACACTTAAAACTGCATTCTTGGTAGCCATCACGTCTGCCAGAAGAGTGAGTGAGCTCCATGCCCATTCATCCAAGCCTCCCTTCCTTTCTGTCCATCTGGACACGGTGGTTCTCAGGGCTTATCCATCCTTCCTTCACTAGGTTGTCCTGCCTTTCATATCGGGCAGACCATCACTTTGCCCACCTTCTTTCCGCCTCTGCATCCTCTGAAGAAGGGAGAGACGCACCAACGTCTGGACCCAAAACGTGCGCTTTCCCTTAATCTGGATTGCACCAAACAGTTTTGGATGGATGAACAGCTCTTTGTTGGCTACATGGGCGCCAAGAAAGGTTGGGCCTTACACAAATGAACTATCTCCAGATGGGTTGTTTTGTGTATCAAAGCCTGCTATTCTCTGACAGAGCAGGAGCCTCTAGTTAAGTTGGTTGCCCATTGCACCGGGGCGATGGCAGCAACTACTGCTTTAGGATGGGGAGTTCCTCTAAATGACATCTGTCAAGCAGCTACGTTGGCTTCGCTGCACACATTTACGAAACACTACTTCCTTGACAGCCAAGTCTGGAGAGAAGGCTTCTTTAGCCGTTCTGTTATCCAGGACTTTCTGGTGTGAGCTTCGGGTGTGGTATTGCTGGGGTATCTATTCAAAGGTAAGGAATTTATCACTACATGTTTCTTTCAGATGAACAATTTACTTACCTTCGGTAACGATATATCTGTAAGAAACATAGGATAGTTATAGATTCTTTACCGCCCCACCCATCCTCCCCGTTCTGCGAACTGATTTCTATGGTTATGGTCCTCCTTTCAGGGCCCTAGTTTTGTGCACCAGTGGTCAGTGTCTTGCATGGCTCAGCGTTTCTGGCACAGAAAGTTGTGTACAAAACTGACGTCAGCGCGCGAGGGCGGCGTCTAAGTAGCTAACGCAACGTTATCTCAGCAACCACGACGCCAACGACAGAGGCAGATCCAACCGGTGCCACCTACAGACGCGCAGAAGTACTGCTGACGAAAAACTTTCCGGATCCAGTCTGACACCTAGGGGTAATTCTAAGGAAGGAATCTATAACTAAATAATGTTTCTTACAGATATATCTTTGCCGAAGGTAAGTAACTTGTTCTTTAGTATGCCTGAACTCAGAATCTAAAGATGCATCTTTTAGTGGAGGTTAGCAGTGGCTCCAGAGAGTCTAGGTGGGTCAGGGAAGGGCTGAATAGACCTGGGTGGCATTTAGAATATGGGGAGGAGATGTCCTTTCACCTGAATGGGCCCGGTCTGCCGTCTCCACCTCCCTCCAGGAAGCTACACCAGAGAGGACAGAACTGTTTCTGGCTTGGCACAGACACTCTCTGCCTGAGAGAACAAAGGATTTTGGGCTATAAAAAGTGGGGTCCAACCCCCTGAACTTTAGAACTCTTTTAGGTCAAGAAGACTGCCAAGAGGAAGAGCTGGAGAAGATGTGAGGAGGAACTACCACTGTGCTGAGTGCTTTGCTGTGTTGGCCTGCTGTGGCTGCTTCTGTCTTGGGCAGTGAAAACACTGGACTGAACTTTCTGCAACTTCTTACTTTGAGTATCTCCAAGGGATTGAGGTAGAGTGTGAATAGTTAGCCTGGCATATGATGTTCACTATTCTAGTGGGCACCTTGCACCAGTCTAATCAACCCTTATTGATGGTGGTTGTAAAGTCAACCTTATAGACAAGCTATCCTAGTGGTAGCATGGACCAGCAGTCATAGGCTAAGACTTCAGAGAGCATGTGAAGCAAGCTGTTTTACCAATTATAATCCCTTGAATACCAAATAAAAGGACACCCCACAAGGTATATATCAAATATATATGTATTTATTTCTAACACAACCCCTCTGCACTCTTTTTGAGGTCAGAGATCGAAGTACATCACAAGTTACTCAATTAGCATACGATAAGTTGCACAAATACAGTTATGCCCTAGGGGCCTCACAAACCATATACTAAGTAAGTGGTATAAGAACCACTACAGAATTAGTGAGTAGGCCTAGGGCCTAGGGAATCGCTGGGGCTACACTAAACAACCAAAGTTTAGGAAGTAGGAGACCCACGGGAGACGCGTGCAGTGTCTAAACACAGTCACGAGTTACCATTGACTTATAATGGAGAACGAAGAAGTTACAAAGTTACTGTTTAAGGGCACTTCCGGATGGACTACGAAAAGAACCCCTTTAGACTAGGACACTTTGAGAGTCAAGACCCACGGAAGCACCGGAATACTCATGTTACCTCACCCAGGGAAGCCGGGTGCATGGGTGCCTTTTGGTGTCTGGTTTCGTCAATGCTTTCAATGAAGATCTGCAAAGAAGTGCTGCAGGCGGCCAGAGGAACAGTGTCCGGGTGGATCCAAGGGTGGATCGAAGATGTGAAGAACCTGAAAGCAGAGGGGACATAGTCTGGGTCACTAGCCAGTGACCAGGAAGGAACCAGGCGATGTTACGATGATCTCAGGTGAAGAGTTGAAGCTTGTCTCTGCAGCCACGAGGACCAGGAGGTGTCGACGACGACCAGGAGCTGGATTCGAGCTGACCCACGAAGGATCTAGTTGACTGCAGTGTCGGTATCGGACTGGACCCAACAAGCCTTGGCAAACGCACTCCACGCAGGAAGTGAAGATTGGCTTTGGAGCAGACCAGCAAGGTCTGAGGAGCTTCTCCTTTGCAGGGAAGCTGGAGCAAGCCTGGAGCAACCAGGAAAGCAGTTTGGTTTTCAAAGGTTTGTCTTCAAGGGGCTCACTTGCCAGCGGGCTAGCAACCGGGAAGACGCGTTGAGCTGAAATGTAAGCGCTGGCCCCACGCGGCACTCATGGAGTGTGGAGAGCTGAGCTTCGGTGCAAATGGCGCTCGGGTCTGGGGCTTCTCGTACCCCAATGCACAACTGCGAGGGTACCTCGGTAGTCGAGCTGTTAGCACAATTCAGGATGTCCAGGGTGTCCATTCCCACGTCTCTCGTGTCCCCCACGGGTCTCAGCTTTGCTGTGGATGTGGGTCAAAGTCAGAGAAGTCTGAAAGTCCAGTTTCTGTGTTGCTGAGTCTTCGGGTTCCGGCGGGAGCGTCGACAAAGCAGACCAGCAAGTTACTGGTGGTGCCTGTTTGCACAGGTTGGTCACTCCTTGACCACAACGGAGATGTCTTCAGTCTTCTAGTCGAAATAGAACGTCGAAGGTCCAAAAGTTCTGTATCAAAGTTTCGTTCCTGGATAATCTAAAGTCCTGGGGACACAGCTCCTATCTTTATACTAAGAAAATGGTCTGGATTACCTGCTAGGTCCCTCCTATGGGTGGACCTGGGAAGGGGGTGGTTTGAACCGGGCTATGCATGGAGCACCTTGTGTGCCCCAGGCAGTGTCTCAAAAAGCATCTGCTGATGCAGCCCTCCCTGTCCCAATACACATCAGCCTGTCTGGGTAGGTGCTGGCACCTCCCTGGACAGGAAACCTATTGTCAAGGCCTCCCCTGCCGGAGTATCGTCCAGCAGCAGGAGGTCAAACTTGTGTTTGTGGCAGCAGCATCCATTTTGTGATGCTGGGGCTCTGTTTAACTTTAACCGGGTAAAGCAGGAACATACATGTCTTTTCCCTCTAGAAGGGTGGAATGCTACCCCCGCCGCCAGAATTGGCAGGGTGGGGGTAGTATTCCAAAGTGTTTGACACCTTACACGAGATGTTTTGATAAAGCCAAACCAAAGTTACCATTAACCGCGAGGATTATAATGCACTTAAGAGTATATGCTATGGCTATATCGTAGAACAGCTATAAGGAGATGGTTCCGAAAGCTGCAGACGGGCTCAGCTCATGCTAGGGCACCCTCTCACATAAAACCAAGCACTCTGCCTCCAGGATTGTCGAGGCGTACCATAGGATAGACTTAAAGGTGCATATGTGTCTATGTATATGGGTAGATATAGGTATACTATATCTAAGTAAGGGGTGATTACACCACCTTGCCCAAGCTGAGTGACCAGCCTGTGGTGTCAGTTTGGATGGCCAGCCAGGGGTGGCATAATACATACTGCAGCCCCTGGTAGGCCTTGGATGCACCTATGCCCTGAGTACCTATGGTACACTATACAGGGGCTCACAAAGGTGACCCAATACCAATCAGGTATGTACTTAAAGTACATTGCATCAATTTAGAGAGAGAACAGCTGGGCTGTGGGTCTGATTAGCAGGCCCACAGCCACACTAAAGTCGAAAAAAACAGAAAATCACAGCAAAAAGTGGAGGTGACCATAGGAAGCAGACCCTACTCTCCTACATAGAGCTTGCCCCCTGTTCAAGAAGTCTGAGGAACAGCAAAGACTTCAAGTTCATCAGCCATCAGCACTGGGGACTGTGTGTTTTGTGCTGCAACAGAAGAAAAAGCAACCTGATACCATCCACAACTCTGCTGCCGACTCAGTGTCCTGAAGGCCCCACAAAGGGCACCTGCAAAACGCCTGTGACCCTGGTCACACTAACGACACAATCTAATGTTGCCACCGAGCTGCTGCTCGCACCGCGACCTGTGGGCATCGCACTTCGCACTGCCTCGCTTCATGACACCGCCTTAGTATCCCCGACGACGCCGTTCCACTCCAAAATCAACTCCGCTGCTTACACTGTGGTTCGAGGGCAGAGCTCGTAAGTTAAACAACGCACCGTCCTCATCCAGCACCTCACCCTTAGCCTACCGATGCCGGTGCAATCGACTCCAGTTCGTCAGCCAACGACAGCGCTTCAGTAACGATGACAACTCTGATTGCACCATGACCTGCCAGCAATGCAACGAGCACCGCATCACTGGGCACTGCAACCCTGGTTTCATCGACGACGCCATTTGACGACGCCGCTCCCACTGCGACCTGAGGGCTTCGCACGCCACACCCCTACACTTTGCACCGCAGCACCCGACGCCCGCTGACCCCAGCGCTCCTGAATTCAACTGCGAGGAGTTCGATCTGCAACGCAGGTGACTTCAAGGGCCTGACGGCTCCTGCACCGACCTCTGGAACCGACGCCTGCGGACGTCGTGCTTTCGGAAGCTCAATGCGATGTTGCGGATGCCCTGCATTTCTTAAGGCACTGTTTTGCTGGTCTTCCCGATACCGTAGTTGGCCCGCGACGCTGTGGTCAGCCAGAACTGTTTGGATTTATTTGTTCACGATGCAGTGATAGCCCCGGACAGAGGTATCAATTTTTAAGAATTGTATTCCAAGGTTATTTGTATTGTTGATTTTTATAGTTTTTGTTCTTGTCTTAATTATATAAACATATTGGATATTTTTCTAAACTGGTGTGGTGTCCTTTTGTAGTGCTTACACTGTGTTACTGTTGTTTATGTGAAATGCTTTACACACTGCCTCAAAGATAAGCCAAACCGCTCGTGCCAAGCTACCAAGAGGGTGAGCAGGTTTTTTTTTTTACGAGTGTAACTCCCTTATCCTGACTAGGAAGAAGGGTCCCTATTTGGACAAAGGTACCTACCTTTGCCAACTAGAGACCCCCATTTCTCACACCTACTTAATGCAAATCAGTACTGACCTTGGTGATCTCATCCCCTTCACACTGTAGTCCACTGCTTTTTAGTTGGGAAATCTGAGATTCAAAAAGCGCCAGCCCTTAATCTCACCAATCAAGCTACACCCCTGGGTAATCTACAAATTCCTTTTAAAGATGACTGCTTATACAAAAACCCAGTTGTCTGTTGTGGCATTAATAATTTAACCAAACTCTGTGATATCATTAATATAGTAGACATTGTAAGTGGTCCCCTGTTACGTTCTTAACTGTGACAGACTAATGGGAATTAGGCAGTGTTGCAAGTATTCTTAAATCAACTTAACATTTTTTAGGTCTTGTCTACACTCTGCTTCTAGTGTTTATTGTTAATAGACCTATTGGGGACTGAACCAAAACTTAAGGTGGGCTTTTGGCCAGCCCATTGCTTACCATTAGTTGGCCTTCTTGTCGCTCATTTGCATTCTTTTCAATGAATGACTTTTCTCCTCGTTACCAACTATTTATCTTTTTTATGTCATTTTCTAATGCTGCACAGCAGCTGAAAATAGCATATTTCTTGCTAATGCTACACAGTATTGGCTAAACCCACTCCTAAAGCCAATAGTTTGAAAGCACTATTGCGTAAACTATGACTGTGGCATAGTTAGATGAAGTTTTCTTTCCAACCGAGTGACACCAGATAACTTTGTTCATTGCGCCAGCGCAGAATGTGGAAAACCCCATTATTGGGCCACCATGGTAACAGAAACCAATTTTGTTATTCTCAATATGTCACCCACAAACACTGCACTAAGACAAAGTAGACAGTTTTAACTAAAAGCATTTTTTACAACAGGGTGAACCTTTTTCTCCGCACATCTAAAACAGCTACACAGGGTATCATAAAAACAGTAAGAAGGCACTTTGTGAGCAGCAAAAATAAAATGAAAATTTCTAGCATTTTTAAAATGTAATTTAAAACTTCACAGTCTAAACTTCTGTGCACTACACTAAGAGCAGGAAAAGTAGTGCAACATGCGGTCTAGAGATTCTTAGGAAGAAGAGACTCGCAGCATACCTCATTCACAGACAGAGTGGTTATCCACAGAGGCTTGAAGGCATTGTTCATTGTGAAGGGGAAACATGCCCTGCAGTATCCGCCTCATGTTAATTAGAAGCAGGCAAGATATAGTCTTTTCGAAGTGCACTGGCAGTAGATGAGACTGTTTAAGGCAGAATCTTGTGCGAAAATCTGAGCAAATGACCTTTCCTCACAAGTGGTCAAATAAAAGCCCTTATATACTAAATCATATCAGAAATTAGAATTCCTGACATAAGTTTGAGAATGTCTGCTTTAGATCATGTACATCAAGATGTGTGTCTCAGCCATTTCCTTATGACCCAAATTTAAACCTATCTCTAATGTGGTCCGTCAACTCCACTGGCTGCCTGTCAGAAGGAGATCCAAGTTTAAGGCTCTCTGCATCGCCTATAAGGCTTTTCATTCTATCGGACCTGACTGTCTCAAGTAATCCCCCTGCCCTTACAACCCCCCCAGACGACTACACTGCTAATCTTCTCATTGTCCCCTGTAAAAAAAAAACATCCTGGGGTTACAGAGCCTTTTTGTGCGCCACCACCAAACTTTGGACCAATCTTCCCCCCCCCCCCCCCATCAAGACCAGTCCTACCCTGCTCACCTTCAGGAAGCAGATAGACATGGCTTTTCAATCAATAACACGCCGTGTTTACCCCCCTTGGCTCCAGTCCTCAGCGCCGAGACACCCACGGGTAGTTGCGCACTTAATAAATTGCATAAATAAATAAACAAGCCATATAAGGTAAAGGACGTCAATTTAGGGTGCACTGTTTTGGTTATATGTCTGTATTTGTTTTTATTTGACCTTGATATGTTAAGTAGACACTTGTCCCAAACTGCTCTCGCATCGTGTTAGATGTATTCTTTTTTATTAATAGTCCGCATTTGGCTTTGGTAAAAAAACAAAAGATTAGAAAATGTGCTCTGGGGTCTCCCTTAACATAGCAACAGCCTAAAATCTTTGTTTAGAGCCAAGGATGGATCCCTTTACACCCTTCTTCGACTTCTCCAACTGTAAATAGCTCAGTCTGACACCGCCACCTGTGGAGCTATTGCCGGAATAATAAAGCAATACAGTGTAAAGACCTAATCATCGGGCTATATACGAGTAGAGGCATTCACCAAATTTTCATAAGGAAGCAGAACTCATTCCTTTTACTGTCTGATGCCCTATCTAACCTGATAGTATATTTTACGGATGTCATCCAATCTGTTTTAGTCAGGAGTAGATTTTATTCAATTCTTACATATCTCTCTGTGGGCAAGCGATATCGGGTAAAAAAAAAAGCAGCTTTCTAGTGTTGGCAGAGATTCATAAATTTCCGGGACCCCAAAGAAGACAAGAGTTTTGCTTAACTGGAGCGTCTCTCCAAGTATTATTATTATTATTAATGAGTTTTGTATCGCGCGTGGTTACCCCTGGGCATCCCAGCGCTTATCCAGAGAGGGCCGACCTAGCAGAGATGACTCATTAGACAGGAAACAGGTGAGTCTTTAAAAGTTTACGGAAACGTAAGGTGCCAGTTTCAGAACGCAGAGTGGGCGGAAGGGAATTCCACAGAACTGCCACATTGACGGAGAATCTTCTACCGCCAGTCCTGGCCTTTCTTACTCTCGCGACTTGCAAGAGGTGTTGATGGTCTGAACGAAGAGCACGGAGGGCCTTGTAGGATTGAACCATACCCCGAAGGATGGGTGGCCCTTTCCCCTGCAGGATTCTGTGGGCTATGCAGAGTGACTTAAACTTCACCCTCTCTCTGACTGGGAGCCAGTGAAGCGCCTTCAGCGCCGGACGGGCTGACTGCCACCTGGGAAGGTCTGTCAGGAGCCTGGCAGCGGCATTTTGTACTTGCTGCAGCTTGTTCAAGGTTGATTCTGGCGCCCCCAGAAACAGCGCATTGCTGTAATCCAGCCGGGAGATGATGAGCCCCTGGATTAGTAGCCTCCTGGTGGCCGTCGGGAGGAGGGGTAAGATCTTCCGGGCTGACCGGAGCAGGCCAAAGCACACGCCTGCGGTCTTTTTGGCGTGTGACTTGAAAGAAAGGTCCTGCTCCAGCCACACCCCCAAGCTCTTGATCTCCTTTTTAGGGGTGGGTGGCGCTCCCAGACAGCTAGGCCAGCTGCTTAGGGGCCGGGAAGGAGAAGAATTCCCCAACATCATCAGTTCGGTTTTGGAACCATTGAGTTTAAGGGCTGAGTTGCACATCCAGGTAAAGATCTTAGCCAGGCATGCATGCAGCTGGTCGGGTTGGTTCGCCGACTGGGGAAGCCCTACCACCAACTGGGTATCGTCAGCGTAGCTGATGATCTTAATTCCCAGTGGAAGTACCACACTCTCCAGCGGGGCCATATAGATGTTGAACAATGTAGGGCTCAACGATGAGCCCTGTGGCACACCACACTGGAGAGGGAGCGATGTAGACTTCTCGTGGCCTTCCCAAACCTCGAACGTGCGCTCTTCTAAAAAGGACGCGAGCCATTTCAGAGCCATCCCGGTGACCCCCACCCCGACAGTCGCTGGAGTAGCACCTGATGGTTTACGGTGTCAAATGCCGCACTGAGGTCCAGGAGGATCACTGCCACCGATCCCCCTGAATCCAAAATGCTCCTGGCATTCTCCACGACTGCCAGCAAGGCGGTGTCCGTCCCCTGACCGGGGCGGAAGCCCATCTGCGAGTCGCCCAGAAGGGAGTTGGATTCCAGAAAGCCCGATAAACGCCTATTCACGAGTTTTTCCGCCACCTTACTAAGGCCAGGAAGTAAAGAAATAGGCCTAAAATTCGCAAGGTCGGCGGGGTCTAGGCTGGACTTCTTTAGGAGGGCCTTGACTACCGCTCCTTTCCAACTGGGGGGCACCACACCTTGAGTGGGGGATAGGTTGATGAGATCCGTCACTGGGCCGCCGATGGTAGGGGCTACCTGCTTCAGATATTTCATCGGGCCGGGTCTCTCGGGGACCCACTCTTCACAGAGGCCAGAGCCCCGAGAACTTCGTCCACGGTAACTGGTCCAAAAGAGACCAGCTCTGCAGTCCTCACCTCGGGCCAAGTCCCTAGGTTACCCACCGGGGATGGCTCCTGAGCTAACCGAGGAAGGGATGACAAGATGTTTTCTATCTTAAGTTTGAAAAACGAGGCCAGTTCTAAACATTTCTCACGTGGGTTGTCATAAGAGACCGGAGGTTCGGGGGTTTTCAAGAGTTCTCTGATGACCTTAAATGACTCTTTCGATGAGTTGGAAGAGAGACCTATCCTCTCCTCAAAGAACCCAGATTTCGCTGCCCGGATGGCGGATTTATAAGCCTTAAGAGCCACCCGATAATCTCTCCGGCTCACTTCGCCCCAATCCTTCCTCCAGATCCGCTCCCGCCTCTTGCAGCCCTTCCTCAGTGTTCTGAGCTCTGGCGTGTACCAGGGGGCTGATCCCACTCTCCTACCCCTAGTAAGTTGTCTTTTCTTAGGGAGGATGATGTCCAGTGAGTTGGTCAGCCAGGCATTTACATTCTCATCCACTACTAACGGGTCAGTCCCGAGAACGGGACGGGACGCCTCCAAATGTGCCGCCCAGGTATCCACTGGGAGCCTGGACCAGGCTCTTTCCACCGTGAATACCCTAGGTGTAAATACCGCTGGGGCGTCGTACTGCCACCGAGCCGGAATCACAAAATGGTCTGTCCAGGGCAGAGGCAGCGCAGGCAGAGCTTGAAGACGATCTGAGTTTGAGAAAATGGGATCGAGCAGATGTCCCTTACTGTGCGTTGCACCCGAATTGACCAAATTGAGCTCGAATGCTTTGAGATCACGCTGCAGATCGACTCCCAGGGAATTATGAGGGTCGTCGAAATGGATGTTAAAGTCACCCAATGCCACGAAATTGGCAGTGGAAGAGGCAAGGAGCGCGACCGTTTCCAGAAAGGAATTAGGGAAGTTGCTCATAATCCCCGGTGGACGGTAAACGAGAAGGCCAGCCAGGGACGCGGTGGGCGACAAGCGTAGAGAGAACTGGCAGCTCTCGCAGTCGCTCATCCCACCATCCTGGGCCTTACAAGTTAGTGTGTCCCTGTAAATGATGGCGATTCCGCCTCCCCGCCCCGATGGTCTATCTAGATGGAATAAAAGGAAGCCCGGTGGAAGTGCCCTGACCATGTCCGGGCCGGAGCAGGAGGAGATCCAAGTCTCTGTGAGAAACAGCGCGTCCAGCTTATGGTCAAGGATAAGGGAATTCATTTCTGTCGCATGACTAGGGAGGGACCGGCAATTCAGCAAGGCCAATGATAACACACAGTTATCTCTGGCCATTTCCTGACCTAAGTTACAGGCCCTGCAAGGCAGAAACGGTTGTCCACTCTCATGGACAAATCTACATAAGGCAGGGTGTGAGGACCGCCAGAGCTTGAGTTCCTCCTTCGTATACCTGATATGGGCTGCATGAGGCTCCCGTGGGTCGGCCAGGGGGACCAGCCCTGAGCCCGTCTGGGCCCGGACGGGCACAGACTGGCTGAACTCTGGCGTAACTCCGGCGTCAGTCCGGCGTCCCCGCTGCGCATTACCGCTGCGCGCCGGCATGGCTGCCTTTATGTTCGCCTGTAGGAACAAAAAGCGGACTACAGCGCGCAATCTATGCCCCTCACCTAAGATGGCCGCCGACAAGACAAGTGCCGAGGACCCGCCAAATGCGGTGGACTTAGCAATTTAGAATGCAGGTAAGGTGGCAGCAGTGGGGGTATGCGTGGCCAGGCTTTGTTAAAACAAGGGGAAAGTGCCCAAGGCAAAATATCAAATTAAAGGACAAAAACGGGAGGATTAAAATCACAGGCTGGAAGTCGCCAGTGACAGCTGCAAATGAGAGCGCTGCTGTAGGTAACGCGCTGAGGCTGGAAAAAAAAGTATCCCAATCCCAATCACTCGTCACCCATCTCCTGTAGTTCAGGGTCAACAGATGGGGCCGGTTCATGGAAATAGAAATCTCCAAACGATGTCGAGAGCGGCGCCGCTCCGGCGCGGGAACCTAACCGAGGGTAGGTTCAGAGACGGCGTCCATAGCAGGTGCCGGGGCCGACACCCACAGGGCCGGCGCCGGTGAGGTCGTGAGGTCGACCGGCGACGACCCGGATCCGGAAGCAGATCCAGGGAGGGCCTGCGGCGCCGGGGCCGAAGTCGCCGGTGGCACCGGAGCACCCGGCGGCGTCTGAGGCGAAGCACACGACCCGCTAGGCCCTCCAGCCGGGGCCGTTGGGCCCGGAGGCACCACGGAACCCGGCTGAGGAGGGAGGGACCTCATGGCCATGAGGTACCGCTCGATCTCCTCAGGCGTCGCGTCATGTCCAGGCACCCGAAGGTGTGGGGCAGGCGGCGACGTCCGCGACTTCCTTCGGAGCCGCGTGGGTGGTGTCACCCGAACCCCCGGCCGCATCGCACGAGCGTCGTGGTGGGTAAGAGGAACGATGATGTCTCTCCGACCTCTCATGCCTCTTACCTGAGGACTTGGATCCTGACGACCGATGTCCACTCCTGGAGCTGCGAGGACTCTGACCCCGCGACCAGTCCCTCGACCTCCGAAAGGACCGGGACCGGGAGCGGCGCGGGGCCGACTGCCGGAGCTCAAGTCGCTTGTGGGACCGCTCCCGCCTAGCTTTAGACGTCAGGGCCCAGCAGTCGGAGCAGGTGCGGTCGTCGTGGTCGAGGCCTAAACACTTGAGACACCGGCGATGGGGGTCGGTAACCGACATCAGTCGGTCGCACTTGGAACAGGGTTTAAACCCGGGCATCCCTACCAGCACCGTCGGAGTCGAAGACTCGAGGAGAGAAATGATCAAAAAGATCAAAAAGTTTAGTCAAAAAAGACTAAGGGGTAGAGCTTCTCCGGATCTGGCGCGAAAAAAGGAAGATCTGACGTCAGTGCGCGAGGCGGCGTCTAAGTACTCCGACGATGTCATTCCGGCGCAATCAACGCCGACGACGGACGACGCCTGCCGGCGCGCAGGGGTATTGCTACGCAAAATTTTCCGAATCCAGTCTGACGCCTGGGGATATTCTAAGGTAAGGAATCTATCACTAACTAATGTTTCTTACAGATATATCGTTACACAAGTAGTAACTTGTGCATTACAGACATAGAACCCTTGGACCTCGGCACACTCCAAGAACATGTGAATGTCATCCCTCTTTTCCTTGCCACCTTTTGGCAATCTAGCTGTGGGGCCTTTCCCCAGCTTGGTTAGTCTAAGTGGAGTCCAATAAACCCTGTGAAGACAGAATACGTTGTTGCTCCTTATATTTGCAGCATGCACCGAGGAATATAGAATATTGCAAGATACTTGCCATAAGTCCCATAAGTCTTCTGGCTGAATCCCCAACAAGCTCTACTCACACAGTACCGTTGGCAAGTTGAAGTCTCCATCGGATAGGTCCACCGGAAGCCAGTACTAGTTCGCTGCTAATCATCCAAGACTCTAGTTCGTTTGATGAGCCCATGCCCAATCCAACAGAAAGACTCCAACTTTTGATTTGAAGATACTTAAATCTTGACAGCCTGTTATTGGTAATCTACTACTCCCTATTCCAAGGGATCAGATTTCCATTATCTGTCAGTTGACTCCAGGTTAATATCCCTGCTTCCCTTAATGGAAGGGCCAGGCTGTCCATAGACCATTGCGGAAACCCTGAGGAGTCTCAAATTGGTGCCAGTCCACTGTAATGCCTGGATTTTAGTCCTTTCCTACTTTTTTTTGCCACATGGCTGCAAAGCACTGCAGAGTCTTAAGACACACTTTGTTAAAGAATGTGGGGTCCCCAATTGTATGTATAACCATGGCAACACCAACCAAGCTTGGCTGGTACCCCGTAGCTTAAAGCGAATGTATTGCCTGTAAAAAATGTAATAAAATATTTTGAAATGAAAAAGCCTAGCTCGCCCCCTTTCGCATCAAAAAGCATGCCCTGAACAGCTTTCCGGTAGCGGAATCATCCAGTGTATTGAGTAACATATTCCCTCCTTTTAAAAGAAAAACCCAGGCATAGTAGGATAGATCAGGCAATCGCAGGCCCCCCTTGTCAAACTGCCGTCTAAGCTTCTTCCATGCAATTTGAACCCCCTTTGAGGCCCAAATGAAACTACTCATTTTGGGCTGTACCCTTTTAAGCCAATCTTGCTTAAAGGCCATGAGCATGTTCTGAAAATAGGAAAGTAAGCTTGTGGAGAATTGTCATCTTCACAAGGCTTACTCTACCATAAATTGTCAAGGAAAGCTATTTTCATTGTTTTCACTATACAACAAACATGGCAGGCATGAAGCGGAAATCAACCCTTGCCTAAAGCAAAACCTTACCGTCCGTTTTTTGCCTCATTCTTCTCCATGTTGGTGGGCATTTGAGCGAGCCAGTGGCGCTAGGGTAGTCCATGGGGATGCCCGGCTAGGAATCCTGCTTGGCTCCAGGCAGGTGTTGGAGTACGGTCGACCAGCGCTCCCGGGGGGATTTCTGCAGAGGTGGCACAGGAGCAGGAGGCTCTTTGACCAAAGTGGACTTCTGTGAAGCCACTGAGACCTTGGGGAGCCCAGAAAACACAGACCAGAGCCTTTGTGAAGCCACCGAGACTTCGGGCCCCAGAAAGTACAGGTCAGAGCCTCGGTAAAGGGAGGGGGGTGCAGTAAGGGGGCCGCTTGAAGGGAGGAAAAGTAAAAGAAGTAATATTTATGAAAAAAACAGGTACCTTCAACTAATAAATAGAAGAGGGGTATTTTGGCCATAAAAGAGATAGATCAACAGAACACAGTGGCCTCTCAGGCTGCAGATAACTTGGAGGAGATACTGGAAAGTAGTATTTTTCAGGGCAGATACCAGCTTAGAAGCCTAGTGGCGAGAGGCCCCCCTGGGGATACACCGTTATCAAAAGGCATAACGGGGATAGCAACTACTGCACCAAATTCAGGTTGTATAGCCACAGGAGATTAGGTTATTCGTAGAAGGAGGAAACAGAGGAGAAAAAAGGTGGCTACACAAAATCTGAACATTACGCCCTCACTAAGGACTTTTTTTAAAGTGGTGCCAAAAACCCTGATATTAAAAAAAGTCGGCTTCAGCTCCGTCATTGAATTGGTCACTTCTGCCAGAAGAATAAGATATTATAAGCCCGAATAGGTTTCAGGTACTGGCAAGTGTCCTCGAATTTCCAGAAGTAGCTGCACATTGAGGTTGGAGAAGGAGAGGAATCCAATGTCCACTAGAGACATGGAACCTCAGCCAGAAAGCCATCAGATGAAGTTAACATCGCATGGCGATTAATCCTCACTTTTCGAGCAGCGTTGAGGGTGCTAGCTCAGTAGCTGTTTTCAAATCCCAACCACAACCCCCATCACTGTCCCAATCAGTCTCAGATTTAATCCAGCTATTAACATTCGAAGTTAGGAGCAGATTCGAAACTTCTGAGATGAATCAAAGGGAGATTAGGTCAGCATGTGACAGCCAGGAAAGGAAGTTAGACGACTTTGCAGCTAGGACATCACTACTGGAAATTTCAGTTAGAGATCTAACGCTTCAATGGGAGCCATTAAAAAGGAGATTCTGCTCCTAAGGGGTAATGAAGCAGTTATTAAAGAAAAACTGGAGTCTTTGGAGAACAACCAAAGAAGGAACAAACTCAGTTTGTTGAATATCCAGAGGGGGTGGAAAGGGATGATGTGAAGGCTTCTGTGGCAATACTTAAGTTGGGGACCCATATTGACTGTACAGAGCAGTATCCTAATAATGACATACAGAGGGTCCATAGAGACCCATTTAGTTTAACCCCAAATAAAACGAAACCAAGGAATATTTTGGTTCACTTCCATACATACAAAATGAAAGAAGAAATTCTCACAAAGGCGCTAAAAAAGAAGACTTTAGCAGTAGAGGGCATCAAAGTAGGGATAAGGTCTGACGTAGCTCAGATTACAGCTAACAATTCGATGGGAGCTAGGCAAACTAATTAAACCTCTAAAAAAGCTGGGGCCACAGCACGGTTGAGATTTCCTGCCAGTCTGTGAGTAATGCATAATAACAAGATGCAGAACTTTCGGCGAGTAGAGGAAGCTGAAGAATTTCTTGAATCCCTATCAGAAACAGGGAAAAGTTAGTGAGGGTTGAAGGTGTTGGTGTAAGCATCTACTAATTTCCGTCCTTTTTATCTTTTCCTTTAGCTTTTCTTTTTCCCCTTGTCTTTTTGAGTTGTCTGCACGGTTTATTTATCCCGCCTCTGTATGTGAGTCGACTTAGTCCCACGGATTGCATAAGCATAATAAACTCTTAGCTAGATATTATGTTTATTGTCTTGTGACTCGGGGTGGGGGGTCTACTTAGGCTTAGGCCATGAAGAAGAAAAAGGAGGGTTCTCCAGGGTGGGGGGTGAAGGGTTTATGGGTATGGTTAGAGCATGGGGTGGGGAGCAGTGGGTAAAAAAGAAAGAATTGTCCTCTTTGATTAAAGTGGGACTCTGGTTCCCTTTTGGCAATAACCTTAGGGAGTAAGAGATGAGTGTTAGTCAGAACGTACAGATTAAGTTTCTGTCATGGAATGTAAACAGGCTTAGAGTTAGGCATAGAAGGGAGAGCTACACCTCTTGACGGCACTGCTAGCCGACCCAATTCACTACGCGACAGGAGACACGATACACTTTGCCAAGTGCACTTCGAGAGCGTGTCATATGTTGGCACAAGGCCCGCAAATTACCGATATATGCGCGTGCACTGCCCACGGCCAAACACCCCCACCTTACAGTAACCCAAGAACAGAATATACAGACATTACTTGCGGAGATGGGACTACACGCTATGGGTCATTTGTTCCCTCATAATACATTTATTAAGTGGACAGATCCCTCCTTATGCGCACATCAGACTCAAATGAAAAATGTTGCGTACCTAAGGCTACGCATGGCTATGAGGTCATTATACTACACATTTCCAAATGAACCCGAACAACTGTCTACAATACAAATATTGTTAACGGCCCCCACTCGCAAGAATTTGGTAACACGATTATGGACAGCAGCCCAAAATGAACAGGCAGATAAGCCCATAGCAGCGCGAAGTAGATGGGGAAAGGAGATTGGGTATCTCAATTGAAGAACAAGACTGGCAATACAGCTTTACGCAACTCACGCTTCTCACGTCCAATTGCAATCTACGCATTATTCATTTTAAGTTAATTCACCAACTATATTATACGCCAGTAAACTTACACAAAGTGGGGCTTAGAGAAACAGACTCCTGCCTTAGATGCAATGCAGCAGGTGCAGACTTCTTACACGTATCGTGGTCCTGCCCAGGTCTACAGACATACTGGGGCGCAGTCACCTCCGCGCTAACTACTATGTTATCGGAACAAATTCCAAACACCCATCTGATATGCATACTGGGAGCTAAAAAATTCAAATACGCTAGACGCAGGAAATTCTTAGCGGTAGCTCTACTACTTGCGAAAAGACGGGTAGCGATCAAATGGGGGAGCAAACGACCACCCAGACTGAAAGACTGAATGAAAGACATGACCTATTGCAAAGAAACGCTAGAGACTTATGCTGAAGACATCCCAATGGCTTCAAGACCCAGAGACGTCTGGGAACCACTCGTGCAATACTTACAGGATAAGAGACATGACCTAACACTTATTAATGCCATAGAGATCTAGTGTTCGGAAGAGAGATCCATACACAGGACCAGATGGAATGTGGTGCCAGCGGAAATGCCGCTGCAGGGACTTATGTGGTCATATAAACAGAATTTACTGTCATTAGACATTGTTGAGGCGCAAATGCTAATGTGTAAGTATGTAACATATAATGCAACCGCTAAGCGTCAATTGTATTTACAAGTTTGCTATATGTACGATGCTTACTGCTATGTAGTTGCTGGTCGAAAAAAAAAAAATACTAAAAAGAATTTAAAAAAAGAATCCTGTGATGGAGGTACATTACCCCCTTCTCTCTGCAAAGCTGTCCTCGTAGTCCTCCCAAAACCTGGCTGAGACCCCCTATTCATGAGCTAGTACTGTCAGTTGCTCACATCATATTATAAAATCTTGGGCAAATTGATCGCTAATAGGCTGCTGGGGGTCGTCCCTCTAGTGGTCGACACGGACCAAAATGGGTTTGTCCCAGGTAGGAGCAGCAGACTGAACCTTAGACACTTGTTCAAAATCCTAGAATGGGCCAAAACGGCCCCTGTACAACACTGGATAGCAGCTTTGGATATAGTAAAAGCCTTCACCACCCTGGGATGGGACTATCTATGGCTATAGTTGGCCTGATTCGGCAGAGGTCCCAACTTTCTAATCTGGGTGCAATTATTACGCACTAACCTATGTTCCAGGTTGAAAACGGGCCGCATTCTCTCCCCCCCCTTTGACATGGAGTGTGGCACCAGGCAGGGTAGCCCATTCTCACCAATTCTTTTCGCCCTAGCCATAGAGCCCCTGGCCTGCGCGCCCTGAAGTCACGTTCTAGACGGGCATACGAGTGCACACACAATGGCTTATAGTGTCCCTTTACGCGGACAAAGCACTGATTTATCTAAGCAATCAATGCGAGGTGCTCCGTGGTCTCGTTGCATTATTAGAAGCCAATGCCCGCATGCTGGGCTTTAGAGTTAATTAGGATAAGTCTGTCTTGTAACCGTTGTCGCCCATCCCAATCAAACAGACAGCAGCAACCCCATGCCCCAGCTTACCAGAGCGTATGACTCCTTTAAATACCTGGGAGTGCAGGTCTATCATTCTTCGTCTGATCTGCTGGACAGCAACCTGGGGAAGGCGATCGCCAGTGCCAGGGCATCTCTCCCGTTCTGGGCCTTACTCCCGCTATCAATCAATCAATCAATCAATCATAGCATTTATATAGCGCACTACTCACCCGGAGGGTCTCAAGGCGCTGGGGGGAGGGGGTCCGCTACTGCTCGAACAGCCAGGTCTTGAGCTGCTTCCTGAAGGCGAGGTGGTCTTGGGTCAGGCGGAGGTGGGTCGGAAGGGAGTTCCAAGTCAGGTAGGAGAAGGACCTTCCTCCTGTGGTGGCTCTTCGGATGCGGGGGACGGCGGCGAGGGCGTGGCTGGTCGATCGGAGCTGGCGTGTGGGAGCGTAGAAGTTGAGGCGGCTGTTGAGGTATCCTGGGCCTTGGTTGTGTAGGGCTTTGTGTGCGTGGGTGAGGAGACGGAAGGTGATTCTCTTGTTGACCGGGAGCCAGTGCAGGTCTCTCAGGTGTCCGGAGATGTGGCTGCGGCGGGGGAGGTCCAGGATGAGTCGTGCTGAGGTGTTCTGGATCCGCTGGAGTCTCTTCTGGAGTTTGGCGGTGGTTCCGGCGTAGAGGGAGTTGCCGTAGTCCAGACGGCTGGTGACAAGGGCCTGGGTGACCGTCTTCCTGGTCTCGGTGGGGATCCATCGGAAGATCTTACGTAGCATGCGCAGGATGTTGAAGCACGACGAGGAGACGGCGTTGACTTGTCTGGTCATGGAGAGGGATGAGTCCAGGATGAAGCCCAGGTTGCGTGCGTGGTCCGTGGGTTTGGGTGCGCTGCCCAGGGCGGGGGGCCACCAGGAGTCGTCCCAGGCGGAGGGTGCAGATCCCAGGATGAGGACTTCCGTCTTGTCCGAGTTCAGTTTCAGGCGACTGTTCATCATCCACTTGGCAACGTCTGTCATCCCTTCGTGTAGGTTGGCTCTGGCGGTGGCGGGGTCTTTGGTGAGGGAGAAGATCAGCTGGGTGTCGTCGGCGTAGGAGATGATGTTGAGGTTGTGCTGGCGTGCGATGGCTGCGAGGGGGCTCATGTAGACGTTGAAGAGTGTTGGGCTGAGCGAGGAGCCTTGAGGAACGCCGCAGATGACTTCGGTGGCCTCTGATCTGAACGGAGGGAGGCGGACTCTCTGTGTTCTTCCGGCGAGGAAGGAGATGATCCACTCCAGTGCCTTCTCCTGGATTCCGACGTTGCTGAGGCGCTGTACTAGGGTACGGTGGCAGACAGTGTCGAAGGCCGCGGAGAGGTCCAGGAGGATGAGGGCCGCTGTTTCTCCGTTGTCGAGCAGGGGACCCCCCATGGGTCGGATAGCTATATCCAAGATGCTCCTCCTACCTAGACTCCTATACTTTTTTACTGTCCTTCCCTATAGATCACGTCAGAAACAATTTCACGGTGGTCACTATGGGCAGTGTTAGTTTGTCTGATATGGGGTCACTCCAGGGCAAGGTTGGCACTCTCGAAACTGCGCCTCCCTATATCGGAGGGAGGTCCAGGAGCACCCGATTACAGGCTCTTCTACTCAGCCGCTCGGCTCCAGTGGCCCAATTGTCTAGTTTGCAAAGAAGAACCTAGCTGAACTGGACGCCTGGGCAATGGTGTTACCACACCTAGACCTCCTTGAGTGGCTATCATGCACCAAAACTCAGCTCCAGAAGACTCCGGGCTGCGCTTTGCTAAGGGCATCCAGCAATGCCTCGTCGCATTACATAATAGCTAAACTTAGCCGACCATCTCATGCCCCAGACCTTCCCATCGAGATGTCACCGGGGTCATATACCCGCCTAAAACGCCCGGAATTGGTTGAATGGCAGGCAGCTGGCTTGACAACATGGGGAGACTTATTTACCGGCTCAGCCCTATGCAACTTCGACACTCTGTCAGACGACTATGGGGTGTCACCGGAAACGTTCCTTCACAAAGCGACACTAACACAGGCAACACAAACCTGGGGGGCATCAGCACGGTACCCTCAACTTTCGAAGCCCTACAGACGCTACTGACACATGGGTCAGGTAGAAAAGCCATCACAGCCATCTACGATTCACTCAAAGCTGATGCAGCCCCGACACTATGTAACCATTATAGAAGCTAGCCTCGTTGTATCCAATGACCACGGGTGACATGGCAGTAGCACTGATGTCGCAACTGGATTACATAACTGGGACACCCCTAGCACCCACATGCAGGCACACACTTAAGCAGAGCATTGGGCCACACATGTGCAGGAGTGACAGACAGACATAGCTATCTCACACTTCCGGCCTGGCCTGATTGTACCTATACACAACACGACATCTGAACTATCAAATTCCTCCCCATTCTACTCCCATTGCAATACCCATCACAGCAGGACCTTGGTTGCTCGCACTATGCACAAGCGGCACATACAGCAGACATATCTTTATGATGAAGATAGGACAGGCACACTAGTTAGGTGGTATTATGTTTAATCTTTTTCTTTTCTTCTAAATCATGTTTTAAAGCAGCTCTGTACAGTAATGTCTGTCGACAACCTCTGAAGTGAACTAATGTTGTTATTGCTTATTAGTAATGTCAAACATGGTGATTCGCCCCTCACCTAGTGGGCACAATAATGCAAATGGAGACTTAATACAATATCTACTTTACTGTGTCGCATCTATAGCTGTATTAAGTTTTGTGCATAAATTTAATAAAGATCATTAAAAAAAAAAGACCAGGTGCCGTTCACGATCTTTCCCACATAGGATGTCGAGAGCCAAGTGTTCAGTGTCTGGCAGGGGCACCAACACGCCATGGTAGCGGCAAACATGAAAAAGGTGCAGTGTCGGGACCAGCAAGGTCAAAGTGACTAACCCCGAGCAGGTAGTAAGAGCAGGCCAGAGCAAGCAGGGGAGCCCACTGGAGCCAAAGAAGACCCTCAAGAGGACCTATAGGCTGAAGGCACAGGAGTTGCAAGAAAACCTGAAGCACCTCACCAAGGAAAAAGGCCCACGGTGCAGAGGAAGCCGTGAAGGCGAAGATCATGGCTGTCGGAGTTGCTCGAGGTTGGAGCTTCTTTTAGCCTGAAAATCTTTGGAAGAGTGAGCCAACAAGCCTTGGCAATTGCAAGTCCATGCAGTTCAACAAGGGTTCTGTTCTAGCAGTTCCAACGAGGGATATTGGCCTCAAACTTGGTATGAAGATAGTGCAGGCTTTGAAGGGGTTGCACTGCCACCACCTGTGTGGTTGAGCCTTTGGAAGTCTGTGGGAGCCCAGGATCATCAGACCAGTCAGCTGTGTTGCGGTGCCTGAAGATGCTCTGGATTGACTCCCTCACTCCAAGGGAGATTCCTTCTGGTGTCCTGGATGTCCACAGGCCTGGTGAAGAACCTTGTGGAGCATAGGCATAGACGTTGCAGAAGTCCAGCTGGACAATGAGATCAGGAG
This sequence comes from Lissotriton helveticus, assembly GCF_964261635.1. Taxonomy (NCBI): domain Eukaryota; kingdom Metazoa; phylum Chordata; class Amphibia; order Caudata; family Salamandridae; genus Lissotriton; species Lissotriton helveticus. The sequence goes on from NC_136073.1 coordinate 373,382,587, forward strand.
CAGTAGGAGTCTTCCCCGTTGTAGTCCTGGTTCCCATAGCGAAGTCCAGCAAAGTCCAGAGTGTCCTAATGGTCGTACTTGAATTGTTATGTGATCTGAATCTTATCCCAAGACGAATCTAGGGACCCACCCACAGGCAAGTCCTTAAGTACCCATAAGAAAGGGTTGGGAAGATTCAGGGTTTCCTCCCAGAGGAGTGACCGGACAGTGGGAAGGATATTCACATCTCCTTTGCCCAGTTTCATGCCACAGTGGCAGCCTACGGCTCCCTGAACTGGTTTTAACTGGAGTATACAAGAAGTGCACCAAATGTGCCCTACAAGCAGTCTCAGTGGTGCTGGCAAGCACCTTAACCCTGCCCCAATACACTAAACCCTGTCTGGGAGGTGGTCACACCTCCCTGGGACAGGATATCTATTGGTCTGCCTTCTCAGCAGTAGGTCAGAAATGTGTCTGGTTGGCAGCAGGTCTAGCTTGCTCTCTGGTTCTGGAAAACTAGCACCAGCAGCACTGAGGGCCTCCGGGAGGAGCTTTACAGTGCTGCATTGAATCATACCTCTCACACCGTTTACGGTGTGGGGGTATTATTCTAACATATATGATACCAAACATGACAAGGTTAATTACAGCCAGTTTAGAGATGGTCATCGTGTAATGATGCATAACAACTTTATATGTCGTAATGGCTGATGGACTTACAAACCAGGACAATAGACGAAGGTTGTAGGGGTGCTCCGCTTATGAAGGGGCACCCTCACACTTAAAACCTTGCACCCTGCCTTCAGGATTGAAGAGGCCTGCCTTAGGAGTGATTTATAGGTTTTAAGTGTAGTGACCTCAGATATAAGAAAACGTATCTGTTGTAAGTGGTTCTAGCACCCACCTACCAGGCTGCAATGGCAGGTCTGTCACAATTTGAGTGGTTTCTCATGGGTGACATAATGCATGCTTCAGCCCTGGTGTACGTATACCTTGGGTACCTTAGTACCATATACCAGGAACTTCTCAGGGTACACCAATAGCCAATCTGGAGTGTACCTAAGTACTCCCTATGTCTAATTTAGGGAAGAAGCGTAGAGACGGGGGTCCTGATTAGCAGGATACCAGTCAGACTGGTCAGAAAACATGCGACACCAGTATAAAGTGGGGTAACCATGCAGAAGGATCCTACCTTCCTACTGTGTAAAACATAGTAAAAATACTATCACCAATTCTCACAGAGATGGAAAGGGTGCATGAAACAAATATTTATGGTTTAAATCTTTTATCGGGTTTCAAGACAAATGACAAAACAAAGAGCATGACCCCCTGCTCTCAAAATTATCGTAGTACAGACAACAGGTGTCGTAGATAGCGGTAGTACTGTAGTAGATGCATGGAGGGGTCTGGTATAGCCAGTGGTAGACGGCGCTGAGAGAAGCAAAACAACTAAAGAAGCCCAACAATCCCACCCGCCACTCCTACCCCTCCTCCACCAAATGGGATACAATAAGAGGGTTAAAAGAAAAAGGGAGGGATGGGACAGAGTACCTCATGAGTCATCGCGGTCTGCGAGACCCACGCGAGGAGCTCGCCTGCGGTATTTGTGTATCCACCAGGGGCAAGAGTCGTAAATATCTAGGACATGTCAGTTCCCTGAACTCTGATGTGAGTAGCGTTAGGAAAGGGCGCCACAGTTCAGGGAACTCGGAACCCCTACCCGTTAGAGTAAGAGTCAGTTTTTCCATTCCCAACACCGTCCAAAATCTCTGCTGCCATCTGGAGTATGGGGGAGGCTGGGGGGAGCGCCAGTGTGCAAGAATATTCTGTGTAGCTGCTCCCAGAGCGATTGCGATATGGCGACCTCTTTGAGACTTAGCCGGATACATAAGCGGGTTGTGTAAGCCCAGGAGGATATAGGCCAGGAAGTGTGGCAGTTGTGTATCTGAAAGAGACACGTTGGTATTAGATTCCTTACCTTAGAATATCCCCAGGCGTCAGACTGGATCTGGAAACTTTTGCGTAGCAGTACCCTTGCGCGTCGGTAGGCGTCGCCTGCGGCTCCGCGTCCGTCGTCGGCGTCGTGGGCGCCGTGATGACGTCGTCGGAGTACTTAGACGCCGCCTCCGCGTGCTGACGTCAGTTCTTCTTTTTTCCGCGCCAGCAAGCGCAGATCTGGAAAAAGCAGTAACCCTAGTCCATTTTTTACTACCTTTTTGATCACTTTTTGATTGTTATTTCGAGTCTCTCGACTCCGAATGGTGCCGTAGGGATGCCCGGCTTCAAGCACTGTGACGATTGCGACCGCCTGACGTCGGTCACGGATCCTCACCGCGTCTGTTTGTCTTGTCTGGGCGTCGACCACGACGACAAGGCCTGCTCCGACTGCCGGGCCCTCTCTTCGAAAGCCAGGCGGGAGCGGTCCCGCAGGCGACTTGAACTCCGGCAGTCGGTCCCGCGCCGCGAGAGGTCCCGATCCCATGGGAGGTCGAGGGACAGGTCGCGGGCTCGGAGCCACCACAGTTCCGAGGGTAGGCCGCACTCCTCCGGGTCGAAGTCGTCGTCAGGTAAGAGGCACAAGAAGTCCAAGCGGCATCATCGCACTTCGGACTCCCCCCGACGCTCGCACTACGCGGCCGGGGGTTCGGGTGACACCACCCACGCGGCTCCGTCGGAGTCGCGGGCGCCGCGTGCAGCTCCACACCCTCCGGTCCCTGGGCTGAACGCGACGCAGGAGGAGATCGAGCGCTTCCTCATGGCCATGAGGAAACTCTCTCCTCCGGCGGGCTCCGCGGCGCCTTCGGGCCCAGCGGACCCGTCTAGGGCCCCTAGCGGGTCGGCGGCTCCGGCCCCGACGCCGTCGGGTGCTTCGGCCCCGACGCTGCCGACGCCTTGGGCCCGGCGCAGCAGGTCCCCTCTATCCCGCTGCCGCCGGCGCCTTCGGGCCCGGCGCCGAGGGGTTCAGTTGTCCCGGCGCCGCCGGTGCCTTCGGGCCCGGCGCCGCAGGACTCCGCTGGTCCTCCTTCGGGATCTGGTTCGTCGCCGGTGGATCTTACGGCCTCCCCGGCGTCGGATCCGCAGGTGTCGCCTCCGGCGCCGTCCTCGGGCGGCGCCGTCCCCGGTTCCACCTTCGTTCCTGTTCAGCCGTCGGGACGGCCCCGATGGGCGCCGCTAAAGACGCCGTTGGGTGAATTTCACTTTTATGAACAGGCCCCATTAGTTGAGAACCCTGAGTTTCAGGAGATGGGTGATGAAGAGGACTGGGAGGGGTCTGAGGACCCTCTGACCAGGGAGTGTCAGTCTCATGAGGACTGGACAGGAGACCTTGGGGAGGCCAGTGGCCTGGACACCTCTCCAGACACTGGTTTTGTCTCCCCTCCTACCGTGGCTTCGGAGGAGGGGGCAACTTATAGTGTGGTGCTGATGAGGGCTGCCAAGGCCTTGGGCCTTGAGCTCCCCGTCGCGGCCGTGAGGACTAACCTCACTGAGGTCCTTAAACCGCAGTCAAGCTCGGCCGAGCCTCTGCTGCCCTTTAATGAGGCCTTGACCGACGTTCTTCTGGGCACTTGGTCCAAGCCCGCTACGGGTTCGCCCGTAGATAGGAACGTGGCCAGACGCCACCGCCCAGCCCCGGGCGACCCATGTTTCCTGTCCTACCACCCTACCCCTGAGAGCCTGGTCATCCAGGCCTCCAATTCCCAGACTGCATTCCCGTCGGCCCCGCCCGACAGGGAATCCAAGAGGTATGACCAGTATGGGAAGAAGATCTTCTCATCCCTTAGTCTAGGCCTGCGGTCTTCCAACACCGCCTGCGTCTTGAGACGTTACACCCACTCTGTGTGGGATAAGGTCGTGGAAGTGCTGCCAGAGTGTCCGTTGGAGGTACGGGCCAAACTCGGCCAAGCCCTTGTGGAGGGCCGGGATGCAGCCAAGTATTCCATCAGGTGTGGGCTGGATACCACTGACTCGCTGGGTAGAGCGATGGCAACGACGGTGGCGGTCAGACGCCACGCCTGGCTGAGGTCCGCCAACTTCTCGGCTGATGTCCAGAGCACGCTCATGGACATGCCGTTCGATGGCCGTCGCCTCTTTGGCGACAAGGCAGACCATGCGCTTGAGCGCTTTAAGGACTCCAGGGCTACGGCCAAGTCCTTGGGCCTCTCGGGCCAGCGCCAGCAATCGGCTGCCTTTCACTCCTTTCGTGGCCACGGAAGGGGTGCGCCCACACGCGCCGCCAGCCACGCTCCGCAGGGCAATGCCCAACGCGGTGGCGGCCGTGGGAACCGCCGTCCGGGCGGTCGGGGGCAGCGGCGAGGTCAGTCCACACCTTCCCCCGCAGCATCCGCCTCAAAACCCTCCTAGTCCGTGCTTTCAGGCCCATGTGACGCCAGTGGGGGGCAGGGTTCGCCATCACCACCTCCACTGGCGCACTGTCACTTCGGACAGGTGGGTGCTGCAAATCGTCCGAAGGGGCTATTCCCTCCCCTTCGAGGCAACTCCTCCAGCCATGCCACCCCAGAACCACCGTGTATCGGGGGATCACTTGCGACTTCTGCAGGAGGAAGTTACGGCCCTCCTGGCCAAGGGGGCCATCGAGCGCGTTCCTGGGCCAGAAGTAGGGTGTGGTTGCTACTCCCACTACTTTCTGGTACCCAAGAAGGGCAAAGGGGGCCTGCGCCCTATCTTGGATCTACGGAACGTCAACGGCTTCCTCCGGAAGGAGAAGTTCAAGATGCTGACACTGGCTCAGGTCCTAGCTGCCCTGGACCCAGGAGACTGGATGGTAGCGTTGGACTTGCAGGACGCTTATTTCCACATCCCCGTCCTGCCGGCCCACCGACGCTACCTGCGGTTCACGGTTGGCCACGAGCACTTTCAGTTTACCGTGCTCCCCTTCGGCCTTACCAGCGCCCCACGGGTGTTCACGAAGGTGATGGCGGTGGTCGCAGCTCATCTGCGCAGGTTCGGGGTTTCAGTCTTCCCCTACCTGGACGACTGGCTGTTGAAGGCGGGCTCGCCCCTGACAGTCGTCAGCCACCTCCAGACTACGGCAGATCTCCTGCACAAGCTGGGGTTCTCCATCAATGTGCCAAAGTCACACCTGTGTCCCTCTCAGAAGCTCCTCTTCATCGGAGCGGTTCTGGACTCGGCGCAGTTTCGGGTTTATCCACCCGAACAGCGGGTCCGGGATAGTCAGGCTCTGATTCCCATCTTTCAGCCGTTATCCCGGGTCTCGGTCAGGTTGACGCTGCGGCTTCTGGGGCTGATGGCCTCCTGCATCCTTCTGGTGCATCACGCCAGGTGGCGGATGCGGGCTCTGCAGTGGGACCTGAAGTTTCAGTGGGCCCAGCATCAGGGCAATCTGTCCGACCACGTCCTGATCTTGGAGGGCACTGCGAGACAGCTGCAGTGGTGGCTCACGGACCGCGATTGGGTCAGCGGCAGATCCCTCTCCCTTCCCCAACCGGAGCACATAGTTGTGACGGACGCGTCCCTCCAGGGCTGGGGAGGCCACATGGGAGAGGCGGAGATCAGAGGCCTCTGGTCTCCGGCGGAGGCCCGGCTCCACATCAACCTGTTGGAGTTGCGGGCGATTCGTCTAGCACTGAAGGCATTCCTCCCCTATGTCCGGGGGAATGTAGTGCAGGTGTTCACGGACAACACCACCGCCATGTGGTACTGCAACAAACAGGGCGGGGTGGGGTCGTGGACCCTTTGCCAGGAGGCTCTTCGCCTTTGGCAATGGCTGGAACGCCAGGGCGTGACCCTGGTGGCTTAACACCTGGCAGGTTCTCTGAACGCCAGGGCGGACGAGCTCAGCCGTCGGTGCATGATGGATCACGAATGGCGTCTGAACGCGCAAGGCCTCTTTCAGCGATGTGGAGAGCCTTGGTTAGATCTATTCGCCACTGAAGAGAACGCGCAATGTCATCAGTTCTGCGCGTTGGAATTTCCAAGGCGGCACTAACTCGGAGACGCTTTTCGTCGCGAGTGGAGTTGCGGTCTGTTGTACGCCTTTCCGCCTATACCACTTCTACCCAGAGTGCTGAAGAAGATCAAGCGCGACCGGGCCCAAGTCATCCTTGTGGCTCCGGACTGGGCGAGAAGGTACTGGTATCCAGAGCTACTCAATATGTCAGTCGATCCCCCGGTTCGTCTGCCTCTTCAGGAGGACCTTCTGTCGCAGCAGCAGGGGACGGTCCTCCACCCGAGCCTGTCCAGTCTCCACCTCCATGCTTGGAGATTGAGCGGCGACAGTTGAGGCCATTTGACTTGCCTCCTGAAGTCTGTAACGTCATTCTGGCAGCCAGGCGTCCCTCCACAAAGTCGGTATACGCCTGCAGGTGGAACAGATTTGTGGCATAGTGCACAGCAAAGGCTGTGGATCCTCTTGCTGCCCCTCTTTCTGAGGTTCTTCTCTTCCTTCTCTCTCTTGCCCAGCAGGGCTCTGCTCTGGGCACTATCAAGGGCTATCTTTCTGCCCTTTCAGCCTTTCTCAGGCTACCTGATCAGCCTTCTTTGTTCAAGTCCCCTATTGTAAACAGGTTTCTTAAGGGCATCACACACATGTTTCCTCCTGTTCCGTTTGTGATGCCTCAGTGGGACTTGAACCTGGTTCTTACCTTTCTGATGTGCGCTCCCTTTGAGCCACTTCACAACTGTCCTCTTCGCCTTCTGACCTTGAAGACGGCTTTCCTGGTTGCCATCACCTCTGCCAGGAGAGTGAGTGAGCTCCAGGCTCTTTCTTGTACTCCACCTTTCCTTTCTGTCCATCCGGACAAAGTGGTGCTACGTACCAAACCTTCTTTCCTGCCCAAGGTTGTCACGGCCTTCCACATCGGGCAGTCTATCACCTTGCCAACCTTCTTCCCGCCACCGCATCCCTCTAAAGAGGAAGAGCGGCTCCACCGTCTGGACCCAAAACGTGCGCTCTCATTTTATTTGAGTTGCACACGCCAGTTCCGGGTGGATGACCAACTCTTTGTTGGTTACGTGGGCGCTAAGAAGGGGAAAGAGGTGCACAAGAGGACCATCTCCCAGTGGATCATCTTGTGTATCCAGGCGTGCTACTCTTTGGCTAGGAAGGAGCCCCCGGCTGGATTGCGGGCTCATTCCACCCGAGCAACGGCGACTACCACTGCCCTGGGCAGGGGTGTGCCCTTACAAGACATCTGTCAGGCAGCTACGTGGGCGTCGCTGCACACGTTTGCTAGACACTACTGCCTGGACAGTCAAGTCCGGAGGGATGGCTTCTTTGGCCGTTCCGTCCTCCAGGACTTTCTGGTGTGATTATTGGTACGCAGACGCACCACCGGGGTTGGTATTGCTGGGGTATCTATTCTAAGGTAAGGAATCTAATACTAACGTGTCTCTTTCAGATGCACAAGTTACTACTTGTGTAACGATATATCTGTAAGAGACATTAGTTAGTATTAGATTCCTTACCGACCCACCCATCCTCCCCGTTCTGCGAACCAATATCTAGGGTTAGGGTTGTCCCCTTTCAGGGCCCTAGTTTCAATGGCACCAGTGTTGGTTTTTAACATGGCTCTGCGTTTCTGGCGCGGAAAAGCTGTGTCTAAGAACTGACGTCAGCACGCGGAGGCGGCGTCTAAGTACTCCGACGACGTCATCACAGCGCCCACGACGCCGACGACGGACGCGGAGCCGCAGGCGACGCCTACCGACGCGCAAGGGTACTGCTACGCAAAAGTTTCCGGATCCAGTCTGACGCCTGGGGATATTCTAAGGTAAGAAATCTAATACTAACTAATGTCTCTTACAGATATATCGTTACACAAGTGGTAACTTGTGCGTCTAGGTGAGAGTCTATGTCGTCTAAAATGTGGGACCAGTACAATTGGATTCGGCTGCAGCCCCATAGGAGATGTTCCAATGTGCCCACCTCCCCACATTCTCTCCAACACAGGGCGCTCTGGCAGGGGTCGAAATGGTGGAGGCGTTCCGGGGTGCAGTACCTGTAAGTTACCACTTTGGTCAGTGTAGGAGAGTAGGGTCTGCTTCCTATGGTCACCCCCACTTTTTGCTGTGATTCTCTGGTTTTTCGACTTTAGTGTGGCTGTGGGCCTGCTAATCAGACCCACAGCCCAGCTGTTCTCTCTCTAAATTGATACCATGTACTTTAGGTACATACCAGATTGGTTACTGGGTCACTCTTGTGAGCCCCTGTATAGTGTACCATAGGTACCCAGGGCATAGGTGCACTCTAGGCCTACCAGGGGCTGCAGCATGTATTGTGCCACCCCTGGTTTGCCTTCCAAACTGACACCACAGGTCTGTTCACACAGCCTGGGTAAGTTGGTGTAATCACCCCTTACTTAGATATAGTATACCTATATCTACCTTTACATATAAACACATATACACGTATAAGGCACTCCTATTGTAGGCCTCGACAATCCTGGAGGGAGAGTGCTTGGTTTTATGTGAGAGGGTGCACTAGCATGAGCTGAGCCCCTCTGCAGATTTCGGAACCATCTCCTTATAGCTGTTCTATGATATAGCCATACCATATACTCTTAAGTGCTTTATAATCCTCGCGGTTAATGCTAACTTTGGTTTGGCTTTATCAAAACATGTCGTGTAAGGTGTCAAACACTTTGGAATACTACCCCCCTGCCAATTCTGGCGGCGGGGTAGCAATCCACCCTTCTAGAGGGAAAAGACATGTAAGTTACTGCTTTACCCGGTTAAAGTTAAACAGCGCCTCAGCATCACAAAATGGATGCTGCTGCTACAGACACGAGTCTGACCACTGTTGCTGGGGGAAACTCCAGTAAGGGCGGCCTGGACAATAGGTTTCCTGTCCAGGGAGGTACCAGCACCTCCTCAGACAGGGATTTTGTGTATTGGGGCAGGGAGGGCTGCATTCAGTGAATGCATCTAGACACTGCCTGGGGCACACAAGGTGCTCCATGCATAGCCCGGTTCAAACCAGTTGCTGGGGCACTCCAGCCCCAGCTCTGGCGCAAAAGTGGTCAAAGGGAATGGGGTGTAACCACCCCCTACTCAGGTCCACCCATAGGAGGGACCTAGTCCGGTAATCCAGCCCCCATCCTTACTATAAGTATAGGAGCTGTGTCCCCAGGACTTTAGATTATCCTGGACAAATCTTTGAAAGACATATCTTGGACCTTCGACATTCCATTCTGAATGGAAGACGGAAGACATCTTGTTTGTGGTCAAGGAGTGATGACCCTGTGCAAACAGGCACCAACAGCATCTTTGCCGGTCTGCAGTTTCAAGGCTCCCGTCAGAACCTGAAGACTCTGCGACACAAGAACTGGACTTCCAGACTTCTCTGACCCCGACCCACATCCACAGCAAAGCTGAGACCCGTGGCGGACACGAGAGACGTGGGACCGGACATCTTGGACATCCTGCATTTTGCTACCTGCACTCCTTTCCTGAAGCCTCAGGAAGTTGTGCATTGGGGTACGAGAAGCCCCAGCCCCGAGCACCATTTGCACCGAAGCTCAGGCCCTTACACTTCGCGAGTGTCCCTTGGGCACCGCCTTTGCATTTGAAATCGACGCGTCTTCCTGGTTCCTTGCCCGTCGGCTAGTGAGCCCCCTGAAGACGCCATCTTGAAATTACTTTGCTTTCCTGGTTGCTCCAGGCTTGGCCCAGCTTCCCTTAAAAGGAGAAGCTCCACGGACCTTGCTGGTCTGCAACAGAGCCAATCTCGACATCCTGCGTGGGTTGCGGTTGCCATGGCTCATTGGGTCCAATCCGGATACCGACACCGCAGTCATCTAGATCCATCGTGGGACAGCTCAAATCCAGCGCCTGGTCATCGTCGATGCCTCCTGGACCTCATGGCTGAAGAGGCAAACTCACCTTCACCTTAAAGCACCCAACATCACCTGGTTCCTTCCTGGTTCCTTCCTGGTCACTGGCTAGTGACCCAGACTCTGTCCCCTCTGCTTTCAGGTACTTCACATCACCGATCCACCCCGACACTCTTATTCTGGTCGTCTGCAGCACTTCTTTGCAGCTCTCCATAGAAAACGATGACGAAACCCGACACGAAAAGACACCTATGCACCCGGCTTCCCTGGGTGAGGTAACACGAGTACTCCGGTGCTCCCGTGGGTCTTGACTCTCGAAGTGTCCTAGTTTAAAAGGGTTCCATCCTAGTCCATCCGGATGTGTCCTTAAATTGTAAAATTTTATCTTTTACGAACTCCATAGAAAATCAATGGGAACCCGTGCCTGTGTTTAGACACTGCACGCGGCTCCCGTGGGTCTCCTACTTCCTAACCTTTGGTTGTTTAGTGTAGCCCCAGCGATTCTACAGATCCTAGGTCTGCTTTCTAACTCTCACGTGGTACTTATGCCACTTTCTTAGTATATGGTTTGTGAGGCCCCTAGGGCATAACGTATACTGTGCAACTTATCATATATTAACTGTGTGACTTGTATTGTATTTTGACCTCTGACCTCATAAAGAGTGCAGAGGGGTTGTGTTTAGATTAAATACATATATATTTGATATATACCTTCTGTGGTGTCCTTTCATTTGGTATTCAAGGGATTATATATGGTAAAACAAGTTGCTTAACTCGCCTTCTGAAGTCTCAGCCTGATGACTGCTGGTTCATGCTACCCCTCGGATAGCTTTCTATAAGGTTGGCTTTACAACCATCATCAATAAGGGTCGATTAGACTGGTGCAAGTTGCCCACTAGAACTAGTGGACATCATATGCCAGGCTAACTTCTCACTGTGGTGTGCAGTGGTTGCAATTTGTTTTTACCAAATAATCTTGTAATATCTGAAAGATCATATCAAGGTACCTGTAGGTACATATAAATCAAGTCTTATATACATACGTTTTACTCAACTTAGTAGTCGTAGGTGGTAAGGGCTTAGCACACCCTGACTACAACTCCTAGAGAGGTTCTAGTAGGAAACCATTTAGTGTAGGTAGGTGCACACACCACACCACACCAGAAAATGTCCTTGGAAGCAGACCCTAGTGGACCTCTTCAAGAAGAAACCCAGAGGGTGCCTTCTAAATATGACACATTTACTTTTCAAGAACTGAGAAGTCTGTGTTCAGTCAGAAGACTGAGACAAGGACAGATTCCAACATTTAACCACCTGGTAGATATCTTAGTGGCTCATGATGTGGGGAATGCATCAGACCCAGGTAACCAAGGTAGCAGAGAGGGGGGACATCCGTCTACTGAAGAGGATAACAATGGGCACCCATTGGACTCTGAAGGAGAGGATGTGGACCAGGTAGATGTACATGAACTGAACCAGGTCAACCTAGGACTACATGGGACTGGAGAAGGACGGATCCAATCCAGACCCCCAAGTAGGCCTAATGGTGAGCACCGAAGACCCAGATCACTTTCCCGTGCATCTGACCATTCTGACTCATTAGTGGGGTCCAATGCCTCTGCTCTGAGGAGAATCCCTTCACCTCAGAGAAGGGAACATAAAGCTAGGATGAGAGTCCCAAGCTTAGGATCAAGAGGCAAGAAGTTGCCCTTGCAAAAGAGACCCTAGCTCTTGAGAGAGAAAAAAAGTTATGTGGGCTAGAGCCCACTGGTGGCAGCATAATTCCTAGAGATATCGAAAGGCCTCATGACCATAAAAACCTGAACACAATTGTCCCTCCCTACAAGTGTGGGGATGACATCCACAAGTGGATAACTGCTTTGGAGAGGGCCTGCAAAGTACAGCAGGTACCCCAGAGTCAGTGGGCAGCAATTTTGTGGCTCTCCTTTACAGACAAAGGCAGAGATAAGCTCCTGACAGTGAACAGGATGCTGACAACTACAATGTCCTGAAGAGTGCTCTGATAGATGGTTTTGGCTTAACCACTGAGCACTACAGGTTGCTGTTCAGAGATACCCAGAAGAGACAGACTCAGGACTGGACTGACTTTGTAGATTGTGCTACTAAGGCTCTGGAAGGCTGGTTACTGGGCAGTAAGGTCAATGACTATACAGGATTGTATAATTTGATTATGAGAGAACAATTTCTTTAAAACTGTCAGAACCAGTTATTGCATCAGCACTAGGTTGACTCTGATCTGTGACACTTTGCGAGACTGCTTCGCTAACAGAGGAACGCTTTTCTTGAGAGGACTGGCTCGGTGCTCTAGCGGTACATCTTGCCGCACCCGCTTCGCGGGTGCCGCTGCGCCGCTGAGGATCATCTTACCTGGGTTGGCGGTACTGGGCGGCTGAAGGCATTAACAACAACGCCTGTGTGTACTGAGAGGCGCGAGGAGCAGCGTAGCAGGGACTCAATCTCCCAAGAGTCCCTGCTTGATTAACATCACCTGGTCCTGCGCTACCAGCGAGACCCGCCCACTGGCCCCTGTACTGGTTAAAACTTCATGCTCTCCTGTTGATCCTGGGACACTTTGCGAGACTGCTTCGCTAACAGAGGAACGCTTTTCTTGAGAGGACTGGCTCGGCGCTCTAGCGCTACATCTTGCCGCACCCCCTTCGCGGGTGCCGCTGCACCGCTGAGGATCATCTTATCTGGGTTGGTGGTACTGGGCGGCTGAAGGCATTAACAACAACGCCTGTGTGTGCTGAGAGGCGCGAGGAGCAGCGTAGCAGGGACTCAATCTCCCAAGAGTCACTGCTTGATGAACATCACCTGGTCCTGCGCTACCAGCGAGACCCATCCACTGGCCCCTGTACGGGTTAAAACTTCATGCTCTCCTGTTGATCCTGTAACACTTTGCGAGACTGCTTCGCTAACAGAGGAACGCTTTTCTTGAGAGGACTGGCTCGGCGCTCTAGCGCTACATCTTGCCGCACCCCCTTCGCGGGTGCCGCTGCACCGCTGAGGATCACCTTATCTGGGTTGGTGGTACTGGGCGGCTGAAGGCATTAACAACAACGCCTGTGTGTGCTGAGAGGCGCGAGGAGCAGCGTAGCAGGGACTCAATCTCCCAAGAGTCCCTGCTTGATGAACATCACCTGGTCCTGCGCTACCAGCGAGACCCATCCACTGGCCCCTGTACGGGTTAAAACTTCATGCTCTCCTGTTGATCCTGGGACACTTTGCGAGACTGCTTCGCTAACAGAGAAACGCTTTTCTTGAGAGGACTGGCTCGGCGCTCTAGCGCTACATCTTGCCGCACCCGCTTTGCGGGTGCCGCTGCGCCGCTGAGGATTATCTTACCTGGGTTGGCGGTACTGGGCGGCTGAAGGCATTAACAACAACGCCTGTGTGTGCTGAGAGGCGCGAGGAGCAGCGTAGCAGGGACTCTCCCAAGAGTCCCTGCTTGATTAGCATCACCTGGTCCTACGCTACCAGCGAGACCCGCCCAATGGCGCCTGCCCGCCCTATATTTTGGTCATAGCCTGCCGCTGCGCGGGAGCGTCCGGGGAGAAGCCCGGGACAAGGGCGGGACCGTTTGTGACCGTTAGTGGCCAGGGGAGGCTGGGCTGGGCCACCCCTCCTGGTCATATGGTCCCGCACTCCAGTGCCCATACAGGATGGTTTGCAATACCTGTAATATGTGGCTAGCACAACTGTGAGTAGTTATCATCTAAGGGCTGATTGTATATAATAATATTTCATCGAACATATACACTCCCGTAGGGAGCCGCAGTGTGTTTATAGGGTAGTCCTGACAAGTGTTAAACTCTCGCTCAGTACCCTGATCCCTACCTTCTATTTTCATAACTGCATAGGAATGGGAAGGCGTAATACCTTGAGATCTGCCACTGCACCCAAACAAAATGCAGCTACCAAACCTAAGGTTCCTAGTTTGACGGCGATAGATCTTATGCTGCAAAAAACAATCGGGGTGGTGGCAAATGCCATTGAGAACACAGAACGACGCATGTCACTGCCCGCGGGTTTTCTTCCTCCTTTGCCCCCTTCTAATATATCAATGTTTACCACCAATTCTCAAGATTCAATCTTGGCACCTTCCTTTGTCTCCCTCCCTGGTATCCGCCAGGTCACAGCGGTTCAAGCTTTACCTTCTTTGAACAGCAATTACCCCCCTATCCCAACTAGATGATTACAAAAGCAGTGAGAACTAAGAAAGATCTTTAAGCCCGACCCCGATCTCTGAGGATGACCAAAGCACAAACAGTCCCTGTGTAATTACTAGAGGACAACTGGCCAGGTTAAGGTCCCAATTTGTCTCTGGAGAAAACCTCCCTGACCTAAGCTTCAAGACGAGTGAAGGAGAAAACAGGAAGAATAAACATAAAAGGGTTGAAAAACACAACGCACCACATAATAAGAGCAATAGTAGCTATGCATCAGATTCTGCAACTGCACTTGCCGAAACTGATAGCCCCACACCTGGAGAACTCTTTTTGCAGCGATTGGAGGCCTTGCTGCAAAAACCTTCTGCCCAAACTAACAGTGGATCTCCAAATACTATCACTATTCCACTGTCTTGTGAAACATCAAACCTAGAAAGTCCACCAAGTCCTCCAAAAGACATCCCGCTTATTGCCCACATTGAGCAGACTATGAAGTCCCTAATATTGCCGGTACTCGAGAGGGTAAAGGAACTGTCAAAAAGACTTGATAGCTACGAACAAGGGACTCTTGATCATTTTTTCTCGGTAAAGGCACTTATTCAGCTACACTCAAAAAACAGCTTTCCCCCCAAGGAGCAAAACCTGCAAGCCCTGTTGCAGACACCTACCATCGCTCCGTCAAACCAAAAAGGTCCCCTTGGGACAACAGGTAGTAGCAATCCTCCAGTATCTATCACAAAACAGGGAAGCAAACCAAACAAAATACCAATAGAAAAAAGGGATAAGAGGTGCAGAGAAAGTGAAAACGCTCAAGGTAACAAAAATGTCCTCAGAAAGGCAGCTACTACAGATAGTAACGAAGGCAATAGTGTTACACCTACACAAATCCAGAAAGACAAAAACACTCCTAGTAATATTGTAAATGAGAGGACAAACCCGACCAATAGATCGGGTGACACAGATAGTGAACGGCTTAGGTCTCCCCACATTGACCTGCCTCCGGCAAGCCTGCCCTATGTAGTTGTTTTAACAGGAGTTCCCAAGCTACTGCCTGGTAAAACGGAATCATATTCTGAACTAAAAAACAAAACTACATATTGGCTGAATAACAACAAGCCTCTAACGAGGCAAATTGATGGAAAGGTCCTATTTGTTAGAAGAGTCAGTTGGGTGGGCAGTAGAGCAAAAGATGTCCTAGGCGACTGTAATCTTATTAATTTTCGGGATACATGCGCCGTAAAGTCTATTTGCAACCATTACAACGGGCCTGGTAATAGTGGAATTAGAGCAGTTGGTTTGGGGTACTTCTACCCGCAACATCAAGTGCATCCCCTCCAATGGCAGAACCATGGATACTTATCTTGGGGAGGGCCATCTAATGATCATTGTATTCATCCCACCTTCAACTTTGATAACAGGCGAGAATACTATGGCCCTGGATTAGGGTACTGACATATCGATTCCTCCTTATTCTATTCACAAGATAACCTCGCAAGCGATCCTCTGACTCCAGTAGCACATCCAAGTAACCAGGGAGATGCCCTGAATTTGGGCATATTACCCGGGCTTATCCCAGCTACAGAGCCAATCGAAGCTGAAACGTATTCCCCTAGAGCACGACTGGAGACTCTAACAAAACTCGTCTCAGATAACACTGAACTCCTTAAGGTCATTAGCTGGAATATAGCAGGCTTGAAAATTAGGCTCACCAGACTGGAATACCATGGTGGAAGCGCACCAGATTTGCATTTTCCAAGAGACATGGAGCTTGAAACCCCTCCACAGAGCTGGCTACGTTACCTTCTTTTTACCTGCAATACCTCCAATCACAGGGAAGGGCCGACCTTCGGGGGGGCTTCTTATATGGGTAAGCATCTCGTTGGGTTGCCATATTACACAAAAACAGAGCAATTCCCCAGATATTCTTAGAATTTCGTTGAGGGGCCCCAATAGGGGGCAATCCATCGAGCTATTTAACATCTATGCTAGGGGAACAAAAAATGGCTCTATGTTCCCGACAGTAACCACTCTTGAAAGCGAACTTAGTGACTGTATCGACGGCACTCAAGTCCTGGTCGCAGGAGATTTTAATTGTACATATGAGCCCCTTGCGACTGAGGACATTCTAGACCTAGGTGAAGATGATGCAAGGAGGGGCATACCCATGCTATCTATCGAACCAATCAAAAGATGGTCCCAAAGGGTGATCCAGCTTAACGCACTGACCATGGAGTATGGGCTAAGAGCCGCAAACGGTCGAACTATTTCGGACTCCTTGGGCGCTGATACATTTAACAGGGTCAACTGCACGTCAAGGATAGACTATATTCTCCTTGACTTTATGCTATGGAAGTTTGTTAACGATATGGCTGTTCTACCTACTATAGATAGCGACCACAACCTGCTTTCACTAACTCTTAAAAGTTTGTGGCCTAGTAGAATTAATGGAAAAACACCTAATAAGTTATTTTGTTCCCAAAGTTTTTCCATCCAATTGCGGGAGACGCCTCAAATGGTGCAAAGTAGCCCTAGACGATCCCAAGCTAAAAGCTATTGATATAGCATTAACAACCTCGCAAAGGAAGATGGATACTATCCTCCAAGCCCACCTAGTCCCGGGTAGGGCAACAATTGTCTTCCAGGAAACTATAAAGACTGTAGGGAAACTATTCTTGAAGCAAGTGCCCAGGGGCAAGCCTGTAAGGACCCAGAAACTAAAGGGTACGCATGATTGGTTCACCCCCACATGCCGACACAAAAAGTCAGCCCTGATTAAGGCCATCAAAGGCAAGTCACAACCCCTAATACAGTGTGCTAGGAAAGATCATAAGCAGGCAATAGCAAATGCAAAAAAGGAGTGGGAACATGAATATTGGCAAACCCTAAAAGAGGCTAGCTCTAGCAAGGATACCAGGCGCTTCTGGGACACTATAAGAGCTAGAAATAGACCAGATAGTGATCTCATCACATGTAGCATCACTAGCCAAGCTTGGTTTGACCACTTCTCAAAATTATATACCAGTCAGCATGGGACCAGTGCCCTAACCACATTCAACTTTCACGCTTTGGAAGGCGACCCAAATAAGGCCCCCTTCACAGTTAAGGAGGTGGAGTACGCAATTAGTACCATTGTGCCCCAAAAAGCAGCTGTCCCAGATGGCATTCCTGGGGACTTGCTTCACTCGTACAAGCTGAAATGGTGGAAGTTCATTCACTCATTGCTTACTGCAACTGACAAAGGTGCTGCCATTCCTATGTCCTGGAAAGGGGCTTAGGTTGTGCCGATTTTCAAAAAGGGGATGAGGGATGACCCTTCTAATTACCGGCCCATAAGCTTGTTAGAAACAACCCAGAAGGTTATTGGTAAGGTGTTGCTGGAGAGAATACTACAAGGGATCGAAGAAAGCGAAATTCTCTCCGATTTCCAAGCAGGGTTCAGGGCCGGGACGGGCACAATAGAGCAAGCGTTTAGGTTAAGGCTAATTTACTGGAAGGTGGTGGTCATAGGCAAGGGCAGTCTTTATCTCGCTTTTATCGACCTAAGAACTGCCTTTGACTTGTGCCCAGTGAGACCCTTTGGAGTGTACTTGCCGACATGGGGTTACCCTGTTACATTCTCTCCATGTTGGTCAGGCTCCACGAAGATAATTTTGCCCAAGTAAGATGGGGTACAGAGGGCGAAAAAACCAACAGAATCCCGGTAGAGAGAGGGCTCCGCCAGGGATGTGTTCTTGCTCCCACCCTCTTCTCATTGTATGTTAACGGTGTGGTCGAGCATCTCTTAAAAGATCCTTCAGATGAACCATCCCTGGCGGGCGATCGAATACCCACCCTCCTATTTGCGGATGATACGCTCCTGTTGTCCAAATCCCCTATGGGCCTTCAAAACCCCCTCGACAACTTCCAGACCTTTTGCTCGGAGCGGGGCTTAGTAATTAACACCGACAAAACAAAATATCTGGTGATGAATCCCCCAAAAAAACTTGCCCGGGTCCCTACCCTGAATCTTGTGCCTTTGGAAAGGGTCACTGTGTTCGACTATCTGGGTATACGAATATCACATACTATGCAGTGGACCCCACACCTTTGTAAAATGCTGCTAACCCATAAGAGGGTAGCAGGAGCATTGCTCAAGGAGCAGCGTTCCTGTTCATTAAGGCCAATAGCCCCAGTAATTGATATTTACAAGGCTAGGGGAGTTAGCGCTGCTCTCTATGGGGCAGAGCTATGGGGTACAAATAGTATAGATGATTTAACAAGGTCTGAAAACAAATTCTATAGGGCCCTTATGTCACTCCCCCAGAGCACCCCAATGATACCACTTATCCTCGACCTAGGTTGCCGCCCCATTAGCGACCTGGCAAAACTGCGGCCGCTGCTCTTATGGGCCCGGCTGTGGCGAGTACCGGAATTGGCCAAATACGCCAAAGGGCTATCCGTAGTTATGTCATTGTCTGGATGGCACAGAGTAAAGTGGTTAAAAGATTTGAAAGCCCTGGTCAGTAATCTGGGCTTAAGTGAGGCATGGGTTGGCAGGTCCTCTCCCCCGAAAGCTACTCTAAAGAGCCTGTACTGGAATTGGGTTGCGCTTCGAACCAGTACTAATAATGATTTGGGCAGGCTTGCGGATGATTTTCTGAAGTTTAAAGATCTGCCGATTCGCGAACTTTATTGGGACATCATCTGCAAACCATTTGATAGGGCCCTCTACTTTAGATTCAGGGTCGGGGCTCTCCCTGTACGAGCCTATCTGAAAGAGACACGTTAGTATTAGATTCCTTACCTTAGAATATCCCCAGGCGTCAGACTGGATCCGCAAACTTTTGCGTAGCAGTACCCTTGCGCGTCGGTAGGCGTCGTCTGCGGCTCCGTGTCCGTCGTCGGCGTCGTGGACGCCGTGATGACGTCGTCGGAGTACTTAGACGCCGCCTCCGCGTGCTGACGTCAGTTCTTCTTTTTTCCGCGCCAGCAAGCGCAGATCTGGAAAATGCAGTAACCCTAGTCAATTTTTGACTAACTTTTTGATCACTTTTTGATTGTATTTCGAGTCTCTCGACTACGGACGGTGCCGTAGGGATGCCCGGCTTCAAGCACTGTGACGATTGCGACCGCCTGATGTCGGTCACGGATCCTCACCGCGTCTGTTTATCTTGTCTGGGCGTCGACCACGACGACAAGGCCTGCTCCGACTGCCGGGACCTCTCTTCGAAAGCCAGGCGGGAGCGGTCCCGCAGGCGACTCGAACTCCGGCAGTCGGTCCCGCGCCGCGAGAGGTCCCGATCCCATGGGAGGTCGAGGGACAGGTCGCGGGCTCGGAGCCACCACAGCTCCGAGAGTAGGCCGCACTCCTCCGGGTCGAAGTCGTCGTCAGGTAAGAGGCACAAGAAGTCCAAGCGGCATCATCGCTCTTCGGACTCCCCCCGACGCTCGCACGATGCGGCCGGGGGTTCGGGTGACACCACCCCCGCGGCTCCGTCGGAGTCGCGGGCGCCGCGTGCAGCTCCACACCCTCCGGTCCCTGGGCTACACGCGTCGCAGGAGGAGATCGAGCGCTTCCTCATGGCCATGAGGAAACTCTCTCCTCCGGGGGGCTCCGCGGCGCCTTCGGGCTCAGCGGACCCGTCTGGGGACCCCTAGCGGGTCGGCGGCCCCGACGCCGGCGACGCCTTCGGGCCCGGCGCCGCAGGTCCCCTCTATCCCGACGCCGCCGGCGCCTTCGGGCCCGGCGCCGGGGGGTTCAGTTGTCCCGGCGGCGCCGGCGCCTTCGGGCCCGGCGCCGCAGGACTCCGCTGGACCTCCTTCGGGATCTGGTTTGTCGCCGGTGGATCTTACGACCTCCCCAGCGTCGGACCCGCAGGTGTCGCCTCCGGCGCCGTCCTCGGGCGGCGCCGTCCCCGGTCCTGCCTTCATTCCTGTTCAGCCGTCGGGACGGCCCCGATGGGCGCCGCTCCAGACGTCGTTTGGTGAATTTCACTTTTATGATCAGGCCCCATTAGTTGAGAACCCTGAGTTTCAGGAGATGGGTGATGAAGAGGACTGGGAGGGGTCTGAGGACCCTCTGACCAGGGAGTGTCAGTCTCATGAGGACTGGACAGGAGACCTTGGGGAGGCCAGTGGCCTGGACACCTCTCCAGACACTGGTTTTGTCTCCCCTCCTACCGTGGCTTCGGAGGAGGGGGCAACCTATAGTGTGGTGCTGATGAGGGCTACCAAGGGCTTGGGCCTTGAGCTCCCCGTCGCGGCCGTGAGGACTAACCTCCTCTCTGAGGTCCTTAAACCGCAGTCAAGCTCGGCAGAGCCTCTGCTGCCCTCTAATGAGGCCTTGACCGACGTTCTTCTGGGCACTTGGTCCAAGCCCGCTACGGGTTCGCCCGTAGATAGGAACGTGGCCAGACGCCACCGCCCAGCCCCGGGCGACCCATGTTTCCTGTCCTCCCACCCTACCCCCGAGAGCCTGGTCATCCAGGCCTCCAATTCCCAGACCGCATTCCCGTCGGCCCCGCCGGACAGGGAATCCAAGAGGTATGACCAGTATGGGAAGAAGATCTTCTCATCCCTTAGTCTAGGCCTGCGGTCTTCCAACACCGCCTGCCTCTTGGGACGTTACACCCACTCTGTGTGGGATAAGGTCGCGGAAGTGCTGCCAGAGTGCCCGTTGGAGGTACGGGCCAAACTCGGCCAAGCCCTTGTGCAGCCAAGTATTCCATCAGGTGTGGGCTGGATACCACCGACTCGCTGGGTAGAGCGATGGCAACGACGGTGGCGGTCAGACGCCACGCCTGGCTGAGGTCCGCCAACTTCTCGGCTGATGTCCAGAGCACACTCATGGACATGCCGTTCGATGGCCGTCGCCTCTTTGGCGACAAGGCAGACCATGCGCTTGAGCGCTTTAAGGACTCCAGGGCTACGGCCAAGTCCTTGGGCCTCTCGGGCCAGCGCCAGCAATCGGCTGCCTTTCACTCCTTTCGTGGCCACGGAAGGGGTGCGCCCACACGCGCCGCCAGCCACGCTCCGCAGGGCAATACCCAACGCGGTGGCGGCCGTGGGAACCGCCGTCCGGGCGGTCGGGGGCAGCGGCGAGGTCAGTCCACACCTTCCCCCGCAGCATCCGCCTCAAAACCCTCCTAGTCCGTGCTTTCAGGCCCATGTGACGCCAGTGGGGGGCAGGGTTCGCCATCACCACCTCCACTGGCGCACTGTCACTTCGGACAGGTGGGTGCTGCAAATCGTCCGAAGGGGCTATTCCCTCCCCTTCGAGGCGACTCCTCCAGCCATGCCACCGCAGAACCACCGTGTATCGGGGGATCACTTGCGACTTCTGCAGGAGGAAGTTATGGCCCTCTTGGCCAAGGGGGCCATCGAGCGAGTTCCTGGGCCAGAAGTAGGGTGTGGTTGCTACTCCCACTACTTTCTGGTACCCAAGAAGGGCAAAGGGGGCCTATGCCCTATCTTGGACCTAAGGAACGTCAACGGCTTCCTCCGGAAGGAGAAGTTTAAGATGCTGACACTGGCTCAGGTCCTAGCTGCCCTGGACCCAGGAGACTGGATGGTAGCGTTGGACTTGCAGGACGCTTATTTCCACATCCCCGTCCTGCCGGCCCACCGACGCTACCTGCGGTTCACAGTTGGCCACGAGCACTTTCAGTTTACCGTGCTCCCCTTCGGCCTTACCAGCGCCCTACGGGTGTTCACAAAGGTGATGGCGGTGGTCGCAGCTCATCTGCGCAGGTTCGGGGTTTCAGTCTTCCCCTACCTAGACGACTGGCTGTTGAAGGCGGGCTCGCCCCTGACAGTCGTCAGCCACCTCCAGACTACGGCAGATCTCCTGCACCAGCTGGGGTTTTCCATCAATGTGCCAAAGTCACACCTGTGTCCCTCTCAGAAGCTCCTCTTCATCGGAGCGGTTCTGGACTCGGCGCAGTTTCGGGTTTATCCACCCGAACAGCGGGTCCGGGATATTCAGGCTCTGATTCCCATCTTTCAGCCGTTATCCCGGGTCTCTGTCAGGTTGACGCTGCGGCTTCTGGGGCTGATGGCCTCCTGCATCCTTCTGGTGCATCACGCCAGGTGGCGGATGCGGGCTCTGCAGTGGGACCTGAAGTTTCAGTGGGCCCAGCATCAGGGCAATTTGTCCGACCACGTCCTGATCTCGGAGGGCACTGCGAGACAGCTGCAGTGGTGGCTCACAGACCGCGATTGGGTCAGCGGCAGATCCCTCTCCCTTCCCCAACCGGAGCACGTAGTTGTGACGGACGCGTCCCTCCAGGGCTGGGGAGGCCACATGGGAGAGGCGGAGATCAGAGGACTCTGGTCTCCGGCGGAGGCCCGGCTCCACATCAACCTGTTGGAGTTGCGGGCGATTCGTCTAGCACTGAAGGCATTCCTCCCCTCTGTCCGGGGGAGGGTAGTGCAGGTATTCACGGACAACACCACCGCCATGTGGTACTGCAACAAACAGGGCGGGGTGGGGTCGTGGACCCTTTGCCAGGAGGCTCTTCGCCTTTGGCAATGGCTGGAACGCCAGGGCGTGACCCTGGTGGCTCACCACCTGGCAGGTTCTCTGAACGCCAGGGCGGACGAGTTCAGCCGTCGGTGCATGATGGATCACGAATGGCGTCTGAACTCGGACGTGGCGCAAGGCCTCTTTCAGCGATGGGGAGAGCCTTGGTTAGATCTATTCGCCACCGAAGAGAACGCGCAATGTCATCAGTTCTGCGCGTTGGAATTTCCAAGGCGGCACTCGCTCGGAGACGCTTTTCGTCGCGAGTGGAGTTGCGGTCTGTTGTACGCCTTTCCGCCTATACCACTTCTGCCCAGAGTGCTGAAGAAGATCAAGCGCAACCGGGCCCAAGTCATGCTTGTGGCTCCGGACTGGGCGAGAAGGTACTGGTATCCAGAGCTACTCAATATGTCAGTCGATCCCCCGGTTCGTCTGCCTCTTCAGGAGGACCTTCTGTCGCAGCAGCAGGGGATGGTCCTCCACCCGAGCCTGTCCAGTCTCCACCTCCATGCTTGGAGATTGAGCGGCAACAGTTGAGGCCATTTGACTTGCCTCCTGAAGTCTGTAACGTCATTCTGGCAGCCAGGCGTCCCTCCACAAAGTCGGTATACGCCTGCAGGTGGAACAGATTTGTGGCATGGTGCACAGCAAAGGCTATGGATCCTCCTGCTGCCCCTCTTTCTGAGGTTCTTCTCTTCCTTCTTTCTCTTGCCCAGCAGGGCTCTGCTCTGGGCACTATCAAGGGCTATCTTTCTGCCCTTTCAGCCTTTCTCAGGCTACCTTATCAGCCTTCTTTGTTCAAGTCCCCTATTGTAAACAGATTTCTTAAGGGCATCACACACACGTTTCCTCCTGTTCTGTTTGTGATGCCTCAGTGGGACTTGAACCTGGTTCTTACCTTTCTGATGTGCGCTCCCTTTGAGCCACTTCACAACTGTCCTCTTCGCCTTCTGGCCTTGAAGACGGCTTTTCTGGTTGCCATCACCTCTGCCAGGAGAGTGAGTGAGCTCCAGGCTCTTTCTTGTACTCCACCTTTCCTTTCTGTCCATCCGGACAAAGTGGTGCTACGTACCAAACCTTCTTTCCTGCCCAAGGTTGTCACGGCCTTCCACATTGGACAGTCTATCACCTTGCCAACCTTCTTCCCGCCACCGCATCCCTCTAAAGAGGAAGAGCGCTCCACCGTCTGGACCCAAAACGTGCGCTCATTTTATTTGAGTCGCACGCGCCAGTTGCGGGTGGATGACCAACTCTTTGTTGGTTACGTGGGCGCTAAGAAGGGGAAAGCGGTGCACAAGAGGACCATCTCCCGGTGGATCATCTTGTGTATCCAGGCATGCTACTCTTTGGCTAGGAAGGAGCCCCCGGCTGGATTGCGGGCTCATTCCACCCGAGCCACGGCGACTACCACTGCCCTGGGCAGGGGTGTGCCCTTACAAGACATCTGTCAGGCAGCTACGTGGGCATCGCTGCACACGTTTGCCAGACACTACGGCCTGGACAGCCAAGTCCGAAGGGATGGCTTCTTTGGCCGTTCCGTCCTCCAGGACTTTCTGGTGTGATTGGTTCGCAGACCCACCACCGGGGTTGGTATTGCTGGGGTATCTATTCTAAGGTAAGGAATCTAATACTAACGTGTCTCTTTCAGATGCACAAGTTACTACTTGTGTAACGATACATCTGTAAGAGACATTAGTTAGTATTAGATTCCTTACCGACCCACCCATCTCCCCGTTCTGCGAACCAATATCTAGGGTTAGGGTTGTCCCCTTTCAGGGCCCTTGTTTCAATGGCACCAGTGTTGGTTTTTGACATGGCTCTGCGTTTCTGGCGCGGAAAAGCTGTGTCTAAGAACTGACGTCAGCACGCGGAGGCGGCGTCTAAGTACTCCGACGACATCATCACGGCGCCCACGATGCCGACGACGGACGCG
Source organism: Lissotriton helveticus (assembly GCF_964261635.1). NCBI lineage: Eukaryota > Metazoa > Chordata > Amphibia > Caudata > Salamandridae > Lissotriton > Lissotriton helveticus. The sequence goes on from NC_136073.1 coordinate 373,407,001, forward strand.
GAGCCGCAGGCGACGCCTACCGACGCGCAAGGGTACTGCTACGCAAAAGTTTCCGGATCCAGTCTGACGCCTGGGGATATTCTAAGGTAAGGAATCTAATACTAACTAATGTCTCTTACAGATATATCGTTACACAAGTAGTAACTTGTGCTTACGGCTCGCTGGAAACCAAGACAACACTATTTTGCCCCATCTGCCCAAATAGGCCAGAAACTATAGCGCACTTTATGTTTGAGTGTCTGGAGTACATGCACCCAAGAAATAGGTGGCTTAAACCATTGTGTCGGTTGTTAGGCACTAGGTCCCACAATGAGGCGTTGCGTATCTTAACAGCAGACTCGCAGCCTCTGTATGCTTGTGGTCTGTCCAAATTTTTAGCATGGGCATGGCAAATCAGAAGCGAAAGGCTTAAATAAAATGTTTAATCAGATTTTAAACTAATTGTTTGAAATGTTTTTATCTTGTAAATATTGAACCCAAAAATGGTGTAAATAGATTATTTTATGTTTTTATCCTAAAACTGTGTCTTTTATTTTTTTAATGTGAAGCTTTTATGATATGTTTTTATCGAAATTAAGCCTTTTGACTTGACTCTGATCTGACCTCTCCCCAAGAATTGGGAAAGAAGGCAGACATAAGCAGAAGGTACAGAACCAAGGTGGTGATCATAAGAAGCAAGACCAAAAGGGTGGGGAGAAAGCAAAAGACCAGAAGTCTTCTCAAGGTCCCCAAAAAGTTTCTAATGGTGGGGGTTCCCAACAATCAAAAAAGAAAGAAGGTCCTAAGAAACCCTGGTGCAAAGTATGTAAGGTAAATACTCACGGGACCAGTGATTGCACCAAGAAGGAGGCAGCTCCAGCCACCATTGCCCCTAAGGCAACTGTTCCCACTAGTACAGCTCCAAGTGGTGGTTCTCCACAGAAGGGTGTAGTAGGGTTAACCCTAGGAACTGAGATGGATTCTGGCCTAGTCAGAATACCAACTCAAGCTGTTTTGATCTGTGATGGGGACATAATTATGTCCTCTACTGTGAGTCCCAATAATCTGGGCAAGTGCAGACAAACTCCTTTAACCACTTGGACGCTAAGGCATGCCCAACTCTCCCATTGACTTTCCATTGAAATCAATGGAAAGTCCATGACGAGTTACCCTTGTCATTAGCGCTGAAGGGGTTAATCAATGACAAAGTGGCTCAGGCCTACAGGGACACATGTGCTAGTGTCACAATGGTGACGCCTGTCTTTGTGGATCCTGGACAGATCATACTAGGTGAAAATTACCTAGTGACCAATGCTAGCAATGTCACTACCACTCACAGTATGGCAATTGTTCATTTCTCCTGGGGAGGGGTAACTGGCCTCAAAAAGGTTGTGGTTCGCTCAGACCTCCCTGTAGAATGTTTGCTTGGCAATGACCTGGAGACTTTAGCTTGGGCTGAAGTGGCGTATAGGACCCATGCAGAAATGTTAGGGATATCAGCACATGTCCTTGCTGTGACTCGGTCACAGGTCAGAAATAGCAACACTGAACTGGCACTGGATTCTGGAACAATGGACCAGTTGCCTACCAGGAGGAGAAGCAGTAGGGTTAAGGCAGTGCCTCCCCCCCTGCCTCAGGAAGAGGATCAGCCTTCTCATGAAGCTGATTGAGAGACCCAGGAGGAAACTGTCCTAGAAGAGCTTGAGCCTGATCAGGTTGAGTTTCTTGGGACAGGGGGATCCTCCAGGGCAGATCTGAGGCAGGCGCAGTTGGACTGCCCTTCTCTTGAACCCCTCAGACAGCAAGCTGCTGCTGAGGCTGCTGGGAATGCTGTTGGGACCCACAAAGTCTATTGGGATATTGGGCTCCTGTATTCAGAGGCTAGAGACCCCAAGCCTGGAGCTTCCAGGAGGTTGATCATACCTTTGGCATTCAAGGGCCTCCTTCTCACACTAGCCCATGATATTCCCCTTGCAGGACATCTTGGCCAGAACAAGACTTGGGACAGGCTTGTCCCTCACTTTCACTGGCCTCATATGTCAGGGGATACCAAGGAGTTGTCGCTCCTGTGTCACCTGCCAAGCCAGTGACAAATCAGGTGGCACCACAACGGCCCCACTAATACCACTACCTGGGGATTGACATTGTTGTACCAATGAATCCCCAAACAGCCTCTGAGCACATGTTTATTCTGTTGGTAGTGGGTCATGCCACCAGATACCCAGAAGCTATTCCCCTAAGGACCACAGCAGCACCTGCTGTGGCAAGAGCCCTCCTGGGAGTTTTCTCAAGAGTGGGTTTTCCAAAGGAGGTTGTCTCAGACAGAGGTGCAAACTTTGTCTGGATATCTGACTGCTATGTGGAGTGAACTACAAGTTCACCACACCCTACCATCCACAATGCAATGGTCTAGTTCAGAGATTCAACAAGACCTTAAAGGGCATGATTAAGGGTCTCCCTGAAAAGCTTAGGCGGAGATGGGACATCCTGCTGCCTTGCCTTTTGTTTGCTAACAGAGAGGTCCCACAGAAGGGGGTTCGCTACAGCCCTTTTGAACTTCTGTTTAGGCATCCTGTAAGAGGACCCCTGTGTCTGGTGAAGGAGGGATCGGAGTTACCTCTCAAACCGCCCAAACAGGACATTGTGGATTATGTACTTGGTCTCCGCTCCAGGATGGCCGAGTACATGAAAAAGGCATCTAAAAACCTTGAGGCTAGTCCGGAATTGCAAAAGGCCTGGCATGACCAAAAGGTTGTGCTGACTGTTTACCAGCCAGGACAGAAAGTGTGGGTGTTGGAGCCTGTGGCCCCAGCAGCTCTCCAAGGCAAGTGGAGTGGACCCCACACTATTGTTGAGCAGAAGGGAGAAGTCACCTATTTGGTTGACCTTGGAACTCCCAAGAGCCCCCATAAGGTGCTTCATGTCAACAGATTGAAACCACATGTTGACAGGGCAGACATGGGCTTGCTCATGGCTACAGATGAGGGGCAGGAGGAAGAGAGTGACCCTCTCCCAGACCTGCTTTCTCAGAACCCTGATGATGGTTCAGTTGATGGTGTAGCCTTGGTAGGCAGCCTCACTGACCAACAGACTGCAGACAAGTTCTACAGTCCTGCAGACATATGTTTTCTCTGACTCCAAGTCAGACTACCTGGTGCACTCATGAAGTGGACACTGGGGACAGTCTGCCTGTTAAAAGTAAGATTTACAGGCAACCTGATCATGTCAGGGACTGTATCAGGACAGAGGTCCAAAAGATGTTGGATTTGGGAGTCATTGAGCCCTCAGAGAGCCCTTGGGCCAGTCCAGTAGTCCTGGTGCCTAAACTAAGCATGAGCGGAAAATCCGTTACGTCCGCGGATTTTTCGGATTTTTGGGGAATCCGCAATCCGCGTATTTTGCGGATTTCCCACAAAATCCGAAAAAAAAATCCGCGGACGTAACGGGTTCAAAAGTTGAACCCCCACTCATGTAACTATTTTACAATGGCGCCAGCAAGCTGCCAGCGCCGTTGTAAAATAGTTACAAAGTTAGCTTGCACAGGAACCACTAGATAAAACGAAGCGGGTGCTGCTTTATTTTATCTAAGTGCTTCCTGTGCAAGCTAACTTTGTAACTATTTTACAACGGCGCTGGCAGCTTGCTGGCGCCATTGTAAAATACTACAGCAGCTCACTCAAGAGACCCCTGCGCCCTTCGGGGCGATTGCATAGTAACACACACATGTTCGCTCGAACTAGTTGATGCTCAAATTCAGTGACTCATTCATTAGCCCAAAAACAATCGTGAGCGTCGTCGAGGCTGGACAGGTGTGCCTTCTTCCCAAATCTACCGTGGAAAATCAGCTGTGATGCTGGATAGACTTTGCATCCTTGACTTTCACGAGCGCAATACCCATGAGTAGGCACATTGTGTTCGCACGGGTTTCTGCACGTTCGCGAGCGTTTTGTACAATAAAACCCTCGCGAACTTGCAGAAACCCGTGCGAACACAAAAACAAAAAAAATACGCTAGGATCCGCGTATTTTGCGTATTTTCGAAATACGCAAATCCGCGGATTGCCAATACGCAAAATCCGCTCATACTTAGCCTAAACCTCACACCCAAGATGGTAAGAGAGAGATGAGGTTTTGCGTGGATTATAGAGGCCTCAATGCTGTCATTAGGAGAGATGCCCCTCCAATACCAAGGGCAGATGAACCTGTTGACAGTTTGGCATCTGCCAAGTTTTTGAGTACATTTGACTTGACAGCTGGCTACTGGCAGATCAGACTAGCTGATGAAAACAACATTTTCAACCCCAGGAAGACATTATCAATTTGTGGTAATGCCCTTTGGTCTGAAAAATGCACCTGCCACATTCCAAAGGTTGGTGAACCAAGTCCTCTCAGGCCTGGATGACTACTGTGCAGCTTATCTAGATGATATTGCTGTCTTTCGCTCCACTTGGGAAGATCACCTGATCCACCTAAAGAATGTTTTGGAGGCCCTGCAAAAGGCAGGCCTAACTATCAAGGCTACCAAGTGCCAGATAGGGCAGAGTCAGGTTGTATACCTAGGCCACCTTGTAGGTGGGAGTCCAGGTTCAACCACTGCAGCGCAAAATCCAGACCATAATTGACTGGACTGCTCCAACCCCCCAGACTCAGGTCAGAGCTTTCTTGGGCCTGACTGGATATTACAGGAAATTTGTCAAGGGGTATGGTTCCATAGTGACACCCCTGAATGACTTAACTTCCAAGAAAGTTCAGTGGACAGTAAGCTGTCAAAAGGCATTTGATGACCTGAAGCAGGCCATGTGCACTGCTCCTATTCTGCAAAGTCCAGACTACTCCAAAGAATTCATTGTTCAAACAGATGCTTCTGAGTTGGGGTAGGTGCTGTGCTTTCACAACTGAATAAAGATGGTCAACACCAGCCAATATCTTTTATGAGCAGAAGGCTGACCCCTAGAGAGAATCGTTGCTCAGCTATTGAGAGGGAGGCCTTTGCTGTGGTTTGGGCCCTGAAGAAACTGAGGCCATACTTGTTTGGTACTCACTTCAAAATTCAGACAGACCATAAGCCCCTCTTGTGGCTAAATCAGATGAAGGGTGAAAATCCCAAACTGCTTAGGTGGTCAATTTCCCTACAGGGGGATAGACTTTACAGTGGAACATAGACCTGGGACTGCATGAAGACTCAACTGGTCAAGGTTAGTTTAATGTCCCTGCGTTTTTTTTGTGTGGGGGGGTGTGTGTAGGAGAGCAGGGTCTGCTTCCTATGGTGCCCCCACTTTTTGCTGTGGTTCTCTAGTTTTTCGACTTAAGTGTGGCCGTGGGCCTGCTAATCAGACCCACAACCCGGCTGTTCTCTCGCTAAATTGATACCATGTACTTTAGGTACATACCAGATTGGTTACTGGGTCACTCTTGTGAGCGAGACCCTGTATAGTGTACCATAGGTACCCAGAGCATAGGTGCACCGTAGGCCTACCAGGGGCTCCAGCATGTATTGTGCCACCCCTGGTTTGCCTTCCAAACTGACACCAGAGGTCTGTTCACACAGCCTGGGTAAGGTGGTGTAATCACCCCTTACTTAGATATAGTATACCTATATCTACCTGTACATATAAACACATATACACCTATAAGCCACTCCTATGGTAGGCCTCGACAATCCTGGAGGCAGAGTGCTTGGTTTTATGTGAGAGGGTGCCCTAGCATGAGCTGAGCCCCTCTGCAGCTTTCGAAACCATCTCCTTATAGCTGTTCTATGATGTAGCCATACCATATACTCTTAAGTGCATTATAATCCTCGCGGTTAATGCTAACTTTGGTTTGGCTTCATCAAAACATGTCGTGTAAGGTGTCAAACACTTTGGAATACTACCCCCTGCCAATTCTGGTGGCGGGGGTAGTATTCCACCGTTCTAGAGGGAAAAGACATTTAAGTTGCTGCTTTACCCGGTTAAAGTTAAACAGAGCCTCAGCATCACAAAATGGTTGCTGCTGCCACAGACACGAGTCTCACCTCCTGTTGCTGGGGGAAACTCCAGCAAGCGCGGTCTGGACAATAGGTTTCCTGTCCAGGGAGGTGCCAGCACCTCCGAGTGCAGTTCGTGCAGTGCAGTCCGTGTTTTGTGGAGCTCCGAGGGCCGCGAGAGAAGGCAGAAGCGGTTGTTGCAGCGGCAGCAGGCGGCGTGTAGTGTGCTGCCTGCACAGGCCAACCTTTCCATCGAGTCACCCCCGCCGCCGCCAAGCCCACCTGCCTACCGTTTTCCTTGAGCCGTCCTGCGATACCGGCCACGCAGCAGCGCTGGCGGGTGGAGTCTGAGCAGGGGGGCTGAGAACGCCACTGCCTGCCGTGTCGACTCCGGCATTCCAGTCCCGTCTTGCAAACCGGACAAGCCGCAGCACCGGCGTCAGCGTCAGTGGAGGCAGAGCAGAGCAGAGCGGGAGACGAAGAGGTCACTTGCTCCACGCCGCAAACGCCTGAGCCTGAACTGCCCGCCTGCCCTAGACTGAAGCGGTTCCAGTCGACCCCCTCGTGGCCTCAGATTGGGCCCCAAGACTGAAGGAGGGTTCCAGCGCTGCTGACCAGCATGGGCAAAGGCTTTGGCGGGCAGTGTGAAACACCCGAGTGAGCCAAGCAAGCCGAGGAGCGACGACGGTGGCACAGCAAGCAGCGAGTGAGTAAGCGTTTTCCCTTGCTCCCAATCCCTCGCTCCTACTCCTGCACCGGTCCCTACCCGGCCTCTATTCCAGGTCGGAACTGGCACTGCGATTGCGGTCCGCCGTCTGTACCCCGCCCCAGTGAGCAAAGGGGGGAAGCCTGTACCCAGGAGGCGGCAGGGGGAGCAAGCCGCGAGCCGCAGGGCGGAGCTTGCCGCGACGTGGTATAGGGTGCCAGGATCGCCTGGACTGCTGCAACCATACCTGCTACCTTACCTACAATCATACCTAGGACTGGAGGACTGGAGGAAGGGGAGCAGGGCCACAGGGCTAACCAGGGACACTCTAGGCTACCTAGGGTGTGTGCGAGCGCAGTTGCCGATAGAGGCGGCCGCTAAGTAAGAGCCCGGGGGTGACTGTGAGGCAGCCGGACTAGGTCTTGCTGGCCCGAGGTCCTCCCTGAGCGCTCCGATTGCCGCTCCTTTACCCACCACGCCCCTCCCGTGCCCCCCCTGCCACCTCCCGGCTCTCGTCGAAGCCTTAAAGACCGACTCTAGTAAAGCAGGCACTACTATCCCGTGGGCAGTAACCTGCGATTCAGCCAGCCTTCCAGTCACCCAGCCACTCATCAGCTTTCACTTAAATAGGCACTACATTACCGGACCATCAGACCATCACCATTACTGGGAACTACAAATATACATGGATAACCATAAAAAAAACTCCTTTTAGAACCGAAAGCTTACAGCAATCTTTTCCCATCAAAAACCTGAGTCAACACTCCCAACAAATCCGAATAATCCCAAGAAACTCTGTTCAAGTACAAACGATCAACAAAACACAAATAATACAGAGGCCTCACCCCTTACAGTAATGGAAACATCAAATTTACCCACAACTCAACCGCTAAACAAAAACGAACAAGTCAAGGTCCCTGCTGCCTGACCTTCCCTAATTTCTGCCCTCCAGCTACCACAACAGTCTCAAAGACCGGCACAGCTTGGACTACCTCAAGTACCTCAAATGAAAAAACCTTCACCAACGGACCCAGTTAATCTTGTAACCATCGATGGAACTCCGGCAAAGAAAAGGATATGTTCACATCAACCTAAGATTTACACAAAGTTCGCCTTTCTTAAAGACCCTGGAACAGCCATATTCTCTATGACTGGGAACATTAGAGGTCTTCAATCTCCGCTTTTAAAAGACCAGCACGACTCCAGCCGCATGAACAGCAGCCAAGTAGGCTTATCCACCCCAGTGGAATTTCTGTGTCAACCCACTCTTGAGATAGGGACAGTCATCCCCATACCAACTTCGCCGAAAGCAAGAAGAGCGGCGGCATCCACCTTTCAGGTAGAACACGAATCAAACTCTTCCAATACTTGGGAACTGACGTCCGCTAGTAAAGCCTCCAAAAAAGACTGGAGCATACCAACTGAGGCCAAGTCTCCAAATATAATGGCCGACCTACATTCAGTACAGCAGAGTGAGACCCACCCTAGCAAGACCAGCCCCCGCCACCTCGGTAAACAAGACGCGACAATGGAAATCAAGGCTTTGATACACAAAGAGGATGAAAGGGAAATTCTACCACCGCCCCAACTAGTTAGCAGTTCTCCAAACCTAACAAAAGAAATTGGAGACATTCGAGCAAAACCATCATCAGTAATTGAAGAGCAACAACGCGGTATTAAACCACCGCCAATGCTAAACACCTCACCGGCTCCATCCAAGTCACACCAGTTAACTCTCAGTAACACCACCGAACAAATAACGGCGACCAATAAGCCTGCAGAGCAAGGGGCGACCCAGGGCGGCACTTTACTATCGAACAATGATTCCCTGCCCACAAAAAACTTTCCAGACAATGACAATGACATGTCTTCTATAGCAGCACAGGAGTGGGAAGAATTAGTGGCTACCTATAACCGTTACCCATCTGAATGGAAGCCCACTGCTGATGCCTTACCAAGACCCGAGAGAAGTTACAGCCCAGGAAAAACAGTTCCCAAATCAATTTGGGTGACAATCTTAAACACACTGCAACACTGGGCTACAGCCCTGGAATTCCAATCTCAAAAAATGGACATCCAGCTTTGTGTTCTGCAGACAATGGCTGACTCAATCTCAGGAATTGACTGGAAAATCTCGGAACTAAATGGCCTCATAAGGAGGGGTCAAGATGCCGTCCTTGCGGCCCAACCAACTTTATCACAACCACTACCTTGTGATCCAATTTTAGATAAACTATCATCCCTACCTACGATGTTGGGGGCATTGATAAGCGACCTAAAATCAGCAGTTTTACCAACCCAGACCTCGCAAACTTCGGATCCACCCTCAGATGTCCCAATTACACCAACGGACTTATTGATTGAACACCCAATCGAGCGGAGGTCGGATATCATCGCATCCTCAACCGAAACATTTTCATTCAGACCACTGGCAACTGAGCTAACCATCACGACTGCTACTACAGTTACACCTTTCTCAACAAACGCTCAGGAATCTTCTAAGTCTCGGAGAAAGAACAAAAGGAAAGGAAGGAATCGGGCTCCAAGAAGCTCAAGTAAGAAGATAGTAATATATTCTAACTCCTCCCCTTTAGTAGAAACTGTCACTGGGGCTCTGACAGCCAATGAAGTACAATCCCCTCAGTATAAGGCTTCTGAAACTGCATCATCAGCATCCCCATCGGCACACTCAAAATTGACAAGTATTGTTACTAAGAAACCTGCAAAAAAAAACTCAAGCAGAAAACTTTACAATTCACAAAAACCCAAGTGGCACAAATCTCTATTAACCTGGAACCAACACCATCTGAACTTGCATCAATACAAGGAAGAGTGGATACCGCCACGGCTAACAATACTGAGTCCTCTCTACATTTGACACCTATACCGGCTAGTACCACCCGGAACCCGCAGATAGCCACCAATCAACGCGAGCAGTTAAATGCCTTAGTCACAGCAGACCCAAGCAACCCTTCTCAGCCAACTCAACAGGGTGTCAAGAGACCACCGCCGGACTCAACCAAACCACAGTTTTTGAACAGTCCAACATCAATCCTTTTCATTCCGGAATACACATCCCGTGGCAGAAGTGATATACTGAATAGGGGAAACATACTAAGGCTCATGCATTCAATAACAAATCTATCAAATATCAGTTCATCTGATCTTTTGGAAATAGAGTTCCAGTCAAACACCGAACCTCATCGCCCAGAAACTACAAAAGCAACTTGGCACTCACTTGAGACAGCACTTAAAATCATGGAAGAAATAGCGACGTTTCAGCTATGGGGGATAGAGCTGAGACTCGAAGAAAGACCTCGCTATCCTACTCCCTTTCTTCCTTTAGCCAGACCCCCAGCACAAAAAAGTACTACCTCAATACTAAAAGGAGCGAGAAGCAGCTCGCCTGGGCCGTGCCCCCGAGACTTAGAAAACCCCAACTCTGAACAAAACCAAAAGCTTAGCAGCTGTTTATCACGTACAACTGGTCATAATTGGAACTCAATTCAACGCACATTCGCAAGTTCCACTGTCAACAACTGACAGAAAGGGAAAGAACTCACCAACCCATCAGAAAGATATATGGACATTAAAATTTGCTCCTGGAACATCAACGGTTTGGCGAGCAAAAGAAATGATCCCGAGTTCCTAGAATATCTGACTACATTTGACCTCATCCTGCTCCAAGAGACTTGGGAAGAAAAAGCATTCGAGCTCCAAGGGTTCACGTCCTGCTGTATTCCAGCAAATAAAAACTCAACCTTTGGCCGAAGATCAGGCGGTCTGATGCTTTTCGCATCTATATCGACAATAGGTGAAATCGAGGCAATGGACCTACATATTCCTCCCCCAAGCGTTATTCAGGTGGCAAAGATCCCACTTTGGCTAAAGAAGCAGCCCCAAGCTGTAACTATAATTAATACATACATCCATCCCAAAGACAAACAAAAAGGTGTGAAAAACCTAGCCAAACTGGTGAAAAAAATAATGGAAGAAAGCGTGTCTGACTCATTCATCTTGACAGGGGACTTCAATATGCTTCTAATTAATAAAGAGCAACGTAGCGACCTTACCCAGGACCTGAACGCAGCATGGGGCGTGCCGACACAAGGCCATATAAAAAACAAGAATCCAACGAAGCATTCAAAAATCTTACTTCGACACTTGGAACAACTCAACTTAAGGGCCCTGAACGGCCGCTACCCTGGCGACGACACACCAGTTGCCACCTTTCATGCGAATAAACAATCCTCCCATCTTGACTACATGTTCACATCTCTAAACATGCTTTGTCGGGTAAAGTCCTTTAGAATAGGTACGAGCGACCTCAGTTATCACTTGCCACAAGAGGCCATAATAAAAATCACTTCCCACCTGGGAACCGAAACCTTTATAGGCCTCGACACAGATATTGCCCCAAATTTAAGGCAGCTTCGCTGTAACACCGGGAACATTGATTCAATTAGTTCCATGGCGAAAAACCTCTTCTCCCAAGCCACCAGCTATGCATCCAAGGCACCGGACGTCTGGGACATCTTCATTAAAACCATTAGGGAGCAATGGTAAAAAAGGTTCCCAGCAACTCACGTCATCAACTGTTGCCCCTTTGGGGGATTCACTCATGTCCAGAAATGAAACTACAAAAAAGATTAGTAAATCAATTACTGAGACAGATGCGAAAGAATCCAACAAACCATAGCTTGCAAACTGCCCTACGGGAAGCTAAAACAAAGCTGAAACGGACAAAATGGGGCAACCAGAAGCGAAGGAACGAAGAACTATGGGTGAAGCTAGTTCACGAGGGGAAGCAGAAGAACAGCTCCAGAGTCTGGCAAATGGTTAAAAGAATACAGAATCCTGACCTCCCTGGTCAAAACTCGCACATAACTGAAGAAGTATGGTCGAAATACCTACTGACGCATTTCAACAACGATGGGACCATAGACAAAGCTATTACAAACAAACCTTCTTTAACAACCACAAAGCATAACAAAAAAGCAAACCTCAACCATTATACCCCCACAAATCCCCTTGAAACGGGGGAGCACATCGCCATGAATACACCAAAAATTGACAAACCAAAAACGGAAAAAAACTCAAAGGCATTTGAGTCAGGGCCTCCCATCAGACATCCAACGACAAATATCAAGGGGGAGACCAACCGGTGCTCCTGGGCCAAACGGCTTACCACCTATGCTCTACAAATCAGATGTCGAATTTTGGAGCGCATCTTTAGCACCAGTGTTCAACAGTATCAGACTCTCACAGACCCTTCCTGAGTCCTGGCACGGTTCAATTATCAGCCTGATACATAAACAAGGTAGCAAGAGGCTTCCAAACAACTACCACCTTATTGCTCTCCTAGATGTGGAGGCAAAATACTTTGCTGGCCTTATCTTGGAGGAGCTAACATCATGGGCAACCGAAAATTCCATCATGCCAATCAACCAAACGGGTTTCTGCAAAGGCCAAGGGACCACAACCAATCTAATGGCACTATCACTGCTGATGGAAGCAAAAGAAACTAAGTCATCTTTATTCTTTTCATTTATTGACTATACTGCTGCATTCGACCACATGGACCGAAATAAACTTTGGCTGAAACTGGACCATTTGGGAATACCTAAATACCTATTAGATGTCCTAATACTGCTCCACTCAAACACCTGGATCAAAATCAAACTTTGGGCTGGAACACACCTTTCAAAACCCATAAGGACAACAAAAGGATTGAAACGGGGATGTCTACTTGCACCAATCCTATTTAATCTTTTTCTAGCCGATCTACCTGGGCAACTAGACAAATGTTCCAACCATGCACCGAAATTAGGGAAAATCACCCTCTCAAACCTGCTATATGCGGATGACCTGCTGTTGATAAGTCGGACTGCAACATCTTTTGAACACAACCCATGCCTTTTCAGTAGAAAATGCACTACAAATAAACTTCAATAAATCAAAGGTGATGGCTGTGAATTATAGGGGGAAAAAAGAACCCTTGCTGGTACTTGAATGGCGAAAAGCTCGACCAGGTCACTACATATAAGTACCTTGGAGTAATCCTGGACTCAAATAATACCTCGAGGGCGCAGTTCAAATCTTTGCGAGGGAAGGCTACAATTACCTATTTGGCTCTAAAATCATTGAAGGTCAAACTACCTGACCTTACACTCAAACCTCTTCTCGAAATATTGAGTGCCAAATTAAAACCGACTCTCACTTATGGGAGTGAATCACACCACGGTAAAGATGCGGCGTTGCTGGACACACTCATTGCCAACTCATACAGGGCTATTTTTAATCTTCCCAAATACGTCTCCCCGGCTCAGATTCGACTAGAATTCGGTATCTTGAAACAAACTCTAGAGAGGCGGAGCGTGTATGCAACAAATTGGCATAAAATTCGCAATGCAGATGCTAGATCTTTATGTGCAAACCTATGGGAAGAACTACTTCGGCACCGCAACCTCGCACCGAGAGCCTACTTATATGAATCACTCAAAGTTCTAGGCCTGACTGATACCTGGGAAACATCAATAGATCTCTTGTCTTTCAAAAAAGTAGCCAAAAAATCAGCTAGCATCATCTCAGCGATAGAAGACAAGAAAGACCTAGCAAACAGAGCACACGGATGGCTAACGGTGGGTGACTATGAAAAACTGCGGCCACAAGTGTACTTCAGCATCGGCATGAAAATAAATGTTAAAGAAAAATTCTTAAAATTACGCCTCGGGGTAATTCCCATACTTCCACATCTTCCACCTTGGGAGAGAAACAATCCTTCACAACAGTGTCGCATGTGTAAAACCGGCAAGGAGGACATAGTTCATGTGATTTGCATCTGCCCTAGTGTAAAGGACTTGAGGTTCAATCTCTTACGTCCTTTTTTTAACCTACATGCCGTCCGGACCTGTAGACAGGCAGCCAAACTGTGCTTCTCTACTAGCGACATCAAATTGAACTGTCAAGTTGTGAAGTTCTTTGACCTAATAAGAAAGAGACTTAACCATGCTAGATGAACTTTTTAAATCCCTCGAGGGTAACCATAAAACTGTTAATAACACTGTAATTTTATGCATCCTATGTTTGTTATGTTTAAGTAACAACAACTATGGACGTTTTACAATTTTGTAAAGATTTTAATTAATCATACACAAATAAATATTTACTTACTTACCTTCCCAGACAGGGGTTTTGTGTTTTGGGGCAGGGATGGCTGCATTCAGTGAATGCATCTAGACACTGCCTGGGGCACACAAGGTGCTCCATGCATAGCCCGTTTCAAACCAGTTGCTGGGGCACTCCAGCCCCAGCTCTGGCACGAAACTGGACAAAGGGAAAGGGGTGTAACCACCCCCTACTCAGGTCCACCCATAGGAGGGACCTAGTCAGGTAATCCAGCCCCCATCCTTAGTATAAGTATAGGAGCTGTGTCCCCAGGACTTTAGATTATCCTGGACGAATCTTTCAAAGACATATCTTGGACCTTCGACATTCCATTCTGACTGGAAGACGGAAGACATCTCCCTTGTGGTCAAGGAGTGACCACCCTGTGCAAACAGGCACCAACAGCATCTTTGCCGGTCTGCAGTTTCTAGGCTCCCGTCGGAACCCGAAGACTCTGCCACACAAGAACTGGACTTACAGACTTCTCCGACCCCGACCCACATGCACAGCAAAGCTGAGACCCGTGGCGGACACGAGAGACGTGGGACCGGACATCTTGGACATCCTGCATTTTGCTACCTGCACTCCTTTCCTGAAGCCTCAGTAAGTTGTGCATTGGGGTACGAGAAGCCCCAGCCCCGAGCACCATTTGCACCGAAGCTCAGGCCCTTACACTCCGCGAGTGTCCCGTGGGCCCCGCCTTTGCATTTGAGCTTGACGCGTCCTCCCGGTTCCTTGCCCGTTGGATAGCGAGCCCCCTGAAGATGCCATTTTGAAATTACTTTGCTTTCCTGGTTGCTCCAGCTTCCCTGAAAAGGAGAAGCGACACAGACCTTGCTGGTCTGCAACAGGGCCAATATCGACATCCTGCGTGGGTTGTGCTTGCCAAGGCTTGTTGGGTCCATTCCGGATACCGACACCGCAGTCATCTAGATCCATCGTGGGACAGCTCGAATCCAGCGCCTGGTCATCGTCGATGCCTCCTGGACTTCGTGGCTGAAGAGACAAACTCACCTTCTTCACCTTAAAGCAGCCAACATCGCCTGGTTCCTTCCTGGTCACCGGCTAGTGACCCAGACTCTGTCCTCTCTGCTTTTAGGTTCTTCACATCACCGATCCACCCTTGGATCCACCCGGACTCTTTTCTTCTGGTTGCTGTAGGAGAGTAGGGTCTGCTTCCTATGGTCACCCCCACTTTTTGCTGTGATTTTCTGGTTTTTCAACTTACTTTAGTGTGACTCTGGGCCTGCAAATCAGACCCACAGCCCAACTGTTCTCTCTCTAAATTGATACCATGTACTTTAGGTGCATACCTGATTGGGTCACCTTTGTGAGCCCCTGTATAGTGTACCATAGGTACCCAGGGCATAGGTGCACCCAAGGCCTACCAGGGGCTGCATCATGTATTATGCCACCCCTGGCTGGCCATCCAAACTGACACCACAGGCTGATCACTCAGTTTGGGCAAGGTGGTGTAATCACCCCTTGCTTAGATATAGTATACCTATATCTACCCTTATATATAGACACATATATACCTATAAGTCACTCCTATGGCAGACCTTAACAATCCTGGAGGGCAGTGTGCTTGCTTTTATGTGAGAGGGTGCTCTAGCATGAGCTGAGCCCCTCTGCAGCTTTCGGAACCATCTCCTTATAGCTGTTCTATGATATAGCCATACCATATACTCTTAAGTGCATTATAATCCTCGCGGTTAATGCTAACTTTGGTTTGGCTTTATCAAAACATGTCGTGTAAGGTATCAAACACTTTGGAATACTACCCCCCCCCCCCCTGCCAGTTCTGGCGGCGGGGCTAACATTCCGCCCTTCTAGAGGGAGAAGACATGTAGTTACTGCTTTACCCGGTTAAAGTTAAACAGAGCCTCAGCATCACAAAATGGATGCTGCTGCCACAGACATGAGTCTGACCTCCTGCTGCTAGACGAAACTCCGGCAGTGGTGGCCTGGACAATAGGTTTCCAGCCTTGGGAGGTGCTAGCACCTCCCCAGACAGGCTTTTAGTGTATTGGGGTAGGGAGGGCTGCAAAATGAGACACTGCCTGGGGCACACCAGGTGCTCCATGCATAGCCCGGTTCAAACCAGTTGCTGGGGCACTCCAGCCCCAGCTCTGGCGCAAAACTGGACAAAGAGAAAGGGGTGCAACCACCCCCTCCTCAGGGTCCACCCATAGGAGGAACCTAGCAGGTAATCCAGCCCCTTAGTTTGGTATAAGTTAGGAGCTGTGTCTAGAGACATCAGATTACCCTGGAAAGAAACTATGACACGAAACCCTTGGACTTCGACATTCTATGCTGACTAGAAGACTGATCTCCCTTGTGGTCAAGGAGTGACCACCCTGTTCAAACAGGCACCACCAGTAACTTGCCAGTTTGCTTTGCCAACGCTCCAGCCGGAACCCAGCGACTCAGAACCTTGACTTCCAGACTTCTCCGACTTCGATCCACATCCACAGTAAAGCTGAGACCCGTGGCGGACACGAGAGACGTGGGACCGGTTATCCTGGACTACCTGCACTTTGCTTATTGTGCAACGACCGAGGCACCCTCGCAGTTGTGCATGGGGGTAAGAGAAGCCTCAGACCCGAGCAGCATCTGCACCAAAGCTCAGCCCTCCACACTACACGAGTGCCGCGTGGGGCCCGCTCCTGCATTTCAGCTCGATGCGTCTTCCCGGTTGCTAGCCCGTTGGCTAGTGAGCCCTCTGAAGACGATCCCTTGATTTTCCAATGCTTGCCTGGTTGCTCTGGGCTTGCTCCAGCTTCCTTCCGAAAGAGAAGCGCCTCAGACCTTGCTGGTCTGAACTGAAGCGAATCTTCACATCCTGCGTGGGTTGCGGTTACCAAGGCTTGTTGGGTCTAATCCGGATACAGACACCGCAGTCAACTAGAGCCTTCGTTGGACAGCTCGACTCCAGCTCCTGGTCGTCGTCGACGCCTCCTGGTCCTCGTGGCTGCAGAGACAAGCTTCCCCTCTTCTCCTGTTTGCATCGCGACATCACCTGGTTCCATCCTGGTCACTGGCTAGTGACCCAGACTCTGTCCACTCTGCTTTCACGTTCTTCAGCTCCTTGATCCACCCTTGGATCCACCCGGATACTCTTCCTTCGGCCGCATGCAGCACTTCTTTTGCAGGTCTCCATTGAAAGCATCAACGAAACCCGACACGAAAAGACACCTATGCACCCGGCTTCCCTGGGTGAGGTAACTCGAGTACTCCGGTGCTCCCGTGGGTATTGACTATCCAAGTGTCCTAGTTTAAAGGGGTTTCACCGTAGTCCACCCGGAGGTGTCCCTAATCAGTAACTTTGTAACTTCTTCGTTCTCCATTGTAAGTCAATGGTAGCCTGCGTCTGTGTTCCCACACTGCACGCGTCTCCCGTGGGTCTCCTACTTCCAAACCTTTGGTCCTGTAGTGTAGCCCCAGCGATTCCCTAGGCCCTAGGCCTATTCACCTTCCTGAAGTGGCTCTTATACCACTTACTTAGTATATGGTTTGTGAGGCCCCTAGGGCAGAATTGTATTTGTGCAACTTATAGTATGCTTAATGAGTAACTTGTAACGTATCTCGAACTCTGACTTCATAAAGAGAGCAGAGGGGTTGTGTTAGTAATAAATACATATATATTTGATATATACCTTGTGTGGTGTCCTTTCATTTGGTATTCAAGGGATTATATATGGTAAAACAGCTGGCTTCACATGCATGCTCTCTGAAGTTTTAGCCTAAGACTGCTTTGTCCATGCTACCACTAGGATAGCTGGTCTATAAGGTTTACTTTACAACCATCACCATAAGGGTCGTTTGGACTGGTGCAGGGTGCCCACTAGAATAGTGGACATCATATACCAGGCCAACTTCTCACAGTTGCATGCAGCACTTCTTTGCAGCTCTCCATAGAAAATGACAACGAAACCCGACACGAAAAGACACCTATGCACCCGTCTTCCCTGGGTGAGGTAACACAAGTACTCCGGTGCTCCCGTGGGTCTTGACTCTCGAAGTGTCCTAGTTTAAAAGGGTTCCATCCTAGGCCATCCGGAAGTGTCCTTAAATTGTAACTTTGTATCTTTTACGATCTCCATAGAAAGTCAATGGGAACCCGCGTCTGTGTTTAGACACTGCATGCGGCTCCCATGGGTTTCCTACTTCCTAACCTTTGGTTGTTTAGTGTAGCCCCAGCGAATCTACAGGCCCTAGGTGTGCTTTCTAACTCACGAGGTACTTATCCACTTTCTTAGTATATGGTTTGTGAGGCCCCTAGGGCATAACGTATACTGTGCAACTTATCGTATATTAACTGTGTGACTTGTATTGTATTTTGACCTCTGACCTCATAAAGAGTGCAGAGGGGTTGTGTTTAGATTAAATACATATATATTTGATATATACCTTCTGTGGTGTCCTTTCATTTGGTATTCAAGGGATTATATATGGTAAAACAACTTGCTTAACTCGCCTTCTGAAGTCTCAGCCTGAAGACTGCTGGTTCATGCTACCCCTAGGATAGCTTTCTATAAGGTTGACTTTACAACCATCATCAATACGGGTCGATTAGATTGGTGCAAGGTGCCCACTAGAACTAGTGGACATCATATGCCAGGCTAACTTCTCACAGTCAGTGTCTCGGTAAGGCTTGCGTGATATGCAGAGTGCCTGGCCCTATAATAAATTCTATCCCATTCCTTATGAGTGAGAGTGCGGCCTAAGTCCCTTTCCCAACGCGCTCACCCTGCGTTATATGTGTATACAGTGGTGGGCAGTAGATGCTTGTAGAGATCTGAAATGAGTTTCTTGTCGCTGGATCGAGTGACAAGCCACTTCTCGTACGCAGTCAATAATCGATGCGCACTAAGCCTGACTTGTGGTTGGAGAGACCAGTGTCTTAGTTGCAGATAGTCGGTAAGAGAAGGCTTGCAGGTGCACTCACTATTTAATCACATATAAATGTACTATTTATAAGGTGTGTGTATAAGGGTGCTGCAGTACTGTATCCGCTGTCAAAACCGGATAACAGGAGAGTAGAAATGAAAGGCAATAGCAGGAGAACCTACTGAGTACCGCGCACTGTTCACGGGTTGCGTATCTAGCAAACCACTAATGTCAATAAATCATCACAATTCAACATATACTTTCACTGTCAGTATATTTTATGATAGATGCGTTAAGTTCACACATACATAAATGAAAGCATAAATAAAGTTCAAATGGTAAACAACGTGAAATTTACATATATTTTTAGTTTAAACAATATGTCATTAACACATTGTAGTGATAAGAAAACATATGGTTCAAATCTTCATCTGTTTTTTGTGTATGTGGCTCGATGCATTTCGGGACTATACGGTCCCTTCGTCAGGGGCAGCCTAAAATGACAATATTTAAATTATTCAAAATGAGGGCAACATAATTTCTGGAAATCACAGAGGATCATATTAGCACAAGACCGGATAGGTGATTGCATGCCAGTATTTAGTCAAAGTGAAGTGCAGCCACATAAAGTGGGTGCATCCCTCGGTAGGGCACACCTTAACCCCTTCAGTGCTAATGACAAGGGTAACTCGTCATGTAGGGCCCATTGATTTCAATGGAAAGTCAATGGACCTACATGCACACCCCTTAGCAGCCAAGTGGTTAAGTTCTCCAAAAAGAAGACTCACAGAGGGTAGTATTGTGTTCTTTTAGCGTTTAATTGAGTGTTCTTAAAAAGTTCATCATATGAAAACGTAGGAATTGATATTCATTCCGTAATTATTCAGTCATGATAGCACATCAAATTAGTATTTCTTAATGAAACGCTCCAATGCATTTCGGGCTAAAGAGCCCTTCATCCGGGAACTCTGCAATGTAGAGATATAGCCATAAGTAAACAATCATAAAGGTGGTGGAGTTAACAAACATGACACTATAAAAGTGATGTCACCACGAGTGGAAACCTGGTGATAGCGGTAGCATGTTAGTCCGAGTGCACAGTGTTCAAAGAACAAAAGTGAGAAAACGAAATATAAACAGTGCACGGCACAGGATTGTGGAGGCGTGCTCTCAAATGGAAGACTCAGTGAATGATCAAGATAATCAGAACAGGTGAACTGTGCGTGAAACAAACCGTGAATAAAATAACCAGCAAAATGTCGTGAAACATTGTCTTACTTGGAATCATTAAAGAGCTTCTAGTCATGCAGGGTGACTCGAACGGGTGGTGAGTCGGGTGTCTCGTTCGCCAGAATTTCAACTGAGTGCCAAAGTCTCGCAGGGTTAAAACGAGTTGGCATGAAGGGGGGTGATGGTAAACATAAGTGACAGACTGAGAAGAGGGTTGAAAAACCTGAACAAATACGGCGGTGAGAGATCACCTGGATTTACAGATTGCAGTCCATGAAGCCTTTTGGGCTAAACGATCGATTAGATTTTTCATGTTTCATTTGAACCCATTTACGTGGGTTATGTCTGATGCATACTTCTGTTTTTGTGCAGCTACATGATACATGCAACCCCACCTCATTATCGTTTTTTGTGTTTACTTTCACGTTTTGAACCGCCTATAAAATGGCCGCCGTATTTGTTCAGGTTTTTCAACCCTCTTCTCAGTCTGTCACTTATGTTTACCATCACCCCCTTTCACGCCATCTTATACTGCTGATAGTAGAAGAATTGTCGCTCATTCTTTTTGAGCTCAACAAAGAAATTAAAGACATTGAACAGGAACTTGAAGATATGACACCATCAGAGGATTGGTCAAAGATTCTTGAAGATATTGAAATTCAACGAGACAAACACTCAAAAGAAATCAATGACACGAAAATAAGGAAGTTTAGGAGAGACACCCTAGACTCCAAACTTGGGGAAGTTTACACTTGGGCGGATATTTATGCCCAAAGGAGAAGGAATAGACCTAACAATCAACAAACCGATACTTCATCTTCTGGGAGTGATATTTCTAACCGACCCCAAAAACAATCCAACACACGAAATGTTGAGACATCCAAATCAAATGAACCAACGCATACTATTGAGGGATCTTCTCAACAAACAGCCAGTGTATCTACCCTGGCGCCTCCACCAGGGTAGATACACGCCTCCACAACCCTGTGCCGTGCACTGTTTACATTTCGTTTTCTCACTTTTGTTTTTTGAACACTGTGCACTCGGACTAACACGCTACCGCTATCACCAGGTTTCCACTCGTGGTGACATCACTTTTATAGTATCATGTTTGTTAAGTCCACCACCTTTATGATTGTTTACTTATGGCTATATCTCTACATTGCAGAGCTCCCGGATGAAGGGCTCTTTAGCCCGAAATGCATTGGAGCGTTTCATTAAGAAATAATAATTTGATATGCTATCATGACTGAATAATTATGGAATGAATATCAATTCCTACGTTTTCATATGATGAACTTTTTGAGAACACTCAATTAAACGCTAAAAGAACACGATACTACCCTCTGTGAGTCTTCTTTTTGGAGAACTTAAGGTGTGCCCTACCGAGGGATGCACCCACTTTCTGTGGCTGCACTTCACTTTGACTTATTCCTTTGGCGTGCCTGGACGGACACGCTACCTCGCGGAGCACCCGAACCATCCTACTCTAAACACCCAGCTGTTTTGAAACCACGATTTTTCACCTTGATATTAACCGCATGCGTGCTAGCGGGTTTTCCCTCTGTGCGCTGAATTTTTTTAAAAAAACGCGGTTTGTGACAAAGCCAGCTCGTCATCCGCGTAGCGCAGGTAACGCCCATGACGAGCTGGCTTTGTCATCCGCATCGAAGGGGTTAAGTGGCAGTGCGCCCTCCCATCTAAAAAATTGTCATTTCTATCTTCCGCCCAAACAGGGGGGGCAGCACGCAAATCACCTCAATAATGCAGTATGAGGAGATTGCCAAATCCACCGAAGCCAAAGCTACTACTTTTGCCTTCGGCGAAGATGAAACCGCCCGAATCTATGCCCTTATCAATGAAGATATAGCCCACAGTACATCCAGCCGCACCAAGGAGCAATGCATTAGACAACTAATTTACCTATCGAAACGGGAAATAAATCAAAAATTGCATGCAAGCACGCTCATCAAGTACCACCGCACCTCACGGATCCCCCGAGGTTTACGTATAGCTCTTAAACCATCTCTGTGGAAGAACTCCAAGCCATTCCAGGAGAAATGGAATGCGATTCTCAACAAATGTAGTCTTGATCTTATACTGCTGATAGTAGAAGAATTGTCGCACATTCTTTTTGAGCTCAACAAAGAAATTAAAGACATTGAACAGGAACTTGAAGATATGACACCATCAGAGGATTGGTCAAAGATTCTTGAAGATATTAAAATTCAACTAGACAAACACTCAAAAGAAATCAATGACAGGAAAATAAGGAAGTTTAGGAGAGACACCCTAGACTACAAACTTGGGGAAGTTTACACTTGGGCTGATATTTATGCCCAAAGGAGAAGGAATAGACCTAACAATCAACAAACCGATACTTCATCTTCTGGGAGTGATATTTCTAACCGACGCCAAAAACAATCCAACACACGAAATTTTGAGACATCCAAATCAAATGAACCAACGCATACTATTGAGGGATCTTCTCAACAAACAGCCAGTGTATCTACCCTGGTGCCTTTTTTAGTCCAAGGCCCAGAAGACAGAAACGACCCCGGCGGGGTTCCAGAAAAGGAAAAAGGACATCCAAACACACGAAGCACCCTATTGAAGAAGGACAAGAAAAAGAACACCTAGTCATCCACAATTCAGATACCACTCTCACATCCTATGAAATGAAACTCTTTGCTAGGGGTACATCATTTATCCCAACAACCCTTACTGACCAACTTGAGCTGGAAATCAGCACCTTTAAGTTTGTAAGCAAATTGAAATTAAGGCATTTTTTTGATAACGAGGTTCCAGCCACACCTCAAACGAAACCCGATCAACTGAAGGGCCTAAGACCCCATAGCACTTTTCAAGCCCCCACGAGTCATAAGTGCATTGATCTTTTCGAAAACCTTGTCAAACAAGATCTTGCCAAAATGAACTATAAAAAACAGACCACCAAGAATTTGACTAAAAAAGACTTTGACACTTTAAAGAAAATAGCAAACAACCAACTTATCAAATGTTTGAAAGCCGACAAAGGAGGTGCCTTAGTCATCGTTAACACTGAAATGTACTACAAAAAGATCTTTGAACATGTCAATGACAACCAGACATATCTTAAATTGGACACTAATCCTACCAACAGATTCAAAGAAACATTGACCAATATCCTGGATAAAGCCCTTGAAACAGGGACTATTGATGATCGATCGAGGAAATTTCTCTTAAAAGAGCACCCGAGAAGCCCGTCTATCCACATGTTGCCGAAGATTCACAAAAATCTTGAGGACCCTCCTTTTAGACCCATTGTGTCCACCAGAGGATCAATACATGAACCGGTGGGTAAATTCCTCGATAGGTATTTACAACCTACAGTCAGAAAGATGACAAGCTACGTTCAAGACACCACTGACTTCTTGTTGAAGTTGTCACAAATAACTATTGGAGAAGATGAACAACTGATCCTCTGCACGGCAGATGTGAGGTCTTTATATACCTCCATTCCCCATGCAGATGGCATTGACGCCATTGAGAAAGCTATTCTAAAAACTGATATTGAAACACCGATGCAACAGTTCCTCATGGAACTCATGCTATTCACTCTTTACCAGAGTTACTTTGAATATGACAACAATTGGTACCTACAGCTATCCGGAACCTCGATGGGGAATTGTGCGGCGCCCACGTACGCTAACATTTTTATGAAACAATATGAAGAGACTCGCATCTATGGAAACCCGGACTGGACCAACAACATTAAACTGTTCGTACGTTACATTGATGATTTGTTCTTTATTTGGATAAACACCAAAGAGAAACTGTCACAACTACTGATGGCATTAAATGACAAATCTAACATTCGAACCCATAACACCAAATCGAACATTGCTGTGCATTTTAATGAGGCACGACACAACATCTCCCAACTTAAATTTGTGGTTATCGAAACCGTCAACAAAAGGGCAGACAGAGACAATAATAAATATCTCTTACAACGAGAGATCACCTGGATTAACAGATTGCAGTCCATGAAGCCTTTTGGGCTCAACGATCGATTAGAATTTTCATGTTTCATTTGAACCCATTTTCATGGGTTATGTCTGATGCATACTTCTGTTTTTGTGCAGCTACATGATACATGCACCCCCACCTCATTATCGTTTTTTGTGTTTACTTTTACGTTTTGAACCGCCTATAAAATGGCCGCCGTATTTGTTCAGGTTTTTCAACCCTCTTCTCAGTCTGTCACTTATGTTTACCATCACCCCCCTTCACGCCAACTCGTTTTAACCCCGGGAGACTTTGGCACTCGGTTGAAATTCTGGCGAACGAGACACCCGACTCACCACCCGTTCGTGTCACCCTGCATGACTAGAAGCTCTTTAACGATTCCAAGTAAGACAATGTTTCACGGCGTTTTACTGGTTATTTTATTCATGTTTTGTTTCACGCACAGTTCACCCGTTCTGATTATCTTGATCATTCACTGAGTCTTCCATTTGAGAGCACGCCTCCACAACCCTGTGCCGTGCACTGTTTACATTTAGTTTTCTCACTTTTGTTTTTTGAAAACTGTGCACTCGGACTAACACGCTACCGCTATCACCAGGTTTCCACCCGTGGTGACATCACTTTTATAGTGTCATGTTTGTTAACTCCACCACCTTTATGATTGTTTACTTATGGCTATATCTCTACATTGCAGAGCTCCCGGATGAAAGGCTCTTTAGCCCGAAATGCATTGGAGCGTTTCATTAAGAAATACAAATGTATGTGCTATCACAACTGAATAATTATGGAATGAATATCAATTCCTACGTTTTCATATGATGAAGTTTTTGAGAACACTCAATTAAACGCTAAAAGATGAGTCTTCTTTTTGGAGAACTTAAGGTGTGCCCTACCGAGGGATACACCCACTTTCTGTGGCTGCACTTCACTTTGACTTATTCCTTTGGCGTGCCTGGACGGACACGCTACCTCGCGGAGCACCCGAACCATCCTACTCTAAACACCCAGTTCTTTTGGAACCACGATTTTTCATTTTGATATTAAGTGGCAGTGCGCCCTCCCATCTAAATTTTTTTTTTTTTTAAATGCCAGTATTTAGACAATTGTGAATGACACATGCATGGTGCTCATGTAAATAATGTGAGGAAAAATGATATCACCCATGAAGTGTAGGGGGCTAATGGTCCAAGAATCCCTAAGTCAGGTTATCCAAAGGGACGGAGTCGCTTTTCTCTGCCCGCCGATCTCTGCTTTTCAGGGGTATCGCCTTGTTGGGCCTGGATTTGGACATGCTCCCTTGGCCCTCCAGGCACCCCACCGAGCAGCATCGAGAGATCGGCGGCCCTCCCCGGGGTGCGCGAGTCCTCCAGCCGGTGGCCGATACGTTCCCGGGAGATGCAGGGTGAACAGGAACAGTACGTAAGAAGAGTTAATCGTCCCAATACGACTGGTATATCATCCAGTTGGGGTCCATGATGTGGTCAATGGGAAGGGGAACCCTCTCCCCGCCTTCCACCCAGAACCAGCAAGGATGCATTAGGAAGGTGCAGAAAGGCGTAGTAGTTCCAGGCCCATCACTTGTCCTCAGAGCCCTCCCTCGCTAGGGCTTTGGTAGCTGTCTCCAGTGCTTCTTGTTGGCTACCGGCAATTTCCGAGGCGGGCGGCCTCCGAGGGCGCCGCCTTCTGCCTTGACGCTGCCATCCTGATGGAGAGATCTCCTGCCTTGGTCATGCACCATTGGTTTCATCTTCCCCTCTTGGTGAAGTCAATCCCAACAGGCGGCAGGCTTCCATCAAAGAGCGAAGTTGGTGGAGTTTGCTATTGTACCTAAAGATGAGGCAGAATGGGTGTCCCCAGGAGTACGAGATCCCATGCTGCCGCAAGTGGTCGGTCACTGGGCGGAACTGCCGCCGTCGCTGAAGGGTGATCAGTGCTAGGTCCTGGTATAGGACAGGGGAGTGGCCCTGGAATGAGATAGGATGGATAGTCATTGCCTTAGAGAGGATAGATTCCTTGGTCTTGAAGTCCTGAACGCACACCAGGATGTCCGCCAGTGGCGCATCGGGACTGCAGGGTAGACCTACTCTGTGTGCTCTGTCCAAGACGACATCAGCCTCATCAGAGTCTCCGAGTATGTGCCAGAGGAGGCCAACTGTGAAGGAAAATAGGTCCTGTGTGTCGTCAGTCATCTTCACCCCCGGATTCGGATGTTGTGACTGCGGGAGCGGTTTTCAATATCTTCCAAATGCATTTGCATGTCCATATTCTGGTCTTGCAACCTAAGGACTTCTTGTTGGAGAGTTGTCAGATCTGGGACTGTTGAGTCGCTTTTCTCTGCCCGCTGATCTGCTTTTCAGGGGTTTCGGCTTGTTGGCCCTGGATTTGGACATGCTCCCTTAGCCCTCCAGGCACCCCACCGAGCA
The DNA here is from genome assembly GCF_964261635.1 of Lissotriton helveticus. Lineage (NCBI taxonomy): Eukaryota > Metazoa > Chordata > Amphibia > Caudata > Salamandridae > Lissotriton > Lissotriton helveticus. Next base: position 373,433,371 of record NC_136073.1, read on the forward strand.
GCATCGAGAGATCGGCGGGCCCCCCGGGGTGCGTGAGTCCTCTAGCCGGTAGCCGCTAGGTTCCCGGGAGATGCAGGGTGAACAGAAACAAAGACGAGCGAGCCCTTCTGATCCCGGAAGTACGGGCGTCCGAGATCCAGTGAAGAGACGGTTCCTAGAATGGCCACCGTGTGCTCGCCACCACCCTATGTGACCACCAAAAATACCCAGCGTCCGGACGCAGGAGCAGGGGCCAAATACTCCTCAGGTAGTGGGGTATGAGCTGGGACTTCCCCCTGGAGAGCCTTGTGTTTGAAGTGTATAAGACACTCTCCGCGTTATCCAGTGGATCGCCGGGCCCCGGGACCACCGTCTGCGTCGGGCCCTTTCCGAGGCAGCCGCTCGGCAACCCCTCCGTCGATCGTACGATCCACAACCGCCCGACGGGGCGCAGGTTTTAATCTAGCAAATTATGGAGGGCTCGAGAGTGTTTCCCAAAATATGGCGCGGAGTGTTAGAGGCAAGTCCAGGACTAGGGCAGTGCGAGATCGTGGGGTCAGCTGGTCCTTGGTCACTGCGGGCCTGGAGGGCTCCCTACCCACCATCCGAGCAAGGCCCCGATATCTCCCGCCGCGCCGCACTCAGAAATGGCGCAAAGTTCTAAGACGTGGGTGGTCCGACCCTCAGGGTCTTCTGAAAGGCCCGGCCGCCCCAGGTGCCACGGAGGCTGAACACAAGGCCACTGCAGACCCAGGTACCTTCTGTTGAGTGTGAGTATCGGGCAGGAGCGCTGGCACTGGGTAGGGCGTAGGAGCCCACCAGGTTGAGTCACCCCCCCAGAGTTTGCACTCCAAGACCAGGCTGCTCCGATGATGGATCAGAGGGCAGGCACAGCACGCCGCAGGTCCAATGTGGGGGAGCAGCGCTGTCACCAGGCCAGTCCCAGACCTCCACCCTCTCCTGCAACGCTGCGCTGTCCCATGGTAGTGTGGAAAAGTAAATTTTGCCATGTTCTGTGTCCCTACGTGTTCCCCATCTTATGCTATATGTGCATGATTAATATGCATATGTATTCCCCATGATCGATTAAAGACGCAATTACAGTTGTGTCCATCTCTAGTATGCCAGTTTCCAGTTCTCGTGAAAGCTACGAGTATTAGGCCTATGTAAAGTTACGTTGCCACGTTTCTCAGTGTGCACGTTATTTCATTGTAAAAGTCCCCGTTTCTAGGCCTCAAAAGGGCCCGGACTCAGATTCAGCTCCTGTCTCCTGAACCCTCTCCGAGGAGCGATACAGCCCCCACCTGTATCCCTGACCCTTCACTTACTTCCTGCCTCACAGTGCCCGGCTCGGCCTGGCTCTGCCTCCCAGTCTGCCAAGAGTATGTTATGATTCTAGTTATCAGTCCAGCCCTCCTTCTCTGCATTCCTAAGCTACTGAATCGCATCAATAGTTTCAGTCATCGTCTAGCCTTTACGTCTCCATGTAAGAGAAATACTGTATTTATGGTCATTTAATATTCCTCAACACACACTACATGTAGAATAATGCATGCACCAGTCTTAGTGTCTGTTAGCCTTTGCCCTGATAACTTTTGGATTCTATCAACATGTTCTCTAAACATCAGATACTAGATAGTGTTTAGGTACATGTCGCTCTGACTCTCCAGACTTTCGTCTCTCCTTCTAGCTCAGAAGTCATAGCCCCCAGCTTCTCCCTAGTAACACGTCATTGCCAGCTTGCGCGCACCACTAGGTTAGAGGTCCCGGCTCCTTCGGTAGCCCCCTCCATGTTTCCGCCCCATTTGTGACATATTCCGTTACGTTTACATCACATGTCTATGTATACGCCCTGTTCACGCCTCTTCTTACACCTACTTTCTGCCTTATCTCTCGCGACTGCTATAGGCTCTGCCTACTGTTACGCCTATTGTATTGAATACCATGTATTTTGTTTAAGTATATATACTTGTGCACTGTTATTAAAAGTCGCCATCCCATTCCTTTGTCCCTGCCCCGTGCAGCGCTGCCATCCTATTCCCGTGCAGGTTGTCCTGTTCCTGTCCTTTATGCTGTATTAAACCTGCATACTCCTACTACCTCGAATCTTGACTCTTATTTATTGAGCTATCTGTTATTGTTATATCTAGTCAAAAATAGAGGTATTATTTATTTATTTACCACATAATGGCGCCCGAATAGGGACTTGCCCTTTCCCCACGCGCCGGTGAAGCCACGCAAGCCCCCTGATCCTCTGCAGCCGTGACGGAACCATACCGGCCACGTGCAGATATTTCTGCTTCAAGTATCCCTCAGGCCCACGGAGGAGACGGAGGTTGCGGTCCAGCATCCAGACGAGGCGGTGGAGGAACGCGGCGAGTCCCGACCAGAGCCCAAGCCGAGAGTCCAAGGTCCGAGGTATCCGGAGGCCCACCTGTAACTGAAGTCCGAAGTTCGTTCGTCCGTCGTCGTAGCAGTCCAGTCCAGTCCGAGGCCTTCCGTTCTTGCTGCCCGGTGAGTACCGTTGCTGGGGTAGTATCTAGACAGGGTCAATTGCATTGTCTCTGGTCCGTGGGTTTGGGTACACAGATCCAACACGAAGTGTCCACTTAGGTGGATGCGGGTCCTGACGTGTCTCTTTATGAGACCGGTAAGTTTCGTACCGTTTTAGCAGTGCATCTCGTTTCTGTTCTAATCCGTTCTGTTCTCGAGAAATTCATGTATTCTGTTTCCAGTATTCCAGGTAGTATATTGTCCGAACTGTTATTTTAAATGTCATTCATGTATTTCAATGTCGTGGTATGAAAGTGGTGTACCTTCAGTAATTATCGTGTTCATTGTGTATTGTAATTGTGTCTAGACTCCAGCCCAGTCATGCCATTGTTTTCAAAGTTACGTCAGTTAAGAACTAGAAAAGGTCTGTTAGAAGAAGCAGTTCCTGTCCCGCCTAGGGACAGTCCAGGTCATTTTATGTATCAAAAGCATGGCATAAGTGCCATATTATATCTAGATTTGTGGGTGGAGTACACCAAACAGTTAGAAGAAAAGTATAGATGGCCCGTATCGGGTACATGGGATGCCGAGTGCATCATGCGAGTAGAAGAAGCATTATGGAAAAAGAAAGCCAGACAGTCACAGAAAGATGCCATCGAGTTATGGCGCAAAGAATCTCATAAAAGAACCGAAAAAGAAATCAGAAAGTCAGAATTAAGTAGAGAATCCTTAGAAAGAGCCCAAGAAAGGGAATTAATCGAAATAGGTGAACGAGTTAAAACCGAACAGTCAGACAGACAGAGGAATGCCCTCATTAAGGGTATGTATCCTCTTCTTGCCGAGGGCTTGCCAAAAGCAACCCCGGAAGCATCCAGTAATTTTCCGCCACCCTTAGTTCCGACCAAGCTACGTCACAAACCGACCGCAGCTGATATTTTTCTCTCGTCCTATTTGGACGACACAGTCCCAGAATATGCAAATCCTGTTCCGCCAGCTCCTGTAAATAATGTAAATCCTGCTCCTCCAGTCACCGGGGCACCTGTTACAGCACCTGTTACGGTACCCCCGGTCCAGCCTACATTACAAGTACCCGCTACACTGGTCACTCTGCCAGCACGAAGAGTATCAGTCGACGATTCCAGTTTAGGGGCCGCGGGAGGAGGTCCTCCGGGAACCCCGCCGCCACACAAACGTGTAACGTCAGTCGAGTTACATGAACGTGCGTTACAGCGCACGCCCAAACATCAGTCTGTTGCAGATATCAGACGAGCTCTTACCGAATGCCGTTATGATCCGGTCCCAGGTGATGATAGTATGGTTATATATTCATTACGTGTAAGACGGGTGACCGAGTATTTGGACACCCTACCGAATATGAAAGAAGATCTAGACAGAATGTATCGTTTCATTCGTACAGGACAAGATCCAGAAAGTATTGGTGAAGTCATGTCTCACAGAAAATCTGAGATCCAGTTCATGCTGTTAAAGTTTCTGATCAATTGTTTAATTAGGGAACAAGATTCCCCGACTAAAGATCCGACCGAAATGAAAATTCTGACAAAGTGGAGTGATAATATAGCCGAGGGTAAGCACAAGACACTCAATAGTATAGAGAGTATGTACAAGAAAATACGTAAAGAAATAATAAGGTTACACGAACAACGCAAAGAAGCTCTAGGAAGCGAGAAAGAAAATGACTCTCCTACTGAAGAGGTAGACGACGAGAGCACCGCCAGAATAGCGTATGTAGGTAAATCTAGATTTCCAGACCGACATTTACGCCTAGAACACAAGAAAACTGTTCCTCTTCCAGCACCAGAACAAGGTTCTCTAGAACAAGTATTTCAAGCTACCGATCACATTCTGAAATCACGAATCGGTTATAGTGAGTTAAGTACCATGCATGAACAAGAACTAGCCCGATCAGCAGTCCGATGGATTACTGATTCTACCACTTTTCCAGACGAAATAGTGGCACAAATGTTTCTGAAACTGCCCCCAGCCGAGCAGCGACTGGTGGGTATGTATATGATCCAACACCTCATTACTCTGTATGAGGGTCAACATTCTGATCCAGGTCCGTTACATGATGTCCTGAACGAGTTACTCCAGTATAGATGGAAAGGTTTAGGCACCGATTTAATTAGTGTCATTCTAGAACAGCGCCACAAATATAGAACGTTCCTAAATCCGCATTTTGTTCATGTCTCACCTCCAGAAAGTAAACCGTTTTATATAGATAGACAGCATCCGTTACGAGAAGTACACCCAGTTAGGACAGCGGGTGGTGAAATGCAACGAGTATTTGGTTACACCCCAGTTACCAAGATGGAACTCTTAGAGATGAAGAAATTAATTCCCTGTCACGACAAAGATCCAGCAGGGTTCCACCGAGAATTAAAAGACATGCTCCGTATGGGAGAATACACGTATCCAGATATTATTAAAATGTTAAAAGTCCTGTTGCCTGCGGGCATATACGAAAAACTCAAGGAAAAAGATTGGGAGGTGGGAGAGAAAAAGATCGATTGGACAGCTCTAGAAGCTGAAGATAAGATACGTGTACCAGGTACCGGTCTTGGAGACAAATGTAAAGAATTACCAGAATTATTGATACAAGTTTTGCCTAGGTTATTAGCCACGAAAAAGGAAGACTGGGATGCAATCTCAGCATGTAAACAGAAACCAGACGAAGATACTAGTGATTTTTATTCTAGATTTGAGAAATGTTTTATAATAAACAGTGGTTTGAAGACGAGTAGCGAGTCATACCCTCATCTTTTTGTTACTAAATTAGTCGAGAATTCAAGTCCACAAGTTAAAAATCGAGTTTTGAAAGTCGAAAGTACTTGGCAAGCTAGTACCCCGTCCCAGATGCTCCAAATGCTCCAGTATCACCAGAATAGAATCAGAGAAGAGCAAGAACACGAGAGAAGACGTATGAAAGACACGAAAATGAAAGTACTAGTTGCACAATCTGTTCCACAAGACAGTCAGAAGAGGGGTCCGAATCAAGCCAGTCATCCTGCAGCTCCCGTTAAAGGGACATGCAATTATTGTAAACAACCAGGTCATTTTATAAACGAGTGTGCAGTTCTGAAACACAATATAGCCACTGGTAAAACTAAAGAAAGACCACGTCCGCCTAGACAAGAACAAGTTTCACAGACTTCTCAGTCACCGCAGAATGCACAACAGACAGTTCCAGCACCGCAGCCTATAGCTGCAACACAGCATGTTACACAGCAGATGTACCAGTATGCACAATCCGAGTATCCAGAGTATCAAGCGTATTCATGAAACAGCCTAGAGAGGGAGGTAGGCTTGCCTCTCATCGAGATTCCTGTAGATCAAGAAGGTCCCTATGTTCACAGTCAAGTATTAGGGAAAGACAGAAAGTTTCTGATTGATACAGGGGCAAGTAGGACTACCATTAGTCACGACGAGGTTCCAGGGGCTCCGCTCTCAGGCTCTAGAAATGTTTCCCTTGGATTTTCAGGAAAGCCTATTGTAAACGAGATATCAAAGCCAGTTACTTTAGAAGTTGGTCCATTGTCCCGAACTACTGATCTATTGCTTACGAAGTCATGTCCAGAAAATTTGTTAGGCATTAAGACACTGAAAGAATTAGGTGCAGTTATTTGTTGTTCCCCAGAGGGAATACGTTTGTTTTTACGTGACTTCAAGGGTCACTATGTATTACGAGATTTTGATCCGAGATTGTCAAATGTCCCGCAACATCTATGGGCGCAAGGTCCAACTGATGTTGGTTTCATGCGAATCACACCCCATCGTGTGACTCTCAAGCAAGGTGTAGTGTTACCACGAATCAGACAGTACAGATTGCCACCTGAGGCTGTAGCAGCCTTATCCAAAATTATTGACGAGCTTATGGCTCAAGGAGTAGTTGTAGAAACTGACTCCAATGTATGTAATTCTCCTATCATTCCAGTCATGAAACGTACTGATCCAAATGCACCCCCAGTATATCGATTAGTGATTGACCTTCGAGAACTCAATAAATGTATCATTCCTCAGTACCCAGTTGTTCCAGATATCTCATCTCTATTGACAGCCATTGATTCTGAGGCAATATTTTTTACAGTAATCGACCTCAAGAATGCATTTTTCAGTGTCCCCATTCATCCAGACAGCCAGTACCTTTTCGGATTCTGTTTAAATGGAAGGAGCTATAAATTCACACGAGCTCCTCAAGGTTTCACAGAAAGTCCTAGTATTTACAGTCAAGCACTTAAGAGACAACTAGACAATATTCACATGCCAACTGACACTGCCCTGCTCCAATATGTCGATGATCTACTGATCACAGCCCGTTCTGAACGTGACTGCGAGCCAGCGTCACTCACAGTTCTGTATTTCCTAGCTGAGATGGGGCACAAGGTGTCCCCTTCAAAACTTCAATTCTGTGTCCAGCAAGTGATCTACTTAGGCCACTTACTGTCCAAGTGGGGTAGGCAGTTGACACCCGACCGTATCCAGTTAATAGCGAGTCTCCCTCAGCCCAAGACACAGAAGGAGGTATGTGCTTTTATCGGCCTTACTTCTTATTGCAGACAATGGATTCCTCAGTATGCATTTCTAGCCAAGCCACTGATACAGTTAACGACACAGGAGGCAGCCGTATCGACTGTCCTCCCTTGGACATCTGAACATACACTTAGTTTCAATGAGTTAAAGAAAGCTTTATGCCAAGCTCCCGTTCTAGCTACACCGAACTACAGTAAGCCTTTTACACTTTTTGTCACAGAACGCGATGGTACAGCATTATCTGTTCTCACACAAGATCAAGCCGGACAATACAAGCCCTGTGCTTATTTTTCGAGCACATTAGATCCAGTAGCCCAGGCGCTGCCTGCGTGCCTCAAGTCAGTTGCAGCCACAGCACTAGCTATTAGACAAAGTGATTCCATCGTATTAGGACATTCCCTGACAGTACAAGTTCCACACTCCGTGGAAGTTCTTTTAAACCGAACACAGACTCAGCACTTGACAATTGCACGTTTGACAGGTTATGAACTGACACTGTTCCAGCCACACATAGAAATCAGACGCTGCAACGTTCTAAATCCTGCTACACTGTTACCGTCAGTTACTTCAAATCCTGCCATGCATGATTGTGTGGAAGTTGTTAACACTATGACTAAGCCGAGACAAGACCTGACAGATATTCCATTACCAGACCCCGACCTGACACTTTATGTGGATGGTTCATGTATGAGAACGAGTACAGGAGAACTAGTAGCCGCGTATGCAGTGACTACTGACACTGAAGTTATTGAAACACACCGTATCGACACCCTGTCTGCTCAAGCAGCAGAGCTAGTTGCTCTGACTCAAGCCTGCATAGACGCCAAGAACCTGAAAGTTAATATTTACACAGATTCACGCTACGCATTCGGAGTTGTACACGACTTCGGAGTGCTCTGGCAGGAGAGAGGTTTCATGACTTCTCATGGAACCAAGATTCAGCATGGTCTCCTTATTCAAGCTCTGTTAGATGCAATACATTTACCGACATCTATCGCTATCATGAAGTGCAAGGCACATACGAAAGTTACTGACATTATTTCCCAAGGTAATGATCTAGCAGATCGAACAGCCAAGCTTACAGCACAGACTCCAGACATACCAGTTAACAAGACACCGACATCCACTCTCGAACAGACTACTTGTATGACAGTTAAGGACCCTACTCAAGATGTCATAGATATCCAGTCACATGCTACTCCTGAAGAAATCAAGAAATGGTCCGAACAAGGAGGGGTCCAGACAGATCAGGGATGGTTGACGAGGGGAAAAGCCACATGGTTTCTCCCCGACTCAATGGTTCAAGTCATTATCAATACCGCACATAGTCCAGCACACTTAGGAGAAAAAGCCATGTTAGACAGTATCCAGAACATTTGGTTTAACAAGCATTTACGAGCTGCAGCCAAGCAGAAAGTCCGTACCTGTATGATATGTTGCCAGTTCAATCCAGGTAAAAGTGTCCCGGTGGAACAAGGTGGATTCCAACCTCCTGACCACCCTTTTGAAGTCCTCCAGATGGATTATATTCAGATGGAGCGATGTCGAGGTTTCAAGTATGTCCTTGTAGTTGTGTGCGCTTTGTCCAGGTGGACAGAAGCATATCCAGTCCCAGATTACACAGCCGCGACCACTGCCAAGCAGTTGGTTCGTGAATTCTTCCCCCGTTATGGACTCCCTAGGGTCGTGTATTCTGATAACGGCCAGCCATTCTCATCTGACCTAATGAAGCACGTTTCCCTTTTGTTAGGGTACCAGTGGAAGTTCCATTGTGTACGCCATCCAGAAGCAGCCGGTCTCGTAGAGAGACATAATCAAACCTTGAAAATCCGCATTGCCAAAATCTGTCAAGAAAAAGGTGTAGACTGGTTAGTTGCTCTGCCAGTCGCTTTGTTTTATATGCGCATGGTCGCACACTCCAGATCAGGTCTGTCCCCTTATGAGGTCGTATTCGGCCGCCCCCCAAATATGTGGGGTACACCTAGACCCCGAAGTATTACCGATGTTTCCAGTAATATGCTGACAGATTACCTAGCTTCCTTGATGTCTGCCCTACACTCTTGTCGTTCACAGGTTGCCGCTGCATTTCCCGACAATACTGAAGTCAAGCCACACGAGATCCTTCCCGGCACCCTGGTCCTCGTCCGCAATTTTGATCGTTCAAGTCCGCTGGAGCCTCGCTGGAAGGAGCCGAAGTTAGTCCTTCTAACCACCCGTACTGCCGTCAAGTTGGAAGGCAGGAAGGGGTGGGTGCACCTGTCACACGTCAAGAAATTTCACGGACTCCGACTAAAAACTGTTTCCAAGAACATTTCCAAGGATTGTCAAGATTTTAAAGACTGCCAAGATACTATTCTTAAGGACTGTCCCGCAAATGACATTGATATCAAGCCCTCCCTGTTAGAGAAAACTCCGCAGCAGGAGTATAAAAGTAAGCTACGGTCTAGTAAAATAAGTCAGCCAGTTTAATTGTCTAAGTCCTCCCCTAGGTGAAACGGTTAGACAGGTATCTGACATGTATGAGATAGACCCCCATAGTGAGAGAGTTAGTCAAAACTCTATCCGATGTATCGTTTTTCTAAGTTTTATATTGTTTTTAAGCTTAATGGTTACCTGCACGAGTTATGCATTTCATTTATGTTTTCCAATTTCTCATGTAAATATGTTTTCTAATGCTACAGTAGAGCACACATTTAGTGATCTGCCTCCTCACGAACTATCTTATCGTCTTGCTATGCGCAACAATACCTTTATCCGTATGTTGCATTATTCACACCAGACCAGCAATGCCACTAATTGTTGGGTGTGTGGTCGACTCCCCCCTTTCCAGACACCGAAGGGAGTTCTGCCACTCTTTCCTTATCCGTTTTCACATAATGGTTCATGTGGAGCATGGTCCACGTTAACGTCATCCTCAACTGATATGTCCTTTCTGAACAGTACATGTTTTCCAGACAAGCAAGGTCTTCCCCACAGAACAGGGTTAGATCTAGAAAATGAAGTTTATAATTTGGGTAATTATTCTTCGAATTTCATGGTTCTGAATGTTCAGTCTGATCCTACTCCAGACTTACCTGCTATTTCAGTATTACCAGTCAAAGGCGAATTATGTGTCCGAAATAATGGTTCCGTACATGTAGGACATAGTGATTGTACTACTATTGTCGAGTATAGTGACAGTGGGAAATCTATTTTCAAAGCTTCACGTCATTCTTATTTTGTTTGTGGTCAGACCGCATATGTTCGTCTGCCCCTCGATTGGGAGGGAACCTGTTACATTGCCTTCCTACTGCCACCAGTTTTTCTAGCCCCATCTGATTATCATAGAAACACACATCTAGTACACATTAGACATAGAAGGGAGATCGAGTCCCCGATTGTCGATCAAACTGAAACTGCTCTAGAACAGTATACAGATTTCAATAGAGGATTCTTTTTCTTTATAGGACCTATCCAGAATAGTAAGTTAATACGTAGATTAACCAGAACCCTTGAGGCAGTAGTGAATGAGACTGCCTCTGCTCTAGGTAACTTAACCGAAGAGCAATCTGCTATGAGATTTGTCGTGCTCCAAAATCGTCTCGTTCTTGACGTCATACTGGCCGATAGAGGAGGAGCATGTAGAGTCATCGGATCTAGTTGCTGCATTTTCATTCCTAATAACGCGCCGTCTGTTTATTCAGCTATAACCAGACTTCATAAAATTGCCCATCAGTTACACCAGAATCCAGGCACCTGGACATGGTCCGGTTGGTTTTGGAGTATAATTTCTGCCTGGGGATGGAAAGTATTGTCCTTTCTAGGTATTGCAGTAGCGATCATATTCAGTTGCTGCCTCTGTATACAATGTGGCCCTGCGATTTGCGGCATTTGTGCTACCTCTTGTATTCCTAGTCCCAAGTCCCGTCCTAGTCCCAAGTCCCGTTCCAAGAAATTTCGAGACGAACAAATGATACTGTATGAAATGATAGATGGTATCATGAATATTGATGTTTCCTGATGGAAACGTAGTGACAAGGAGGGAATGTGGAAAAGTAAATTTTGCCATGTTCTGTGTCCCTACGTGTTCCCCATCTTATGCTATATGTGCATGATTAATATGCATATGTATTCCCCATGATCGATTAAAGACGCAATTACAGTTGTGTCCATCTCTAGTATGCCAGTTTCCAGTTCTCGTGAAAGCTACGAGTATTAGGCCTATGTAAAGTTACGTTGCCACGTTTCTCAGTGTGCACGTTATTTCATTGTAAAAGTCCCCGTTTCTAGGCCTCAAAAGGGCCCGGACTCAGATTCAGCTCCTGTCTCCTGAACCCTCTCCGAGGAGCGATACAGCCCCCACCTGTATCCCTGACCCTTCACTTACTTCCTGCCTCACAGTGCCCGGCTCGGCCTGGCTCTGCCGCCCAGTCTGCCAAGAGTATGTTATGATTCTAGTTATCAGTCCAGCCCTCCTTCTCTGCATTCCTAAGCTACTGAATCGCATCAATAGTTTCAGTCATCGTCTAGCCTTTACGTCTCCATGTAAGAGAAATACTGTATTTATGGTCATTTAATATTCCTCAACACACACTACATGTAGAATAATGCATGCACCAGTCTTAGTGTCTGTTAGCCTTTGCCCTGATAACTTTTGGATTCTATCAACATGTTCTCTAAACATCAGATACTAGATAGTGTTTAGGTACATGTCGCTCTGACTCTCCAGACTTTCGTCTCTCCTTCTAGCTCAGAAGTCATAGCCCCCAGCTTCTCCCTAGTAACACGTCATTGCCAGCTTGCGCGCACCACTAGGTTAGAGGTCCCGGCTCCTTCGGTAGCCCCCTCCATGTTTCCGCCCCATTTGTGACATATTCCGTTACGTTTACATCACATGTCTATGTATACGCCCTGTTCACGCCTCTTGTTACACCTACTTTCTGCCTTATCTCTCGCGACTGCTATAGGCCCTGCCTACTGTTACGCCTATTGTATTGAATACCATGTATTTTGTTTAAGTATATATACTTGTGCACTGTTATTAAAAGTCGCCATCCCATTCCTTTGTCCCTGCCCGGTGCAGCGCTGCCATCCTATTCCCGTGCAGGTTGTCCTGTTCCTGTCCTTTATGCTGTATTAAACCTGCATACTCCTACTACCTCGAATCTTGACTCTTATTTATTGAGCTATCTGTTATTGTTATATCTAGTCAAAAATAGAGGTATTATTTATTTATTTACCACAGTAGGCTGCCGAGGTTTTCACCACCCCGGGCCGGGGGTCTACGCGGCCTGCTCAGTTGGCACAAGAGTCCAGCCGCAAGCAGCACCCGGCCCTCGCTCGGTTGGCCGTAGGAAAGAAGCACTCACAAGCCTGTGGAGCAGCCGGACAGGCCCTGGACAGGACGTCACCACTCCTGCCGCCCAGGGAGATCGGAGGGGCCTCCAGTCAGCCAGTCCTCAACAGCCCCAGTCTCACCTGCAATGCTGTTGCTGGGTGTACCCAGATGTAGGCCTCCTTACCCACCCTCACCAGGCCGGGGAGCTGCGCGTCTGGCCTCTACAGCACGTGAGAGGGGGTCGCGAAGCACTCAAACTGTGCCCGGTGGGGGGGTCCGCGAGGCCCTCTTACTCTGGCCGTGGGGCGGTCGCCTATGTCCCAGATAGGCGATAATGCTGGCCAACGTCGGGCTGCGGGCCAGGTCCACTTGGTGCGGATCGGTATTTCTCGCAGTCCTTGGCACCTCCTCCACCCTCCAGCGTCAGGCCTCGGTCCCGGCAGTCAGCACCCCGATGCCTGCGTTGCGGGAGTCACGGCGAGGTAGACAAGCTCCCCGGAAGATAGCGCAATCCCCTGAGGGCTTAGTCCAATGTAAGCGCCAGGCAGTACCAGCGCCGCCTCAGGGGCCTCGGGGCTCACGTGATCCGCCGCCAGGTCTGCTGCACTCTCGGCTGGCCGGGGCATACTCAAGGCCGGTGCTCTACGTGGTCCAGGGCGCCGGGCAGACCCAGGGCTTCTGCTATTATCCGCCGCCAGGAGCAACAGCCACGATGTCCGTGCACCTCCTGTCACCCAGATAGAGAGGGGCCCAGATGGGAGGCCTGGAGAGGGAAGAAGCTGGCCTCGGTGTCCCGTGCCTCAGGCACCGCGTTATCGAGGCCGCCCACATCTATGTCTCTCCGCTCCTCCTGGCTCCGGTAAGATCAAAGTGCCGGCTCAGACGAAATGGTGGGCACTCTGGGGGCTCACAGGGCCGATCTCATGCGAAACGGGGCCCCCAGGAGCCGTGCTGTGCTGTCACGGGCGAGCGGCGGGCAGGAGCTTGAAAATGAGCATCCTACCCCGCCGCCATCTTGACCACGCCCCCAAACAAATATTTAAACCAATTGTTTTTTATTTTTCACAATTAATTTATAAGAAAAGCAATAGAATTGTGAAAAGGCTTGCTGTTTCTGCCGACAGTTGATGTCGGTGATGAACCCGCACCGCGTGTGCCTGTTTTGCCTGGAACCCGACCATGACTCCAAGTTGTGTTCTGACTGCCGGACCATAAATCCGAAGTGTTTGCGGGAGCACTCCCGAAAGCTTCTTGAGGCCCAGCCATCTGCTCCACACCACTCAAGTTTCTGGTTGTGTGGGAGGTCACGGGACCGGTCCCAGAGCCAACACCACCTGTCCTCTTCCAAGTCATCGCACTACTCAGGTGTGTCGAAGCACAAGAAATCGTCGAAGCATCATTGTTCTTTGACTTCTCCCCTGTCCGTTGGCCTACGCAATGAGGGATGCGGGTGGTGCCCCTCATGCAGCTCCACGTGCGGATCGCTCTGGGTCGACACTGAGTTTTGCTCCCTTCTCGGGACTCGGAGTGACCCCTGCCCAGCTTCGGAGTTTCTACAATGTGATGCATGCCATCTTTGGGCAGCCCGAATCAGCTGGCGCCCCTTCGTGCCCCACGGACTCGGCTGGGGGCCCATGGCCTTCGACGCCGGCGGCTTTGGCCCCGGCATCACAGGGTCCCCTTGGATCCAGGCCTGGATCTGGATCGCGCTGGTTGACCTGACCACACCTCCCCAGCACCACGTCCGCAGCCAATATGAGTTGTGTCCCCAGCCTGCGCCGACTCCGGCCTCCACCCCAACGTGGACACAGAGCTAGACCGACACTGGTTCCGGCGCCGACGGCTACATTTGTGCCCCTTTTCCACCCTAGTTCTTTTAGGCCAGATTGGCAACCAGAGGAGGGTAGGGAGGACTGGGAGGGGTCTAGAGACCCTTTAACCTACCAGTTGGGGTATGATCCAGACTGGCGAAAGGGGTTGGGGGATGCCAGTGGGCTGGATACTTCCCCCAGACCATGGCATGTTGTCTCCTCCTACTGTGGCTACAGAGGAGGGAGCTTCTTACACAGTGGTGTTGCATAGAGCGGCCGAGGCTCTTACCTCCAGCTACCGGGCCCAAGTCATTCTTGTGGCTCCAGATTGGGCATGAAGAATCTAGTATCCTGAGCTGTCGCACATGGCCATCGATCCTCCGATCTGACTACCTCTTCGGGAGGATCTTCTGTTGCAGCAACAGGAGACGGTCCTCCAACCCAACTTGTCCAGTCTCCACCTCCTTGCATGGAGATTGAGCGGTGACAGTTGACAGCCTTTGACCTTCCTCCCGAAGTCTGTGATGTTATCTTGGCAGCCAGGTGTCCCTCAACTAAGACGGAATATGCCTGCAGAAGGAATACATTTGTGGCATGGTGCACAGCAAAGGCTGTGAATCTCCTTTCTGCCCCTCTTTCTGCAGTTCACTTTTTCCTCCTTTCTTTGGCCCAGCTGGTTTCTTCTCTGAGTACTCTTAAGGGTTATCTCTCAGCCTTTTCAGCCTTTCTTAGGCTTCCTGATCAGCCTTCTCTTTTCAAGTACCCTGTTGTAAATTGCTTCCTTAAGGGCATAAGTTATCTTTTTTCTCCTGTTCCTTTCATAATTTCTCAGTGGTACTTGATTTTAGTTCTTACCTACCTTATGAAGCTGCTCACTTTGAACGTCTTCATAACTGTCCTCTCAGACTTCTTACTCTAAAGACTGCCTTTCTGGTTGCCATCACCTCTGCTCGCACCGTGAGTGAGCTGCAATCCCTTTCTTCAAAACCTCCTTTTTTCTGGCAGTTCATCCGTACAAGGTCGTCCTCAGAACCAGACCTTACTGTCTTCCAAAGGTGGTTACTTATTTCCAGATTGGTCAAACCATCACTTTGCCCACCTTCTTTCCACCTCGGCATCCTTCTAAGGAGGAAGGAAGACTCCACTGTCTGGACTTACAGGTGTGAATTTGGTTCGCAGACCCACCTCCGGGTTTGGTATTGCTGGGGTATCTATTCTAAGTGAAGGAATCTATAATTAATTGTCTCTTTCAGATGCACAAGTTACATACCTTTGGTAACGATACATCTGTAGGAGACATAGATTAGTTATAGATTCCTTACTGTGAGAAGTTGGCCTGATATATGATGCTCACTAGTTCTAGTGATCACCTTGTATCAGTCCAAACAACCCTTATGGTGATTGGTTGTAAGTCAACCTTATAGACCAGCTATCCTAATGGTAGCATGGACAAAGCAGTCTTAGGCTAAACTCTTTATGGCATGTGAAGCCAGCTGTTTTACCTTGAATACCAGATGAAAGGACACCACACAGGTTGTTATGAAAATAAACAGTATATTTATTAATAACAACCACCTCTGAACTCTTTATGAGGTCAGAGGGCTAAGCACATGACAATCTCTTAGGAAAAATACGATAAGTTGCACAAAATTACAATGGTGCCCTAGAAGCACGACAAACCATATACTAAGTAAGTGGAATGTGAAAGTCAATAGAAGGAATGGAGCTGTCCAGAGGCTGTAGGATCGATGGGACCACACTACACTAACACTAGGTAAGTAATAGGAGGCCCACGGAACGCGTGTGCAGAGTGTGAACTCACACGCGAGATGCGTAACAACGTCTATGGACAGTACAGTTCAAGTTAAAGGTGAGTACGGACAATCCTGACTAGGTAGTACTAAAACGACTGTGGAACTGGACACTAGGACAGTTAAACTACCCTTGAGCACCGAAATGCTCTTGTTACCTCACCCACGGGCCGCGGGTGCATAGGTGTCAAAGTGCGTCGGGTTCTCGCGTTGAAGTCAATGGAGCCTGAAAGAAAAGATGCTGCAGGCGACCAGGAGGAAGATGTCCAGTGCAATCCAAGGGTGGATTGGTGAAGAAGAGGACCTGAAAGCAGAGGGAACAATGTTCACAGTCACTAGCCAGTGACTGGAGTGGAACCAGGAAGGAACCAGATGTTGTCGTCGCGATCAGGTGAAGAGTGGACGCTTGACTCTGCAGCCACGTGGACCAGGAGGTGTCTTCGATGACCAGGATGGAGGCACGAGCTGTCCCACGCAGGCTCTCGCTGTCGGCGGTGTTGGATCCGGAATCGGCTTCAACAGGCCTTGGCAAAGGCAACCCACGCGGTGAGGAGGAAAAGCGTCTTGTGCGGACTAGGAGAGTCCGAGGTGCCCCTCTTTTGGAAGGGAGCAAGGGCCAGTCTGGAGCAACCAGACCAGCAGCAAAGATTCAAAGGTTCGTCGTCTAGGGGGCCACTAGCCAGCCGGCAAGTGACCAGACAACGCGTCGAGCAGCAAACAAGCAGAAGGGCCCCACGCAGATCTCGTGGATGCTGGAGGGCTGATCTTCGGTGCAGGGGCTGCTCGGGGTTGAGGCTTCTCAGTCCCCGAAGCACTTGGTCGAGTTTACCTCAGGAGTCGTCCTGGAAGCGAAGTGCAGTTTCTTCCAAGATGGCCGGTCCCACGTGTCTCGTCGCACCCACGGGTCTCAGCTTTGCTGCAGATGTGAGTTGAGGTCGGAGAGGTCTGGGAATCCGGGTCTCGTCGGGCTCTGAAGTCTGGATCCTCGAGGGAAGATGACAAAGTGAAGCCGCTGGACGCTTGGTGGTGCCTGCTTGTGCAGGGTGGACACTCCTTGCCCACAAGGGAGATTTCTTCAGTCTTCTGTGGAGCAGAACGTCGAAGTCCAGAGTTTCTTCTTGTAGAGTAGTTCAGGATTAATCTAATTTGGAATGGGACCAGCTCCTACATTTATCCTGCTAAAGGGGGCTGCACTACTGACTAGGTCCCTCCCCTGGGTGGGACCAGGAAGGGGGGTGGTTACACCCCCAATCCTTTGTCCGGCTTCCCGCCAGAGCTGGGGCAGGGATGCCCCAGCAACTGGTTGGAACCGGTGTATGCACAGGACACCTTGTGTTCCCCGGGCATGTCTCATTCCTTTCAGGCCTATCCTACCCAATACACAAAATCCTATCTGGGGTGGTGCTAGCACCTCCCAAGGCAGGAAACCCTTTGTCCAAGCCGCCCTCGCTGGAAGGACTCCCAGCAGCAGGAGGTCAGACTTGTGTCTGTAGTGGCAGCATCCATTTTGTGATGCCAAGGCTCGAGTTAACTTTAACCGGGGTTCTCAGTTACATACATGTAGTGTCCCTCTAGAAGGGTGGAATGCTACCCCCGTCGCCAGAATTGGCGAGGGGGTAGTATTCCAATTCGTATGACACCTTACTCGACATGTTTTGATAATGTTATACCAGAGTTAGCATTTAACCGCGAGGATTATAATGCACTTAAGAGTATATGGTATAGCGTTATCATGGAACAGCTATAAGGACTTGGTTCCGCAAGCTGCAAACGAGCTCAGCTCATGCCAGAGCACCATCTCACATAATTCCAAGCACTCTGCCTTCAGGATTGATAAGGCCTTCCATAGGAGTGACTGATAGGAATATATGTGTCCATTTTAGGTTTAGATATAGGTAACTATATCTAAAGCAAAGGGTGATTACACCACCTTGCCCCAGGTTTCGTGCAGCCAGTTGTGTCTGTTTAGATGGCCAGCCAGGGGTGGCATAATACATGCTTCAGCCCCTGGTAGGCCCTGGGTGCACCTATGCCCTGGGTACCTATGGTACACTGTACAGGGACTGATAAGGTGGCCCAGTACCAATTGGTAAATGCACCTAAGGTACATGGTTGTCAATTTAGAGAGAGAACAGCTAGGCTGTGGGTCTGATTAGCAGGCCCACAGCCAGGGAAAGTCGTAAACCAGTGAAGCAAAAAGCAAAAATCTGGGGTGACCATAGGATTGCAGACCCTACTCTCCTACATAACCCCCACCCCAAACTTAGGGACATTAAACTAACCTTGACCAGGTGAGTCTTCCTGTTCTAAGTGGAAATACCTGGAGAGACCATCTGCATTGCCATGGTCAGTCCCTGGTCTGTGCTCCACTGTAAAATCCATCCCCTGTAGGGAAATGGACCACCTAAGAAGTTTGGGGTGTTCACCCTTCATCTGATTTAGCCATAAGAGGGGCTTATGGTCGGTCTGAAACTTGAAGTGAGTTCCAAACAAGTAGGGCCTCAACTTCTTCAGGGCCCAAACCACAACAAAGGCCTCCCTCTCTATAGCTGACCAACGTTTCTCTCTAGGGGTCAGCCTTCTGCTTATAAAAGCAATGGGCTGGTCATGACCATCAATATTCAGTTGAGAAAAACAGCTCCCACACCCAACTCAGATGCATCTGTTTGGACAATGAAGGTTTTGGAGTAGTCAGGACTCTTGAGAATAGGTGCAGTACACATGGCCTGCTTTAGGTCATCAAATGCCTTTTGACAGCTAACTGTCCACTGAACTTTCTTTGGCATTTTCTTGCTTGTCAGGTCATTAAGTGGTGTCACAATGGACCCATAATTCTTGACAAACTTCCTATAGTAACCAGACAGGCCCAAGAAAGCTCTGACCTGTGTCTGGGTGGTTGAGGAGCCCAGTCCTTTATGGCCTGTATTTTGCTCTCCAATGGTTGAACCTGGCCCCCACCCACAAGGTGGCCCAGGTACACAACCTGACTCTGCCCTATCTGGCACTTAGTAGCCTTGATAGTGAGGCCTGCCTTTTGCAGGGCCTCCAAAACTTTACTCAGGTGGATCAGGTGATCCTCCCAGGTGGAGCTAAAGACAGCAATATCATCTAGATATGCTGCACAAAAGTCATCCAACCCAGTGAGAACTTGGTACACCAACCTTTGAAAAGTGGCAGGTGCATTTTTCAAACCAAAGGGCATCACCACAAATTGGTAATGACCTCCTGGGGTAGAAAATGCTGTCTTGGCCTTGGCATCCTCAGCTAACCTGATCTGCCAATAGCCAGCTGTTAGGTCAAATGTACTTAAGAAAGTTCCAGAAGCCAACTTGTCTATCAGTTCATCTGCCCTAGGTATTGGATGGGCATCTGTCTTAGTGACAGCATTGAAACCCCTGTAGTCTACACAAAACCTAATCTCTCTCTTACCATCCTGGGTGTGAGGCTTTGGTACTAGAACTACAGGACTAGCCCAAGGGCTCTCTGAGGGTTCAATGACTCCCAATTCCAACATCTTTTGTACTTCTTTCTTTATGCAGTCCCTGACGTGGTCAGGTTGCCTGTAGATTTTACTCTTTATAGGCAGACTGTCTCCAGTGTCCACCTCATGGGTGCACCAGTTTGTCTGACTGGGAGTCAGAGAAAACATTTGTCTAAAGG
This sequence comes from Lissotriton helveticus, assembly GCF_964261635.1. Lineage (NCBI taxonomy): Eukaryota > Metazoa > Chordata > Amphibia > Caudata > Salamandridae > Lissotriton > Lissotriton helveticus. The sequence continues at coordinate 373,452,990 of NC_136073.1, forward strand.
ATTGAAGGACCTGCTTACAATCCTTTTGTTGATGCTCAGAGAGGCTGTCAGAAAAGACTACACCATCTACTGACCCATCATCAGGGTTCTGAGTGAGCAGGTCTGGGAGAGGGTCACTCTCTTCCTCCTGCCCCTCATCTGTGGCCATGAGCAAGCCCATGTCCTCCCTGTCAACAAATGCTTTGAGCCTATTCACATGAAGTACTCTGTGAGGGCTCCTGGGAGTTCCAAGGTCCACCAGGTAGGTGACCTCTCCCTTTTGCTCAATGATGGTATGGGGTCCAGACCATTTGTCTTGGAGAGCTGCTGGGGCCACTGGCTCCAACACCCACACCTTCTGTCCTGCATGATAAACATTTAGGACAGCCTTTTGGTCATGCCAAGCTTTTTGAAGTTCTTGGCTGGCCTCAAGGTTTTTGGATGCCTTCTCCATGTACTCTGCCATCCTGGAGCGGAGACCAAGTACATAGTCCACTATGTCAAGCTTAGGCTTTTCGAGAGGTAACTCCCATCCTTCCTTTACAAGACATAGGGGTCCTCTTACAGGATGTCCAAACAAAAGCTCAAAAGGGCTGTAACCAACCCCCTTCTGCGGGACCTCTCTGTAAGCAAACAGAAGGCAGGGTAAAAGGATGTCCCATCTTTGCCTAAGCTTTTCAGGTAACCCTTTTTATCATCCCTTTGAGGGTCTTGTTGAATCTCTCAACAAGCCCATTGCACTGTGGGTGATAGGGTGTGGTAAATTTGTAATTTACACCACACTCCTTCCACATTGCAGTCAAGTATCCTGACATGAAGTTTGCACCTCTGTCAGAGACAACCTCCTTAGGAAACCCCACTCTGGAGAAAACTCCAAGCAGGGCCCTGGCCACAACAAGAGCTGTAGTGGTCCTAAGGGGAATAGCTTCTGGATACCTGGTGGCATAATCCACTACCACCACTATAAATCTGTGCCCAGAGGCTGTTGGGGGGTCCATTGGTCCAACAATGTCAATCCCCACTCTTTCAAAGGGAACCCCCACCACAGGTAGTGGTATGAGGGGGGCCTTTGTGGTGCCACCTGATTTGCCACTGGCTTGGCAGGTGACACATGAGCGACAAAACTCTTTAGTGTCCTCAGACATATGAGGCCAGTGAAAGTGTGGGGCAAGCCTGTCCCAAGTCTTGTTCTGGCCTAAGTGACCTGCAAGGGGAATCTCATGGGCTAAGGTGAGAAGGAAACCTCTAAGAGACAAGGGGATGACCAGCCTCCTGGTAGCACCAGGTTTGGGGTCTCTTGCCTCAGAGTATAGGAGTCCATCATCCCAATATACCTTATGGGCACCTGTAGCATTCCCTGCAGCCTCAGCAGCAGCCTGCTGTCTGAGGGGTTCAAGGGAGGAACAGTCTAACTGGGCCTGCCTCAAGTCTGCCCTGGAAGGTCCCCCTGTCCCAAGAAACTCAACCTGTTCAGGTTCAAGCTCCTCTAGGACAGTTCCTTCTGGGGTCTTGGGGTCAGCCTCCTTAGAGGGCTGATCCTCAACCTGAGGCAGGGGGGAAGGCTCAGCCTTACCCCTACTGCTCTTTCTCTTGGCTAGTGTCTGGTCCATTCTTCCAAGATCCAGCACTTGTTCAGCTGGGCATTTCTTGGCCTGTGACCTGGTCACAGCAAGGACATGTGAGGAGAGACCTAGCATTTCTACATGAGTCCTGTACTCCACATCTGACCACAGTGAGGATTCCAAATCATTGGTCACTAGGTAGTCTGAACCTAGCATGATCTGGTCAGGGTCCACAAATATTGGTGTCACCATAGTGATACTGGCACATGTGTCCCTGTAGGCCTGAGACATTTTTCCATTTATCAAAGGCTTTTGTCTGTATTTGCCCAGAGTACTAGGACTTACAGTAGGGGTCATATCCATGTCCCCAGTACAAACAAGAACTGCCTGAGTAGGTATTCTAACTAAGTCAGAACCCACCTCAGTTCCCAGGGTTAACCCAACTATAGCCTTGGGAGGTACACTACCACTACTAACTGTACTAGGGGGTGCAGGTGTCTTAGGGAAAGTAGTGGTAGGAGTTGGGCCTTTCTTGGTGCACTCACTAAACCAGTGAGTCTTACTTTTACAGTATTGGCACCATGGTTTCTTAGGACCATCATTCTTCTTCTTTTGGGAATTTTGGGACCCACCCTCCTTAGGTTGTTGGGGCCCTGTTGAAGACTTCTGGTCATTTTGCTTATTCTCATAACCCTTCTGGTCTGCTTTCTTCTGGCCACCACCCTGGTTCTGGTTCTGCTGCTTGACCCTTGTCCTGACCCATCTGTCTGCCTTCTTTCCCAATTATTGGGGAGAGGTCAGATCTGAGTCAATCAAGTGCTGATGCAACAACTGGTTCTGACAATTATTTAAGATTTGCTCTCTCATAATTAGATTATACAATCCTGTGTAATCAGTAACTTTACTTCCCAGTAACCAGCCCTCCAAAGCCTTAGTGGCACAATCAACAAAGTCAGCCTGAGTTTTCTGAGTGTCCCTGAACATCAACCTGTACTGTTCAGTTGTTAAGCCACACCCATCAATCAGTGCAGTTTTCAAGACTTGGTAATCATTAGCATCCTCTTCTCTAACAGTGAGGAGCTTGTCTCTACCTTTACCTTCAAAGGAGACCCACAATATAGCTGCCCACTGACTCTGGGGTACCTGCTGCACTTTGCAGGCTCTTTCCAAAGCAGTTATCCACTTGTGGATATCATCCCCTGTCTTATAGGAGGGCACTATTTTACTCAGGTGTCTATTATCAAAACTCCTGTCTTTATCCTTAGGGATATTGCTGCCACCAGTGGGGACTACCCCACTGAACTGTTGCTCTCTAGCAAAGGCAAGCTTCTCTTTGGCGAGGGCAAGTTCTTCCCTCTGGATCCTCAGATTAGCCTGCTTCATCCTTGCTTCATGCTCTCTCCTCTGAGGGGAAGTCATTCTCCTCTGAGCAGAGGCATGAGAGTGCACAGATCTATTGGAGTCCCTAGAATGAGATCTATCTCTCCTAGCTCCAAAGTTAGGCCTGCTTAGGGTCAGTACGGGGGGTCCCCCAGATCCTTCCCTATGTAGGTCTAAGTTGGCCCTTGTAAGTCTACTGACTAAAGGTTGCCTATTGTCTGCCTCATCCCCAGAGATTTCCTCCTCCTCCTCCTCTTCTACATTCTCCGTTTCAGGGAGGTCTGGATCACCAGGAGTACCTTCTAAGGGGGGCATGCTCCTATCTGGATTAGAGAGGTCTGTGTTAGCAGCCTTTCTTGCATCATATGTCTCTAAGAGACCTAACAGAAAAGGAGTGGTAGGGTTAGAACCCTGTTTCAATTTCCTGGAGGTACACAATTGTCTCATCTCCTGGAAACTGAGAGCTGCAAATCTGGAAAGGGCCTGTGGAGGGTCACTAACCACTAGGGGAGTCTCTGAAGACTCTCCATGAGTAGACATGCTTCTAGTGAGGTGTAAGTGATGCACCTACCTACACTATGGGTTTTTCCTACTGATCCCTTGCTAAGAGTTGTAGTCAGGGTGTGCTAGGCCCTTTCTACTACAACAGCTGGTTCAGTAGAACTCAGAGTATTTCTAAGCTTGTTATATGTACCTATAGTACCTTATGTGATCTTTCAAATGATATTTCAAGATTATACGTGGTAAAAAACAACAGCAAGCTCAAATCCCAACCGTTGCACACCAATGTGAGAAGTTGGCCTGATATATGATGCTCACTAGTTCTAGTGATCACCTTGTATCAGTCCAAACAACCCTTATGGTGATTGGTTGTAAGTCAACCTTATAGACCAGCTATCCTAATGGTAGCATGGACAAAGCAGTCTTAGGCTAAACTCTTTATGGCATGTGAAGCCAGCTGTTTTACCTTGAATACCAGATGAAAGGACACCACACAGGTTGTTATGAAAATAAACAGTATATTTATTAATAACAACCACCTCTGAACTCTTTATGAGGTCAGAGGGCTAAGCACATGACAATCTCTTAGGAAAAATACGATAAGTTGCACAAAATTACAATGGTGCCCTAGGAGCACGACAAACCATATACTAAGTAAGTGGAATGTGAAAGTCAATAGAAGGAATGGAGCTGTCCAGAGGCTGTAGGATCGATGGGACCACGCTACACTAACACTAGGTAAGTAATAGGAGGCCCACGGAACGCGTGTGCAGAGTGTGAACTCACACGCGAGATGCGTAACAACGTCTATGGACAGTACAGTTCAAGTTAAAGGTGAGTACGGACAATCCTGACTAGGTAGTACTAAAACGACTGTGGAACTGGACACTAGGACAGTTAAACTACCCTTAAGCACCGAAATGCTCTTGTTACCTCACCCACGGGCCGCGGGTGCATAGGTGTCAAAGTGCGTCGGGTTCTCGCGTTGAAGTCAATGGAGCCTGAAAGAAAAGATGCTGCAGGCGACCAGGAGGAAGATGTCGGGTGCAATCCAAGGGTGGATTGGTGAAGAAGAGGACCTGAAAGCAGAAGGGACAATGTTCACAGTCACTAGCCAGTGACTGGAGTGGAACCAGGAAGGAACCAGATGTCGTTGTCGCGATCAGGTGAAGAGTGGATGCTTGACTCTGCAGCCACGTGGACCAGGAGGTGTCTTCGACGACCAGGATGGAGGCACGAGCTGTCCCACGCAGGCTCTCGCTGTCGGCGGTGTTGGATCCGGAATCGGCGTCAACAGGCCTTGGCAAAGGCAACCCACGCGGTGAGGAAGAAAAGCGTCTGGTGCGGACTAGGAGAGTCCGAGGTGCCCCTCTTTTGGAAGGGAGCAAGGGCCAGTCTGGAGCAACCAGACCAGCAGCAAAGATTCAAAGGTTTGTCGTCTAGGAGGCCACTAGCCAGCCGGCAAGTGACCAGACAACGCGTCGAGCAGCAAACAAGCAGAAGGGCCCCACGCAGATCTCGTGGATGCTGGAGGGCTGATCTTCGGGGCAGGGGCTGCTCGGGGTTGGGGTTTCTCAGTCCCCAAAGCACTTGGTAGAGTTTACCTCGGGAGTCATGCTGAAAGCGAAGTGCCGTTTCTTCCAAGATGGCCGGTCCCACGTGTCTCGTCGCACCCACGGGTCTCAGCTTTGCTGCAGATGTGAGTTGAGGTCGGAGAGGTCTGGGAATCCGGTTCTCGTCGGGCTCTGAAGTCTGGATCCTCGAGGGAAGACGACAAAGTTAAGCCGCTGGATGCTTGGTGGTGCCTGCTTGTGCAGGGTGGACACTCCTTGCCCACAAGGGAGATTTCTTCAGTCTTCTGTGGATCAAAACGTCGAAGTCCTTCTTGTAGAATAGTTCAGGATTAATCTAATTTGGAATGGGACCAGCTCCTACCTTTATCCTGCTAAAGGGGGCTGCACTACTGACTAGGTCCCTCCCCTGGGTGGGACCAGGAAGGGGGGTGGTTACACCCGCAATCCTTTGTCCGGCTTCCCGCCAGAGCTGGGGCAGGGATGCCCCAGCAACTGGTTGGAACCGGTGTATGCACAGGACACCTTGTGTGCCCCGGGCATGTCTCATTCATTTCAGGCCTATCCTACACAATACCCTTTGTCCAAGCCGCCCTCGCTGGAAGGACTCCCAGCAGCAGGAGTTCAGACTTGTGTCTGTGGTGGCAGCATCCATTTTGTGATGCCAAGGCTCGAGTTAACTTTAACCGGGGTTCTCAGTCACATACATGTCGTGTCCCTCTAGAAAGGTGGAATGCTACCCCCGTCGCCAGAATTCGCGAGGGGGTAGTATTCCAATTCGTATGACACCTTACTCAACATGTTTTGATAATGTTATACCAGAGTTAGCATTTAACCGCGAGGATTATAATGCACTTAAGAGTATATGGTATAGCGTTATCATGGAACAGCTATTAGGACTTGGTTCCACAAGCTGCAAACGGGCTCAGCTCATGCCAGAGCACCATCTAACATAATTCCAAGCACTCTGCCTTCAGGATTGATAAGGCCTTCCATAGGAGTGACTGATAGGAATATATGTGTCCATTTTAGGTTTAGATATAGGTAACTATATCTAAAGCAAAGGGTGATTACACCACCTTGCCCCAGCTGTCGTGCAGCCAGTTGTGTCTGTTTAGATGGCCAGCCAGGGGTGGCATAATACATGCTTCAGGCCCTGGGTACACCTATGCCCTGGGTACCAATGGTACACTGTACAGGGACTGATAAGGTGGCCCAGTACCAATTGGTAAATGCACCTAAGGTACATGGTTGTCAATTTAGAGAGAGAACAGCTAGGCTGTGGGTCTGATTAGCAGGCCCACAGCCAGGGAAATTCGTAAACCAGTGAAGCAAAAAGCAAAAATCTGGGGTGACCATAGGATTGCAGACCCCACTCTCCTACACTTACCACCCCACTCATCCTCCCCATTCTGCGAACTGACTTCTAGGGTTAGGGAATCCCTTTCAGGGCCCTAGTTTTGTGCACCAGTGGACAGTGTCTTGCATGGCTCTGTTTTCCTGGCGTAGAATGTCGTGTATAAGAACTGACGTCAGCGCGGCAGGGCAGCGTCTAAGTAGCTAACGCGATGTCATCCCGGCGAACATGACGCTAATGACTAAGACGGAGCCGACCGAAGCCACCTTTGGACATGCAGGGGTACTGCTGCCGAAAAATTCTTGGGATCCAGTCTGACGCCTGGGGGTAATTCTAAGGTAAGGAATGTATAACTAATCTATGTCTCTTACAGATATATCATTACCGAAGGTAAGTAACTTCTGCGTTATGTATCCTATGGGAGGAAAGACATATACTGCATATGTATACCTGCATGCGGTTGTAGAAGGTGCCCTTTAGGACTTGAGGTGTTTGGGGATCAAGGTCCAAAGAACCCCCAGCAGTTAGAGTTTACATGCCCTGGTGTGTTCAGGTGCAGAAGTGCTGGTCACAGTGGTGGCCTTGAGCGCTACTCAGTTTAGTCCAATGTACCTGTAATAAAAAGGCTACAAGTGGTGACAAGCCCGGCAGAACCGAAGGTGGGGCTCAGCTTGTGATGAACTTGGGAGCAAGGGGGCAGTTGGTTTTTGTGACCCCGGGCTGAGGCCTCGGGTGCAGTGGTGTTTGGTCGGTTGGCCACTTGCTTTGGAGGCTCTCATTGTTCTTGGTTGGACCTGGAGAAGGAAAGAAAACAAGACAGTGGGGCCACTCTTGGTGGTAGGCCTCTTCAGCCCTGAAGTCCCTCAACAGCAGGTCAGCTCTTGAAGGCGGTGGTGCCTGGCCGGACACCTAATGAGCTGGAGTATTGAGAAATGCTCCCTTACCCAGGGTTTTGCGGAAGAAAAGCTCCTAGAGGGTCTGGCATCTCGAAACTAGCTGGAGAGATGAGCTGACCTGTGGAAACCTCCTCACGAGATGCTTCCTCTGTGGGCCAGATGGCCAGCGAAACAAAGAACCTTGCAAGTGTGGTCGGTGCCTGCAGATGCAGGGGAATGCTTCCTCCGCCTCTAGGGAGATACTCTGTAGTGGACGAAGTCCTGGACAGTCCTCACAAGACTTAGGAGAATGCACAGCTTTTAGATGAGCTATGTTGTTGCAATTGTCGCGGTTCAAGCTGCCAAGCCTGGTTTGGGCCGAAGTTCAGGGTGACTCTTCGGTTCTCGCGGTGACTGCTCTTCTTTGTCCTCCTCCTGTTCCAGGGTAGACAAATCTGCTTTCCCGGTGTCAAGGGGCCCTAAATATTGAATTTACATGGGTAGTGTACAATGTCGTGTTTTCAGAGGAGTCAAACTTTATTTACGTTTTCAGAGTAACCATAAAAGTACATTACAAAGGAAAAACACTATAAAAATATCTCAAACAGTAGTGCATGAAAGGGAATAAAAACCTAAAAGGCTGCAATGTAGTGCAGCACACTAGTCAGGGCCTAAAAGGGTCACCAGCATATCGAGAAATAAAGACATTTAAGTCATCCCACATTTTGGGTATCCTTTGCCTAATGATAGTACAGTCAAGTAAAGTGCAAGTGACAAATATTTAAAAAAAATATGATTATTAAATATCAATCGATGCAATACAAAAAGGTTCCAAGTTAAAATAATATATTTAAGGTTAAACAGATCACTTATATTTAACCAGCATTAAATTCCTTCTGTTGACCGCACACTTTAAAAAAGAACATATGCTAACACAATTATACGGGGAGTTCAACAGTTGCAAATATTTCAAAGCCTTCTCAGAACTTCTAATGCCCCTTTTCAGAATGATTGAGAATAAGTATTGTTTCCCCAAGTCAATATAAAATTTAGAAAAAAAGATAAAATGTAGCAAGCTCTGGGGCGAGAATTCATTGCATGGGCACAGAAATGTTTTAGAGGTGTCAAACGAGCAAAACGGAAAGCCCAAGTGGCAATTTATTTGGGGGGTGGGGGTGGGGGGGTTATATAGTGCACACTTGAACTGAAGGTATCGGAGCTCTTTGCATGAGCACCAGTTATGTTACAGACGGACACAATCATTTTATTAGACACAGGTAGATTTCGATTTGCCCAAAATCACAGGATGTTGAGCATCCCTGCCGAGACTCAAACCCGGTTCCCTAGCTTCGAGGTCGACCAATCTAGCCGTTAGGCCACATCCTCACAGCCATCTCATGAAACCCAACCTAAAGCATGTTAATAACATTCTATCTCAAGAACGATCAAACGACTCCAAGTATGGTTCTAAACCAGACATACTGCAAAGAGGTGCATACTCCCTTACAGAAATTTTAGTCAGCTTGTGGGCCTCTCTACAATAGTATTTTTTCTGCCTAAACGAGATTTTTACCCATACTATAGCATGCATCGTAATGATCTTAGCCTCTTGGAATAAATATGACTCACCCAAGTCCATCAGAGCGAACTTGTTGTAATTAAACCAGGGAATATTCAAGGCTCTTTCACATTACAGTCTTTAACAATTTCCTTATTAAAGGAGAAATGAGGGTTCATTCACATTGAGCACCACAGAAGAATGGGGGCATTATCCACCCCAAGCTCCTGGTGCAAGATAAAAGTAGAACATGCCGAAGGAACACCCAGTAGTCTCCTAAGCACACTATTCTGTTCATCCTGGAAAGGATTTCGGTTAATATAACCCCAAATGCCTGACCCATACATTAGACAGGGAGGCACTTATTCTATATATCTCTAACAGTGGGCCCATTGTTTTGGCAATTAGGCGGGCCAGATTGAAAACATAATCCGTAGAACCAACATGTTTCTGGCAGACTTAGGCAGTACTAGGCCCCCAAAGACGACACCCAAATAGGAGAAGTCATGAGTGAGAGCAATGGGGTGACCTTGTAACGAGAAGATACCCTTCATCTTGGTTTGCTTCAATTACAAATTCCTGGAACAAAGTTTTGAGGCAATTAGGGGTCTTCGAAAGTAAATCTGCATCCTTCTCATACAATAGGAAAATAAACCTTTTTTCCACCACTTGAGGTGGTATTTGTGAGAAGTTGGCCTGGTATATGATGTTCACTATTCTACTGAACACCTTGCACCAGTCCAAACAACCCTTATGGTGATGATTGTAAGTCAACCTTATAGACCATCTATCCTAGTGGTAGTGTGGACAGAACAGTCTTAGGCTAAAAGACTCTTGAGGGCGTGTAAAGCCAGCTGTTTTACCATATGTAACCCCTTGAATATCAAATGAAAGGACACCACACAGGATATATATAAAATATATATGTATTTATTTACTAACACACTCCTCTGAACTCTTTGAGATCAGAGGCCAAAGCACATAACAAGTTACTCTTAGAAACACTTTGAATAGCACAATTTACAGTTAGGCCCTAGGGGCGCGTAAAAACCATATACTAAGTAAGTATAGAACCACGACTTGTGAAAGCAGAAATAGAACCACGACTTGTGAAAGCAGAAGGCCTAGGGCCTAGAGAATCGCTGGCGCTACACTATCTGACCCTTAGGTTAGGAATAGGAGGAACACAGGCGGCGCGTGCAGTGTCAGTACACTCACGCGAGAGTCAATAGAAAGTCAATGGGAACTTAAAAGGTAAGTAATTGAAGATTTAGGACACTTCCCGTCTAACTAGGAATATACAACTAACAAAACTAGACACTAGGATAGTCAATCCCTACAGGAGCACCGAAGTACTCGCGTTACCTTACCCACGGGCGGGCTGCGGGTGCATAGGTGTCAAAGTGTCTGGTTTTCTCGTTGATTCCTATGGAGCCTTGGAAGAAGATGCTGCAGGCGACCAGGAGGAAGATGTCCGGGTGGATCCAAGGGTGGATCGAAGATGAAGAAGACCTGAAAGCAGAGGGGACAGAGCCTAGGTCACTAGCCAGTGACCGGGTGGAACCAGGAAGGAACCAGAAAGGAACCAGATGTCGTCGAGGAGCAATCAGGTGCTGTCGTGAATCTTGTCGTTGCAGCCACGCGGACCAGGAGGCGGCGAGGACGACCAGGTGCTGGAGAGGAGCTGTCCCACGAAGGTTCTCGCAGATGGAGGTGTCGACTTCAAGCTCGGAGCCAACAAGCCTAAGCAAAGGCAACCCACGCAGGATACACAAAAGGCTTCTGGTGCAGACCAGGAGGGTCTGAGGTACTTCACCTTTTCAGGGAAGCAAATGCCAGTCTAGAGCAACCAGACCAGTGATGGATTTTTAAAAGGATCGTCGTCACAGGGCTACTAGCCAACTGGCCAGCAACCGGGACAACGCGTCGAGCAGAACACAAGCTGAAGGGCCCCACGCAGATCTCGTGGAGTGTGGAGGGCTGGTCTTCGGTGCAGGTGGAGCTCGGTGTCGGGGTGTCTCAGTCCCCAGTGCCCAGCTTCGAGGATTCCTCAGGAGCTCCACTGTTAGCAAGTTGCAGGCTTTCCAAGATGCCTGGGTCCACGGGGCTCAGCTGTGCTGGAGTCGTGCAGTGGGGTCAGAGAGGTCCGGGAGTCGGGGTCTTGTCAGGCCCTGTGCTCGGGTTCTGGCGGGAACGGGGACAAAGCAAGCCGTTGAGTTGCTGGATGGTGCCTGGTTGCCCAGGGTGGTCACTCCTTGGCCACAAGGGAGATACTCAGTCTTCAGCTCAGGTGATTGTCGAAGGGTCCAGAGTTTTGTTTCAAGTCGATTCCAGGATTAATCTAAAGTCTCCTGGGTCAGCTCCTACCTTTATACAACTAAAGGGGGCTGGTTTACTCAAGACCAGTAAGGGGGGTGGTTACACCCCTTTTCCTTTGTCCAGTTTCGCACCAGAGCTGGGGCTGGAGTGCCCCAGCACCGGTTTGAACTGGACTAGGCATGGAGCACCTAGTGTGCCCCAGGCAGTGTCTCATTCTATTCAGCCCTCCATGTCCCAATACACAAAGTCCTGTCTGGGGTGGTGCTCGCACCTCTCCAGGCAGGAAACCTATTGTCCAAACCTCCGTGACTGGAAGGACTCCCAGCAGCAGGCGGTCAGACTTGTGTCTGTGGCAGCAGCGTCCATTTTGTGAAGCTGGGGCTCTGGTTAACTTTAACTGGGATAGTCAGCAACAACATGTCTTCTCCCTCTAGAAGGGTGGAATGCTACTCCCTTCGCCAGAATTGGCGAGGGAGTAGTATTCCAAAGCGTATGACACCTTACACGGCATGTTTAGATAAAGCCAAACCAAAGTTAGCATTCAACCGCGAGGATTATAATGCACTTAAGAGTATATGGTAAGGCGATATCATAGAACAGCTATAAGGACATGGTTCAGAAAGCTGCAGACAGGCTCGGCTCATGCTAGAGCACCATCTCACACATAACCAAGCACTCTGCCTCCAGGATTGTTAAGGCCTGCCGTAGGAGTGACTTATAGGTTCCTGTGTGTCTATATATAAGGGTAGATATAGGAATACTATACCTAAGCAAGTGGTGATTACACGATCTTGCCCCAGTCGAGTGATCAGCCAGTTGTGTCAGTTTGAGTGGCCAGTCAGGGGTGGCATAATACATGCTGCAGCCCCTGGTAGGCCTTGGTTACACCTATGCCCTGAGTACCTAGGGTACACTACTACAGGGGCTGACAAGGTGAACCAATTCCCAATTGGATGTACCTAGAGTACCTGGTGTGAATTTAGAGAGAGTGCATCTGGGCTGTGGGTCTGATTAGCAGGCCCACAGCCACATCTAAGTCGAAAACCAGTGAAGCAAAAGCAAAAAGTGGGGGTGACCATGTGTCTTCTCTCCTAGAAGCTGTGATACTGCAATTCAATAGTTCTTCAAATTTAAGTATAGAAGCTTTACAATGTGAGTCTTCAAAGTATTTTATTCATATTTCTTAAATATGGCTGGCATTAGCTTTTGCTTTTCAATAGCATTTACTGTTTTGTAATTCAACATGTCAACAAGAAACAACTTTCTTAATCATCATTCCATTATTTTCATTTTTCCAATGCATTTCGGCAAAGATGCCTTCATCAGGGAAATCCCATTGCTTAATTTAGAATTTCAGTCAAGAAAATAAAGGTAACGTTTTTTGAGGGAAAAAAGGTTACCTTTATTTTCTTGACTGAAATTCTAAATGAAAATAATGAAATGATGATTAAGAAAGTTGTTTCGTGAGAGGAGCTACGACAGCAAGCAAGATGGCAGCATAGTCTCCCGGCTCCGCTGACCTCCGTCTTGCGCTCCAAGATCCTGTCACCTATCCTGATTTCCTGCCCCGGATCTGTGTGTGTGAACTAATCCGCACTCCGATGGTGTGATCCCGGGGTTTTTCTGACATTGTGGAGCTGAGTAACGTCGAGGAACGATTTGTGGCCTAACCCAGTCTGGAAGCCTGGGTCTCGAGTGCTGGCTTAGCCGGGTCTGAGTTGAACAACAGCGGACTGTTGAGGGCGGCAGGGTCCGGTCTCTGGAACTTTCGGAATTTTTGGATTGCTTTGCTATCATCTGCAGCCTGGTGTTGTGTTGGAGGTGAGGAGACGAGTGACACACGGTGCGGTGTCGCGGGGGTCCCTGACCAGGAGGCCCGGCACTTGCATCGCCGGCGCACCTTGGGTTGGAGTCTCGTCGCGTACTAATGCATACTGATGGTTGGTCCCTCACCGCACAGTCCTGCTCCTGCTGATCTCACCCCGGAGAAGGCGCCTCTCCGTGGGGACCATTATGCCTGAGGAAATATGGAACCAGGCGGAGCAGGCCCAAAGGGGCCCGTCAATGCGGGAGGTGCTGGCGGCCCTAGAGGCACTTCAGGCGACTGTGGCAGCTCAGCCCTGCGGCCTGTTGTCGGCGGCAGATGGACTTAAAGGACTGAGACCGGATCCTGACTCGATGCCCGAGACCCGGCAGCCAGCTTGCCTCTTGATCGACGCCCCAGTGGCGCAATTAGACCCAGTGCTGGAAGCTGTGCCTGCCCCTACAGAAGTGGATCTCCTTGAACGGGCTGTGATCGGTGACTTAACTAATTTTTTGGAATCCCCGGTTTTGCAGCTGTCGGAACATTCACCTGCTGTCCCTATCCTGGAACCTTTTAATTGGTACTATGCACTGTTTTGGATTATGTCGAACCCCCTCCCCAGTCGGTATATCAAGATGGCGGATGTGATAAGGCCTGGCTTCGGAGACGGGGAGGGACATCGTCAGTACCAGCTGCTTACTTTGGGAACTACTGTTCTTCTTCCATCTACTGAACTATGTTCCGACCACTTCTATGTATCTTTTGACATTTTGATGATGGGGCTTTATTCGTCTGAGAGACTCGGCGAATTCGATCGACGGGGCCAAGGCTGAGACTGTTGTTTGGGTTGTTCATTGTGGTCTTATCGGTAACGGGACTGCTTCATTAGCTTAACGGAGTCCGGGGCAGGGCTGGTGGTTCCCCCGGGATGTTTTCTCAGTTTGGACTATTCAGATGTGACAGTTTCGGGGGGACCCCTTTGTTAGGGCGGGGGGAGAGACCGGGAGCACGTAGAAGATAGCCCTCCTCCATTTCCCCTCTTTGGGTGGGGTTTAATTTCTTTCTGTCTTTCTCTGGGTCTTTCTGTATTTCGGGTCTCAGTTCTTGGGCGACAGGCACGCTGCTGGGGGGTAGGCCGTAGTCATCTGCAGGGGTGCAGGGTGGGGGGTTGGGGGATGGGTGTTTTGTTTTCGTTTTCTTTCTATGGCCTTTTTTCTTCTTATCTTTCTTTGCCCTTTTCTTTTCTTCCTTTCCGGGTCAGTGTGATGGGTTCAATTTTATGGCCATCTCTGCTGTTTCATATGTGCCTCAATTCTCGCGATGTTTCAGTGCTACTGGGCGGGCACTCAGCTGGCGTGAACTGTATTTGTACGCTCGCTTACCATTAATAATATGTTTTAACGCCGCTGACTTACACGAAGATGATTTAACTGTGGACATATGCTATTTCGCCCCCCCATTTTTTCGCAACTTGAGATATTGTATGGCACCTGATCCTTCTATCTTATATTATAAAATGGAACCTTTTTATCCTGTTACCAACTTGATATGTTTACAACCAGTACGTATATTGGACGTGGCAAATCTGCTCCCCGGGATGCTGAGTCTGGGTTTTGATTGTTTTATTGTGTTGCTGTGGAAAAGTAAATTTTGCCATGTTCTGTGTCCCTACGCCTCATCCATCATATGTTATGTGTGCATGACCAATATGCATATGTTATTCCCCATTTCTGATTAAAGACGCAATTACAGTTGTGTCCACCTCTAGTATGCTATTTTCCAGTCCTCGTGAATACTACGAATATCAGGCCTATGTAAGTAATGTTGCCACGTTTCTCAGTGTGCACGTTATTCAATTATAAAGTCCCCGTTTCCAGGCCTCAAAAGGGCCCGGACCACAGATTCAGCTCCTGTCTCCTGAAAGCCTCGCTGAGGAGCGATACAGCCCCCACCTGTAACCTCGACCCTCCACTCACTTCCTGCCTTGCAGTGCCCGGTGCACCCCGGCTCTGCCTCTGAGTCTGCCAAAAGTATGTTATAGTTCCAGCTATCAGTTCAGTCCTCCTCCTCTGCATTCCTAAGCTACTGAACTGCATCAATAGTTTCCGTCATTGTCTAGCCTTCTCGTCTCCACGTTAGAGAAATACTGTATTTAATGGTCATTTAGTATTCTTCATCACGCACTACATGTAGAATAATGCATGGTCCAGTCTTAGAATCAAGTTAGCTTTTCCCCTCATGACTTCTAGTTTATATCAACATGTTCCCTAAACATTAGATACCAGATAGGGTTTAGGTACATGTCGCTCCGACCCTTCAGACTTTAGTCTCTGCTCCTAGCACAGAGTTCGTAGCCCCCAGCTTCTCCTAGTAACACGTCATTGCCAGTTTTCGCGCACCATTAGGTTAGAGGTCCCGGCTCCTTAGGTAGCCCCCTCCAAAGTTTCCGCCCATTCATGACATATTCTGTTACGTTTGCACCACATGTCTATGTATACGCCCAGTTACACCTCTTTTTACTGTTATCTCTCGCGACTGTTACGCGTCACGCCTTCTACTCCACCTACTGTTACGCCCACTGCAATGTAATGCTATGTGTTTGCGCTATGTATATAAGTCAATGTTTTGTTATTAAATGTTAGCGCGCGCTCATCCCAGACCCAGCCCCGGCAGCTGCCGGGCCTTATTGTCCTATTCCCATGCAGGTTGTCCTGATCCTGTCCTTATGCTGTAATAAACCTGCAGAAACTCCTACTACCTCGAATCTTGACTCTTATTTTATTGAGCTATCTGTTATGCTATAAGTCTAGTCAAAAATAGGGTATTATTTATTTATTTACCACATAATGGCGCCCGAACAGGGACTTGCCCTTTCCCCACGCGTCGGTGAAGCCACGCCGACCCCCTGACCCTCTGCAGTCGTGACGGAACTCTTCTGCGCAGTGGCAGAATTTTCTGCTCAAGTATCCCTCAGGCCCACGGAGGAGACGGAGGAGGCGGTCCAGCATCCAAACGAGACGGTGGAGGAACGCGGCGAGTCCCGACCAGAGCCCAAGCCGAGAGTCCAAGGTCCGAGGTATCCGGAGGCCCACCCGTAACTGAAGTCCGAAGTCCGAAGTCCGTCGTAGTCCAGTCCCGTTCGAGGCCTTCCGTTCCGTGCTGCCCGGTGAGTACCATTGCTGGGGTAGTGTCTAGACAGGGTCAGTCTAAATTGACTCCTGGTCCGTGGGTTGGTGGTACCCAAGCCCACAAACGAAGTGTTCACCTAGGTGGATACGGGTCTTGATGCGTTCCTTTATGGGACCGGTATGTTCCGTACTGTTACAGCAGTGCATCCAGAACTCTAGTCTGTTCCGTTCTCGAGAATTCTGTTCTGTTTCTGTTTTCAGTATTTTCAGGTAGTATTCTGATTCGAACTGTTATGATATGATATTGTTTAATGTATTTCCAATGTCGTGGTATGCCTGAATTGTTTTCCCAATTGTTATTGTTTTCCGTGTATTGTATTGTGTTCCGATTCAAGTTCAGAATGCCGCTCTTTTCCAAGTTACGTCAGTTAAAAACTAGAAAGGGTCTGCTGGAAGCAGCAGTTCCTGTTCCGCCTAGGGACAGTCCAGGTCATTTTATGTATCAGAAACATGGCATAAGCGCCATATTGTATCTAGATTTATGGGTAGAGTATACCAAACAGTTAGAAGAAAAGTATAGATGGCCCGTATCGGGTACATGGGATGCCGAATGTATCATGCGAGTAGAAGAAGCATTATGGAAAAAGAAAGCCAGACAGTCACAGAAAGATGCCATCGAGTTATGGCGTAAGGAGGCGCATAGAAGAACGGAAAAGGAAGTCAGAAAGTCAGAGTTAAGTAGAGAATCCCAAGAACGAGCCCAAGAAAGAGAATTAATCGAGATAGGTGAACAAGTCAAAGCCGAACAGTCAGACAGACAGAGGCATGCCCTTATTAAGGGCATGTATCCTCTCCTTGCCGAAGGCTTGCCAAAAGCGACCCCAGAGGCACCCAGTAATTTCCCGCCACCATTAGTTCCGACCAAGCTACGTCACAAACCGACCGCAGCTGATATTTTTATTTCGTCCTATCTGGACGACACAGTTCCAGAATATGCAAATCCAGTTCGCGCTCCACCTGTCCCTGTAAATCAGGCACTTCCCGTTCCTCCAGACACCGGAGTACCTGTTACGGTACCCCCGGGTCAGCCTGCCATACAAGTTCAGCCCACGTTACAATTACCGACCCTGCAAGCACGAAGAATGTCAGTCGACGATTCTAGTATAGGGGCCGCAGGGGGAGGTCCTCCTCAAACCCCGCCGCCACACAAACGTTTATCAGCACTCGAATTACATGCTCAAGCATCACAGCGTACTCCTAAAAGTAATAAGTCTGTTACAGAAATCAGGCAAGCCCTTAACGAATGTGTCTATGACGCAGTCCCAGGCGAGTATAATATGGTTTTATATTCCGTACGCGTAAGAAGGGTGACCGAGTATCTAGTCACCTTACCGAATATGAAAGAAGATCTAGACAGAATATATCGTTTCATCCGTACAGGGGATGATCCAGAAAGTATTGGCGAAATTATGTCTCAAAGGAAAGCCGAGATTCAGCTCATGATATTAAAGTTCCTGATCAATTGTTTAATAAGAGAACAAGATTACCCGTCTAAAGATCCCGCCGAAATGAGAATTCTAACAAGGTGGAGTGATAATATAGCCGAGGGTAAGCACAAGACCATTAGTGCCATGGAAAGTATGTACAAGAAAATTCGTAAAGAAATAATAAGGTTACACGAACAGCGTAAAGCAGCACAAGTAAGCGAGAAAGAAAGTATCTCTGATCCTGAAGAGGAAGACGAGAATCCCGCCAGAATAGCGTATGTAGGAAAATCCAGATTTCCAGATCGCCATTTACGTCTAGAACCTAAGTCTATTTTTCATCATCCAGCACCAGAACGAGGTTCTCTAGAACAAGTATTTCAAGCTACCGATCACATTCTGAAATCACAAGTCGGTTATAGCGAATTAAGTACCATGCATGAACAAGAACTAGCCCGATCAGCAGTCCGATGGATTACTGATTCTACCACTTTTCCAGACGAAATAGTGGCACAAATGTTTCTGAAATTGCCCCCAGCCGAGCAACGACTGGTGGGTATGTATATGATCCAGCACCTCATTACTCTGTATGAGGGTCAACATTCTGATCCAGGCCCGTTGCACGATATCCTGAACGAGTTACTCCAGTATAGATGGAGAGGTCTAGGTACCGATTTAATAAGTGTCATTCTAGAACAGCGTCACAAATATAGAACGTTTCTGAACCCGCACTTTGTTCATGTCTCACCCCCAGAAAGTAAACCATTTTACATAGACAGACAGAATCCGTTACGAGAAGTCCACCCAGTCCAAGGGGCGGGTGGCGTAATGCAACGAGTGTTTGTATACACTCCGATATCAAAGATGGAACTTCTTGAAATGAAGAAATTAATCCCCTGTCATGACAAAGATCCAGCGGGGTTCCATAGAGAATTAAAAGACATGCTCCGTATGGGAGAATACACTTACCCAGATATCATTAAAATGTTAAAGGTCCTGCTACCCGCAGGGGTGTATGAAAAGTTAAAGGAAAAAGAATGGGAGGTGGGAGAGAAAAAGATCGATTGGACAGCTCTAGAAGCTGAAGACAAGGCACGAGTACCAGGTACCGGTCTTGGAGATAAATGTAAAGAATTACCAGAATTATTGATTCAAGTTTTACCCAGATTATTGACAACTAGGAAAGAAGACTGGGATGCAATCTCAGCCTGTAAACAGAAACAAGATGAAGACATTAGTGATTTTTATTCTAGATTTGAGAAATGTTTCAGTATTAACAGTGGTCTCAAGACAAGTAGTGAGTCATACCCTCATCTTTTCGTCACCAAATTAGTCGAGAATTCAAGTCCACAAATTAAAAACCGAGTTTTGAAAGTCGAAAGCACCTGGCAAGCAAATACTCCGTCCCAGATGCTCCAGATGCTCCAATACCACCAGAATAGAATCAGAGAAGAGCAAGAACACGAAAGAAAACGTATGAAAGACACGAAAATGAAAGTGCTAGTTGCACAATCTATTCCTCAAGACAGTCAGAAGAGGGGTCCGAATCAAGCCAGTCATCCTGCAGCTCCCGTTAAAGGGAACTGCAATTATTGTAAACAGCCAGGTCATTTTATAAACGAGTGTGCAGTTCTGAAACACAACATAGCTACTGGTAAGACTAAAGAAAGACCACGTCCGCCGAGACAAGAACAAGTTTCACAGACTCCTCAGTCACAGAATGCACCACAGACAGTTACAGTTCCGCAGCCTATTGCTGCAACACAGCACGTTACATCGCAGATGTACCAGTATGCACAGTCCGAGTATCCAGAGTATCAGTCATATTCATGAAACAGCCTAGAGAGGGAGGTAGGCTTGCCTCTCATCGAGATACCTGTAGATCAAGAAGGTCCCTATGTTCATAGTCAAGTATTAGGGAAAGACAGAAAGTTTTTGATCGATACAGGGGCAAGTAGGACCACAATTAGTCATGCCGAAGTTCCAGGGGCTCCGCTCTCAGGCTCAAGAAATGTTTCCCTTGGATTTTCAGGAAAACCCATAGTTAATGAAATATCTAAGCCAGTTACTCTAGAAGTAGGTCCATTGTCCCGTACTACTGATCTGTTACTTACTAAGTCATGTCCAGAAAATCTATTAGGCATTAAGACATTGAAAGAATTAGGTGCAGTTATTTGCTGTTCCCCAGAGGGAATACGTCTGTTCCTACGTGACTTTAAGGGTCACTATGTGTTACGAGATTTTGATTCAAGATTGTCTAAAGTTCCGCAGCATTTATGGGCGCAAGGTCCAACTGATGTAGGTTACATGCAAATCACACCCTATCGTGTGACTCTCAAGCCAGGTGTAGTGTTACCACGAATCAGGCAGTACAGATTGCCACCTGAGGCTGTAGCAGCCTTATCCAAAATTATTGACGAGCTCATGGCTCAAGGAGTAGTTGTAGAAACTGACTCCAATGTATGCAATTCTCCGATCATTCCAGTCATGAAACGTACTGATCCAAATGCACCCCCAGTATATCGATTAGTGATTGATTTACGAGAGCTTAACAAATGTATTATCCCTCAATACCCAGTTGTCCCAGACATTTCTTCCCTGTTAACAGCCATTGATTCCGAAGCCATGTTCTTCACTGTCATAGACCTCAAGAATGCATTTTTTAGTGTTCCAATTCATCCAGATAGCCAGTTTCTTTTCGGATTCTGTTTAAATGGAAGGAGCTATATGTTTACACGCGCTCCTCAAGGTTTCACAGAAAGCCCTAGTATTTACAGTCAAGCACTCAAGAGACAACTAGACAATATTCACATGCCAACTGACACTGCCCTGCTCCAGTATGTCGATGATCTACTGATCACAGCCCGTTCTGAACGTGCTTGCGAGCGAGCATCCCTTACAGTTTTGTATTTTCTAGCCGAGATGGGGCACAAGGTGTCACCTTCGAAGCTTCAATTCTGTGTCCAGCAAGTGGTATACTTAGGACACTTGCTGTCCAAGAGGGGTAGGCAGTTGACACCCGACCGTATCCAGTTAATAGCGAGTCTTCCCCAGCCAAGGACCCAGAAGGAGGTACGTGCCTTTATCGGCCTTACTTCTTATTGTAGACAATGGATTCCCCAGTATGCATTTCTAGCCAAGCCACTGATACAGTTAACGACACAGGAGGCAGCCGTATCGACTGTCCTCCCTTGGACATCTGACCATACACTTAGTTTTAACGAGTTAAAGAAAGCCCTATGTCAAGCTCCAGTTCTAGCTACACCGAACTACAGTAAGCCTTTTACACTTTTCGTTACTGAACGCGAAGGTACAGCATTATCTGTCCTCACACAGGATCAAGCAGGTCAATACAAGCCCTGTGCTTATTTTTCGAGCACATTAGATCCAGTCGCCCAGGCGTTGCCTGCGTGCCTCAAGTCAGTTGCAGCCACAGCACTAGCTATCAGACAAAGTGATTCTATAGTTTTAGGACATTCCTTGACAGTACAAGTTCCACATTCAGTAGAAGTTCTTTTAAACCGAACACAAACTCAGCACTTGACAATTGCACGTTTAACAGGTTATGAATTGACACTGTTCCAGCCACACATAGAAATTAGACGCTGCAACGTCCTGAATCCTGCTACACTGTTACCATCAGTTAGTTCAAATCCAGACACACATGATTGTGTGGAAGTAGTTAACATTACGACAAAGCCAAGACAAGACCTGACAGACATTCCGTTACCAGATCCTGACCTGACACTTTATGTGGATGGTTCATGTATGAGAACTAGTACAGGAGAACTAGTCGCCGCGTATGCAGTGACTACCGACACTGAAGTTATTGAAACACACCGTATTGACACCCTGTCCGCTCAAGCAGCAGAGCTAGTTGCTCTGACACAAGCCTGTATACATGCCAAGAACCTGAAAGTTAATGTTTACACAGATTCACGTTACGCATTCGGAGTTGTACACGACTTCGGAGTGCTCTGGCAGGAGAGAGGTTTTATGACTTCTCATGGAACCAAGATTCAGCATGGTCTCCTTATTCAAGCCCTGTTAGATGCCATACATTTACCGACATCTATTGCTATCATGAAGTGCAAAGCACATACGAAAGTTACTGACATTATTTCCCAAGGTAATGATTTAGCAGACCGCACAGCCAAGCTTACAGCACAGACTCCAGACATTCCAGTTAATCTGACACATACTCCAGATCCGATTACATGCATGACAGTTAAGGACCCTACTCAAGATGTCATAGATATCCAGTCACATGCTACTCCCGATGAAATCAAGAAATGGTCTGTACAAGGAGGGGTCCAGACAGATCAAGGATGGTTAACGAAGGGTAGAGCCACATGGTTTCTCCCCGATTCTATGGTTCAAGTCATTATCAATACCGCACATAGTCCAGCACATTTAGGAGAAAAAGCTATGTTAGACAGTATCCAGAACATTTGGTTCAACAAGCATTTACGAGCTGCAGCCAAGCAGAAAGTCCGTACCTGTATGATATGTTGTCAGTTTAATCCAGGTAAAAGTGTCCCGGTGGAACAAGGTGGTTTCCAGCCCCCTGACCACCCTTTTGAGGTCCTCCAGATGGATTATATTCAGATGGAGCGATGTCGAGGTTTCAAGTATGTCCTTGTAGTAGTATGCGCCTTGTCCAGATGGACAGAAGCATATCCAGTCCCAGATTACACAGCCGCGACCACTGCCAAGCAGTTGGTTCGTGAATTCTTCCCTAGATACGGACTCCCTAGAGTCGTATATTCTGATAACGGTCAGCCATTCTCCTCAGAGTTAATGAAGCACGTTTCCCTTTTGTTAGGGTACCAGTGGAAGTTCCATTGTGTACGCCATCCAGAAGCCGCTGGACTAGTCGAAAGACATAATCAGACTCTGAAAATTCGAATTGCTAAAATATGTAAAGACAAGGGTGTGGACTGGCTAGTAGCTCTGCCAGTCGCTTTATTTTATATGCGCATGGTCGCACATTCCAGATCAGGTCTGTCCCCGTATGAGGTCGTATTCGGCCGCCCCCCTAACATGTGGGGTACTCCTAGACCCCGAAGTATTACCGATGTTTCATGTAATATGCTGACAGATTACCTAGCTTCCTTGATGTCTGCCCTCAACTCATGTCGTTCACAGGTTGCCGCCGCATTTCCAGACAATACCGAGGTGGCACCGCACGAGATCGTTCCAGGCTCCCTTGTGATGATCAGAAATTTCGACAGATCAAGTCCGCTGGAACCACGTTGGAAAGAGCCACGTCAGGTCCTCTTGACCACCCGAACTGCCGTCAAGTTGGAAGGCAGGAAGGGGTGGGTCCACCTTTCTCATGTAAAACTTTTCAAAGGATCGAAACCAGTCTTCAAAAACATTTCCAAGAACATTTCCCAGGATTCGAAGGATTGCCAGAACATTGTTTTAAAGGACTGTCCCGCACAAGACATTATTACAACCCCTCCCTTGTTAGAGAAAACTCCGCAACAGGAGTATAAGTTAAAGCTCAGGTCAAATAAGTCAGTCAGTTTGATTGTATAAGTCCTCCCCTAGGTGAAACGGTTAAATTGTTTCTGACATGTATAAAATAGACCCCCATAGTGAGAGAGTCAGTCAAAGTTCAATCAAATGTATCGTTTTTCTGAGTTTCGTATTATTTCTCAGCATAATGATTTCCTGCACCAGCTATGCTTTCTATCTGTGTTTTCCAGTTCCTCATGTAAATATGTCTGCTCATTCTACAGTAGAGCACACGTTTAGTGATCTGCCTCCTCACGAATATTCATACCGCCTCGCTATGCGTAACAACACATTTATCCGTATGTTACATTATTCACACCAGACCAGCAATGCCACTAATTGTTGGGTGTGTGGTCGACTCCCCCCTTTCCAGACCTTGAAGGGAGTTCTGCCACTTTTTCCTTATCCATTCTCACACAATGGTTCGTGTGGAGCATGGTCCACGTTAACGTCATCCTCAACAGATATGTCTTTTCTTAACAGTACATGTTTCCCAGACAAGCAAGGTCTCCCCCACAGAACAGGTTTAGATCTAGAAAACGAAGTATATAATTTAGGTAATTATTCGTCGAATTTCATGGTTCTGAACGTTCAGTCTGATACTACTCCAGACTCACCCGCTATTTCAGTACTACCAGTTAAAGGCGAATTATGTGTCCGTAGTTATGGTTCTGTACACATAGGTCATAGTGAATGTACTACTGTTATCCAGTATAGTGACAGTGGGAAATCTATTTTCGAAGCTTCACGTCATTCTTATTTTATTTGTGGTCAAACTGCATATGTCCGTCTGCCCCTCGATTGGGAGGGAACCTGTTACATTGCTTTCCTACTGCCACCTGTTTTTCTAGCCCCACCTGACTATCATAGGAATTCTTTCTTAGTACACACTAGACACAAGAGAAATCTCCCGATTATCGATTATACTGAAACCGCCGCAGAGCAATTCATTGATATTGATAAAGGTGTTTTCCCTTATTTAGGCACAGTTGTAAATAGTAAGCTAATCCGTAGGTTAACAAGAACCCTTGAAGCAGTAGTAGATGAGACTGCCTCCGCTCTAGGTAACTTAACCGAAGAACAATCCTTTATGAGAATTGTCGTTTTACAGAATCGTCTCGTCCTTGACGTCATACTGGCCGATAGGGGCGGGGCCTGTAGAGTTCTCGGATCCAGTTGTTGTATTTTCATTCCAAATAACGCGCCGTCTGTTTATTCAGCTATAACCAGACTCCATAAGATTGCCCATCTGTTACACCAAGATCCAGGCACCTGGACATGGTCCGGTTGGTTCTGGAATATAATTTCCGCATGGGGATGGAAAGTCCTGTCCTTTTTAGGTATTGCAGTAGCGATCATATTTAGCTGCTGCCTCTGTATACAATGTGGCCCTGCGATTTGCAGCATGTGTGCTACCTCTTGTATTCCTAGTCCCAAGCCCCGTTCTAAATCCCGCTCCAAGACAATTCGAGACGAGCAAATGGTACTGTATGAAATGATAGATGGTATCATGAATATTGATGTTTCCTGATGAAAACGTAGTGACAAGGAGGGAATGTGGAAAAGTAAATTTTGCCATGTTCTGTGTCCCTACGCCTCATCCATCATATGTTATGTGTGCATGACCAATATGCATATGTTATTCCCCATTTCTGATTAAAGACGCAATTACAGTTGTGTCCACCTCTAGTATGCTATTTTCCAGTCCTCGTGAATACTACGAATATCAGGCCTATGTAAGTAATGTTGCCACGTTTCTCAGTGTGCACGTTATTCAATTATAAAGTCCCCGTTTCCAGGCCTCAAAAGGGCCCGGACCACAGATTCAGCTCCTGTCTCCTGAAAGCCTCGCTGAGGAGCGATACAGCCCCCACCTGTAACCTCGACCCTCCACTCACTTCCTGCCTTGCAGTGCCCGGTGCACCCCGGCTCTGCCTCTGAGTCTGCCAAAAGTATGTTATAGTTCCAGCTATCAGTTCAGTCCTCCTCCTCTGCATTCCTAAGCTACTGAACTGCATCAATAGTTTCCGTCATTGTCTAGCCTTCTCGTCTCCACGTTAGAGAAATACTGTATTTAATGGTCATTTAGTATTCTTCATCACGCACTACATGTAGAATAATGCATGGTCCAGTCTTAGAATCAAGTTAGCTTTTCCCCTCATGACTTCTAGTTTATATCAACATGTTCCCTAAACATTAGATACCAGATAGGGTTTAGGTACATGTCGCTCCGACCCTTCAGACTTTAGTCTCTGCTCCTAGCACAGAGTTCGTAGCCCCCAGCTTCTCCTAGTAACACGTCATTGCCAGTTTTCGCGCACCATTAGGTTAGAGGTCCCGGCTCCTTAGGTAGCCCCCTCCAAAGTTTCCGCCCATTCATGACATATTCTGTTACGTTTGCACCACATGTCTATGTATACGCCCAGTTACACCTCTTTTTACTGTTATCTCTCGCGACTGTTACGCGTCACGCCTTCTACTCCACCTACTGTTACGCCCACTGCAATGTAATGCTATGTGTTTGCGCTATGTATATAAGTCAATGTTTTGTTATTAAATGTTAGCGCGCGCTCATCCCAGACCCAGCCCCGGCAGCTGCCGGGCCTTATTGTCCTATTCCCATGCAGGTTGTCCTGATCCTGTCCTTATGCTGTAATAAACCTGCAGAAACTCCTACTACCTCGAATCTTGACTCTTATTTTATTGAGCTATCTGTTATGCTATAAGTCTAGTCAAAAATAGGGTATTATTTATTTATTTACCACATTGCAACTGCTTAGCGGCCGGCCCTGGGGGTTGTAGTCCCGTGTTTGTACTTGGTTGAAATGTCAAATAAAGGTTTTCCCAAAAAATAAAAAAAATAAAAGAAAGTTGTTTCGTGTTGACTTGTTGAATTACAAAACAGTAAATGCTATTGAAAAGCAAAAGCTAATGCCAGCTATATTTAAGAAGTATGAATAAAATACTTCGAAGACTCACATTGTAAAGCTTCTATACTTGAATTTGAAGAACTATTGATTTGCAGTATCACATCATCCTTCTGTGCCCCATGAGACACTTACACATCCCGTGTTAGTGCAACCTTTCTGATTTTAGTAACCACTCCAGTGCAGGGAGTATACCTGTGGAGCACGAACTAATTGGAATCAATTTGTTGAAAACACATTTTTGTAGTGCGCAGTCACCACATAGAATTCTCTCCTAGAAGGCCAAACCTGACTGAGGTGGCAAGATCATAATGCAGGGTTCTCAGGATCTGGACCAAGTCTTCCTCGACCTCCTTGCCAGTCACGATCACCCAAAGTGTGGACCTCACCACGCTGTGTAAGGCACAAGAGAGGTCCATGAAGGCCTGGCAGATAGAGTCCTGCTTAGCAGTGGTATATTTACTAATCAGCAGATGCAAATTAAGACCCTCAAAGAATCTATACTGCACCTCGGACAGAATGTCAATCTCCCCGACCCAGTATAGCACGTGCTCCAGCACCACTCACCCTACCAGCCTAACTGCAGAATCCCAGAGAGTTGAAGATGATTAAGCGCGCCGGGCCCAAGTTATTCTTGTGGCTCTTGATTGGGCACAAAGAGTTTGGTATCTTGCGCTCTTGAACATGGCCATCGATCCTCTGATCAGACTGCCTCTTTGGGAGGATCTTCTGTCACAGCAGCAGGGGACAATCCTCCACCCGAACCTGTCCAGCCTCCACCTCCTTGTGTGGATATTGAGCAGCGACAGTTGACAGCTTTCCGACCTTCCTCCCGAAGTCTGTTATGTAATTTTGGCAGCCAGGCGTCCCTCCACTAAAACGGTATACGCCTGTGTATGGAACAAATTTGTGGCGTGGTGCACAGTGAAGGCTGTGGATCACCTTTTCTGCCCCCGGTTCAGAGGTGCTCCTCTTCATTGTTTCTTTGGCCCAGCAGGGCTCTGCTCTGGCTACCCTTAAAGGCTATCTTAAGGCCATTTTGGCCTTTCTTCGGCTTCCTGATCAGCCTTTTTTTCAAGGTCATTTGTAGGAGAGTAGGGTCTGCTTCCTATGGTCACCCCCACTTTTTGCTGTGATTTTCTGGTTTTTCGACTAGTGTGGCTGAGGGCCTGCTAATCAGACCCACAGCCCAGCTGTTCTCTCCCTAAATTGATACCATGTACTTTAGGTACATACCTAATTGGGTCACCTTTGTGAGCCCCTGTATAGTGTACCATAGGTACCCAGGGCATAGGTGCACCCAAGGCCTACCAGGGGCTGCAGCATGTATTATGCCACCCCTGGCTGGCCATCCAAACTGACACCACAGGCTGATCACTCAGCTTGGGCAAGGTGGTGTAATCGCCCTTGCTTAGATATAGTATACCTATATCTACCCTTATATATAGAGACATATATACCTATACGTCACTCCTATGGCAGGCCTTAACAATCCTGGAGGCAGAGTGCTTGGTTTTATGTGAGAGGGCGCTCTAGCATGAGCTGAGCCCCTCTGCAGCTTTCGGAACCATGTCCTTATAGCTGTTCTATGATATAGCCACACCATATACTCTTAAGTGCATTATAATCCTCGCGGTTAATGGTAACTTTGGTTTGGCTTTATCAAAACATGTCGTGTAAGGTGTCAAACACTTTGGAATATTACCCCCCGCCAGTTCTGGCGGCGGGGGTAGCATTTCACCCTTCTAGAGGGAGAAGACATGTAGTTACTGCTTTACCCGGTTAAAGTTAAACAGAGCCTCAGCATCACAAAATGGATGTTGCTGCCACAGACACGAGTCTGACCTCCTGCTGCTGGACGAAACTCCGGCAGGGGAGGCCTGGGCAATAGGTTTCTTGCCTTGGGAGGTGCTAGCACCTCCCCAGACAGGCTTTTAGTGTATTGGGGCAGGGAGGGCTGCACAATATGACACTGCCTGGGGCACACAAGGTGCTCCATGCATATCCTGGTTCAAACCAGTTGCTGGGGCACTCCAGCCCCAGCTCTGGCGCGCAACTGGACAAAGAGAAAGGGGTGTAACCACCCCCTTCTCAGGGTGCACCCATAGGAGGGACCTAGCAGGTAATCCAGCGCCTGAGATTAGTATAAAGATTGCTGTGTCTAGAGACATTAGATTATCCTGGACTGAAAATCTGAAACTGAACTCTTGGATCTTCGACGTTCTATACCGACTAGAAGACTGAAGACATCTCCCTTGTGGTCAAGGAGTGACCACCCTTCGCAAACAGGCACCACCAGTAACTTGCCGGTTTGCTTTGTGGACGCTCCTGCCGGGACCCGAAGACTCAGTGACTCAGGAACTGGACTTCCAGACTTCTCCGACTCCGACCCACATCCACAGCAAAGCTGAGACCCGTGGCGGACACGAGAGACGTGGGACCGGACACCCTGGACTACCTGTTCTTTGCTAAACCGTGCAGCTTCTGAGGCACCCTCAAAGTTGTGCCTTGGGGTTTGAGAAGCCCCAGACCCGGGCGCCATTTGCACCGAAGCTCAGCCCTCCACACTCCACGAGTGCCGCGTGGAGCCTGCTCCTGCATTTCAGCTTGACGCGTCTTCCCGGTTGCTAGCCCATTGGCTAGTTAGCCCTCCGAAGACTTTCTTTTAAAACTACACCACTTGCCTGGGTGCTTCGGGCTTGCTCCAGCTTCCCTGCGAAGGAGAAGCTCCCCAGACCTTGCTGGTCTGACCTGAAGCCAATCTTCCCTTCCTGCGTGGATTGCGTTTGCCAGGGCTTGTTGGATCCAATCCGGATACCGACACCGCAGTCAACTAGATCCTTCGTGGGACAGCTCGAATCCAGCTCCTGGTCGTCATCGACGCCTCCTGGTCCTCGTGGCTGCAGAGACAAGATACACCTCTTCACCTGATTGCATCTCGACATCGCCTGGTTCCTTCCTGGTCACTGACTAGTGACATCGCCTGGTTCCTTCCTGGTTCCTTCCTGGTCACTGACTAGTGACCCACACTCTGTCCCCTCTGCTTTCAGGTTCTTCTCGTCTTTGATCCACCCTTTGATCCACCCGAACACTTTTCTCCTGGTCGCCTGCAGCACTTCTTTGCAGCTCTCCATAGGAAACAGCGACGAAACCCGACACGAAAGAACACCTATGCCCCCGGCTTCCCTGGGTGAGGTAACTTGAGTACTCCGGTGCTCCCACGGGTGTTGACTCTCGAAGTGTCCTAGTTTAAAAGGGTTTTACCGTAGTCCATCTGGAAGTGTCCTTAATCTACTACTTTGTAACCTTTACGTTCCCATTATAACTCTATGGTAACTCGCGACTATGTTCCCACACTGCACGCGTCTCCCGTGGGTCTCCTACTTCCTAACTTTTGGTTCTGTAGTGTAGCCCCAGCGATTCCCTAGGCCTATTCACTATTCCTGAAGTGGTCCTTATACCATTTACTTAGTATATGGTTCGTGAGGCCCCTGGGCAGAATTGTATTTGTGCAACTTATAGTATGCTAAATGAGTAACTTGTAACGTATCTCGAACTCTGAACTCATAAAAAGTGCAGAGGGGTTGTGTTAGTAATAAATACATATATATTTGATATATACCTTGTGTGGTGTCCTTTCATTTGGTATTCAAGGGATTATATATGGTAAAACAGCTGGCTTCACATGCTCTCTGAAGTTTTAGCCTAAGACTGCTGGTCCATGCTACCACTAGGATAGCTGATCTATAAGGTTGACTTTACAACCACCATCATAAGGATCGTTTAGACTGGTGCAAAGTACCCACTAGAATAGTGGACAACATATGCCAGGCTAATTTCTCACAGCATTATTCACCTTTTTCCTCCTATTCCTTTTGTATTGCCACAGTGGGACTAGAATCTGGTTTAAACGTACCTTATGTGTGCTCCTTTCCAGCCATTACATAATTGTCGTCTCATACTCTTGACTCTCAAGAGTGCTTTTCTGGCCCACTTTAAGTCTGCGGCTATCAAAGGGTTCCTAAAAGTTACAACAGTTCCATCCACCTCAAATTGCTTATGCATTTTCCCCATCCATCCCCCCGTTCTAGCCACAAGGATCTCAGGAAACAAACCTGAAATCTAGAATTCCCCTTCAATCCAATGGACCATTTTATGAATGTGTTCCGGAGTAGTCTCACTGACATTGGGGCGCAGCATTGGGACATTTGCCATAATGACAACGTAAGGGCACATGTCAGGGGAAGATCACATCTAGGGGTACAACTGAATGTTAACTGTGAAGGTTTAGCAGAATGGTTAGAATTTCCTGCTAGACCATGCACCCCCCCCCCACTTGTGTGTTGGGTGGTAGAGATTCCCTCAGACTAGGGGAAATACAGTGGCTGTGTCGGACACTGTGGCCTTTCTGGTTGGGCAGGTTTGGCATTCATCCTCTTTCCTTGTCCAGGGGCCATTTCTCCTAGGCAGTGCTGGGGGCTTCTATCTTTAATTTTCGGCCCTCTCACCAGACTCGTCATGGTCCGATCTATTCCCCGTGATATTTAATTTCACCTCAGTGCATCATGGGCAGTCATATACCCTTACAGCTTAAACTCGATTAGGTCAACAATCTCTATGCCGAATTTCTTAAGCAGACCCTCTATGTCCTCTTTACAATTAGAATGTTCTGTCAATATGGGAGGCTCCAAAAATGCTGGCTTACTTGAGTTAGCAGACTTTTGGAGCATGGAACCTCTTTACTGTTTTGAAAGTAGAGGCATGGTTTTGTTCACAATCTAGGCAGAAGGGGAGGAAAAACATTTCTTGGGATGGATTCTATGTGCACGTTCCTGACCAATATGACCAGCGGGGGCAACATAATCTGTTGATAATGAGGCTAGGGAGAGCCATTTTTTGCCGAGGAGGATTTCTTTGTCCAGAGCGCCCACAGCCCTTTCTATTTACCCATCATGAGTACCAGACTTCTTTGCGACGGCCCCCTCAGTGTTAGGGCCTAATTTACGCTTAGCCATCTTTGGTTCCACCCTGTAGAAATCTTTGGTGCCTTTTAGCGAAGGTAAATCTGGGATTAGAATCCAAGATGTGGAGCAAATGTCACAAAAATAATCCTGAGGAGGGAAAACGGAACTTGCCTGAAGTCCCCGACTACTTGTACTTTATTAACTGTACAATTAATTAATATCATTACAGTAAAAAGGAAAGAAAAGAAGAAACAATGATTCATATATAAACACTAAAAAGCCCTAAAAAAAAAAAAAAACAGTAAATACAGACTTCTTTGCTTAATAAAATATGGTACTTCTGTACTAAATAAAAGTTCAGCACCCCTGTCTGAGTCCTGCATAGTTGGCCTTTCCCCAACTTTTGTGCCCTAATGTTGGTCCGTATTAGTGAGCGCTTGATCTGGCCTCTGTGGTGCACTAAGTGTCTTGCAAGGGACGTTTCTTTCTTTGTGGGGCACTCTCAATGGTACTTCGTAAAGAGATCCCATCAACTTTAGTCCGCAGAGTTTGCCGGGGCTTCCCCTGGGTTATACTACTTTCATTAGCGACTTTTAAGGCTATCCTGATTTGATGGACAAATTTCGCCAGTCTAGCTAAGGTCATTGTGTTGGTGGTTGACAGACTAGACAGACTAGAGCACAGGGGCCATTGGGAAACGGTCCTGCAACACGAGAGCGTCAGTGGTGCTATGTAACTCTTTGGAGTCTTATGACCTGGATAAGTCTAGAGCTATTAGCTTTCAAAATGAAATGCCAGTGCCAGTGAAATAGTCCCATGTAGAAATAGCGTCAGTAGAGCTATGTTGCTTCTCCCCCCAATAAAGTGCAGGATCTGCAGAGAAAGTCAGGGCAAATGCAGGCACGGTTGGCATGACGATGGATAAAGTGCAAGCATACAAACGAGGGAAAGGCAAGCTCAGAATCAAAGCCAATATCCACTAAAAAGCAGAAAAACACAATAACACAGAATATCCATTTTAAGGATAGCAATCACACCCGACAAAAAGTGCCGCTGTTGTACAAGAATCACAGCAAAAAATAAAAAATTGATGACAGCTGCGATGCATACAAGCAAGGACTCCATGGGCATATTCATGCCACAGCAGTCTAGAGTGAAGTTTTTAATACAGGCGCTCAGATAATGGTAGAGAGTCCAAACGTTATCTAGGGCAGAGGAACGGGGGAGGGGGGGGGTGCCACCCAGCCTTCTCCGGGCTCTGAATTGCGCAGGACGAGCCAGTCCTTGCCCTGGGCTTTTCCAGAGTGGACCTGAAAAAGTGGGGACGACCATATCAAAAAGGGGCACTGACTGTCCTACACTGACCCACCCATCCTCCCCGCTCTGTGAATGGATTTCCAGGGACTGGGCTGTTCCCCTTCTCGGGCCCTAGTTATCCTCACCAGTGGTCAGTGTTCTATGTGGCTCTGTACTCCTGGCGTGGAAAGTAACGAAAAGAAACAGACAACAGCTTCTGGGGTGGTGCCTATATAGGCACTGTAGTGTACACGTCACTTCTGGTGTGGACAATCCGACGACACCATGCAGAGCTGTACGACTCCACCTACCGGCATGAAGCGGTACTGCCACAAAAACTATTCTGGATTTTGCCTGACGCCTGGGGATAATTTTGTGATAAGGAATCGAAGGTAAGTAACTTGTTTGTCAACAACCCTCTCCTGGTTGATTGGTCAGACCGTTGTCAAGTTATCCTTCTTAGTTCTTTTCAAACTCTTTACTCAATGGCCAACTAAAAAGTTCTGAAATCTGGGCCCGTGACTCGACATAAAAATCCTATTAGCCGCCTCATAAGCCCCCTCCCTTTCTGTATGATCTTTGTTCTTCAAACAAGAGCTGGCACAACCATTTCCTCTCCTTCAGTGATTTTTTATGGGTTGTCATAAGCACTGCATAGTTCTTCCTACGCATAGGATAGAGAGCACTTTTTAAATAAAAATAAATACTTTTCCACAAAAAAGCCAGTGGTCCAAAATCATGTTCAGAATCACCTGAATAATTAGGTAACTGGCACTGATGGGGTGTGATAGGATATTGGCGGTGTATGCTTCTTAAAGGAATAATGGCAATTTTCAGTTCCTCAAGACCGTTGCCTACATTGCCCTGGTTTTCTTTTACCTTAAATCATCTCACTTTTCAAAAATTCAATTTGGCTTCTTGTTAAAGAACCCGGTATACCGTTATAAAGAAAAACAAACACTGTTATATATTTTTCCTTTTCTAAAATTGGCTGACCTGTTTTGTTTGTGAACTGGCATTCTTTCTGTGTAAAGGCTGCTTATATGTCATTCTATTAACATTTAGATCCCTTGCTTTGAAGCCTGAGGTGCGATCATTTTTCATGACTTTATAAACTTTAATCTCTGTAGAGCTATATTATGCATGTCCCCTTTCCTTCTGTATTTCTAGCATTACCCAGATGTACTTGTGCATAGCTTCCAATCTGTATAGAGCTTCAATGCTGTTGGTATTTTACTCTGCAAAAAGTTGCTATATAGGTAATAAATAGATGTGTATTAATTTCTCTTTGTATGATTCTTACTTTTGACATTGGAAATTCACCTGTAATATGTAATGTGACCTGTCTACTTCCATTAGTGTTCAACCTTAAGATGACTCCGGACTGAAGCAACACTGATTTTAATTACATATATTGCACAAACCAAGAAGTTAATCAATAAAAGCATCTGCAGAAACCAGTAATCAAAACATCCGGTGGAAATGCTGTTTGTCAGCAATTCCCATCCATTTGCATACTCTTTTACTTGGATTATACAAAGGTTTTTCTTTCTTTCTCAAACGTTGATATTTATCACTGAGGTTGTTTCATTGATGTATGATGTTTAGGAGACCTAGATGCACTCTTTCTTTTCCATAGGTATTTAATCATTTCCTTTCTGCAATTCTTATGATCCTAACTGAATGTGCATTCCTGTTTTTTTCCCTTACGTTTACAGATGCTACCCTTATTTATTGTGGATGCTACTTGCTACTTTGCACGCATAGTTTTCAAAGAAGATCCATATCTCAGTCTTGCAAAAGAAATAAGTGATTTTTATGCTGTTTCAAATAACAGAATACCAGTTGGAAATGTGGAGAAGTCAGCCTTGTATGGGGTACAGGATGGTTTGCACTATCACAGGTAAGAAACAATTGTCTTTTTACTTGGCTCATATGTCTCTGCTTAATCTGGCATTGTATTGTTTACACAATACCAGATTAAACAATAAGGGTTCTGATTTCTTATGGTACTTCTTATGGTAGATATATCACCTTTAGAATAATCCACAGTCCTCAGACTGGATTCCAAAGCTTTTCACAGCAGTGCTGTCCTTGGCTGGTGGGTGGCGATGGGCAGCTCCATATTGACTTAGCTTCTCCAGAAGGTGGATGGAGCAGATATGCGTGCCAGCCCTGGGTGCTTATTTTGGTGCAATGGGACATGGATCCGGATCACTGGTCTTAATTGTTTTTATCATGTGTTGAGCTTTTTCTGTCAGAATTAAAATCAGGTTGCAATGGGACTATGTTTCCTCCAAAAACTAGAGAATTAAACATGTAGAAACTGTTGCAAACAAATGACTGTAACAATCTTCCCACCAGTAACCCACCCCCCACCCAAGTAGGCTTTTGGTGTGTGAGTTCAGGACGCCAATCCCATTTTGTGTGAGGAATGTTCCCTCATGAACTCATAGGTCATCTGGGAATGCAAGGCGAGCAGTAGGTTGCAGAACACAAAAATAAACCACGCAAGTCCCGCTCCCCTTAGAAGTAGGTAGCAAAGACCCCCTCCTGCTCCCCAGGTCATTCAAAATCAGTTTATGAAGGAGCACTAGGACAAGTTTGCGGTTTTGTTATAGCCTGTAACACAGGACCCAATTTAGGCAAAACGTGCATAAGTTTTATTTTTTACTTTTTTTGTTCAGCAAGAACTTTTTTTTGGGCGCCATCAAACGATATCGGTCAGCCCTTATGGTCTTTTTGGATTTACTGGACCAGCCGACGTTGTTTAGATCATGTGTGTTCATTGTTAATAAAGGTTTTAAACTTATGTTTCGTCCAGGCCATTTATGAAGCCAGCCCTCTCTGTGGTGCCCCAGTTGAATCTCAGTTTGGTTCTTACCTTACTCATGTGTGCTCCATTTGATCCGATGCACCGTTGTTTGTTGCACCTACTGTCTGAGAACCATTTTACTACTTTGCAGTTCCTTCATTCCAGCAGTTTTTGAGCTTCAAGCCCTCTTAGTGCAACTGTCCTACACCACTTTTTTTTTTCAGACCAACCATGTTGAGGACCAGAGCCGCCTTTTTGCCTATGCCTTGACTCTTTTTAGGTTTCGCAGACCAGCGTTGAAGCAGATGTGCGCTGCTCGCTTTGCAAGTGCCTTTTGGAATCGATACAGTTTCGGAAGGTGACTTAAGCCACACCCTTATTTTCAATTGGCTTGCGTCAGCGTTTATGTTAAATGCCGACGCGTGATTGAATATCGGCCTTTTGGGTTACCGTCTTGTCCACTTTTAGGACGGCCCATGTGGACAGCCCGACACCATCTTTGTTCCCGCGAAGTCAGCGTGCATGCCCACTTTCACTTTTAAACCGCAGCCGGGCAGGCTGTCATTCATCTCGGGGCTGTGAATATTGACTTGCATCATTGTGAGTTTATCGATAGATCCACTGATACCACAGGGGCTTTTTTCAAGTTTTAAGCAGAACACTTTATATACGATATCTTCATTTTAACTGTTTCTTGCATCAATCTGGAATTATCTCAATCTAAAAATCAGAGTATTTAGACGAAAATGTACCCCGATTTTTGACAGTAGAGATGGATCTGAAAGAGACACGTTAGTATTAGATTCCTTACCTTAGAATATCCCCAGGCGTCAGACTGGATCCGGAAATTTTTGCGTAGCAGTACCCTTGCGGGTCGGTAGGCGTCGTCTGCGGCTCCACGTCTGTCGTGGGCGCCGTGATGACGTTGTCGGAGTACTTAGACGCCGCCTCCGCGTGCTGACGCCAGTTCTTTTTTTTTTTCCGCGCCAGCAAGCGCAGATCTGGAAAAAGCAGTAACCCTAGTCATTTTTGACTAACTTTTTGATCGATTTTTGATCATTTCTCGAAGTCTTTCGACTCCGATCGGTGCCGTAGGGATGCCCGGCTTTAAGCACTGCGAGG
The DNA here is from genome assembly GCF_964261635.1 of Lissotriton helveticus. Taxonomy (NCBI): domain Eukaryota; kingdom Metazoa; phylum Chordata; class Amphibia; order Caudata; family Salamandridae; genus Lissotriton; species Lissotriton helveticus. The sequence goes on from NC_136073.1 coordinate 373,489,155, forward strand.
ATTGCGACCGCCAGATGTCGGTCACGGATCCTCACCACCTGTGTTTAACTTGTCTAGGCGTCGATCATGACGACAAGGCCTGCTCCAACTGCCGGGCCCTCTCTTCGAAAGCCAGACGGGTGCGGTCCCGCAGGCAACTCGAACTCCGGCAGTCGGTCTCGCGCTGCGAGAGGTCTCGGTCCCACGGGAGGTCGAGGGACAGGTCGCGGGCTCGGAGCCACCACAGCTCCGAGAGTAGGCCGCACTCCTCCGGGTCGAAGTCGTCGTCAGGTAAGAAGCACAAGAAGTCCAAGAGGCGTCATCGCTTTGCGGACTGCCCCCGACGCTCGCGCGATGCGGCCGGGGGTTCGGGTGACACCACCCACGCGGCTCCATCGGAGTCGTGGGCGCCGCGTTCAGCTCCACACCCTCCGGTCTCTGGGCTAAACGCGGCGCCGGAGGAGATCGAGCGCTTCCTCATGGCCATGAGGAAACTCTCTCCTCCGACGGGCTCCGCGGCGCCTTCGGGCCCAGCGGACCCGTCTGGGGCCTCTAGCGGGTCGGGGGCTTCGGCCCCGACGCCGTCGGGTGGTTCGACGCCGCCGACGCCTTCGGGCCCGGCGCCGCAAGTTCCCGCTATCTCGACGCCGCTGGACCTCCTTCGGGATCTGGATCGTCGCCGGTGGACCTTACGATCTCCCCGGCGTCGGACCCTCAGGTGTCGCCTCCGGCGCCGTCCTCGGGCGGCGCCGTCCCCGATCCCCCCCTTCATTCCTGTTCCGACGGGACGGCCCCGATGGGCGCCGCTCCAGACGTCGTTTCGGGAGTTTCACTTCTATGAGCAGGCCCCATTGATTGAGAACCCTGAGCATCAGGAGATGGGTGATGAAGAGGATTGGGAGGGGTCTGAGGACCCTCTGACCAGAGAGTGTCAGTCTCATGACGACTGGACAGGAGACCTTGGGGAGGCCAGTGGCCTGGACACCTCTCCAGACACTGGTTTTGTCTCCCCTCCTACAGTGGCTTCCGAGGAGGGGACAACCTATAGTGTGGTGTTGATGAAGGCTGCCAAGGCCTTGGGCCTTGAGCTCCCCGTCGCGGCCGTGAGGACTAATCTCCTCACAGAGGTCCTTAAACCGCAGTCAAGCTCGGCGAGCCTCTGCTGCCCTTTAATGAGGCCTTGACCGACGTTCTTCTGGGCACTTGGTCCAAGCCCGCTACGGGTTCACCCGTAGATAGGAACGTGGCCAGACGCCACCGCCCAGCCCCGGGCGACCCATGTTTCCTGTCCACCCACCCCACCCCCGAGAGCCTGGTCATCCAGGCCTCCAATTCCCAGACCGCGTTCCCGTCGGCCCCGCCGGACAGGGAATCCAAGAGGTATGAGCAGTATGGTAAAAAGATCTTCTCATCCCTTAGTCCGGGTCTGCAGTCTTCCAACACCGCATGCCTCTTGGCCCGTTACACCCACTCTCTGTGGGATACGGTCGCGGAAGTGTTGCCAGAGTGTCCGTTGGAGGTACGGGCCAAACTCGGCCAGGCCCTTGTGGAGGGCCGGGATGCAGCCAAATATTCCATACGGTGTGGGCTGGATACCACCGACTCCCTGGGTAGAGTGATGGCAACGACGGTGGCGGTCAGACGCCACGCCTGGTTGAGGTCCGCCAACTTTTCGGCCGATGTCCAGAACACCTTGATGGACATGCCGTTCAATGGCCGTCGCCTCTTTGGCGACAAAGCAGACCATGCGCTTGAGCGCTTTAAGGACTCCAGGACTACGGCCAAGTCCTTGGGCCTCTCGGCACCGCGCCAGCAATCGGCTGCCTTTCATTCCTTTCGTGGCCACGGAAGGGGTGTACCCACACGTGCTGCCAGCCACGCTCCGCAGGGTAATACCCAATGCGGTGGCGGCCATGGGAACCGCCGTTCCGGCGGTCGGGGACAACGGCGAGGCAGTCCACACCTTCCCCCGCAGCATCCGCCTCAAAACCCTCCTAGTCCGTGCTTTCAGGCCCACGTGACGCCAGTGGGGGGCAGGGTTCGCCATCACCACCTTCACTGGCGCACCGTCACTTCGGACAGGTGGGTGCTGCAGATCGTCCGAAGGGGCTACTCCCTCCCTTTCGAGGCGACTCCTCCAGCCATGCCACCGCAGAACCACCGTGTATCGGGGGATCATTTGCGACTTCTGCAGAAGGAAGTTACGGCCCTCTTGGCCAAGGGGGCCATCGAGCGCGTTCCTGGGCTAGAAGTAGGGTGTGGTTGCTACTCCCACTACTTCCTGGTACCCAAGAAGGGCAAGGGGGGCCTACACCCTATCTTGGACCTACGGAACGTCAACGGCTTCCTCCGGAAGGAGAAGTTCAAGATGCTGACACTGGCTCAGGTCCTAGCTGCCCTGGACCCAGGAGACTGGATGGTAGCGTTGGACTTGCAGGACGCTTATTTCCACATCCCCGTCCTGCCGGCCCACCGACGCTACCTGCGGTTCACGGTTGGCCACGAGCACTTTCAGTATACCGTGCTCCCCTTTGGCCTTACCAGCGCCCCACGGGTGTTCACAAAGGTGATGGCAGTGGTCGCAGCTCACCTGCGCAGGTTAGGGGTCTCAGTCTTCCCCTACCTCGACGACTGGTTGTTGAAGGCGGGCTTGCCCCAGACAGTCGTCAGCCACCTCCGGACTACGGCAGACCTCCTGCACCGCCTGGGGTTTTCCATCAATGTGCCGAAGTCACACCTGTGCCCCTCTCAGGAGCTCCTTTTCATCGGAGCGGTTCTCGACTCGGCGCGGTTTCGGTTTTATCCGCCCGAACAGCGGGTCCGGGATATTCAGGCTCTGATTCCCAATCTTTCGGCCGTTATCCTGGGTCTCGGTCAGGTTGACGCTGCGGCTTCTGGGGCTGATGGCCTCCTGTATCCTGCTGGTGCATCACGCCAGGTGGCGGATGCGGGCTCAGCAGTGGGACCTGAAGTTTCAGTGGGCCCAGCATCAGGGCAACCTATCCGACCACGTCCTGATCTCGGAGGGCACTGCGAGACAGCTGCAGTGGTGGCTCACGGACCGCGATTGGGTCAGCGGCAGATCCCTCTCCCTTCCCCAACCGGAGCACGTAGTCGTGACGGATGCGTCCCTCCAGGGCAGGGGAGGCCACATGGGAGAGGCGGAGATAAGAGGCCTCTGGTCTCTGGCGGAGGCCCGGCTCCACATCAACCTGTTGGAGTTACGGGCGATTCGTCTAGCACTGAAAGCATTCCTCCCCTCTGTCCGGGGGAGTGTAGTGCAGGTGTTCACGGACAACACCACCGCCATGTGGTACTGCAACAAACAGGGCGGGTGGGGTCGTGGACCCTTTGCCAGGAGGCTCTGCGCCTCTGGCAATGGCTGGAACGCCAGGGCGTGACCCTGGTGGCTCAGCACCTGGCGGGTTCTCTGAAAGCCAGGGCGGACGAGCTCAGCCGTCGGTGCATGATGGATCACGAATGGCGTCTGAACTTGGACGTGGCGCACGGCCTCTTTCAGCAATGGGGAGAGCCTTGGTTAGATCTATTCGCCACCGAAGAGAACGCGCAATGTCATCAGTTCTGCGCGTTGGAATTTCCAAGGCTGCACTCGCTCGGAGACACTTTTCGTCGCGAGTGGAGTTGCGGTCTACTGTACGCCTTTCCGCCTATACCACTTCTGCCCAGAGTGCTGAAGAAGATCAAGCGCGATTGGGCCCAAGTCATCCTTGTGGCTCCGGACTGGGCACAAAGGTACTGGTATCCAGAGCTACTCAGTATGTCAGTCGATCCCCCGGTTCGTCTGCCTCTTCAGGAGGACCTTCTGTTGCAGCAGCAGGGGACGGTCCTCCACCCGAACCTGCCCAGTCTCCACCTCCATGCTTGGAGATTGAGCGGCGACAGTTGAGGCCATTTGACTTGCCTCCTGAAGTCTGTAACGTCATTCTGGCAGCCAGGCGTCCCTCCACAAAGTCGGTATACGCCTGCAGGTGGAACAGATTTGTGGCATGGTGCACAGCAAAGGCAGTGGATCCTCTTGCTGCCCCTCTTTCTGAGGTTCTTCTCTTCCTTCTTTCTCTTGCCCAGCAGGGCTCTGCTCTGGGCACTATCAAGGGCTACCTTTCTGCCCTTTCAGCCTTTCTGAGGCTGCCTGATCAACCTTCTTTGTTCAAGTCCGCTATTGTAAATAGATTTCTAAAGGGCATCACTCACACATTCCCTCCTGTTCCGTTTGTGATGCCTCAGTGGGACTTGGATCTTACGTTTCTGATGTGCGCTCCCTTTGAGCCACTTCACAACTGTCCTCTTAGTCTTCTGACTCTTAAAACTGCATTTCTTGTTGCCATCACCTCTGCCAGGAGAGTGAGTGAGCTCCAGGCTCTAGCTTCTAAACCTCCTTTCCTCTCTGTCCCTTCGGACAAAGTTGTTCTGAGGACTCGTCCTTCTCTCCTGCCCAAGGTGGTTACAACCTTTCCTATCGGGCAGTTCATCGCCTTGCCCACCTTCTTTCCGCCTCCTCATCCCTCGAAAGAGGAAGAGAGGCTCTACCGTCTGGACCCAAAACTTGCGCTCTCCTTCTATCTAGACCGCACACACCAGTTCTGGGTGGGAGACCAGCTCTTTGATGGTTACGTGGGCGCTAAGAAGGGACAGGCAGTGCACAAGGGGACCATCTCTCGTTGGGTCGTCTTGTGCATCAAGGTTTGCTACTCCTTGGCGAAAAAGGAGCCTCCTGTTGGGCTGCGTGCCCATTCCACTCAGGCCACGGCGGCTACTACTGCCCTGAGTCAGGGAGTCCCCTTGCAGGACATCTTTCAGGCAGCTACATGGGCCTCGCTGCACACGTTTGTTAAGCACTACTGCCTGGACAGCCAAGTCCGGAGAGATGGCTTTTTCGGCTGTTCCGTTCTCCAGGACTTTCTGGTGTTTTTTTGGTTTGCAGACCCATCAACGGGTTGGTATTGCTGGGGTATCTATTCTAAGGTAAGGAATCTAACACTAACCTGTTTCTTTCAGATGCACAAGTTACTTACCTTTTGTAACAATATATCTGTAAGAAACAGTAGTAAGTGTTAGATTCCTTACCGCCACACCCATCCTCCCCGTTCTCCAAACCGATATCTAGGGTTAAGGTATCTCCCTTTGAGGGCCCTAGTTTCATGGCACCAGTGTCGGTTTCTTGCATGGCTCTGCGTTCCTAGCACGGAAAGCTGTGTACATAACTGACGTCAGCGCGCGAGGGTGGCGTCCAAGTACTCCAACATCATTCCGGCGATCACAACGCCGACGACGGATGCGGAGCCGCAGACGACGCCTACCGACGCGCAGGGGTACTGCTGAGGAAAACTTTTCAGATCCAGCCTGACGCCGGTGGATATTCTAAGGTAAGGAATCTAACACTAACTACTGTTTCTTACAGATATATCGTTACCGAAGATACATTACTTGTGCTTCAACGTCAGAATTACTGTGTAGCTGGTATCATGTGAGTTGTGATAGGTAAAAGTGAATTTAAAAATGTCTAGACTGTGTCAATAAAACTTTTATTAGTTTGCCAGTCAGGCATAGATAAAAAGTGTGGGATAAAAAAACAAAGAAATTGTTCAGATATATCCCTTTAGGGTGTGGTCAACATGTCTCTGCCTATGTGTGATTATTAATCAGGCTTTTATCAGGATCAGAGTGTGATGAACCACGGCAGTATGGTGGTCGATTTAATCATGGTTGACGTTCCTAAGGGCAATAAAGCCCTGTACGCCCAAAGTAACTCTTAGCGGTAATTGGTGTTCTATGTGGCACAGACGCTATGAAAGGTTTTAACAGATTGGTGCTGCTGGGCACATATAGTTCAATGAAAGTACATTAAACATATATCTTACAAGAGGTGTAATCACTTATCACACCATGGGTCTCAGGAGGAGGGTGGTGGCAAAATGGCACACCCTACGAGAAAAAGAAGTTAGGGTAAAGATAAGATGTGAGGTCTTGGCTTAGAGAGAGTACTCATCTCATGCTGCGGTATTGGGACTCACACCTTCGCTGCCAGGCACCCGCTTGGTACCTGAGACAATCCTCTTTGGACTGGACCCCGCATGTGTTTGAACCGGAAAACCGGTAATGTTTTTAAACACGAGGAAAATAGGCAGGTACTCGGCTGAGCTGAACGCGTCACCGCATTGGCGTGAATGACAGGGCGAGTTGGCGGCCAATCATAAAGGTTGTAGCTCGGGCTCTAGTGTGAATGCCCAATCTGATTGCGGAGAAGAAATCTGACCCAGAGTCATCCAAAAGAGCAAAATAATGGAAATGTTAAAAGCACCCTGTATGTTAAATGTAGCAAAAATCAATGAAAGGTGCAGCGTGATTAGGAGATTAGTCAATTTTATGCTCTTTTGATATTGGAATTTTCAATAGAGTAAAAGTGGCTAGAAGGTTAAAAATATTGAAATACGGTAAACCACACACAGGGGGCAGAAAGTGAAATGGTAGAGACGGTCAATCATCCGCTCTGTTAGTGAGTACAAATAGGGAGCCTTCATCTTTATTGAAGGACTATGAATAGAGACTAAACATATATGATAGTCCATACAAAATAGTAGCAGAAGAAGAAATAAACGAAGGAACCGAAGTCAAGGGTTTTTTCTTTATCAATATTATTATCATTGTGATGTGGAATTATGTGGCTATTGGTAATGGAGAAACAGCGATCACTATTGGATTATCGTGATGTAAGTCAGACAATAGTTCAGGCAACATTAGGTGGATGTCAGTGGGGTTAATGACACTGTGCCCCACAGGATATTGTCATTCATTCTTTGTCTGTGTGTACCCAAGGGGTACACCCAGCTCTGTTCTTTTTCAAGCAGGATTTTTTGTGTTTCTTTGTATTTTGACCTGCTCGATGATTGTCCATCTTCAATCGTTAGTCGTGTGGATACACTGCAAGAAATGTTCGCTCAGTTTTGTGGTGGCTCGCCCACATCTAATGTTGCTCTGGTGTTCACACACATGCATTTTCACTTTTCGTATGGTCATACCTGCATAACACAACCCACAGGGGCAACTTATCAAGCATAACACATTTGTGGATTTGCAGTTAGTGTGGGCATTCTGTGTCCATGTTTTTCCAGGTTCAAGGTCCAGGGTTTTTGTATATGTCGTAAGATGGCAGATACTGCAGTTTGCACAGGGAAAGTGTCCCGTCACTCTTGAAAGGACCATGCATCAATAACAGATGGAGGGTTCATTGTAGGCCTATCTCTGGGGCGGGTGTTACCCAGGGTGTCTCTAAGACTACTTCCTTTTTTGAAATAAAAAAGGGTTTTTACCATTGTCTGTTGTTACTAGTGAGGATTCTCCAATGCTTGTTTACAGCTTTTTTTACAGTATTGGATGCGCTACTGAAAGTTGTAACGTACCATTCCGTCCATCATCTTGTGTGTAACGTAAGACATGGGCTTTTCTTTTGTCTCCCTCGGATTTTCTTCTAAAAGGGCCTCTCTTGTTGATTTTGTGCCCTTTTGTAGCCCTTAGAACACAATCTGGATACCCACGTTGTTTGAGTTTGAAGTCCGATCAGACGACTGTGTGCGGAAGTCGTTTAAATTGCTACAGTTTCTTCTTATGCGTAGATATTGTCCATATGGTAAATTCTCCCTTAGGGGTCTGGGGTGGAAGCTGGAAAATTCCAACAGGTTATTTTTTGCTGTTGTTTTATAATGGGTTTTGGTTGTATAGTGCCCATTGGTTTTGGAAATTACCACATCCAAAAACACAACTTCTTGTTTGTCCGACGTGTGGGTAAATTTCAAACGATTATTCATGCTCAGACTGAGACAGAATTTCTTTATTCTTAATCATCTTGCATTGTATTGCCCAAAATGTCCCTTTGATTACAAAGAGACTCCTTAAAACAAGTCCTCTACCCATGGAGAGTCACACTTTAAACTCTGAGCCTGGCGCAAGCTACCAAAATGGAAACAAAATGTGAAGTATAAGGCAAAGAATCATACACCACAAATAATGTGTCCACGATGCTCCTGCCAACCAAAAGTCTTCAACTGCTGATGTGAGCTCCGCTTTCCACACTCACTGCCTCACCAAGCAAGAGTTCACTTTCGAATAATTGTGAACATTGCTAAAAGTGTGTGTGTACATAAAAATATATATGCAGAAAGTTTCGCCACTAAGATACCTGCCATGATGTGTTTCAGCCTACCAGAGGCCTTATTCACATAGCACCTTTTGAGTAGTATGCCAATATTTAAAGTGCACAGTGCAAAGTAACACACAACATTATTGGTTGCCTACACCAACAATGGACATAGAAAAAATATATACATTTTTTCCCTTAGCAAAATAGATGGCCATTTAACATAGAGCACCACAATAAGTAGCTTCAGAATACTTTTTTTAAGAGCACTTAATATGTGCAATTAATCAGTATTTAAAAGTACAAGCAGTAAAAAAAATTATAAAAACATTTGATTATAAAAATACCCTTTAAAAATCCCTTTTAAATATAGTGCAAACACTGTTGTGCAAAATAAACAAAGGCAAATGCAACCCTAGTGGGTTAAGATTCACATGAAGGACACTTCAGGCTATTTCGTAACAAGACTAATGGCCCACCACTCAAAAATAGGACATCAAATGGCTGTCAGCTATTTATAATGAACATGAGAGGGAACCAACCTGTCAGAGTTTTAAAATACCTGATATAACGATTTGGTCACAGATCATGTGTTCACAGATGGCAATATCTGCTTAAATCACAGTGTTTGTACATAAAGAACTGCTGAAGTACTGTGGGTGCTGCAGTTGTATGTGTAAAAAAAATCACTATACGCGCTAGTGGACAGGAATAGAACTATGTCCAAACAGAAAGTGTCAATGCGAATAAAGTGCAAAAAGTGCATGTAATAAAAAAAATGGTGTTCAAAAAGTTAAAATTCTATGGATTCAAGGGCCAAGGCCGATGTTTAAGGATATGTTAAATTAGTGCAGTAATATAACAATGGGAGCCATTTTACAGACATGTATAAAAGTCTTCGCTGGAATTTAAGCCCAGTGGCGTCTTAGTATCAAATTCAAGGATGTATTTTGTCTCCAGAGCTCGCAAGAGGGCTTCACGGTTTCCTCCTCGTCTGAGGGCAACACTGAGTCAATGACAAAGTATTTTAGAAGCTCACTCTTGTTGTCATGGTATTCCTTGAAATAGTGAGCCACTGTGTAGGATGCATCACTCCCGCTGAGTGCCCTAATGTGCTGGAGTATCCGTTTATGGACCTGCAACTTGGTACTACCAACATATTGCAGGCCACACGGACACTCCAGCACATAGACAGCAAAATCGGTCTTGCATGTAAACATCCTATAGATTGGTTGAGGGGCATCACAGAAGGGGATCTTATATTCTGTTTTATTGACACCATGTCTGCAAGCTTTGCAGCTGGTGCATCTTCTGAAGCCTTTGCTGGAATGGAGCCATGATTTGTTAATGACTAACTCAGGACTGGTTTTCACTCATGGAAAGTGCTTTCCTGAATGTAATCTCAGGACTAGTTGCCATTAGATCCCCAATGACAGGGTCATTCTGTACCAGGCTGCAATTTTTCTTAAGAATTCTCCGAAGGGCCTGGTGCTGGCGATTATAAGTTAGAATCAGTCTAGTGGGCTCCTTAACTTGTACCGATACAACAATGTATGTTTTATTTTGCAAGACCGTCGTCCTAGGGATGTGGTTTGCTTTAGTGATGGTTTTGTCAATCATGGAGGCCGCATATCCTCTGGCCAAGAATCTAGTTTTGCTGGCTTCCTGTGCTGAAATGCACTCTGAATCAGTGCTACAGATACGCCTGATAGGCAACATCTCACCATATGGGATGCTGCGTATCAAGTTTTCCGGATGGTGACTTGCGGCATGTAAGACAGTATTACCCACAGTGGGCTTCCTGAATAGCCGGGTCTCTAGTCTGTCACTTTTAGTGAAAATCTCTACATCTAGAAAACAGAGTCTTGACTTAGGTTAGCTGTAAACTGGAGATTGAGCTTGTTTACATTTATCAAATCAATGAAATCTAAGGCCTGTTGTTTGGTACCTTGCCAGATCAAGAAAATGTCATCGATATAACGATACCAATGGATTACATGTCTGGTGAAAATGTCATGATGTTCGCCATAGAGGACCTGCTCCTCCCATCTGCCCATATGCAGGCAGGCTTAGCTAGGGGAGAAGCAAGCCCCTATGGCGACACTTCTAACCTGCTGGAAGAATTGGTTAAAAAACATGAAAAAATTGTTATTCAAACATGTAGCAATCATACCAATCAATATCTTGTTATGATGAAACATTTGGATTGGCCTCTTTCCTCGATAATGGTTAATAGTGTTTAACCCATCTTGATGGTATATGCTAGTGTAGAGGGATGTAACTTCCAAACGTGATCAACCAATAGGAGGAATCCCATACCACTACTTCCAGTTTAATCAGGAAGTTGCCTGTATCTTGGACGAAAGAGGGCAAAGCTCTCACATGCTCTTGTAGGAACGCATCGATGTAAATAGATGTATTTTCCAACAATCCATTGTGTGCTGATATTATGGGCCTGCCAGGGGGTTTCTCAGCGCATTTGTGTATCTTTGGGATGAAGTATATTGCCGGGATTACTGGTCTCTAGGATACAAATAACCATGACGGCACCACCAATACCTGGCGCCAGTATCCCCAAGTTTTTATTGTCACAGCACCTCACGTTCCTGCAAAGGACTATTAAAGAGCATGAATGTAAGAAGAAAACCAGTGACCAATGATCTCCATTAGTCTCTTTCGTCGTGAATTAGGGGTCAATCCTCAATTCCTGACACTAATCCACTGACACTTCCTTACTCCAAGAGCTAGTTTCTTTCCTGGTTGGAATTGATGCTGTCTATGAAATTGTCTTATCAAGGACAGGCAGGCGTGAACTGTCGTAGCTGGCTTTCATGAATCAGCCAGAGCCATCACCACTCAGTGGCACTAATGTTTGCATTTTCTCTACTGGTAATCTAAAATACTTTTTACTTCATATGCTGGTACTGTTATTTGAGAACTTTGTATTTAAATTTTTTTTGACGCAAGGGATTTTCTTTGAAAGCAAACCCATGATAACAGTGAGCTAATTAAATAGAAGCAGCAACTTCAGTGAAATGTTTTATATGTATATACATGTTCATATGAAACTTACTTTGTAGCCAGGGAAAGCAATTCTTAAAAATTATTAATAGGTTAGACATCTAGCTGCAGATTCCTTCCCTTGGAATTCAGGCGTCAGACTGGATCCAGAAGATTTTTCATCAAGCAATACCTGTGCGTGCAGGTAGGTGGCGCCAGTTGGCTCTGCATATCTGAAAGAGACACGTTAGTGATAGATTCCTTACCTTAGAATTTCCCCAGGCGTCAGACTGGATCCGGAAAGTTTTTGCTTAGCAGTACACCTGCGCGTCAGTAGGTGGCGTCCTGCGGCTCCGTGTCGGTCACTGGCGTCGTCCACGCCGAAATGACGTCACGGAGAGTACTGAGGCGCCACCCATGCGTGCTGACGTCAGTTCTTTATTTTTCTGCGCCAGTAAGCGCAGATCCGGATTGAACACGTGCCTTGGTCACTTTCTGACCGCTATTTTGAGACTTTTGTCTCACCACTTTTTCCCTGGTACACGTAGAGATGCCCAGCTTTATGTCTTGTGGTGCCTGTCACGAAATATGTCGGTAGCGGACGCCCACGATGTTTGCCTCTACTGCCTGGAGACCAATCACGACTCCCGGGACTGCCGTGACTGTCGTGCCATGGCCCCCACGGCCTTGCGGGAGCAGCGCCGGAAGGAGCTGGAGGTCCAGCATTCGTCATGTTGCCGCTCCGAGTCTAGAGGCCGTTACCAGGACTGCTCGTGGGACCGGGGCCGTCGCTCCTCGTACTCCAAGACTTCACCTTTGGAATCTGGTAAGCGTTCCCATAAAAAGAAGCCGAAGAAGCATGTTCACTCTCCGACGTCGCTCCGAGGGGACGAGGGGGACAGGGGCCTTGCCCCTGCGGCTCCTCTGGAGCATGGGAGTCCCGCCACCTACCCGCCATACCTGGGTCCGTCGGTGACTCCCAAACAGATGCAAGAGTTCCTTGCTGCTATGGACCGCCTTTACAGGCCTCGGACTCCCGCCGGCACGCCTTCGGGCCCCGCGGTCCCGTGTCCAGATCCTGCTGGCCCGGCGGCTCCGCCACTGGCTCCATCTCCGGTGCCATAGGATCCTGCGCCGCTGGATTTGGGTGGTCGACTTGGAGGATGCAGGCAACCTAGATATCTCCTCTGACCCGGGGTTCGCCTCTCTCCCGCCTACAATGAAGTAGGGTGCCTCCTAAATGATGGTGCTCCGTCGGGCGGCTGAGGCCCTCAACCTTGACCTCCCCACAGTGGCCCTCAAGACCATCCTCCTCACCGAGGTGCTCCAGACAGCGTCTACTTCATCGGAGCTGCTGCTTTCCTTTATTGACGCCCTTACAGAGGTCCTCTTGGGCACTTGGTCGAGGCCAGCCACGTGGCTCCCGGTGGATAAAAACTTCGCCAGACGCCACCAACCGGCGTCTGGTGACCCCGTTTCCTTGACCAATCACCCTATGCCTGAGAGCCTGGTCATTCAGGCCTCAACTTCGCAGAGTGCCTTTCCCACAGCCCCGCCGGATAAGGACTCTAAAAGGCTGGACCAGTTTGGGAAGCGGTTGTTCTATTCGGCCAGCCTGGGGCTGTGGTCGGTGAACACCGCCTGCTTGTTGGGCCGCTACTCCCACGCGGTGTGGGATGCCGTTGCTCAGGTGTTGCCTCAGTGTCCCGAGGAGGTGCAGGCTGTCCTTTCTCAGGCGATTGCTGAAGGTGAGGATCCGGGTAAATACGCCATTAGGTGTGGGTTGGACACCGCCGCCTCATTGGGCAGGGCGATTTCAACGACTGTGGCGTTGCGATGCCATGCCTGGTTGCGTTCGACTGAGTTGTCGCCCAATGGCCAGACCTCACTCATGGACATGCCTTTTGATGGCACCCGCCTGTTTGGCGACAATGCTGACAGTGCACTGGAGCGCTTTAAGGACTCTTGGGCTACTGCCAAGTCCTTGCGAGGACGCGGTTACGGTTTCCGCAGGGGCGGGTCTGGGAACCAGCGTGCGGGTCCATCCACCTCCAGCCCCGCTGCTTCCGCCTCCAAGCCCTCCTAATTTGAGCTTCAGGGAGCACCCCATGCCGGTGGGTGGCAGGATCCACCACCACCTCCCCCGCTGGCATGAGATTACATCAGACAAATTTGTGCTGCAGATAATCTGCCAAGGTTACTCCCTTCCATTTCAGTTCCCCCCACCAGCCAGGCCACCTCGGTGCCACAGCATGTCGGGGTATCATTTGGTTCTACTCCGACAGGAAGTCGCCGCCTTCTTGGCCAAGGGGGCCATCAAGTGCGTTCCTGGGCCAAAAGTAGGGAGTGGTTGTTATACCCACTACTTTCTGGTCCTCAAGAAGGACAAAGGGGGTCTGCGTCCTATCTTGGACCTCCGGGAGGTCAATCGCTTCCTCCAGAAGGAGAAGCTCAAGATGCTAACTCTGGCTTAAGTCTTGGCTGCCCTCGACCCTGGAGACTGGCTGGTAGCGTTGGACTTGCAGGACGCATATTTTCACATACCCGTCCTGCCGGCCCAAGTTCAAGTTCAGTAATTTGTATAGCGCACTACTCACCCAGGGGGTCTCAAGGCGCTTAAGGGAGGGTGGGTGCATTAATTATCGAAAAGCCAGGTTTTTAGCTGCTTTCTGAAGGAGAGGTGGTTCTGTGTAAGGCGGAGGTGAGTGGGGAGGGAATTCCAGGTTTTGGCCGCTAAGTAGGAGAAGGATCTTCCTCCCATGGTGGATCTATGAATGCGCGGAATTACGGCGAGGGCTTGATTGGACGATCGTAGTTGGCGGGTGGGTGTGTAGAAGGACAGTCGTGTGTTGAGGCATTCGGGTCCTAGGTCGTAGAGGGCCTTGTGTGCGTGGGTGAGGAGGCGGAACCTTATTCTCTTGTTGACGGGGAGCCAGTGGAGGTCTTTCAGGTGACTGGACATGTGAGCTTGACGGGGGATGTCCAGTATGAGTCTGGCTGAGGCGTTTTGTATGCGTTGGAATTTTTTCTGTAGTTTGGCTGTGGGTCCGGCATAAAGGGTATTTCCATAATCCAGTCGGCTAGTAACCAGTGCGTGTGTGACTGTCTTTCTTGTTTCGGTGGGGATCCAACGGAAGATTTTTTTGAGCATGCATAGGATGTTAAAGCAAGAAGATGAGACGGCGTTGACTTGTCTGGTCATTGAGAGGGAGGAGTCTAGGATGAAGCCCAGGTTGCGTGCGTGATCTGTAGGTAAGGGTGCTGTACCCAGGGCCGGTGGCCACCATGAGTGGTCCCAAGCAGAGGGGGATGATCCTAAGATGAGGACTTCTGTTTTGTCCGAGTTTAGTTTTAGACAGCTGTTCTTCATCCATTCGGCTACTTCTTTCATTCCTTCGTGTAGGTTTGTTTTGGCGGTGTTTGGGTGTTTGGTGAGGAAGAGGATCAGCTGGGTGTCGTCTGCGTAGGAGATGATGTTGAGGTTGTGTTGTCGCGCGATGGATGCGAGGGGACTCATGTAAACGTTGAAGAGGGTGGGACTGAGTGATGATCCTTGTGGTACGCCGCAGATGACTTTGGTGGCCTCTGATCTAAAAGGGGGGAGGCGGACTCTCTGGGTTCTTCTGGCGAGGAACGAGATGATCCAGTCCAAAGCTTTTCCTTGTATTCCGACGTTGCTGAGGCGTTGTATGAGGGTGCTATGGCAGACTGTGTCGAAGGCGGCGGAGAGGTCAAGTAGGATAAGGGCAACTGTTTCTCCGTTGTCCAGTAGCGTTCTGATGTAGTCTGTAGCAGCGATGAGGGCGGTTTCGGTGCTGTGTTTGGCTCGGAAGCCGGATTGTGAGGGGTCGAGGGAGTTGTTGGATTCAAGGAAGGCGGCGAGCTGATTATTGACGGCTTTCTCAATGACTTTAGCAGGGAATGGAAGGAGTGAGATGGGGCGGTAGTTCTTAAGTTCAGAGGGGTCTGCTGTGGGTTTCTTCAGAAGGGCGCTGAGTTCGGCATGTTTCCAGCTTTCCGGGAAGGTTGCGGAGTTGAAGGAATAGTTGATGACATCGCGGAGATGGGGTGCGATGATGGAGTCTGCTTTGTTGAAGATGTGGTGGGGACATGGGTCGGTTGGTGAGCCTGAGTGGATGGAGTTCATCAGGCGGATGGTGTCTTCGGTAGTGATTGGGTTCCAGGCGCAGAGAATGTGAGAGTGCTGTTTTGGTTCGGAGGTGGGTGGAGTGGACTGTTCTTCGGACTGGTTTTCAAAGCTGTTATGTATGTCGGCGATTTTGTTGTGGAAGAAAGAGGATAAAGAGTCGCAGAGGTCTTGGGAGGGAGTGATATCAGTGGTGCCGGCGGTGGGGTTGGTAAATTCATTGACGATGTTGAATAGTTCCTTGCTGTTGTGGGCGTTGTTGTTGAGTCGATCCTTGAATGCTGATTTCTTTGTGGATCGGATCAATTGGTGGTGTTTGCGGGTGGCGTCCTTGAAGGTGGTCATGTTATCATTGTTTGGGTTTTTTCTCCAGGTTTTCTCGAGAGTACGACATAACTTCTTGGATTTCTTAAGGTCATCGTTGAACCAGGGGACCTTTTTGCTACTTTGTTTGATCTGGTGGTTTTTCAAGGGTGCTAGTTCGTCAGCGCTGTCGGTGATCCATTGTGTGAGTTTGGTAGCAGCTTGGTTTGGGTCCGATGATATGGTAGGAGGGTTTTGGTTAAGCGATGTGAAGAGTTGGTCGGTGGTGATTTTGTTCCAGTTTCTTCGAAGAATAGGTTGTGGGGGGTTATGGGATGTGGTCTTTTTGTAGCTGAAGTGAACGCAGCTGTGGTCCGTCCAATGGAGAGCTGTGGTGAGATCGAAGGAGATGTGCTTGCTGGAGGTGAAGATGGGGTCGAGCATGTGTCCGGCCAAGTGGGTGGGGGTGTCAACAAGTTGTTTGAGTCCGAGATTGGCCAGGTTGTCCAGAAGGGTGGTGGTGTTTCTGTCGTTATTCTTTTCCAGGTGGAAGTTGAGGTCTCCCAGTAGAATGTAGTTCTCGGAGGCGAGGGCATGTGGGCTGATGAAGTCAGTGATGTCTTCGCTGAATTGCGTGCGTGTTCCTGGTGGTCTGTAGATGAGGGTGCCTCTAAGTGTGGTCCTGGGGTCGGTGTGGATCTGGAAGTGAAGGTGTTCGGCGGTCGCGAGGTTGTCGTTCGAGCTGGTCGTGATTCGGATGGTGTTCTTATGGACGATGGCGATGCCTCCTCCTGTTTGGTTGGTGCGGTCTTTTCGGATGATCTTGTAAGTGTCCGGGATGGCTATGGCGATGTCGGGCGCTGATGAGGCGTTCATCCAGGTTTCTGTAAGGAAGGCGACGTCCGGCGAAGTGGTGTCGAGTAGGTTCCAGAGTTCAATGGCGTGTTTGTGGTCCGAGCGGGTGTTGAGTAGGATGCACTTCAGGTGGTTAGTGTTGGAGCTCTGTTTGGAGTCTGTGGATTTAGGGTGGGTCCTGATGCAGTCGAGTTTGCAGGAGTGGCAGGTGAAGGGTCCATGGGTGTGTCCAGGGGTGGCTTGGTAGCAGTCTTGGAGTCGGCCGGGATTGAGTGCTGAGAGGG
Organism: Lissotriton helveticus; assembly: GCF_964261635.1. Taxonomy (NCBI): domain Eukaryota; kingdom Metazoa; phylum Chordata; class Amphibia; order Caudata; family Salamandridae; genus Lissotriton; species Lissotriton helveticus. Next base: position 373,505,875 of record NC_136073.1, read on the forward strand.
ATGCGGCATCGTACGTTATGCGGGTGGATTGGGGTTTGCGAAGAACAGGGGGTCTGGCGCTGGGCGCGGACCAGGCGCGGACGGGCGTAGACGGGCTTACCTTTGGCGCGCCTTCGGCGTGCATGGGGCGCGCCCGCTGCGCGCAAAGGCATCTGTCATATGTGGATGGTGGAAGGGGAGGGGCGAGGGAGTAGCAGCTGGGAGGCGGGAGGCGGGGTGGAGAGCCGGGGAGGGAGTCACAACAACAACCAAAACAAAATGGCAGTCAGCCAAAAGCGAAACAGGGTTGGGGCACAATATGTGGAAAACGCGATGAGAATGGCAGTGGAACCGGCACAAGACACAATCGGGCACAAAATCAAAATACAGGCAGCACAGTAGAGCAGAGCGTTGCAGCGCGCTTTGGAGGACTAGCGCTACGATAATATGCTAATTAGCGATCGCGAAATTGACAAGGCAGCGCAGCACAATTGAGCAGCTATTTAAAACGTTATGTGGCGATCTAGCGCAAGGAGGGTGATCAATAAATATTCAAAGAGTATTCAATGCAGGCAGTGGACGCTACGATACCAGTTTGGCATGTAGGGCAGGGAGCAGCGTGAGGAGCGACCGCTTCTGAAGAATCAGGACGGTCACAGCGATTCAGCAGAAGAGCGGAGCCTGACTATCAGTGGGAGGGAGGAGCAGCTGGGAGGCGGGAGGCGGGGTGGAGAGCCGGGGAGGGAGTCACAACAACAACCAAAACAAAATGGCAGTCAGCCAAAAGCGAAACAGGGTTGGGGCACAATATGTGGAAAACGCGATGAGAATGGCAGTGGAACCGGCACAAGACACAATCGGGCACAAAATCAAAATACAGGCAGCACAGTAGAGCAGAGCGTTGCAGCGCGCTTTGGAGGACTAGCGCTACGATAATATGCTAATTAGCGATCGCGAAATTGACAAGGCAGCGCAGCACAATTGAGCAGCTATTTAAAACGTTATGTGGCGATCTAGCGCAACGAGGGTGATCAATAAATATTCAAAGAGTATTCAATGCAGGCAGTGGACGCTACGATACCAGTTTGGCATGTAGGGCTGGGAGCAGCGTGAGGAGCGACCGCTTCTGAAGAATCAGGACGGTTACCTGCGGTTCACGGTAGGCCAGGAGCATTTTCAGTTAATGTGCTCCCCTTAGGCCTTACCAGCACCCCTCTGGTGTTCACAAAAGTGATGGCGGTGGTCGCAGCTCATCTGCGCAGGTCAGGGGTATCAGTCGTCCCCTACCTCGATGACTGGTTGTTGAAGGCGGGCTCGCCCCAGGCAGTTGTCACCCACCTTCAGATTACGGCCGACCTCCTGCTTTTGCTGGGGTTCTCCATCAACATGCCGAAGTCGAACCTGTCCCTCTCAGAAGCTCCCCTTTATCGGAGCGGTTCTGGATTCGACGCAGGTTCGGGTCTATCCTCCCGAGCAGCGAGTCCTGGATATTCAGGCTATGATTCCGATCTTTCAGCCTCTATCCCGGGTTTGTCAGGATGGCCCTCTGGCTCCTGGGCCTGATGGTCTCCTGCATTCTGCTAGTGCCACATGCCAGATGGCATATGCGGGCTCTGCAGTGGGACATGAAGTTCCAGTGGGCACAGCATCAGGGCAACCTGTCCGATCATGTCCCGAACTCGGAGGGCACTGCACGACAATTGCAGTGGTGGCTCACGAATCCCAATTGGGTCGATGGCAGATCCCTCTCCCTTCCCCAACCGGAGCACACAGTGTTGACGGATGCGTCCCTCCTGGTATGGGGAGGCCACTTGGAAGAGGCGGAGACCAGAGGCCTCTGTTCTCCAGCAGAATCCCGACTCCATGTCAACCTTTCGGAGCTTCGGGCTCTCCGACTTGCACTGAAGGCATTCCTTCCCTCTGTCCGAGGAAGTTTGGTACAGGTGGTCACGAACAACACCCCCGCCATGTGGTATTGCAACAAATAGGGCGGGTGGGGTCGTGGACCCTATGTCAGGAGGCTCTGCGCCTTTGGACATGGCTGGAACATCAAGGCATTACCATGGTGGTTCAACACCTGGCAGGTTCTTTGAACGCCAGGGCAAACGAACTCAGCCGCCGGTGCTTAATGGATCACAAATGGCATCTGCACTCGGACGTGGTGCAAGGTCTCTTTCAGCAGTGGAGAGAGCCTTGGTAGATCTATTTGCCACCAAAGAGAACGCGCAATGTCATCAGTTCTGCGCGTTGGGATTTCCAAGGCGGAACTTGCTCGGCGGCGCTTTTCGTCGTGAGTGGAGTGACGTCTATTGTAGGCCTTTCCGCCTATACCACTTCTGCTGAAGAAGATTCGGTGTGACCGGACCCAAGCCATTCATGTGGCTCTAGATTGGGCATGAAGATACTGGTATCCAGAGCTACTCAGCATGGCGATCGATCCCCTGATCCGACTGCCTCGTCGGAAGGATCTTCAGTCGCAGCAGCAGGGGACGGTCTTCCACCCAAACCTGCCCAGCCCCCACCTCCATGCGTGGAGATTGAGCGGCAACAGTTGACGGCTTTCGATCTTCCTCCCGAAGTCTGTGATGTTATTCTGGCAGCCAGGCGTCCCTCAACGAAAACAGTATACGCCTGCAGGTGGATCAAGTTTGTGGCATGGTGCACAGCAAAGTCTGTGGATCTCCTTTCTGCCCCTCTTTCCGAAGTCCTTCTGTTCCTTCTTTCTTTGGCCCAGCAGGGCTCTGCTGTGGGCACTATCAAAGGTTATCTTTCGGCCATTTCAACCTTTCTGCGGCTTCCTGATCAGCCTTCTCTTTGTTTGTTAACAGTTTTCTGAAAGGCATTACGCACTCTTTTCCTCCCGTGCCGTTCATCATGCCTCCTTTCATTTCTATTCATCCGGACAAGGTGGTTCTGAGGACCCGTCCTTCTTTCTTGCCAAAGCTTATCATGCCCTTCTACATCTGGCAGACCTTCACTTTTTCCACCTTCTTCCCGCCTCTGCATCCTTCCAAAGAGGAAGACGGCTCCACCATCTGAACCCAAAACGTGCGCTCTCCTTCAACAGTTCCGGGTGGATGACCAGCCCTTTGTTGGCTATGTGGGTGCCAAAAAAGGTCGGGCCGTGCACAAACGGACCATCTCTCAGTGGGTCATTCTCGGCGTCAAGGCTTGTTACTCGTTGGCTAAGAATGAGCCTCCTGTGGGGCTGCATGCCCATTCCACCAGGGCAACTGCAGCAACTACTGCCTTGGGACGCGGCGTTCCCTTGCAAGGCATTTGTCAGGCAGCTACATGGGCCTCGCAGCACACGTTTACCAAGCATTACTGCCTTGACAGTCAAGTCCAGAGAGACGGCTTCTTTGGCTGTTCTGTTCTCCGTGACTTTCTGGTTTAATTTTGTTCAAAGACCCACTACCGGGGTTGGTATTGCTGGGGTATCTATTCTAAGGTGTCTCTTTCAGATGCACAAGTTACTACTTGTGTAACGATATATCTGTAAAAGACATTAGTTAGTGATAGATTCCTTACTGTCCCACCCACAGGATACGGAAGGTCGCTCACTTCCTGACTCCTGAAGCGCTGCTACAAGTCATCATAGCCTTGGTGATGTCCCGCCTGGACTTCTCAAACTCCATCTATCACGGTCTCCCCAAATCCCTGCTATCTAGGTTACAAATCATCCAGAACCAGGCTGCCAGACTCGCACTTAATCTTTCCAGATGGCAGTCGGCGCGACCCCTATTGTACCAACTTCACTGGCTTCCAGTCAGTGAGAGAATAGCTTTTAAGGTCCACTGCCTGGTCTTCAAAGCCCTTACTGGTCCTTCCCCTGTCTTCCTCAAGTCCCTGATCACTCCCTATTGCCCCTCTCGAGCCCTGAGATCCACCCACCTTCATCTCTTGGTCGTTCCCCGCGTTAAACTCACCAGATCTGGTGGTCGTAGTTTTTCTCACCTGGCCCCTAAGCTGTGGAACTCTCTCCCTCTTCCCCTCAAGACCTCCTGTTCCCTTCTTGTCTTTCGGAAATCCTTAAAAACTTTGCTTTTCTCCCATTGCTATTAAATTCTTCTGTTTCAACTTCAGGATCCTATAGCGCCAGGAAACTCACGGTGACAGTGCGCTCAACAAGTACCACTTAACATTAACATTAACATTAACCCATCCTCCCCGTTCTTCAGACTGATTACTAGGGTTAAGGACATCCCTTTCAGTGCCCTAGTTTCATGGCACCAGTGGTCAGTTTCTTGCATGGCTCTGCGTTCCTGGCGCGGAAAGTCATGTACAGAACTGAGGTCCGCGCGCAAGGGTGGCGTCTAAGTAGTCTCCGTGACGTCATCTCGGCGCATACTACGCCAGCGACGGTGCGGAGCTGCGCTACGTAACTCGCTGACGTGCAGAGGTACTGCTAGCAAAACTTTCCGGATCCAGACTGACGCCTGGGAATATTCTAAGGTAAGGAATCTATCACTAACTAATGTCTCTTACAGATATGTACGTTACACAAGTAGTAACTTGTGCTTTAGTATGCCTCGACTCAGGATGTAAAAATACATCTTTTAATAAAGATGATTTTTATGGTCTGTGTTTGAAAATACCACTTAGCCATCCTGTGTGCCTCTGCTGGGTTTGTAGATTGACTGGCTTTGGCGTGACAGGGGCTGGGGATATGCATTCTCTTTAGACAGCCACTGGGGGAGGGGTCGAGGTGTGTCCTGCCTTTCCTGGATGAGTCGTGTCTGGGCTGAATAGACCTGGGCTGCATTTCGAGTAGAGCAGGGGGGGGGGATTTCCTTGTACCTGACTGGGCCGGGGCTTCCTTGAACAATGCTGTCCCACCTCCTGCCTGGAAGCTGGCCCAGAGAGGAGAAAGTGGTTTAGACTAAGCACAGACACTCTCTGCCTAAGAGAACAATGGAATTTTGAGTATAAATATTAAGACCCAGTCCCCAGAATTTTAGAACTCGCTGGAATCAAGGAACCTGCCAAGAAGAAGATCTGAAAGAGCTGCCAGAAGGAGTACCGCCCCTTTGCTGTGTTGTTGCTTTGTTGGGTTGGCCTGCAGTTGCTGCTTCTGTCTTGGGCAGTGAAAGGACTGGACTGAACCCTCTTTACTTGTGCTGAGTATTTCCAAGGGCTTGAATTATAGCTGGTCGCCTGTTCCGAAGTCTCAGAGACTGCAAAGACTACACCAACCTCTGGGTGCTGCTACTGGAACAGCTTTAGTTGCACCAGAGAAGGAAACAGCAACTGATTCCGTCGCTAGCTCCGTGTCCTGAAGGCACTGCAGAAGGCACCACCGCATCTCGCAATGCAACCCTGGTCCCCCCCCCCCCCCCCAACAACGACTGCCGCCGCCAAGCTGCTGTTTGCACCGTGACTTGTGGGCACAGCAGTCTGTACCACCTCGCTTCACTTCGCCACCCTGGTCTCACCGACACCATCGCGGCCTGCTGACTTTGACACCCGTGAACACATGGTGGCTGCGGCATCGCCCGTAAGTATTATGACACACTGCCTCGTCCCACAAAACCGTTGGGGCCGGCTGACGCCAGTACTGCTAACTGGCTCTCTCACTTGCACCACAACCTGCCAGCTCCGCATTGAGCACCGCCTCGCATTGCACCGTAAGCCTTGGTCTCACCGACGCCGTCTATACGAGCGTCACCGAGCCGCTGCCTGTAACGCATCGTGAAGGCACTGCACCCTGCACCGCTTCTATTTTGCAACACAACAGCAACAATTGTCCTGAACGCTCGCACCAACATCCCAGCTACAACGAGAAAGGTACTGGTCACGAGTCTGTCCACGCTTTAGCTGGCCTGTACCAACTCGTCAGCTGGAACTGTTAGATGTTTTCAGCATCTCGGTAACCCTCTACGGAGCTACTGACTCTTAAGAACTGTGTTTTTTTAGATAATTCTGCAATTTTAAGGACATCTTGCAAAGTGTATTTTTGTAAGCACTGTATGTTGGATTCTTATCGTTTTGGCCTTGTTTTAGATATATAAATATATTGGATATTTTTCTAAACCTGTGTGGTGTCTTTTTGTAGTATTTTCACTATATTACTGTTGGGCATGTGGGAATGCTTTACACACTGCCTCTGAGATAAGTCTGACTGCTCGTGCCAAGCTACCAAGGGAGTGAGCAGGGTTATTTTAGGAGTGTAACTCCCTTCTCCTGACTAGAAGATAGGTGTAGGAGAGTAGGGTCTGCTTCCTATGGTTACCCCCACTTTTTGCTGTGTTTCACTGGTTTTTCGACTTTAGTATGGCTGTGGCCCTGCTAATCAGGCCCACAGCCTGGCTGTTCTCTCTCTAAATTGATACCATGTACTTTAGGTACAAACCAGAGTGGTTACTGGGTCACCCTTGTGAGCTCCTGTATATGGTACCCTAGGTACCCAGGTCATAGGTGCACCCTAGGCCTACCAGGGGCTGCAGCATGTATTGTGCCACCCCTGGTTAGCCTTCCAAACTGATACCACAGGTTTGCAATTGCAGCCTGGGTAAGGTGGTGTATTCACCCCTTACTTAGATATAGTATACCTATATCTATATATATGTGTATATATATATATATATCTCAAAAGAATGCTTCCAAAAGAATGCTGTGCAGCACCTCCAGGGAAAAACGGACACTTCAGTCAGGATTTCGCTATTGCAGAAATATTTTATTTAATTAAAAAGTGAATCGTAAGTGCCTCAATCTGACGCCTTTCGGCGAACCCAGTCGCCTTGCTCACCAGATAAAAGTGACTAGTTCCAAACAGTTTTTTAAACAAGTAACCACCAATAAGTGAAACAGCTGTCATGTGACCTTATATCAACATGGTGAAAAGACTAGTAGTCTTGGGTTACATATCAGAAAGCAGACTAGCGTACATTGCTCAAATCCAAACAGTTGTTTTTAGACATTCACATGTATTTTAAAAAATGTTAACACACATAATTCACAATTTTCTGTTGCAAAGTGAATGTGGATTTTATATAACTGTATCAATACAAAAAAACGAAATTAATTCCACATAGAAAAAATTGCTACATATGAATTGAAATTCAATCTTGGGCGCATTTTATTTTCAACTTCAGTCTTACTGCATAATACAAGTTGATTGAATTATTTTTCGTGTAGGAATTATTGGCCATACTTTATATAAATTGATATTTTTGCAATTGTCTAGTCAATCAATATGCTCATATGTCTCCTCTGTATCCAAGTCGTATTTATGACAGACCAAAGTGTAAAGTGCTAAAAAGAAAGTGCTTGTGTATTCCCGGCCGGGAAATTACAGTCCTCTACTGGAACTGTTTTGGAAAAATGGGAAAATGGGCAGCAAGGACCAAAAAAGGGTATTACTGGTTAACTCCGATATCAATCTCAGATTTCTTGTGATCATAGCAATTCAAAGTTCAGACAGCCGTGTATATATGTATGTATGTATATATATATATATATATATATATATATATATATATATATATATATATATATATATATATATATATATATATATATCAAAATCTTCAATCCTTTTGCATAAAGAAGACACGGACCCCAGGCTGCAGTAAGGGAGATTTTATTCACCTCTCAGGCGACTCGTTTCGAGCAACTCGTGCTCTTGATCACACACCATACACCTGGTCAGCATTCATTTAAATACGTTTTTTTACTTTGCAGTGCTCCACCCCCTGAGTGAATCACATGGTGCATAGACATGGAAAACACATTTCTCTATGCTATTAAATTCAGCACCCACCATCACTGCACTTAATTAAAAAGGCTGGGAAAATAATATATCTGCATGAATGCATAAACCCACCATTGATCTTTTGACGCATTCCTCACTAAAGCTAATATATGCCGAAATTTGAGGATGTCCTACTATAACTAAATCTCAAAATTAATCATAATAGTGCTTATGCAAACAATGTATATACATTTACAAAAATATATATCTATCTTATAAAAATATATATGCTTTCTTTTATATTTACATAATTATACCGCTGTACAGATATACTATGGACAGTCCACCATTCCTGACATGAATGCCTAAATGTTCACAACCGTGAATTCAACAAGTTATGAAAATGTATACACATAAGATCAAAGGTTCAAGGTTTCCTTGCAATAACATATCCCCCAGTGCCCATCGTTATACCCTTAGTGACAAAAAGATACTATGTGATGTTAAAATGATTAGATAAGCCAACAAAGTGCCAATAGGCACCCTTTGTGATTACAACTAAATACAAAAGTGAATATACTATATACAATAATTTTTTATTTTACATGATTGTTGGGAGAGAGTTTCGACAAACACTTAGCTCGTTATCAGATTCATTTTCATGGACGATGTAATTTCACACCCCGTCCCCCCACGGTGCCAATTGATGCCAAATAGTATTCATAATTATCATACACGATGTATATATTCTCTCTGAGTGCCCTAAGAGACTGAGACATAGAAGGAATACACAGATTCACATAAAGATATAATTCCCATTACCTCAAGTTAATTACATGAGCTTCTGCCCTTAATGAGCTAATGTGAAAATCTTTTTATAACATATGGTGTAAATCTTCAGTCGTGTTTAATCCATTTGGATATTTACTGTCTAGTTCTATAATAAACTCAGTTTCTCTTTTTCTGAGAAGTCCCTCTCTATCACCTCCCCGTACTGAAAGAGCCACCACATCTATGACATAATACGTCAACTGAGATAAATCATTGTTGTGGGTTGATTTAAAGTGGCGTGCTACCGGGTAGGTGTTGTCATTATTGACTATTGCCCGTAAGTGTTGCAGTATTCTGACATGCACCTGCAACTTGGTGCTGCCAACATACCTCAGCCCGCAGGTACAGGTCAGAACATATATCGCAAACTCACTGTGGCAGTTGTAATTGCCACGAATAATCTTTCTGGTAGGGCAAAAGGGTGTGCTATAATGAGTGGTGTTTACACCAAACTTGCACGCCCTGCATGAGGAACACTTATAGAATCCTTTGTATTTGAGCCAAGTACTGCCACTACTTGACTCAGGACTAGTTTTGACCAAACTATTATGCATGCTGAACGATTTCTTGTATGTAATGGTAGGAGAACCCTGCAGTATCTCACTATAGAAGCCATCTGTCATCAAGACAGGCCAATGTTTTCTTACTATTGACCTGATCTGTTTTTCCTGCTTGCTGTAAGTCAGGATCAAGCGGGGAGTATTATTCTCTGAGGTTACTAAGGATGTTTCCGACCTGAACAGTGACTCCCTGGATTTTTCACGGCAGCGTTTCAGTGCACTGTTCAGAATCTTATCATTGTACCCTCGGGCTTTAAGTCTGCCAATTGTATTTTTAGCCTCTTGTTCGAATAGTTCAGGGGTACTACTTATTCGTTTCACCCGCACCAGTTCTCCATACGGAACATTATTGATGACATGCTGTGGATGGCTACTGCTAGCATGGAGTATGCTGTTACCGGCAGTCGGCTTACGAAAAAGTGATGTGTTTATCTTGTTGTCTTCAATATTTATATGTACATCAAGGAAATCCGCATGTACTGTACTGATTTGAGAGGTGAAAAAAAGATTCTCACTGTTGGTATTGAGTGCGTCAACAAATATCTGCGCACTCACCTCATCTCCCTCCCAAATACAAAAGACATCATCTATAAACCGTTTCCAGTATCTCACATGCCTGAATCCTGGTGTGGCCATTAGAACACGCTCCTCCCACCAGCCCACGTGAAGACACGCGTAGCTGGGGGAGAAGCATGATCCCATCGCCACACCACGGACTTGTCTCCATATATTCTTAGCAAACATAAAGTAGTTGTTATGTAAACACCAATATGTCAATTCACACAACATTTTGTTGTGCGCATAGTATTCACAGGTTCGTAGATCCAAGTAATGTTTGACAGCCTCTAAACCCTTGGTGTGGTCTATAGATGTATACAAAGACTCTATATCTAGAGTAATTAAACACCAATTTTCTTGCCACGTAATGGTAGACAATTTTTTCAAAAAATCGCCAGTGTCCTTGATGTAACTCGGCAAACTCTGCACACAGTCTTGTAGGAAAAAGTCAATGTAACTTGAGATATTTTCTCCTACACTTTTGATGGCTGCAATGATCGGTCGACCAGGCGTAGGGACTTTCTGCTTGTGTATTTTTGGAATCAGATATAAGATCGGTATGACCGGATGTTCAACATGTAAAAAATCAAATTCAACCTGTGAAATCAAATTGTTCCTTTTGTATGACATTAGAAGCTTTTTTATGCCATCTTTTGCTCGTTTGTATGTCATCCCATTTGATCTCTCATAACATGTGGTATCATTTAGTTGTCGCATGGCTTCCACAACATATTCAGTTTTGTTCCACAACACAATATTACCACCTTTGTCTGATTTGTTGATCACCACATCTTGGTTCTGATTCAGTTTTTTCATTAGTGCATTATATTCACGCACCATAGCATTATCCCTATGCGAATGTGCCTGTGTTTTGCGATTTAATCTTTTAAGATCTTCTATTACACATTCATGATATATATCAACTGCATCTTTCGGCATTACAGGCAAAAATGTGCTTACCGGTTTGAATGGACTTTCGCCAGCTCCTTTCTGTTGAATATCAATGTTTTGTAGTTCACATTGTGTAGATGGAGCGGCGTCATCATTCGAGGTAGAATTATCCGAGTTACCCAGATCACAAAGGGTAAGAAGCAATCTTGCATCTCGTGCTGGCGCAGTTGTATTGCCGGCAGAATTGACCGGCTGTTTGGTATTTTTGGAAGTCTTTTCCTTTCTCTCCAAAACCGGTTTGGTGGCAAAGAATTTTTTGAGTTTCAATTTGCGGATGAACTTAAAAACATCCGCTCTGGTGCTGGTGTAATTGAACGTACTCTCGGGACAAAAGTTTAATCCTAGTGCTAACAGTTGTTCTTCAGCAGCTGATAGGACTACATTAGTGAGATTCGTAATGGTACAGTCCCTGCCTAATTCCTTTTGTTGTACCATTGCCTCTTCTTTTTTTGTTGTTTTTGCTGTTGAGGCTTTTCGTTTTTGTCGTCTTGCGTGACGTTTGGCATTACGCCTCTTGCGTTGTGATTCTTTCGTGTTCTCGGGCGCAGGGTTTGCAGCCGGTCCTCCACTAAAAAATCGATTTCCTCCGCAAGATTCAAGACTCTGCGCAGCTTGACCTCCTTCTACCCCGTTCAGCTCAGAGAGCGACGTACTCGATGTACTAGCCAGCGAAATTGCATCAGAGTTCTCACTTTGAGCATCATCCAGGTTCACTCTTACCGCGTCTCCGCCCATGACCGTTTGTTTGGTCAACTTGGACTGTCTGGCTTTATCAAATTTGCGCGAGAAAGTGTATATCTGACCTGTTGTGTAGTCGTTCAGGTCTCTAGCAAACTTATGGATTTTTCTGGCTTTGATACGCTCCTCATGTTTGTGTAGCCGCTCGCTTATCTCCTTGCGGGTTGTTGTAATTAATGCCTGGGTGTCGGAGTCAATAATCGCATTCAGCTGTTCATACAGACTTTTAATCTCATTCAGTAATACCTCCCGGTCTATCACTGCATATTCGATAAGAAGTTTCACTAAGTTCATAGATGCATCCAGATTCAACTCGCCCCATTTCTTCAACATTGCCGGGTTGGGGTCTTCGAAACTCGGCGCCAGCATAATCCTTAGACCCCGTGGAATCCTGCCTGCCTCCACGTATTTGGTGAGCGATTTGTGCTCCCAGCATTTCGTAATTTCTCCCTTAGTCTGTTTTTCAAGGGCTTTCAATAAATATATAAATAGACACATATTAACCTATAAGTCACTCCTATGACGGGCCTCGACAATCCTGGAGGCAGAGTGCTTGGTTTTGTGTGAGAGGGTACCCTAGCATGAGCTGAGCCCCTCTGCAGCTTTCTGAACCATCTCCTTATAGCTGTTCTATGATATAGCCATACCAAATACTCTTAAGTGCATTATAATCCTCGCGGTTAATGCTAACTTTGGTTTGGCTTTATCAAAACATGTTGTGTAAGGTGTCAAACACTTTAGACTACTACCCCGCGCCAGTTTTGGCGGCGGGGGTAGCATTCAACCCTTCTAGAGGGAAAAGACATGTGGTAAACCCGGTTAAAGTTAAACTGAGCCCCAACATCACAGAATGGATGTTGCTGCCACAGACATGAGTCCGCCCTCCTGCTGCTGGACGAAATTCCGGCAAGGGAGGCCTGGACAATAGGTTTCCTGTCCAGGGAGGTGCCAGCACCTCCCCAGACAGGCTTTTGTGTATTGGGTCAGGGAGGCCTGCATTCAGTGAATGCTTTTCAGACATTGCCTGGGGCACACAAGGTGCTCCATGCATTTCCCGGTTCAAACCGGTTGCTGGGGCGCTCAGCCCCGGCTCTGGCGCGAAACTGGACAAAGGGGAAGGGGTGTAACTACCCCCCAACCCCCAGGTCCACCCATAGGTGGGACCCTAGAGTTAGTCCAACCCCTAAACTTACTATAAGGATAGGAGCCCAGTCCCTGAGACTTTAGATTACCCTGGATGAACCTCTGATACATAATTCCTGGACCTTCGACATTCCATTTCGAATGGAAGACGGAAGAAATCTCCCTTGTGGTCAAGGAGTGACCACCCTGTCCAAACAGGCACCAACAGCATCTTTGCTGGTCTGCATTTTCGAGGCTCCCGCCGGATCCCAAAGAATCTGTGACACAGGACACGGACTTCCAGACATCTCTGATGCTGACCTGCGCTCCCAGCAAAGCTGAGACCTGTGGCGGACAGGAGAGACGTGGGACCAGAACTCCCGGACGTCTTTCATCCTTGCTACTGCACCTACTTCCCGAGGTATCCCGAAGTAGTGCATTGGGGTATTTGAAGCCCCTGCCGAGCACCTTTTGCACTGAAGTTCAGAGGCCCACACTCCATGAGTGTTCCGTGGGCACGCTTTGTGCATTTCAGCTCGACGCGTCTTCGCGGTTCCTAGTCCGTTGGCTAGTGAGCCCACACAAAGACCAATCTTCACTTTCCTGAGCTTTCCTGGTTGCTCCAGACGTGCTCTCACTCCTCTCCAAAGGAGGAGTTCCCCAGACCTTGCTGGTCTGCACCAATGCCAATCTAGACATCCTGCGTGGGTTGGCGTTGCCAAGGCTTGTTGGGTCCAATCTGGATTCCGACACCGCAGTCAACTAGATCCTTCGTGGGACAGCTCGAATCCAGTTCCTGGTTGTCGTCGACGCCTCCTGGTTCCCGTGGCTGAAGAGACAAGCTTCACCTCTTTCACCCGAAAGCCGTCATGGCTGGCATCTTCTTTCCGCCATCCTGTTCACTGGCTAGAGACCCAGACTCTGTCCCTTCTGCTTTCAGGTTCTTCACATCTCCGATCCACCCTTGGATCCACCAGGATACTTTTCCTCTGGTCGCCTGCAGCACTTCTTCACAGCGCATTCCATTGGAATCGACGGCGAATCCCGACACCAAAAGACACCTGTGCACCCGGCTTCCCTGGGTGAGGTAACACGAGTACTCCGGTGCTCCCGTGGGTCTTGACTCTAAAAGTGTCCTACTGTAAAAGGGTACTATCGTAGTTCACCTAGAAGTGCCCTTAATCTTTAAAATTGTAACTTGTTCGTTCTCCATAGAAAGTCAATGGTAACCCGCGGCTGTGTTTAGACACTGCGCGCGTCTCCCGTGGGCCTCTGACATCCTAACCTTTGGTGGATCTAGGGAACCCCAGCAATTCCACAGGCCCTACGCCTGATTTCCAACTCACGTGGTTCTTATACCACTATTTTAATATATGGTTTGTGAGGCCCCTAGGGCATAATGTTTACTGTGCAACTTATCGTATGCTAATTAAGTTCCTTGTATTGTACTTTTACCTCTGACCCCATAAAGAGTCCAGAGGGGTTGTCTTTAGAATAAATACATATATATTTGATATATACCTTGTGTTGTATACTTTCATTTGATCATTCAAGAGATAATTGGTAAAAGAACTTGCTTAATTTGCCTCTAAGTCTTAGCCTGAAGGCTACTCCCCATAGCTACCACTAGGATAGCTTTCTATAAGGTTGACTTTTTCAACCTACCATCAATAAGGGTTGTTTGGACTGGTGCAAGGTGCCCACTAGAATAGTGGACATCATAGACCAGGCCAACTTCTCACAGTATGCTCCCTATTTTGAAAAATGAGCAAAGCATTGCCAACTAGACAACCCCATTTCTAACAATTAGTCTTGATTTTTAGCGTTACTCTATTGACAAAGACCTTGACTCGCACCCATGTTTTAACATATAGACTCATGATGGCTCACAACAGAGTGGATGGGATGCCGAAACTATGGAGCTTCCACCAAACTCTCAGCCTATCTACTTTGCCAAAGGTGGTGGTGTAATCAATTAATGCTGTATATAGTGTTGGTGCTTGGTTTTTTTGTTAGCTGCCTCAGTCAGTAAAGAGACAATCACCAGGTTATCCTCCATTCTACAGCCTTGACTTAAGCCTGATTTTGTGATCATATTAATGCTTTGGCTGTAGCCCAATCTTCAAGCTCTGAATGAAGTGCTTTTTCATAGTATTTCCCATCTACATCAAGGAGGGCTATTGTCTGAAGTTGGCAGGCTAATTAGTTGGACTTTTTTGTGTATTGGAGATAGTATGAATCCTCTCCAGCTGTCGAACACCTTGTTTTTAAGAGAGCATTGCTTGAATAGCGGGCTTAGGAGATTGATCAATGCTTCTTGTGCAACTTTCAAATATTCTATCTGGTAGCCCGTTAGGACCAGGGGCTTCTGCTGTGTGAAGGGAGATGATGATTGAACGCAGCCTGTCCAGGTTGTTTTCATTAGGATCCCATTGAGCTGGGCCCCTTGTGCCTTGAGTCCAGAGTTGGCTTTCTGTATTTGATCCAATGGCCTACCAACAACAGATATTCCCCTACCATATACTCACCTCGGCCCATAAAACACACACAATTGAGGAAACCACTGGAGTCAAACTTTATGATTTCCACAATTTTAGGATTAGTCACATCTTACACCTAACTAACCTTTCACTGATCAAAAAGTTCTTTCCTCTGGTCGATGGACCATTAGTTGAACTAGTTGATGGTGAAAATTAACACTAACTCTCTCTTTTCATGTAAAGTAAATAACCACAGACTCAGGAAGTTTTTAAATCTTTATCTAAATTTCAATCTCATGTAAACCATCTCAAATACACAGTGCATTCACCATCTTTCTTAGGAGAGCAAATTCAATTAAATCATCAAAAAATATAACACTGACTTACTCAATGAACGATGTCTAAGGAAAAGAGGATAGAGAGTGAAGAACATCTGCAAAAAACACACAATTATAATTACCAAGAATGGTGTGAAGACCAACCCCCTGGCCAAAGGGCTGGTAAGGGTCCCCCGAGATAGGTCAGGAGACAAAGACTTCAGGACAGGATAGATGACCTCTCTAAAATACTGACGGTTCCACTGCACCCCTCTCTGACACACTCTTCTTCCTCGAGTTAATTCCGAGATCTTCTTGTCTAACCCAATTAAATTAGGATAGAAGGTTCTGCATTTGGCTTCTTCATCAGCATCTCACAGCGTCTCTCCTAGCATCAGCATCTCCCGCTCCACAGACAGCATCCGGAGCTCTGCTAACTAACTATCTAAATCTATCTTAATTATACCTTTCGTTCTTCATGTACCACCGACTAAAGTTGGTCAGGCAAGGGGGGGAAGATCATCACGCCATGCTTACATGTCATTTAATTCAGTTACACCATTGTTTTCAAACCCATCCCCTTAATGCTTATTCAAAATTGTATTCCCATCCACTACATTAATCTATTTTGAAACATTAATGACACTTTGATGAATAGAACATCTCTTTGCTGAACTCTGCACCATCTGTTCCCAGGCTTGTAGCACTTCAATTTGGCTTCCATTCAACACCTTCGTCATGGCGTTCATGGCTTCACTCAGTGAGCATGCGCAGGCATCTCGTCACTTCATTCAGTCCAGTTATGCAGGAGAGGCCCAAATACGCACTAGTGATAAAATCAAGACTGATTTTGCTTTCACAAATAAAATGGTTTCACTGTATACCACCCGTCTTTACTCTAGTACCCTTTACTTAATAATACTTTTCCTGCAATAGCATTAGTAAAATAGCTAGTTTTCGTTTCAGCCAAGCAGATGCCATGCACGTGAGTCTTCAATACTCCATTTTAGTGTCTTCTGCTCATGCGCAAGAATTCCCCTCCAAGCTTTAGCTCGTCATTCTGCGTAGAGGTAGTTGACGCATGCGCAATAAAAATTCCCCGTTTAAAGCTGTTTTAGTCCTTCGTCCATGTTGCTAACGTTAGTAAACACATAAGCAAGCTTCACTAACCCACGTATTTGCGTGGTGCGCATTAGTTTTTATATGAACACACTTTCTGATGGATAGATCTGCCAGTGGATTCCTCACCTTGTGAATATCCACCTGCGTCAGCATTGTTCGGAAAATTCTTTTGGAGCACGCCGGCGTGGACGACATCATAGGAGCACGGCATCGCGCGCGACTCCGACTGACGTCACTGACTCCTTATTAGGCCTACGTCGGCGTGATGACATCATTTCCCTTTTTTCCGTGTCATCGACGCGAACGGTTTCGGGAATCTTCTGTTGCGATTCGTGGTAACTTTGTTACTGTTGGATTTCTACTGTTTCTTTTTTGGTGTACCTGTCTTTTCTAAAGATGTCGTCGAAGAAGACAGATTTTAAGCCCTGTGATGCATGCGGGAAGATGATGTCCATCACGGATCCACATAGTGACGACATCCAGAGTTGTTGATCCTGTTTAAAGATGAACCCAAAGGTTCTTCGAGAACGTGAGGCCAAACTACTTGTTGCCAAATTAAAAGGTAGGGAGGCCAGGAAGAGTTCGAGGTCGAAGTCGAGGTGCTCGAAGTCAAGATCGAAATCGAGGTCTCATTCGAGGTCTGCTTCGAAGTCGACGTCGGGGCATGTTTCCAGGACTTCGAAGAAGAAGCATAAGAATAGGAGACATAGTTCCAGGCATCATTCAGGGAAGGATTCAGACTTAAAAGCTAAGTCATCTGGAAGAAGGCATCAAAGGGGTATGGTGACTCCCTCACCGGATCGGGATCCTGAAGGTGAGGCCTTGCCTTTTGAATCTCCGGAACATTTACCGGCTTCGTAGTTGAACCCATCTCCAGTTCCATCGCAATCTCCGGTGTGTGAGGAGGAAGAGGTTCCTGATCCTCAGGGTTCGACGACTCCGACTGGCCAACCCGAGGACAAAGACGGACAACAGGTGCCGACTCCGGTGCAGCCTCCTCAGGAGCAGCCGGTGGGTTCGTTTCCTCCCTTTCCAGGTCCTGGACAGGACCCCTCGCATTTTTTAAACACCATGTATGGTGTTTATGCGAGAGCCATGTACCCCTCTGGAGCACCGCCTGGTCCCATGGGTCCATTGGCTTATAATTTGGGTGTGCCTCAAGCCTATGCCCCGGCGCCTTTCCTTCCTTTTATGCCAACGCCAACTCCTCCTTGGCATATCTCGGCGCCGCCGAAGTCATCGACGCCGTATGCGGCTTCACTGACGCCGGATAGGCCTCGAGATCCGCCTCGAAGCTCGATGCTGGCCCCGCGTTCGATGCCGGCTCTGGAGCCTTAGGAGTCGATATCGGATCCGACAAATTCGATTCAATAGGAGAGGTCGAGGCGTTGGAGGAGCAGAGTTATAGGGAAGCTGAATTCGAGGAAGGTGAGCTTCTTGATCCTGAGGAATATTTTGACGACTTGCGAGAGGCAAGTGGGTTAGAGCTGTCCCCTGAGTGGGATTTGGCCCTAGTGTCATGTGCTCCTTCTAAAGATGTGGCACCTTATCATGTAGTGATTAAGAAGGCAGCAGACTTGTTGAATTTGACTTTGCCTACAGCTGAATTCAAGTCAAATATACTGACTGAAGTACTTCATTCACCATCATCAGTGGTTGAACCCATTCTTCCCTTTACTGACGCCCTAACGGATCCAAAACTGGAAGTATGGAGTAGGTCTCTAACGGCTCCTGCAGTGTCTAAGGCCGTGGCAAAGCGTTACCGAGTGGCTCCTGGTGACCCTGACTTTTTGTCCTCTCATTCCTTACTGGAGAGTTTGGTGGTGCAAGCTGCTTGCTCTAAGAGATCTGTAGGCTCTGTTACACAAGTGCCTGGAGACAAGGAATCAAAGAAACTGAACCAGACTGCAAAAAAAGTATTTTCATCTGGCAGCATGGCCTTAAAATCAACAAATGCCACTTGTTTGCTAGGACGGTATATCCATGCTTTGGTGGATTCAGTGAAGCAGTTGTCACCTAAGCTTCCTGAAGAGGACAGAAAAAATTTCAGCTAGGTGATGTCTGACACGCAGGCTGCTGCCCGGCAGGTCATTCAAAGTGGCATGGACACGGCAGACTCGGTAGCAAGAGTAATGGGATCTTCGATTGCCACTAGAAGAGCGGCTTGGCTAAAGACCTCGAAGTTCTCGGCTGATGTTCAGGCTGCATTAATGGATTTGCCCTTTGATTGCTCAGACCTTTTTGGGAAGAAGGCTGAGGCTGCATCAGAACGGTTTAAGGACAGCAGGGCAACCGCAAAATCTTTGGGTTTGCAATCCAGAGGCTCTGTGACCAAAAGATATAGGGTATTTGGAAGATCTTCTTTTCGACCCTATAGGCAGACACAGCAGCAGCAGCAGCAGCAAAATCCTTTGTATAGGTCCTACAGAGGCAGACAAAGAGCACGTCCCCGTGGACGTCAGGCCTCCTCCTCCTCCTCCTCTTCCTCCTCTGCCACCCACCCCCCCTCCCACAGCAGCAAAGGAGCCCTAGATCCGCCGTTCCGGATCATGCGGGTCCTGTAGGGGGTCGGCTTACCTATTTTCTACGGGATTGGGAATCGGTTACATCAGATCTTTGGGTTCTCAATCTCGTGGAGAATGGGTATGCTCTTCCCTTTCGGGAATTTCCTCCAAATTACCCTCCTTGCCAAGGTTTTTGCTCGGAGGACCACCTGTTGCTTCTGCAGGAGGAAGTCCTGGCACTGTTGAGAAAAGGTGCTATATAGGTGGTTCCAGAGCAGGAAAAGGGTCAGGGAGGCTACTCCCGGTATTTCCTGATCCTCAAGAACGATGGCAGACTTCGTCCAATCCTGGATCTCAGGATCTTGAACCTTTACCTGAAGCAGGAGAAGTTCAAGATGCTCACCCTTGCGCAGGTTCTTTAAGTGCTGCTGGAAGAAGACTGGATGGTGTCGATCGACTTGCAGGATGCATATTTTCACATCCCAATCCTGAAGTCGCACAGGAAGTACCTCCGTTTTAAGGTGGGATTGCAGCATTACCAGTTTGTGGTCCTTCCGTTTGGTCTTACTACTGCGCCTCGAGTCTTCACCAAGGTGATGGCTGTGGTGGCAGGACATCTCATAAGATCAGGGGTTCCAGTATTCCCTTATCTGGACGATTGGCTGATCAAGGCTGAATCTCCAGAGAAAGTGCTCCATCATCTGCAAGTCACAACTCAGTTGTTGTACAGGTTGGGTTTTTCGATAAATGTACCCAAATCTCACCTGGTGCCCTCCCAGCGCAACCTGTTCATTGGTGCGGTACTGGATACAACTGTATGTCGGGCATTCCCTCCTCCACAACGGATTTGCGACATACAGGAAATGATTCCTATATTTCACAATGGAGCGGTCATTCCAGTCTTGAAGGTCCTTTGTCTGCTCGGTCTGATGGCTTCCTGCATTCTGCTGGTCAACCATGCACGCTGGCATATGAGGGCACTCCAGTGGTGCCTCCGCAGGCAGTGGTATCAGCACAACGGAGATCTCAGGGAGTCAGTGAGGATCTCCAGAGAAGCTGCAGCGGATCTGTCTTGGTGGAGCGTGGAGGGAAATCTGTCTCAAGGAAAGCCCTTCCATC
The DNA here is from genome assembly GCF_964261635.1 of Lissotriton helveticus. NCBI lineage: Eukaryota > Metazoa > Chordata > Amphibia > Caudata > Salamandridae > Lissotriton > Lissotriton helveticus. The sequence continues at coordinate 373,525,849 of NC_136073.1, forward strand.
TTCCTCCGTCGGTTGTCACAGTAATAACGGATGCATCCACTCTAGGGTGAGGTGCTCATCTGGAGATCAAGGGTCTTTGGTCTCCAGAGGAAAGGTTACTTCACATCAACCTTCTGGAATTGCGGCCGATACGTCTGGCGCTCAAGGCCTTCCTCCCTTCCCTTCGCGGTCGGTCGGTTCAGGTCCTGACAGACAACACCACCGCGATGTGGTATGTCACAAGCAGGGAGGAGTAGGGTCGCAGTGTCTCTTCAGAGAGGCTCTGCGTCTCTGATCCTGGGTTCAGGATCATCAGGTTTGTCTGATGGTAAATCATCTGGCTGGAGTTCTGAACGTGCGTGCAGATAGTCTGTCGGCAGTTCTCAGCCGACCACGAGTGGAGGCTTCATCCAGAGGTAGTTAGTCACGTCTTTCGGACGTGGGGGACTCCTCGGGTGGACCTGTTCGCCATTCACGAGAATGCTCACTGCCTGTCATTCTGCAGCCTCCATTTTCCGATGCAGGGAGCCTTGGGGGACGTGTTTCAGTTGAGTTGGGACTCACAACTCCTTTACGCGTTTCCTCCCATACCCTTGATTCTTCGCGTTCTGAGGAAGATTCGTCAAGACCGGGCCCAAGTTATTTTGATCGCCCCGGATTGGCCAAGAAGGGTGTGGTACACAGATCTACTCCACCTCTCCTCGTGCCCGCCGCTCCGTCTCCCTCTCAGGGCAGATCTCCTCTCTCAGATGGAGGGGCAGGTTCACACCCCCACCTCCAGACCTTACACCTTCATGCCTGGAGATTGAACGGGGCAACCGGAATTCCTTTTCTCTCCCACTTGATGTGGTGGATGTCACTCTATCGGCCAGGCGTGATTCCACCAAATCTATCCATTCTTATAGATGGTCTAAATTTGTTACTTGGTGTGGGGAGAAGTCTGTTGATCCTTTGAGGGCTCAGTTGTCTGATATTCTTCAGTTTGCACTTACTTTGGCTCAGCAACGGTTTGCTGTGGCTATGGTCAAGGGTTATCTTTCAGCCTTGTCAGCTTTTATCTGCTGGCCAGATCAGCCGACTTTATTTAAATCTCCTGTGGTCCTAAGGTTTCTGAAGGGTCATACAATTAAATTTCCTCCTTCTCCCTTTATTGTGCCTCAATGGGACTTGAATCTGGTACTTACTTTTCTAATGGGTTCCCCTTTCGAACCTTTACATAGTTGTCCCTTGAGGTTGTTGTCTTTTAAGACGGTTTTCCTAGTTGCAATTACCTCAGCAAGGAGGGTAAGTGAGCTTCAAGCTCTTAGTTCAAAGCCCCCATTCTTGACCATTCATGCAGAACGAATGGTTCTTAGGACCAGGCCTGCTTTTCTGCCTAAGGTGGTAACTCCATTCCATTTAGGACAGTCCATTTCCCTTCCTACCTTCTATCCTCCCCCTCACTCTTCTAAGGAGGAGGAGCGACTTAACCGTCTGGACCCCAAGAGGGCGGGGAGCTTTTATCTTGATAGAACAAAAGACTATCAAGTGGATGACCAGCTCTTTGTTGGATTTGCTGGCTGCAGAAAAGGAAGAGCTGTGCACAAGCCCACTCTCTCAAGATGGATTATACTGTGCATCAAGATCTGCTACGCCCTGGCTGGTGTACCTGTAGAGGATATTTGTAGAGCGGCAACTTGGGCACTTTCGCGAAGCATTACTGCTTAGATACCGAAGTGAGGAGGGATGGCCACTTTGCGCGTTCTGTCCTCCAGGATTTTCTGGTATAAAAGAGTGGACACCCTCCTCCGGGACTGCTGTGGGAATCTATTCACAAGGTGAGGAATCCACTGGCAGATGTATCCATCAGAAGAACAAGTTACTTACCTTCGGTAACGCTTTTTCTGGTGGATACAGTATCTGCCTGTGAATTCCTCACATGCCCACCCGCCTCCCCGTTGTCCACTCTTCTATACCTAAGATTATGGTGATGTTAAATGTGTGTGTGTGTGTATATATATATATATATATATATATGTGTGTATCTGTTTTTATATATTGTGTTTTCATGCTTTATCTTAACAATTTGTGTGTTATCTTGAATATTTTGTATTATGTACATTGTATATGTATATATCTCTTGTCATTGGTCCGTCCGGGTGCCTCGAAGGCACGGAAAAAAGGGCGGAACTGATGTCATCACGCCAACATAGGCCTAATAAGGAGTCAGTGACGTCCGTGAGCCGCGCGCGATGCCATGCTGCTGCTATGACGTTGTCCACGCCGGCGTGCTGCAAAAGAATTTTCCGAACGTTGCTGACGCAGGGGGATATTCACAAGGGGAGGAATCCACAGGCAGATACTGTATCCACCAGAAAAAGCGTTACCGAAGTTAAGTAACTTGTTAGTAAAATAAAGGAGTGGATTGCTTCCGAGCAAGTCTCTTTTCTACGAGTCCTTGCTCCATCATATTTGTAACACATAAGCTTGTAACATAGTTTACCCAGTTAGCTGCTGATGTGAGGGGCTGAGCTTTCAAACTGTTCCCGTTTGACTGCTGCTGTACCAGCTGTTAAAAAATAGCCAGTTTCCTAACTTGAGGCCTCTAACAGCTCCACCCACTGTTTTCTTTCATTCAGCTTACTCAATTCCCATAGCTTTGATCTGTATGCCTGTCTTAGTTTTCATTTTTCGTCCGTAAGTGTGCCTAAATTATTAATGGTCCACCACCTTCTGAGTTGATTGTTCAGCTACCATTTGAGCATTCTTAGATCCGTTGATGAGTGGAAAAACGGACGTTCCTTAGATGAACATTACACTTGAGTAGGTAGAGAGAATTGGTTCAGCAACTTCTCTGTAAGGGGGTGCCATTCCGGCTGGGATGAGATATGGCCAGGCGGGACTGCCATGAGGAGATCCTTTAGTGCATCAACTTTTACGACTGATACATCAGTGCTGCAATTAATTATGCAGAGTGAGATGACATCTTCTTAAGTGCCTATCACCTCAGCCCCAGGCTATCAAGACATGCTCAGGGAGAGAGAGCAGACTAACGTTGCATAATCAGGCTCAGGATCACCTCACAGCAGCTCATGTGGTTAAAGTTTCTGAGCCGATACCTAAATGTAGTCTATTAATGATGAACTGTTTTATGAGATCAATGTGCAAGCTGGAGGATTGTCAAGGGTGCTTCTGCCATTTAAGGATCTAAGACCTAGTTGATTGAGAAGAGTAGCGACCCTCTTCTCTGCAGAGTCCTCCTTAATTTTTCCCATTGTAATATCAAGAATGAGCTAAGCTGCATCTTCCTCTTGTACCCAAATAGAAGTCTCTGCTGATTCTAAAAGAAACATGCTGAGGTCTACCGCAAGTAGCCACATTTCCCATAGATAATGCGGTTTAAAAGCTTTAAAGATGTGTACAACTTTGCCCACTGCAGTACTTTGTGTTGGTTGTTTTGGATTGATATATTTGCACCCTATGAGAATTTTTGACTTTTCCCTAGGATTTTGTTTAATGGGCGATATTAGTTTTGTGAATTTATAGGCTCCAAGGCTGCTAGCCAGTACCACTACGTTTGTTGCCATGACTTTCTGAATAAGAATTGAGACCCCCACCTGAGGGGTGACCGCTTTTGGGGGATGGTTCCGCTTGTGAAAATAATTCAACGTGCCCTGGTCATGCTGTCTCTGCTTATTGCCATGTTTCTTGGAGGCAAATTAGGTTGCTCTTGTTAATGCCCTTAGCTACATCATAGTTGGCATACCAAGTTTTTGAGCTCCGATTTCCAGGAACCGTTGATTTTCATTTTTTTGGCATCCAACATCCCTTTGTATTATTGAGAAAATCCTTTATCTGTAATGGCTTAGTACCCAGCCCTTTTTTTCTAGACTTTTTGGGCAACAGAGTACTGAACCCTTCTGTAAAGACCAGGAACAATTTAAGGCTAAAGTCCAAGGGTATTGTGGGGAAAATTTGGTGAGTGCAATACCCCATTGAGACACCATGTGAGACAGTGCCATCTTTCTTGCCTTGGTATGCCCCCACTTTTTTCTGAACTGCTGATGTGCTTTGACTGAGTGTGCCCTGGGTCTCTGCCAATCAGGGACCCAGGGCCTGTGTTCCTTCCCTAAAACTGTACAGAAACGAAATACCCAATTGGCATCTCTGGCCACCTGTCAGCCCCTAGTAAATGGTACCCTAGGTACGCAGGGCATGGTGAACAGAGAATACCCCTGAGGACTGCAGCACTGATTGTGCCATCCTCAGGGGCCATGTACCCTGGCACCCACACACTGCCTTGGCAGGATGAGTGCCTAAGTACAGAACCAAAACCAGAGTCGACGGGGCATACATCCCTGTGTGCCCTGCCCACAGAACCCACTGCCCTGGCATACCTCAGTAACCCCTCGTGCTGGGTGCCCTATGCCAGAGGTGAGGGAACGGGTGCATGACCCCTGTGCCCCTACAGTACCCAGGGCCATTCCTGGGCACTGTAAGTGCAGTGATGCCATTAAGAGTATATGGTGCTGGGAGGTTGTCATTACGAACCCCACAGCACCATAATGGCTACACTGGAGACTGACAAGTTTGGTATCAAACTTCTCAGCACATTAAACCCGCACTGATGCCAGTGTGGGATTTAATGTAACATGCACGTGAGGGCATCTTAGAGACTCCCTCCAAAATCCGAACCTACAATCTACGTCTGGGCTGAGTGGCTGCAGAGGCTGCCACACAGCAGACATGTTGCTGAACCCGTGGGTGGAGAGCCCCCCTCTCTCCTGGGTCTGCAACAAAGCACATCCTGAGCAAGGTGCTATGTCTCCTCCCCCAGGATGGACAGGGGGAAGCTTCAAAGGCATACCGCCTCTGAGAGCTCCTCCAGACCATTTGCTGTACCCAGCAACCAGCCCCCCACCAGTCCTACCCCCCACTTTGGCGGGAAGACTGGTGGGAAAAACCACATCAGGAAGGGGGGTGTGCCAACCTGTGCCAACTCCACCCCTCAGGTGGAAGATGCGAGGTGAAGCACGACCCCGGGCCCCGGCCATCTTGTAGATGGGGAGCCCTACCCAATCCCAGCTAGGCTCCTGCCCCCCTCCCACAGGAGAGGAGCAGGTCAGGGGGTGTACTCACCCCGAGACAGGGACCCATTGGTCCCTGCCCTTGCCCTACCTTGTAACGCCCCTAAATTCAGTATTTAGGGGCTCCCTGAACCTTCCTTCCTCAGATCCCAATAGAAAAAAGAAGCAAGAAGATAAAGAAGAAGAAGACCCGCCGCGCAGCTGCTAACAACACGACAACACCAACTGACTTGGCCCCAGCCCTACTGGCCTGTTGATCCTGGAACCTGCTCCTGCCTGAACCCGGCGACCTCGACGGACAGTGACCTTCGGACACCCAGAGGACCTGCCTGCCGTGACCCTCTCGACGATTGGGACTCCCTCCAGCAGAGGCTCTGCTGCAACAACCCACCTGGTGCCAGCCAGGAAGCTCCGGACCAGCCCACTTTGCACCAGCCGAGCCCGGGCCGGGCCAACCCGAACCAAGACCACAAGGACGTCCCCCCGGCAACTTGGACCCGAAGTCCAGTGCCCAAAGACCCTCCTCGACGAACCAGCCGACGTCTACAGACTCAGAACCAGGGGCCACCCCAACCGCGACCAGCTGAGGGTAAGCTTTTCCGACACCCAAAGACACCCCTGCACCCGGCGCCCTCCAGGCCCCTGTGCCTCCGTTTGGGGTACCTACCTGTGCTCCAAGATCCCAACTTACCCCTCGAAGTGCTGGTCTCCCCTGGAGAGTCTCCGTCCCAGAACCTGCAGCCTTTTTCCCTTTTGCAAGATCCTCATTGGATAACATTGAGCGCCCGACGGCTCAAAAGCACCCTGCACCCAGCCGTCCGAGTGCTGCTGGCTACGACCTGTCTGTCCTAACTTACTTCCCCCCTTGCCCTGAGCAAGTGACCAGGAGCACAGCTCCCACAACCGCGTGGCCTGCGAGGCAGCAGCCACCAACCGAAGGCCCCCTTTCCCTCATTGGATATCACTGGGCCTACCTACCTCTGCACCCGGCCGCCCCTGTGCCGCTGAGGGTGAACTAACTGTACCTGCCTGACCCTGGGGGACCCCTGAGTCTATGCCCAGGACCTTGACTTCATCAACCAAGTACTCACCTGGAAACCGGTAATTCACTTACCTGCCATTGGATAACATTGACCCATCTTTACTCGAAAATTTTCTAAGTGTGAAGTTTTGAAAACTGAAAAATTTCCTATAAAATCAGCCAGAGTCCGAATCCGAAAGTACTCACCTGTGATCAGGGGAGAATCCAGTACTGTACCTGTCAGCCCAGTACTGAACAGCAAAAGTAATCCCTAGCGGGTTTACTAATCACCTGTATTTTCTCCATAGGAACCCATTGTCTGCTTTTCTATGAAATTTCTTCTAAGTGCCTACTTTTGAAAACTGCAAATAGTCTTTAAAAATCGTACAACATACTGAAACGCAATTACCTACCTGTTTTGAGCTAAGCCCCCAGTGCTGGCCCTAGGAGACTAGTGCTGGGTTACAAAAGTAATGCGATCGTACTTTACCTGTAACCTGAATTTCCTCCCAATGAATAACATTGTGAGAATCACCTCGAAAAGTTTCTAAGTGTGAACTTTTAAAACAGATTTATATTCAGGAAAAATCATCACTGTAACTAAAACTTTTTGCTAATCTGGTTTCAGCTTAGACCCCAGGACTGAATCCAAGATCTAGTCCTGGAACTACCAAAGTAATCCATAAAGTAATGAACTGTACTTTCCTATGAAAACCATTGAGCTCAATGCTAGTGTGTTGCAGAACTGTATTGCGATTAGCAAACCTGTGATTATTGTGTGTGTAAACTTATTGCTCCTCTGCAAGGTTTTTACCTGAGAGTACTCGTATCTCGAAAAGTATATTTTTACAACTGTTGGTTCTAAAAATAAAACAACTATATCTAAGGATATAATAACAATTGGCCTGAAGTTCAGTTCTTGAGTGTGTGAAACCTTTTGCTGACTGAGTGTGTGCAACAAATGCTTTACACTGTCCTCTGGTACTGCCTTACTGCTCGACCAAGCTACCACTTTGGAGAGTAAGGTCAGTTCTGACTTTAACCTCTGTTAAACCTTTGGGGTTTGTGGACTCTATACACACTGTACTGCCTTATTGTCCAGTATATATAGAGCCACCTTCTCACACACCACATTTGCTTGCTCCTCAGTCTTTCTTGCAACATCCGGATGACTAAATTACACTTTAGTGGCTTCTCTTGGGTTGTTGTTGGTGCCAGAAATAAAGGCGATTCACTCAATCTTTTAACTCAATCCTGTTAATCTCAGGGTGCATAGAGTAATTTTAAGATATTAATTAGATTTAAAATATCTTCACGTCCATGGGAAATATATTCTGGATGGAGAATTAACATTGCACCTTCCTGAGGTTTATTCCATGTGGGGCTAATACTTCAGGTGTCTTTGGGGTGTAGCCCGCCAACCTGAAAGTCCCCTTGGACACCTGCTTCCCTGCCATCCTTCAAGTATAACAGCTGAGTCTGCTTTTTCCACCCTGCCCATCTCATCATCCCTCAACCTCTCTTCTGCAGGGAGGAAAGCAGGCATTGTTAAGTTGGTGTGGTCATTTTGCCTGATTCATGAGGTGCACAAGTTGCTAAAGGCACATTTGTATTGTGCATAACACTTAGACCTTCAGTTTGTATTTATTTCCTTTTCTGCTGGGGCAGACTGACATTCTTTGGAGAATCTTAAAGACTGGGGACCAGTTGGAGTTTTTGCGACTTCTCTAATTGGCATCCCCCTTTTCACTCTGCTGCCTGGTTTGTAGTATTACTTCAGCAAATGACCTTTGGCACCTATTGTCTGGAGCTTTGTCCAGAGGCTCTTCCAGTTCTTTGTTTTGTACTTTGTGTGCCCAATGACCTTTCTCTCTTGTATGCTCAGATTGAGGTAATTTCCAGAGGGTGTGTTGTTTTTTTTAAAGTTTCTGGTGGCGCGTTTATTTTTAAAGTATAGTGGGTACTGTATCAACGTATCTGTGTTTTCTTAGCCAGTTGGTCCAGCGCCTAATGAAGTAGCATCACTCTTTAGGATATTGGGTTACAGCAGCGGATCCATAGATCAGTTTCTCCATCTGATTTAGGAAATTGACATGGCAAGTATTTTGGTACTTCCACAATTAGCTACTGGTTGCCCCTTGTCCCTAGTATATGGTACTGAGGTACCCAAGGTATAGGTACCCAAGTGGTCTCCCATGGGCTGCAGCATGTATTACGCCACCCTGGGGGCCCACCTTAACTGTGACTACAGGCCTGCCATTGCAGCCTGTGAAAGTTGATGTTTGCACCTCTCACAGCAGATATAGTTTTCCTTATATCAAAAGTCACTACACTTAAAATCTATAAGTCACCCCTATGGCAGGCTCTTCAGTCCTGACAGCAGGGTGCTTGAATATAAGTGTGAGGGTACCCCTGTAAGAGCAGGACACCCCTACAAACCCCGAAGTCAATTCCCCAGGCTTTGTAAGTGCAGTCATCCATTTTAATACATATAGTGGACATGAGTCATTACAAGATGTCTAACTATATAGTGGCTGCACCGAACCTGGTCATTTTTGGTATGAAACATGTTGGAATCATACCTCATCACAGATTCCAGTGTTAGATGTACCATCCCATGTACTGGGGGGGGCTCTTTAAGGTACCCCACTGCTCTACCGGTAACATCCTTTCAGAGTCTGACACTAAGCTAGCACTGCTGCCGACCACAGACACAATTCTGCCTTCCTGCTGCTTAGCCAAGCTCGAGCAGGGGAAGGTAGAAAAATAGGTGTCCTGTCACAGGGAGGTGTGACCATCTCCCAGACAATACATAATGTTTTGGGTTAAGGTAGGGGCGCTTGCCAGCACCTCCAGACTGCTTTAAAGGGAACATTTTGTGCCCTCCTTGCAATCTCCAGTTTGAGCCGGTTCAGGGAGCCCTTGGCTCCCGCTCTGACACTAAACTGGACAAACGACGTGGGATTATCCTCCCCTCTGTCCAGCCCCTCCTTTGGGAGGAGCCCCTGAGTCATTCCAACCCTTTCCCTAGGGTACTTAAGGCTTTACCTGTGGGTGGTTCCTTAGATTCATCATGGGACAAGACTCAAGCCTGAAACCATGTCATGCTTCGACCATCTGGACACTTGGACTTCTCTAGATTTCGCCTGGAACCAATACTGCATCAAGAAAGACTCCTGCTGCTCCTGGTCTCACTGTTCTGTCAGTCTTATTTGTCGTTGGTGCGTGTGCTTCTTCCAGGATCTTCAACAGACTTGTGGGCATCAAGGACACCCGAAGTAATCTCCCTTGGAGTGAAGGAGTCACTCACCTGCATCTTTAGGCACTGCAATGAAGCTGACTGGTCTGCTGCTCTTGACGTCCCACAGACTTTGGAAAGCTCAGCAACACAGGTGATTGTTTTGCAAGTCCTTAGAGACCTGTCCTGTCCTCTCAGCAATTTTGAGGCCAGCATCCCCTCTTTGTTTCCTACTTCGACCAAACCCCTGTGCACTGTGTTGACTTACCGCCAAGGCTTGTTGGATCTGCACTCCAGAGGTCTTTGGGCTACAAGAAGCTCCAGTATCTCTTCCTGCCAAGTAGAGCATCCTCACCATATCCTCTGCACCTTGGGCCTTCCTTCTTGATGAGTTGCTTGAGGTCCTCTTACAAATCCTGTGCCTCTAGCCTGTGGGTCGTCCGGAGGGTCTTCTGCTTCAGTGGGCTTCCCCGCTAGCTTGGTCCTGCTCTGACTCTCCTGCTTGTGGTGAGTTCCTTGGACCTTGCTGGTCCCATCGTTGCTCCTTCTTCCTTCTCCACACCAGCTGCATCTGCCACGGCTTGTTGGTGCTACCGGTGGACTCTGAACCCCTGGTTCTCTACTTACGACGTGGGACTGCTCGTGCATGTCTCCTGGTCCTCACAGCTGCAGCAACAAGGTCACCACGTCTAAACCGTCCGACTTCTGTAGGCATTGCTCTTCGATGCCTCCTGGTCACCTCTAAGTGGCATCAAATCTGTCCCCTCTTTATACAGGTTCTCCTCTTCAAGAATCCACCAATTCAATTCCACCGGACTCTTGCTGAGTCTTCTACAGTGGAATCTTCTTCGAAGTCCTCCATTTCGGTCTACGGTGGTTTCCGACGTCACTTTTCACCTATGCACCAGGCTTCTCTGCTTTAGGTATCCTAGTTCGTGGGGTATCCACGGGTGGGGTGAGTCTCAAACCTTCTGTCTTCCTCTGCATTTCTTTCAGGGTCGACTGGGACAGGTCTTTCATCTTAAAAACTTCAACTGCTACTTTCCACTCTGCATGCAGCCTCCGTGGGGGTTAGTGGGTTCTTTCCTTGGGTGGTTCCTTGTGTCCCCAGCTCCTCTGAGTCTCCTGGTCCAAGTCCTGACTTCCATTTTTTTTAGTAGATAGCTTGGTCTCCCCCTGGAGACCACTGGATTTTGTGTTTACTTACCTGATTGCACTGAGGAATTGTTTATTTGTGTTGATATCTCCGGGTAGGAAATATACCAATGTGTTAGTGAGTGTTGTGTAATAAATACACATATTTTTATATATACACTGTGTGGTTCTTTTTCGTTTAACCAACACTACATGATTAACCTAGTAAACAGGCTACTTAACATCCTCCAAGTTTAGCCTGAAGGCTCTTCTCCACAGCTACCACTTAGAGAGCTTTCTATGGTTATCAAAGACCACTAAAATCACAATAAGGGTTGCCAGGATTAGTGTCAGGTGCATCACTTAAATACTTGTGCCCCATATACTAAGCCAGCCTCCTACAGTTAGAAAAGGAACTTTCAAGGGAAGGGTTATCGATGTGGAAACATGAGATACATGGCTAATGATAAGTGTCTAGCACGGAATGTCATGTACAAGATTGTGGAAGAAAGGGTCATTCTGGCAAGAATTACTGTACAAAGAATGCTAAGAGTAAAATAAGTACAGTTGATTTAGGAGATGGCAACTGCAGTGAGGAATTAGATTGTGGAGAAATAGTGCTACCAGTGAAGAGTGCCAATAAGGATGGGATTGTGTGAAAGTGATTGGAGCTGAAGTCTATCTATTTGATTCTAAATCTAATGCAACTTTAGTACCCAGGGAATCCATCAAGAAACAATGTAAGTGTTGGACAACATTGTAAAGACCAGCCATAAGGCCTTTAGAGTATGGAGAAAGCATAATACACATGATGGATGCCTTTATGATGAACTGGGAGCAAGATCTGTGTCTCCAGCAGAGGTTACAGAACTATTAGCTTTTTTATTCAGAAAGACATTGGATTAATTTCTGATCCGAGTAATAACATTCCCACAATGTTGCGTAACACCAGAGCTGTCAGTAAATTTGGCGGTAATGTGTGTTTGTGGTGGCAAATCAAAAACAGTTAATACACGTTTTGTGATAGATTAGGATGTCTTAATAGCTAAATACACAGGATAGTTCCTAAGAAGGATATTTGTCATCGTATAATATGTGAGGGGCTTGTAGAGCAAATTGATCAGTGCCGGTCATATTGTACTGTATACATAAAATGTGAACAGTTGTGTATGTTTGAAAAACAAATGAAAGCTATTCATAAAGGAAAACAAAAGAATGCCTGTCCTGTAGTGAGTAAATCAATTTTGGATAAATTGGAATGTTTAAAGTAAAGGATAACTGAGGAAGGTAAAGCTATAGACTATGTTAGCACCTGTAGTGATGATACTCAAAGCTTTGGAAGAGAAAAGGAAGTGTATCAATCTTAGAGAACTCAATTCGTAGTGGTAGATAGATGCCCCCTTCCAAATAATGATGAAATGTAACCACAACATAGAGATTTTAAGGTTTCCTTGATGCTCGATAGCTCACATTGGTTTACCACCAGTTCAGCTTTCATGAACAGTCAAAGGAGTTAACTGCTTTTGGCACTTCATTTGAAGTTTTTAGGTATCTAAGAATGCCAATCTGATAGACTTCTAGCCACATATTTCTTACCTTAGAATTATTCCCAGGCGTCGGATCTAGAGATTTTTCATGAGCAGTATTCTGTGCGGCGGTAGGTGGCATTAATTGGCTCTGCGTGATGTCAGTGTTGTCCATACTGAAAGTGACTTATGGTGCCTTTATAGGCACCACCCCAAAATACTGATGCCAGTTATGTTCTTTCCACTGCAGTCAGTGCAGACCTGGAGAGAGCTACCCTGTCAGTCACTTTTTTGACAGAGCTTTTTTCGATTTTTTTGTGAGAGCTTATTCTGGTGCGGCAGGCATGTCCACTAGGAAGAACGGCTTCAAGCCCACCTGCATCTGTCATCGACAGATGTCGGTGACTGATCTGTATCTTGTTTGCCACTGGTGTCAGGAGTGCAACCACAGCACGAAGACCTGCACCGGTTGCCCTATCATAAACCCCAGGGTGTTGAGGGAGTGGTCCCTCAAGCTCATTGCTGCCCAGCGGGAAACACCGCAGCGGTCTCGATCCCGACCGAGAGGAAGGTCCAAGGATCGGTCCAAGAGTCCAAGAACTTCATCTCATTTCAACTCATTGGGCCTCTGGGACGGCTCTGAGCCTCCCTCCTTCACGGGAGCTGAAACGCCCCCTGCCCAGCTTTTTTAATTTTACGAAGCCCTCTACTCCATCCGTCGGCGGGCCCCATGGATTCGGCTGGGGGCTCTAGGCCTTCGATGCCAGCGGCTCCAGCCTCAGCACCACAGGGATCCAGGCCTTGATCCGGATCGGCACCAGTTGACCTCATGACACCTCCCCGGCGCCGATTCCTCTGATGACACCTCCGGCGCAGGTTGTGTCCTCGACCGGCGTCGACCCCGGCCTCCACCTGGACTTGGACACGGAGCCAGACCGGTGCCGATCGACGCCGGTACCGGCGACAACCAGTACGTTTGTACCCTTGTTCTACCCTGGCATTCCTTTTCACCCTGAGTGGCAGCCGGAGGAGGACTGGGAGGGGTCTGTGACCCTCTGGCAGACCAGATAAGAAGAGCCGGACTGGAGAGATGAGTTGGGTGATTCCAGTGGTCTGGACACTTCCCCAGACCTTGGTATGCTTTCTCCCCCTGCCGTGGCCATGCTGTGGTGTTGCGTAGATAGAAATGTTTGCCTATGCCTCCAAACTAATTAAGGTACACACTGATTCATGTACGAGTAAACCACAATTTATTAGTTTACTCAGACAACAGTTTTTGTCTTTCAATTGTTACTCAGTTTACAAAAAAGATATACAAAAAACAGACCTAAGACCACTATCGACCTCATGTCTAGCCATATACAATTTTGAAAAACAATTTGTGCATATATACAGTGAAAACAAACAGATAATTCACGTTTTAACAAAAAGTGACTTTTTACCATCAGTACATTTCACCATGAATACATTTACATGACATGGACAAATTGACCATACTCATTTGTGAACGATATGAAACTTTTTACAAACAAACGATCACAAACAAAGGGAGAAAGAAGAGAAAAAAGTATTTTTCAAACGAGATCAACTCCCAAGACCTGAACCCGATATAATCAGTTAAATTTCAGGAACATTGCCCATTTTTGCATCATTATCATTGACCAACTGGCCAGTGAAAAAAAGAAGGGGGGTGCAGACGCGTTTCGAATCCTGATTAGTGACTTGCAGGATTCTCGTCAGGGCAGTATGATTCTAGTCCATGGGAACTGTTTAAAAAAAGAACAAAACAGATTGTTTACCAAAAAGTGGGTCCTCTAGCCAATGCTCTTGGAACTCAGTAAGTGACAGGATTGAAGCGTACCTTGTGTTAATCCTGCCCAAAGTCGCTCCTGTTAAAATGAGAATGTCGTCTATGCCGTGGGGTTTGCGCTGCAACAGAGTAAGGAGTGGGTCAAGTCTGGTGGGGGTGGAAACCCTGTTTACACACGGATATTCAGTAAAGGTTTTTTACCTGCAATATTCGTGACCCCTTTGGCAAATTGTGCCGGTATCTTTCAACTATTACGGTTGTATGCTCATTTCCATCTCTGGGGAAGGTAGAAAAAAGGAAGAGCGTGTTTTAGTGCACCGCTCGCTCGGTGGCGCGCCAATGCTCAGGGCCATTGAGGGATAACTTACTTGCACAAAGGTCCGCAATGGCGGCAGGAAAAATTCTGATTCTTAAGACGTGTTTCCAAAATGTTTAGCTTCGCAAATCTAGGGGGGCAAGGAGAGAAAGAGTATTAGCGCCCTGGTGCGCTAATCCTGTGCTCTTTTGAACAGCAACAAAGACAGATCTGATTACTAGCGGATCTCTGGCTTACCGTGAATATCTGTAAAGCTCTGCGGCGCTAATACTCTTTCTCTCCTTGCCCCCCTAGATTTGCGAAGCTAAACATTTTGGAAACACGTCTTAAGAATCAGAATTTTTCCTGCCGCCATTGCGGACCTTTGTGCAAGTAAGTTATCCCTCAATGGCCCTGAGCATTGGCGCGCCACCGAGCGAGCGGTGCACTAAAACACGCTCTTCCTTTTTTCTACCTTCCCCAGAGATGGAAATGAGCATACAACCGTAATAGTTGAAAGATACCGGCACAATTTGCCAAAGGGGTCACGAATATTGCAGGTAAAAAACCTTTACTGAATATCCGTGTGTAAACAGGGTTTCCACCCCCACCAGACTTGACCCACTCCTTACTCTGTTGCAGCGCAAACCCCACGGCATAGACGACATTCTCATTTTAACAGGAGCGACTTTGGGCAGGATTAACACAAGGTACGCTTCAATCCTGTCACTTACTGAGTTCCAAGAGCATTGGCTAGAGGACCCACTTTTTGGTAAACAATCTGTTTTGTTCTTTTTTTAAACAGTTCCCATGGACTAGAATCATACTGCCCTGACGAGAATCCTGCAAGTCACTAATCAGGATTCGAAACGCGTCGGCACCCCCCTTCTTTTTTTCACTGGCCAGTTGGTCAATGATAATGATGCAAAAATGGGCAATGTTCCTGAAATTTAACTGATTATATCGGGTTCAGGTCTTGGGAGTTGATCTCGTTTGAAAAATACTTTTTTCTCTTCTTTCTCCCTTTGTTTGTGATCGTTTGTTTGTAAAAAGTTTCATATCGTTCACAAATGAGTATGGTCAATTTGTCCATGTCATGTAAAAGTATTCATGGTGAAATGTACTTATGGTAAAAAGTCACTTTTTGTTAAAACGTGAATTATCTGTTTGTTTTCACTGTATATATGCACAAATTGTTTTTCAAAATTGTATATGGCTAGACATGAGGTCGATAGTGGTCTTAGGTCTGTTTTTTGTATATCTTTTTTGTAAACTGAGTAACAATTGAAAGACAAAAACTGTTGTCTGAGTAAACTAATAAATTGTGGTTTACTCGTACATGAATCAGTGTGTACCTTAATTAGTTTGGAGGCATAGGCAAACATTTCTATTTACAATTTTGTGGCCCTGCCTACCCTCCATCCCATTGGGCCCAGCCACCCTTGTTTTTTCTGCTTTTTTTTGTGGTGTTGCGTAGGGCGGCTGAGGCCTCGGTGAACACAGCGTGTCTCTAGGGCCGCTACACCCACTCTGCGTGGGACACGGTTGTGCAAGTGCTGCCACAGTGCCCGTAGAAGGGGCCGGACTGTACTCTCCCGTGTGGTTGCAGAGGGTAGAGACACAGCGAAGTTCACCATTCGATGTGGGCTGGTTACTGCCGACTGGCTGGATAGAACGATTTCTACGTCAGTAGCCTTGAGACGCCACACCTGGCTGAGGTCCACTGGCTTTTCCGGGGATGTTCAATCAACCCTTTTGAACATGCCCTTTGATGGATGTCGCCTGTTTGGTGAAAAGGCAGACAATGCACTTGAGCGCTTCAAGGACTCTAGGTCTTTGGCCAGATTTTTGGGCCTTGCTGCCACCTCCCGCCCTGTTCAGTCTGCCTTTCACCCCTTTAGTGGCTACGTAAGGGGTGTCCCACCGTGTTCCACCCAGGGCCACAGGCCAGCGCAAGCTACTCAGCCTCTGCGCAGCCGGGGACGTGGGACCCAGCGTCGTGGGTCTGGAGGCCAGCGGGCAGACCAGTCCACCAGTGCCCCCTCTACATCAGCCTCCAAGCCTTCCTAGTCCAACCTTTCGAGGCCACCAGTTGCCAGTGGGTGGCAGGATTTGCCATTGGCTCCCCCACTGGCACAACATGACTTCGGACAGGTGGGGTTTGCAGGTAGTCCAATGGGGCTACTCCCTCCCCTTCCAGACTACTCCTCACTCCATGCCGCCAACACTCCATTACATGTCGTAGGATCACTTGGCCCTTCTCAGTCAGGAAGTTACAGCTCTCTTGGCCAAGGGAGCTATCGAGCGAGTCACTGTGCCATAAGCAGGTCGTAGTTGTTATTACCACTACTTCCTGGTGCCCAAGAAGGACAAAGGCCTGCATCGTATCTTGGATCTCAGGGACGTCAACTACTTCCTCCGGAAGGAGAGTTCAAAGTGTTGACATTGGCTCAGGTCTTGTCTGACCTCAACTCTGGAGAATGGATGGTAGCGTGGACGTGCAGGATGCTTATTTCCACATCCCCGTCCTGCCGGCCCACAGGAGTTACCTACGGTTCACGGTAGGCCACAAGCATTTTCAGTTTACTGTTCTCCCCTTTGACCTTACAATCGCCCCTTGGGTGTTCACGAAAGTGATGTTGGTAGTCTCAGCTCATCTGCACAGATCAGGGGTTCCAGTCTTCCACTGTCTTGACGACTGGCTGTTAAAGGCGAGCTCACCCCAGGCTGTCTTCTCCCACCTCGAGACTATGGCTGACCTACTGCATTTGTTGGGGTTCACTATCAATGTGCCGAAGTTGCACCTGATTACCTCTCAAAAGCTCCTTTTCATCTGAGCAGTTTCTGGATACATTGCAGTTTTGGGCTTATCCTCCCGAGCAGCTAGTCTAGGATATTCAGGCTATGATACCGATGTTTCAGCCTCTATCCCGGATTTTGGTGAGAATGACCCCAAGGCTTATGGGCCTCATGGCCTTCTGCATTCTGCTGGTGGATAATGCCTGATGAAATTCCAGTGAGCGCAGCATATGGGGAATATTTCCAATTGCGTCCCAATCTCGGATAGCACTGCAAACCAATTGCAGTGGTGGCTAACGAACCAGTGGTGGGTCAACAGCAGATCCCTCTCCCTTCCCCAACTAGAGTTCACAGTGGTGACAGATGTGTCACTCCTGGGATGGGGCGGCCACATGGGGGAGGCGGAGATCACAGGCCTCTGGTCTCCGGCAAGGTCCGGGCTCCACATCAACCTTCTGGAGCTCCGGGGTGATTTGTCTTGCACTGAAAACATTCCTTCCTTCTGTCAGAGGAAGGATGGTGCAGGTGTTCACAGACAACACTACCGCCATGTGTTACTGCAACACACAGGGCGGGTGGGGTCATGGTCCCTATGTCCTGAGGCTCTTCGCCTCTGGACATGGCTGGAACATCAGGGCATGTCCCTGGTGGTTCAACACCTGGCAGGTTCTCTGAACGCCATGGTGGACAAACTCAGCCGTTGGTGCCTGATGGATCACGAATGGCGTCTTCACTCTGAGGTGGTGCAAGGTCTCTTTCAGCAGTGGGGAGAACCTTGGTTAGATCTGTTCGCCACCGTAGGGAACAGGCAATGTCAGCAGTTCTGCGCGTTGGGATTTCCGAGGTGGCACTCGCTCGGCGACGCTTTTCATCACAAGTGGAATTGCGGTATGCTATACGCCTTTCCGCCTATACCACTTCTGCCCAGAGTGCTGAAGAAGATAAAGCACGACCTGGCCCAAGTCATTCTGGTGGCTTCGGATTGGGCTCGAAGAGTCTGGTATCGCGGGCTCTTGAACATGGCAATCAATCCTCCGATCAGACTGCGTCTTCGGGAAGATCTTCTGTCGCAGCAGCATGGGACGGTCCTCCACCCGAACCTATCCAGCCTCCACCTCCTTGTGTGAAGATTGAGCGGTGGCAGTTGACCGCTTTCGACCTTCCTCCTGAAATCTGTAATGTTATCTTGGCAGCCAGGCGTCCCTCCGCTAAGACGGTATACGCCTGTAGAGTTCCAACAAATTTGTGGCATGGTGCACAGCAAAGGTTGAGGATCCCCTTTCTGCTCTTCTTTTAGAGGTTCTCCTCTTCATTCTTTCTTTGGTCCAGCAGGTCTCTGCTCTGGGCACCCTTACACGGTATTTTTTGGCCATTTCGGCCCTTCTTCGCCTTCCTGATCAGCCTTCTCTTTTCAAGTCCCCTATTGTAAATAGTTTTTAAGGGAATTACCTTTTTCCTCCTGTTCCCTTCGCAATGCCCCAGTAGGACTGGAATCTTGTCTTCACTTACCTTATATGTGCTTGTTTTGAGCCACTGCATAATTGTCCTCTCAGACCTTTGACTCTAAAGACTGCTTTTCTGGTTGCCATCATCTCTGCTCGCAGGGTGAGTGAGCTTCAGGCTCTGTCTTCTAAACCTCCTTTCCTTGCTGTCCAGCTGTACAAGGTTGTCCTCCGAACCAGGCCTTGTTTTCTTCCCAAAGTGGTTACCTGTTTCCACATAGGACAGACCATCACTTTGCCCACCTTCTTCCTGCCCGTACATCCTTCCAAGGAGGAAAAGAGACTCCACTGTCTGAATCCAATATGTGTGTTATCATTTTATCTGGATCACACAAGACCATTCCGGGTGGACATCCAACTCTTAGTTGGCTATGTGGGCACCAAGAAATTTCGGGCTGTTCAAAAACGAACCATTTCTCGCTGGGTCGGTCTTTGCATTACAATCTGTTATTCCTTAGTGAAAATGGAGCCTCCAGTAGGGCTGCTCGCCCATTCCACCAGGGCGATGGATGCCACTACTGCTTTGGGACGTGGAGACATCCACAGTGACATCTTACAGGCCACCAGGTGGGCATATGAGCATACATTCACTAAGCATTATTGCCTGGATAGTCAGGGCCGGAGAGACAGCTTCTTTGCCCGTTCAGTTCTCCAGGACTTTCTGGTGTGAACCTAATTTGCAGACCCACCTCCGGGGTTGGTTTTGCTGGGGTATCTATTGTAAGGTAAGAAATCTATAACTAATAGTCTCTTCCAGATTAACAAGTCACTTACCTTCAGTAACGATATATCTGTAAGAGACATATATTATAGATACCTTACCGCTGCACCCATCCTCCCCGTTCTGCGAACTGACCTCTAGAGTAATGGACTCCCTTTCAATGCCCTAGTATTGTGCATCAGTGGTCAGTTTCTTGGATGGCTCTGCGCTTCTGGTGTAGAATGTTGTGTAGAAGAACTGACGTCAGCACGCAGGGGCGCCGCATAGTTGATACTGCAACGTTATTCCGGCGAACACTATGCCAAGGACGAACGCTTAGTCGACCGACATCACCTACCGACGAGCAGGGGTACTGCTGAGAAAAAAATATCCGGATCCAGTCTGACGCCTGGGGGTAATTCTAAGGTAATGAATCTATAACCAATATATGTCTCTTACAGATCTATAGTTACCGAAGGTGAGTAACTTGTTCTTCAAAGCAGTAGAATTCAAAGCTATCTGAACTTAGCCTCATCTGCTGACCCACAGAGAGGAGGGAGTGTTGACATTCAAGGCCTAGCTCTGCGGTTGAGCCAGCACCTTTGTCAGCTCTGCGCTTCCCAAAGTTTCCATGGACCTTAGCAACCCCATCTCAACTCAAGGAGTTTTTCAGTCCATGCGCCTCATATTCGAATGTCCCAATAAACGCCTTCGGGCCCTCTGGTTCAAGAGGGGCTTCTACCGGTTCAATGCTGGCAGCTCCGGCACCAGTGGGACCCTTTGGATCAATAAATGGATACGGACGGGCGCCAGTCATTCCACCTCAACCTTACCGAAGATGCCATGACGCGGACTCCGGCACCCACTGGAGACATACCTATTTCGCTGGGCTATGACTTGGGGAGGATTGGAAGGGGTTTCTGTATCCTGAGGAATACCAGCCCTTCAATTCAGAAATGGACTGGTGTGAGGACTTGATGGAGGCCAGTGGACTGGACACTTCTCTAGGTACTGGCATGCTTTGTCCACCTACCCTTGTTAGCTTGGTGGTCCAAACCGCTACCTCCCGCTTAAATCCTGGTGCATTCCCTACTACCTCCCTACCCATTAATCCCCCCTGGCCCAACCCATCTCTGTCTACCCCTAAGCTCCACTCCCATCCCTGTGTATAGGGAATCAAAGAGGCTGGACACCTTAGGGAAGATGTTTTCTTCTACCATCCTTGCATTGCAGTACGTGAGCACTGCATGCCTTTTGGGCCATTACTCCCATGTTATATGGAATTTAGTTGCACAGTTGCCACCCGTTGTCCCGGAGGAGGCCCGGGCCATACTATCCTAGGCTGTTGCTGATGGAAGAAATGCAGCAAAGGGAATGATCATATGTGAGCTGGGTACCACCGACTCGCTGGGCAGAGCGGTTTCTTTGACAGTGGCCTTACAGCACCACACCTGGCTTAGGGCAACTGGCTTCTTTTTGATGGTTACTGCCTTCTCTGAGACAAAGCGGATTAAGCACTCGAGCACTTTAAGGACATTAGGGCTATGGCCAGGTCTTTGGACCTTTACATGGCCTCTCGCCACCCCAATTCGTATTTCACTCCTTTTATGGTCACTGAAGAGGCTTCTAGCCACTTCTATACCTGCCAAGGCACCACTGCACGTCAGCATTCGAACATCTGCAAAGCTGAAAATGTGGTACTCAGGACCTCATGGGGAGTGCAGCTAGAGGTTCGGCGAGTCCACTACCACCCCTGGCAGCAGCCACCTAAAAAAAACAACTTAAAGTTTGCCCTCTTACCATCATGGGCACCCAGTGCTAGGTAGGATATGCCATCACCTGCCCCATTGGAGGTCTATAACATGAGAGAAATGCATTCTTCAAATTGTCCAAAGTAGCTACTTCCTTCACATTGTGTCTCTCGCTCCACCCATGCCACCTGCTTGCGACAGGCTTATGGAGGACTATCTTGCCTTACCCTGCCAGGAATTGACGGCTCTCATAGCCAAGTGATCCATTTAGAGGGAGCAGATGCTAGAAGTAAGTTCTGGTTGCTAAGACGCGTTCATCCTATCCTAGACCTGCATCCTCTCATCTTCTTCTTCAATACGGGGAAGTTTAGAATGCTGATGCTCGATCAACTCCTGTCTGCCCTGGACCCGCGAGATTGAATGGTAGCGTTGGGCTTGCTGGACGCATGCTTCCTCATTCCTGTCCTGCCTGACCACAGGCTGTGCCTGCAGTTCAAGGGGTTCCATGCGCACTTTGTTTGGTGTGCTCCGTTTTGGCCTTGCCAAGGCCGCTCATGTGTATACCTAGGTGATTGCATTGATTTCATCTCATCT
Organism: Lissotriton helveticus; assembly: GCF_964261635.1. Taxonomy (NCBI): domain Eukaryota; kingdom Metazoa; phylum Chordata; class Amphibia; order Caudata; family Salamandridae; genus Lissotriton; species Lissotriton helveticus. The sequence continues at coordinate 373,547,264 of NC_136073.1, forward strand.
GCAGAGATTAGGGGTGCCAGTCTTCCCCTATCTCAATGGCAGGCTGTTGAAGACTGGCTCACTCCTGGCTGTCTGCTCCTATCTGCAGCCTATGGCGGACCTTCTGCATTTGCTGGGGTTCACTATCAATGTACGGAGGTCACATCAGACCCCCCCAACCCTCCCTCCTGTGACACGCTTTTCCGATGATGCGAGGCGACTATCACGACGGCGACTCTGACGATGGCGTCACGCTTCTCCGGTGATGCGACTGCAGGCAGCTTCGATGAACACATGCTTCCAGGGAGATGCGGTGAAAGCTGTCTTCTCCGGCGTTGCGATGATTTCAGTTGCGGCGGCGACACGCTTCTTCTCTATGCGACGCGCTTCCAGATCCCAGCGGCACGTAAGTGACTGGAGTCAGAATTCCCAGCAAGGAAATACAGGAGGGAGCTGGAGGTGAAGTCTTTTGTACTTGAGACTTCAGAAGGAGGCAAGCACAGTTCAAGCCCTTGGAGAATATTCTGTAGATGAAAGTTCTTACAAAGTTCATTCTCCTGTCTCTTGGCAATGAAGCAACCACTGCAGGCCAGCCCAGCAAACAGCACACTGGCAGAGGGGCAGTACAACTCCTGCAGCTTCCTTGGTTCTTCTCCTTGGCAGAAAGGTTTCTTGTCCAGAAGTGATCTAATTTCTGGGGATCAGGGTCCCAATATTTATACCCCCAAATCCTTTGTTCTCTGAAGGCAGAGAGGCCCCTGCCTAGTCCAAACCAGTTCCTGAGCACTTTGTTTACATGACTCTCTTCTTCCTTTCACTGTGCAGGGCAGAGACATCAGCCGCCCCACAGGAGGTGGAGCCAGCACAGGGGAGGGAAGATACAGCTCTGGAGCACTCTGTTGACATGATTCCCCCTCTCCTTTCACAGTGCAGAGCAGAGACATCAGACAAGCCACAGGGTGTGGAGCCAGCATTGAAGAGGGAAGGCCCAGCCCTATTCAGGTCCCAGGTGCAATTCCTCCCTCCTATCTAGATGCAGATCTCTCTATTCACCACTGGGCTGCCCAGCCTGTCTCCATAAATCCCCCAGCCCTGGCACTCACAAACCCAGACAAGGAATACATAACCCAGCAGAGGCAGGCCTGGATAGTTAGGCAAGAAAATACCTACTTCCTAAAAGTGGTATTTTCAAACACAGAATATTTAAACCAACTTTACTAAAAGATGCATTTTATTATTCTGAGTTCAGGCATACTAAATTTGAATTTCTACCATGTTCCCTGAGTCACTTAGGATTATACGAATGTAATAATCTAACTGCTCATTCTGGCCTATGAGAACAGGTAGCCTTCAATAGTGAAAAACGAAAATGGCTGTAATTCACTATTAGGACATGCTACACACATCAGAGCATGTCCTACCTTATACTTACAATGCACCCTGCCCTTGGGCCTACAATTGGGTGTCTAATATGAATCAAAGGGAAGGTTTAGGGACTGGCAAGTGGGTGCACTTGGCCAAGTAGACATGGCAGTGCTAGACTGAACACAGGCCTTGCAATGGCAGGGCCTGAGACACACTTAACAAGCTGCTTCTGTGGGTGGCACAACCAGTGCTGCAAGCCCACCAGCAGCATTTGATTGACAAGCCCTGGGCACACATGGTGCACTGTACTAGGGGCTGACAGGTAAATCAAATAACCCAATTAGTATATCAATTTAACATAGGGAGCACTTACACTGATTAGCAGTGGCACAGTGCCCAAAGCATAAAACCAGCAAAAACATATCAAAACAGAGGAGGCAATCTGTCAAAAATGGAAGGGAGACTCACGCCAGTGATGCCAGGTCTAACACCTGGTAAATCAACATCTGGTGGGCTCTCTGAACGCCATGTGGACAAAATGAGGTAAAGTTGCCTAGAGGATCACCAATGGTGTCTCCAACCGGAAGTGGTGCAAGGTCTCTTTCAGTAGTGGGGAGAGCCTTGGTTAGTTCTGTTCTCCATCGCTGAGAATGTGCAATGTCAGCCCCCCTGCGCTCTGGAGTTTCCAAGGCAGCTCTACCTTGGAGACTCTTTTAGTCTAGAATGGAGCTCAGGCCTCCTGTACGCCTTTCTGCCAACACCACTCCTGCCCAGAGTTCCCAAGAAGATCAGGAACTACTGGGCCTAAGTCATCCTTGTAACTCCTGACTGGGCTTGGGGAGTTTGGTGTTGTAGGAAAGTGCCCATTTTGACATGGTTACCCTCCCCTCCACCCCCACACACCTTTTGCCTCGTATATGATGCAACTTTGACTGAAAGTGTGCTGGTTTTCCTGCTGACTAGGTCCCCAGTTGCAGTATCCGTTCCCTAAACTGTACCATTGTTCCACAGTTGACACCCCCTTAGCCTCCATGTAAGTCCCTAGTAAAAAGTACCATTGGTACCCTTGGCTTTGGGGCTAAAGAGGGTGCCTAGGGCCTGCAGCATGAATTGTGCCACCCTAAGGGACCCCTCACCAAGCTCATCCAAAACTGCATTGCAGTCTTGCAAGTCTTTGTGCAGAGAAAAACCGAAGAGTTGACATGGCGCAAATCCCTGTGTGCCATGCCTGCAAAACATTGCATGTGGTATAGGTCAGTCACCCCTACAGTCTGCCTTACAGCCCTATGGCAGTGTGCACTATACTGCATATGTGGGCATAGCTACGTGAGTTGATGTGCCTCTGTGACATTTGAGTCAATTATTAGATCTCGCAAGTGCACAGAGAAGCCATCCTTATTACAGGGCTGGTCACTCGTGATTAAGAGTTCTCCAGCTACATTGTGGCTTCACTGTACCCCCAGATGTATGATACCAACAGTGATGGATTTATTAAGAAATGCACTTAGAGGTGCCCCCTGAAAACCTAACAACTACTAGTGTGTGACTAACTGGTCTTGACCAGCTACCCACAACAAATGAGTTTCTGGCCCCCTGAGGTGAGAGCCTTTGCTGTCGGAGGCCACAAACAAAGCCTGCTCAGGGCAGACATGTTTACTCCTCCTCCACGCAGGATCAGCATTCCAGGGCAGGAAGCGTCAAAGGTCTCACCACCTTTGTTATGTGACCCTGGCCTCACCAGATTGTGGAGATGCCTGCCTCCCTGTCCAGAACCCACTTTTGAGTGGAAGTCGGGCAGGAAAATTAGTAAGATTAGAAGGTGTGTTCCTCACCAATCCAGCACTGCCCCTAAGGTGGACTAGATGATGTGGACACCACTATTTTAGATTCCTCCATCTTATTTTGGATGGAATTAGCCTTCCAGGTTCAAGGTTATGCCTACTTCTCACTGCAAGTGGACATATAGTGGTTGTAGACAACCGAAAGGTAGGCAGCCCATTGGCTACTCTTTACTCCTCTTAATGCCTCTAAGATGAGTATTTAGATGGCTCCCCTGAACTCAAGAACTGAGATTAGATGGATCAAGGAAGGAGGAAAAAGAATCACTGTATGACGAAAACTGCAGAAGATCTGTGAATTTTTGGTGTCAAAACCGGTCTGCTCACAACTGTCTTAACAATTGCAATAGAGTGACTTGTCCTGCAAGCTGGAGAACTACCACAGCCTTGTTTAGCCTGCCTGCACTTTAAAAACGTCCTACAGTCTCCCTTACAGTAGAGGAGTTACTCGCCTGCAGGCACTGAAAGTCAGAGTCTGGTCCCCCATTTTGTATCTCCTTAGCCAGACCGGCGCTGCAGATGACTAGAAAGACGTACCTGTGCTGTGGAGGGTCAGATTTGTCTCTCCACAGACTGTGAAAGACCCACCAGAGTAGTCCAGCATCAATAGATGGGGTACTGGACGCCCTGCACCCAACACCAACTGTGAGAGTCCAATCCGGATTCTCACTACACCCCTACCGAGTAGCCGTCAAGGGTTTCCAGTATCAGGTGAGTTGCCTGGCCCAGCTGACCTGACCCCTCTGCTCCTGAGCCGCCTGCACAGGTCTCAAAGAATCGGCTGTGCCATATTGCTCCAAGCCCCCGTTTGGTAGCTCTTGGACTTGTCCCTAAGTCCTCCTATACAGCCTGTTTCCAGGTGGCCACCTCTTCACCAGTGACTGTGACTAAATGAATCAATTGTTTTTCACTTCATCTGATTCCGATTGGAGGGACACGTAAATCTTGAATTGCAGCAATATTCCCATTGTTGACATATTATCAATAAAATGGCACACATGCAAGTTGATAGCTCAAACACAAATAATTAAGGTTTCTTTAATGTGTTGATCATATTACATCAGGGTGGTATTTGCTCATAGCAAGACCACAAATTTAGATCTTTAATTCAGTCTTTTTATTTTTCCAAGTGGCTTAAACTATTTGAGGGTAACAGAATCAAGCAATTGCCTGGGTTTGAGAGTATCCAATTGCAGGTAATATTAATTAATAGTTGAGTTGCCATAATTATGAAAGGTTTGTCTATAGTAAGGATAGCCATGATAATGTCTCATTTTTTACCTATAACCATCTTCTAACCTCATTAGACTTTCCATTATTTTTGTTAGAAAAAATAATTTTGCCTGACTACTTTTTTATTGGTGCTGTTGACATCTTTTTTTAAAAGATGTTATCTTTAACATTTTTTTTTAATTGAACCCTAGAGTTGAAGTATTGGAGACAATCCAGAAAGAGGAAAACTGTATTTCCTGTATGGTAAACTACATAGATGAAGGCAAACAAGGCGAGGTCCAAAATCATAACCTACTACAGTTACCAACCAAATTTCACAGCTTACCACCCCAAGCTATTGAATTTATTGTTTGTAGAGTGAAACCTATAGATAATGAAATTCAGTGGAATCCAAAGGTAAGTTGAATTTCTTTTCATGTATATTTTTTTATGCCGCATCTTTTTGAAATGTAATTATCATTGCACTTAGTCTCATCTAAGTACAGCCTTTTCATATCGTCAGCCCCTTTCAGAGGACCATGTGACAAGTAAGGGTTACTGGGTCCAACCTTGGGGTTGCTGCATTTTACTTCTGATGTCCTAGGGCTCAACTTACTTTGAATTCTGAGTAGCTGGACCAAATACATCTTCTGCACTTGACTCTCAAGGTTGCATGGTCTAAGCTACTTCTGGCTTGTAGCGTCCTCTGTGAGCAGGTAACTGACCACACACGGAGGTTTGGTTTGCACATCTTTATTCTTCTGTTAACTGAACGCACTGCGTCACAAACTTTATTAACCGCACCCAGCCACATCTACCAGATTGCGTTATACTTGGAAGCAGTCTGCCGAGGACCTCTAGTGAAGTCATACATATGAACACAGGATACAACATATCCCCCTTTGTTAACAAAAAGGAACACATATATACCCATTATAACTCCTTGATGAGTTCTCAAAGTGCTTGCATCAGTCTTTCAGATCTGCACGAGAATAAGGAGGGACGCCTTCATCTGGCATCTCTGGATAAGAGTTGGATGCTTGACTTGGGCACTCATGTGGACTTGCCTCACTCATGAGGTCTGGAGCTGATGAACATCGAGGCAAAGGCCTAAAGTGTGACAAGTCTCTGGTGATGGATTTTCCAGGTTGTTGGGACTTTTGCTCGCCACAACCCTTAGCTGTTCAGCATCAAACTGAGAATTTGGTCTCCTTTCTCGAAAACTGTGTTTTGAGCACATCGTTGCTCATTAGTGTATGCCTTTATTTTACATTTGCAAGAGGTGTCAGTGACAGAAATCTCATCAGGGTATATTAACCAACTGGTGGTCCATTGTGGTATCTTTGTTCTAAGATCTCTCCTAAACAACAAGGTGGAAGGACTTTCTCTTGGCATGGAATGAAAAGTGGAACGGTAGGCACGGAGGGCTGGCCGTAAGGCTGACTTGACGTTGATGCCTTCCAGTGCAGCACGCTGAACGACCCTTTTTAAAGTACTCCTAAATCGTTCAATAACACCATTTGCCTGTAGCCAGAGAGGGTTACTTTTCTGATGTTCAAGTGATTAAGAAAGTCTTTGAACTATCTGCTATTGAAGGGTGGACCGGTGTCTGATTTGAGAATGGAAGTTACACCCCATATTGTGAAACTGTCAGCCAGTATCTCGATAAACTCGGTCATGTGTGGTTGATAAGTCTTCCACCAGAGGAAAACTTAAGTACTCATTGACAACTGATTATTATTGACAACTACCATGAGATGATGTCTGTTATTTTTGGGCCATAAGAAGTCAACTGCAATTCTCTCCCAGAGTTGCCTAGGAACATCAGACATTTTCAGCATTTACCGAGTCATTTGGGTAGGCACAGAGTTGCACTGTTTACATGCTTTAAGCTCCCTTTCAACTCGTTCATCGAGACACGGAAACCACACTCCACCCTTACGGGTCTTTTAGTTGCGGGAATGCCACTATATCCTTCGTGAGCCAGTTCAATAACTTGTTGCCGCAGGCTTTCATGGATAACTATTGTTTTCCCTCTTAGTATGAGACCACCATGTGTAATAGAAAGTTTTTCCTGACCATTCTTGAACTTCTGGTATTCAGCATCTTGTGTAATATGTCAAGTATGTTTCCTCCATGATTGTGTTGCAATGATTTCTTTGATTTGATTTGTGCATTTATAAAGTGCATGGTCACTCTGGCAGGAGCATCTTGGCGCTATGCGGGTGTGAGCAGAAAATTCAAACCATTATAGATTACATGGGGGAGGTTAAAGCAAATTAGCTGAGTAGGAACTGCATGTTCTAACCGTAATATAGGGTGTAAATATAGTGGTCAAGTATGAGGGTCCTATTTTCCTAAAAGCTCTGAAGATGATTAAAAGAAGCTTAGATAAAATTCTGTTGTGAATTGGCAACCAGTGCAGGGTTTGTAGGGCTGTCCCAGCTGAAGAGTGCACCGGCAATTTTAAGACTAGTCAAGCAGCCGCATTTTGGACCAGCTCTAACTTTTTAAAGACCTGCTTATTTGCCCCGGCATATAGGCTGTTGCAATAATCCAGTCTAGATAAGATCAAGGCTACTGCCACTGTTTTCCTTGCAGCAATTGGGATGAGATCTAAATTTCACTGTATCGGATGGGGCTGGAATATCTTCAGGCCACCATTAGACTGGATCGAACAAGTTATTTTTGCCTATCGGCATTATCTCAGTCTTGTCAGTATTGCATTTAAGGTGGTTGAAAGACATCCACTGAATGACCTCTGATAAGCATTTGTTAAAATTTAGTTCAGATTCATTTGAGTCCTTATCCAAGACTAATATAAAAGCAGTGTATCATCTGCATAGGATGTAGTTTTGATTTGGAATGATGAGATTAATGATATTAGTGGGGCCATATAGATGTTGAACATAAGAGGGCTAAGGGAAGAGCTCTGTGGTACGCCCGCGTAATAAGGTATCCTTTAGAAAGGAAAGCACCTAAGGCAACCATTTTCCTGAAATTATGTAGAAAAGATTGGATCCAAGCCCGGACTGTATGTGCCTTACTGCAATTTTTCATTCAAGATAGGAGAATATTGTGGCAAATCATATTAAATGCAGCCACAGAAATCAGTAGGATCAGTATTGCATTCTTTCCAATAACTAGAGTAAGCTTTGATGCAGCTACTACCTTTAGTAGGGCAGATTTTGTTGAATATACAGGTCTAAATCTTGACTGGTGGGGATGAAGAATGCTGGCCTCCTCTAAAAAAAGAAGCAGAAAACTGCCTATCAACAAACTTTCTGTAGTCTTACCAAGGGTAGGCAGTAGTGAAATAGGACAAAGATTAGAAAGTGTGGAAGGATCCCCAACCTGTTTTGTGAGTGCTTTGTCGTGTCCCTTTGGTGTAGCCCCAAACACCAGTTTATCATCACTGTAGTTAAAACCATGTGACAGGCCGAATTATTAGACAAATGACTTGAAAAAATGATGCAGCTTTCACCATCACTGAATCTTTTATATCTGAACACACCAACATGAGTTGAAAAAGTAGTGATGTACCTATAGTTTTCTTCCAATCCAAGTTGATGGTAGCCTTTGTTCAAATCAAGGCAGGAGAAGACTTTGGAGCCATTCAGCTTCATGATCATATCCGCAATGTGTGGACCTGGATGTCTTTCTCTTTTGATTGCTTTGTTGGCCCGCTGCATATCAACACAAATGCGCATTGCACCTCCACTGTCGTTTTATTGTCACCACCACAATGGGTAAAACCCACGATGACGGGCCAGTGGAGTGCTCCATGTCATGCTTTAACAGTGTTTCTAGCTCTTTAATGTCAGCTTTCGATAAGTGAAAAACAATTTGACCGTATTACTGTGCAACAGGACATATATCTTCATTAATGTTCATCGACTTGTTTCCCAAATCTATGAAACAAGGGAGTTGACTCACTACTTCAGAATGGGCAATTTAAGTTGTGGTTAGTAGAGATCAGTCCCATGTCAGCATCAGTATCCAAACTTAATAGCATGCACTCTACCAAGTACTTGAGAGGGCATGAATTGGAGCTTGCACTGTTTTCTTGTGACACATGATCGCCACAGAGGATCCTTTGCTCTGCAAGGGTGTAGAAGCTACCCAGGTGTACATCTTTGATCTTGACGGTGTGAGGTGTGGTATCAGACTGCTCTGTGTGGTTTTCTGCAGGCATGATGTTTATCGACAGACCACGGTCTATAATGAAAGTTGTAGGGCAACCATTCACCTTGGACGTGATTATAAGAGAATGTCCAAACCAACTTTGTGGCTTTGTTTGGCAATTGTTTTTAGATTTGTGTTTCTCCCTGCAAGTGGCCAATACTACATGCCCACATTGTCTAATTACATGAAGCACACACCATTCAAGTCAATCAACAATTTTTGGACCAGAAAGTGTAACAAGCCAAACAGATAAATTTTATTTCTTCCATTGCAGTGTTTTATTTTCTTCAAGCAACCTTCCTTTAGCCAACACATGTTTTGTCGTCTTTGGGAGATATTCCTACGACTTTGTCAGGGCTAAAAGCAATACAAATACCACCATTGCTGTATGATATTTTGACACAAGATACATATAGAGGATTTTACAGTACATGCTCTTTTAAAATTAGAAGTTCTTGGACTCTATCACACTCACTGCATGTCTTGGTTGTTTTTACATAGTGGAGATCCATGCTAAAAAGACTGAGAAAATTCACATGACCATCATCAAATACATCAAGATGTAATGCATTCGCAAAATACCATGCAATAGGTGACAGAACACCAGTTAGTTCTTTTTAAGAGCACGCGAGTGCAACATCTAATATGTATGTAATGTGTAAGTGGCACACGTGAATTCAACTTCTGTCTCTCCTTATATCCCAAGCACTAATGTGGTAAAATGGCTTCTATCTATGGTATTGATAGAAGGGATTTGTATTCACTTGTGATACAAAATCACTATTTAAAAATTATACATTGTCTTCTGATAAGCTTTAGTGGTCAGACCTATAGTCAGCAAATGAATTAAACACAGGAAGGAAAAGGGTATTAGGATTAGATTAAGCATTGACCAGAAACTAGAACTATATACGTGGGGATTGCTATTGCCATCTCCTGAATGAGTGAGCTAGGAAGGAGGTCAATAGGCCGTATTGCCTTCTGAGATCATCCTGAACCAACATGAGATTTGACCACAAAAGGATAGATGTAATATGCATTTGGAAATTATATTCCCTCTGTAAAAATAGAGCATTTGATGCTGACATCAGGGCATAGGGAACTACAGCAAAAATAGTTTGCAACCATCCAGTAATGGTACTTACCCAATGGTGCTGTAATTAGAAGGAACTGTACTAATAAATGTACAGTGATGGCAGCTGTAGACACTGCCAGGGGTGTGCAGGTCAAGGTAATACTATGTGGTCCCTAAAAAAAACAAAATGCTTCTTGAGAATTAGCAAATTTACATATATTAATTATTAGCAACTGGTCTGTCTCATCCCAGTGCCAAAAGACACAATGTTAATGAAGAGTCAGCGGGTATGAGCATACTGATAAATAGCAACCGAACATGCCCTGCCCGGTCCCGTAAGGACATTGGAATACAAATAGATTCCAATTGTGATGTCTTATAGTGGGCGGAGCTTGCTCGAATCGGAGATGGCCGCCTAACTCCCGGGCTTTGTCGAGCCGGCCAATTATCCTGCAATATCCTGCGTTCCCTAGGCCGCTGCTATCACGCTGAACGGTGCAAGGGACACTTAGAGGGTCCGTCACCTGCTGTCCGACCGCGGAGGCTGCCTGATAAACATCAGCGGAGGATCCCGTGGGGCGGGTCGGAGGCGAAGTAGGCCGCGAAGCACCGGCCTCGCGCTACTGGGTGCCCCGGCGACGTGACCATGCGTGCGGCCGTGGCTGGCCGGTGAGGCCGCGGCAGTGGCAACCCCTGACGAATGCGGAGATCGGGGACGGGAAGCGGATGCAACCCTGCTGCCCCGGCAGTGGGGGCCTCAAGACCCGGTGAGGAGCGGTGGATGACGTCCGGCAGCTACGAACTGCCCTGAGCGATGAGTCGCCAAGATGGCGGAGATCGTCTGTAGTGCAAGGGGAGGACGAGGATTCTGGTAGGGGCCACAGTACGAGCTGCAGCACGGGATACGGACAAGAGATACCTACGGGCCCCGGTGAAAAGGATTATTTGGGGGGGCAGCAACGTTGATGCCAGATTGATACGCCGGTGGTAGACTGCGGGGCTAGCCCCTTGCCCCGTGGGGAGTGGCACTCTGCGGAGGTTTGCCGGCATGCTGTTGACGCCCTGACTGCTGAGGGAGGCCAACAACAACCTAGGGGTCAATGAAGGCGCCACAATACTGAGGACGATGGAGAAGTGTGGGGGAATAACAGCGAGTCGCCGGACGTCGTGGAACACACAGAGAGCGCGTTGTTCGCCGCGGCCCGGCTGGGAAGGCGACGGTGCTGGGACACCCCAGGTACACCTGGCACTTGCTGGAGGGCAAGTGAGGAGCACGGACGTGGTCTGGGCCCTTCGGCGAGAAACTCTGGCTGCGCTGTCCAGGCGGTGGGATCCCGGGGGCTGGCTGAAATCCTGCCTTGTGCTGACGTCTTCGGTTCTGGTACTGCCTGTGGGGGCGGCCACTGGCGCCTCTGGGCCCCGCCCTCGCGCTGCAGAGTGAGTGCATGCTCGTCTGGCTAGTCCCGGTGTGAGACAGTCAGTTCGCGATTCTGGTGACGCCGCTGAGTGCACCTGACCGCCACTATGGGGAAGACAGATCGCGGGCAATCCAAACTGCCCTTCATGCAGACGAGATCTGAATCACAAGACGAAGGTGCTGGGAGCGAGAGTGAACGAGTCGCGACGCCAGAAGCGGAGCAGGACCTGAAGAGTATGCTAAAATCTATGGATAAAGGGCTGCAGGATGGCATCACCTCTCTGGGAGTGAAAATTGATGCCCTCACGTATAGAATGGACAGAATGGCTGAGAGGCTTGACAAGCACCCTGAGCGTCTAGACATGTCGGAGAGAAGGATAACGGAGGTTGAAGAAGCGCAGACAACCATCGACAGGGACCACAAGCAATTGGGCAAGGTCCTGCAGGCACTCCAAGACAAGACGGAGGATTTGGAAGCCCGCTCACGTCGCTGCAACGTATGCATCCTTGGTCTGCGCAGACGGGCAGGATGGAGCCATTCATTGAACGGATGCTGGTTTCCTTGCTTGGAGCGGACGTCTTCTCCAACATGTTCATCATTGAGAGGGCACACCGGGCGCTGACCCCCGCCCGAAACCGGGAGCGCCACCGAGGCCGATAATAGCTAAGTTCCTCAATTACAGGGACAGGGACGCGGCCTTAAGGGCGGCCAAGGAAAAACAGACACTGTTGTTTGAGGGGTCGGACATTGCACTATACCCTGATTTTACCGCGAAGGCCCCGGAGGCGAGGAAACACTTTGTCCCGATGAAGCACCAACTGCGGGAGCAGGGACTGGACTACGCTATGCCCTACCCGGCTAAATTGAAAGTAACCAGGAATGGACAGACGCACTTTTTCACAGAGCCCAAGACTTTGCAGAAGGCGATCAAAGATTGGGAGAAGGAGCGGAGGACAACACCGGAACGAGAGCTACTGTACGAAGCAGCAGGGGGCGGACTGGAGGAACAGGACTGAGGGTCGTTACACACAGTGCTTTCCCGCGAATACTGCAAGGTTTGGGGGACACATAAATGCCGGTGGGCGGGATGGGAGGGGCGGGTGACCTTGTGATTCCATTTGACTTTTCTGAATGGTTCGTAGCCACCTCCACCCACGCGTGGTGACACCTAGCTGGTTATTTCTTTCTTTTTGCATTTGGAGTGGGGTGGAGGGAGGAGGGGAAGGGGACTCAAGAGTAGACTGTTTCGCAACCTAGTTGGGGGAGGTCCGCTGTGGGTGGGAACGATGGGGGTTAGGGGGCTGGGAAGTTTAAGGTTCATGGCAACGAGGTGCGAGTCAAGATTTTTTTGTACAATGCATGCTGTGCAGTTGTTCACTGTGTGTAGGATGATGCATGATTTCTCTAGCTATGAGTGATATGCCTGAAGTAGTCTCTGGGAACATGTGGCGGGGAGCCTGAATGCCTTGACATGAACGACCATAGGAAGCTTCGGAAGGTTCTGAATTATTTGGCTAGACACCATATTGACTTAGCTTTACTACAGGAGACACACCTCTCTGTGAACAGCTCTAGGTTACAGGCCAGGGGGCTAAGAGGGCAGATTAATGCCGCTGGCTTTAGGACCCATGCCCGGGGGGTACTCACATGGGTCAACCCTAAGTCGGATTACTCCCTTAGTCACGTGGCGGCTGACCCGGAAGGTAGATTTGTTATATCTAAACTGGCTGGGAAGGGACTGGAGGTATTGGTAGTGAATGTCTATGGACCTAACTATGATAGCCCCGAGTTCCATGTACAATTAGCTGGAATTGTTCGGGAGACTCCCAGTCGGGCTGTGCTGTGGGGCGTGGAATTCAACATGGTCAGAAGCCCTGACTTGGACCGTTCTAGTGGCCCGGATAGACGCCCTGCAAAAGCTGCTAGGGAATTAGATAGGATACTTATCAGTGAGGACTTGGCGGATGTCTGGCGCAGTCTGCACCCAGTGCAGGGAGGGTACACCCATTTTTCTGCCTTTCACAACATACACACGGGCATTGATTATTGGCTAACGTCACCGGGGATGATGTCTCTGGTCCGCAAGTGCCAAGTACTGCCCCGCACCCTCTCCGATCACTCACCTATCTTATTATGCTTTTCGCTGCCGCGGAGGGCCCATCCCCCATTTACATGGAGATTTCCACCGTACTCACTCCTGGACCCGGTCTTCCGTGAAGAGATACACAACGCAATTGAGACATTCTTTGACACTAATATAGCCTCGGTGGACAGTTTTCAAACGGTCTGGGAGGCGTTTAAAGTCTATGTCAGAGGTGTAACCATGAGTAAACATTCCAGAATACTACGCTCGATACTCCGGAGGCTTACAAGATTAGAGCGGCAGCTGGCGGATTGTGAGGGCCGTCTTTTGACAGGGGAAACCGCGGACGCGCGGGAGGACATGAAGAGGCTGCTAGCAGAATATCAGGAAGAGACGAGCGCAGAGGTCAGGCATCTGGGGAAGTACGCTATAGCGAGAACTTATGGGGAGCAAGATAGGTTGATGAGGGTCCTGGCTAACATGGTGAAGCAACAGAAGATGAGAGTGACGATTGCGGCGGTTAAATCAAAAGAGTGGTCACTTGTCACGGAGGAAGAGGGGATAGCGAAACGGTTCCTGGAGTTTTACTCCGAATTATATACGTCGTGTGCGACGTGTAGTGAGGAGGAGGTGAAGGACTATTTGGAACATATTCAACTCCCGTTCCTCACGAACAGGCAACAGGAGTTTTTGATGCTTCCTATTGAACTCGATGAGATCCGTGAAGCACTTGGTGGGATGAAGACGGGCAGTGCGCCAGGCACTGATGGCTTAACAGTAGAGTTCTACAAAACATATTTAGAACTACTGCTTCCGCACCTCTGTGCATTGTTTACAGATAAGATTGAGTCTGGGCAGATGCCAAGGTCAATGAGGGAAGCGCTTATTGTCGCCATTCCCAAGCCCGATAAGCCGCCTGATGAGTGCAGCGCTTACCGACCATTGTCCCTCCTCAAAGTAGACACAAAAATATACGCTAAGGTCCTGGCGACCCGTCTGGCCCTACTGACACCGGATCTGGTTGCTCCGGAACAAGTGGGATTTGTGGCGGGTAGAAATCTCACCTACAATTTACAGACAGTATTTGGGGCTATCCAGCATACGAAGCCGGATTCGAAGGCGATAGCGGTTTTCTTGGATATGGAGAAGACCTTCGACTCTGTGGAATGGTCGTTCATGAGGGCAGTACTCGTGAGACTGGGACTTGGCCCAATATTCTTGCAGATGATCTCGGTGTTATATAATGGCCCGTCTGCCCGCATCAGAATCGACAGCAATGTCACCGAACCTATCAAGATTCGAAGGGGTACCCGTCAGGGTTGCCCTTTGTCTCCCACACTGTACGCTTTGGTCGTGGAGCAGCTGGCGTGCGCTATGCGCGAATACCCCTCACACCAGGGTCTCAAATATCCCACCTACAAACTGGTAATAACAACTTATGCGGACGACACACTTCTTTACGTCCGGGAGTCTGAGACGAATCTGGCACCGCTGTTACGCAAGGTGGTGCGGTTTGGGGCTCTCTCGGGATTGAAGGTGAATTGGGACAAGTCGCTTGCGTTCCCTCTCACTGAAACCACAGAACAATTTGGGATGGAATACCCATTGCGGTGAATCACAGATCCCGTACGGTATCTAGGAATACTTCTGCACACTGATGCGGAAGCGGTGTTCCGCGAGAACTATGGCAGGGCTATAGATAGATTGGAAGATAACGTGGAAAAGTAGATCGGGCTGCCTCTCTCCCTTCTGGGAAAGATCTCGATAATGAAAATGGTCATATTACCCAGGTTTCTGTTTCTGTTCACAAACATCCCGATGGTGCACCCTCCGTGTTTCTTTTCGCGGCTTACGTCACTAATGATTAAACTGGCAAGGGCCGGTAAACAGGCAAGAGTACAGTGGAAGGTACTGGTCCTACCGTACCAATTAGGCGGCCTGGTTGCTCCGAACTTTGAATTATACTACTGTGTCGCACAGGGGGCACACCTGCATCAGTGGGTGCACGATAGGGAAAAATCAACACATATTAAGCTGGCAAGACTCTTTGCCACCCCATTGCCGCTGCAGGCGGCCGCCTTTGATGCGGTGGATAGGCATACAGGACTGCTCGATTCTTTAAATTCACCCAGACGTGCCTGGCATGCAATCATGCAGTATCATGCTGGGATGCTATTATATACACCGCTGATGCCTATCGAATGGATGGTATGGCTGGCCCCGTGTAAGGACAGAGGCATTATAGAGGCCATGAAGGCCCTAGGTATATATACGGTAGGAGATACGTTCGTCAGCGGGACCCAAAAACAATGAGTGATGTCGACGCACGGGAGGTGCGACCTACTGTGCTGCAACGTTTTCAATTCCATAGACTAAGAGAGGCGTGGCGCGAACAGCTTGGGGATGAACTGCAGGAACCCCCAGAACTGAAAGAGCTCACTTATGTCATTAAGACTAAAGAGCCGAAAAAAATTGTATCCACTATCTATAAGATAACTATGTCGGAACGGGCTGCTGGATATAACAAGGCGCGACTATATTGGCAACGTGACTTGGATACGCAAATATCTGATGAAACGTGGCGTTACTGTTGCTCCAGCACGAGGTCCGTTTCCCTGAACGGCAGCATAGGCTTGTGCACTTCAAGTTCCTCAACAGAGTTTACCACACACCGGAAAGGCTACACAGGTTGGGGTTTCTTCACCTGGCTTGGGAATGCCCGGAGGTACAGCTCTATTTGGGGACGGTGTTTCAGGAGCTGAGCAATGTCATATAGGGCGAAATGGTCCCATCCCCGCTTCTAGCACTGCTGGGCTATTCAAAGCCATTACCTAAGGCGCAGCACAGGATTGTAGATTTGGGGCTGCTGCTAGCGAAGAGGCGGGTGGCGATGTGTTGGATGAGGGGGCCCCTCCCTAAGACAGAGCAGTGGCTGGGGGATTTAACACACTGTTGCACGCAATTAGAAAATTACAGTGAACTCCTACCCCCCAGGAGCAGGCCCAAGAACTTTTGGGATTATTCTTTGATTACATATGTAGAAAAGAAGCGGAGAACACAGGGGGAGCTGAAGAGAATGCCGCGGGGGAGGAAGAGGGGTACACGGTGGCAGGCTGAGCAGGTTCCCCACCATAATCACGGAGTGCAGTCATGCGACTCGTATCAGAGTAGGGGGCTCAACTCTGGCTGGCTGGGTATTAGTATGGATTACCACAGGGCTTTAGTGCAGGGACACAACTTTGCAGTGGCAGGATGGCACCTCAGGCCTGTTTAAGTTCTTTTTATTAAAAAAAGATGTGTTTTTATGTTATTACTATATGACTTAAGCTTATATTTGTATTGTATGTTGAAATATTTCCTCTATATGCCGCCTGACCTCTGGGTTGTGGTCTGAACGGCTGTGTATGATTCTTAGTTACAGGAGTACTCCTTCTGATGTAGCTTGCTTGTATACAGATACAATTGAAACTATATTTGTATTCACCGCAATAATAAAAATATATTTTTTTTTTAATTGTGATGTCTTATATGTACAGCTGACGACTACAGACATACTACTCACTCCGCCCAGTCTTAAATTTCGACAATACGATCGGGAAAGAAGAGAAGCATATTGGCAGAAAACAGCAGGGAATACCTTGCCCAGTCCTGTATTGATGTTGGAATACCAAAAAATAAACTGCATCTGTGCCCTAAAATACCAGAACTTTACGCTTGAATCGCAACGTCTCACTGTAGAGTTGGAGCAAGTCCACTCCCTGTAAGTTGCCCGCAAGGGCGCCGGCAGTCCTCATTACATCGAAGAGGACAGAGAAAAAAGGACTAGTGTCATCGGGCCGCTTGATAAATATGAAGCTGGAACCATATTACATCGGATTTGAAGCTATGGGAGAACTAGCCCTAGTTTTTCTTTCCAGATAATGTTGCGGTTTCATGTCAGTTATATAGAATCACTGAAGCGAGTCGGAAAGTGCGTTTGGCTAATTATAATTGGCCAAATCAAAATATCCAGAGTTCCTAATTGGAAATGGGTATCAATAAAGTTGGATAGAAAAGTAAGGTGCCGTTTTCAGAACTGTAAAATGGGTGCCATCTTGGAAGTGTGCTTATCTGATACAGGATTGTACGGTATGCCGGTCGATTACAGCCCTCAGACGATACATCCGAGCAGCCAGTCACCTCGGAATATTGACCCTAATTATTAAAGGGATTCCGCATAAGACCATCGCAGCAATTACAAGAAACCTGCGGTTAACAAGAAAACCCGTGACTTCGGTGGCCATGTCCCCGTGTCTAAGGGGGAGATGTATTAAAGCCCCAGTATAAAACAAACCTTTTTTGTTGCTTGGAATGTGAGATGGACTGTCCTAACGTAGGCCTTTGATACATCCATTTTTAAGTTTTTATACAGGGACACTGTTATCAACCGTGGGCACCCCGAGGCATAAATACATTTCTAAAGGACAAGGAGGAAGTCTGTCATACTGCTTAATGTGACTGTATGAACTTACATTTAACAAGTACAGAGTGTGCATAACCTGGTCTTGAAAAAGATGGATATATAAGACTGACCCATCGAAACGCGTCAACGCCTAACTCTTAAACATAATCCCCTCATCTGGCATTGGTTAAAAATCGCAAATTTTGAATTGTATACTTCCATGCTGTTGATGTAGTTGAAGGTGGATATGTTAATTGTCAAGATGCATTATACTTGTCTGGCTTTACTCTCCATATATCTTTTAGTTAGGATGGCAAAAAATGTACTGTATTTTTTATATTGTGAGAATTTTTAATTAATTAATTGTTAGGCTATTCATTGTGATAAAATTGTGTTTTATGAAAATAATAAACAAATGTGAATTTTCAATCTTTATAGTGGCTTACCAGGTACATATGGTTCAATCTTCAGGTGTGGAAGGTGAAAAAGTTGAAAGGATGCAACCAGTTGATGTGTGAAGTTGTGTTGATTGACTTTAACTGAATTTTACCCAAAGGGATTTTTCTTTCTCTACTTTATCTGATAGAGATATCTAGCCGCAGATTCCTTAACTTAGAATATCCCCAGGCGTCAGACTGGATCCGTAATTTTTTTTGAAGCCGCACCTCTGCGCGCCACACGACCCCACCCTGACTTCGTCAGCGAGGTCATATAAGTCCCTCCCGGCGCGCTGACGTCAGTTTCCTTCTTTTTCGCGTGCAGTGCAGATCCGAAGTAAGCTGTTCCTCTGGCCCGTTTTCAGGCCCTTTTTGACGCTTTGTGTCTGGAACAGTGTGAGATGCCTTCGGGCTTTAAAACGTGTACCTCCTGTTCAAGGCAAATGTCCGTGAGGGATCCACACCTTATCTGTATGTGGTGTCTGGGCGAACACCACAACTCGACGGATTGCGATGCCTGCCAACACATCAAGCCGAAGTCCCGGCGGGAGCGCAGGATGAAGCTGCTTTCGGCCCCTGGCCTCCTCATCGGCGGCAGGTCCCTCTGGCAGTGGGTTCCATTTGCGGCGTCGGTCGCCCTCTGGTTCCCAGGTGCGTCGTTCGCCCTGTGAGTAACTCACAGCTTATGTCGCCAAGGTCCTCGACCTCACTTCCTTCTGTTGTTGGGTGCACTAGTTCCCGGAATCCTCCGGGAGTCGCCCCTCCCTTATCCACCTTATCCTGGTGCGGGGGACCCAAATGGAGGCCTATGCCGCGGCACTGCAGGCCTCCCTTGGGTCCCCCCCTCTCCCTGGGGCATCCTCAGAGCCTCCGCTTCGTGCGGGGTCTCCGATGGACTCGCTGGCTGGCCCCTTGCCTCTAGGGATGATGGAGATACGGCATCGTCAGGGTGCGGCCTGGCTGGGTCCCCCTGTTCTACGCATAGCACCTCTGCGGCGCCGCGTAGCCCAGTGGGGCTCCCTGTGGCGCCGCAGGAGGTTGCGGTGCTCGCAGCCCTGCTTCGAGCATGCCTCAGCCCTCTGGACCGGCGTCTGCCTGTCCGGAGATGGGGTCGTTGCTGGTAGGCTTGCCTCCCTGGCTCCGACTCCATTCTTTACTTCGGAGTTGGGCCTGTTATGGTCGAGACTGAGTCAGCACCGGTCCAACGCCATAGGCTTGCCACCCCGGCTCTGGTGCCGTCCCCTTCTTCAGAAGCAGAGCTTGTCGTCGTTGACGTGGACTCGGCGCAGGACGAGGCAGACTCGGCTCCGGATGTGGCCGAGTCTGCGCCGGGCGGGGCAGGGTCGGCGCCAACTGAAGTCGCCCTGAAGCCAGATTGACTCCTCCCCGACGCCAGATTGACTCCTCTCCGGAGGCTTCCGGGGGGAGTCCCACGTCGACTCAACTCCCGGCAACACTGGATCTGTCCTTGCCTCTTCCACCCTTGGAATTTGTGGCCCCGGCAGACTCAAACGGGTATGGTGTTGTGCCATTCTGGCAGTTTAGTGATACCTTATCTCCCGTTGTCCTTTGCTCTTCCGAGCTACTTGGGTTGCTGTCTGGCTGCTCCACTACAGCCTTCCCCATAGTCCGTCACTCTGTTGCTGACTCAGTATTTCTGGCAATTTCTGTTGTTCTATCGCAGACCCTCCTCCCCCTTGGGGTATGGCTGTGGTATCTATTCTAAGTTAAGGAATCTGCGGCTAGATGTCTCTATCAGATGTACAAGTTACTTACCTTTGGTAACGATGTATCTGGTAGAGATGTTCTCTAGCTGCAGATTCATTAACGCCCACCCATCATCCCCGTTCTGCTAGGACCTTGCCAGGTGGGCTTCTCCATTTGGCCTCCTTTCAGTTGCCATTATTTTTCTTCCAGGATGCTCGTATGGTTACACCTTCCTTTAAAAGTTGGCATATGTGGCTGCCTCCCTCCAGGGGGCTTCTTTCCTATTAAACGGTGCCTTTGATTCACCATCATCAGGAGATTCTTCTTCTTCTCCTGTTGCCTTCCCTCTCTCCTGCCTTCTCCATTGATTTAGGGCTATTGTCGTCTCTGTAGTCGCCTTCTTAGGGATCTGCTGGGCTGTGTTTTAGCCTCCCGATTCTATAGGGGAGGTGCTATCCTTTTCATACTTTCTCCCAGTAGACTATTCTTCCTGTGTCCATCCTTGTTGGGCAGCACAGTTCGACATGGTAATATCAATCTACCTTTGTCTTTTGAGATATTCTTCCCTTGTTAGTCTGTGGGGAGGGTCTATGCTTCGCTTTGCGGGGTTCTTTCTCAGAGCCTGCTCTGCCCTTACTCCTTCTCTTATATGGAGACAGTGGCTAATACGGTCTTTTACGATGCTGTTTTGCACCATCCTCCTTCTTTCTTTTACGGATTTTTCATAATTTGCACACTGTTCCCATACTTTCGCTGTTTTGTTGGTGGCTCCACGTTGTGCCGCGGAAAAGTTTCTCCAAAGAAAACTGACGTCAGCACGCCGGGAAGGACTTATATGACCTCGTTGACGTCACGTCCATGGACCACAGGGCGGGGTCGTGAGGCGCCGTCCCCAGTCGCGCAGAGGTGCTGCTGCTGCAAAAAAATTCTGGATCCAGTCTAACGCCTTGGGATATTGTAAGTTAAGGAATCTGGGGCTAGACAACATCTCTACCAGATAGATTGTTACCGAAGGTAAGTAACTCGTACGTTAAGACAATGCAGCCGAAGGAGTATGATAGAAGAATATTTATTAAGATAAAAATTATATAAATAAAGTCCCACAGGCTGTAGAAGGAAGGGAGGTCAGAGAAGACCGGAGAGCAAGGAAGAATGCCCCCAACATTCCATGAGCTCATATAAATAGGGTGCAGGGGTTCTATGATGACATATAAAGAAGGGACCTGATAGGAGAGATGACACAGGATGCAATTGAACAGGGAATGGAACAACAATGAACATGGAAGAAACAATACTGATAAATGTACAACCGTGTTTGATGGGGTAGAGATATTAAATATCTCTAGTAATGAATCTAAAAAACATCTAAAGAACGTCTAGTTGTAGGAGATAAATTCAGTAACTCAAAGGCCAGTTTTAAAGTCGGAATATAGGTAAACGCCGACTGATATTGCACTCTATAAATGATATTAAGGAACAGAAAATTGAATATGAAATTTGAATGAACCAATCAAGTCAGTTGTCAATCACGGTTGATATTGAAACCAATTAATGTTATGTTATTGGTAGCTTGAGCTACAAGTCCTGCTAGAGTATAGACAATAATAAGTAGGTGTACAAATATCACAGGAAATTAGTTGTCATTACGGGATAATGACGAGTCTTAAGTCCCATAACAAATCTTTCATGTGACCTGCATCAGCCAACATAGTAGCATTGTCTTGTTAAGCCCACTAGGTCAATGACCAAAATTAAGTAATGGGCTCCAAAGTTCAAGGGTTGAATTGTAAGACATAACACAAGCAACATAGTGGAAAGGAATCCCGCTATTCTGGGGGACTGCTGCCAGGCTTTATTCTGAAAACCAATTAAGAGGAGGCTAGGAACACCTAGAGTCCAGATTGGGTCTTGGGAGATCAATCACCTAAAAAGTACTGAAATTCATAGTCAATGTTTAATCCCTCCTCCACCGCTCTAAGGTGCTTAATACATATAGCCTCATTCCTTCAGAGTTTCAATTCTCTGTTACCCCCAAGAGGATCTCTTGTAACATGTTCAATTCCATAAAATGTAAAACTCTTGTTTGGGTCCCTGTGCACTGCAATTGTATGTGTGCTCTGCTATTGGATACTTTTCATCACCCTGTTTAAGAGCCCGCATATGTTCACTCACTCGTTCTTTGAGAGGTCCGATTGTGCTACCCACATTAATCTTTCCACATTTACAGACAATCACGTATACGATGTATTTAGCATTACAGTTGATAATAGTGAGAATCACATACATGTTGCGTGCATCAGTTCCAAATTCTTTGGTTTTGTCTTGGGCCCACTTGCACATGCCACAGTGTCCACATTATGAGAAACCATGAGTATGCCATGAAAGCCACTGATTATGTGGCTGACAAACCGGGTAACTGGGGCTCAAAATGGAACTCAATGATTTACCCTTGAGAAATGTAATGTGCCGTTAGTGTTTTGTCAGCTCTTAAGATAAGCCAATGTTTACCCATTCTTCTACATGTTAAATCTGACGTGTGTGTAGTCTGTAATCATTCAAACCAGTGTTGCTTGTTAGGTGGGATGGGTCTCAGTGTAGTCGTCTGTTTTTTTTTCAGGGCCCTCTCCTTCGCCGTTGCTATGTCTCTGGCTTGGTAGCCTCTTTGCAAGAACCGTGATTCCATGCCCTATAAAAAGGCCAGAAAACTAGATTATCTAGTATTGGGGTATCTTTCATAGATTCACATGCCAGAATCATTCCCCGTCGTCGAGGCGGGAGTCCCACGGTAAAAAATATATATACAATAGCAGTGCCTAAAACCATTAGTAGTAGGCTAGAAAAGGATAAAGGCCCAACTAGGCCCAAAACTTAGCAGCCTATCTACCTCATTATGTAAAAAGAACTGAAAATGTAGCCTCAGCCAATCAGCTAACCTCACCCTCTAGAACCTTCCCAGCCCAGGCAGTTCGCCTCAGATTTTCACCGCACTTCGTGTGTAAGGGAGTCTCCCTGAGTGCCTACTCAGTTTTTCTTCAAATTTCTTCAAGATGTCTGAAAAGAAGGCTCTTTTCAAGGCTTGTGGTTCCTGCTTCAAGAAGAGGGTACATGTGGACGACCAGCACTCTGATTGTATATACTGTTTGCACCCTTCACATGTTGTGAAGGATTGCAGGATATGTCGAACCTTCCCTCCTAAGACCATCAGGGATAGAGAGGCAAGAGTTCTTTTGTGGTTGAAGTCGTCTGCCACAGATGACGAGGACAGAGCCTCTACCTCAAGTAAGAGAGCCAGTTCCAAAGAGAGGTGTTCTCCTGAGAGACTGAAGAAACCTAAACTCTCTCACAAAACCTCTGATTCCACAAAGAGTGCTGCGTCAACAGAGTCACCAACTGTGAGTACAGTCCGCACTAAAGCTGTCTCTTTGGTGTCCTCTCTTACTGTCACCACCTATTCTACGTCTTCTACCTCTTCAAGTACGGTTACCACCTCAGCAATTACTTCTCCTGTGATGTCCGTCAGGATTTCTTCAGTACCTGTCATTTCCCTTTCTTCATCTGATAAAAAATCATCGAGGAAAAGCCCGTCGTCGACGGGTCTTCCGTCGACGACCAAATCACCGTCTACGAAGCATTCGTCATCACTTCCGTCGACTGCCTCGTCGACGGGGGAGCCGTCGACGAGGCCGTCGACGGAAGTGATGACGAATGCTTCCACAACTCCGTCGACGAAGATCCCGTCGACGAAGATCCCGTCGACGAAGACCCCGTCGACGAGGAGCCCGTCGACGACAAGCCCGTCGACGACGAGCCCATCGACGAAGACTTCAGCTCCATTGACGACAGGCTCGACGACGAAGAGTCCGTCGACGGATTCGTCTACGAGGACGACTTCAAAGAAGGCCTCGTCGACGACGACAACAGCAATGACGATGCAGTCGACGACAATACCGTCGACGAACGCATCTGTTTCTCTTCTACCGTCGACAGCAGCACTGGTTTCTTTGAATGTGCCGTCTACGCATCTATTGCCCACATCTCCGGTAAGGGTACAATACACCCATTTCCAGATGAAGTCATTTCAGAGGCAGAGTTACTCTCATATATCTCCCCTCTTGCCTCGACATATTTTGGAAAACTACGTGGAGGAAGACTCTGATGATGAAGGGGATGATGAAGAGCCTTTTGGAGTGGCCCATCACCCAGTCCAGTTGCACATAAAATATCAAGAGGATGAAGATGATGATGATGTTCATTACTATCAGGAGAATTTAGCAACTCCTTATCATCATGAGCCACAACACGCAGAAGACACGGCCCATCTTCCGTCTTCTCTGATTCAGGACTTGCAGGCCATGCTGGCTGATTATCGTCAGAGGTTTCCGCCAACTCTGCCTAATACGAATCCTGTGCCAGTGGAAATGCAGAGGAATTCCCCCCCACATCCTTCACAGTCTCCAAGGCAGGAGGTTGACCCCGGGACTGGGGGTGATGATGTTGACGTCTCCTCTCCAGATGAGGATGAAAGAGAGGATGGTGAAATTCCGGATTCCACGCCTACGGAACCATGGAATGATTACGTCATTCCTATGCCCTCTCCTAATTTACCACAACCTTCAGATTCTCCGCCAGAAGACATAGGAGGTTTTCATAACATCATGCACCGGGCAGCTGCTAGATTTCAAATTACAGTTTCGGTTGAGCAGACTGACTGTTTTCTCCATGATTTCAAAGAAGGGTATAGAAGGGTATCCAGATCTATCCCTATCATTGAATATATTTGGAAGGAAGGGATTAACATAATGAAGACGCCAGCTTCCATCCCGGCGGTTCTTCCAAGAGTGGACAAGAAGTATCGAGCACCACCAGATACTCCTTCGTGTTTGATTGGTCACCCACGACCTGATAAAGTAGTTTTACAGGCGGCTCAACAAAAATCCAAGAATCCAGCGGCACCAATTTCAACACCTCCTGACAAGGAGGGCAGAAGATTGGATGCGATTGGAAAAAAGTTCTCAGCTAATGCCGCTGCTACTGTTAAGATTGCTAACTCTTTGGCAATTTTAGCACGTTATGACAGACAAATGTGGTCAGATCTGTCGGAATTCATCAACCTTATTCCCGAGGACAGTGTTCAAGAAGTCCGGAAGGTTGTCATGGAAGGCGAGCGGGCGGCTTCAGAGATTATCGATTGCGCCCTAGATATCTCTAATACAGCCTTTAGACAATTGGCTGGATCGGCAGTTCTCAGACGGCAAGGATGGCTCAGGGCAACTTCTTTCAGACCTGAAGTCCAGACCAAAATACTTGACATGGCCTATGATGGAGAGTTATTGTTTGGCAAGCACATAGATGAAGCATTGCTTGCGATCAAAACGGATACTGATACGGCCAAATGGCTTGGTACACTACAGTATAAGCGAGGTTTTTTCAGAGGAGCAAGGGGCCGTGGTTTTTCTTCCAGAGGACATTATCAGAATCAGCAAAACCGCCAGTATCAAACTCAGAATAAGCCGTACTACCAACAGTCCTATCGGCAGTCATCATCAGCGGGTTTCTCTCGTCAAGGAGGGAAACGACGTTCTAACTACCAGGGACGCGATTCAAATAAGCGCCAGTGAGTTTTGCCGGACACCATCCTTCCTTCCTTCCTTCCCTCCCTGTGGGCGCCAAGATCTCCGTCTTTTATCAACAGTGGCGGAAGATAACTTCAGATCAGTGGGTTCTGGACATAGTCAAACACGGACACACTCTGGAGTTCTTGCAGAAACCTCCAACATCACCGCCCAGGGGTCCCCCCCCCCCCTCGTCTTCATTTGTTATACATGGAAGCCATGAAGATGCTGCACAAGAATGCGATAGAAAGAATTCCAACATCCCAGAAAAATCAAGGGTTTTATTCTCGCTTCTTCCTTGTGGAAAAGGTTTCAGGAGAGTGGCGTCCAATTTTGGATCTACGAAACTTAAACAAATATCTGAAAAAGCAGAGTTTCCGCATGGTGACGCTCACGGATGTCCTCAATTGCCTCATGAAAGGAGATTTCATGGCTTCCCTGGATATGGAAGACGCTTACTTCCACATTCCCATACACCCAAACCACCGCAAGTATCTGAGATTCACAGTGGCTGGTGTCCATTTTCAATTCAAGGTGCTCCCTTTCGGCCTGAAATCTGCACCGAGAATCTTTACCAAGACTCTAGCTCCGGTTGCAGCTGCGTTGAGGTCACAGGGAATACAAGTGTTCCCGTACCTCGACGATTGGTTAATAAAGAGTCCAACAAAAAGTTCAACGAGGCAATCTGTCAAAAGTGCCCTATCAATGTTCTCAAATCTGGGCCTGACCCTCAACGTCAAAAAATCTCAACTGCAACCCAAACAAATTCTGACATTTCTGGGAGCAGTATTGAACCCTTTTCAGTGCAAGGCCTTCTTGACCCAAATTCGTCAGGACAGGATCACAAAGCTGGCAAGTCAAATAAGGACAAGAAAGTCTCTTTCGGTCCGACAGTTTGTTTCCCTGCTAGGGATGTGTTCCTCTGCACTCCATCTAGTCCCACTAGCTCGACTCAGAATGAGGCCTCTCCAGGAGGAATTGCATCGGCAGTGGCGGCAGATAGACGGATCATTCGAAGACCGCATCAAGGTCACGCCCAAGATGAAACAGGCTCTTCTATGGTGGGCGTCAAAGAACAATTTGTCTCCGGGGCTCACATTTCTTCAGACCATACCGGAGTTTACTCTGACGACAGATGCCTCCATGGAGGGTTGGGGAGGCCATCTACAAGACCTTCAAGTGCAGGGACGATGGTCTCATCAGTACAAGCACAAAAACATCAACAGCCTCGAGTTGAGGGCCATTTTTCTGTCCTTGCGAGCCTTCCTGCCAAGATTTGCAGGCTCTGCAGTGCTGGTGCGCACGGACAACACCACCAGCATGTTTTACGTAAACAAACAAGGGGGCACAAGATCTCTGGCCCTGTCACTGCAAGCGCAGGAAATGTGGGAATGGTTAATCCATCACAAAATTTCCCTCAGAGCGGAGCATGTACAGGGAATTCAGAACTCTCTGGCCGACGATCTCAGCAGGTCGTTCTCAGGATGTCACGAGTGGGAACTCGAACAACGCCAAGTAGACACAATTTTTCGGCTCTGGGGCACACCAACGCTGGACCTGTTTGCCACACAACAGAACAGCAAATGCCTATATTTTGCCAGCAGGTTCCACCAGCAAGGGTCGAGAGGAAATGCCCTGTTGATGAGGTGGTCCGGAATTTTTGCGTATGCCTTCCCACCGATTCCTCTCATTCCAAAGGTTCTACAGAAAATGAAGAGAGAGCGTTGCTCTCTAATCCTAATTGCTCCTCGCTGGCCGAGACAGTATTGGTTCCAACAGCTTCTAATACTCTCTCATCAACCTCCACTGCGCCTCAAGCCGACACTTTCAATGCTAACACGGGAGGAAGGTCAAATACTGCATCCAGATCCTCAATCGCTGCACTTGCACGCCTGGCTCCTGACTTCCTAGAGTTTAAGGACCTTGAGATTTCTCCAGATTGTAGAGCTGTTCTTTCTCAGGCTCGTGCCCAGTCTACCATCAGAACCTATCGCTTCAAATGGAAGAGATTCTGTTTGTGGTGCGGAGAACATGATGTCCATCCACTACAGGCTCCTCCGGAGAAGATTCTACCTTATCTGCTGTCTCTGGCTAGATCAGGTCTCGCTTTTTCTTCCATTAAGGTTCACCTTGCGGCCATATCAAGATTCAGAAAGAGTTACAGCAAACCATCTTTATGCTCGTCCTCTTTAATAAAACAGTTCCTTAAAGGATTATTTCGAGTTTTCCCTCCAGTGCGGCCTCCTCCTCCTGAGTGGGATCTCAATGTTGTGTTATCTCAATTGCTAAAAAGACCCTTTGAACCAATTCATAAAGCAGAACTTAAATTCTTGACTTGGAAAGTGGCTATTTTGTTGGCCCTCACTTCAGCCCGGAGAGTAAGTGAGATACAGGCGTTCACTATATCGGAACCTTTCCTACATTTTTCCAAGGATTGTGTGACACTTAGAACTCATCCTAAGTTTATTGCCAAAGTTCCGACTCAGTTTCACATCAATCAACCGGTGAAACTCAGAACTTTCTTTCCAGACCCCAAGACTCCAGCCGAAAGGATGCTGCATTCCTTGGATGTCCAAAGATGCCTCAAATTCTATTTACAAAAGACAAAAGATTTGCGCAAATCTACCCAACTGTTTGTGGCTTATGGCCAAGCTACCCGTGGTCAGGCCGTGACGAAGGCAACTATAGCCAGATGGCTTTCCTCTGTCATTGTCTTCTGCCATGAGAAAGCGAACAAACCCCTGACAAGAAGGGTTAAGGCGCATTCCACCAGGATGATGTCAGCGTCTACAGCCCTATTTGCAGGAGTGACCCTGGAAAACATTTGCCGTGCTGCTACATGGAAAAGTGTGCATACTTTTACCAAGCACTATTGCCTGCAGTCGGTGGTAAATGAAGATACGTCAGTGGGAGAAGCAGTGTTGCAGCATCTTCTTCACTGAGGTTAGACTTTAATGGTGTTTTCTTGTTTTCTATTGTTAAATTTATTCTGAAATACTGTTTTTAATACACTGTATATTATATGAAGGTATTTTCATGATTATGCATATGTACTGAAATATGTTCTTGCTCTAGTACCTTCCAGGTTGTGTGGGGATATATGGTTTTGGATTGTCTCCCACCTTCCTCTACCGACAGATATAGTTATTACTGCTTGCTATTCTGATTCAGGCATGTGAATCTATGAAAGATACCCCAATACTGGATAAGAAAACAAGTTACTTACCTGTAACTACAGTTATCCAGTATTGGTATCTTTCATAGATTCACATGCACCCACCCTCCTCCCCGGCAGGGCAGTTCTTTATTTTGGATACTACTTCTCACTTGTGCTGGGAAAATCTAAGGCGAACTGCCTGGGCTGGGAAGGTTCTAGAGGGTGAGGTTAGCTGATTGGCTGAGGCTACATTTTCAGTTCTTTTTACATAATGAGGTAGATAGGCTGCTAAGTTTTGGGCCTAGTTGGGCCTTTATCCTTTTCTAGCCTACTACTAATGGTTTTAGGCACTGCTATTGTATATATATTTTTTACCGTGGGACTCCCGCCTCGACGACGGGGAATGATTCAGGCATGTGAATCTATGAAAGATACCAATACTGGATAACTGTAGTTACAGGTAAGTAACTTGTTTTCGTCTTCACTACAGTTTTGCTGGCCCTAATAATTTCTCCATAAGGGATAGATTTGATTTAGTGTTGAAGATGGGCGCTGGTTGCATACAAGACCGAGTTACATGAGGTCGGTTTTCGGAACATCTTGCTATGTATCTTGTTATCCTTTACATAAAGTTTGCATCTAGAAACACCACACTGGTTGTGCTAGAGTGAGTGGTGTATCTAATAATAGCATTGTTACTATTCAAATAATCACAAATTCTCACGTTGGCCTGTGACCAGCATCAATATCGCACATTCCTTTTCTTCACTGTCACTCTATAATGACATCAGCGAACCGTTAAAAGATGAATTTGATAACAATCGACTTCTTTTCATTTCCGGTTGCGAAAATCTATGTTGCCAGTTGGCCTTGTAGGAGTGGCTAAGTGTCCTTGGGAACTTTCTGGTGTCCATGTTCTTGTCTTTTCGTTATGCACCTAGTTTCTCTTTCACATTGCAAACAATTATGAAATGGTTTCTTTCCCGCAGCCTTCGCATATCTGCCCAATGGTGGGACCTTGATCTTTATGAGGAAAACTGAATTCACAGTGGAAACAGTTTCTTTTTCTTCTGAGACATCACTCTGTGGGGCTCTGCCTTGTATTTCTGCTTACTCTTCATGCTCAATGCTGATTCGTTCTGGGTTGTTCCAGCCTCCATATCTGCAGCTTGTTGTAGGAAAGATACACTTTTTGACATGGTCACCCCCGCTCTTTGCTCACTAGTACTGATGATGTTGATTGGTAGTGCATTGGGTCCCTGCTAACCAGGCCCCAGTGCAGTTTCCCTCAAAACTGTCAACGAATTGATAAGGACATTAGCACCATTGTAAGACCCTAGTAAATGGTACCCAGGGCAGGGGTATTAAATGTGGGTCTCTAAGGGCTGCAGCATATAATATTCCACTCTAAGGAACCCCCACACAAACTGCATGTGGACTGCTAGTGCAGGATATATGAAATGGTGCAAACCAGTCTGAAAATAGGACATGGCTTACTTCCAGTGTGCCATGCCCATGCACGCTGCATGTACTATCTGAAAGAAACAGTTAGTTATAGATTTCTTACCTTAGAATTACCCCAAGGCGTCAGACTAGATGCTGAAAGTTTTTCGTCAGCAGTTTTTTGTCAGCAGTACCCCTACGGGGTCGGAAAGTGGCGTCGGTCGACTCCACGTCCGTCGTCTGCATCGTGGTCGCCGGGATGATGACACGGTAGCTACATAGACACCGCCCTTACGCGCTGATGTCAGTTCTGTTCTTTCTTTTTCCGTGCCAGCAAGGGCAGATCTGGAGAGAGCGGAACCCCGATATGTTTTTGACTGAGTTTTTGCAACTTTTGTCGACTTTGTCTTTGAGACTTTCTCTGACTCTTGGTGCACGATGGATGCCCGGTTTCAAGGCCTGCGTTTCCTGTACCTGACTGATGTCGGTAACAGATCTGCACTGCATGTGCCTCTTCTGCCTGGAGCATGACCATGACCTCAAGTCGTGCTCCGACTGTCAAACCATAGCCCGAAGTCTTTGTAGGAGCGTTCCCGTAAGCTCCTTGAGGCCCGGCAGTCCGCTCAGAGTTGCACACGGTCCAGGTCGCTTGGGAGGTAAAGGGACCGATCGCGGAGTCATCATTTCTCCTCTTCTACGTCTTCGCACTCGGGTTCAAGTAAGTCGAAGCATAAGAAGAAGTCAAAGAAGCATTGTGTCTCTTCGACTTCCCTTCATCCGACGGTCAACGCAACGCAGGGTGTGGGTGGTGCCCCTCCCGCGGCTCCGTGTGCGGAGACTTCAGGGTCGACTCCGGGCTTCCCTCACTTTCTGGGACCGGGAGCTACCCCTGCCCAGCGTGTCAATTTTACGAAGCGATGCATGCCATCTTTGGGCGGCCCGACTCCGCCGGCACGCCTTTGGGTCCCACAGACTCGGCTGGGTGCCCTCTGCCTTCGGCTCCGGCCTCGGCACCATAGGGCCCCCTTGCATCTGGATCAGCGCCGCTCGACCTCGTGACACCAGCACCACGTCCGCAGCCGGCGTCTACCTCGGCTTTCAACCTGACGTGGACACGGAGTTGGCAGGACGATTTCAACGTCAGAATCCCTCCAAAGCTAAACCTGGTTGCGTTCAACTGGTTTTCCTGGGTATGTCAAATCCCCCCTTATGGACATGCCCTTTGATGGCCTCCGCCTTTTCGGCGACAAGGTGAATAACGCCCTAGAGCGCTTTAAGGACTCACGGGCTACTGCCAGGTCTTTAGGCCTCTCCACCACCTGCCTTGCGCAGTCTGCCTTTCGTCATTACGAAGGGGTACCCTGCTACGTCCCGCCGAGAGCCACAGACCAGCGCAAGCGGTTCAGCCACAGCACGGCCGGGGACATGTGAACCACAGGCGTGGTTCTGGGGGCCAGCGAGCGGGCCAGTCCACCACAGCCCCCACTGCAGCAGCCTCCAAACCTACCTAGTCTGACCTTTCAGGCCCACCAAACACCAGTGGGCAGCAGGATATACAACCCCCCCACCTCCACTAGCGCACCATCACGTCAGGCTGATGGGTTTTGTAAATAGGCTGAAGGGGCTACTCCCTCCCCTTCGAGACTACTCCTCCCTCCATGCCACCTCAATACCATTGCATGTCAGAGGATCACCTGGCGATTCTCCAACAGGAAATGTTGGCACTCTTGGCCAAGGGAGCCATCAGGCGCGTTCCTGTCCCAGAAGTAGGTTGTGGTTGTTATTCCCACTACTTTCTGGTGCCCAAGTAGGACAGAGGCATGCGTCCTATCTTGGATCTCAGGAGCGTCAACCGCTTCCTCTGGAAGGAAAAGTTGGACTTGCAGGACGCTTACTTTCACATCCCTGGCCTGCCGGCCCACCAGCATTACCTGCGGTTCACGGTAGGCCACGAGCACTTTGTTTACCGTGCTCCCCTTTGGTCTTACCATCACCCTCGGGTGTTCACGAAAGTGATGGCGGTGGTCGCAGCTCATCTGCACAGATCAGGGATTCTAGTCTTCTCCTAACTCGACGACTGTCAGTTGAAGGGGGGCTCGCCCCAGACTGTTGTCTCCCACCTCCAGACAACGGCAAGCTCCTGCATTTGCTGGGGTTCTCCATCAACTTGCCGAAGTCACACCGGACCCCCTCTCAGAAGATTCTCTTCATTGGAGTGGTTTGGTACACAACGCAGTTTTGGGTTTATCCTCCTGAGCAGCGAGTCTGGGATATTCGGACTATGATTCTGATCTTTCAGCCTCTATGCCGGGTTTTGGTCCGGATGACCCAGAGGCTGCTGGGCCTCATGGCCTCCTGCATCCTGCTGGTCCATCATGCCAGGAGGCATATGCAGACTCTGCAGTGGGACCAGAAGTTCCAATGGGCGCAGCATCAGGGGAATCTGTCTGGTTGTGTCCAGACCCAGAGGGCACTGCACGACAATTGCAGTGGTGGCTCATAAACCAGGATTGGGTCAATGGCAGATCCCTCTTCCTTCCCCATCCAGAACAAAGTGGTGACAGACGCATCCCTTCTGGGATGGGGCGGTCACATGGGAGAGGGGGAGATCAGAGGCCTCTGGTCTCCGGAGGAGTTTGGGCTCCACATCGACCTTCTGGAGCTTCAGGTGATTTGTCTTGCACTAAAAGCATTCCTTCCCTCTGTTCGGGGAAAAGTAGTGCAGGTGTTCACAGACAACAATACCGCCATGTGGTACTGCAACAAACAGGGCGTGGTGGGGTTGTGGACCCTATGTCAGGAGGCCCTCCGCCTCTGGACATGGCTGGAACATCCATGTATATCCTGGTGGTTCAACACCTGGCAGGTTCACTGAACTCCATGGTGGACAAACTCAGCTGCAGGGGCATGATGGATCAGGAATGGCATGTTCACTCAGAAGTGGTGCAAGGTCTCTTTTAGCATTGGGGAGAGGCTTGGTTAGATCTATTCAACTCAGAAGAGAACGCGCAATGTCAGCAGTTCGGCACGTGTGAATTTCCGAGGAGGCACTCGCTCATCAACGCTTTTCGTTGCGAGTGGGGTTGCGGTCTTCTTTACGCCTTTCTGCCTATACCACTTCTGCCCAGAGTGCTGAAGAAGATTAATGTCGACCGGGCCCAAGTCATTCTTATGGCTTTGGATTGTGAATGAAGCGTCTGGTATCCCGAGTTGCTCAACATGGCTATTGATCCTCCGATACGACTGCCTCTTCGGGAAGACCTTCTTTTGCAGCAGCAAGGAACGGTCCTCCACCTGAATCTGTCCAGCCTCCACCTTGTGTGGAGATTGAGCTTTGGCAGTTGACAATGTTTGACCTGCCTCCCTGAAGTCTGTGTGGCAGCCAGGCGAGCCTCCACTAAGATGGTATTCGCCTGCAGATGGAATAAATTTGTGGCATGGTGCACAGCAAAGGCTGTGGATCCACTTTCTGCCCCTCTTTCTGAGGTTCTTCTGTTCCTCCATTCTTTGGCTCAGCAGGGCTCTGATCTGCGCATTCTTAAGGGCTAATGCTCAGCCATTTCAGCCTTTCTCAGGCTACCTGATCAGCCTTCTCTTTTCAAGTCCCCTGTTGTAAATAGATTTCTTAAGGGCATTACTCATCTTTTTCCTCCTGTTCCCCTCGTAATGTCTCAGTGAGACTTGAACTTGGTTCTTACTTACCTTATGTGTGCTCCCTTTGAGCCACTGCATACCTGTCCTCTAAGGCTTCTCACTTTGAAAATTGCCTTTCTGTTGGCCATCACTTCTGCACCCAGGTTGAGAGAGCTACAGGCTCTGTCTTCCAAGCCTTCCTTTTTGTCGGTTCATCTACTTGGATCGCTCAAAGCAATTCTGGGTGGACGACCAGCTCTTTGTCTGTTATGTGGGTGCTAAGAAAGGTTGGTCCATGCACAAACAAACCATCTCCAGGTGGGTCGTTTTGTGCATCAAAGCCTGCTATTCTTTGACTAAGAAGGGGCCTCCAGTGGGGCTGCGCACCCATTCCACCAGGGCGACGGCCGCTACCACTGCTTTGAGACGAGGAGTCCCCCTAAATGACATCTGTCAAACAGCTATGTGGGCATTGCTGCACACGTTTACAAAACACTACTGCCTGGACAGCCAAGTACGAAGAGACGGCTTCTTTGACCGTTCTGTTCTCCAGGACTTTCTGGTTTGAACTTGGTTCGCAGACCCACCTCCGGGGTTGGTATTGCTGGGGTATCTATTGTAAGATAAGGAATATATAACTAACTGTTTCTTTCAGATGAACAAGTTACTTACATTTGGTAACAATATATCTGTAAGAAACATAGGTCAGTTATAGATTCCTTATCCCCCCTCACTCATCCTCACCTCGTTCTACAAACTGACTTCTAGGGTTAATGACTTCCTTTCAAGGCCCTAGTTTTGTGCACCAGTGGTCAGTGTCTTGCATGGCTCTGCGTATCTGGCGTGGTAAGTAGTGTACAGAACTGACGTCAGCGCATGAGGGCGGCGTCTAAGTAGCTACTGCAACGTCATCTTGGCGACCACGACGCAGACGATGGACGCGGATTCGACTGACGCCATCTTTTGACGTGCATGGGTACTGCTGACAAAAAACTTTCAGGATCCAGTCTGACGCCTGGGAGTAATTCTAAGGGAAGGAATCTATAATCTACCTATGTTTCTTACAGATATAACTTGTTTGTATGGATGTCACCCCTACAGCAGGCCTTAAACCCCTAAGGCAGGGTATGTTATGTAACATGTGGTGGCACATCTGCATGAGCAAATGTGTCACTGTAATGACTAGTTCCATTGAAAGTGATCAGGAATCCATCTTACGGACATGTACTGGGCACTGGTCATTACTTTTTACCCAGCTACATGATGGCTTCACTGAAAATAATGGTATTTGGTAAAAAAACACTCAGTCTTAATACATTT
The DNA here is from genome assembly GCF_964261635.1 of Lissotriton helveticus. Taxonomy (NCBI): domain Eukaryota; kingdom Metazoa; phylum Chordata; class Amphibia; order Caudata; family Salamandridae; genus Lissotriton; species Lissotriton helveticus. The sequence goes on from NC_136073.1 coordinate 373,582,169, forward strand.
ATACTAATGACAGTGTAGGATTTATTATGACATTGATGCACCTTAGAAGTGCCCCCTGATTTGCTACTAGCCATATTGTGTGCTGGCTGACTGGTAACTTCCATCCTGCCACCACAGTCACGTTTTTGACACCCTGCAAGGGAAAGCCCATTCTCTGAGAGGTCAGAAACTATACCTGCCCTGGCGGAAGGTGGTCACAACCCCTCTATTAGGATGGGTAGTGTTTTGGCACATCAAGGCCAGAGGCTTCATAGCCTCTACTGCCTTTCATATGCAACAACTGCTTCCCTCAAGACCTGGGTAACACAACCCAGTTCCCTGGGGCCCATTTTGCACCAGAGCAGGTGGTCAATTAGATTGACTTAAGCTGTGTCACACTTGGAGGCTAGTCATACCCCTGAGGTGGGCCTCTTTAAGTGGACTGCCAAAGAAGGGTTTTACCACCTTTTTAGGTTTTGTGAAAATGAGGAACTCTGGGCAAGAGTATGCCCTATCCTCGCAGGAAGTGGTCATATAGGGGATGTAGACACCCCAGGGGTGGCTACTACCCTGTACTCTGCTAAACACCCCTAATTTCAGTATGATGGGGTCCCCCTGACACCAGAGAGATAGATTTTACTACCTGGGTATAGGAAGTAGGATCTTTCTGGCATATATACCCTCACTTTTTGCCTGGTGTCAGTGTGTTTTGACTGTGGTTCACTGGGATACTGCTAATTACTTTTTGATAAAAAAATTGTGAATTTGGGTACTCGTAATGTTAGGACACCTAGCCAAGTGAGGGAGTATGTTAGTAGGGACTGGAAGACTCTTGTACGGAAAAGAGGTGTGGCGCCGCCCTTGTTTCAGGTTGAGGAGTGCTTCTCCCCTGCTATGCAGGTAGAGGAGAACTATGCTGCTCTCTGCTCGAAGATCACTTCGGTCTTAGACTCATCCGCTCCTCTAAAATACCATAGGAGCAGGGGGAGACCTTCGGCCCCCTGGTTAAGAGCCTGAAACTCGAATGTAAACAAGCAGAGAGGAGGTGGAGACACGGATACCTGGATAAGGATAGGCTTATCTGGAAATCTAAGTTGATGGATTACAAAAAGGAAATCCATAGGGTCAAGGCGGCATACTTCTCTAAGGTGATTCTTGATGCCCCGAATTGCTCCCGAAGTATTTTTAATATCTTGAACAGTCTTATAAGTCCTGACTGCTCTAAGAATGAGTTTCCCCCCTCTCAGGAACTTTGTGAGAACCTGGCTAGGTTCTTTCAGGACAAAATTAAAACGATTATTGAGGATTTGGGGGTGGAGCAGCAACAGATTGGGGCTCAACCCTTAGTGGTTGATGGCAATGGTGATTCCCTGGAGCAGATTGTGGTGGATCTTGGGGCCGCCTCTGAACAGGGGGGAGACAAGTCCCTCTCGGAGTTCGCGTTGCTGACTCCAGAGGAGTTCAGTAGAATGGTCCTTGGTATCATGTCCGGGTCTCCGCTTGACCCGATTCCCTTAAAAATTTGGAAAAAGTTTGAGGAAGAGCTTTTTCCCACACTCCGTCTGGTTTGCAACCAGTCTTTTTCTACAGGAGTGGTTCCACATCAGTGGAAACAAGCTGCGGTGACTCCACTGTTAAAAAAGCCCTCTCTCGACCCTGAGTGCTTGAAGAATTTTAGGCCTATTTCGCTTCTGCCCTATCCAGCCAAAATCGTGGAGCGGGTCGTTGCTGGCACTCTCTCTAGGCATTTAGAACAGCATAAACTCCTGGAGGAAGTTAAGTTTGGCTTCCGGCCAGCCCACGGAACCGAGACGGCCTTGGTGACCGTGTTAGATGAGCTTCGTTGGCGGGCAGACAGGGGTCAGGCAGGTGTGTTGATCCTGCTTCGACACGGTGAACCATGGGACCCTGCTGAGTAGGCTGAGAGTGGTGGGGCTTACAGGTAGTTTCAGTCCTTTCTTCAGGGCAGACAGCAAGACGTGTCCCTCCCTACTTACCAAACCGCCTTTTCCACCATCTCGCACGGCGTTCCTCAGGGCTCAGCAATTAGTCCGATTTTATTTAACATCAACATGAAGCCTCTGATTGCAGTCATCAAAGAATATAACATTGAGATCGTTAATTATGCTGATGACACGCAGCTGATTCTCTCTCTGGAGGGAGATCAATCAACTTCTCTAGAAGCATTTCACAACTGCCTGCAAGATACTGCGTGCTGGTTGAAGGCTAATTCCCTGCAATTTAATGCAGGTACAACAGAGGTGCTATACTGTCCAAGGGTCAGGGTTCAATCTGGCCTACCCAGCAACTTCTGGCCTTCTGACTTCTTTCCATCGGTTAAGCCAGTGAAGGCAGTTCGGAACATGGGCGTCACGTTTAACAGCAATCTCACCTTGGAGGCGCAGGTTTAGAAAATAGGGGCAGGTTATCTGGCCATTATTAGATTGCTCAGGAAAATTCTTCCTCTGCTGCCTTCGCCAGCTCAGGCTGAGGTGGTGCGTTGCACCGCACTCAGTAGGCTGGACTACTGCAATTCTTTGTTGCTGGAGTCCCCGAGTTATCTTATCGACAGACTTCAAAGAATCTAGCCGGCCGCGGCCAAGTTAGCCGTGGGGTGGCCTAGAAGGTCTTCTTCCTCTAAGGCTCTGGCTCAGCTGCACTGGCTCCCTTTGTGACAGAGAGTCCAGTTTAAGTCTCTCTGCCTGATGTTCAAAGCCCTCCATGGGTTGGGACCTGCTCTTTTGCAAAGGAAGTTTGCGTGGCATGTGCCGGCTCGTAACCTTCGTTCTTCCTTGGCCAGACTGGTGAGGATACCAAATGATCTGCCACAGCAGGTGGCAGATCATTTGGTGTGGCTGCGGCGAAACTGTGGAATGCTCTCCGGCTCAAGCTCAGACAAACCACTGACCTCTTACCGTTTAGGAGGAGATTAAAAACCTGGCTATTCACGAAGTCCTAGATAGTTATCAGTGTTGATCCCCCCTCTGCCATGAGTCTGCCAGCGCCAGGAAGCCTGCTAGGTGATAGCGCGCTTTAGAAGTCAAATAAATGAATAAATAAATTAGTTTTTGCATACTGGGGTACAAATGTAAACCCCTAGTATATGGTACTGAGGTACTCAGGGCATTGGTACACCAGGAGTCCCCCATGGGCTGAAGCATGTATTAAGCCACCCATGGGAGCCCCTGCAAACTGTGTCTGTAGAATGCATGCACACTTCACTTTAGATATTAGGTTTCCCGTACATCCCAGTCACTACACTTAAAATCTGAAAGGCACCCCTAAGGTTGCCCTTAAATCCAAGGGCAGTAGGCACAGTTCTAAGTGTATGGGCATGAGCTGAGGTATCCCTACTTTCTGGGCTTGGTAAATGGGGGATAGCCATCTTTAGGCACGCAGTGGACGCTTGTAAGTTGAGAGACCCGGCTACACAATGACTACCTTGAACTTTGTCAGTTCTGTTCAAAACTGTAATCTGAAAGAAACACTTAGTGATAGATTCCTTACCTTAGAATTACCCCCAGGCATCAGACGGGATACGGAAAGTTTTCGTCAGCAGTAGCCCTGCACGTCGGAAGGTGGCGTCGTGCTGCTCCTCGTCCGTCGTTGGTCAACGAAATGACATCGCGGCAGCTACTTAGACACCGCCCTTGCACGCTGACGTCAGTTCTTTCTTTTTCCGTGCCATCAAGCGCAGATTCAGAGAGAGCGGAACCCCCAGTCATTTGTTGACTGAGCTTTTTTAGGTCTTTTTGTCTCTTCTTTACAAGTCAATTGACTTTTGATGCCGTAGGGATGCCCGGCTGCAAGTCTTGCGGGTACTGTCATCGTATGATGTTGGTGACAGACGTGCTCCGCCTGTATCTCTACTGCCTGGGGCGCGACCACAATCCCAAGTCGTGCCCTGACTGCCGGGCCATGGCGCCGAAGACTTTGTGGGAGTGGTTCCGAAAGTTGCTTGAGGTCCGGCAGTCAAGGTCCCGGTCCCGTGGGAGGTCCAGGGACCGGTCTCGGAGCCATCACCATCGTTCTTCGGGATCGAAGTCTTCGCATTCGGGGTCAGGTAAGACTTAGCTTCACAAGAAGTCGAAGAAGCATCATCGCTCACCGACTTCCCTCGCCAGTTGCGTGACATGGATGAGGGTGAGGGTGGTTTTTAAACAGAGAGAGTATGTGTTCCAAGTTAGGATGCTATATAGGGTTGAATCCAGAAGTCATTGATGCAAGTTTTCACTCAAGAAGAAAGAGGATCGATCCAATTTATAAGAAGATTGATTTTTATTGATGCAAGAGTTGAAACATTGACAGCCGACACGTGTTTCACCCTCTGTGGCGAATTGCGCCAGGGCTTTCTCAAGGCTAAATTCAATTTCTTAGTGTCATTCTGTAGGATTCTCTAGTATGCATCACAATTTGTGTATATCAAAATACATTCCATAAATATTTCAATTTGGAGTTAAATCTCCTCGGAAGAGCAAAGCATTCCTGCACAGCGCCGTCCGCTGCAGCAAAGTCCAGTAGTGATGAGGGTGGTGCCTTCTGCGCTGCTCCGGTGGAGCCTACGGTGACGCCGTCAGCCTACCCGCGAATCCCGGGTCCGTCGGCGACTCCTGCCCAGCTGCAGGAATTCCAGTCAGCCATGGTCTGCCTTTTTGGGCCGCCGGGCACGCCTTCGGGCCCCACGGACTGGGGGTCCTCGCCCTTCACTGTTGGCGGCTCCTGCTCCGGCATCGCTTTCGGCATCGGCCCTGGCGCCGTAGGGCCCCCAAGGATCCTGGCCTGGATCGCCTTCGATGCCGGTCGACCTCGTGACACCTCCCCCGACGTCGACCCCACCAGCACCACCTCCGATGTCGCCCATGGCACCAGACTACACGCCCCCGGTCTCAGCCCCCATGTTGACACGGAGCCGGAATGGCGTCGCTCAACGCAGATTCCGATGGAACCTTTTTTTCCCTATGTTCAACCTCCTTATTTTCGGCCTGTTCATCAGCCTTTGGAGGAAGGGGGGGACTGGGAGGGTCGAGGCCCTCCACCTCCAACTCCCTACAGTGGCCATCTGATAGAGACTTCTAGCCGCAGATTCCTTAACGTAAATTATCCTCAAGCGTGAGACTAGATCCGGCAAGTTTTTGCCGCAGCATCTCTACGCGCCGGGAGCGGTACCACGTGACTCCGCCCTGACGTTGTCTGCGATTGTGACGTCAGCGAGGTCACATAAGCCCCACCCCGTTGCGCTGACGTCCGTTTCCTACTTTTCCATGTACAACGTGGATCCGGATTGTCATTCTTGACCTGTTTTCAGGCCTTCTTTAACACTTTTGCGTTGAGGAACAGTGTGCGAATGCCTTTGGGTTTCAAGACGTGTACTTCCTGTAAGCGTCAGATGTCAGCAACGGACCCTCACCCTATCTGTATGTGGTGTTTGGGCGAGCACCATTATTGTCAGCATCTCAAGCCGAAGTCCTGGCAGGAGCGCCGCATGAAGTTGCTTTCGGCCCGCTTGTCCAGATCAGTCTCATCTCCACGTCCGTCCCCTACCTTGGAAGGGTCCAGAAACTGCTGTTTCCGACTGCGGAATAGTCCTTCACTAAGGCCCCAGGGGCGTCGTTCGCCCGCCAAGTCTTACAGCTTGTCACCGAGGCCTTGTCCTCATTCTGCAACGGATGCGGGTTCCCCTCGGGACATGCGCCCTCGCCGTCGCCACCCTATCTGCTGTTTCCTGGCGTCGGGCGACTAGGGTCCAAATGAAGGCCTACACTACGGCTCTACAGGCTTCCTTGCCCCCCCCTCTTCTTCCTGAGACGTCCGCGGATCCCTTGCCATGCGCGGGGCCTTCAGGGTTTGCGGGTGTGGTGACGTCCAGGTGCGGCCCTCTCGGGTTCCCCTCTTTGACCCACGGCGTCCCTGCCTCGCCGCAAATCCCCGCCGGGGTCCCTGTGGTGTCGCAGGAGGTCGCCAGACTCGCGGTTCATCCCCAAGTCCCCTTCGGTCCTCTTGGCAGGCGGCTGCCTTACCGGAGGCTGAGCAGACGCCGTTCCGGTACCGTCTGCTTTCCTCCCTCGGCCCTGACGCGCTCCGGGTGGTGGCCGGGGCCTGGCGCGCATCCCCACGTCCCTCTCGGTCCTCTATGCAGGCGGCTGCCTCGTTGAAGGTCGAGTCGGCCGCATCGGCTCCGACCTTGCCCCATTCTCCTAGCACGCACTTGGTGAAAGTCGATGTGAGAAGTTGGCCTGATATGCAGTGCTCACTATTCTAGTGATCACTATGTATCAGTCTAAACAACCCTTATTGATGATTGGTTGTAAGTCAACCTTATAGACCAGCTATCCTAGTAGCATGGATACGAGCAGTCTAAGGCTAAACTCTAGAGGGCGTGTTAAGCCAGCTGTTTTACCATCACATTACCCCTTGAACACCAAGTGAAAGGACACCACACAAGTTGTTATCAAAAATAAAGTATATTTATTTATAACAAGACTACTCTGGCTCTTTATGAGACAGGGAGCTAAGCACACAACAAAACTCTTAAAGAAATACTGAAAGTCGCACAATTTACACAAAGGCCCGAGGGGCACGAAAAACCATATACACAAGAAGTGGAATGCGAAGTTACTAGCAGGTAAGTAATACTTTTCTAGACTGTAGAAACGCTAGGCCTACAATGCTGAACCCTTGGATTTGAAGCAGGGGGCCTAGGGACGCCGTGTGCAGAGTGGGAACTCTCACGCGTAATGCGGGAACAAGTCTATGGATACTAGCAATCACAAAGTTACAGTTCTTGGGCGAACCCGACTAGGTGGGTCGAAAACAAGAGTGGATCCGAACACTTAGGGTGTTGGACTATGCTGGAGCACCGGAGTACTCAGGTTACCTAGCCCAGGGGCTGCGGCTGCATAGGGTTCAAGTGGCGTCGGAAACCCTCGTTGAAGAACCAGGAGCCTGAAGAAAGAAGTTGCTGGCAGGTGGCCAGTGAAGAAGTTCGTGGTGATCCAAGCCTGGATCAGGGAAGAAGAAGGATCTGAAAGCAGAGGGGACCAAGTTCTGAATCACTAGCCAGTGATTTAGGTGGGCACCAGGATAGCACCGGACGAAGTCACCTCGACCAGGTGAGTGGGCGCTGCTGGGCTCTGCAGTCTCTCGGACCAGGAGGCGTTGTCGGCGACCAGGATGGAGGTGCGAGCTGTCCCACGAAGATATCTGCTTCTGACGTCGCTGGACCCAGGATTGGGCAACAAGTCTTGGCAAATGCAAGGCCCACGCGGTGGACCTAAAATGGCGTCTTGAGTGGACCAGGAGGGTCCAAGGTGCTCCTCTGTTGGAGGGGAGCAAGGGCTAGTCTGGAGCAACCAGACCAGCGGTGTTTGTCGTCGTGGAGCGTCGTAAGAGGGCCACTAGCCAACGGGCAAGCGACCTGGACAACGCGGTGAGCAGCAAAGAGCAGAAGGGCCCCACGCAGATCTCGTGGATGCAGGGGGGCTGAACTTCGGTGCTGGAGCTGCTCAGGGTCGGGGCTTCTCTTACCCCAAAGCACTCAGTCGAGGGTCACTCGGTGGTCGTGCTGGACAAGCGTCGTGCAGTCTTCAAAGATGGCCGGTCCCTCGAGGTCTCGTCACACCCACGGATCACAGCTGGGCTGATGATGCAGGTTGAGGTCAGAGGTGCCAGGGAAGCCAGTTCTCGTCGTGCTGGGCAGTCTTGATCCGGAGGAGAGACTTACAGCAGACCGCGATGCTTGGTTGGTGCCTGCTGCTGCAGGGTGACTACTCCTTAGTCACAAGGGAGAAATCTTAGGAAGAGTCTTGAGTTTCTCTCGTAGAAAGTCGGTTCAGGATTCAAAGATTGATCTAAATTGGAAGGGGGCCAGTTCCTACCTTTATCCTGAAAAAGGGGGCTGGCACGCGACTAAGTCCTGCCCTATGGGTGGGACTTGGAGGGGGGTGGTTACACCCCTCTCCTTTGGCGGGCTTTTCCCCAGCTCAGGGTCTGGTGTGCCCCTGGAACTGGTTCAAGCCGGCCTATGCATAGTGAGCACCGGGGTGCCACTTGCAGTCACCTTCCTCTAAAGCCCTGCCTACCTAGGATACACAAAATCCTGTCTGGGACGGTGCTGGCACCGCCCCTGACAGGAAACCCTTTGTCCTTGCCTCCTGCACTGGGAGGACTCCCAGCAACAGGAGGGCAGACTTGTGTCTCGGTGGCAGCATCCATCTTGTGGAGCTGAGGCTATGTCTGACTTTAACCGGGGTTACAGGTTACCAACATGTCGTGTCCCTCTAGGAGGGTGGAATGCTAACCCCGTCGCCAGAATTGGCGAGGGGTTAGTATTCCAATTCGTATGACACCTTACTCGACATGTTTTGATAAAGCGATACCAGAGTTGGCATATAACCGCGAGGATTATAATGCACTTAAGAGTATATGGTATGCGATATCATGGAAATGGCTAAGGGATGGATCCCGAAAGCCGCAGACAGGCTCAGCTCATGCCAGAGCACCATCTCACACGATTCCAAGCACTCTGCCTTCAGGATTGTCAAGGCCTGCCAAAGGAGTGACTGATAGGAGATCTGTGTGCCCATTTAGGTTTAGATATAGGAATACTATATCTAAAGCAAAGGGTGATTACACCACCTTGCCCCAGCTGTCGTGCAGCCAGTTGTGTCAGATTTGGATGGCCAGCCAGGGGTGGCATAATACATGCTGCAGCCCCTGGTAGGCCCTGGGTACACCTATGCCCTGGGTACCAAAGGTACACTGTACAAGGACTGATAAGGTGACTCAGTATCCAATTAGATATGTACCTAAGGTACATGGAATCCATTTTACAGAGAGAGCAGTAGGCCTGGGGTCCTGAATAGCAGGGCCCCAGGTCAACTAAGTCAGAAAACCAGCAAAACACCAGGCAAAAAGTTGGGGCAACCATAGTCAGGGATCTACCTTCCTACAGTCGACTCTGCGCCCCTGACGGCTGCTTCAGCGCCCCTGAAGGCCGCTTCGGGGCCGATCGAGGACGTACCGATGCCTGTGGCGGACTCCACGGCGCCGTCCCGGCCTCGGGTCGTCAACTCATCTCCGGAGGTTTGTCATCTCCTTGTCTCCTCTTCACTGGAGACTGGACGCCGCACCGTTGCTTTTTCCCCGGCATCTTCTACGGAGGGTTTTACACCGTCTCTGCAGCACAACCCCCGGACCCTCTCATCCGCAACTCTGTTGGTGGCCCTGCAGGCTTCTCCGCCTTCTCCGGAGGCCCCTCAGGTCCCCCACTCGTCCATGGATCTTCCATCCTGCAGGGGCTGGCCGTTTCTCCCTCCAGCAGGATTCTGGAATGGGCGGCTTAGTTTACAGCTGTCACCCACGGAAGAATTGCTCTCTCCCCCATGACCCCCTACGGCCACTGGCATTTTGCAAATGGGCAACCCGGTCACCCCATTCCCTACAGACCATTTGTTGAAAGTTCTCCACCAGGGCTCTGGTGGACGGGAGCTGCTTCTTCCATTTGAGGCTTCGCTCCACAACTCTCTTATGGGGGCGTCCTGCCACGGGAGATTCGGTGCCTCAGCCACTCCTCCACCGTCCAGCTCCACACGATAGTCTGCCTTTCTTTCCACCCTTCTACCCAGGGCCCTCTCCTTCAGACTGCTTTTCCTTCCTTGCCTTCAGTGTTGCTCCCTCCGTCACGCTAGGCCCGATGGTTGGATTCCTGGGGGCGTATCATCTTTGCTTCTACTAGTACTGCTTTGAGAGCGCTCAACACACTTTGTGTGTTGGCCCGGGCTACCTCCAGCCTGTGGGATTCCGCGGAGTCCCTTCTATCTCGCTCCTCACATGAGGGTGTCTGCGCTGAACTTCGGCACCGTGTACTGGATGGTCGTGAGTTAGCTTCATTTATTCTCCGTTCTGCGAGCAACAGCCTACACACTGGTAGTTGGGTCGTCGAGCCTGAACTGAAGTCAGCGGGCTCCATTTTTCTTCTTCATGGTGAGTAATGGTTTCACTTCTTTCACCTACTCTTCACGGCTCTCAACATTTATGCATTATACCTGGCTATCTGAAAGAAATAGTTAGTTATAGATTCCTTCCCTTAGAATTTCCCCCAGGCGTCAGACTAGATCCAGAAAGTTTTTCGTCAGCAGTACCCCTGTGCGTCGGTTGGTGGCGTCCGTCAACTCCGTCGTCGGCATCGTGGTCTCCGAGATGACAAAGCTGAAGTTACATAGACACTGCCCTCGCGTACTGAGATATATTCTTTCTTTTTCTGCACAAGCAAGCGCAGATCCGGAGAGAGCGGTACTCCGTCATTTTTTGACTGACTTTTGGCGACTTATGTCGACTTCGTTTTGATTCTTACATAGACTCCTGGTGCACCAGGGTTGCCCAGTTTCTAGGCCTGCGGTTCCTGTACTCGACTGATTTTGGTTACGGATCCGCACCACGTGTGCCGCTACTGCCTGGAGCGCGACCACGACCCCAAGTCGTGCTTCAACTGCCGCACCATGGCTCCGAAGTCTTAGCGGGAGCGGTCCCGAAAGCTACTTGAGGCCCGGCATTCGGCTCTGCGTCATTCAAGGTCCCGGTCGTGTGGACGGTCGAGGGACCGATCGCGGAGCCATCATCACTCCTCGCCTAAGTCTTTGCACTCAGGGTCAGGTAAGCCATAGCACAAGAAGGGAGGGCAGAGCTAGCCGGCGTCCGAGATGGCTGCCTAAATCTGGAGCTCCTCCGCCCGAACGAAATATCCTACAAATATCCTGGCCAGTTGCCGTATTTCTTTGCCTAAACTGCTGCACCGAAGTGCGCGACCACGCCGTGCACTCGAATCCTGTGACTCAGCCCGCAGTTGAACCCCGCAGGTCCTAAAAGAAGCGGCCGGCAGAGAGACGTGCGGCGGGCCTGCTGAGCCCTGGTCTCGAGTTTCGTGCTTCCCGCTAAATAGTTCCAGGCCTCACCCATCGAGGCCCCTGAAGACACCGCGCTGCGGATCGAGGAGGCGGCTGGCTGAATCGGCGGTGAGTGGGGGAGGGCGGGCTACAGGGGGGGGCTTCTGATGACCATAGCGAGGACCCTGACCACCGGGTCACTCCTTCTCCCCCCCCCCGCTCCTGCTTTGCAGATTGGCCTGGCGAAGTGAGGCCTGCCGCACCACTGCTGAAACTAATGCGAAGGGGCCCACAATTTGTAGACGCGCTATAGCCCCCAGTGACCTACGCAGGAGCGCCCTTTGCTATGGCAAGCCAAGACGACCGCGCTATTGACCAGTGACGACTTGCTACACTGATTGCCTGGGTTTACGTGTGGACTCTTGTGAAAGTGGTGCATTACTCGTCACTGTCCCCCCCCCCCCCCCCGACACTGCCACAACTGGAATAATTATGGTGGTTGAGAGGTGAGAGGGCTCTGCTGGACTTTTGTTGAGGGCGCCTAGTCACGCACGTGCTGCTGCCTCCCTCCCTGTCCAACAGCGACTACCACGCTGCAGCGTGGACCTCTGACACACGTACCTGCACGGAGCTAGAGGCACTCGTTTCTCCCCGTTGTCTGCCTCCTGCTGAGCAGATCGTTGCCCGCGTCGTGTGGCCCCGCGGCCCCCCAACACCCCGGGCCTACCTTCGGCGGTGTGTGCGCCCTCGCTCTTCTTTTCCCCACTGAGGCTACCATCCTACGTGGACACGGCCATTGCGCCTGGAGGCGCGCCCGACTGTGTGGCGGTCTGGAGGTGTACTAAGACACTGTGATCTGCCATTGGGGGATTCCCGACCTGATCCTCATCTCTGTGGATGGAGGGTGCACTCCCGACTGCTATGGGTCGCTCGGACAGGACGCAGTCAAAGCTCTCCTTCGGCCCCAAGGGCCCTAAGACGATGGAGGGTGCGTGCGGAGGCAGAGCAGCGGAGGGGCCTGAGACAGAGGAAATGCAGCAGCAGGACTTACAAGGTATCCTTCTCTCCATGGAAAATAATCTGCAGGGGGTATGATGAACCTGGGCACGAAAATAGACGCTCTCACCTCCCGCGTGGATCGCATGGCCGAGCGTCTTGACAAACAAGCGGAAAGATTAGACATGTCGGAGCGTCGGCTCACTGAGGTAGAGGAGGCCCAGACCACGCTGGACTCGGAGAACAAACAAATTAGTAGAGCCATGCAGTCCCTCCTGGACAAAACTGAGGATTTGGAGGCCCGCTCGCGCTGATGTAACCTACGCGTTACGGGACTTCCGGAAAACACTCAGACAGGCAATATGGAACTGTTTATGGAGGGTCTCCTGAAGAAACTAATTGGGGACAAGGCGTTCTCCTCCATGTTCATTGTTGAAAGGGCACATCGCTTCTTGGGTCCACGACCTAAGCTGGGGGCTCCCCCTCGGCCCATCATCGCCAAACTGTTAAACTACCGGGACCGGGACACTGCTTTAAAACTTGCCAGGGAAAAGCAACTGCTGCAATACGAGGGCTCGGTTGTTTCCATATATCCGACTTTACGGCCAGGGTGCAGGAGGTCAGGAAACAGTTTGCTCCTATGAAGCATCAGTTACGTGAACTGGGTGCAGATTACGCGATGTTATACCCAGCAAAACTACGCATCAATAGGCAGGGGAGATCTATGATCTTTACGGACCCCAAGGTGCTCCAAAAGGCCCTGAGAGACTGGCAGAAGGAGAAACGCTCGCCGAGGAAGGAAAGCGATGATGTGGTGGGAGACTCCCTGGAGGAGCAAGACTGAATATAACTGGAGTGTATTTTATGCTGTTCTGATGCCTCATTACGCGACATGGTTGGTGCGCGGGTGGGAGACTGGGGTACATATTCATAATGGTTTGCTACAGAGAGGTTTATTGCTATAAGATGACTCTATGTCCCCGAGCCCTCTAGGGTTCGTGCCTTAACTCTTAGAGTCCCACTCTGTGTGGGAGTATTCCTTTGAACCTACAGTACTGCTAATTGTTCTGGGGGCTTTAGACCTTTGTGTGTTTTTGCAGTTTACGATTCCGCATTTGTAGATTGAGACATTTGGCAATCTGGTACGGGGTGGTATTGCCATCCTCCGCCTTTCTTGAGTTCTGGGTCGGAAGGGTGAAGGAGGGCAGTGTACTTGATATTGTCTTGCAGTGATAGACGCACAGTTTTCTGCCGACTACATCTGCCCCCGTTGATTACCACTGATTCCAATGTATATCTTGGGGGGTGGGTGGGGGGGCTTGATTGTGTGGATGCGTGTGCTTGTGATTGTTTGGATGTTGGGGTGTGAAAGGGGGGCTGGGGACTGTTTGATGGGGCGGAAGAATGAACGCGGCCTAGTTGGGGTTGGGCAGGTGTGGGTGGGGGGTTGGGAAAGGGAATTTGTGGGTACTGTTTTTATGAAAAGTTCTTTATTGGTTACATGGTTCATGGCAAGCAAGCTAGATGTACTGAGGAGCAGTAATGTGTCCGGGAGACTCCTCACACTTACACTTGACATAGCAGAGATGGCCCTTCCACGCTCACCATGGCAGATGATGAGACAGTAGGAGCTGAAGCGGCCGATACGTTACGACTCCTGACCTGGAATGTACGAGGACTAAATGACCATCGTAAAATGCGCAAAGTCCTCCAATATTTAGTCAGACACAAAGTAGACATTGCTGTCTTGCAGGAAACGCACCTCCCATTAGATAGTCTCATCCTTGGATATAGCGGGCTCAAGGGTAAGGTACACGCTGCAGGTTTCACCACTCAATCCAGAGGTGTTCTTACCTGGTTTATTCCAAAGTCTTCCTTAAAATGGTCGCCACTCGTGACAGACAGCAATGGCCGCTTTGCAATCACAGGCTGCTATGGCAAGGGTGCAGACTTGTGCATAGTGAACTCTTATGGCCCCAACTTTGATTTCCCTACCTTCTATACAGACCTCACGACAAAGATCCTTCCGTATGCAGACAAGGTCTTCTACTGGGGAGGGGATTTCAACCTGACTCTACATCCTGGGCTGGACAAGTCGGATGGCCCAACGCGGTCTCCCTCGGCCTCTGCATGGACTCTATCCATGCAGCTACAAAATCTAGACTGGCGACATAGGCACCCGTCGTAGGGCGGGTTTACGCACTACTCAGCCCCCCATAATATATATACAAGAATAGACTACTGGTTTGTGACTTCTCGATTCCTTCAGAACGTCCGAGCATGCGATGTCTTGCCCCGAACCTACTCGGACCATTCGCCAATCCTGATTACTTGCTCCATGCCCGCCCGACGGATTCAGTCTTTTGCCTGGTGCTTCCCCCCATACTCTCTGCTGGATCCTCTCTTTAAAGAACTGCTGACGACATTGGAGATCTTCTTCGAAATAATGTGGGTTCCGTTGATGCGTTTCAATCGGTTTGGGAGGCATTTAAACTATATACCAGGGGGGTAACCATCTCCAAGCATGCAGGGTTACTGAAGTCGATCAGGGGCAGACTTGAGTTGTTGGAAAGCAAACTTAAGGAGCTGGAAGCTCTTAGGGCGCTTACTGGAGAAGATCAAATTGATCAGGAAATAGCGAGGGTCTTACGAGACTATAATGACGAGGCGGACTCGGAAATCGAACACCTAGGGAAATATGCTACAGCCCGGAGCTACTGTGAGGGTTCGGTGCTGGCCCTGCTGGCTAAACGCAGTAGAGATAGCGCCTCGATACCGTTGCTGCGCTCGGAGGACTCGGTTGTTCCGCTCCCTAATGAATCTATTTTGGTGCGGTTTCGTGAGTACTACGCGAGGCTGTACGTGTCAAGGGGCCCTGTTCCGGAAGAGCATATTGTGGACTACCTGGCACATATCGAGTTCCCGTGCCTTTCAGACCTCCATCGGGAATTCCTCGCTCGCCCATTTGAGAGAGACGAAGTGGTCCTGGCACTGTCGTCCATGAAGAGTGGAGGCGCGCCGGGCAGCGATGGTCTTACAGTTGCCTTCTATAGGGCTTTCGCCGAACTTTTGATACCACACTTACTTACTCTATTTGACGATATGGCCAATTCGGGTACCATGCCACCTTCCATGAGAGAGGCAATTATCGTACCAATTCTCAAACCGGGCAGAGACCCGAGTGACTGTGCCTCGTACCGTCCACTTTCTCTCCTGAATGTCGACACAAAAATTTTCGCCAAGCTCCTTGCTAACCGCCTCCAGCCCTTGGTCACAACCGTGGTGGCCCCGGAGCAATCCGGATTTGTCCCTACGCGCAATCTCACATACAACATTAGAACTGTCTTTGCGGCATTCCAGCATACACGTCCGGAGGTGTCGGCTGTCGCAGTCTTTCTGGACATGGAGAAGGCATTCGATTCAGTGGAATGGGTATTTCTCCATCAGGTACTTAGCAGGATGGGGGTGGGGCAGCTATTCTTACAACTTCTAACAGTATTGTACTCTTTACCGATGGCACGCATCCGCATTGGCCCGCTGGTCTCGGAACCCATAGTTATCGGCAGAGGCACGAGACAGGGATGCCCCCTCTCCCCTATACTTTATGCACTGGCCGCTGAACAACTGGCGTGTGCTCTTCGGGAGTATCATAGTCATCGAGGCATCCGCTTCCCGTCATATAATCTTATTGTTTCCACTTACGCGGACGATACTCTCCTCTATGTCAGGGACCCCTCTACGCATCTCTCTACGGTTCTGCGAGAGGTGGTTCTCTTTGGATCACTCTCAGGCATTCAGGTTAACTGGACTAAGTCCATATGTTCCCTTTGACGCCCTCTACAATACAGTGTGAACCGGAGTATCCACTGTAGGAGAGTAGGGTCTGCTATCCTATGGTCACCCCAATTTTTGCTTTTTGCTTCACTGGTTTTTGACTTAATGTGGCTGTGGGCCTGCCAATCAGACCCACAGCCTGCTGTTCTCTCTCTAAATTTATGCCAATGCACTTTAGGTGCATTACCAATTGGAACATGGATCACCTTGTGAGTCCCTGTACAGTGTACCCTAGGTACCCAGGGCATAGGTGCACCCAAGGCCTACCAGGGGCTGCAGCACGTTTTGTGCCACCCCTGGCCTGGCCTCACTATTTGACACAACTGGCTGATCGCTCAGCTGGGGCAAGGTGGTGTAATCACCCCTTGCTTTAGATATAGTATTCCTATATCTAACCTATATATGGACACACAGTAACCTATAAGTCACTCCTATGGCAGGCCTTAACAATGCTGGAGGCAGAGTGCTTGGTTATGTGTGAGATGGAGCTATAGCATGAGCTGAGCCTGTCTGCAGCTTTCGGAACCATGTCCTTTAGCTGTTTCATGATAACGTCATACCATATACTCTTAAGTGCATTATGAACCTCGCAGTTAAATGCTAACTCTGGTTTGACATTATCAAAACATGTCGAGTAAGGTGTCATACGAATTGGAATACTACCCCCTCGCCAATTCTGGCGACGGGGGTAGCATTCCGCCCTTCTAGAGGGGCACGACATGTACAGAACCTGAACCCCGGTTAAAGTTAAACGGAGCCTCAGCATCACAAAATGGATGCTGCCACCACAGACACAAGTCCGACCTCCTGCTGCTGGGAGTCCTTCCAGCGAGGGAGGCTTGGACAAAGGGTTTCCTGCCTTGGGAGGTGCTAGCACCACCACAGACAGGATTTTGTGTATCTGGTTAGGTAGGGCTGAATAGAATCAGACATGCCCGGGGCACACAAGGTGTCCCCGTGCATAGGCCAGTTCAAACCGGTGCTGGGGCACTCCAGCCCCAGCTCTGGCGCGAAACTGGACAAAGGAAAGAGGGTGTAACCACCCCCTTCCATAGGAGGGACCTAGTAGGTAGTCCAGCCCCTAGAATTGGTTTAAAAGTAGGAGCTGAGTCCCAAGACTGCAGATTACCCTGAAATTCGACTGAAGAAGAAACTCTGGACCTTCGACGTTCTGCGGCTCAGAAGACTGAAGAATCTCCCTTGTGGCCAAGGAGTGGCCACCCTGTGAATACAGGCACCATCCAGCGATCAACAACTGCTTTGCCGCCGCCTCCCGCCGGAGCCCGAGCCCAGAGCCTGACAAGAACCAGACTCCCAGACATCTAACAGCCCGATCCACAGTCCCTGCAAAGCTGAGACGAGTGGAGGCGACCTGAGACGTGGGACCGGACCTCTTGAAACGTCCACGAGAAGCTGACTGCGCAGCACCTGAGGCCCCCTCAACGCTGTGCTTGGGGTCTTGAGAAGCCCCACCACCGAGCTACATTTGCATCAAGGACCAGCCCTCCAACTCTCACGAGATCTGCGTGGGGCCCTTTTGCTTTGTTCCACTCGACGCGCCTTTTCGGTTACTAGTCCGTTGGCTAGTGGCCATTTTGGCGACCAAACAATAACTTTCCACCGCTGGTCTGGTTGCTCCAGACTGGCCCTTGCTGCTCCCAAAAGCAGTAACCCCTCTGACCTTGCTGGTTAGAGTGAGAAGCCTTCTTTGTTTCCTGCGTGGCTTGCATTAGCCAAGGCCTGTTTGCTCCGATCAAGAAGCCGACACCGCCATCAACTAGAGCCTACGTGGGACAGCTCGTGAGTGAATCCTGGTCGTCGTCATCGTCGCCTGGTCCACGTGGCTGAAGAGACAAGCTTCACGACATCACCTGTTGGCACCCGACAACGCCTGGTTCCACGCCGGTCACTGGCTAGTGACTGTGAACATTGTCCCCTCTGCTTTCAGGTCTTCATCACTTCAGATCCACCCTTGGATCCCCCGGAACTCTTCACGACAGGTCGCCTGCAGCATCAACACTCCAAGGCTCCATCTGAACTCCTGCAGAATGAAATGAATTAAATGAAATTTGCACTTATATAGCGCATAAGCTACCCTGAGGTCTCGCAGTGCTTTATCTGAAACCGAAGGCACCACTGCACCCGCTTCCTGTGGGTGAGGTAACGCTGGCACTCCGGTGCCCCCGAGTAGTTTACACTCCTAGTGTCCAGATTCCAAAGGGTTAAGTTCTAGACTGACCGGAAGACTTCCTACCTTCACCTTTTTAACTTTTACACATCCATTGACTTCAATGTAAATTGCTCCTAACTTTGCGCATTGCAAACCAGATGCCGTGTGCCTCCTAGTTCCTAACTTGCGTTAGTACAGCATAGCCCCAGCGATTCCCAAGGCCCTAGGCCTTACCTCCTTTCGACTCGTGGTACTTATACCACTTCTTTAGTATATGGTTTTAGGGGCCACCAGGGCCTATCCATATTTGTGCAACTTTTGTATTCTTATCAATTGAATTGTTTTAACGTGTTTGCTCTTGTGCTCATAAAGAGTTCAGGGGACTATTTGTAGTAATAAATACATATATATTTTGAATATATATCCTGTGTGGTGCCCTTTCACTTGGTGTTCAAGGCGTTACATATGGTAATACAGCCGGCTTCACATGCCAAAAGAGTTTAGCCTAAGACTGCTTTGTCCATGCTACCAATAGGATAGCTGGTCTATAAGGTTGACTTACAACAAATCACCATAAGGGTTGCTTGGACTGATACAAGGTGGTCACTAGAACTAGTGAACATCATATATCAGGCCAACTTCTCACATCCACTACAGTGGACTACTGAGGCGGTCCGATATCTTGGAATACGCCTCCCTAGCGAAAACTATGGGCGCGCCATATCTAAATTGGAGGACAACATAGAGAAGTGGATTTCCCTCCCGCTATCGCTTCTGGGTCGCATTTCCCTGATGAAAATGGTGATTCTCCCGCGATTCCTCTTCTTATTTTCTAATATCCCGATGACCCTATCTTCCCACTTTTTCCGTAGGCTACAGTCCCTATTGGTTCACCTTGCCTGGGCTGGTAAGCAACCTAGGGTGGCCTTGAGCGTGCTAGTACGACCTTATGCAGCGGGAGGCCTGGACGCTCCAGACTTGGAACTCCATTATCGGGCTGCGCAGAGTGCTCATGCTTTCTCCTGGATACACGGCCCGAGTGACCCTCCCTACGTTCGTATTGAAAGGATTGTTGCGGACCCGACTCTTTTGCCGGCTCTGCTGACGCTATTCCGAGATCGCCGCACGGGCATATTAGATTCCCTAAACTCGGTTGTATATGCTTGGCATCGCATGATGGAGATTAAGGCGTGCACCTTATTGTACTCCCCTAGGGCGGAGATTGATTGGTGCTATTGGCTGGCGCCATGCCGGGAGAGAGGGGTAATTCTGGCCCTTCATCAACTCGGACTGCACACTATGGGCGACTTATCTGCTGAGGGGAACCCCACTTTGATATCCCGCTTTCAGTTCCACAGGGTGCGACATGCTATGCGGGGGCTCCTATGCGATGACATGGAGGAACCGGTGACGGATGCCGCATTTGACTACATAGTAGCAGCCAAGTCCCCTATGAAACTTACGACTAACCTTTATAGGATAGCACAAACCGAGAAATACACTGAATACACAAAGCTGAGATTAGCCTGGCAGCGTGATTTAGGTGTTGAACTGAATGAGGAACTGTGGCAGTACTGCTGCTCCAGCACTAGAAAGATCTCCCTTAATGGGCGCCACAGACTCATACACTTTAAATTCTTGAACAGGACCTATTACACCCCAGAGAGACTACACAGGTACCGTCTGCGTGACTCATCGGAATGAGAACGTTGCAGAGCCCCAATGGAGGATTTCCTACACGTAGCCTAGTCTTGCCCTGCTGTCTCCCCTTTTTGGCAGGCGATTTATGGCGAAATCAACAGAGTAATGTCTTTAACACTGGCCCCGGAACCTCTGCTAGCCCTATTGGGATATTCAAAACCCTTACGCCCTGCCCAGAGGAGATTAGTAGACATGGCGTTTCTTATAGCTAAATGGTGCATCGCTAGCACCTGGATGAGAGGCCCCCCTCCTTCTCTTACTTTATGGAAGAGGGAATTAATATATTGTTGTACATAAACCGAATTATACAGTGATCTGATGCCTCCAAAGAATAGACCTAAGAACTTCTGGGCCCCAATACTAGATGGTACGCTGATGTCAAATGCTCTAGACGTAGACCGTACAGATGAGGGAGACGCACAGGTTAGTTAGTAAGCGACGGATGGGGACGCCTGCTACGACAGCACTGACAGACCTATTATGATGGGTGAGGCGCACACTGTGGCACCTCCTTAATCTGGGCAGCTTGCTCTACGACGCTGAAACGATGGGATATGGTCATGAGGGACGATTTGATGTTTTCCAGTTAGTCAGCCTATACTGCGTGGATTTCTCCCTTTTTGCTGTACAAGATGTCATTATGTTACTGCTCTATTGCTATTTTAAAAGATGTATTCATTCTTATGATACTGCTCACTCTGACAGATGTAATCACTCTCTGTGCTATTTGATGCTTATGAATTGCCAATGTTTTCGGTTTTTTTCTTGATCTGCTGTATTTTGTTCTTTTTATTTCTGAAACTGCAATAAACAAATTAATAAAAAAATAAAGTCATAGCACAAGAAGTCGTCGAAGAAGCATCGTCGCTCTTTGAATTCACCTCGTCCGTCGGCCAACGCAACAGAGGGTGCGGGTGGTGCCACTACCGTGGTGCGGGGTGCGGAGCTTTCAGGGTCGACTCCGGCCTTCCTGGGAGCAACCCCTGCCCAGCTTCGTCAGTTCTACGAAGCGATGCATGCCATAGTTGGGCAGCACGACTCAGCAGGTGCGCCTTTGTGCCCTACGGACTTGGCTGGGGGCCCTAGGCCTTCGTCGCCTGAAGCTCCGGCCTCGGCTCCGCAGGGCCCCCTTGGATCCAGGCCTGGATCCGGATCTGTGCCGGTCGACCTCGTAACACCTCCATCGGCACCACGTCTGCAGCTGACATTGACCCCGGCTTCCATTCCGATGTGGAAACAGAGCCAGATCAGCGTCCACCGACGCCGGATCCGGCGTCGATGGGAACCTTTTTGCCTGCATTCAACCCTGGACATTTTCAGCCAGTTTTGCAGCCACAGGAGGGTGAGGAAGACTGGGAGGGGTCTAAGGACCCTCTATCTCTGCTCAGCTGGAGTACGATCAGGACTGGAGAGAAGACCTGGGGGATGTCAGTGGTTTGGACACCTCACCAGACCTTGGGATGTTGTCTTCTTCTACTGTGGCTACAGAGGAGGGAGCGTCTTACGCAGTGGTGTTGCTTAGGGCTACCGAAGCACTACACCTTGAGCTACTTACTGTGACAGTCAGGACTAACCTCCTGACAGAGGTGCTTCAGCCGGCAACGAGCTCTTCGGGACCCCGTTGCCGTTTAAAGAAGCCTCACGGACATCCTTTTGGGCACCTGGTCCAGGCCCAACACAGGAGCTCCTATGGATAGGATAGTTGCCCGATGCCACCGCCGGGCCCCGG
The DNA here is from genome assembly GCF_964261635.1 of Lissotriton helveticus. Lineage (NCBI taxonomy): Eukaryota > Metazoa > Chordata > Amphibia > Caudata > Salamandridae > Lissotriton > Lissotriton helveticus. The sequence continues at coordinate 373,603,458 of NC_136073.1, forward strand.
GCGACCCCACTTTCCTTTCCCAACATCCCTCCCGAGAGCTTGGTAGTCCAATCCTCAGCGTCCCAAAGCGCATCCCCTGCTGCACCACCTGACAGGGAATAGAAGAAGCTGGATCAGTTTGGGAAGCAGTTGTTTTCTTCCTCCAGCTTAGGGCTGCGGTCGGTGAACACTGCATGCCTCTTGAGCCATTATTCCCACGTGGTGTGGGCTATGGTGGCTCAAGTGCTGCCTCAATGTCTGAGGAGTCCCGGGCTGTGCTCTCCCATGCTGGTGCAGAGGGGAGAGATGCAGCAAAGTTTGCCATCCTCTGTGGACTGGATAATGCCGACTCACTGGGTAGGATCATTTCAAAGTCGGTGGCGCTTCGCTGTCACTCCAGGTTGAGAACGACTGGCTTTTCTGGGGATTGCCAGATCACCGTGATGGACATGCCCTTTGATGGTCGTCGCCTGTTGGGCGACAAGGCAAACAGTGCGCTAGAGCGCTTCAAAGACTCTTGGGTTACGGCCAAGTCCTTGGGCCTCTCCACCAAGCTTCCTGCATGGTCTGCCTTTCGCCCATTTCATGGCCATGGAAGGGGTGCCCCAACATGTTCCATTCAGAGCCACCGGCCAGCGCAAGCTGTTCAACCTCAGCTTGGTTCGGAGGGCCAGCGGGTGGGCCATTCCACCACAGCCCCCTCTGCAGCAGCCTCCAAAGCTTCCTAGTCCGACCTTTTGGGCCCATCATACTCCAGTGGGCGGCATGATTCACCATCACCTCACACACTGGCGCGCCATCACGTTGGACAGGTGCGTCTTGCAGATAGTCCGAAGGGCCTACTACCTCCCCTTCAAGACTATCCCTCCAGCATTGCCACCCCAGTACCATCGCATGTCGGGGGATTATCTGGCCCTACTCCAACAGGAAGTTATGGCTCTCTTGGCCCCAGAAGTAGGTTGTGGTTGCTATTCCCACTACTTTCTGGTGCCCACCAAGGACAATCTTGTATCTCAGGGTCGGAAGGAGGAGTTCAAAATGTTAACCCTGGGTCAAGTCTTGTCTGCCTTGTCCCGGTAGACTGGATGGTAGCGTTTGACTTGCAGGACGCTTATTTTCACATCCCCGTCCTCCCAACCCACCGGCATTACCTGCGGTTCACAGTAGACCACAAGCATTTTTAATATGCTGCGCTCCCTTTTGGCCTTACCAGCGCCCCTCGGGTGTTCACGAAAGTGATGGTGGTGGTCACAGCTCATCTGCACAGATATGGGGTTCCTGTCTTCCTCTTTCTCGACGACTGGTTGTTGAAGGCGGACTCGCCCCAGGGAGTCGTCTGCCACCTCCAGACAATGGCTGACCTCCTGTATTTGCTGGAGTTCTCAATCAATATGCCGAAGTCACACCTGACCCCCTCTCAGAAGCTCCTCTTCATCGTAGCGGTTCTGGACATGACGCACTTTCGAGTTTATACTCAAAAACAGCGAGTCTGGGATATTCGGGCTATCTTTCCGACCTTTCAGCTTCTTTCTTGGGTTTCCGTCAGGATGACCCTAAGGCTGCTGGGTCTCATAGCCTCCTGCATCCTGTTGGTCGATCATGCCAGGTGGCATATGCGGGTTCTGCAGTGGGACCTGAAGTTCCAGTGGGCGCAGCATCAGGGGAATCTGTCCGATTACGTCTGGATCTCGGAAGACACTGCATGACACTTGCAGTGGTGGCTCACAAACCAGTGTTGGGTCAACAGCAGCTCCCTCTCCCTTCCCCAACCAGAACACACAGTGGTGACAGACGCATCCCTTCTGGGATTGGGCAGCCACATGGCAGAGGTGGAGATCAGAGGCCTCTGGTCTCCAACGGAGTCAGAGCTCCACATCGATCTTCTGGAGCTTTGGGCGATCCGTCTTGCTCTAAAAGCATTCCTTCCCTCTGTCTGGGGAAGAGTATTGCAGGTGTTCACTGACACCACCACCGCCATGTGGTACTGCAACGAACAGGGTGGGGTGGAGTTGTGGACCCTATGTCACGAGGCCCTCCGTCTCTGGACATGGCTGGAACATCAGAGCATATCCCTGGTGGTTCAACACCTGACTGGTTCACTGAACGCCAGGGCGGACAAAATCAGCCGCAGGTGCATGATGGATCACGAATGGCGTCTTCACTCGGAGGTGGTGCAAGGTCTCTTTCAACAGTTGGGGAAAGCCTTGGGTGGACCTATTCGCCACTAAAGAGAACGCCCAATATCAGCAATTCTGCACGTTGGAATTTCCAAGGCGGCACTCGCTAGGCGAAGCTTGTCGTCGCGAGTGGAGTTGTGGTCTTCTATACGCCTTTCCGCCTATACCACTTCTGCCCAGATTGCTGAAGAAAGTCAAACTCGACCGGGCTCAAGTCATTCTTGTGGCTCTATATTGGCCACGAAGAGTCTGGTATCCGAGCTGAGCTGCTCAACATGGCCATCGATCCGCCGAAGCGACTGCCTCTTTGGGAGGATTTTCTGCTGCAGCAGCAGGTTACGGTCCTCCACCCGAACCTGTCCAGCCGCCACCTCCTTGCGTGGAGATCGAGCGGTGGCAGTTGACGTCATTTGCCTTTCCTCCCGAAGTCTCTGATGTAATCTTGGCAGCCAGGCGTCCCTCTACTAAGACGGTATATGCCTACAAATGGAATACATTTGTGGCATGGTGCACTTCGAAGGCCGTGGATCCCCTTTCTGCCCCTCTTTCTGAGGTTCTCTTGTTCCTTCTGTCTTTGGCCCAGGAGGGCTCTGCTCTGGACACTCTTAAGGACTACCTCTCGGCCATTTCAGCCTTCCTCAGGCTTCCTGATCAGCCTTCTCTTTTCAAGACACCTCTTGTAAACCGATTTCTCAAAGGCATTACTCAACTTTTTCCTCCTGTTCCCTTCGTCATGCCTCAGTGGGACTTGAACTTGGTTCTTACTTTCCTTATGTGCGCTCCCTTTATTTTATTTTTTAATTTCTTTGTATTATTGAAAAATAAAAGCAGATAAGTACAGTGGCAGATGCCTTACATTAAGGAGTAAGCAATTCTTTCACAAATAAATGGTGCGCAATGGACGGAGAATCCATATGATGAAAGCTAGATCTCAAGTTAAAATGGCGTGCGATCTTACAGTACACAGTAATTATCAATTCCAACTTATCGACATTATTAAGAATTCCACCACTCATTCGGAACAGGATTTAAAAATACAGTGAAATCGAGTGGTTATCTAAGGCAACATGATAAAAACAGTGAACGGAGCTCCGATCGCTACCCATTTACGGCAATTAAAGGGGAGACATTATGAGAAATCACATGCAACACTAGCACCCCTGGGATCCGTCCGCCCACCAATCAGGATAACCTCTCAGGAAGGCACCCACCACCAGGATATGACTAGGAGTTTGAAACATAGAAACACAACTAAGACATACAACGAACACCCCTCCCTGCACCCCTGCATATGGCTTCCGCCCAACCCCAACTAGCAGTGTGCCTGTCGCCCCATCTAACTAAATACCAAACATGGAAAAGTGGAGGAGGAAGTTGTCATACAGGCTCCCGGTCTCCCCTTCCCCCCGCCAGAAGCAAACGACCCCTACAATCGAAAAAATGTGAAAAGAGACAATAAGCAAAGTTATATAGGGGAAGTTTTGTGAACCGCCCAGTCTCCCGCATCGGTAAAGGTGGCAAAATTCCGTCTCCATTAAAGTCTTAATATCGGACCCAGACAGTTGAGCTCATCCCTGGCCCTTACGATCCTTCATGCGAGCTCCCACCATCAGAACCACCGTGCTGACAGGAGAGGCAAAGTGTCCAAGGAAATTCAAACAATTGCAGCAGGAACGAGTCAAAAATATTAAGTCTGGAAGTGCACCAATCACACTGAGATATTCCCCTGTAAGTCTCGATATTGCTTTCTCCGAGAACATAGTGAAACCATACGGGGGGAGAAAGGTGTGGGGTCAATCCAAAAAGTAGTAAAGGAGTTCTCCAGACATGAAGGATCGAATAGTTCCATCTCGAGCGGTAGCACCGTTGAGTGTAATAAGCTATCTGAAAGAGACACGTTAGTATTAGATTCCTTACCTTCGAATATCCCCAGGCGTTAGACTGGATCCGGAAATGTTTGCGTAGCAGTACCCTTGCGCGTCGGTAGGCGTCGTCTGCGGCTCCGCGTCCGTCGTCTGCGTCGTGGGCGCCGTGATGACGTCGTCGGAGTACTTAGACGCTGCCTCTGCGTGCTGACGTCAGTTCTTCTTTTTTCTGCGCCAGCAAGTGCAGATCTGGAAAAAGCAGTAACCCTTAGTCAATTTTTGACTAACTTTTTGGATCTTTTTAATCATTTTTCGAAGTCTTACGACTCCGATCGGTGCCGTAGGGGTGCCTGGCTTTAAACACTGCGAGGATTGCGACCGCACGATGTCGGTCACGGACCCTCACCACCTGTGTCTAACTTGTCTAGGCGTCGACCACGACGACAAGGCCTGCTCCGACTGCCGGGCCCTCTCTTCGAAAGCCAGGCGGGAGTGGTCCCGCAGGCGACTCAAACTCCGGCAGTCGGTCCCGCGCCGCGAGAGGTCCCGGTCCCACGGGAGATCGAGGGACAGGTCACGGGCTCGGAGCCCCCACAGTTCCGAGAGTAGGCCGCACTCCTCCGGGTCGAAGTCGTCGTCAGGTAAGAAGCACAAGAAGTCCAAGAGGCGTCATCGCTCTTCGGACTGCCCCCGACGCTCGCGCGATGCGGCCGGGGGTTCGGGTGACACCACCCACGCGGCTCCGTCGGAGTCGCAGGCGCCGCGTCCAGCCCCATACCCTACGGTCCCTGGGCTAAACGCGGCGCCGGAGGAGATCGAGCGCTTCCTCATGGCCATGAGGAAACTCTCTCCTCCGATGGGCTCCGCGGCGCCTTCGGGCCCAGCGGACCCGTCTGGGGCCTCTAGCGGGTCGGGGGCTTCGGCCCCAACGACGTCGGGTGCTTCGGCCCCGACGCCGCCGATGACTTCGAGCCCGGCGCCGCTAGGCCCCGCTCTCCCGACGCCGCCGGTGCCTTCGGGCCCGGTGCCGCAGGGTTCAGCGGCCCCGGCGCCGCCGGCGCCTTCAGGCCCGGCGCCGCGGGACTCCGCTAGACCTTCTTCGGGATCTGGGTCGTCGCCGGTGGACCTTACGACCTCCCCGGCGTCGGACCATCAGGTGTCGCCTCCGGCGCCGTCCTCGGTTCCACCTTCGTTCCTGTTCCGGCGCCGGGACGGCCCCGATGGGCGCCGCTCCAGACGTCGTTTGGAGAGTTTCACTTCTATGAACAGGCCCCATTGATTGAAACCCCTGAGCATCAGGAGATGGGTGAAGAAGAGGATTGGGAGGGGTCTGAGGACCCTCTGACCCGAGAGTGTCAGTCTCATGAGGACTGGGCAGGAGACCTTGGGGAGGCCAGTGGCCTGGACACCTCTCCAGACACTGGGTTTGTCTCCCCTCCTACCGTGGCTTCGGAGGAGGGGGCAACCTATAGTGTGGTGTTGATGAGGGCTGCCAAGGCCTTGGGCCTTGAGCTCCCCGTCGCGGCCGTGAGGACTAATCTCCTCACAGAGGTCCTTAAACCGCAGTCAAGCTCGGCCGAGCCTCTGCTGCCCTTTAATGAGGCCTTGACCGACGTTCTTCTGGGCACTTGGTCCAAGCACGCTACGGGTTCGCCCGTAGATAGGAACGTGTCCAGACGCCACCGCCCAGCCCCGGGCGACCCATGTTTCCTGTCCACCCACCCCACCCCCGAGAGCCTGGTCATCCAGGCCTCCAATTCCCAGACCGCGTTCCCGTCGGCCCCGCCGGACAGGGAATTCAAGAGGTATGAGCAGTATGGTAAAAAGATCTTCTCATCCCTTAGTCTAGGTCTGCGGTCTTCCAACACCGCATGCCTCTTGGGCCGTTACACCCACTCTCTGTGGGATACGGTCGCAGAAGTGCTGCCAGAGTGTCCGTTGGAGGTACGGGCCAAACTCGGCCAAGCCCTTGTGGAGGGCCGGGATGCAGCCAAATACTCCATCCGGTGTGGGCTGGATACCACCGACTCGCTAGGTAGAGCGATGGCAACGACAGTGGCGGTCAGACGCCACGCCTGGCTGAGGTCCGCCAACTTTTCGGCAGATGTCCAGAACACGTTGATGGACATGCCGTTTGGCGAGAAAGCAGACCATGCGCTTGAGCGCTTTAAGGACTCCAGGGCTACGGCCAAGTCCTTGGGCCTCTCGGCCCCGCGCCAGCAATCGGCTGCTTTTCACTCCTTTCGTGGCCACGGAAGGGGTGTACCCACACGTGCTGCCAGCCACGCTCAGCAGGGCAATACCCAACGCGGTGGCGGCCGTGGGAACCGCCGTCCGGGCGGTAGGGGTCAACGGCGAGGTCAGTCCACACCTTCCCCCGCAGCATCCGCCTCAAAACCCTCCTAGTCTGTGCTTTCAGGCCCATGTGACGCCAGTGGGGGGCAGGGTTCGCCATCACCACCTCCACTGACGCACCGTCACTTAGGACAGGTGGGTGCTGCAAATCGTCCGAAGGGGCTACTCCCTCCCCTTCGAGGCGACTCCTCCAGCCATGCCACCGCAGAACCACCGTGTATCGGGGGATCATTTGCGACTTCTGCAGGGGGAAGTTACGGCCCTCTTGGCCAAGGGGGCCATCGAGCGCGTTCCTGGGCCAGAAGTAGGGTGTGGTTGCTACTCCCACTACTTTCTGGTACCCAAGAAGGGCAAAGGGGGCCTACGCCCTATCTTGGATCTACGGAAGGTCAACGGCTTCCTCCGGAAGGAGAAGTTCAAAATGCTGACACTGGCTCAGGTCTTAGCTGCCCTGGACCCAGGAGACTGGATGGTAGCGTTGGACTTGCAGGATGCTTATTTCCACATCCCCGTCCTGCCGGCGCTACCTGCGGTTCATGGTTGGCCACGAGCACTTTCAGTTTACCGTGCTCCCCTTCGGCCTTACCAGCGCCCCACGGGTGTTCACAAAGGTGATGGCGGTGGTCGCAGCTCATCTGTGCAGGTTGGGGGTTTCAGTCTTCCCCTACCTCGACGACTGGTTGTTGAAGGCGTACTCGCCCCAGACAGTCGTCAGCCACCTCCAGACTACGGCAGATCTCCTGCACCAGCTGGGGTTCTCCATCAATGTGCCAAAGTCACACCTGTGCCCCTCTCAGAAGCTCCTCTTCATCGGAGCGGTTCTAGACTCGGGAGGTTTCGGGTTTATCCACCCGAACAGCGGGTCCGGGATATTCAGGCTCTGATTCCAATCTTTCAGCCGTTATCCCAGGTCTCGGTCAGGTTGACGCTGCGGCTTCTGGGACTGATGGCCTCCTGCATCCTTCTGGTGCATCACGCCAGGTGGCGGATGCGGGCTCTGCAGTGGGACCTGAAGTTTCAGTGGGCCCAGCATCAGGGCAACCTGTCCGACCACGTCCTGATCTCGGAGGGCACTGCGAGACAGCTGCAGTGGTGGCTCACGGACCACGATTGGGTCAGCGGCAGATCCCTCTCCCTTCCCCAACCGGAGCACGTAGTTGTGACGGACGCGTCCCTCCAGGGCTGGGGAGGCCACATGGGAGAGGCAGAGATCAGAGGCCTCTGGTCTCCGGCGGAGGCCCGGCTCCACATCAACCTATTGGAGCTACGGGCGATTCGTCTAGCACCGAAGGCATTCCTCCCCTCTGTCCGGGGGAGTGTAGTGCAGGTGTTCACGGACAACACCACCGTCATGTGGTACTGCAACAAACAGGGCGGGGTGGGGTCGTGGACCCTTTGCCAGGAGGCTCTGCGCCTTTGGCAATGACTGGAACGCCAGGGCGTGACCCTCGTGGCTCAACACCTGGCAGGTTCTCTGAACGCCAGGGCGGACGAGCTCAGCCGTCGGTGCATGATGGATCACGAATGGCGTCTGAACTCGGACGTGGCGCAAGGCCTCTTTCAGCAATGGGGAGAGCCTTGGTTAGATCTATTCGTCACCGAAGAGAACGCGCAATGTCATCAGTTCTGCGCGTTGGAATTTCCAAGGCGGCACTCGCTCGGAGACGCTTTTCGTCGCGAGTGGAGTTGCGGTCTACTGTACGCCTTTCCGCCTATACCACTTCTGCCCAGAGTGCTGAAGAAGATCAAGCGCGACCGGGCCCAAGTCATCCTTGTGGCTCTGGTCTGGGCACGAAGGTACTGGTATCCAGAGCTACTCAGTATGTCAGTCGATCCCCCGGTTCGTCTGCCTCTTCAGGAGGACCTTCTGTCGCAGCAGCAGGGGACGGTCCTCCACCCGAACCTGTCCAGTCTCCACCTCCATGCTTGGAGATTGAGCGGCGACAGTTGAGGCCATTTGACTTGCCTCCTGAAGTCTGTAACATCATTCTGGCAGCAAGGCGTCCCTCCACAAAGTCGGTATACGCCTGCAGGTGGAACAGATTTGTGGCATGGTGCACAGCAAAGGCTGTGGATCCTCTTGCTGCCCATCTTTCTGAGGTTCTTCTCTTCCTTCTTTCTCTTGCCCAGCAGGGCTCTGCTCTGGGCACTATCAAGGGCTACCTTTCTGCCCTTTCGGCCTTTCTGAGGCTGCCTGATCAACCTTCTTTGTTCAAGTCCCCTATTGTAAATAGATTTCTAAAGGGCATCACTCACACGTTTCCTCCTGTTCCGTTTGTGATGCCTCAGTGGGACTTGAACCTGGTTCTTACGTTTCTGATGTGCGCTCCCTTTGAGCCACTTCACAACTGTCCTCTTCGCCTTCTGACTTTGAAGACTGCTTTCCTGGTTGCCATCACCTCTGCCAGGAGAGTGAGTGAGCTCCAGGCCCTTTCTTGTACTCCACCTTTCCTTTCTGTCCATCCGGACAAAGTGGTGCTGCGTACCAAACCTTCTTTCCTGCCCAAGGTTGTCACGGCCTTCCACATCGGGCAGTCTATCACCTTGCCAACCTTCTTCCCGCCACCGCATCCCTCTAAAGAGGAAGAGCGGCTCCACCGTCTGGACCCAAAACGTGCGCTATCATTTTACTTGGACCGCACACGCCAGTTCCGGGTGGATGACCAACTCTTTGTTGGTTACGTGGGCGCTAAGAAGGGGAAAGCGGTGCACAAGAGGACCTTCTCCCGGTGGATCATCTTGTGCATCCAGGCATGCTACTCCTTGGCTAGAAAGGAGCCCCCAGTTGGATTACGGGCTCATTCCACCCGAGCCACGGCGACTACAACTGCCCTGGGCCGGGGTGTGCCCTTACAAGATATCTGTCAGGCAGCTACGTGGGCATCGCTGCACACGTTTGCAAGACACTACTGCCTGGACAGTCAAGTCCGGAGGGATGGCTTCTTTGCCCATTCCGTCCTCCAGGACTTTCTGGTGTGATTATTGGTTCGCAGACCCACCACCGGGGTTGGTATTGCTGGGGTATCTATTCTAAGGTAAGGAATCTAATACTAACGTGTCTCTTTCAGATGCACAAGTTACTACTTGTGTAACGATATATCTGTAAGAGACATCAGTTAGTATTAGATTCCTTACCGACCCACCCATCCTCCTCGTTCTGCGAACCAATATCTAGGGTTAGGGTTATCCCCTTTCAGGGCCCTAGTTTCAATGGCACCAGTGTTGGTTTTTAACATGGCTCTGCGTTTCTGGCGCGGAAAAGCTGTGTCTAAGAACTGACGTCAGCACGCGGAGGTGGCGTCTAAGTACTCCGACGACGTCATCACGGCACCCACGACGCCGACGACGGACGCGGAGCCGCAGACGACGCCTACCGACGCGCAAGGGTACTGCTACGCAAAGATTTCTGGATCCAGTCTGACGCCTGGGGATATTCTAAGGTAAGGAGTCTAATACTAACTAATGTCTCTTACAGATATATCGTTACACAAGTAGTAACTTGTGCTTCAGGAATCTCGAGCTCGCAAGTTGTTACTCGAGCGCTAGTCAAGGGTATCCGTTCTTTTTCCTGCGCGGGGCCTTCTTTCTCAAGTAAAACCTGCTTTGCGGGAATTTCAGCTTGTTTCAGGTCAAGCAAAGGGTCAGAGTCCGGTCTCAAACGGCTAGTTTCAACTGCATTGATCATTTTGTAGACGATGGCTTCCACTTGCGAGTGAAGAGCCCCGATGGCGGCCATTACAGTCCTCAGCGACAAGGCCTATTCCGTCCGATCCATCTCCTCAAGCTTGATGTCAAACAAAGTCTTTCAACCCGGAGGGCCGGACAACTCCGGGGGAACAGGCAAGAGCGGGGCGGACGGCAACGGAGGGCGACCTGTCTATTCAGCGATCTATATTCCTTCGCCCCGGGCGAGGACCCCAGCCCGTCAACCCCGGGAGGCGATGCTGGGTCTCCGGGAAAGGGACACTCACCCACAGCCACACACTTGTCCTGTCGCCGGTCCTTTATTGTCAACTAGACCACACGACCGCCATCCAAATCGGGCAAGGATGACCTCCACTTCGAAAGACCAGACTCTGCCCAAGTCCCGCGGCCGATGTTATTCAACTGAAACCCTGCAGGGTCAGCTTTCGAGGCCCCGGCTTCCACGCTGGGCTAGGCTGAAAAATGAAGCACGGTGTAACTCCATCATTCGAGCCGGCAAAAGTCCAGGGAATGCACCATTAGGATCAACAACTCTTCAGCCACACGGAGATCGGACGCAAAATCAGGATAAGTAACAGGATTATTCAGCTAATGATGGAGGTCGACAGAGCCGGGAGCTTACGCGGCCATCTTGGTTGCTAGCGTAGCTCCTCCTCATGTGCGCTCCTTTTAAACCGCTACATAACTGTCCTCTCAGACTCCTCACTCTGAAAACTGCTTTTCTGGTGGCCATCACCACTGCGCGCAGGGTGAGTGAGCTACAAGCTCTGTCTTACAAGCCTTCTTTTTTGGCTGTTCATCCGGACAAGGTCGTCCTCAGAACTCGACCTTCCTTTCTTCCAAAAGTGGTCACTTCTTTTCATATTGGCCAAACCATCACTTTGCCCACCTTCTTTCCTCCTCCGCATCCTTCAATAGAGGAAGAGAGGCTCCACCGTCTGGATCCAAAACGTGCGCTCTCCTTTTATTTGGATTGCTCCAAGCAATTCCAGGTGGACAATCAGCTTTTTATTGGTTACATGGGTGCTAAGAAAGGTCGGGCCGTGCACAAACGGACCATCTCCAGGTGGGTCGTTCTGTGCATCAAGGCCTGCTATTCTTTGGCAAAGAAGGATCCTCCAGTGGGGCTGCGTGCCCATTCCACCAGGGCGACGGCAACTACTACTGGTTTGGGGTGGGGATTCCCCCTAAAAGATAACTGTCAGGCGGGTACATGGGCATCACTGCACATGTTCACCATGCACTACTGCTTGGACAACCAAGTCCGGAGAGACTGCTTCTTTGGCCGTTCTGTTCTCCAGGATTTTCTGGTGTGAACTTAGTTCGCAGACCCACCGCCGGGGTTGGTATTGCTGGGGTATCTATTCTAAGGTAAGGAATTTATAACTGTTTCTTTCAAATGAACAAGTTAATTCATTACCTTTGCTAACAACATATCTGTTAGAAACATAGGTTAGTTATAGATTCCTACCGCCCCACCCATCCTCCCTGTTCTGCAAACTGATTTCTAGGGTTAAGGATATCCTTTCAGGACCCTAGTTTTGTGTAGCAGTGGTCCGTGTTTGCATGGCTCTGCGTTCCTGGCGCGGAAAATTGTGTACAGAACTGATGTCGGCACGCGAGGGCGGCGTCTTAAGTAACTCCTGCTACGTCATCCCGGCGACCACGACGCCGAAGACGGACGCGGAATTGACTGACTCCACCTACTGACGCACAGGGGTACTGTTGACAAAAAACTTTCCAGATCCAGTCTGACAACTGGGGATAATTCTAAAGTAAGGAATGTATAACTAACTTCTGTTTCTTACAGATATATCGTTCCCGAAGGTAAGTAACTTGTTCGTCGCTACCTTTGATGCTCCTTAGTACCTGGTTGTTACTGTCGATAGCGTTTCTGTTTTGTATTGATGCTGGCTCTGTGTTATGCTTGCTGTGGGGTAGTCTCACTTCTGTCAGCCTTACCAGTAGATTTTTTAGCAGGCCTACTGACTGTGCTTCTCCTTAAGACCTTTTCCTTCCTTGAGGGCCTCTCAAAATCTGGAGTCGGATTTTGACTCCACACACGACAACCCTAAACCACACACTTGGCGCACACAAGCAGTTTGCTGGATCAAGGTAAACTCTCATGGAGAGCAGTCTTGTATCTTTGTAGACACGTATCCCCTATCTCATACCCAGTTGTACCATCCTCCCCAGCACGGGAGCAGGTAAAAGACTACGCCTCACATGGAGCTCTGGTTTGCACATCCTTATTCTTCAGCATGCAACGTTAACTGAATGTACTGCGTCACAAATTATTATCCACACCCAGCCACACCTACTAGATTACACAATACTTGTGAGGCATCTGCTGGGGGCCACTAGAGGCCTTCTACATATGAGCACAGAACACAACATGGCTCACAAGTCAAAATGCATGCAGTAGCAGCAATAAATCATTGTCCAGCTAAATGCTCACTTTTATGAAAAAATAAGTATTTCATTTCTACCTCTAACAAAAAGGAAAAATACGACATTCACACACACTTATTCATTCCCTCTTTAGTTCAGAGCTGTAGTGTTTATTTGGCAATTCCCTTTCCCACCTCGAGTTAGCAATAGTGGTTATTCCCCATACACTATTGGTATTATCCTGGTTATGCCCCAATACAAATCAAGTCTCAAGAGCCCACTATGGCTCTGATTTAAAGTCCAGAGTTTTGTAGTGCTTCCATGCTATCTAGCAGTAAGTTTCCTTTGGGCCAACATTCTGGGAGTCAGTCTTAACCCCACTGGCAAGCATAGAGTATGTGAAGTGCGACCGCACCCTGTTCGTGTGTGCTCGAAGCAACTGAGTTCAGGTGAGCCTACTGGACGTGGCTGAGGTAGCTGCCCTCAGCGGGCACAAAATTCCTCATGTTTGGTTGCGCTCTCAAAGGGACCAGAGTTATTATTATTATTACATCAACATTTGTTAAGCACATAGCTACCGGAAAGCATCCCAGCGCTAGCAGCGTTAGGTTGAGCAGCCGGATAGATGGTTATCGGGCTGCGTTCTGAAACAGCCAGGTCTTCAGGAGCCTCTGGAAGGAGAGATGATGAGTCACTAAGCTAAGATGTGGAGAAAGGGTGTTACATAGTCTGGCGGTGTTATATGAAAAGGAACGGCCTCCACATCCAGCCCTTTTCGTTTTAGGGACTGACGCTAAGAATAGGTTAGCTAAACAAAGGCATTTCCTAGGACAATGAAAGGTGATGAGAGAATGATTGTGTCACGTGACCGATAGGGATATTGTTGACATTGCTAAAGTTAGCATGAGCCCAGCAACCATGATGCTGCTTTTTGACGCATTACTACATGGCTTTGTTTTTGCAAGACTCTGTTTATGCCTTTCACGTGAGAAATGTCTGCTTGGTTTGTTCTCTGATCGTTCCTGGAGTTTAGTCTTAACACTGTGAGCAAGGTCGATAAACAGTGCCCCTTTTTATTCTGTTCTGGTCAGTCCCTAGCACTAGACAAAACGTGCTAACACAGCTGCTGTTGATGCATGTTTAGGTAGGAGACACTTGGAGAGGGAACTTTACAGGGACAAGAGCCATGCGATTCCTATGATGTAGCTATACTATCTAGGCACTAAGGTATTGGGTCTGCTGACAAAGCCAAGAGCTATTCTATTATATAATAAAGCTTCTTCTTGCCTAGGGGAGGGTGGTTAGACCGTATAGTCCTTTTCCCACTCTCTTTACACGATGACATCTCCCGTTATGATATATGGCCTTATTGCAATGCTAGCTTGTTAGGTTTGTACATTTTGCTGCTGGTTGTGGCTCGTATACTGCGTGTTAGAGCACAATAGTTAAAAAACATTTTAAATTCTATTCGTGTTTCGATCAGTTCTTATTGAGGACATGTACGAGAGAGTGTACGAAAAGGTGTGTCTTGTCACCACGGTTCCTGAGAGATCCGGAAGTGTTGTGTTCTGGGGTGTCTAATCATTTGCTTCTTCATGAGTGTGTAGGACAGCAAGTGAGACACTATATCTAGTCGGTCCTAGGTTGGTGGGCCGTAAGTTGGTGGGAAGACTTAGCCTCTATACACCGAGGTCCCATATTCCTGCGCCTAGTTCTGTGTGTGTTGCAAAAACAACAAGTGATGGACTGAATGTGGATCAATGTCACACACTCCCCCAGTCAAAAGATCTGGGCCCAAATCCATCGTTTTTGCACATGTGTGTGTGCAGAATCCCGCAACATGGCGCCACCAATGTTTGGTCTGGTACTTATTTGCGAGACCCCTGAGTAGTGCTTGTGTGTGTCCACATTACCCTCTCACCAGTTTCCAGAGACGTCCGTGGTGTGAGGGATTAGCCTCCTATTTTTGATGATTATATGTTTTTCAAGCTTGGATTTTAACCCCTTTGCTGCTAGGACTTTGCCCCTTGTGCTAAGCCTTTTCTTTGGCTATTTGGGGTAGTTCGCGCTTAGGCCCCTGTAACTTTTTGACACCATAAGGTATCCACACCAAATTTGCGTCCTTTTTTACCAACATCATGAGGATTCTAAAGGTACCCAGGGGTTGTGGATTCCCCTGAAGCAGACCCAGAAATTAACCAAAATACAGCTAAATTTAGTTTTTTGGGGGACAAATTTAAAAAAAGGGCTTCAGATGAAAGTGTCTGTTTTTTCCCCTGCAAATGGTATCAAAAAAGGAGTTATGGTGCTTAAATCACCATCTTCCCAGCTTTCAGGGACAAGCAGATTTTTGTTGGAAAACCAACATTTTTTACACCGTTTTTGCATTTTTCTGGGACATTGCCTGTTTTTGCTATTTTTTGTGCTTTCAACCTCCTTCCAGTTAATGGTAGAAATCGGTATGAAAGCAATAATGGATCCTGGTTTTGAAAAGTAGACAAAATTCTAAATTAGTTGAAAAAAACAGCCTTTTGTGTAAAAGTTTTCACATGTAACTTCTTCTAATTATGACAACTCTTTGAATGCAATATACCGTTACATCTGCTGGACCTTACAGGTTGTGGGGATATATAGGACTTGCAGGTTCACCAAGAACCCGACGAACCTAGAGCCAAAAACTGAGCAGCGACTTGCAATGGTTTTTAATTATGTACCGGGTATTCTGGGAAAATGTGTACATGTAAAAATCGGTATGAAAGACACCTATGTATTTCTGAAATGGGAACAAAATATAGAGTTTAGAAACTGTAGATATTTGCACATTTCCGAAATTGTGAATACTCATACTAGCATGAGCATATTCGATCATTTTTCAAAATTACTTCTTTTTTAGACATATTCTTTCATTTGGAAGGCAGAAATGCATTGAAATTCAATAGATAATAACAGTTGGTTTACAAATCTGAATTACCCTAAGCCTCCCGATAAAAATGGTACTTCATTTGTGTGGGTAGGCATAGTGCCCACGACAGGAAACAGCTCAAAACACATTTTTCTCACATTTCTGTGGTGGAAAGTTGTGGAATCTGTGTGGATCCACAAATTTCCACTCACCCTACCGTTCACTCAAAGTCTTCCGAGGAAAATGGTGCCTCACTTGTGTGGGTAGGCCTAGTGGCCGTGACAGGAAATGGCGCAAAACGCACGTGGACATACCACAATTCCACAGTGAAAAATGACACTTTTTTGGCAAAGTGCCTAGCTGTAGTTTTTTAACCCTAGCTCTGCTGGCACCTAGGGAAACCTAGCAAACCTATACATTTTTTAACACTAGACACCCAGGGGAATCCAGAATGGGGTGACTTGATTGCCTCTCACCAGGTTCTGTTACGCATAATCCCTTGCAAACCTAAACAATTGTAACAAAACAAAAAATCCTCACATTTCTGTGCTGGGAAATTCTGGAGTCTGCGTGGATCCACAAATTTCCACCCACCCCACGTTCCCCAAAGTGTTCCGAGAAAAACTGTACCTCACTTGTGTGGGTAGGCCTAGTGCCCGCGACAGGAAACAGCGCAAAACGCAATGTGAACACACCACAATTTTGCAGTGAAAAATGACCCTTTTTTGGAAAAGTGTCTAGCTGTAGTTTTTTATCCCTAGCTCTGCCGGCACCTAGGGAAACCTAGCAAACCTATATATTTGTGAAACCTTAACACCCAGGGGAATACAGGATGGGGTGACTTGACTGCCTCTCTCCAGGGTTTGTTACTCAGAATCCCTTGCAAACATTAAAAATTGTCCCAAAAAACACATTTTCCTCACATTTCCGTGGTGAAAAGTTCTGGAATCTGTGTGGATCCACAAATTTCCACTCACCCCGCGTTCCCCGAAGTCTTCTTAGGAAAATGGTGACAGGCAAGGGCCCAAAACCTATTGAGGCAACATCAAAATTACCTTTCTCAAACCAACCTGGGTTTGCAAGTGGGGGTCCCATGAGTTTTTGGCCCTGGGTTCGGCGAACATCTAGGGAAACCTACAAAATCCACACATTTCTGGAAACTAGACACCCGGAGGAGTCCAGTGAGGTATGGCTTGTGTGGGTCCCCTAACGTTTTCCTACCCACAATCCCCAATGTAGCCGAAAAAATCACTTTATTCAAAAATTTCTGTTAGGGAAAGTTCTGGAATCTATGTGGATCCACAAATTTCCTCCTACCCAGCGTTTCCCGAGGTCTCCCGATACAAATGATACCTCACTCGCATGGGTGGGTCAAGTACCTGCGACAGGTAAGGGCCCAAAGCCGATTGAGGCGACATCAAAATGACCTATCACAAAACAATGTGGTTTCGCAAGGGTGGTCACCTGGGTTTTTTTCACTTGGCTCGGAGGCCATCTTGGGAAACTACCAAACCCAAACATTTCCGGAAACTAGACACCCTTGGGGGTTCAGAGAGGTATGGCTTGCGTGGGTCACCTAACGTTTTCCTAACCAGAATCCCCTGCAAACCTCAAATTTAGCTGAAAAATACATATTTTCCACATATTTTTGCGTGGTATCACCGTGCTGGTACAAACGTCCTACCACCCAGCGTTCCCCTTGTTCTCTAGAGTAAAATGATACCTCACTTGTGTGGGTATCCAAAGCAGAATTGGCTAAAGACGAATATATAAAAAAAGGTAGCGCTTATAATTCTCGGTGCTAAATTCTAATTCCCTATGTTTTGGGCTCTTCCTAGTCACAAGCCTTTGGCCCACCCACACAAGTGAGGTATAATTTTTCTCGGGAGAACAAGGGGAATGCTGGGTGGTAGGACATTTGTGCTGGCACGGTAATCCCACACAAAAATGTATGAAAGATGTTATTTTTCAGCTAAATCTGAGGTTTGCAGAGGATTCTGGGTAGGAAAATGTTGGGGAACCCACGCAAGCCATGCCTCGCTGGACTCCCAAGGGTGTCTCGTTTTCAGAAATGTTTGGGATTGGTAGTTTCTCAAGCCGCCGAGCCCGGGGTCAAAAACCCAGGTGACCAACCTTGCAAAACCAGGTTGTTTCGTGATAGGTCATTTTGATGTCGCCTCAATCGGTTTTGGGCCCTGGCCTGTCACGGGTACTTGACCCACCAACGCGAGTAAGGTATCATTTTTATTTTATTTTTATTTTATTTTTTAAAGTTTTATTGAAAGAAACAGACATACAAATAAACAATCAAACTTCACAAGGCAGGGACATGATAATACAGTGTCATGGGTTCGTGTGGGCGGAGCCCAAAGGTTAGACAAAGATAATACAGTCGAATAAAACGGGGGTAGGGGCGGACAAGGAAACAAGCGACCTCAATACAATAGATGACGAGTGAATGCCAATTAGGGGGACAAAGACACGTCAACGGTCAAATCATGTGGGGGAGTACATATATTACCACGGTAAGCATTCCACTGGGACCAAATTTTACCCCATTTCTTGGGCCGAACCCGGGAAAGGTACACAGTCTTCTCCCGGAACATGCACCAGTCCATGTGGTCTTTCCACGTGGACAGGGTAGGTGGTCTATGCGAACCCCAGAGCTGGGCAATATCCCTCTTCGCGACCATATTTCCAAGGGTCGCCCATGTAATCTGAGCTGAGCTGTAGTCATTAGGCTCCCAGACATTCAACAAACAACGCCTGGCCTCGGGCAGCAGGGACACACCCGTGACACTTTTCTTGACATCGTGCACTCGAGACCAGAACCTGACCACCTCCGGGCATTCCCACAATATGTGGAGAAAAGAACCAGACATCCCACAGCCACGCTTACATAACCCATCCAAAGAAAAACCCATTTGAACCAGGCAAGGCCCAGTAACATACACTCGGTGAAATAGCTTTAGTTGGACGAACCGCAAGCGAGCAGGAATGGCGACCTCCTTGGGAGAGGACAATGCAGATTGCCAGTCCTCATCGTCCAATTAAAGTCCGTCCGCACTCCACGCAGCCCGGAGGCGGACCAGTAAGTCAGCTCTGTTATTAATGAGTTTCTTGTAGATGAGGGAGATTGTGCTGTCGGGCACGTGACCATCCAAAATGCGGTCCTCCAGAGGGGAAGACTCAGGAATATCGGCACCCGCTGCAAACACAGACAACAGAGCATGACGGAACTGGGCATACCTAAAGAATTCAGTATCACCAAGCTCATACTCTACTCGCAGCACATCAAAGGACTTCACAGTACCCATCGACCACAAGTCGCCCACTCTGCTAATACCAATCATATCCCATTTATTAAAGCCTTTCGTTCTCCACAGATGGCCCAGGCATTCCGAATCATACAAAGGGGTGGCCTGAGTAAACCTGCCCCGCCAGCCCAAAGCCGCATTTGCATCATGCCACACTCTCACAGCAATCTTGGTGGGACTGGTCAGTGCTCCGCGGAGACCACCAGAGTACAACGCTCTGCTAAAGGTCCCCCCTGGCAAAATAAATCTATCCATGGAGAATGCCGGGGCAGGGCCCGGTTCGTAGGTCGCATGATTAATTGCACTTAACTGAGATGCCCAATAGTAACGCCTGATGTCCGGGAGGGCTATACCGCCATCGTACCATGGAAGAGTGAGTTTAGAAAGGGCAATACGGGCACGTCCATCCCAGACCAGTTGTCTCTGTAGGTTCTCCACTTCACGAAAATAGCCCGAAGCAATCGGGTCAAAAGAATTCTGGAGTGCATACAAAAAACGGGGCAGAGACATCATTTTGAAAAGCGCCGCTCTACCAAGGGGCAACAGCGGCAGCCTACGCCAGCGAGCCACATCAAGCTTGAGCCACTGAAGGGGGGGCAATAAATTAAGCTCATAACGCCTGGAGGGGTCCAAGGAAACATAAATCCCCAAGTACTTGAAACCAGTCTCCGCCACTTGAACGGAAATCTACGCGGCAGTGGAGGGAGATCTCCAGCCAAAACGTAGACGCAGGATTTAGCCCAATTAATAACAAGACCGGAGTTCTTACCAAAGGAAGTAAGAACATCAAAAAGCACATTAAGGGACTTTTTAGGAGAGGTGAGATATAGGAGGATGTCGTCCGCATATAGCGAGACTCGATCCTCAAAATCAGGGGACCATCGGATGCCCCGCATAGAAGGTTCCCAGCGGAGCCACTCCGCCAACGGTTCGAGAGCGAATTTCGAGAGTGCCGCCCAAAGGTAGGCCACTCGATAGTATCGAAGGCCATGGTAGCGTCAAGAGAAGCCAAGATGGCCGGTTCAGTAAGCGTCTCAGCTCTCGCGAGAACCCCGTGGAGTCTACGCAGATTCAAAGCTGTGTTGCGGTGCGGGATAAAACCGGATTGATCTGGATGGATCAGGTCCCCGATCACAGCTACTAAGCGATTAGCTAGTAATTTAGCCAAAATTTTGGGCTCGGCGTTGAGCAAAGAGATCGGTCTATAAGAAGTACAACGATCCCGAGGCTTACCCTCCTTGGGAATGACAACAATGGTAGCGAGTCGTTGGTCGAGGGGGAGGGAGCCAGATTCCAGGGCCTCGAGAAACATGTCTCGTAAATAGGGCGCCATTTTGTCGGGTCGCAGCTTGTACAATTCAATGGGCAAACCATTGGGGCCCAGCGCCTTGCCCGAACGGAGGGAACGGATAGCCACCGCGATTTCATCGACTGTAAGCGGAGCATCCAAGAGGTCTCTGTCAGAGTCAGAGAGGCAAGGCAAAGCAATATCCCGCAACAGTAAACGGGAGTCTTCCTCATCCCTGTCACAAACAGAGGTGTACACTGTCTCGAAGTGATCCGCAAAACACTGAACGATCCCAACAGGGTCAGTGACACACTCACCATCAAGCTTCTCAATCACGGGGACCACACGATTCACTCTCTCCTTCTTATCCAACCACGCTAGCAATTTTACCCGCCTTATCACCCACATCATACAGTCGTCCCTGCTGCTCCCTGTACATCACTTTCGCAGCATCCGTTACAAGAGCCTTGTAGTCAGCTTGTTTCAAAGCAAGGGAATGCAACTTAGTACTGGATACGCCCAGCCGGAGATTGTCTTCCAGAACGGATATCTCAGATTCCAAGCGCGCAGCCTCCACATTTGCAGCCTTTTCAGCAGCGACAATCAGGGATAAGGACTGACCACGTACAACAATTTTAAATGCTTCCCACAACAAAACAGCAGAAGAAACAGACCCCACATTGTCATCAAAATAATGCTTGATGGCTTTAACAAGGTCAGAGCAGGTCCTGGGGTTCTGAAAGTACCACGGGTTAATAGGAGCTACTCTACCCTCATCGCCCGCCCCTACCACATACCGGAGCCACAAGGGGGAGTGATCGGAAATACCCCTAGGGAGCTGACGAATTTCTCTGATGGAGGAGGACTGGACCGCCGGCATTAAAAAATAGTCCAATCTGGAAAGACTACCGTGTGCCCCAGAGTGAAAGGTGTACTGCAACTGTGTAGGGGGTAGTAGCCTCCAGGCGTCAACAAGCCCGAAGGTCTCTAACAAATCGCTCAACCACCTTTGCGCCCTGGGTAGATCTCTGGGGGGATAACGATCAGAGGTGCCGGAGACAACCGAATTCAGATCGCCACCCAAAATCAGAAGCCCCTCAGGAAGATCCAATAGGATTCTACACAGATCAGCATAGGTTGAAGCCTGCAGACCCGGGGGGACATAGACTGAAAGTATGGACACGGTCTTCCCCTCCCACCTACCAGTGAGCACCACATAGCGCCCCCTGTCGTCAAGTCGCACCTCGTCAACTGCGAAAGGGAGAGAGGACCGAATAAGAACACCAGCCCCCCTAGACCCAGAAGTAAACCCCGCGTGGGCCACCAACCGATAACCGCGCCTATTCATCGCCTGACAAGCGTTGCCTATTAAATGCGTCTCTTGTAAGAGGACAATATCGGGGGAATGACGCCTAAGGAACCGCAAAACAATACTACGCTTAATCCTGTCCCCTAATCCATTGACATTCCAGGATAACAGTCTCAACTCGCCGCCCCCCATCCCCGAAAGGTAAAAAGAGCAGGACCCACATAGAACACCACGATCAGCACAAAAAGGAAAAACAATACGATGCCTTGTGAATTAACAAAAACACACACACACACCCCCGCCCACCCCCCAACTCGACCATGTTACTCCCCCCACCCTGCACCCCTGCGTAAGACTAATAAGCCACCCCAACTTGCAGTGTGCCTGTCGCCCCATTACTAAACTAGCTACGCAAAGAACCCAGGAGGAGGAAAGTCCCCATTCACCCCCCGCCACCCCCATGCTGATCTAGGCCTAACAAAGACCCAAGTCCAGACTCAGCTGATACAGTAAGAAAGTGCAGACGCCGGGATCCACAGGTGAAGTCCTCATTCAGCCACACCTCCATCGGCTCCTCCAGGGTGCCCAGTATGTTAATTTCTCATAGGCAGGGAATCGAGCCAGTCACTAACATTTTCAGGGCGATCAAAAAAGAAAACACGTTCCCGATATTCAATCCGAAGCCTGGTAGGGAACAACAAGGAGTACTTAAGACCCAAATCTCGCAATCGCTTCTTAACTCCCTGAAATCCAAGTCTTTGCTTCTGGACAAGCGGCAAAAAGTCAGGATAAAAGGAAACTGAGGCATTTTCAAAGTTGACTGGGCCATTGTCCCGTGAGGCCTGTAGGACAGCGTCCCGGTCTCTAAAATGAAACAACCTAGCAATAATGGGCTTCGGGGGGGCACCCGGCTTAGCCTTCCCGCCGGGAACACGATGAGCGCGCTCAACCGCGAAGAACTTGCTGAGTCCAGCGGGAGACAGATGGTTAGCAATCAAATCCTCAACCAAGAGGTCGACCCCCATAGCCTCGGAATTATCCGGGACACCAATAAGGCGCACATTGTTGCGACGGGCCCTATTTTCGTAGTCTTCGAGGCGACGAGCCAGTAGGTCATGCGAGGAACGCAGATTGCCGATCTCAGTCTGGGCCTCTGTGACATCCGCAATAAGACTAGAAGTCTTCAAGCCCAATGACTCAATCCGTTCATTAGTCTTCGACAAATCCGCTCTAATCAGCGTAATGTCGACGGCCACAGTGTCAATCTTAGAGGCCAAGGCCTCGTATTGCTGTCCCATAGAGACCTGCATGTTGGCTATGGCTCGCATGACGTCCTGCAATGAAGGGTCCGAGGACGCCGGAAAGAGGGTCTTAGAGGTATCCGAGGCATTGCCAGCAGCGCCGGGCGACCCCTTGACCTGCGAGTAGTGGTCCATGATATTAGTCCGGTTTTGGCCACCACGGAGAGGTGCCTTAGTCTTGCGTTTCTCAAGAGGCTGCCCGGTGGCCATTTTGGAAAAGGGACCCCGAAGGGGCCCTCGCGACCTGGTGAAAATGGCCGGGCGCAAAGTGTCCAGACAGTCAACAAGACCAAATCCGAGTGTCGTAGGCACAAAAGGGCCGAGCCGTGGGCCTGTAGTCGGGCCAGCACCAGACGAAGAGGAGAGGCTGCACCCCTGCCAGCAGAGCCGGGAGCAGAAATCGAAACCGAAAGTCAAGAGGGGTCGACCAGAAGGGGACCCTAGCAGCCGTTGTTGATCAACTACTCCACGGCCTGTGCAGCAACCGAGCCCCCGGTCCGCCTCGGGCTGGGCCTCAAAAAAGTAGAGTCGATGCAAAAGTGGACCCCAGTGTCCAAATTAAATTTTTCAAAGTGTTCAAAGATCAGCGAGGATATGCGAACAAAAGCCCGTCCTCTAAATCAGGATGTAGCCAGGATAATCGTGAGGGGCGGCGTGGGTCTGGGGAGCTCTGTGCTCACGCGACCATCTTGGATGCCCGCGAAGCTCCTCCAAGGTATCATTTTTATCGGGAGATTTGGGGGAACGCTGGGTGGGAGGAAATTTGTGGATCCACGTTGATTCCTGAACTTTCCCACACAGAACTTATAGAAAAAAGTGATTTTTTTCCCGCTAAATTTGAGGTTTGCAGGGGCTCTGGGTAGGAAAACGTTAGGTGACCCACGCAAGCCATACCGCGCTGGACTCCCCCAGGTGTCTAGTTTTCAGAAATGTGTGGGTTTGGTAGGTTTCCCTAGATGGCCGCCGAGCCCGGGGTCAAAAACTCAGGGGACCCCCCGTGCAAAACCAGGTTGTTTTGTGATAGGTAATTTTGATGTTGTCTCAATAGGTTTTGGGCCCTTGCCTGTCACAGGTACTTGACCCACCCATGCAGGTGAGGTATCATTTTTATCGGGAGACCTGGGGGAACACTGGGTGGGAGGAAATTTGTGGATCCACGTAGATTAAAGAACTTTCCCAAACAGATATTTCAGAAGAAAGTGATTTTTCCAGCTAAATTTGAAGTTTTTTAGGTTTCCCTAGGTGCCGGCAGAGCTAGGGTTCAAAATCTACAGCTAGGCGCTTTGAAAAAAAAGGGTCAGTTTTCACTGGGAAAACATGGTGTCCCCACTTTACATCACAGAAATGTGAGGAAAATGTATTTTTTCAACAAATTTTTAGGTTTGCAAGGGATTCTGGGTAACAGAACCTGGTGAGAGCCAGTCAAGTCACCCCATCCTGGATTCCCCTGGGTGTCTAGTGATCAAAAATGTACAGGTTTGCTAGGTTTCCCTATGTGCAAGCTGCGCTAGGGCCCAAAATCCACAGGTAGGCATATTGCTAAAAACGAATCCGTGCCTAGTCGGCTTTCTGCCGCCCTGGGGAGGGGGGGGGGGGGGGGGGGGGGGTTATTGGAGGGTGGGGTTGTCCCGATATTTCCCCAAGGGGGGCAGAACCACTGTGGCTATTTTTTTTGGGTGGGGGCATTGGTACGCCCAATCTGGGCAGCCCCCACGTATAAAAAAAAGCCAGCGTAATCGCTGGCCCTAGTGGGTTTTGCCCTCCCGCATGGGGCTGATTGGGGGCTACTGCCGACATCTTCCCGGAAGGCTGGAATTTTTGCGGGGAGGGGGTGGGGGCATGGGGCATGGGCATGCCCGGTTTGGGCGGCCCCCACCCTAATTCAAATTTTCCCCAAAAAAATCCCTGGCGACTAGTGGGCTTTTTGCCCCCCCCTAGCCCCCCCCCCCGGGCGGGGCAGATTGGGGGCTTCTAAGTATTCTTATCATTTGTCACCTAAGCAAGTCCCGTTTGCTACGATACCGTCCGTGGGGGATCAGCTGATTCCCAAAGTGGGCCGCATACTTCCTTTGATCATAGCCGCACCTGAAAGCTTGGTTTCTACACATGCCAGTGTTTCTGCGACTGTTTCTATTTTACAGGAACGTTATTGGTTGCGTGGTTTATACAAACAAACCCGTAATTATGTGCTGTCATATGACATTTATCAACCAATCAAATCATCTATGGTTGCACGCCCATCCCATACACAGCTTTACATTTCAAATCAACCGTTTGGTTGTATTTATCTTGATCACTGTGGGCCTTTGACTTCCGGCACTGCATATAAACATATTTTGGTTGCAGTGGATTTGTGTACTAGATTCCTTTGGGTTTGGCCACAATGCAGTGCTGACACTCGAAATGTCATTAGAGATTTGGGTTTCTTCGTCAATAATTTCTGCGTTTGCCTCTAAGGCATACAAGGACGCAGTGGGGTCTTTGGGGGTGCTGGTGTCATTCAGGCCTGAGGGCAATTCTATAGTGGAGCGAATGAACTGTGACTTTAAAGCAATCTTTGACAGCTAGATTCATGGGTACTGGCAGGAATTGGCTGACTCATTTGTATGGGGTTCAACGTGCACTAAATAATCTCCCAAGAAGATCTGTGGGTGGGCAGACCCCATATGAACTGCTGTTTGGCATTAAAATGTTAGTGCCAGACCTTGATGGTCTAGATGTTGTGGCGGCTGCCACATCATTTGACGTAGATAACCATTCTACTATGTTGCAGGAACTACAAAAAAGCCGTGCACACTGGCTATCGATCATTCATCCTCGGCCACTGAAGCAGCAATGTTGATTCCTGTTGCTGGCTGACTTCCTAAAGTTGGTGATCTGGTCCAAGAAAAGCTGGAGAACAAAAAAAAATGTGGTCCCTCTTATCGTGCACCTGTCCCAGTTCTTGGGTTGAAGGGTACCCGAACAGTGATTTTGCCTCCTTTGCCCGATTGCACGAACATCAGATTTATTTCAATTGACAATGTCAAGCTACACCATATGGCCCATAATGAATAGTGTGACTTCCAGTGTTCCATGCCGAGCTGTTTTGTTGAATACGATGGCTGCAACTTATTCAACTAGTACCCGTGTTTTGAAGGCAGGGGGGTTAGAAACCTCTATTGACTTCTTTCCTGTTGTACCTTCATCTTCCTCCAATGCAGACGTCAAGTATGATTCTTCCCCTCTTGAGGTCCTCGTTGACATTCCTGACAGTACTATATATCCTCTATCTGAATCTGCACAATCTCCGATGTTGCCCTTGGGAAGAAATAGTTATTCCATGTATCATACAAGTTTCCCATACGATTCATCATCTTCGTCCTTATCTGTCCCAACTCAGCAGACGGGTACCAGTGTTTTCATCTTCTGGTTCAAAAGACTTACCGGGTCCCTCCCTGGACATACATCTGGATTGTGCTCACACTTATCTTCCATTTCATGTGGATTGGGTTTGTGGCTGTTTTTTTTGTGCTCATCAATGGTCATTATTTGCCGGAACGCTCTGCTGTGAAGTCGGTAGATGGAATTCTTGCACCCCATACATTGTCTGAGATCATGAAAAGTGATCAGGTCCTCATGAACATTTGGGCCTTCCCTGTTGCTGATGGCATAATATGGGATACAATTGCATTCAATGTCCATGTTTCGCTTGGAGATGTGATGTCACAGGACATATATTCGAACAACTGGGATGTTCGGGCAGTCAATTCCTTGTTTTCTGATTTAAAATATGCTGCTTTGGTGCTGAGGATTTGTATTTGAATTCATCCAGTTATGCAGATTTGTTTTGTTGCCAACATTATGGCCATCATTTCTTGTATAAAACAAACCTTGTCCGACTCCCTTACAGGGTAGTTCTGATATTCTCCGGAATAAATTCACATACTTTTCAGATTACAACGCGTCCAATCCGGAGTCCTACTTCTGTATGTTAAAATTGCCATCTCAATCTACATTTATGTTCACTCACACAAAATCGATTTTTTCTAATTCCTTTAGGGCTGATTTGGCCCTACGATAGTTACGAGCACTGGAAAGATACCATTGATTTGAAATTAATTTGGGGCACTAAAGATTGGCAAGTCCAAGGTGTTGTAGCGCTGCATCGGGCGTGTCTAATTCTGACTCAAATTTTGTTTATGAATGACACGGTGCAGCAGACTACTTGTTGTGGTTTAGCTACAGCTAAGAATTTGAATGTTCCTTCCATTCCTTTATTAGCTGAGTACGATACGTAGACACACCAATTATACGATTGATGTATGTTTGCCCTGTTTAAGAATGGTAGGATAAATGTTTCTGACATCTACCCTTTGAGATGGTTGTTGTGGCCAACAAGTTCCAGTGCGTGTCAACTGCTTTTCCTTAAGGCAACAATAGGTTTCACACAAACTAGTCCTGATCCACGCTTCCCACATTCTCATTCATCACATATTGGGCGGGGAAATTGTGTCACCAATGATTTGGCCACTCCACACTGTTGTCAGTGAAACAACACCTTTTGAGTGACATCAATCTGGCTGATTTTATTTTAGGTCCTAAATCACATAGATCAAAACAATTCATTTATGAGGCATATAATGAATTATGGAAACTATTGCAGATGGAAGCTGCAGTTCGCCTGTGCCAAATTGATAAAGTTAATTTGGAAAAAGTAATTGCAGTAGTCGACAACAGCATTAATACTTTGTCTTCACATATTTACACCTTGGATAATATTGTTTCATCTGTTATTGATATTGTACAGAATGATGCATATGTGTTGTATCATGGTCAAAATCAATTACGCTCTGTAATGCAATTTGCATGGACATTACAAATACTCAAAATGGAAAAAGTTCAATGGGACTATTTTAATGCTTCTGCGCTGTTTTTACCATTTAATTTGACTGATGGACAGAAATTCAGGTCTGTGAAAGACGCAACTTACACGCTATTGCGTATTGAACTATTAAAACAGGTGCATTTTTCTGTAGCAGAGACTGATTCAGCTGAGTGGGGAACACATGGAGTTATTTCTCTCCCCTTCTCACAATTTCAGTTCACTGCTTGCATGAGACACTTCCCGGTTGGCCGCTTTGAGCCCCTGGGCGGTGCTTTTATTCATGAATTGTGGTCCATGCCTTTCCCATACAGATGTCAGTACGCGGTTAATGAGGTTTTCCTAATGGGGGAGGAGTGCGATTCCATGGTAGGACATTCCCTATTTTACAAACATGTTATATTGCACAGCGCCTGTAAAGTGTCGGCAACTAATCTGGCTTGTTCTTTTAAAGGGATGCCTGTCCCAGCAATTATTCCCTCACTCATGTTGCTTTCAAATGACATTTATCTTATTTTGAATAACCACGACTGCTGAGGCTTATGGGCCGGCATCCCGTGTATAGTAACGGTTTCGCAACAGGTTACTTCTTGCAGCAATGTTCTTTTTCCACCCCCGCATGGGATTGTAGATAGTCCACTTTGGCCTTCCATTCCAATTTTGAAAACAGATTTCAGTAAACTAAGCAGACTCAAAGCACTTTTGTTTCAACAAGAAGTGGCTCTCACATCAGCGCGAGAGACCTTCGAATTGCAGGTGGCGAGAACCACAAGTGACATACACTCACTCCTAAACACAAATCTCCCTCTCCAGTTTGGAGAATTAATACACCAAATATTTAATGCTTCTGATACTGAAGACCTTGCTCATTTTTTTTAAACTTGTGGGTTCCGGCCTTGCGTCCTCTTTTCAGTCGATTTTTGGAGTAATATCGACCTTTGTTCATTCTATTTTTTCCTGCGCATTGAGGATTCCAATTGATCGTCTTGCTGGCATGTGGCGTGCTGGTGCTTCTGCTGCTGTTACGCAATGGCTACCCGCCTTGTGGTACTGCACAGATCCAGCCAGTTGCTGCTGTACTGTGACCGAATGCAACAACTTTTTGGATGTTTGCCATTGGCGATTCTTGGTGTGAGTTATGGACTTACTTTTCGCTTCGCCTATTTCACTTGCGTGCAACCTGTGTTCTATTGCCGATGGTGTCCTTTCTATTGGACCTTGGATTTATGCTTCTCCAATGTATCCGGCACTGACCTGGATTATGATCTGTTAATGGGTTCGCTACTGGCCCACGACCAGGATTGTTCTGATGACGGCTGTTTGATGCGTGCATCTGCACTTGGAGTGCTGGTGGATTGGAATACCTGTGAGGCTGCACATCGAGTATCACGCATGTTGCCCGGAGATGCTCCTGGAAGCATCGGATTATGAGGAGCATGTGTGTTCCTTCGATCTGCTTAACTGGATGGCGTCCCTCTTTGCTAAGAACTACAGGGATGACCTTTTGGAATTAATTGCATTCCTCGGTTCACATAATCTTATGAATTTTCCGGACTAGCCTTAAAACCATTTTAAATTGGAATTTTTGCATTCTCCCAATTTGGCTCTTTTTCAAACACTTGTTGCTTCTGCTTAGGTTTGCAGTCTGTTTTTCTTTATGCTATGACCTGGCCAAGGCGAGGGTGTCACGTGGCCGATAGGGACATTGTTGACATCGCTAAAGTTAGCATGAGCCCAGCAACCATGACGCTGCTTTTACGAGCATTACTACATGGCTTTGTTTGCAAGACTCTGTTTAGGCCTTTCACATGAGAACTACCTGCTTGGTTTGTTCTCTGCCTGTTCCTGGCGTTTAGTCTGAACACTATGAGCAAGGTCGATAAAAAATGCCCCTTGTTATTCTGTTCTGGGCAGTCCCTAGCACCTAGACAAAACATGCTAACACAGCTGCTGCTGAAAGCTTGTGCTTTGATATTATGGGGATGCATGTTTAGGTAGGAGAAACTTGGAGAGGTAGTGTTCCAGGGAGAAGGACCATGCTTTTCCTATGATGTAGATATACTATCTAGGCACTAAGGTATGGGGTCTGCTGACAAAGCCCAGAGATCTTCTATTATATAATAAAGCTTCTTACCAAGGGGAGGGTGGTTAGACCGTATAGCCCTTTATCCACTGACATCTGCCTGTATGATATATGTCCTTGCTGCAATGCTAATTGTG
Organism: Lissotriton helveticus; assembly: GCF_964261635.1. Classification (NCBI taxonomy): domain Eukaryota; kingdom Metazoa; phylum Chordata; class Amphibia; order Caudata; family Salamandridae; genus Lissotriton; species Lissotriton helveticus. Next base: position 373,633,131 of record NC_136073.1, read on the forward strand.
TTAGGTTTGTGCATTTTGCTACTGGTTGTGGCTCGTAACCTGCGTATCTGATAGAGACATCTAGCCGCAGATTCCTTAACTTAAAAGTGCTCCCCAGGCGTCAGACTAGATCTGGAAATCTTTTTTCCCAGCAATACCTCTGCACACCGGGAGGTGGTGTCGCCCGGCTCCATCCTGACGTCTTCCACGGAAGTGACGTCAATGGAGCCATATATGCTTCTCCCGCCGTGCTGACGTCCGTTTTCTTCTTTTCCGCGTCCTAACGCGGATCAGGGAAAGGGATACCTCTGGCCTATTTTTCTTATCTTCAGGCCTTCTCGATGCCTTTTTGCGATCCCTGCGGGCTTTAAGCCTTGCCGGTCCTGCTCACGACAGATGTATGCGATGGCCCCTCATGAAATCTGTAAGTGGTGATTGGGCGAGCACCATGGCTCTGTGGAGTGCAATGCTTGCCGCCAGCTGAGGCCGAAATCCCTTCGGGAACGCCCCATGAAGCTTCTGTCTGCCCGGATATCCTGAGGGGACCCCTCGCGACACCGGTCTCCTTCTCCAGGAGAGACGTCCACGCGGCGCTGGTCTTCACAGTAGGACGTTCCTGTTCAGGGCAGGTCCCTGGACCGTTGTTGTCTTTTGCCTACCTCGGGTAAGCACAAACGAAAGTCATGAAATTCGTCGGCTTCGCGTCGACATCATGTCGGGGCTCGCGGCTCCCGGTCTTTGCCGGACTCGGGCCTCCAGGAGTCTTGCCCTGCATATCCCCAGTTTCCGGGTGCTGGGTCGGCTCAACCTCAGATGGAGGACTACTGCCGGGCCCTGCAGTCCTTTCTTGCTTTGCCTTTGCCCCTCCTCCCTGGCGCGCCCTCGGGCCCCACAGTGGGCGTAGGGACTCAAGTCGGGACTCCGTCGGCGGGTTTACCCTCGGCACCGACCGAGTGCCCTGACTCGTACTCCGGAGTCGCCGCAACGTCGGGACATGGCCCGGAGGGGTATCCCACGACATCTAGCCTTTCCACAGCGCTATCGCACAGCCTTCCGAGGCTCCCTGCGGCATCGCTGGAGGTGGCTGCGGCGCATGATGCCGCTTTGGCACACTCTCGCCCCACACAGGTTTCTACCTCGGGAGATGTTGAGTCATCGCCAGTCTGACTCTGCTCGGTCACTGCCTTTCCGTAGGTCACCGACACTGCCTCAACTCGGCCGGTCGAGGCCTTTTCGGATGTCGTTGACGCTGGATCCACTCGGCCGGTCGAGGCCTTTTCAGAGGTTGCCGACACCGGCTCGACTTGGCAGGTTCAGGCCCTTTTGGAGGTCGCTGACGCTGGCTCCACTCACACTGTTGAGGCCTTTACGGAGGTCGATGGCGCAGGCTCCACTCCACCAGTCGAGGCCTTTTCGGAGGTCAACAACGCCGAGTCGACGTCTCCTCGACGTCGTCCGACGCCGGTACCATCTCCGGCTTTATTGGTGGAGGGTGTGGTCTCAGTGGATTCTCCACCCCTTGAGTCGCTTCAGTGCTCTCCGGAGCGGGCGCCAGTGGGGCATTGGCCTACTCCTCCTTTTGCTGAGTCTCTGTTACGTGACCGGATTAGCTTGTGTCCGTCACCTACTGATGACTTGCTGTCACCATCTCGCGGGGCCACTGAGGGTAGTGGGACGTTTATCAGGGCTGTTTGCAAAGCTGCAGACATTTTGAGGATGCAGCCGCCCTCATTCTCTAGGCCTTCGGAGCCATTGCTGGATCTTCTCCACAAGGGCGCATGGGACATGGAGCCATTGTTGCCATTTGCGTAGTCATTATTTGACATCCTTCTCGGGGCGTGGGTGAGGAACTTTTTGGGAGACCCCATGGATCGTGCTGTGGCACATCGCCATCGCCCAGCTCCTGATGACCCCGCCTGTTTGACCCGCCATCCTGTGGCTGGTGGATTTGTGATTCAGGCAGCTCTCTCTACTACTCCTGTTCCGTTGCATCCTCCCACTCTGGAGTCTTGTGGTTGGAGTCATGTCGCCGCGATGTGTTTGCCTCTGCCAACGCAGGGCTCTGGTTCCTAAACACGTTATGTGTTTTATTTATTTATTTATTTTAAGAGTTTTCTATAGCGCGAACAAGACCCTTGGGTATCAGAGCGCTTTATATTAAATGTGGTAGTTATAGACATTAGATAGACATTGTACAGTAAACGTTATCCAGTAAAAATATATACAGGGTGTGATACAGTCTGAACTTATACATTAATAGTCATACAGAAAATATATACCAGATGTGATATATATTTGATTCTGGTTGAAATATCCCAAGTGTCTATTATTTGTGTAGCTTTTTGTTTTCAATCCTTTTTCAAGTGTCCTATAGACCAAGGCCTAGCCTATGGAAGGAACTTAATTATTAAAGTTTGTAGATTTTTTCAATATTAAGAGGTAGGTATATAAAGTAGTAATAGATAGACGTTATACATTAGACGTTATATAGTAAAAATATATACATGGTATGACAGTTTGAACTTTTACATTAATAGCTATACAGAAAATATATATAAGATGTGATATATAATTGAGTCTGGCTAAAATATCCCCAGTGTCTATCACTTGTGTAGCTTTTTGTTTTCAATCCTTTTGCAAGTGTCCTATTGACCAGGGCCCAGCCTATGAAAGGAATTTATTTATTAGGAAGTTCTTTGTTTCCCTCTTAAAGGATGTAGTGTCTGGAATTTTTTCTTATGCTCGGCGGAAGTGAATTCCAGATCCTTGGTGCTGCTCCGGAGAAGGCTCTATCGTATGTTTTCTTCTTCTTGAAGATGGCTGGTCTCAGCACCAGCTCCTTTGCACTCCTGGCCGGTCTGTTTCCTCCGGATATTTTAATTTTCTGAGCCAGGTACTTAGGTGTGTTGTGGTGTATCGCTTTGTGGGTTATGCATGCCATTTTTAACTGGATTCTGGCTTCGTAAGGTAGCCAGTTTAATGCTTTGAAGTGCGGTGATATGTGGTCAAATTTTCTCGATCCGGTTATCAGTCTTGCCGCTGCGTTGAGACATGCCTTTAGAGGTGCTGTTGATATTTTTGGGAGCCCTGCTAGCGTTGTACATCCATATTCAATCCTTGAGATGACTAGTGATTGTACTGCCAGTTTGAGATCCGGCTTAGATATGAATGGTTTCATTTTTCTAATGTAGTTCAGGTGAAAGCGTGCGCTTTTTGCCATAGCTTTGATGTGAGCTTTCATGTTTAGGTTCTCATCAAGCGTGATTCCTAATGATTTCGCTGAACCTACTAGTGTAGGGGTACAGTTTAACGCTGTTATCATATTGTACCATTCTTTCCCTTCTGTTTGTTTCTTTGGTGGTGTAATTAGTAAGAATTCAGTTTTTTGTGCATTTAGTTTCAAATGATTGTCAGCTAGCCATTGTAATGATATTTTTAAGGCTTCATTCATTCTCTTGACGTCCTACATGGATGTTATCTTGATGTAAATCTGTGTATCATCCGCATACATGTGATAGGATATTTTTGAATTTTGAAGGATTTCTGTGAGAGGTTCAATGTAAAGGTTAAATAGTGATGGAGATGACGTAGAGCCTTGAGGGACTCCAATTGAGTTAGGGCTTGATGTTGAGAGTGATTGATTGACCAAAAATCTTTGCGTTCTATTCTGAAGGAATGATTCGAACCATTTTAGCACATTTCCTGACAAACCCATCCTGTCATTGAGCCTGTTCAATAATTTCTCATGATTTACCATATCAAATGCTGAAGATAAGTCTAGGAGGATAAGGAGACATGTCTGGTTAAGGTCTAATGCCTGTAGCGCATCATCGACAATATGAAGGATCGCTGTCTCTGTGCTGTGTCCTGTTCTGAATCCTGACTGACAATCGTCTAGTAGCGAGAAGTTAGTGATGTGTTGGCTTAATTGGTTTTGAACACATTTCTCAATTAGTTTGGCAAGAATCGGGATGTTGGTCACTGGGCGAAAGTTATTTGGATCTGCTGGGTCAGCTGAGGGTTTTTTGATGATGGGAACGACTTGACCAGTTTTTAGGCAATCTGGAAGGGTCCCTTGGGATAGGGAGGCGTTTATTATTTTCGTCCAAATGGGAATCACAATATGATTTATTTCTTTGATGCACTTTGAAGGGAGTGGATCGTTATAGTGGTTGTTGGGTTTGATGTCTGATAGTGTTTTGGCGACGGTATTTTGGTCGAGTATCTTGAAGTTATCCCAATGCGCCATATTTTTTGTGATATGGGTGTTATCTGAGGTGATATTAGCTGTTTGCGGTGTAAGGTTGTCTGTATTATCAATGTCGTCAGCTTCTTTTCTGAGCTCTCTTTCCAGATTATTAGCCTTGTTTGTGAAGAAGGATGAGAACTCTTCGCAACTTAGTTGAGTTTTTGTCGTTTCTTGAGCAGTTTTGGCCACTTTATTAGATTGCTGTTTTAATATCTCGAATAGTCTCCGCGGCCTATTTTTGGCATTATCTAGTTAGGCTCTAATGAATTCCTTTTTAGAGTTTAGGATCTTTTTATTGTATTCTCTCCGGATTCTTCTGAGCGTATTCAGTTCGGGCGTTGTTGGGTGTTGTCTCCATTTTCTTTCCGCCTGCCTCAGTTTCCGCCTTGCTTCATTCAGTGTTTCACTGAACCATGGATTTTTGATCTTCTCTGTTGTTCTTTTCAGTTTTAGTGGCATTGTGGTATTGACTATGTTCGACATTGTTGTCGTGTAATGATTCGTAAGATCCTCCACTTTCAGCATATTAGTTGGTGGGTTTAGGTTCTTCTCACAACTTTCTATTAATAAGTTCATATTCGGATCTTTGGTATCTCGCATCCATTTCTTGTGTCTGGTGGGTTGTCTGGTTTTGGTATTTTTCATATTGTTTATCAGGAAGGTTATGGCATGGTGATCTGACCAGTCACATGGCTCAATTGCTGTAATTGAGGTGATGTTAGTCTTAGAAATTATCCAGTCTAACGTGGCTCCCTTCATGTGTGTTGGTTGTGTGCATGCTTGCTTAAGGTTTAGCTCCTCTAGAAGGTCTTTAAGAGCATTGACCTGTTTGTCATCTTTATCATTCCAGTGTAGATTAAAGTCTCCTAGAACAATGTTGTTAGTTTCGGCATTGGAGTTGGTAGTGATGATTTCCATTAATTGATCTATGAAAGATGTATTATTGCCTGGAGGGTGGTAGATCGCATGCAGGTTACATCTTTGATTCTCTGCTGATCTAATCTTGAGATTTAGGTGTTCACAGTGTTCGAGTGGTTCCGTTAGTTCTTGGATGACCTCTATTTCCGATCTATAGATGCAGGCAATCCCACCCCCTATCTTTTTTGGTCTATCCAGTCTCACTATATTATATTGCGGGGGTACAAGTAGGTCCGTACACGGTGATGAGGATTCTGATAGCCACGTTTCTGTCAGGATTGTTACATCAATTTCCTTGTTCATGATGAGGTCAGCTATATCTGATGCATGTTTTGTTGCGGACCGGCAGTTGAGAAGTAGGCATTTCAAAGGTTTCCCTGCTTTCCTTGTTTCAGTGTTCTGTGTGTCGTCGATTAGATGGACTTGCCGTAAGTTGTTAAGATTAGTTCTCCTTTCATTTAGCTTTGTTGTTCAATTCACATCAATCTGAACTGTTTTAATATCTTCCCCTCTTTCCAGGTCAGTTGTTTCATAGTCCCTTAGTAAGGATAGTGTTTCTTCATCCGATAGGTATTTAAGGTCACTCTCAGGTCGGTTTGGTTTGTATGGTACTGGCATTGCCCTCATGTTTCCCTTTCTTTGAGCACTAATAAAATCATCTCGGAGCTGTTCGATTTTAGTTTGAGAGCTTATTGTCAATCCCAGCATCTTTTTCATTGCTTGAACTGTGTTTAGAATATTGTCTACTTGGGTTTGAAGTTCTTTAATTTCTCTTAGCGTCTGGGATGAGGTATTAGGCTCGTTCATCCTCTTCTTTTTGTGACCTAGTTTTGCTTTTCCGAGTTTAACTTTTTTTCTCCTCACAGGACCCCTATTCATGTCATTATCTCTGTTGTCGGTTCTGCATCTGTTCGGTTCGTCCTCTTTACTCGGTGTTCTCCCAATGCGGGATAACTTCTTTGTGCTTTTCTAGAAGAACTTTGGTGTGTGTGTTTGCTCGGGCTACATTTGCCCTTTGGGACTCTGTCGAGCATCTCCTTGCCGGAGAACTCTTGTGCTGATCTGGCCTGCATACTCTGTGATGGCCATGATGTGGAGCAATATTCGATTCGGTCTGACATGGACACCACTGACTCCGTGGGTCGGACTATGGCCAGGTCGGTTGCCATGCGTGGTTGCGTGATGGCGTTTTCTCAGACCGTGTTCAGGAGCCGCTTAGAGATCCACCATGTGATGGGTCACTCTTCTTGACGCCAATGCTGATTCGGCGGTCAGGCGCCTCCTGTCTATGTTTGCTTGTCTTCCAAGGTTTTAATCCTCGTGGAGGATTTTTGGTTTCGTGACGGTGCTGTCACTTTCTTCTCTGTTACCCATTCTGGGTTACAGCTGTTCTGAGTTGGGTGGCTGTTCAGCCGTGTTATTTCCTTATTCTGTTACAGCTGGTTTAGCTGTGTTTACCTTTCTTTTGAGACTCTGCCCCCAAGCTTGTCTCAAGAGGAACCCTTCTTTTGTAGGGTTGTGTCTTACCCTATGTCGGGTATTTGTAGGCAGTTATATTTCTATTCTTCCTTACCCGGGAAGTTTTCCCGCAAGCTCACTCGTCCTACTGTTGTAGGATGTCTCCTCAGGTGAGATCAATCGGGTTGGTCTCTCTCCGGGGTTTACCATGTGTCGTCTACGGTTGGTCCGTAGTACATCCACGACTCAGTAGGGGTGTCCTTCCCTGCTGTTTGGTTAATGTTTTGTCACGCATGTTTTTTCCTGGCGTGTTCTTGCAGACTCACTGTGTCTGTCTTGTCTGTCCAAGGTGGACATGCACCCCTGGGAGGCAGGTCCTTCAGTTCTTCTCCGTAACAGTCTCTTCTGTATTCTGTGAATACTCACCTTATTGTTGCACACAATTTGTGCTCTACGTTCTTTCTTGTGGCTCAAGCACTGTCAGGATTCTTGCCTATGGTGAGGAGAGTTCCCGCCGGCTGAGTCTTGGCTGTGTGTTGCCTCCTACCCCACTTCCCTAGCGGGGTCTCCGGACCCTTGCTTCTTGCAGGACAGGGGGTTCGGTTTTTCCTCTCCTGCCCTGTGCATATTTCTTAATTCTTCAAAGGGTGGCTCTTGTCTATAACTTTCTGCCACCGGATCTGTGCTCCATCCCAGCTGTTCTCAGAGTGTGGGTTCCTACTCACATTTGTAGCACTGGTGTTGAGCTCCCCATCAGCTGTTTTTCTGGGGTTGAGTTTTTACTCCCATTTCTGGCACAGTTGCTTCTTTAAGGTAGCATTACTGGGCATGTCTTCTTGACATTCTCCTTGTTGGTAGAGGGTGTCGGCCTATGGCGATGTGTGCTTCTGGCAACAGGCTTCTGTCTGTGCCTTTTCTTAATCCCTTACTGACAGTTTCTTTGTCTAGGTTCCCACCTGCATTCTGTGACTGTTATGCCGCACACCTGTACAGTGGTACCAATTGAACGACTCCCCTGTTTAGGGTTTTGTTCCTTCCCGTATGTGTGGCAACATTCCTGTCTCTTTGTGTATATGTCGTAGGTTCTACACGACAGGGGGGTACTCGCATACTAGGCTCTTTTTGTCCTAATATCTGGCCTTCTTGCTCACTCTCTCCTTCGAGATAGAGTCCCCTATGTGTTCGTGGCTTACAGGTTGTCCCCTCACGGTGGTACCTTTTGGTACGTTTGCTGCATGCCTACCTACTGAGCTTTTGCTCCATGGTGACTCTTTTGTCTCTGTTGGCATTTGATTCTGGGTTCGACCCTGCCACTGTTCTCACATGTCCTAAGGGGTACACATTTGATGTGTGTTTTTTTCTTACACACACGGCCTACTGTTGTGGCTCTAGTTCTTGGCCGGACAGTCTTCGGACTGTCCCCTGTATTGTTTTGGCATCCGCTGTGGTGTATGTTCAGGTGGTATGCTCTACCGTTGTCATGTTCCTTACGGAGTTTTCTTGGTCTAATGTTAGTTGCCCTGACATTGCGGTTCCCACCGTGTTTCGTCCAGCCTTTTGCCGAATATGTTCTCCTGGAACTTGGTGGTTGTTTCGCAGACCCTCCTCCTATGGGGTTTGACTTTGCTATCTATTCTAAGTTAAGTAATCTGCGACTAGATGTCTCTATCAGATGGAAGAGTTACTTATCTTCGGTAACGATATATCTGGTAGAGACACAGTCTAGCTGCAGATTCCTTAAAACCTGGCCATCCTCCCTGCTCTGCGAAAGACTTTTTATATGGTGTTCTTCCACCTAGCCCCACATTTTCTGGTGGCCTTGGTCTTTCGGAGGTGTACTCTCGCACCTCACACTGGGGTATGGTGTGTAGTTCTGCGTGGGGCCCTTCGGCCTCCCCTCCGTCCTATTATTTGGTTGGTGGCGTGTTCTTGCACCTTCCATGTGGCGCAGGGGGTGTTGTTCGGTTTTTGCGCCCTCTGGCTCTCCACTCCATCCACATTTGTAGGTGGTTGAGGTCTATACTTTTCACAGCCTTCTCATGGAATGTGTGTGTACTGAACTTTCTGGTGGTCGTTCCCTTCTAGTCACTTGTCTGGTAACAAGTTGCTTCAAACCAGGAGCCATATTTCAATGGTAAGTCTTGTGCCTGTGATGGCAAAGGATCTCCTGCTAATGCTGCTGTGGACGACGTCACCACGGAGCCGGGCGACGCCGCCTCCTGGAGTGCAGAGGTATCGCTGAGAAAAAAGATTTTCCGGATCCAGTCTGACGCCTAGGGAGATATTCTAAGTTAAGGAATCTGCGGATAGACTGTGTCTCTACCAGATATATCATTACCAAAGGTAAGTAACTCTTCCTTTAGAGCACAATAGTTGAAATAAACCTTTTAAACTATATATGTATTTCGTTTAGTTCTTATTGTGGACATGTATGAGACATTGTGCGAAAAGATGTGTCTTGTTACTGCGATACCTGAGAGATCCGGGAGAGTTGTGTTGTGGGGTGTCTAATCATTTGCTTCTTCATGAGTGTGTAGGAGAGCGAGTGAAACTATAGGTAGTCGGTCCTGGGTTTGTGCGCACTAAGGTGGTGGGAAGGCTTAGCCCCTATAAACCGAGGTCCCACAATACTGTGCTTAGTTATGTGTATGCAGAATCCCTTCAACAATTGATTGTGGGTCCTTTCCCCAAAGGATTTTGTGGGCTATACACAGAGATTTGAATGTTATTATTTCGTTATTTGGCAAACAATGTAACGTTGTCAGAGCTGGCTCTGCAGACTACGTTTTGGAAATAGTAAACAGCAACCTGGCTGCACAGTTCTGTACGACTTGGAGTTTTTGTATCGTAGGCTTCTGGACACTGAGGTAGAGGGAATCCCCATAATCTAGGCGGGAAAGAACTAGCGCCTCAACCATGACTCTCCTTGCTGACATGGGAAGGAGAGGTAGGATTTTCCGAAGCAGTCTGAGAATGCCGTAGCAGGTTGCTACCAGTTTCACTGCTTGGTGGTCACATTTGAAAGACCTATCCAGCCAAACATCTCAACTTTTAATCTTAGAATCTGAAAGAGACACGTTAGTGATAGATTCCTTACCTTAGAATATCCCCAGGCGTCAGACTGGATCCGGAAAATTTAGCTTCGCAGTACCCCTGCGCGTCAGTAGGTGGTGTCCTGCGGCTCCGTGTCCATCACTGGTGTCGTAAGCGACGAGATTACATCACAGAGACTACTTAGGTGCCACCCATGCGCGCTGACTTCAGTTCTTATTTTTCCGTGCCAGCAAGCGCAGATCTGGATTGAGCAAGTACCTTAGTCACTTTTTGACTACTTTTGAGACTTTTTGTCTCCCCCAAATCCCCCCCCCTTTTCTTCTCTGGTGTAAGTAGGGATGCCTGGCTTTAAGTCCTGTGGGCCTGCCGCCGTAATATGTCAGTGGCGTACCCCCTAGATGTTTGCCTCTACTGCCTGGAGACTGATCACGACTCCCGGGACTGTCGAGCCATGGCCCGGAGGAGGGGTGGGAAGGATCCGAGGACCCTCTTGCCCGGCAGTGTGACTCCGAGCAAGATTGGGTGGACGACTTAGAGGACGCTGGCAACCTCGATGTCTCTTCTGACCAGAGGTTTGCCTCTCCTCCACCTATGGAGGAAGGAGCTTCCTACACGATGGTGCTCCGTCGGGCTGCTGAGGCCCTCAAGCTCGACCTCCCCACGGTGGCCCTCAAGACAAACCTCCTCACTGAGGTGCTCCAAACGGCATCTACTTTGTCGGAGCTGTTGCTTCCCTTCAGTGATGCCCTAACTGATGTCCTCTTGGGCACTTGGTTGCGGCCAGCCACGTGGGCTCCTGTGGATAAAAACGTTGCCAGACGCGGCGCCGGGCGATCATTCCTTTCTGACCACCCATCCCATGCTTGAGAGTCTAGTCATCCAGGTCTCGACGTTGCATAGTGCCTTTCCCACGGCTCTGCCGGATAAGGACTGTGAGAAGTTGGCCTGGTATATGATGTTCACTATTCTAGTGAGCACCTTGCACCAGTCCAAACAACCCTTATGGGGATGGTTGTAAAGTCAACCTTATAGACCAGCTATCCTAGTGGTAGCATGGACAAAAGCAGTCTTAGGCTAAACTCAAGAGGGCATGTGAAGCCAGCGGTTTTACCATATGCAAACCTTTTAATACCAAATGAAAGGACACTACACAGGTTATATATTCAAAATATATATGTATTTATTTCTAAACAACCCCCTGAACTCTTTGTGAGCACAGGAGCACAAGCGTATAACAAGAAACTTAATATAGCATACAAAAGTTGCACAAATATGGATAGGCCCTGGTGGCCCGTAAAACCATATACTAAAATAGTGGTATAAGAACCACGTCACGAACAATGGTAAGGCCTAGGGTCTTGGGAATCGCTGGGGCTACACTGGACTAACAGTAGTTGGCCCGTGGGAGGCCCACAGGATGCGGGTGCAGTGTCTAAATGCACACGCGTGCACCAATGGAAGTCAATGGGTGCGTAAAGTTAGAAAGTTGCAGATTTGGAAGTCTTCCGACTGGACTAGAACTTAACCACTTAAAACTAGGACACTAGGGATGTAAATCTCTACAGGAGCACCGCAGTACTCGCGTTACCTCACCCACAGGAAGCGGGTGCATAGGTCCCAAAGTGTGTCGAGTTTCGTTGTGGAGTTCTATGGAGCCTTGGAGAAAAGATGCTGCAGGCGACCAGGAGAGAAGAGTCCGGTTGGATCCAAGGGTGGATCGAAGATGTAGAGTACCTGAAAGCAGAGGGGACAGAGTCTGGGTCACTAGCCAGTGACCAGGAAGGAACCAGGCGATGTCGGGTTGCGATCAGGTGAGGTTGTGAAGCTTGTCTCCGCTGCCACGTGGACCAGGAGGTGTCGACGACGACCAGGTGCTGGACACGGACTGTCCCACGAAGGCTCTCGCTGTCGGCGATGTCGGATCTCGATTCGGAGTCAACAGGCAAATGCAACCCACTCATGACTCGAAGATGGCTTCTGGATCAGACCAGCAAGGTCTGATGGGCTGCTCCTTTTCAGGGGAGCAAGGGCCAGTCTGGAGCAACCAGACCAGCATTGAAAATTCGAAGGTTCGTCGTCACAGAGGCCACTAGCCAACGGGCAAGTGACCGGACAGATGCGTCGAGCAGGAAAAGGGCCCCACGCAGCACTCGGTGAGTGTGGAGAGGTGATCTTCGGTGCAAAAGCTGCTCGGGGCTGGGGCTTCTCAGTCCCCAATGCACAGCTTCGAGGGTGCCTCAGGAGTTGCACAAAAAGTCCTTAGCTGGCTTTCCAAGATGGCCGGTCCCACGTCTCACGTCGCCTCCACGGGTCTCAGCTTTGCTGTGGCTGTGGATCGGGCTGTTGGATGTCTGGAAGTCAACAACAAACAAACCGTTGAGCGCTTGATGGTGCCTGCTTGTACAGGGTGGTCACTCCTTGACCACAAGGGAGATTCTTCAGTCTTCTACGTTGAGTAGGATGTCGAAGAGTCCAGAGTTTCGTATCAGAGTTTGTCAGGATTATCTAAAGTCCTGGGACACAGCTCCTACCTTTATTCCAAATCAAGGGGCTGGATTACCTGCTAGGTTTCTCCTAAGTGAGGGACCCAGGAAGGGGGTGGTTACACCCCTTTCCCTTTGTCCAGTTTCACGCCAGAGCTGGGGCTGGAGTGCCCTAGCACCGGTTTGAACTGGGCTATGCATGGGCCACCTTGTGTGCCCCAGACAGTGTCTAGTTTCATTCAGCCCTCCCTGCCCCAATCCACTATCTCCTGTCTGGGGTGGTGCTAGCACCTCCCTGTGACAGGAAACCTATTGTACAGGCCTCCCCTGTCGGAGTTTCGGTCAGCAGCAGGAGGCCAGACTTGTGTCTGTGGCAGCAGCATCCATTTTGTGATGCTGAGGCTCTGGTTAACTTTAACCGGGATTAAGGTTAGTAACATGTCTTCTCCCTCTAGAAGGGTGGAATGCTACCCCCATCGCCAGAATTGGCGAGGGGGTAGTATTCAAAAGCATATGACACCTTACACGACATGTTTTGATAAAGCCAAACCAAAGATAGCATTTAACCGCGAGGTTCATAATGCACTTAAGAGTATATGGTATGGCAATATCCTGGAACAGCTATAAGGACATGGTTCCGAAAGCTGCTGATAGGCTCAGCTCATGCTAGAGCACCATCTCACATAAAACCAAGCACTCTGCCTTCATGATTGTTAAGGCCTGCCTTAGGAGTAACTTATAGGTGCATATGTGTCCAGATATAGGTTTAGACATAGAAATACTATATCTAAGCCCCAGCTGAGTGATCAGCCAGTTGTGTCAGTTTGGATGGCCATCCAGGGTAATTGGCCAAAGATATGCTGCAGCGCCTGGTAGGCCTTGGATGCACCTATGCCCTGGGTACCTATAGTACACTGTACAGGGGCTCATAAGGTGACCCAATCCCAATTGGTGATGTACCTAAAGTACATGTTGTGAATTTAGAGAGAGAACAGCAGGGCTGTGGGTCTGATTAGCAGGCCCACAGCCACATTAAGTCGAAAACCAGTGAAGCAAAAAGCAAAAAATGGGGTGACTATAGGATGGCAGACCCTACTCTCCTACAAGGACTCCACAAGAAACTGGATCAGTTTTGGTAAGCTGTTGTTTTCTTTGGCCAGCTTGGAGCTGCGGTCGTGAACACCGCCTGCTTGTTTGGCCCGCTACTCTCGCGCAGTGTGGGATACCGTTGCTCAGGTGTTGTATCAGTGTTCTGAGGGAGTCCAGGCTGTCCTTTCTCAAGCGATTGCTGAAGGAAAGGATGCGGCTAAGTTCGCCATTTTGTGTGGTTTGAACACCGCAGACTTGTTGGGCAGGGCGATGTGTACAACGGTGGCATTGCAGCGCCACGCCTGGTTGCGTTCGACTGGGTTCTCTACTGATGTCCAGAGCTCGCTCATGGATATGCTCTTTGATGGCACCCGCCTATTTGGCGATAAGGCTGACAGTGCGTTTTTCAAAGAATCCGGCCACTCCTGGGTTTCGTTGCTTTCGTGGCCAGTGCAGAGGCACCCAGGCGCGTTCCTTTCACAAGCCTGTGCAGAACCAGCTTCAGTGTGGCCGTGGTCGCGGCTTCCGCAAGGGAGGGTCTGGGAATCAGCGTGCTGGTCAGTCCACCTCCACCCCCGCTGCTCCTACCTCCAAACCTTCCTAGTCCGTGTTTCGTGGGGCACTCCACGTCCGTGGGTGGCAGGATTCACCACCACCTCCCCCACTGGCGCAATATCACATCGGACCAGTATTTGCAGCAGATAAAATGCAAGAGTTACTCCTTTCCCTTTCAGTCCTCCCCTCCAGCCATGCCACCTCGGTGCCTCTGCATGTCGGGGGATTATTTGGTTCTTCTCCAACATGAGGTCTTGGCCCTCTTGGCTAAGGGTGCCATCAAGCATGTTCCCGAGCAGGAAGTAGGGAATGGTTGTTATTCTCACTACTTTCTGGTCCCCAAGAAGGACAAGCGGGGGCTTTTGCCCCATGTTGGACCTCCGGGACGTCAATCGCTTCCTCTGGAAGAAGTTCAAAATAATGACTTTAGCTCAGGTCCTGGCTCTCCTAGACCCTGGAGACTGGATGGTAGCGTTGGACTTGCGGGACGCTTATTTCCACATGCCTGTCCTGCCGGACCTGCGATTCATGGTGGGCCAGGAGCATTTTCAGTTTGACGTGCTCCTCTCCGGCCTTACCAGTACCCCTCGGGTGTTCACAAAAGTGATGGCTGTGGTCGGGGCTCATCTGCGCAGGCCAGGGTTGTCAGTCTTCCACTACCTCGAGGACTGGTTGTTGAAGGCGGACTCGCCCCAAACGGTCGTCACCCACCTTCAGACTACGGCCGACCTCTTGCATCTGCAGGGGTTCTCCATGAATGTGCCAAAGTCGCACCTGAGTCCCTCACAGTAGCTCCCCTTCATCGGAGCGGTTCTGGATTCGGTGCTGTTTTGGGTTTATCCTCCCGAGCAGCGAGTCCGGGATGTTCTGCCTATGATTCCGATCTTTCGGCCTCTATCCCAGGTTTCAGTCAGGGTGACCCTCCGTCTCCTAGGCCTGATGGGGCTCTGCAGTGGGACCTGAAGTTCCAGTGGGCCCAGCATCAGGGCAACCTGTCCGATCATGTCCAGATCTCGGAGGGCACCTCTCAACAATCGCAGTGGTGGCTCACAAATAGCGATTGGATCAATGGCAGATCCCTCTCCCTTCTCCAACCGGAGCACACAGTGGTGACGGATGCGGCCCTCCTGGGATGGGGAGGCCACTTGGGGGAGGCGGAGTCTCAGCTCCATATCAACCTTTTGGACCTGTGAGCGATCCGACTTACACTGAGGGCCTTGCTTCCCTCTGTCTGGGGAAGTGTGGTGCAGGTGTTCACGGACAACACCACCGCCATGTGGTATTGCAACAAACAGGGCGGGGTAGGGTCCTGGACCCTATGTCAGGAGGCTCTGCTTTTCTGGACGTGGCTGGAACGTCAAGGCATTACCTTGGTGGTTCAACACCTGGCGAGTTCTCTGAACGCCAGGGCAGACAAACGCAGCCACTGGTGCTTGATGGATCACGAATGGCATCTGAACTCGGACGTGGCGCAAGGTCACTTTCAGCAGTGGGGAGAGCCTTGGTTAGATCTATTCGCCACCGAAGAGAACGCGCAATGTCATCAGTTCAGCGCGTTGGAATTTCCAAGGCAGCCCTCGCTCAGCGATGCTTTTCTCTTGTCTCTTGTCTGTTGTGGTCTGTTGTACGTCTTTCCACCTATACCACTTCTGCCCAGAGTGCTGAAGAAGATCAGGTGCGACCGGGCCCAAGTCATCTTCATGGCTCCAGATTGGGCACAAAGATACTGGTATCCCAAGCTACTCAGCATGATCCCCCGATCCGTCTTCCTCTTCGAGAGGATCTTCTGTCGCAGCAGCAGGGGACGATCCTTCACCTGAACCTGTCCAGCTTCCACCTCCATGCGTGGAGATTGAGCGGCGACAGTTGACGGCTTTCGGCAATCCTCCTGAAGTCTGTGATGTTATTTTGGCAGTCAGGCGTAAGTTGGAATCAATGAATAAAAAGAAACTGGTACATATAATATTTACACCAGTTTACAACTCAAGAGGTTCTAGAGATATTCTGAATAGAGGGAATATCTTACAACTATTCAAATCGATTCCTGAGTTGGAAAAAATAACATCAAAAGACATTGAATCGGTGGGATTTGCACATAACACGGATGGCTCTCGCCCACACACAGTCCTAACGGTCAATACCCCTCGTTTAGCGGAACACATTATAAAACAGCAAGAAATTTTCGATGGTTGGGGGATCAAAATTGCTCACCCACCACCCAAACCTTACCCGAGCCCGTTTAAAAAGGATCTCCCAAAAAATGCCCATAAGGAAGAAAGAGACATTCCAGTATACTCAATATTAAGAAACCCACAGGGTAGATCACACCAGAGTATAAAGGAGAACCCGGAAGAAATAAAACGGTCAGAACCTCGGCAAATAAATGAGAGTTGGATACGGAATGCTCTGCATGATCTCTGACCGGATAATAATCCTAACAAACTGAAGGAACGGAGAGACCATGGCCTGCCGCTAACCATATGTTCATGGAACATGAATGGACTGGGGAAAAAAATCCAAAACGCAGAAATAGATTCCCTGTCAAAAATCTACCAAATCATATGTCTGCAAGAGACATGGACCACGGAAGCCTTCTTCTTACAAGGCTATAAAGGATTCTATGTACCAGCTATCAAATATACCAAGTTTGGACGCCCAAGTGGGGGCCTGGCAATATTTATTGGGATGGACCTCAAAATCGATCATGAACAGCTGGACACTAACAACGCAAATATACAAGCTGTTAGGATAACAATGGGACATGACGACTTAAAAAACCGAACTAACTTACTGATACTTAATATTTATATTCCACCAAATCAGACATCACGCAAGAAGATAAGTTTTGAACTGGTAACATTCCTGCTGGAACAACTTATGATTGATCCGACTATCAGTATTTTAGCCACAGGAGATTTTAATATTAACTTGTTGATTAAGTTGACACGGAACGATTTGGTTCATTCTCAAAACTATGAATGGTCCATTCCGGAACAATCATCGGATCAGAGTCCAACTCCCAAAGGAAATTTAATAGGAAAAAACCTACTGATGGATTTGGAGGCAATGGGATTACGTGTCCTAAATGGAAGGTTCCCAATGGGTCAACCGCCCGGCTGGTCATTTCACAACCACGAATCTAAATCAAGAATTGACTTTACATTAATGTCATTAGACATGTTTGACAAAATTGGTTCCTATTTACTTAATAAGCGAATCGACAGTGACCATAGCCAGCAAATAGTGGAATTGTTGCTTGATATCTCCAGACATCAAAGTTATTTACCCACACGAGGACAGATCATGTCAATTAATCATAAGAAACTGATCTGGAATCCGGATAAAAAATATGTTGTGGAAAAAAGGCCCAAAAATTGGCATTTGATTGTTTTGAGAAGCAAACAAAGCAGACAGTAATATTATGTTGGGAACAATTTACTGAAAAGGCAGTAGAGTTGTATAACACAAATATGACTAGTAAGAAATCGAAACTCAGGGGAAAAAAAAATTAAAAATGATAACAAAATCAATCTCCCCCACACTATTAAAAAAGTGAGGCGGACTCGTAACAAGCTGAGGAAACAACTTACCAGGATGCCGGATAATGAAGACGTCGTTATACAACTCAGAGATACCAATAGTAATTTGAGGAAATTAATATGGTCTGAAAAAAATAAAATCCAACAAGAGCTATGGACAAAAATTTTCCACGCCAGTAATCAAACAAATTCTAGAGAATTTTGGAAAATGATTAACGAAATAAACAGACCAAATAAGCATGTAATAGCCTCGCCAATAACAGAAGAGGACTGGGTAAGGTTCCTTAAAAAAACTCTTTTCACCAAAATAGAAGAATGCACCAACGGTAGGGGCTACAAAGAGCCCACTATTAGACCAACTGAGACGGATCTGGTGATAAAAATTTACAATCGCTGAGGTAGCTAACATAATTAAGAGACAAAAAGATGGAGCTCCGGGTCCAAACGGTATTCCGTTTGCCCTATATAAAGAGGACCCCCTATTATGGGCTACTTATCTGACAAAGGTTTTCAACGAAATTATCTATACAGGGAAAATACCACAATCCTGGTGAGGATCACTTATATCGCCTGTGTTCAAAAAGGGTAATTGGCAATTACCGGAGAACTACCGTTTGATCACCCTGCAAGATACGGACGCCAAGCTATTCGCATGTCTTATTATCAATTCTTACAAACTGGGTTAAGGAAAAATCAATATTACCCCCTAACCAAACCGGCTTCATTGAGGGCTTAGGCACCACAACCAACCTGTTAATTTTATCAGTTCTAATGGATAAGACTCTTCTTAATAAACAGTCACTTTAGTTTTTCTTTTGTCGATTTCAGATCGGCCTTTGATTTAGTAAATAGGCCCCTCCTATGGAAAAAACTGGAGGGCTACGGAATCCCAGGCTCACTACTGACTCTCATTAAGTTACTATACTCTGACAATTGGGTGAAGGTGAGGATAGGGGATGGCGGGGCCATGACCAATAACATTCCGGTGACTCGTGGCCTTAAGCAGGGATGCGTGCTCGCACCTTTACTTTTCAATTTATTTGTGGCCGATCTTACCAACGCATTAAATGAGGTAAACTCACATCCACCTAGGATAGCCGGAAAACAAATGTCTAACTTGCTATATGCAGACGATGTGGTTTTGCTGAGCCACACAAAAGTTGGACTGCAGAGATTGATCGATTGTACACTTAAATATGCAAAGAATAACCAAATGACAATAAATGAGACAAAAACAAAAATAATGGTTGTGACAGGAAAAAAAAGACAAACGATGAAATGGTTGCTGGGACAAACACATCTAGAGCAAGTGGAGAGTTATCAATATCTCGGTGTCCTTTTCAATGAGACCGGAAGCTTTGTACCACAAAGGGAAGATATTGCAAGGAAGGCTAATAGCTTGATTGCAGCATTTAGAACCCTACAAAAGAATCTATCTGCATTGTCACACGGGCCACTGTTAAAAATTATAACTGCCAAACTACTACCATCCTTAACGTACGGTGGTGAAGTGCTAAATGGGAAGGATGCTGTGCTTATCAACAATGCTGTAGCAAAAACTTATAAAAAATTATTTACCCTACCATGTAATGCCTCACAAGCACAAATAAGGATGGAATTTGGTATGAACAATCAACTATATGCCCTGCCAAGGCCAAATATTGAAAGTTTGGAATAGAGTAAAAAATGATCAGGACAATCAATTGTCTATAGCTTTGTGGAGAGAGGTTAAAGATAACCAGAAACTGCAAGCGTGGAAATATCTAAACAACGCAAAAGAAGAATTTGGAATATCAGCAATCTGGGAAAACACTATATCGCAGGATAGCTTTAAAAAAACAATCAATAAGCTGGTAACTCACCTATCGCTGCTTAAAGACAAAGCTTTGTTAGCAAAACGCAAGCATTCATGGCCAATCATAAATGGCTACAAAAAAAAACAAGTCCAAGCCTACCTCCATACGGCATGGTCAGCCCAAAGTAAGCAAACATTTATAGGAGCACGCTTTGGTGTATGGCCAGGTTTGTGTCATCTCCCACCCTGGAAACCAAACGAGGGCAATATGCTATGCAGACTTTGCAAGGGGGGAAAAGAAGACATTGTGCACTTGGTATGTTTGTGCCCTGTTATAGCCCCAGAAAGGAGACTAATCCTCAGGATGTTGCTCAATGTCCGAAACATAAGAACCTGTAGACAAGCAGTAATGGCCTGTCTAAATCCGAATGAGCTACCAATGAATGTTGCTTTTGTAAAAATTTTAAATGTGATTGCTAAAGGTCATAAGGACAATGTCATTTAGTTTTACAATTTTTATTTCTTTATTTTAATTATTTTTAAGGTCATTTACTATTTGTATGACGTATAAATGTGTATTGATGCTTATACTTTCTCTAAGGTCATATTTTTGTAAGATTTTAATTAATCAAACAAATAAAAAATAAACTTGAAACTTGAAACAGCCAGGCGTCCCTCCACTAAAACGGTATACGCCTGCAGGTGGAACAAATTTGTGGTATGGTGCACAGCAAAGGCTGTGGATCCCCGTTCCGCCCCTCTTTCTGAGGTTCTTCTGTTTCTTCTATCTTTGGCCCATGAGGGCTCTGCTCTGGGCACTCTCAAAGGTTATGTTTCAGCCTTCTCTGCCTTTCTACATCTTCCAGATCAGCCTTCTCTTTTTAAGTCACCGGTTGTTAACCGGTTCCTCAAGGGCATTACTCATACGTTTCCACCCGTACTTTTCATAAAGCCTCAGTAGGACTTGAATCTTTTCTTGACCTTTCTGATGTGCACTCCCTTTGAGCCCCTTCATTACTGTCCCTTACGTCTTCTCATTCTCAAGACAGCTTTCCTGGTAGCTATCACCTCTGACAGAAGGGTGAGTGAGCCCCAGGCTCTCTCTTCTAAATCTCCTTTCCTCTCTGTTCATCCGGACATGGTGGTTCTGAGGACCCGTCCTTCTTTCTTGCCAAAGGTTGTCACGCCTTTCAAATTGGGCAGACCATTACTTTGCCCACCTTGTTTCTGCCTCTGCATCCCTCTAGGGAGGAGGAGAGGCTCCACCGTCTCTATCCAAAACAGGCGCTCGCTTTCTAGCTGCAGGGTACACAACAGTTCCGGGTGGATGACCAGCTCTTTGTTGAATACGTGGGCGCCAAAAAAGTCGGGCCTTGCACAAGCGTACCATCTCCCGTTGGGTTGTTCTGTGCATCAAAGCATGTTACTCCTTGGCTAAGAAGCCTCCTCTGGTGCTGGGTGCCCATGCCACCAGGGCAACGGCAGCCACTACTGCCTTGGGACGCGGAGTTCCCTTGCAGGACATTTGTCAGGCAGCTACGTGGACCTCGCTGCACACGTTTACCAAGCACTACTGCCTTGACAGTCAGGTCCGGAGAAACTGCTTCCTTGGCCATTCTGTGCTCCGTGACTTTCTGGTGTAATCTCGTTTGCAGACCCACCACCAGGTTTGGTATTGCTGGGGTATCTATTCTAAGGTAAGGAGTCTATCACTAACGTGTCTCTTTCAGATGCACAAGTTACTACTTTTGTAGCAATATATCTGTAAGAGACATTAATGATAGATTCCTTACCTCCCCACCCATCCTCCCCGTTCTGCGAACTGGTTACTAGGGTTAAAGTCATCCCTTTCAGGACCCTAGTTTTATGCACCAATGGTCAGTATCTTGCATTGCTCTGCGTTCCTGGCGCGGGGGAAGTTGTGTACAAAACTGACATCAGCGTGCATGGGTGGCGCCTAAGTAGTCTCCGTGACGTCATCTCGGCGCTTACGATGGCAGTGTCACGGATGCAGAGCCGCAGGACGCCACCTACTGACGAGCAGGGGAACTGCTAAGCAAAACTTTCCGGATCCAGTCTGACTCCTGGTGATATTCTAAAGTAAGGAATCTATCACTAACTAATGTCTCTTACAGATATATCGTTACTCAAGTAGTTACTTGTGCATTAGGAGCCGGAGGAGGGCCGAGACAGTTTGGCCAGGATAGTCCGAGATTGGAAATCGAGGGGTTGCCCATGACCATTAGCTCAGTTTTATCTCCATTGAGTTTGACAGGAGTATTCAGTCCATGTGGCCACCTGCTCTAGGCAGGATTCGAGGTCAGAAGGTTCTGAGAGTTGTTTAGGACAACCATCAGTTGCGTGTAGTCAGCATATGTGATGATGTTAATCCCATATGGCAGGACTATCTCAGCAAGAGGTCTCATGTATACATTAAACAATGTGGGACTCCGTGAGGAGCCTTGAGGCACTCCACAGCTGAGCGACAGGCTCCTGAAGGTGGTACCTCCTTCAAAAATCTGGAATGATCTGCCGACTAAGAAGGGCTGAAGCCAGATGATGACGTCCCCTGAGACTCCAAAATTTCTGAATCTGTTAAGAAGGATATCATAGTTGACAGTATCAATCAATCAATCATATCATTTGTAAAGCGCACCACTTACCTGTGAGTGTCTCAAGGCGCTGGGGTGGGGAATGCTGCTACTGCTCGAAAAGCCAGGTCTTGAGGAGTTTTCTGAAGGTCAGCAGGTCTTGGGTCTGCCGTAGGTGGATGGGGAGGGTGTTCCAGGTCTTGGCGGCAAGGTGGAAGAACGATCTGCCACCGGAGGTCGCTCTTCGGAAGCGGGGTACTGTGGCGAGGGCGAGGTCGGCGGAGCGGAGCTGGCAGGTGGGGGTGTAGAAGCTGTTGAGGTACGTTGGTCCGGTGTTGTGGAGTGCCTTGTGTGCGTGGTTGAGGAGCTTTAAGGTTATCCTCTTGTTGACGGAGAGCCAGTGCAGGTCTTTCAGGTGGGGTGTGATGTGGCTGCGGCGAGGGATGTCGAGGATCAGGCTGGCAGAGGCGTTCTGGATGCATTGGAGCCGTCTCAGGAGTTTGGCCAACGCTCCTACGTAGAGGGCGTTTCCGTAGTCCAACCTGCTGCTGACGAGGGCCTGGGTGACGGTTCTTCTCGTTTCAGTGGGGATCCACTTGTAAATCCTGCGGAGCATGCGGAGGGTGTTGAAGCAGGACAAGGAGGAGGAGACGGCGTTGACCTGCTTAGTCATGGAGAGGGTGGAGTCGAGGATGACCCCTAGGTTGCGTGCGTGGTCGGACGGTGTTGGAGCAGTCGACCACCAGGAGTCGTCCCAGGCCGAAGGGGTGGATCCGAGGATGAGGACCTCCCTCTTGTCCGAGTTCAGCTTCAGTCGGCTGTTCCTCATCCATTCAGCGACGCCCTTCATTCCTTCGTGAAGGTTGGTTTTGGCGGTGTGGGGGCCCTTGATGAGGGAGACGATCAGCTGGGTGTCATCGGCGTAGGAGATGTTGAGGTCTTGCTGACGGGCGATGTGGACGAGCGGTGCCATGTAGATGTTAAACAGAGTTGGGCTGAGGGATGAGCCCTGGGGTACGCTGCAGATTTTCTCGGTGGCTTCGGAGCGGAAAGGGGGAAGGCGGACGCTCTGTGTTCTGCCAGAGAGGAAGGAGGTGGTACAGTCCAGGGCCTTCTCTTGGATCCCGGCATTCTGGAGGCGTGTTCGTAGTGTGGGGTGGCAGACCGTGTCAAAGGCGGCTGACAGGTCCAGGAGGATGAGGGCTACTCTTTCTCTGTTGTCCAGTAGGGACTTGATGTCATCGATGGCGGCGATGAGGGCAGTCTCAGTGCTGTGGTTGCTGCGGAACCTGGACTGGGAAGGGTCCAGGATGTTGTTCTCCTCGAGGTAGCGGGTCAGTTGTTCGTTGACTGTCTTCTCGATGACCTTTGCCGGGAACGGGAGCAGGGAGATGGGCCGGAAGTTCTTGAGGTCCTTGGGGTTCGCCTTGGGTTTCTTGAGTAAGGCGTTGATCTCGGCGTGGTTCCAGCTCTCCGGGAAGGTTGCTGTCTCGAAGGAGGTGTGGATGACTTTCCGGAGATGGGGTGCGATGGATGTGCTGGCTTTGTTGAAGATGTGGTGTGGGCATGGTTCTTGTGAGAAGTTGGCCTGATATATGATGCTCACTAGTTCTAGTGATCACCTTGTATCAGTCCAAACAACCCTTATGGTGATTGGTTGTAAGTCAACCTTATAGACCAGCTATCCTAATGGTAGCATGGACAGAGCAGTCTTAGGCTAAACTCTTTTGGCTCGTGAAGCCAGCTGTTTTAGCACATATAACCCCTTGAATACCAGATGAAAGGACACCACACAGGTTGTTATGAAAATAAACAGTATATTTATTAATAACAACCACCTCTGAACTCTTTATGAGGTCAGAGGGCTAAGCACATGACAATCTCTTAGGAAAAATACGATAAGTTGCACAAAATTACAATGGTGCCCGACAACCATATACTAAGTAAATGGTATAAGGAAATCGATAGAAGGAATGGAGCTGTCCAGAGGCTGTAGGATCGCTGGGGCTACACTATCCTAACCTTAGGTAAGTAATAGGAGGCCCACGGGACGCGTGTGCAGAGTGTGAACTCGCACGCGAGATGCGGAACAAAGTCAATGGACAGTACAGTTTACGAAAAAGGTAAGTACGGACAGTCTTTACTATCTAGGACTAAAACGACTGGGAATCTGGACACTAGGAGAGTTAATCTACCCTTGAGCGCCGAAATGCTCTTGTTACCTCACCCACGGCTACGGGTGCATAGGTGTCAAAGTGTGTCGGGTTTCCGCATCGAAGTCTATGAAGCCTTGAAAAAAGATGCTGCAGGCGACCAGGTGGAACATGTCCGGTGCGATCCAAGGGTGGATCGAGGAAGAAGAGGACCTGAAAGCAGAGGGGACAGTGTTCAAAGTCACTAGCCAGTGACCGGTGTGGAACCCGGAAGGAACCAGGTGCTGTCGTCGCGATCAGGTGAAGAGTGGACGCTTGTCTCTGCAGCCACGTGGACCAGGAGGTGTCTTCGACGACCAGGATGGGGGCACGAGCTGTCCCTCGCAGGCTCTCGCTGTCGGCGGTGTCGGATCCGGATTTGGAGTCAACAGGCCTTGGCAAAGGCAACCCACGCGGTGAGTGGAAACGGCGTCTGGTGCGGACCAGGAGGGTCCGGGGTACTTCTCTTTTGGAAGGAAGCAAGGGCCAGTCTGGAGCAACCAGACCAGCAGTGAAGATTTCAAGGATCGTCGTCTAGGAGGCCACTAGCCAGCCGGCAAGTGACCAGACAACGCGTCGAGCAGCAATCAAGCAAAAGGGCCCCACGCAGATCTCGTGGATGCTGGAGGGCTGGTCTTTGGTGCAGGAGCTGCTCGGGGCTGGGGCTTCTCAATCCCCAAAGCACTTTCTCGAGGATGCCTCTGAAGTCGTGCTGGAAGCGAAGTGCAGTTTCTTCAAGATGGCCAGTCCCACGTGTCTCGCCGCACCCACGGAACTCAGCTGTGCTGCAGATGTAGGTTGAGGTCGGAGAGGTCTGGAAGTCCGGATCTCGTCGGGCTCTGAAGTCTGGTTCCGGCAGGAAGGACGACAAAGTGAACCGCTAGGACGCCTGATGGTGCCTGCAGTTGCAGGGTGGACACTCCTTGCCCACAAGGGAGATTCTTCAGTCTTCTGTGGAGCAGAACGTCGAAGTCCAGAGTTTCTTCTTTGTAGAGTTGTTCAGGATAATCTAATCTGGAATGGGACCAGCTCCTACCTTTATTCTCCTAAAGGGGGCTGTACTGTGACTAGGTCCCTCCCATGGGTGGGACCAGGAAGGGGGGTGGTTACACCCCCTATCCTTTGTCCGGTTTCGCGCCAGAGCTGGGGCTGGAGTGCCCCAGCAACTGGTTTGAACCGGTGTATGCACAGGGCACCTTGTGTGCCCCAGGCATGTCTCATTCCTTTCAGGCCTGTCCTACCTAATACACAAAATCCTGTCTGGGGTGGTGCTAGCACCACTATTACAAAGTATTTGAGAAGAGGGTCTAAAGGGATAATCTTTAAAGACCACGTGGTATTAAGCCCCCACTCACAGTCTAACACAACAGAACAAATACCACTGGTCTATTCATACGTGAACATGTGAAAAGAAGAAAGAAGAAAGAATGTCTATGGTCAGTCTGGTAAGGTTAGCAGGCAAAAAATGAAATGAATCCCATCAGCCCACCCAATGGCAGAGCATCATCATCTGGGATTTGAGAAGGAAGATGGTCCAGATATAGGTGACGCACTAGTCATAAACGTGTGTCACCTTAATCAAAATCTTCCAGTGATGGATCATGCCAAGGACATGTATGTAAAGTGGTGAGTTTTAGGTTTTGCAGTGAAAAAAACCATGTGTGAAGAATCAAAGAAAAAGGTGAATGTTAAAATTGGCTACCACAATGTCAAGAGAAACTATAGTCAACCTCTATCAGTTTCCAAATTGATTAAAACAATGGTACAAATAATGTGCAAAAAGAAGTTAGGCAGAAGAAACAACGTCTCTCAAGAAGAAATATGCTGCTCATTGGTATACCCCTTAGAGTATTATGTCCAAAGGCAATAAATGCAGTGCTGGTTATCATAGATCTAGTGTGTAGTGCATCTACAAGTATGCCTTTAAGAAAGTTAGTTCGAGTTTGTTGTTAAGTCTATATGTTGGGTATCGTAGGGCAGCAAAGAGGTACTACCCAAGTTATTAATAGCAAGACACAAGGTTCAAAGGAGCGGTGAAAATGTAAAAGCAGAATTGCAAAAACATAGGTGCTGTATCGCGCGCTTGACCTCACCTCTCCGTCGGTACCTCTGGCTGGACCTAAGCCAAAGGGGAGGTACCGACGGGATGCGGAAACAGCATATATATACAAAGTATGGCCAATAAAATGTCGTTACCCGAAAGGTGTTCTAGCGGACCATATCGGAAACCGCTGCTTCTTAAATGCGCATGCGCAAACCAACCGCGAAAGGTCGATAGGGCGGAAGTCTTCAGTGAAGCGGATACAGTACCTTGTACATCGTGTCATGGGGAGAGAGGTAGCTAGTTGTAATTATTTTTGTGCTTCCGTATTGAAAGTACCCCCATTCCGATGTTCAAAAATATGTTGACATAACGTGAGGGTTACCGCGGACCGTGCAGGGAATCCAAATCTTAACACTACGCATGCGTGTCTACAACATCCTGAGAAGTAAACCAGCGGACCATGTAGGAAAACGCTACTTCTTAAATACGCATGCGCAGCCAAACCGGAAATAAATCGGTAAAGCGGAAACCCTCAGTGAAGCGGAAACAGTTCATTTCATGTCACGTCATGGGGAAATTATTATTCGGGCTTCATATTAAAGAACCACCAAGGCGGTGTTCAGAAAATGTTAATATAACATGAGGGTTACCGCAGACCCGGTAGAGAAACGAGGTCTTGTCTAGGCACATGTGTATCACAGAAATCCACCGACAGGTTTTCACAAAAATCATAGTTTGGATTTATGGACCACATTAAACGGCCCGGTATGGTCTGGTGCAAATGTGTAGATCATACATTGGCAGCACCATAGGGATATCTCATATAAAATATAAAATAAACCTATGCTGAATAAAGGTTACATAAACAGGGTACATTCCTTAGCTGAAAACAGCCTTGCGCTCAGAGGAAAATGGAAAACTCGAAGGCCTCAAAAACTATGTTAATATCTTAGTCTTAGGGTAATCACTGTCTACTTCAAGTGAGGAGGTTATGTGTGTGTGTGTGTGTGTGTGTGCGCCCATACACTTATCCTCACAAAGCTTGGATCTAGAAGTCAGTGAATCCTGTCAATGGTAGAGGGATGGCACCTAATACCAAAAAAGAGTCATAGGCTAGCACCTCCCAAGGCAGGAAACCCTTTGTCCAGGCCTCCCTCGCTGGAAGGACTCCCAGCAGCAGGAGGTCAGACTTGTGTCTGTGGTGGCAGCATCCATTTTGTGATGCTGAGGCTTCGCTTAACTTTAACCGGGGTTCACAGTTATATACATGTCGTTTCCCTCTAAAAGGGTGGAATGCTACCCCCGTCGCCGGAATTGGCGAGGGGGTAGTATTCCAATTCGTATGACACCTTACTCGACATGTTTTGATAATGCTGTACCAAAGTTAGCATTCAACCGCGAGGATTATAATGCACTTAAGAGTATATGGTATAGCGTTATCATGGAAACAGCTAAAGGACATTGTTCCGAAAGCTGTAGACAGGCTCAGCTCATGCTAGAGCACCATCTCACATAATTCCAAGCACTCTGCCTTCAGGATTGATAAGACCTGCCATAGAAGTGACAGATAGGAGTATATGTGTCCATTTTGGGGTTAGATATAGGTATACTATATCTACAGCAAAGGGTGATTACACCACCTTGCCCCAGCTGCCTTAGCAGCCAGTTTTGTCAGTTTGGATGGCCAGCCAGGGGTGGCATAATAGGAGTCTCTGCTGCCACGTGGACCAGGAGGTGTCTTCGAGGACCAGGATGGAGGCACGAGCTGTCCCACGCAGGCTGTCGGCGGTGTCGGATCCGGATTTGGAGTCAACAGGCCTTGGCAAAGGCAACCCACGCGGTGAGTGGAAACGGCATCTGGTGCGGACCAGGAGGGCCCGGGGTGCTCCTCTTTTGGAAGGGAGCAAGGGCCAGTCTGGAGCAACCAGACCAGCAGTGTAGATTTCGTGGATCGTGATTGATAGGAATATATGTGTCCATTTTGGGGTTAGATATAGGTATTCTATATCTACAGCAAAGGGTGATTACACCACCTTGCCCCAGCTGTCAAATGGGCCTGAAAGCTCGGACTAGGAAGGCTTTGAGGCAGATGCTGCGGGGGTGGATGTGGACTGGCCGCGCCGTTGTCCCCTGTTACCGCCGTGACGGTAACCACGCCCGCCACCGCGCTGAATGTTAGTCTGCGGCCCGTGGCTGGCAGGACGTGTGGGAGCACACCTTCCGTGGCCACGAAAGGAGCGCTGGGCAGAAGATTGCTGGCGCGGGCCGACAGGCCCAAGGACTTGGCCGTAGCCCTCGAGTCCTTAAAGCGTTCCAGCGCATGATCTGCCTTGCCACCGAAGAGGTGGCTACCATCAAACGGCATGTCCATAAGGGTGTTTTGGACATCGGCCAAAAAGTTGGCGGACCTCAGCCAGGCGTGGCGGCAAACCGCCACAGAAGTGTAGTGTAGTTCCTATTTTCCCAATAGGCTCTGCGCATTGGAATAGTACCTACAGCAGTAAAGGCCTAGGCCAGACGTTAACTAGGTCTACTACTGTCGATACTAGACTTAATTTTTGGGTTTGCCAGCTAAGCTCAGAGTTCGCTAGAAACTTTCTCGAATGTTCAAGGAAGGATTAACTCCCCTGATTAGACAAGAAGGGATTTAGTTTCTGACAACCATAGAACATGACAACTTTGCTCTCCCCTAATCAAGAGTCAATCTCAAGAGTCGTGTGAGCACAAGGCAATTATTTTACTCAGTCAGTACGTGCATTCTTAGTCTCATCAGAATGTAGAGAAAAGGAAGAGACGGGCGTGTTCAATAAAAAGATGTTATTTATTGATCAGTCTCTTTTCTCGTACAAGAGAAATGGATCGATATTATTGCGATACTTATGGTTAAGTAAAGTGCATACATTAGAAGCAATAGTATAAAATAATACTGTAAAAACATTGATATGGTTTCTGAGCCATATGATGTTTAAAATGATTAAAATATATTTACATACACATATACATTTGACTAAACGTACTCAACTGGTGTTTCTAAATACGCCTACCCCGTGTACCTGACCTAAGTCTAATGCGTGGGCGGGAATAGAAAGTTACAGTTTAAGTTAAGTTTGTTTTTGCCAAGTGAATAACTAAAGAATTCTCTAGGAGGGGTTATTCAGTTCTGTACCTGGAATTTAGGATGAATGAGGAATGGTATCTCTTTCTCTGCTCTCGATATTCCAGGCTGCCTGCGAGGGCTACCCGGAAGCGCCGGTGCTGGGTCTCTCGGCTTGAGATAGCAGCGCGTCTCTCAGCGCGTCAGGAAGGCGGGGCTGCTGCCTGCGGGGTCTGCTTCTGCTCTCGGCTTCGGCAAGTATGGCTGCTCCGTCTTGTCACCACGCGTGTGTTTTGCATAGGGCAAGATCGGCAATATTTATACCTTAAAGGTGCCGGGATTGACGTAAGGATGGACATAGGTACGTCAATAAAGATGTCATACGACTTGCTCGTTAGCACATTCTTTACTAAAGTTCTCTGTGAAATCAAAACAATGGCCGCACGGATTATCCAGGTTGTCATAGGTTTGATTTGTTATGAGAACGTCGTATGCCTTATCAGGGGCTGGAGGAATATCGCTTGTCTAATTAGATCTCAAGCGTTATGACCTAATCAGATAACACGTTCCTGTGCCGTAGTGTGACTGCGTCAGATAACGGTATCTGCATCATGGGGAATTTCTTGCCTCATGGGCTGACTGTTAGTTAACTAGCTAGGTAGTTTAACCAGAATAGGGTCAGGAATAGGGGGATCGATTCAGAACCTATAGAAATACACGACACCCACTCCACGCTAACTATGGTCATATCTACTAATCTATGCATAGTATAACATAGTACAACATACTATAGAGTATAGTGTATACCTTACCACCCCAAAATACATAAATGCATTTTGAAATTTTCAAATATACTGAAAAATTGCAGTCATATATATCGTATGCACTTAAGCTATGAATCAAATGCAAAAGTAAACACGCATTGTTATGCATTATTGTTTGTTGGTATATGAGAAATACACATGAAATGGCTCTTAATATGGCTATACAGAAAAAAAGTCGAAACCATTTCATCACATAAAATATATTGTGAACATACCAGTGGGCAGCTAAAGTCTATATAAAGTCTATAAAGAATCTAAAAAAATAGAAATCTTAGTTCTCTAGGAATAGTTTCTTACTTTAAGCAGAAGATCAGTGTCCCGGGAAAAAATATATAGAAAAATATTTTAGGGGCTTGCTGAAAAAAGTTGCTGTCCGTGAACTGGATTGTAATTGTTCATGTGACTTTATTTTTAAAGTTGAAGGCCGAATCCAGGGAACGCCGCGTGCGAGTTTACTCAAAAGTCTCTATTTCTGTTCCGGAGAGAACATCATATCATTCAGGCTTTCGAAAAAACTGTCAACAGCTTCATGGGAAAGTTCCACTAAGTCGGAAATAGGGGTAACCATGCATTCGTGCGCATGATTGTCTCCATTGACATTCTGATTTGCATTGCTGACAGAAGGTCGTACCTGTTCGATGCTGCTTTCATCTTGAACTTCACTACTCTTCAATCGCAGTGGTGAAGATTCCAGGAATGCCGTCATCAGAATTGGCAGCCTTTGAGGGCAGCACAGTGCGTGAACCTTGGTAGGAACCAACAGTGTATCTGCATCCACTGGCGCATCCGATTGTAGCGTCAGACAGGTGTCTAACACGCATTCTTCTCCGCATAGCAGACACCTTAGTACAGGTAAAACACACCTTTGCCACATTGGTCAAAATGATAGAAACCAAGTCATGTTTAGGTCTCTAAGCCGGGAGAGTCCCAGGATTTTTGATATCCGGTCCCGGTATCCAATGGCTAGGATCGTATCTTCCATTGTCGTGAGATTTTGTTCTGTGACATGGGTTGCCATAACGAAAAATAAGGACCAGGAATAGGATTCCTGCAATTAGTCCTAGGATCAGGGGAAGTCCGCCAAAAATCGAATGGACGAAGTCTGGAAAAATACCCAGTATGGCTTTGAATGGTGTTAATGCCATCGAAAATACTGTCTTAAATACCTTTGAGACCCCTGTGGTATCAGAAATATTTAAGATTTCGCTCAGGATTTCCGCGAAATGTACGGGGGAATTGGTTGATAATAATGTATGTATCTCTGCAGTCGTCCTTGCGACTTGTAGATCATACGTTTCTTTAGATGACGTGAGCCTTGTAGGCGTCTGAAGAAGCACTGTTTTCATTCTGCTTAAAGTGTCTATTCGAATAGAAGTAATTTTCAGACCGGGCCATGCCCTTGCCTCCCTGTCTGGAAAGGAGCTGGGGAACAAAGAACGTCCACAGCACTTGACCTTCGCCGTCGTAGTGACGAGATAAGGAGTCCCGGGCATAAGACTACAGCATCTGCGGTCTACAATAAGAATGTAACTCCCATTATAGAGTCTTTGAAAGAATGGTTCTATTTCAGTTGCAGGTGCGCCTTGCTGGTGACATGAAAGGTTGTATGAATTCCCTTCACAGGCTCCGTGCAAACTAATACCGTTACACAGAAGCGTGCCGCTCAGTGACATAGCACAATTGTTGCCACTAAGAAACACTTTCTGTCCTTTGTTACTGACACATGCATGTGAATAGGGCAGGTTCCAAGTTGTTTTAAGGTACCCTTTTCCCAATTTCTCGTACATGCCAGCCTGTATATATTTTTGGCAGTATTGAAACCTGAAGGTTGAGATTGGAATATTTATGATTCCGTGTATTATCCATTCACTGACAGGTCGTTCTGACATTGTCATTGGTAATCTTTCTAGTTTTTCAATGCTCAAGATTGTATAATCAGCACCCTTCTGCGCCATACCGATTTGTCTATCAGTAAGGTTAAAGATTTGGAATAGTGACGTTGTGTTGATTAAACGCCAAGGCACATAGCCTGAACGCAGATTTTGTAACGTCCAACCAAGCTGTACAATAGAACGCAATTGTGACTGACCATGTTGTAATAATAGTAAGTCTTGCGATAATATATCGATTGCTGAAGACACAATGCTGTCCAATGAAAAAATTCTGGAGTACAGAGTCATTAACCCATTGTCCACTACAGAAAGTGATTTTTCCAAATTAATACGGTCAATTTCCCGTATTCTTTCTGCTGTCTCAATTTGAGTAACCTTCCAGGCCTCATTGTATGCTGCATATACAGAGGCTGCTATGAAACGCTTATGACGCTGTTTGCGTGGTCCCAGTATGAAATCACGCAAGTCAGCACCATCAGTAAGTAAAGTTAGGTGTTGCTTAATTTCAGGCAGTGTGGAATACTGTAGCCATTGGAGGCATAATTTGCCCACACTGTAGGTTGTTATTATCCCTGGGTGATGTCTTTGAGGATATCTAGGGTCTGGCCTGTTCATTTTGAAACCCTGTGTTTTATTCAGGAATCTATCTTGACAGTTATTTGTATCTGTGGGCCAGATCAACCATTGTTTCCAATCAGGATGTGTTCTGTTTTGGTTAAGTATATGGTTTATGTCTATTTCTTCATCTGTATCAGAGTTATTGCTAAACATTGTTGGCTTTGGAATAGACAGGTTATTTAAATCTTTGATTTTTGCTAGGCCAAGACAGGTGGTTTGTTGGACGGTGTCATTTAAAAATATCATTTGTTCTGGGATCATGCAGGCTCTAAACAAAGCTTCTAAACCCTGTACTTGCCATTCTTTTGTACCCCAAACACTTTTCAAATCAACATGTTTGTCCCAATAATCAAATCCAAAAGTATTCATTTTTTCAAAGAAAGAATCTGAATATATCAATTTTGTGTTGGTTATCATGGTTTTCATCCCTGTCTTGTTTGACAATTTGTAATAAAATGTTTCAGCATTAGTTATGTTAAAACCTGAAAAATATGAATATTTGTCATATACGGTTCTAGAGCTCCCTTTTGGAGGTGTAGCACAATGTTCCCATTGATTATAACTTAAAACATTTCTAGGTTGTGCAGATTTATGCAAGAAATGGTTACCATAGTGGTTATAGCAATACATACTATCATAATTTGTAGAACCCTGCAAATAATCATGTTTTGTAAATTTAGCAGACATTACTAAGTCAGACATCATATTGT
The DNA here is from genome assembly GCF_964261635.1 of Lissotriton helveticus. Lineage (NCBI taxonomy): Eukaryota > Metazoa > Chordata > Amphibia > Caudata > Salamandridae > Lissotriton > Lissotriton helveticus. Next base: position 373,666,215 of record NC_136073.1, read on the forward strand.
TAATACTTTCAAAGTCCCAATCATCAGCAAATGAGTTTGGTTTTGCAAAGTCACTCAAAGAGATCTTGATTTGGTGAGGATATTTCAGGATCTCGACCGGACCATAAATTTCATAGTCAGTGTTGTCCCAGGCTACCCCACCAGGTATTGGAATTGCTGTGAAGTTGGCTGAAGAAAGTTCTGAAGAAAGTTCTCGTTTCTCGACGTGTGAAGATGTGTGTGGTTTGAGGACCAAGTTGATGTTCTGACTTGCTGTGTCCATTTTAGCATATTTTCCCTCAATGAAGCGTCCCAAGGTAAATACCATGATGAGCCAAAGTATGAGGATAAATGCACCAAAACCCACCCAAAATTCAATCCATGGAGAAATCAGATATGTTTCTTTTAGTTGTTTCAAAAGCTCCTTTGCTTTGTCTTTAAAGGATTTTGATGATGGCTGTGTCTTTTGTTCGCTGAAGCCTTCAGAGGAATCATCGAAGTTGATGAAGTAACCGGATGCAGTTCTGTCAATTGTTCCAATTGGTTCAGGATTTTTGTTTCTTGCATTTTCACTTGGTACTTCTGTATAGATTGGTGTGTCTCTACTAAATGTCTTTATTTGGGTTTTCAGAGGTCTAAGTTCTATTGCATTGTTGCATAGTCCTTGTTGTTCTTCTGTAGGCGTTTCGAATGTGATGAGCCTCTTTGTTAGGACCTCTGTACTGGTAGCAAACCTTGGTGTTCTGCTACTTATTGGGAGTCCACTTGGCCTACTGTTTGTTATCGGCCACATGTTGTGGTTTTACCAGGTCGATGGATACAACTCGGTTCTCCTTTTTTCCAGCAAGTGGCGGTAGTACAACTGATCTTGTCCCGTTGACAGACAAGACAGGAACTGCTTTTCTGTAAGAAGGCCCAAATTCCTTCTTTACCGCGATCTTTTCCCTGACTAGATCCCCGACTTTTGGAATCCAGACAGGTCTTGCTGGGACAGGTGGTGAATCTTCAGTGGTTGTTGGCTGTTGTTTCAACTGTATGTTGCTCAGGTCTTTTCTTGTTTTGTTTAAGTCCTGCAAAATAGCCAAACGGTCTTTGACATCAAAGGTTTTTTCTGTTACCACTGAAGTCTGACTATCAAGGTCAGAGATCAACATCCTAGTTCCGAATAATAATTCGTACGGACTGAATCCCTTCAGAGAATTTCTTGGCAAGTTATTTAGACTACGTTGGACACTTATTAGATGTTTGACCCACCCAGCTCCCGAACCTAATATCCTTTCTATTATAGATTGCTTTCTGTCTTGGTTTTTTCTTTACACCATCCCATACCCTCAGGAAGGAAGTGAGAAGATTCCCGCTGGGCTGTGCTCATTTGGCCATTCCTTCCCCCCCCAGGCTGGATTGCCTGAGAAAAGGAAAAATTGGTCGAACGTAGCATGCTCTTAGCGTATATGCCATTTAGACTCGCAAATCTTGTATAACAGTCCGGACGTCAGCCGAGTGCTGTGGATCTACATTATAAGTGGAACTAGCCTGTGTATGTTAATCGCAAGCCATTCTTTTTGCTGGTAATATTATCTGCCTTGATACGACGAGGTATTAAACTGCTTCTCTCCCCACTGCGATCTCTGTTACAGTTTGGGCAGTTTTTTACAAACATGGTGTAGTGCAGGCTCATGCCTGGCCACCAGTACCGTGATTGTAATTCTTCCAGAGAATCTTTTAATTTAAGGTGTCTGTGACCCTCGCCCATGTGTGCGTCTGCGATTAACAAGTTTCTCCTGTCCATGTTTGGAATCACTCTATCCCCCACTCCAGGGATCCGAGCAAAAGGGACGGAGTTTGCATCGATTATGTATGTATAATTGAGTGGATAGTTGATCGGTAACGCTGAGCAGTCGCCTTTTGATGACGTTTTCACCGCCAGCAATGTTTCGCCGTCAATGTATTTTAATGTACGCTTTTTTCGATCTACGGGAGCCGATTTAGTGGCTGCCGCTGCGGCTGTCTCAGCCAATGAATTCCCCACAACGTGAACGCCATCACGTTGATGACTCAGTGAGTGAGTCACGTGAGTCTTTGGTAGTTCTTTCTTCAAAAGAGCTACTTGTTCCCAGAGAAGTCTCTGCTTTATTGGTGCACCTGTGTCATCTTTGTAACCGTTCTGAATCCATGTCTGCAAATCCTTGTTATATGCTTTGACGCAGAAATATGAATCTGACACTATAAGTGTCGGGAATTCGCGATCCGCATTATCTAGCGCCATTTTCAAAGCTAATATTTCAGTTTGTAGTTCTGAATTAGTTTCTACTGAGTGTGATTTTGTTAATAGAGGTCTTAGTTTACCTCCGTGCCACACTTCTTTTGTAATCTCACATGTGGGATTGTATGCATGTTCTCCCCAAACGGAGGGTTGAGCATGTCCGTCTGTATAGATTACACAGGCGTAATGTCTTAGAGGCAGAATGTCGATTGGCAGAGGATACGTTTTTTCATATTTTAGATTTTTTAATTCTTCTAGTTCTGGATCAAAGAAGTAGTATACTTTGTCCGTTGTGATTGAATTTACCCATTGCAACCAATCTGGATCCAATGTTGTTGTTGGTAAATTACACGGTGTTGTTAATGCCTCGAAGGCTGATTCAGCTGTTCTGACTGTGATATGTCTACCATCAGCTATGTCTTTTTCTCTAGCTATTGCGGTTTGAACTGCTTGAACCATTTTTCCTTTGTTGCTGAATCTCTGTTCAGCTTTTGTGTACAAATGTGATTTGAATGCAATTGGTACCTTTTCTCCCTCATTAGAGGTCAGGTATGTGTATCCGCATTTCCCTGGGATGACTCGGATCACAAGGTTGCGTGTATTATCACAGGTTTCTAATTTTGTTTTAATTAGCATGTCTGTTTGTAAGGATCTCAAAATTTCTGTGTGTGTTTGAGTCCAACTGGATCTTTTAAAGTCTGGTTTAATTAGATCGTAAAGGGGCTTGACCCTTTCTGCGTAATTAGCAATGTAAGTTCTTCCGAAATTTAGGAAGCCTAGAATTGACTGTAGGTTTTTTAGTGTTTTAGGAGCTTGGATTACGGCACATTTCTCTAGGAAATTGTCTGCCAGGCTTTTGCCTTCACTTGATGACTCATATCCTAAGAATAGGACCGTCAGATGGGCAATTCTGGACTTTTTGAAGTTGAATTTGTAACCCTCTGCAGCGAAACCAAGTATTATGGTGTTCACTCTTTTCAAGTGAGTTTCCAAGTCATCATCTGTTAAGTAAATGTCATCGACATAAGATAATGCTTCATCATCATATTGTTGTAGTAATTCTGTTACTCTCGCTGAGAATACCCCCGGGCTATTCTTGTACCCCTGGGCTAACCGACAGAATTGTTTTTGAGTGCCATTTACTGAGAATGCAGTTAAATATCTGCTCTCTGGTGCTATGTTTTGACAAAAGAATCCGTTGGAGATGTCCAAGGTTGTTTTGTATTTTTTGCGCACTATGTTATTCATTAGTGCAGCACTGTGTGAGTTTTGCACTGCAAAAGTTTTGCAACATGTGTTAAGGTGTCGGTAATCCAAAACTAGACGGTACGAATTGTCTGGTTTGGAGACCGGAAACAAAGGATTGTTCATTTGTGAGGTGCAAGTTTCAATCACCCCTTGGTATTCTAGCTGATCTAGTATTTCATTTACTTGTTTTTTAGCTTCTTGCTTAATTGGGTACTGCCTTTGTGCAGTTGGTTGTGTTTTTAACTGGACTTTGTGAGGAGGAGAATCCTCATCCCATCCTACATGATTTTTATATAAAGCAGGTGCTAAGGCCACTGCCCACTTTCTAGCAAGTGTGTATTTTTTATGAATCGGTATTTGATTCGAGAAGGCAGGCATAATTACTTCTTCGCCATGAGGGCACTCCCTGACAAACTCCGGTGGCCAGTCTTTTTCAGCTAGAAGGATGTCATAGCCTTTGGATAGGTTATCCCAAAATAGTCCCCTTATTTTCCTAGTCTTATCTCCCTCTATACGTAATGTTATCTCGTATATTTTGTGGGGCTTGCTAACTCTGGTATCTGCAGTTTCCACTTGAAGGTATTCATTTGTGTCCACTGTCTCCAGATGATTCATAAGGACTTTGCGAGCTATGCTCACCTCTGCTGCGCTGTCTAGCATTGTCTGAGCCCACTCTCCGTTTTTCAATTGTGTCCTCAGTATTCTCGGCATTGTTAACTACCTTGATACTGGCTACCTTCTTTTTTGGAAATTGTGATTTCTTTTTCAGTTGAGCAGGTTCCTTGTCTTTGGACTTGGCGTGCTCTTCTGATCGTCCTCTTCTTTCCGATTTCTGCGAGGAATTCTGAAAAGATTGAGAGGGACGTGTATCAATGTCTTGATATCTATCAGGTTTTTTAATATTATCCCTATTTCTAAGGTTATATCTATTCCCAGAGGGTTCACTCTGAGGTGACCTTTGTCTCGGGTTTGGAGATTTCTCTCTTCGCCTAGGAGACCTTCCTCTGGACTGGAATTTCTTTTCTTTTGGATTGGATTGTTTGTTTCCATCCCAGTTCTTTTTTGGTGAATTATTATTATTAAAAAATATTTTTTCTGGACTTGTAGTCAGTTGCGGTTTTACCGGTATTCCACCTAGACTATCTCTGCCTAGTTCTTCATAGGATTTTTCTATGATTCTGGCAATTTCAGCTGGTTGGTCTGCTATATCTGTCTCTTTTAACCTCTGGCGGATCGCCACGTTTGCTGCTTCACCTTTTATGTTGGCTAGTAATATAGCCGAGACCTGCTTGAAGTCTTTCAGTAATTTCATACCAAGAGTTAAAGCAGGTTCTGGACCGTATTCATCTTGAATTTGTTTTAGCACATCTGGTATCACCGAAATGGATGGGACACCGTGCGTTTTTGTGTAGATGGAAGCAAAGACTGTACCCCAAGTGTCACAGTCCTCAATGTGTGGTGCGATTCCCATTGGGAGACATATAGTCAGAATCCTGTGTTTTTCTAGCGGGGTGGTGTCAGGAAACACCGCCTCTATTTGGGTGATTTTCTGTGCCAACCAGAATGGTATCTGTTCCCGTTTAGCTGGAACCTTACCTAGGCAGGATTGGATGTTCTGTGGTGTAATTTTATTTGTGTTCCCCTGGTGAGAGGTCAGCTGTGGTAGTTTAATCGCTGGCTGAATTGTAGAAGTCCGCATTACATACTGAACTAATTGTCTGTGAATTTTTAGTAGTTGTTTTAGCTGTATTAATAGCTCTGGTGCAGGCATCTCGTCGATGTCTGGATGTGGTGTGTATCCGGCTAAGACCGGCCACGTTGCTCCTGGTCTTCCTAAAGGACCGAGCCTTGTAATGTGATTATTATGTTTTAGGGCGCCATCAAATAAGAGCAAATGCTCTTGGAATTTGAGTGGTACTTCCACCTCCTCGAAAGGAGTGTACGTTTCTGGAGGAACCTCTATTTTGTAATAGTGGAAGTACTTTGTTACAGCATTTGCTGCTGGAAAATGTATCCATGTATAGTATACCTCTGTCTGCCGATATTCGTGTGCCTCGATTACGAATATGACTGTGCCACCTCTAGGTGTCAGTCCATTTTCTATAAGTTTTAAGGTTATAGATCTCCTTTTGGCGACCGGAATGAGTATTATATCCGCGTCCGCATCTAGTGCAGCATTATCAGCTGCTGCTATTTCAGCCGCTAATCTAACTGCTTCTCTTTCTCCATCACTGTCTCCCATTTTACAGACAGGATGATATTATGTTTATTTGCAGATCAGGTTTCTTTATGGAAACAGAGATTAGGTGCACAATATTTTGGAACTGTTTTATCCTTCAACGTTGACTATACCAAGAACCATACATAGGAGTTCCCTCCTGCGAGGTTTTGGAGGATTTATAACCTTTCACCCACTCCAGACGTCTTTGGAGTATTTGGGAAAAGGGGTCTGAGTGAGAAAGCACGACTGAGTTACTCTAAATGTCTTACGTTAGTTTTATCGCCCTTTCCAAACGCGTTGGGCGCCATGTAGTGTAGTTCCTATTTTCCCAATAGGCTCTGCGCATTGGAATAGTACCTACAGCAGTAAAGGCCTAGGCCAGACGTTAACTAGGTCTACTACTGTCGATACTAGACTTAATTTTTGGGTTTGCCAGCTAAGCTCAGAGTTCGCTAGAAACTTTCTCGAATGTTCAAGGAAGGATTAACTCCCCTGATTAGACAAGAAGGGATTTAGTTTCTGACAACCATAGAACATGACAACTTTGCTCTCCCCTAATCAAGAGTCAATCTCAAGAGTCGTGTGAGCACAAGGCAATTATTTTACTCAGTCAGTACGTGCATTCTTAGTCTCATCAGAATGTAGAGAAAAGGAAGAGACGGGCGTGTTCAATAAAAAGATGTTATTTATTGATCAGTCTCTTTTCTCGTACAAGAGAAATGGATCGATATTATTGCGATACTTATGGTTAAGTAAAGTGCATACATTAGAAGCAATAGTATAAAATAATACTGTAAAAACATTGATATGGTTTCTGAGCCATATGATGTTTAAAATGATTAAAATATATTTACATACACATATACATTTGACTAAACGTACTCAACTGGTGTTTCTAAATACGCCTACCCCGTGTACCTGACCTAAGTCTAATGCGTGGGCGGGAATAGAAAGTTACAGTTTAAGTTAAGTTTGTTTTTGCCAAGTGAATAACTAAAGAATTCTCTAGGAGGGGTTATTCAGTTCTGTACCTGGAATTTAGGATGAATGAGGAATGGTATCTCTTTCTCTGCTCTCGATATTCCAGGCTGCCTGCGAGGGCTACCCGGAAGCGCCGGTGCTGGGTCTCTCGGCTTGAGATAGCAGCGCGTCTCTCAGCGCGTCAGGAAGGCGGGGCTGCTGCCTGCGGGGTCTGCTTCTGCTCTCGGCTTCGGCAAGTATGGCTGCTCCGTCTTGTCACCACGCGTGTGTTTTGCATAGGGCAAGATCGGCAATATTTATACCTTAAAGGTGCTGGGATTGACGTAAGGATGGACATAGGTACGTCAATAAAGATGTCATACGACTTGCTCGTTAGCACATTCTTTACTAAAGTTCTCTGTGAAATCAAAACAATGGCCGCACGGATTATCCAGGTTGTCATAGGTTTGATTTGTTATGAGAACGTCGTATGCCTTATCAGGGGCTGGAGGAATATCGCTTGTCTAATTAGATCTCAAGCGTTATGACCTAATCAGATAACACGTTCCTGTGCCGTAGTGTGACTGCGTCAGATAACGGTATCTGCATCATGGGGAATTTCTTGCCTCATGGGCTGACTGTTAGTTAACTAGCTAGGTAGTTTAACCAGAATAGGGTCAGGAATAGGGGGATCGATTCAGAACCTATAGAAATACACGACAGCGAGTCCGTGGAATCCAGTCAAAATCTGATAGAGTACCTCGCTGCGTCCCTTCCCTCTGCGAGGGCTTGAGCGAGTTTCGCCCGGGCTCCCTCCGGGCACTCAGGCAGCATGGCTGCAACCATATGCCACAGAGAGCGGGTGTAACAGCCCAAGAGGCACGCGGTGTTGACTGACCGCAACCCCAAACTAAGGGAGGAGAACATCTTCTTTCCGAACTGTTCATACCTCTTGGATTCCCGATCTGGTGGTGCCGTTGGGAATGAGGATTGGGAGGTAGAGGCCTGGATAACCAGACTCTCGGGCGTGGGGTGGGTGGACAAGAAACTAGGGTCGCCCGGAGCTGGGCGGTGGCGCCTAGCGACGATCCTATCTACAGGAGGCCTGTAGTGTGCCTGGACCAAGTGCCCAACGGGACGTCTGTGAGAGCCTCATTAAACGGCAGTAGAGGCTCTAGGGAGCTTACCTGCGGTTTAAGGACCTCTGTGAGGATGTTGGACCTCACTGTTGTGACGGGGAGCTCAACATCCAAGGCCTTGGCTGCCCTCATCAGCACCACACTATAAGCTGCCCCCTCCTCCGTAGCCACCGTAGGAGGGGAGACAAACCCAGTGAATGGGGAGGTATCCAGGCCACTGGCTTCCCCTAGTTCCTGTGTCAAGTCCTCATATGACTGACACTCACATGCCAGGGGGTCCTTAGACCCCCCCAGTCTCCCTAGTCGTCCATGTCCTGAAATTCAGGGATAAAGGATGGACCCAGATCCTCGAAGAATTGCTCTTCGAGCGGCACCGCTTCGACGCCGGATCCGGACCGAGGGTTGGACCAGGGACAGCGTCGTCCGAGGACGGCGCCGGGGCTGACACCCTAGGGGTCGACGCCGGTGGGGTCGTAAGGTCGACCAGCGGCGACCCGGATCCGGAACCGGAACCAGTGGGGCCTTGCGGCGTCGGGACCGAAGTCGCCGACGGCGCCGGAGCCGAAGCACCCGACGGCGGGTCCGCTGGGCCCGAAGGCGCAGCGGAACCCGACGGAGGAGAGAGCGACCTCATGGCCATGAGGAAGGCATCGATCTCCTCCGGCGTCACGTTCTGCCCAGGGACCGGCAGGTATGGAGCAGGCCGCGATGCCTGCGGCTCCGGTGGAGCCGCGATGCCTGCGGCTCCGGTGGAGCCGCGTGGGCGGTGTCACCCGAACCCCCGGGCCGCATCGCGTGAGCGTCGGGGGGAGTCAGAAGAGCGATGTCGTCTCTTCGACTTCTTGTGCCTCTTACCTGAGGACCTGGAGCCCGACGAGTGGTGTTGACTCGCCGAGCTGTGATGACTCCGGCCCCACGACCGGTCCCTCGACCTCCTTCCGGACCAGGACCTTGAGCCGCGCGGGGCCGACTGCCGGAGCTCGAGGCACTTGCGGGACCGCTCCCGCCTAGCCTTCAACGTCAAGGCCCGGCAGTCGGGGCACGACTTGTCATCGTGGTCTGGCCCCAGACAATGTAGGCACCGGCGGTGGGGGTCGGTAACTGACATCAGTCGGTTGCAGTTGGCACAGGGCTTGAACCAGGGCATCTCTACCGGCACAGATGGAGTCGTAGACTAGAAACAATTCCAAAAAGGATCGTAAAAGCTTAGTCAAAAAGTGACTAAAGGGTACCACATTCTCCGGACCTGCGCTTGCTGGCGCGGAAAAAAGAAGAACTGACGTCATCGCACGAGGGCGGCGTCTAAGTACTCCGATGACGTCATCCCGGCACCAACGACGGACCCGCAGATGACGCCTATTGACGCGCAGGGGTACTGCTATGCAAAAATTTCCGGATCCAGTCTGACGCCTGGGGATATTCTAAGGTAAGGAATCTAATACTAACCTGTTTCTTTCAGATCTAGAGCACTAGCATCTGTCTGCTTACCAAGACTAGTGTGACCTGTGAAGAAGAAAGTGAGGTGTTAGGAGAAGGCTGCTGGACAGATCAGATAAGGACTAGGTTGGTGACCTGCTTAAACCAGGAGGGGCCATCATTGACAAAACTGCCGTGCTGTAAGATCTGCAGCCGTTTCTGGTAATGGGTAAAAAACTCCATATGCTAGGAGGGACTGCTGCCAAATATTTTACGATACCGATCAGACAAGAGCTAGTGTAATGCAAGACACGGTGACCTCATAAGTCAGAGGGGTCACTGGGAGCATACTCCTGTTCCTATCGGCCGCGAGTCCGGCGTCTCCGTGTAATGGCGATTTCGAAATCGCCATTACACGGAGACGCCGGACTCGCGGCCGATAGGAACAGGAGGTCCTGGAATAATTCGAACATTTGCACGCGTTTATCGGTATAACTACCTTAGAGATTGCAGAAACAGAAAATGGCCATAATAGCAGCATTGACTTGTTTTCAAACAAGGAGGGTTCCTGTTCCTATCTTGTGCTAATATACGGCGCCTAGAAAACGAGTAACATTGTTTTTGCTTGAAGAAGTTGCAGGAGACGAGATATACTTCCACTACACAGAAAAGATACCCTTACCGGGTTGGAATTATCACCGGTCAAGTGGAACTACAATACACGCCACTATAACAAGAAAGCCCTGAAGAGTCAGAGTGACTTGTACTCTGATGAAACACGTGTCGGCTGGCGTGGTATACCTTGAGCAATAAAAAGAAAATATTGCTCTCACAAGAAGAAGTGGACATCATTCCTTATGACTATACTGTTTGAACTGATACTTACACAATTGAGTGTTTGAATTTAATTGAGTGTGTGCGTAGGAATTGGTCTTTTAAGGTCTGATCGGCTGCTCCTTTTCAGGGGAGCAAGGACCAGTCTGGAGCAACCAGACCAGCGTTCAAAATTCAAAGATTCGTCGTCACAGAGGCCACTAGCCAACGGGCAAGTGAGCAGACAGACGCGTCGAGCAGGAAAATGCAAAAGGGCCCATGCAGCACTCGATGAGTGTGGAGAGGTGATCTTCGGTGCAATGGATGTTCGGGGCTGGGGCTTCTCAATCCCCAATGCACAGCTTCGAGGGTGCCTCGGAAGCTGCATGGAAAGCGATTCGCTGGCTTTCCAAGATGGCCGGTCCCACGTCTCTTGTCGCCTCCACGGGTCTCAGCATTGCGTTGGCTGTGAATCGGGCCATTGGATGTCTGGAAGTCCGGGTCTTGTCAGGCTCTGTTGTTCGAGCTCCGGCGGAAGCAACGACAAAGCAAACCGTTGAGCGCTTGATGGTGCCTGCTTGCACAGGGTGGTCACTTCTTGACCACAAAGGAGATTCTTCAGTCTTCTACGTCGAGTAGGATGTTGAAGGGTCCAGAGTTTCGTATCAGAGTTTCAGTCAGGATTATCTAAAGTCTTGGGACTCAGCTCCTACCTATATACCAAATCTAGGGGCTGGATTACCTGCTAGGTCCCTCCTATGGGTGGTACCCAGGAAGGGGGTGGTTACACCCCTTTCCCTTTGTCCAGTTTCGCGCCAGAGCTGGGGCTGGAGTGCCCCAGCACCGGTTTGAACTGGCCTATGCAAGGGACACCTTGGGTGCCCCAGGCGGTGTCTTCATTCAGCCCTCCCTGCCCCAATACACTATAGCCGGTCTGGGGTGGTGCTAGAACCTCCCTGTGACAGGAAACCTATTGTCCAAGCCACCCTCGCTGGAAGGACTCCTGGCAGCAGGAGGTCAGACTTGTGTCTGTGGCAGCAGCATCCATTTTGTGATGCTGAGGCTCTGGTTAACTTTAATCGGGATTAATGGAAGTAACATGTCTTCTCCCTCTAGAAGGGTGGAATGCTACCCCCGTCGCCAGAATTGGTGAGGGGATAGAATTCCAAAACGTATAACACCTTACACGACATGTTTTGATAAAGCCAAACCAAAGTTAGCATCTGTCCGCGAGGTACATAATACACTTAAGAGTATATGGTATGGCAATATCCTGGAACAGCTATAAGGACATGGTTCCGAAAGCTGCAGACAGGCTCAGCTCTTGCTAGAGCACCATCTCTCATAAAACCAAGCACTCTGCCTTCAGGATTGTTAAGGCCTGCCATAGGAGTGACTTATAGGTGTATATGTGTACAGATATAAGGTTAGACATAGGTATACTATATCTAAGCAAGGGGTGATTACACGACCTTGAGTGATCAGCCAGTTGTGTCAGTTTGGATGGCCAGCCAGGGGTGGCAAAAGATATGCTGCAGCCCATGGTAGGCCTTGGGTGCACCTATGCCCTGGGTACCTATAGTACACTGTACAGGGACTCATAAGAGTGGCCCAAATCCCAATTGGTGATGTACCTAAAGTACATGGTGTGAAATTTAGAGAGAGAACAGCAGGGCTGTGGGTCTGATTAGCAGGACCACAGCCACATTAAGTCGAAAACCAGCGAAGCAAAAAGCAAACAAATGGGGTGACCATAGGAAAGCAGACCCTACTCTCCTACATAGATGCAGGGAAACTCTTCTTTCTTAGAAACCCACAACCCAGTGCACGCCTCCAAAACTGGATTCCAACCACAACACGGTACGGAAACGGCCCTTCTGGCAGTAGTCGAGGAATCCCAAAAAAATTCTCGACAGGGATGAGCTGCTGCTATTATCCTCCTCCTCCAGAGTTTTGCTTTCGATACTCTGACCTCTGACCCTGCTCGCAGGCAGGTCGCTCCCCACACTGCTGCACTGCCTGCATTGTTATTGCCTAATCTTGTATTTTTCCCCTGTGCCTAACTTGTTTTCTTGCCCAGACTTTATTTATTCCCATGCCTGTACTTGCTTTCTTACCCAGATTTGTTTTTATTCCCCTGTGCCTGTACTTGCTTTCTTGCCCAGACTTGTTTTTATTCCCCTGTGCCTGTACTTGCTTTCTCGTCCAGACTTGTTTTTATTCCCCTGTGCCTGTTTTCTTGCCTAAACTTGTTTTTCCTTCCTGTGCCCAGTTCTCCTGCGGCTCCCGCCCTTTTTTTCTGCCGCTGCGTCCCTGCGGCCCACCCCCTGCAATCCCATTCGCCGCCCTGCTCCTGCCTCCCAGCTGCTCCTCCCTCCCACATCCCCTCATATGGAGGCCGTGCAGCCGCCGTGCCGAAGGCACGTCTAAAGCACGCCCGTCCGCGTCTGGATCGCACCAGGACCCTGCGAATGCCACATCGCCAGACACCGCTACAATGCCAGAACCCTCCACGCACTCAACACCGGACGATCACACACATGCTTTCTGATCGCCCCGAAACGCACCCACGGAGCTTTCACCTGCCGTAACTGCTATTTCACAAGCCCCACCATGCTGCCGACCAGGAAAAAAAACAACCACCTCAGATGCATCATTCTCTACTCACGCTCCGCCCACAAACACGCCGTTGAACTCTGGGACTTACTCGACCCAACTTCCCCAGACGTCGCCTTCCTGACGGAGACCTGGCTGAACCCCACCTCGGCACACGACATAGCCAAAGCTGTCCCGGAAGGCTACAAGATCACCCGCAGGGACCACACCAACGGAGCAGGAGGAGTAATCGCCATCATCCACAGGAACACACTCAGAGTCTCGACCAACACCGACGACACCCTCAGCACCACCGAACACCTGCACTTCCAGATCCACACCGACCCCAATACCAGCCTCAGAGGAACCCTCATCTATAGACCCCCCGGACACCGACCACAGTTCAGCGACTCCATCGCCGACTTCGTCAGCACACATGCCCTCGCCACCACAGACTACATCCTCCTCGGGGACCTGAACTTGCACCTCGAGAACAACAACGACACCAACTCCACCACCCTGATCGACAACCTAGACAACTTCGGACTCAGACAACTCGTCACAACACCCACCCACTCTGCTGGTCACACGCTTGACCCCATCTTCTCCGCAAGCCCCCACGTCTCCTTCAATCACACCACCAAACTCCACTGGACCGACCATCGCTGCATCCACTTCACCTTCAAGAAACCCACCATGCACCACCGCACCCAACAGATGCCTTGCCGCTACTGGAGCAAAGTCACTGAAGATCAGCTAACCACCACCCTCGCCCAGAGCCCACCCGCCGACCCCACCGACCCTGACACCGCCACCCACAACCTCAGACAGTGGATCAACGACTGCGCCAACACCCTCGCCCGATCAAGAAACCCTCCAACAGTCACACCAACAAGAAAGCCAGCTGGTTCACTGAAGAAATCCAGGCCGCCAAGCAAACCTGCCGAATCTGGAGAAGATCTAGCTCCGTGAACGAACACCGGACAGCCACGCAGTCCACAAGAATGCCACCCCCAGACACCATCACCTAATCAGATCCGCCAAAAGGGCCTCCTTCCTTCAAAAACCGCCTAGACAACAACGCGCACAACAGCAAAGAGCTCTTCAACATAGTGAAGGAACTCTCCAATCCCAGCTCCAACACCAACGACGTCCCACCCTCGCAAGACCTGTGCGACTCGCTGGACACCTTCTTCCACCGCAAGACCGCAGACATCCACGACAGCTTCACCGCCACGACAACCACTGAGACCTCCGCCCCCACGACTTCCATCCGCACCAACTGCCTGCTCTCCTGGACCAACATCAATCACGATGACACCATCAAGATGATGAACAGCATCCACTCTGGATCTCCGTCAGAACTGTAGGAAGGTGGATATCTGACTATGGATACCCCCAACTTTTTGCCTAGTGTTTAGCTGGTTTTCGACCTAGTTGGCCTGGGGCCCTGCTATTCAGGACCCCAGACTAATTGCTCTCTCTGTAAAATGGACTCCATGTACCTTAGGTACATACCTAATTGGATGCTGGGTCACCTTATCAGCCCCTGTACAGTGTACCTTAGGTACACAGGGCATAGGTGTACCCAGGGCCTACCAGGGGCTGCAGCATGTATTATGCCACCCCTGGATGGCCATCCAAACTGACACAACTGGCTGCTAAGACAGCTGGGGCAAGGTGGTGTAATCACCCGTTGCTGTAGATATAGTATACCTATATCTAACCCCAAAATGGACCCATATATTCCTATCAGTCACTCCTATGGCAGGCCTTATCAATCCTGAAGGCAGAGTGCTTGGAATTATGTGAGATGGTGCTCTAGCATGAGCTGAGCCTGTCTGCAGCTTGCGGAACCAAGTCCTTATAGCTGTTCCATTATAACGCTATACCATATACTCTTAAGTGCATTATAATCCTCGCGGTTAAATGCTAACTTTGGTAATGCATTATCAAAACATGTTGAGTAAGGTGTCATACGAATTGGAATACTACCCCCTCGCCAGTTCTGGCGACGGGGGTAGCATTCCACCCTTTTAGAGGGACACAACATGTATGTAACTGCGAACCCCGGTTAAAGTTAAACGAAGCCTCAGCATCACAAAATGGATCCCGCCACCACAGACACAAGTCTGACCTCCTGCTGCTGGGAGTCCTTCCAGCGAGAGAGGCCTGGATAAAGGGTTTCCTGCCTTGGGAGGTGCTAGCACCACCCCAGACACGATTTTGTGTATTGAGGTAGCGAGGGCTGAAAGGAATGAGACATGCCTGGGGCACACAAGGTGTCCCTGTGCATACCCCGGTTCAAAGCAGTTGCTGGGGCACTCCAGCCCCAGCTCTGCCGCGAAACCGGACAAAGGATAGGGGGTGTAACCACCCCCCTTCCTGGTCCCACCCAGGGGAGGGACCTAGTCACTAGTACAGCCCCCTTTAGCAGGATAAAGGTAGGAGCTGGTCCCATTCCAAATTAGATTTATCCTGAACTACTCTACAAGAAGAAACTCTGGACTTCGACGTTCTGCTCCACAGAAGACTGAACAATCTCCCTTGTGGGCAAGGAGTGTCCACCCTGCAACTGCAGGCACCATCAAGCGTCCTAGCGGTTCTCTTTGTCGTCCTTCCTGCCGGAACCAGACTTCAGAGCCCGACGAGACCCGGACTCCCAGACCTCTCCGACCTCTACCCACATCTGCAGCACAGCTGAGACCCGTGGGTGAGACGAGACAAGTGGGACCGGCCATCTTGAAGAAACTGCACTTCGCTTCCAGCACGACTTCTGAGGCATCCTCAAGTAAGTGCTTTGGGGATTGAGATGCCCCAGCCCCGAGCAGCTCCTGCACCGAAGACCAGCCCCCTAGCATCCACAAGATCTGCGTGGGGCCCTTTTGCTAGATTGCTGCTCGACGTGTTGTCTGGTCACTTGCCGGCTGGCCAGTGGCCTCCTAGACGACGATCCACGAAATCTACACCGCTGGTCTGGTTGCTCCAGACTGGCCCTTGCTCCCTTCCAAAAGAGGAGCTCCCCGGTCCCTCCTGATCCGCACCAGACGCCGTTTCCACTCACCGCGTGGGTTGCCTTTGCCAAGGCCTGTTGACTCCAAATCCGGATCCGACACCGCCGACAGCGAGAGCCTGCGTGGGACAGCTCGTGCCTCCATCCTGGTCATTGAAGACACCTCCTGGTCCACGTGGCTGCAGAGACAAGCGTCCACTCTTCACCTGATCGCGACGACAGCATGTGGTTCCTTCCTGGTTCCACACCGGTCACTGGCTAGTGACTTTGAAAACTGTCCCCTCTGCTTTCAGGTCCTCTTCTTCCTCGATCCACCCTTGGATCGCACCGGACATCTTCCTCCTGGTCGCCTGCAGCATCTTTCTTCAAGGCTCCATTGACTTCAACGCGGAAACCCGACACACTTTCACACCTATGTACCCGCAGCCCGTGGGTGAGGTAACGAGAGCATTTCGGTGCTCATAGGTAGATTGACTCTCCTAGTGTCCAGATATCCAGTCGTTTTAGTCCTTACTAGTCTGAACTGTCTGTTACTTACCTTTTTGTAATTTGTTCTGCCCATTCACTTTGTTCCGCATCTCGCTTGTGAGTTCACACTCTGCACACGCGTCCCGTGGGCCTCCTGTTACTTACCTAAGGTTAGGGTAGTGTAGTCCCAGCGATCCTACAGCCTCTGGGCATCTTCATTTCCTCTATCGTTCTAATTATACCATTTACTTAGTATATGGTTTGTCGTGCCCCTAGGGCACCATTGTAATTTTGTGCAACTTATCGTATTTTTCCTAAGAGATTGTCATGTGCTTAGCCCTCTGATCTCATAAAGAGTTGAGAGTTGTTTGTTATTAATAAATATACTGTTTATTTTCATAACAACCTGTGTGGTGACCTTTCATCTGGTATTCAAGGGGTTATATGTGGTAAAACAGCTGGCTTCACATGCCAAAAGAGTTTAGCCTAAGACTGCTTTGTCCATGCTACCATTAGGATAGCTGGTCTATAAGGTTGACTTACAACCAATCACCATAAGGGTTGTTTGGACTGATACAAGGTGATCACTAGAACTAGTGAGCATCATATATCAGGCCAACTTCTCACAGTCTGTTCTACGCCTTTCCATCTATACCACTTCTGCCAAGAGTGCTGAAGAAGATCAGGCGCGACCAAGCCCAAGTCATCCTTGCGGCTCCGGACTGGGCATGAAGATACTGGTATCCCGAGCTACTCAGCATGTCAGTCGATCCCCCGGTTCGTCTGCCTCTTTAGGAGGACTTTCTGTCGCAGCAGCAGGGGAGGGCCCTCCACCCGAACCTGTCCAGTCTCCACTTACATGCGTGGAGATTGAGCTGCAGCAGTTGAGGCCATTTGACTTGCCTCCTGAAGTCTGTAATGTGATTCTGGGAGCCAAGCGTCCCTCCACAAAATCGGTATACGCCTGCAGGTGGAACAAATTTGTGGCATGGTGCACAGCAAAGGCTGTGGATCCCCTTTCTGCCCCCCTTTCTGAGGTTCTCCTCTTTCTTCTTTCTCTTGCCCAGCAGGGCTCTGCTCTGGGCACTCTAAAGGGCTACCTCTCTGCCATTTCCGCCTTCTTAAGGCTCCCTTATCAGCCCTCTTTGTTCAAGTCCACGGTTGTAAATAGGTATTTGAAGGGAATCACTCCTATGTTTCCTCCTGTTCCTTTTGTGATGCCTCAGTGGGACTTGAACCTTGTTCTGACTTATCTGATGTGCGCTCCCTTCGAGCCACTTTATAACTGTCCTCTTCGTCTCCTTGCTCTTAAGACTGCATTCCTGGTTGCCATCACCTCTGCCAGGAGAGTGAGTGAGCTCTAGGCTCTTTCTTCTCAACCTCCCTTCCTTTCTGTCTATCCGGACAAAGTTGTGTTGCGGACGCGACCCTCTTTCCTGCCCAAGGTAGTCACAGCCTTCCACATCGGGCAGTCCATCACCTCGCCCACCTTCTTTCAGCCTCCGCATCCCTCGAAAAAGGAAGAGAGGCTCCACCGTCTGGACTCAAAACGTGCGCTTTCATATTATCTGGATCGCACACGCCAGTTCCGGGTGGATGACCAACTCTTTGTTGGTTACGTGGGCGCTAAGAAGGGACGGGCGGTGCAGAAACGGACCATTTCTTGATGGGTCGTCTTGTGCATCAAGGCTTGTTACTCTCTGGCTAAAAAGGAGCCTCCTGTGGGGCTATGTGCCCATTCCACTCCGGCCACGGCGGCTACTACTGCCCTGGGTCGGGGAGTCCCCTTGCAGGACATCTGTCAGGCAGGTACGTGGGCCTCGTTGCACATGTTCGCAAGACACTACTGCCTGGACAGCCAAGTCCGGAGAGATGGCTTGTTTGGCCGTTCCGTTCTCCAGGACTTTCTAGTGTAATCTTGGTTTGCAGACCCACCACCGGGGTTGGTATTGCTGGGGTATCTATTCTAAGGTAAGGAATCTAATACTAACCCGTTTCTTTCAGATGCAGAAGTTACTTACCTTCTGTAACGATATATCTGTAAGAAACAGTAGTTAGTATTAGATTCCTTACCGCCCCACCCATCCTCCCCGTTCTGCGAACCGATATTTAGGGTTAAGGTCATCCCCTTTCTGGGCCCTAGTTTTTATGGCACCAGTGTTTGTTTTTATCATGGCTCTGCGTTTCTGGCGCGGAAAAGCTGTGTATAAGAACTGACGTCAGCGCGCGAGGGCGGCGTCTAAGTACTCCGACGTCATCCCGGCGACAATAACGCCGACGACAGACGGGGAGCGGCAGACGACGCCTACCGACGCGCAGGGGTACTGCTAGGCAAAATTTTCCGGATCCAGTCTGACGCCTGGGGATATTCTAAGGTAAAGAATCTAATACTAACTACTGTTTCTTACAGATATATTGTTACCGAAGGTAAGTAACTTGTGCGACCGGTGTTTTTGGATTCCCTAAGTAATATCAACTCACCCAGCAGGAAGACTAGCAGGCCTTGGCCCCCCAGTCCCGGTCACAGGCAGAAGTCTTGCAGAGATTCCCATCCTCACGTTGCCCAGCTGACTGCTTGCAGAAGACAAACTTTGGGGTCTTTAACTCCCCTTCCAGATACCAAATGTGATTTAGAATAACATTTTCATGTGATCTAATTAAAAAAACGATTATTTTATCAATAAAATATGCAGTAATAGCGTTCACTTTTTTTTTGTTTAGGTTACCAGACACATAAATAGGAAGATAAAAGGAAAACTGCATGAGGCAAAAGTTGTTTTTTGCATGGGAAATACTGTTTTTGTTGATCCAATGGTAAGTGAATTAATATGGTTAATATGACGGATTCATTGTTTAGTCATGCACTTTCATTTTCACATGGTGGTGTTTTCTGGTTGTGATAGCTCCTCTGTGTCTCTTTCAATTAAACATTTTTTAAAGAATGCATGTTGTCAAAGATTTTCAGATTTCCAGATAATACAATCCAGTGAGATATTATCCTGGACAATGGTTCCCACTCTCCTTTGACCAGAGGGAGTACTTCTGGTAGACATCCTCTGTAGAAGATTAGCACAGGTTCTAAACCATGTGTCACTATGCAATTTTTCAACATATTTTGAGTTTTAGTAGAAATCATATATTCTGGTACAAAAAAAGGTTCAATAACTAAAGAGTTCACTCATTACCGATTAATTTTATCCTTAATTTTTATTGAAAGCAAGGAACGTTTCTAATACGTCAACAAATAACCTTCCCTCACCCACCCCCAAAATATGGAGCCTTTTTCTTAACGCACCATGGTGAGTCTGTCACCTAGTTATTTATCTTACATCATAGGGTCTCTGCTTTCCATTTCATTTTGAGTAATTTGTAGGTCTCGCAGACCCTAAGCATCAGTGGAATCTGATAGAGACATCTAGCCGTAGATTCCTTAACTTTGAATATTCAGCAGGAGTCAGTCTGGATCTGAAAAACTTTTTCCCCAGCAGTAGCTCTGCACGCCGGGGGGACGGCGTTGCCCGGCTCCATCCTGACGTCAACCACAGAAGTGACTTCAATGGAGCCATATAGGTTAAGGCGTGCTGACGTTAGTTTTCTTCTTTTCTGCGTCCCAGCGTGGATCCAGGAGAAGTGGTTCCTCTGGCCTGTCTCTTTTCAGGCCTTCCTGATGCCTTTTCGTGTCCGACACAGAGTGCCAATGCCTTCGGGCTTCAAGTCGTGTGCTTCCTGAGATGTCGGTGACGGGACCCCCCCCCCCCAAGATCTGTATGTGGTGCCTGGGCGAGCACCACGACTCCGCTGAGTGCAACGCCTGCCAGCAGCTGAAACCGGAGTCACTTAGGGAACGGCGGGTTGAAGTCGCCTGACTGTCCCGGTTGGACTCCTTGCGGTGCCAGTCTCAGTCTCCAGCGCAAGGCTCCTTATGGCGTAGTACTTCTTCCCGCGTGGACGTTCCCGTCCAGGACAGGTCCTGGAGTTGTTCCCGTGGACGTTGCTTGCCTGCATCAGGTAAGCACCGGAAAAAGTCACGAAGGTCGTTGACATCGCACAAATGTGACGTCTGGGCCTGCCACTCCCTGTCTTCACCGGACACGGACCCTCTGGACTCTGCCCCAGCCTACCCCCTGTTTCGTGGTGTGGGTGCGACCCGGACCCAGATTGAAGCCTATACCAAGGCTCTGCAGGTCATCTTTGGGTCACCCCCTCTCCCTGGCGCGCCTTTGGGCTGCACAGTGGGGGTTCGCCCTCGGCGCTGACTGAGTACCTTGACTACAGTTCTGGGGTCGATGCGACATTGGGACACGGCCCAGAAGGGCATCCCACAGCGATGTCTGGCCTTCGCACAATCCTGTAGGGCTCCGTGTGTCGTCGCGGGAGGTGGCTGCAGCGTGAAGCTCGTCTCCGAGTCAACATAGTTTCTTCCTGCCGGGTCCTGCCTTGGTGGAGGTCGTTTCGATGCCGGACGGATGAGTCCTCTCCGGGGGTTGTCGACGTCAATCCAACGCCGTTTTGAGGTCGTTTGACGCCGGTTCTGTACCCGGCTGTTCCTCTGCTGGTAGATTATGTGACCGCAGTGGGTTCGCCACCTCTGGCGTTGTTTCATTGCTCCATGGAGCAGGGGCCCATGGGAAAGCAGGGGCCCATGGGGCAGTGGCCAGCTCAGCATTTTGCAGGCCCTCTGTCGTTGGGTGGACGGATTAGCCTGCAGCCATCCGCAATGGATGAATTGCCTTCTCCGCCTCAGGTGTACATGGAGGCCCGTGCTGAGTTTGCGAGGGCGGTTCGCAGGGCTTCGGACATCTTGCAGTTGCAGCCGCCCTGTCTCCCTGCCTTTGGATCCTTTGTTGGATCTTCTCCACTAGAGTACGGTGGATGTGGAGCCATTGTTGCCTTTTGGTGGTTCCTTGTTCAATGTCCTTCAGGGGACTAGGGCCAGACCCTCATCGGGGGATCCTGCGGGCCGCACTATTGTGCATCGCCATCGCCATTGCCCTGCTCCAGATGACCTTGCCTGTTTGTCCTTCCATCCTAAGGCTCACAGACTTGTAGTCCAGGCGACGCTTCCTTCCTCTCCTCCCACTCTGGAGTCTAGGTTGTTGGAGTTGTGTGGCTGCAGTGTCTTAGCGTCCACCTGGTCAGGCCTTCAGTCCTTGAACACATCCTACGTGTTTGCTCGGGCCACTTTTGCTCTTTGGGACTCCGTTGAGTGGCTCCTCCCCTCTTTACCAGAGGGCCCCTGTGCTGACCTGGTCTGACTTATTCGGGACGGCCGCGACATGGCACAGTTTTCTGTCCGGTCGGCCATGGATACCACTGACTCCGTGGGTCGGGCTAAGGCCAGGTTAGTTGCTGTGCGTCAGCATGCGTGACTCGGCGGTCCAGTGTCTCCTCTCTGGATTTCGATGCCTGCTAGGTTTTTACTCCTTTTGGAGGCCTTGTGTTTTTGAATGCCATATTGTTCCTGCTTTTATCATTTCAGTCTCTGGTCAATACATTATTGTCCATACGGTCTGTATGGCTGTTCCGCCGTGTCTCTTTTGTTCCTCCTTCTGGTTCAGCTGGGCCTACCGTTAAGAATGATTCTTTTCGAACTCTGCTTATGAGCTTGTCTCAAGCGGTGTCTCTCGTGTTTTGGAGGGATGTGACTTAGCATATGTGGGGTATTGGTTGGCTATTGTGTAGCTGTTGTTCCTGTGAGAAGTTAGACTGGCATATGATATCCACTAGTTCTAGTGGGCACCTTGCACAAGTATAATCGACCCTTATTGATGGTGGTTGTAAAGTCAACCTTAAAGCTATCCTAGTGGTAGCATGGACCAGCAGTCATCAGGCTAAGACTTTAGAGAGCGTATTAAGCAAGTTGTTTTGCCAATTATAATCCCTTGACCATCAAATTAAAGGACACCACACAAGGTGTATATCAAATATATATGTATTTATTCTAAACACAACCCCTCTGCACTCTTTGAGGTCCGAGGTAAAAGTACAATACAAGTTACTCAATTACTGTACGATAAGTTGCACAGTATACATTATGCCCTAGGGGCCTCCCAAACCATGTACTAAAATAGTGGTATAGGAACCACGAGAGAATCAGAAAGCAGGCCTCGGGCCTGTGGAATCGCTGGGGCTACTCTAAACAACCAAAGGTTAGGAAGTAGGAGGCACACGGGAGACGCGCGCAGTGTCTAAACACAGCCGCGGGTTACCATTGACTTTCTATGGGAAACAAAGAAGTTACAAATATACAATTTAAGGACTCTTCCGGATGCACTACGATGGAACCCTTTTAAACTAGGACACTTCGAGAGTCAAGACCCACAGGAGCACCGGAGTACTCGTGTTACCTCACCCAGGGAAGCCGGGTGTATAGGTGTCTTTTCGTGTCGGGTGTCGTCGTCGTTTTCAGTGGAGATCTGCAAAGAAGTGCTGCTGGCGACCAGAGGAAAAGTGTCCGGGTGGATCCAAGGGTGGATCGAAAATCTGTAGAACCTGAAAGCAGAAGGGACAGAGTCCCGGTCACCTGCCAGTGACCAGGGTGGCGATAGGAAGATGCCACCAGATGTCGGGTGATTTCAGGTGAAGATGTGAAGTTTGTCTCTTCAACCACGAGGACCAGGAGGCCTCGACGACGACCAGGAGCTGGATTCGAGCTGTCCCACTGTGGTAAATAAATAAATAATACCCTATTTTTGACTAGACTTATAGCATAACAGATAGCTCAATAAATAAGAGTCAAGATTCGAGGTAGTAGGAGTTTCTGCAGGTTTATTACAGCATAAGGACAAGATCAGGACAACCTGCATGGGAATAGGACAATAAGGCCCGACAGGACAACTGGGGCCCAGCAGCTGCCGGGGCTTGGTCTGGGATGAGCGCGCTAACATTTAATAACAAAACATTGACTTATATACATAGCGCAAACACATAGCATTACATTGCAGTAGGCGTAGCAGTAGGTGGAGTAGAAGGCGTGACGCGTAGCAGTCGCGAGAGATAAGAGAAATAAGAGGTGTAACTGGGAGTTTACTTAGACATGTGATGCAAAACGTAACAGAATATGTCATGAATGGGCGGACACATAGGAGGGGGCTACCTAAGGAGCAGGGACCTCTAACCTAATGGTGCGCGAAAACTAACAATGACGTGTTACTAGGAGAAGCTGGGGGCTACGAACTCTGTGCTAGGAGCAGAGACTAGAGTCTGGAGGGTCGGAGCGACATGTACTTAAACCCTATCTGGTATCTAATGTTTAGGGAACATGTTGATATAAACTAGAAGTCATGAGGGGAGAAGCTAACCTGATTCTAAGACTGGACCATGCATTATTCTACATGTAGTGCGTGATGAAGAATACTAAATGACCATTAAATACAGTATTTCTCTAACGTGGAGACGAGAAGGCTAGACAAATGACGGAAACTATTGATGCAGTTCAGTAGCTTAGGAATGCAGAGGAGGAGGACTGAACTGATAGCTGGAACTATAACATACTTTTGGCAGACTCAGAGGCAGAGCCGGGGTGCACCGGGCACTGGAAGGCAGGAAGTAAGTGAAGGGTCGAGGATACAGGTGGGGGCTGTATCGCTCCTCAGCGAGGCTTTCAGGAGACAGGAGCTGAATCTGTGGTCCGGGCCCTTTTGAGGCCTGGAAACGGAGACTTTATAATTGAATAACGTGCACACTGAGAAACGTGGCAACATTACTTACATAGGCCTGATATTCGTAGTATTCACGAGGACTGGAAACTAACATATTAGAGGTGGACACAACTGTAATTGCGTCTTTAATCAGAAATGGGGAATAACATATGCATATTGGTCATGCACACATAACATATGATGGATGAGGCGTAGGGACACAGAACATGGCAAAATTTACTTTTCCACATTCCCTCCTTGTCACTACGTTTCCATCAGGAAACATCAATATTCATGATACCGTCTATCATTTCATACAGTACCATTTGCTCGTCTCGAATTGTCTTGGAACGGGATTTAGAACAGGGCTTGGGACTGGGAATACAAGAGGTAGCACACATGCTGCAAATCGCAGGGCCACATTGTATACAGAGGCAGCAGCTAAATATGATCGCTACTGCAATACCTAAAAAGGACAGGACTTTCCAACCCCATGCGGAAATTATATTCCAGAACCAACCGGACCATGTCCAGGTGCCTGGATCTTGGTGTAACAGATGGGCAATTTTATGGAGTCTGGTTATAGCTGAATAAACAGACGGCGCGTTATTTGGAATGAAAATACAACAACTGGATCCGAGAACTCTACAGGCCCCGCCCCTATCGGCCAGTATGACGTCAAGGACGAGACGATTCTGTAAAACGACAATTCTCATAAAGGATTGCTCTTCAGTTAAGTTACCTAGAGCGGAGGCAGTCTCATCTACTACTGCTTCAAGGGTTCTTGTTAACCTACGAATAAGCTTACTATTTACAACTGTACCTAAATAAGGGAAAACACCTTTATCTATATCAATGAATTGCTCTGCGGCAGTTTCAGTATAATCGACAATCGGGAGATTTCTCTTGTGTCTAGTGTGTACTAAGAAAGAATTCCTATGATAGTCAGGTGGGGCTAAAAAAACAGGTGGCAGTAGGAAAGCAATGTAACAGGTTCCCTCCCAATCGAGGGGCAGACGGACATATGCAGTTTGACCACAAATAAAATAAGAATGACGTGAAGCTTTGAAAATAGATTTCCCACTGTCACTATACTGGATAACAGTAGTACATTCACTATGACCTACATATACAGAACCATAACTACGGACACATAATTCGCCTTTGACTGGTAGTACTGAAATAGCGGGTGAGTCTGGAGTAGTATCAGACTGAACATTCAGAACCATGAAATTCGACGAATAATTTCCTAAATTATATACTTCATTTTCTAAATCTAAACCTGTTCTGTGGGGGAAACCTTGCTTGTCTGGGAAACATGTACTGTTAAGAAAAGACATATCTGTTGAGGATGACGTTAACGTGGACCATGCTCCACACGAACCATTGTGTGAGAATGGGTAAGGAAAGAGTGGCAGAACTCCCTTCGGTGTCTGGAAAGGGGGGAGTCGACCACACACCCAACAATTAGTGGCATTGCTGGTCTGGTGTGAATAATGTAACATACGGATAAATGTGTTATTACGCATAGCGAGGCGGTATGCATATTCGTGAGGAGGCAGATCACTAAACGTGTGCTCTACTGTAGCATGAGCAGACATATTTACATGAGGAACTGGAAGACACAGATAGAAAGCATAGCTGGTGCAGGAAATCATTATGCTGATGAATAATACGAAACTCAGAAAAACGATACATTTGATTGAACTTTGACTGACTCTCTCACTATGGGGGTCTATTTTATACATGTCAGAAACAGTCTAACCGTTTCACCTAGGGGAGGACTTATACAATCAAACTGGCTGACTTATTAGACCTGAGCTTTAACTTATACTCCTGTTGCGGAGTTTTCTCTAACAAGGGAGGGGTTGTAACAATGTCTTGTGCGGGACAGTCCTTTAAAACAATGTTCTGGCAATCCTTCGAATCCTGGGAAATGTTCTTGGGAATGTTTTTAAAGACTGGTTTCAATGGATTGAAAAGTTTTACATGAGAAAGGTGGACCCACCCCTTCCTGCCTTCCAACTTGACGGCAGTTCGGGTGGTCAAGAGGACCTGACGTGGCTCTTTCCAACGTGGTTCCAGCGGACTTGATCTGTCGAAATTTCTGATCATCACAAGGGATCCTGGAACGATCTCGTGCGGTGCCACCTCGGTATTGTCTGGAAATGCGGCGGCAACCTGTGAACGACATGAGTTGAGGGCAGACATCAAGGAAGCTAGGTAATCTGTCAGCATATTACATGAAACATCGGTAATACTTCGGGGTCTAGGAGTACCCCACATATTGGGGGGGCGGCCGAAAACGACCTCATACGGGGACAGACCTGATCTGGAATGTGCGACCATACGCATGTAAAACAGAGCGACTGGCAAAGCTACTAACCAGTCCACACCCTTGTCTTTACAGACTTTTGCTATACGGATTTTCAGAGTCTGATTATGCCTTTCGACTAGTCCAGCTGCTTCTGGATGGCGTACACAATGGAACTTCCACTGGTACCCTAACAAAAGGGAAACATGTTTCATGAGTTCGGATGAGAATGGCTGGCCGTTATCAGAATATACGACTCTAGGGAGTCCATATCTAGGGAAGAATTCACGAACCAACTGCTTGGCAGTGGTCGCGGCTGTGTAATCTGGGACTGGATATGCTTCTGTCCACCTGGACAAAGCGCATACAACTACAAGGACATACTTGAAACCTCGACATCGCTCCATCTGAATATAATCCATCTGGAGGACCTCAAAAGGGTGGTCAGGGGGCTGGAAACCACCTTGTTCCACCGGGACACTTTTACCTGGATTAAACTGACAACATATCATACAGGTACGGACTTTCTGCTTGGCTGCAGCTCGTAAATGCTTATTGAACCAAATGTTCTGGATACTGTCTAACATAGCTTTTTCTCCTAAATGTGCTGGACTATGTGCGGTATTGATAATGACTTGAACCATAGAATCGGGGAGAAACCATGTGGCTCTACCCTTCGTTAACCATCCTTGATCTGTCTGGACCCCTCCTTGTACAGACCATTTCTTGATTTCATCGGGAGTAGCATGTGACTGGATATCTATGACATCTTGAGTAGGGTCCTTAACTGTCATGCATGTAATCAGATCTGGAATATGTGTCTGATTAACTGGAATGTCTGGAGTCTGTGCTGTAAGCTTGGCTGTGCGGTCTGCTAAATCATTACCTTGGGAAATAATGTCAGTAACTTTCGTATGTGCTTTGCACTTCATGATAGCAATAGATGTCGGTAAATGTATGGCATCTAACAGGGCTTGAATAAGGAGACCATGCTGAATCTTGGTTCCATGAGAAGTCATGAAACCTCTCTCCTGCCAGAGCACTCCGAAGTCGTGTACAACTCCGAATGCGTAACGTGAATCTGTGTAAACATTAACCTTCAGGTTCTTGGCATGTATACAGGCTTGTGTCAGAGCAACTAGCTCTGCTGCTTGAGCGGACAGGGTATCAATACGGTATGTTTCAATAACTTCAGTGTCAGTAGTCACTGCATACGCGGCGACTAGTTCTCCTGTACTAGTTCTCATACATGAACCATCCACATAAAGTGTCAGGTCAGGATCTGGTAACGGAATGTCTGTCAGGTCTTGTCTTGGCTTTGTCGTAATGTTAACTACTTCCACACAATCATGTGTGTCTGGATTTGAACTGACTGATGGTAACAGTGTAGCAGGATTCAGAACGTTGCAGCGTCTAATTTCTATGTGTGGCTGGAACAGTGTCAATTCATAACCTGTTAAACGTGCAATTGTCAAGTGCTGAGTTTGTGTTCGATTTAAAAGAACTTCTACTGAATGTGGGACCTGTACTGTCAGGGAATGTCCTAAAACTATAGAATCACTTTGTCTGATAGCTAGTGCTGTGGCTGCAACTGACTTGAGGCACGCAGGCAACGCCTGGGCGACTGGATCTAATGTGCTCGAAAAATAAGCACAGGGCTTGTATTGACCTGCTTGATCTTGTGTGAGAACAGATAATGCTGTACCTTCGCGTTCAGTAACGAAAAGTGTAAAAGGCTTACTGTAGTTCGGTGTAGCTAGAACTGGAGCTTGACATAGGGCTTTCTTTAACTCGTTGAAACTAAGTGTATGGTCAGATGTCCAAGGGAGGACAGTCGATACGGCTGCCTCCTGTGTCGTTAACTGTATCAGTGGCTTGGCTAGGAATGCATACTGGGGAATCCATTGTCTACAATAAGAAGTAAGGCCGATAAAGGCACGTACCTCCTTCTGGGTTCTGGGCTGGGGAAGACTCGCTATTAACTGGATACGGTCGGGTGTCAACTGCCTACCCCTCTTGGACAGCAAGTGTCCTAAGTATACCACTTGCTGGACACAGAATTGAAGCTTCGAAGGTGACACCTTGTGCCCCATCTCGGCTAGAAAATACAGAACTGTAAGTGATGCTCGCTCGCAGTCACGTTCAGAACGGGCTGTGATCAGTAGATCATCGACATACTGGAGCAGGGCAGTGTCAGCTGGCATGTAAATGTTGTCTAGTTGTCTCTTGAGTGCTTGACTGTAAATACTAGGGCTTTCTGTGAAACCTTGAGGAGCGCGTGTAAACATATAGCTCCTTCCATTTAAACAAAATCCGAAAAGAAACTGGCTGTCTGGATGAATTGGAACACTAAAAAATGCATTCTTGAGGTCAATAACAGTGAAAAACATGGCTTCGGAATCAATGGCTGTTAACAGGGAAGAAATGTCTGGAACAACTGGGTACTGAGGAATAATACATTTGTTAAGCTCTCGTAAATCAATCACTAATCGATATACTGGGGGTGCATTTGGATCAGTACGTTTCATGACTGGAATGATCGGAGAATTACACACATTGGAGTCAGTTTCTACAACTACTCCTTGAGCCATGAGCTCGTCAATAATTTTGGATAAGGCTGCTACAGCCTCAGGTGGCAATCTGTACTGCCTGATTCGTGGTAACACTACACCTGGTTTGAGAGTCACACGATGGGGTGTGATTTGCATGTAACCTACATCAGTTGGACCTTGCGCCCATAAATGCTGCGGAACATTAGACAATCTTGAATCAAAATCTCGTAATACATAGTGACCCTTAAAGTCACGTAGGAACAGACGTATTCCCTCTGGGGAACAGCAAATAACTGCACCTAATTCCTTCAGTGTCTTAATGCCTAATAGATTTTCTGGACATGACTTAGTAAGTAACAGATCAGTAGTACGGGACAAGGGACCTACTTCTAGAGTAACTGGCTTTGATATCTCATTAACTATGGGTTTTCCTGAAAATCCAAGGGAAACATTTCTTGAGCCTGAGAGCGGAGCCCCTGGTACTTCGGCGTGACTAATTGTGGTCCTACTTGCCCCTGTATCGATCAAAAACTTTCTGTCTTTCCCTAATACTTGACTGTGAACATAGGGACCTTCTTGGTCTACAGGTATCTCGATGAGAGGCAAGCCTACCTCCCTCTCTAGGCTGTTTCATGAATATGACTGGTACTCTGGATACTCGGACTGTGCATACTGGTACATCTGCGATGTAACGTGCTGTGTTGCAGCAATAGGCTGCGGTACTGTAACTGTCTGTGGTGCATTCTGTGACTGAGGAGTCTGTGAAACTTGTTCTTGTCTCGGCGGACGTGGTCTTTCTTTAGTCTTACCAGTAGCTATGTTGTGTTTCAGAACTGCACACTCGTTTATAAAATGACCTGGCTGTTTACAATAATTGCAGTTCCCTTTAACGGGAGCCGCAGGAGGACTGGCTTGATTCGGACCCCTCTTCTGACTGTCTTGAGGAATAGATTGTGCAACTAGCACTTTCATTTTCGTGTCTTTCATACGTTTTCTTTCGTGTTCTTGCTCTTCTCTGATTCTATTCTGGTGGTACTGGAGCATCTGGAGCATCTGGGACGGAGTATTTGCTTGCCAGGTGCTTTCGACTTTCAAAACTCGATTTTTAATTTGTGGACTTGAATTCTCGACTAATTTGGTAACGAAAAGGTGAGGGTATGACTCACTACTTGTCTTGAGACCACTGTTAATACTAAAACATTTCTCAAATCTAGAATAAAAATCACTAATATCCTCATCTTGTTTCTGTTTACAGGCTGAGATTGCATCCCAGTCTTCTTTCCTAGTTGTCAATAATCTGGGTAAAACTTGAATCAATAATTCTGGTAATTCTTTACATTTATCTCCAAGACCGGTACCTGGTACTCGTGCCTTGTCTTCAGCTTCTAGAGCTGCCCAATCGATCTTTTTCTCTCCCACCTCCCATTCTTTTTCTTTTAACTTTTCATACACCCCTGCGGGTAGCAGGACCTTTAACATTTTAATGATATCTGGGTAAGTGTATTCTCCCATACGGAGCATGTCTTTTAATTCTCTATGGAACCCTGCTGGATCTTTGTCGTGACAGGGGATTAATTTCTTCATTTCAAGAAGTTCCATCTTTGATATCGGAGTGTATACAAACACTCGTTGCATTACGCCACCCGCCCCTTGGACTGGGTGGACTTCTCGTAGCGGATTCTGTCTGTCTATGTAGAATGGTTTACTTTCCGGGGGTGAGATATGAACAAAATGCGGATTCAGGAACGTTCTATACTTGTGGCGCTGTTCTAGAATGACACCAATTAAATCGGTACCTAGACCTCTCCATCTGTACTGGAGTAACTCGTTCAGGATATCATGTAACGGGCCTGGATCAGAATGTTGACCCTCATACAGGGTAATGAGGTGCTGGATCATATACATACCCACCAGTCGTTGCTCGGCTGGGGGCAGTTTCAGAAACATTTGTGCCACTATTTCGTCTGGAAAAGTGGTAGAATCAGTAATCCATCGGACTGCTGATCGGGCTAGTTCTTGTTCGTGCATGGTACTTAATTCGCTATATCCGACTCGTGATTTCAGAATGTGATCGGTAGCTTGAAATACTTGTTCTAGAGAACCTCGTTCTGGTGCTGGATGATGAAAAATAGACATAGGTTCTAGACGTAAATGGCGATCTGGAAATCTGGATTTTCCTACATACGCTATTCTGGCGGGATTCTCGTCTTCCTCTTCAGGATCAGAGACACTTTCTTTCTCGCTTATTTGTGCTGCTTTACGCTGTTCGTGTAACCTTATTATTTCTTTACGAATTTTCTTGTACATACTTTCCATGGCACTAATGGTCTTGTGCTTACCCTCGGCTATATTATCACTCCACCTTGTCAGGATTCTCATTTCGGCGGGATCTTTAGACGGGTAATCTTGTTCTCTTATTAGACAATTGATCAGGAACTTTAATATCATGAGCTGAATCTCGGCTTTCCTTTGAGACATAATCTCGCCTATACTTTCTGGATCATCCCCTGTACGGATGAAACGATATATTCTGTCTAGATCTTCTTTCATATTTGGTAAGGTGACTAGATACTCGGTCACCCTTCTTACGCGTACGGAATATAAAACCATATTATACTCGCCTGGAACTGTGTCATAGACGCATTCGGCAAGGGCTTGTCTGATTTCTGTAACTGACTTATTACTTTTTGGAGTACGCTGTGATGCTTGAGCATGTAATTCGAGTGCTGATAAACGCTTGTGTGGCGGCGGGGTTTGAGGAGGACCTCCTCCTGCGGCCCCTAGACTAGAATCGTCGACTGACATTCTTCGTGCTTGCAGGGTCGGTAATTGTAACGTGGGCTGAACTTGTATGGCAGGCTGACCCGGGGGTACCGTAGCAGGTACTCCGGTGTCTGGAGGAACGGGAAGTGCCTGATTTACAGGGACAGGCGGAGCGCGAACAGGATTGGCATATTCTGGAACTGTGTCGTCCAAATAGGACGAAATAAAAATATCAGCTGCGGTCGGTTTGTGACGTAGCTTGGTCGGAACTAATGGTGGCGGGAAATTACTGGGTGCCTCTGGGGTCGCTTTTGGCAAGCCTTCGGCAAGGAGAGGATACATACCCTTAATAAGGGCATGCCTCTGTCTGTCTGACTGTTCGGCTTTGACTTGTTCACCTATCTCGATTAATTCTCTTTCTTGGGCTCGTTCTTGGGATTCTCTACTTAACTCTGACTTTCTGACTTCCTTTTCCGTTCTTCTATGCGCTTCCTTACGCCATAACTCGATGGCATCTTTCTGTGACTGTCTGGCTTTCTTTTTCCATAATGCTTCTTCTACTCGCATGATACATTCGGCATCCCATGTACCCGATACGGGCCATCTATACTTTTCTTCTAACTGTTTGGTATACTCTACCCATAAATCTAGATACAATATGGCGCTTATGCCATGTTTCTGATACATAAAGTGACCTGGACTGTCCCTAGGCGGAACAGGAACTGCTGCTTCCAGCAGACCCTTCCTAGTTTTTAACTGACGTAACTTGGAAAAGAGCGGCATTCTAAACTTGAATCGGAACACAATACAATACACGAAAAACAATAACAATTGGGAAAACAATTCAGGCATACCACGACATTGGAAATACATTAAACAACATTATAAATAACAGTTCGAACAGAATACTACCTAAAAATACTGAAAACAGAAACAGAACAGAATTCTCGAGAACGGAACAGACTAGAGTTACTGGATGCACTGCTGTAACAGTACGGAACATACCGGTCCCATAAAGGAACGCATCAAGACCCGTATCCACCTAGGTGAACACTTCGTTTGTGGGCTTGGGTACCACCAACCCACGGACCAGGAGTCAATTTAGACTGACCCTGTCTAGACACTACCCCAGCAATGGTACTCACCGGGCAGCACGGAACGGAAGGCCTCAGACGGGACTGGACTACGACGACGAACTTCGGACTTCGGACTTCAGTTACGGGTGGGCCTCCGGATACCTCGGACCTTGGACTCTCGGCTTGGGCTCTGGTCGGGACTCGCCGCGTTCCTCCACCGTCTCGTTCGGATGCTGGACCGCCTCCTCCGTCTCCTCCGTGGGCCTGAGGGATACTTGAGCAGAAATATCTGCCACTGCGCAGAAGAGTTCCGTCACGACTGCAGAGGGTCAGGGGGTCGGCGTGGCTTCACCGACGCGTGGGGAAAGGGCAAGTCCCTATTCGGGCGCCATTATGTGGTAAATAAATAAATAATACCCTATTTTTGACTAGACTTATAGCATAACAGATAGCTCAATAAATAAGAGTCAAGATTCGAGGTAGTAGGAGTTTCTGCAGGTTTATTACAGCATAAGGACAAGATCAGGACAACCTGCATGGGAATAGGACAATAAGGCCCGACAGGACAACTGGGGCCCAGCAGCTGCCGGGGCTTGGTCTGGGATGAGCGCGCTAACATTTAATAACAAAACATTGACTTATATACATAGCGCAAACACATAGCATTACATTGCAGTAGGCGTAGCAGTAGGTGGAGTAGAAGGCGTGACGCGTAGCAGTCGCGAGAGATAAGAGAAATAAGAGGTGTAACTGGGAGTTTACTTAGACATGTGATGCAAAACGTAACAGAATATGTCATGAATGGGCGGACACATAGGAGGGGGCTACCTAAGGAGCAGGGACCTCTAACCTAATGGTGCGCGAAAACTAACAATGACGTGTTACTAGGAGAAGCTGGGGGCTACGAACTCTGTGCTAGGAGCAGAGACTAGAGTCTGGAGGGTCGGAGCGACATGTACTTAAACCCTATCTGGTATCTAATGTTTAGGGAACATGTTGATATAAACTAGAAGTCATGAGGGGAGAAGCTAACCTGATTCTAAGACTGGACCATGCATTATTCTACATGTAGTGCGTGATGAAGAATACTAAATGACCATTAAATACAGTATTTCTCTAACGTGGAGACGAGAAGGCTAGACAAATGACGGAAACTATTGATGCAGTTCAGTAGCTTAGGAATGCAGAGGAGGAGGACTGAACTGATAGCTGGAACTATAACATACTTTTGGCAGACTCAGAGGCAGAGCCGGGGTGCACCGGGCACTGGAAGGCAGGAAGTAAGTGAAGGGTCGAGGATACAGGTGGGGGCTGTATCGCTCCTCAGCGAGGCTTTCAGGAGACAGGAGCTGAATCTGTGGTCCGGGCCCTTTTGAGGCCTGGAAACGGAGACTTTATAATTGAATAACGTGCACACTGAGAAACGTGGCAACATTACTTACATAGGCCTGATATTCGTAGTATTCACGAGGACTGGAAACTAACATATTAGAGGTGGACACAACTGTAATTGCGTCTTTAATCAGAAATGGGGAATAACATATGCATATTGGTCATGCACACATAACATATGATGGATGAGGCGTAGGGACACAGAACATGGCAAAATTTACTTTTCCACACCACGAAGGATCTAGTTGACTGCGGTGTCGGTATCCGGACTGGACCCAACAAGCCTTGGCAAACGCAACCCACTCAGGATGTCGAGATTGACTTCGGAGCACCCCAGCAAGGTCTGAGGAACTTCTCCTTTGTAGGGAAGGTGGAGCAAGCCTGGAGCAACCAGTAAACCAAGTTAGATGTAAAGGAAAGTCTTTGGGGGGCTCACTAGCCAACGGACTAGGAACCGCGAAGACGCATCGAGCTGAAATGCAAAAGCAGGGTCCACGGGTCACTCGTGGAGTGGGGGCTTCTGAGCTTTGGTGCAAATGGTGTTCGGGTCTGGGGCTTCAAGCACCCCATAGCACGACTTCAAGCTACCTCGTGAAGTGAGTGCAGCTTGCAAAATGCAGGATGTCCAGGAGTTCCGGTCCCACGTCTCTCATGTCCGCCGCGGGTCTCAGCTTTGCTGTGAGCGAAGGTCGGGGTCAGAGATGTCTGGAAGTCTGTGTCCTGTGTCGCAGATTCTTCGGGATCCGGCGGGAGCCTCGAAAATGCAGACCGGCAAAGTTGCTGTTGGTGCCTGTTTGAACAGGGTGGTCACTCCTTGACCACAAGGGAGATGTCTTCCGTCTACCAGTCGAAATGGAATGTCGAAGGTCTTGTTTCAGGCTCTGTTTAACTTTAACCGGGTAAACCAGTAACTACATGTCTTCTCCCTCTAAAAGGGTTGAATGCTAGGACTGGCCGGGGGGGGGGGGGGGGGGGGGGGTAGTATTCCAAAGTGTTTGACACCTTACAAGACATGTTTTGATAAAGCTAAACCAAAGTTAGCATTAACCGCGAGGATTATAATGCACTTAAGAGTATATGGTATGGCCATATCATAGAACAGCTATAAGGAGATGGTTCTGAATGCTGCAGAGGGGCTCAGCTCATGCTAGGGTACCCTTTCACATAAAACCAATAACTCTTGGTCTCCAGGATTGTCAGGATTGTTAAGGCCTGCCATAGGAGTGACTTATAGGTGTATATGTGTCTATATGTATATATGTATATTTAGATATAGGTATACTATATCTAAGTAAGGGGTGATTACGCCACCTTACCCAGCCTGTGTGAACAGGCCTGTGGTGTCAGTTTGGAAGGCAAACCAGGGGTGGCATAATACATGCTGCAGCCCCTGGTATGCCTAAGGCGCACCTATGCCCTGGGTACCTATGGTACACTATACAGGGGCTCACAAGGGTGACCCAGTAACCAATCTGGTATGTACCTAAAGTACATGCTATCAATTTAGAGAGAGAACAGCTGGGCTGTGGTCCTGATTAGCAGGGCCACAGCCACACTAAAGTTGAAAAACCAGAGAATCACAGCAAAAAGTGAGGGTAACCATAGGAAGCAGACCCTATTCTCCTACAGTTCCTTGCTAGGCAGGTTCGGAGGCTCCAGTGAAGTTCTCTTTGTTATTTTTGTCCCTCTGGGGGGTTTTCCTGTGGGTTCGCTGTGAGCATTCCCCTTTGTTCTTTGCTTCTTGCTGTGGTGGAACATCTTCTTTGTTGAGGCCAACGGGCTGACATGACCCTCTCCTGAAGCTTCTTTGCTGCCTATGGTTGTTCCGTTGCACTCTCTTGCATACAGTGTGCTCCCGTGAGTTGTTGGCATCCCACAGAGGGGTTCACGTCCTCCTGCCTTGCATTTGGCTCTTCTTTCTGCTTTACGTTCTGCCCTTAGCACTTTGGCTGTCTTGGGCGTGGTTGCGCGTCCCCGCGGGCGCTTTGTTCCATTCCGCTCTAGTCTGGTTCTACTGTGTTCTGGGTTGGCACCACATGTGGATCCACACTGGGTGTGTGCGGTGACATGGAGGACCCGTAGTGTTCCTTGAGCCACTGTCTTGGCTGCGTAGTCTTCTTCACTGGTTTTGGGACAGGCTCGGGCTCCCCTGTTGGGGTTTGCCTATGGGCTGTAGGGTTTTTTCCAGGGCTACTCCATGTTGCGTTTTCCCTCCCTTTGCCGGTTCCCCGCCTGATCTTTGTTCTTTCTGTTGTTTCCGCACATGGCTCAGGTGTTTGGGGGCTTATTCTGGGGAGGGTGCTGTTCGCTCCCTTCAGTCCCTTCAAATGCTCTTTCAGTGTGATGAGTTTTCTCTTCATTATTTGATTTCTTCTCATTGTTCAGAGAAATTTGTTGTTTCAATGATTTTTACTCTTTTTTTGGCGCACTGTTCCTATACTCTCATAGTTTTTACTAGTGGCTCCGCATTGTGCTGCGGAAAAGTTTCACAGAAAACTGATGTCAGCAGTCCAGGGGGGACCTATATGGCTCCATTGACGTCACTTCCTTGGACGACGTCAGTACGGAGCCGGGCGACACCGCCCCCGGGCGTGCAGAGGTACTGCTGGGGGAAAAGTTTTCCGGATCCAGTCTGACGCCTGGGGAATATTCCAAGTTAAGGAATCTGCAGCTAGTCTCTGTGTCTACCAGATACATCCTTACTGAAGGTAAGTAACTTGTTCTTTCAGACCAGAGAGGCTCTTTCAAACAGATATTTCACTAGCCAAACCCTTAATGCTTCTATATTGTTCTCAAACACATCACATGTTCGTTTTTTCATTGCTACAATATTTGGAAGACGGGGATAGCAGTGTACGATAATGGGTGTTTTTTGCCTTCCAGAATACTGCTACACTAACCTTTGCAGCTCCGAAGTAATTCCATTGTAGCAATCTGGTACTACATATCCTGTGCCCTAACACACAAAAGCACCAATGATAGTTTCTGTGGAAGAGGATTCTCTAGGATGGACCCAAGGCCAGCCATAACCTCTCGCCAAAGGATTTTATTTTAGGACATTCCCTCCAAATGTGAATAATATAACCCTCCACTCTACAACAGAATGTGCCAGCAAGCGGGTGAAGCTGGAGAGCATTTACGTCTTTAATTAGAGGGACAAAGTGACGCAGGCAGGTATCAACCTAGTTACTCCCGACTTCTGCCCACCCAAAAGTAAAACAAATCAGACTACATTTTTTATTTTCAGTTTTCTGTAGTACAAACTCGATCCAAAGTTATTGGAGCTCTTCAAATCACCACCAGTTATATTACACAAGGTCACATGCACTTTTTTGGTAGGCACGTGAAGATTCATTTGCCCAGAATCACACAATGTATTTCTCTCTTCACTATAACACACTTATCTCTCAAAATTTAACAACCCACCTCTAAACATTCTCTCTCTTTCGAACTCTAGCTTTCTCTAACTCTTTCACTCTCTCATTCTCTCGCTTCACTCTACCGCTCAACTTTATGTGCAAATAACTCCATCTCTATGTACCATCTCTCTCTTGCTTTCAATCACTATGGCACTCAAGCGCTCTCTCTCACATAAGTAAAAAAAAAACATTTCCATTACACCAATAGCTCTAATTAAAATAAAATGCGAGACATATTGCATTGCAAATGCTTGTTTACCTTGTATCGGAATTCTCCATTAAAGCGAGCATCCTTAGCGACCATAACCCTCTATGTCTTAAAGCTAGCTGGTCCCTATTAACCCAGAGCAAGGGGCGAGGAAGGGGGATTATTAAAAGCCACAGACTGTGGTAGAAGGCCCAAATGGACCCAGATTGGACCGGATTCTTTCCACGAGACCATATCAGGCAAATGTCAAAGGGAGTTACAGACATGCCTGGCCGTGCAGCTGGAATCAGGAGAAGTCATCAAAGCCTTTAAAGCGATTTCTCGCTCCATAGCTGATTTATTCGAGGGTCCTGCCTCCAAAGAGCACCCAGACCAGGTCCCAAGATGGTTTGAATCCCCCTGCTTGTGTGCATGTAGGAAGCTAAAGAAAGCATTGTGCACTATTCCAAGAGACATTTGCATTAGTAAGGACTTGTAGAAAGTAGTGTAAAGTAGCTCTGGTTAGGCGAAAAGAGGTACTGAAGGGAGGATGCCTGAAGTGAGCTTATCGAGGCTAGCAATCTGAAGAGTAGTGCCAAGTTTTGCGGCATTTTTAATAGCCCTTTCTTAGCATTGGACACAGTAGCTGCCCATTATGCCCATATCACTGAGAATTCTGGGGCCATATCCCCCTTGATGACCTTCAAGTCACCAAATACACCTTTTTGAGACTGCTCCTAGCTGTACCTCAGGGTACTTCCACCTTTAGTGTACACGAAGAGCTTGGTATGGTCTTTCTCTCTGTTCTGTTGGCTTTTCGCCCCCTTTCCTTATAGTTAAAAAGCTGGACCAGCAAAGGGACTTCATTAAATAAATCGATCTTAAAAGACTGTATGGCCCTTGATCATACCCCCCATATTCCGTGGTTCAAATAAGTCAGCGAGTGCTTTGTGAATCTGGGGAGAGCAGATCTTTTTATTTTATCTGGATTCGAGTAACAAGAAGTACCTGGTCGGTATCAAGGAGGCCTTTTTTAGACCCCAGTTAGCAGCATCGGAAGATGAGGAGCTATTGAAGCCTAGTGTTCCTTTTATTATGCTAGGAACCATGCAGATGATCAAACCTTACCCATTAAAGTTTGTGAATTCTTAAGATCGCTTTTTATTGACCAGGTTCCGGTTTGATCTTTTCCACCTTCTTGTCCACCCTAGGAGGCAGAGTAAGGGACAGAGGCCGTCACCTTGTGGCTGTGACGGTAAATCTCCACAGGACACGCTTCATTTTCTGATGTTCTGCAGTTTTTTACGACCTACCTAAGCAGTCCTATATCATTCCAATTTTGAAATAGGCTAATTTCAAGCAAGTGCATCCCGCTTATATTTTTTAATTATGCTTACGGGCAGTTCAGTTTTTTTTTATGTACTTAGCTTTTTAAAATGTCAGGCTTTGATCTAGTTGTGATGAATCTGCACGTTTTACCACACTATCTATGGCAGGATGTGCTTTATAATGTTTTTTACATTCTACCTGTTCATTAATTGTTTATACTAGATGATTCTAGTTCTTTCAAATTAAGCTATGTTTTCTTATCTTGTTTTGCCTGTGTGAGTCTGATGTTTTTTGTATCTTGTCTTCTATATAGTCTTGGTTACTATATCTGAAAGAAACACATAGTGATAGATTCCTTACCTTAGAATTACCTCCAGGCGTCAGACTGGATCCGGAAAGTTTTCGTCAGCAGTGCCCCTGCGCGTCATAAAGGTGGCGTTGTGCGGCTCCGCGTCCGTCATTGGCGTCATTGTCGCCCAGATGAAGTCGCAACAGCTACTTAGACGCCGCCTCTCGCGCTGACGTCAGCTCTTTCTTTTTCCGCGCCAGCAAGCACAGATCCGGAGAGAGCGGTACCCGAGTCGCTTTTTGACTGTTTTTCGAGGCCTTTTTGTCTCTTCTTTTCAAGTCGATCGACTCATGGTGCCGTAGGGCTGCCCGGTTTCAAGTCCTGCGCGGACTGTCACTGAATGATGTCGGTGACGGACCCGCAACGCCTGTGTCTCTACTGCCTGGGGCGCGACCACGACCCCAAGTCGTGTCCCGACTGCCGGGCCATGGCGCCAAAGACTTTGCGGGAGCGGTCCTGAAAGTTGCCTGAAGTCCGGCAGTTGGCTCCGCGCTGCTCAAGGTCCCAGTCCTGGAGTAGGTCGAGTGACCGGTCGCGGAGCCATCGCCATTGTTCTTCGGGATCGAAGTCTTCGCACTCTGGGTCAGGTAAGGCGAAGCATCACAAGAAGTTGAAATCCATCGCTCACCAACTTCCCCTCGCCCGATGCGGCTGAGAGTGCGGGTGGTGCCTCCCCCATGGCTCCGGCAGAGCCTACAGTGTCGCAGTCTGCCTACCCGCCTTTCCCTGGTCCGTCGGTGACTCCGGCCCAGTTGCAGGAATTTGTCAGCCATGGCCCATGTCTTTGGGCCGTCGGACTCCACCGGTGCGCCGTCGGGCCCCGCGGGCCCGACAGGGGTCTTCACACTTCACTGTCTATGGCTTCCCTTCCAGCATCGCCGTCAATTCCGGCCCCGGCACGGCAGGACCCCCAGGGATTCAAGCCTGGATCCCGGTCGACGTTGGTTGACCTAGTGACACTTCCCCAAACATCGGCACCACTCCCGATGTCGCCTGTGCCCCCAGGCGACGCCGTCCCCGGTTTCAGCCGTGAAGTGGACACGGCGCCGGAAAGGCGTCGCTCGACTCCGATTCCGACGCTGATGGGGCCTTTTTACCCTTATGTCCAGCCTCCGTATTTTCGGCCTGTTCCACAGCCTTCGGAGGAAGGGGAGGACTGAGAAGGGTCTGGGGTCTGCTTAACAAATATGGACCCTCTCACAGCACAGTGTAAGTTTGACCCGGACTGTGTTGAGGAATTGGGGGAGGCCAGAGGTCTTGACACCTCTCCTGACCTTGGCATACTAACTCCTTCTACCGTGGCTACGGAGGAGGGTGCGAGTTATGAAGTGGTGTTGTGTAGGGCAGCCGAGGCTCTCTAGAACTCCCTACAGTGGCCGTCAGGACTAACCAGCCGGCGCCTACCTCTGCGGAGCCACTGCTGCCCTTTAATGATGCAATCTCAGACGATCTTTTGGGCACCTAATCCAGGCCCAACACAGGGGCTCCTGTGGATCGGAATGTGGCCCGACGCCATCGCCCGGCCCCTGCGACCCCCTCTTTCTCTCCCAACACCCCACTCCTGAGAGCTTAGTTGTCCAAGCCTCTACGTCCCAAATCGTCTTCCATACCGCACCTCCGGATAGGGAATCCATGAGACTGGAACACTTTGGGAAGAAGATTTTTTTCTTCCGCCAGTTCAGGGCTGCGGTCTGTGAACATTGCATGACTCTTTGGCCATTATTCCCACTCTGTGTAGGATACGGTGGCGCAGGTGCTGCCTCAGTGTCCGGAGGAGGCCCGAACAGTGCTCTGTAAAGCTATTGCTGACGGGTAAGATGCAACAAAGTTCACAATACGATGTGGCCTTGACACTGCTGACTCGCTGGGCAGGGCCTTCTGGCTGAGGACTACTGGTTTCTCGGGGGATGTCCAGAGCACCCTGATGGACATGCCCTTTGATGGCATTCGACTTTTTGGCAACAAGGCAGAGAATGCGTTGGAGCGTTTTAAGGACTCGCGGGCCACGGCCAAGTTCTTGGGCCTTTCAGCCACTCGCCCTCCTCTGCCTTCTGCTTTTTGCTCCTTTCGTGGCCACGGAACGGGTGCCCGACCCGTTTGCTTTAGAGCCACAGGCCGCAGCAGCAACATTCTCAGCGTGCCCGGGGACGTGGGACCCGCAGAGTCTGGTCAGGGGGCCAGCGGGCGTGTCAGTCCATCTCCACCCCAGCCATCACGGCCTCCAAACCTTCCTAGTTCATTTTTTAAGGCCCATCAAACGCCAGTGGGCGGCAGGGTTCGCCATCACCTCCCCCA
Source organism: Lissotriton helveticus (assembly GCF_964261635.1). Lineage (NCBI taxonomy): Eukaryota > Metazoa > Chordata > Amphibia > Caudata > Salamandridae > Lissotriton > Lissotriton helveticus. The sequence continues at coordinate 373,707,646 of NC_136073.1, forward strand.
CTGGCACGCCATCACTACGCACAGGTGATTCTTGCAAATAGTCTGAAGGGGCTACTCCCTCCCCTTCAAGACTAACCCTCCAGCCATGCCACCCCAGTACCACTGGATATCAGGGGAACACTTGGTACTTCTTAAACAAGAAGTTGTTGCCCTCTTGGCCAAGTTGATTGTGGTTGTTATTCCCACTACTTTCTGGTGCCCAAGAAGGACAAGGGCATGCGTCCTATCTTAGACCTCCGCAACGTCAATCGCTTCCTCCGGGAGGAGAAGTTCAAGATGTTAACTCTGGCTCAGGTCTTGTCTGCTCTCGACCCTGGAGACTGGATGGTAGCATTGGATCTGCAGGTCGCATATTTCCATATTTCCGTCCTGCCAGCCCACCAGCGTTCCCTGCGGTTTATGGTAGGCCAAGAGCACTTTCAGTTTACCGTGCTCCCCTTTGGCCTTACCAGTGCCCCATGGGTATTCACGAAAGTGATGGCGGTGGTCGCAGCTCATCTGCACAGATCATGGGTTCCAGTCTTCCCCTTTCTCGACGACTGGCTGTTGAAGGCCGGATCGCCCCAGGCAGTAGACTCCCACCTCTAGACTACAGCCGACCTGCTTTTGCTGGGGTTCTCCACAAATGTGCCGAAGTCGCATCTGATTCCCTCTCAGAAGCTCCTCTTTATCGAAGCGGTTCTGGATACGACGCTCTTTTGGGTCTATCCTCCCGAACGACGAATCCAGGATATTCAGGCTCTGATTCAGATCTTACTGCCTCTATCCTGGCTTTCGGTCATGCTGACACGGAGGCAGCTAGGCCTCATGGCATCCTTCATCTTGTTGGTCGATCATGCCAGATGGCATATGCGGGCTCTGCAGTGGGACCTGAAGTTCCAGTGGGCGCAGCATCAGGGGAACTTGTACGAGTCCGTCCAGATCTCGAAGGGCACTGCATGACAATTGCAGTGGTGGCTCACGAATTGCGATTGGGTCAATGGCAGATCCCTCTCCCTTCTCAACCGGAGCACACAGTGGTGACGATGCGTCCCTCCTGGGACAGGGCGTCACATGGGAGAGGCGGAGATCAGAAGCCTCTGGTCTCTGGCGGAGTCCTGGCTCCATATGAACGTTCTGGAGCTTTGGGCTGTCTGGCTTGCACTGAAGGCATTCCTTCCCTCTGTCAAGGGGAGAGTAGTGGCGGTGTTCACGGACAGCACCACCGCCATGTGGTACTGCAACAAACAGGGCGGGGTGGGGTTGTGGATCCTATGTCAGGAGGCGTCTGCGCCTCTGGACATGGCTGGAACATCAGGACATTTCCCTGGTGGTTCACCACCTGGTAGGTTCACTGAACACCAGGGCAGACAAACTCAGCCGCAGGTGCGTGATGGATCACGAATGGCGTCTTCACTCGGACGTGGCGCAAGGTCTCTTTCAGCAGTGGGGAGAGCCTTGGTTAGATCTATTTGCCGCCGAAGAGAATGCACAATGACAGCAGTTCTGTGCGTTTGGAATTTCCAAGGCGGCACTTGCTCATCGACGCTCTTCGTTGCGAGTCGAGTTGTGTTCTGTTGTACGCCTTTCCGCCTATACCATTTTTACCCAGAGTGCTGAAGAAGATCAGGCGCGACCAGGCCTAAGTATACTTGTATCCTGATCTACTCAGTATGATCATCGATGATCCAACTTCCTCTTCGGGAGGATCTTCTGTCGCAGCATCAGGGGATGGTCCTATACCCAAACCTGTCCAGTCTCCACCTCCTTGCTTGGAGATTGGGCGGCGGCAGTTGATTCCTTTTGACTGCCTCCTGAAGTTTGTAATGTTATTCTGGTGGCCAGAAGGCCCTCCACTAAGTTGGAATACGCCTGCAGGTGGAACAAATTTGTGGCATGGTGCACAGCAAAGGCTGTGGATCCCTTCTCTTCCCCTCTTTCTGAAGTCCTTTTGAGCCTTCTATTTGAAAGAAACACAAAGTGATAGATTCCTTACCTTAGAATTACCCCCAGGCGTCAGACTGGATCCTGAAAGTTTTCGTAAGCAGTACCCCTGCGCGTCGGTAGGCATCGTCGTGCAGCTCTGCGTGCGTCATTCGTGTAGTTGGCGCCGGGATGTTGTTTCTGGAGCTACTTAGACGCGCCCACCTGCACTGATGTCAGTTCTTTCATTTTCCACGCCAGGAAGAGCAGATCGGGAAAAGCTAGAACCGCCAGTCACTTTTTGACTGAGTTTTTTCAAGGCCTTTTGTCTAATTTTCTCGAGTCGATCGGCTCGTGGTGTCGTAGGGATGCCCGGCTTTAAGAACTGTGGGAACTGTCACCGCATCATGTCGGTGATGGACCCACACCGCTTGTCTCTCCTGCCTGGGGCGCGACCACGACTCCAAGTCATGGCACAACTGCCGGGCCATGGCGCCGAAGACTTTGTGGGAGTGGTCCCAAAAGTTGCTGGAAGTCCGGCAGTCAACTCCGCGCCGCTCAAGTTCCCGGTCCCGTGGGAGGTCGAGGGACTGGTCGCAGAGCTATCACAATCGTTCCTCTGGATCTAAGTCTTTGCACTCTAGGTCAGGTAAGTCAAAGAATTCCAAAAAGAAGTCGAAGAATTCCAAAAAGAAGTCGAAGAAGCCTTGTTGCTCCTCTGCTTCCCCTTGCCCGTCGCGGCTGAGGGTGCGGATGGTGCCACACCTGCGGCTCTGGCGGAGCCTGTGACTTCGCCCCGACCTACCCACCCTTTCCAGGTCCGTCGGCAACGCCTGCTCAGGTGCAAGAGTTGCTTGCTGCCATGGCACGATTCTTTGGGCCGTCTGGCCCCGCGGGTGTGCCTACGGGCCCTGCGGGCCCGACTGGGGATCCTGTCCTTCCATCGGCAGCGGCTCCTACCCGGGCGTCGCCCGCTATTCCGGCGCCACAGGACACCCCGGGATCGGACCCTGGTTGACCTTATAACACCTCCACCGATGTCGACCCCGCCGGCTCCACCTCAGACATCACCTGCTCCTCAGGACAATGTCGTCCCCAGTTTCAGCCCTGAACCGGACACAGTGCCGGATCCGATGCCGTTGGGGCCCTTTTCCCCCTATGTCCGTCTTCCTTATTTTCAGCCTATTTCTCAGACTTCAGAGGTAGGGAGGACTGGTAGGGGTCTGAGGACCCTCTCACACAACAGTGTGGTTATGATCACGACTGGGCAGAGGATTTGGGGGATGCCAGTCGTCTTGACTCCTCACCTGACCTTGGCATGCTGTCTCCTACCGTGGCTACGGAGGAGGGACCCAGTTACGCAGTGGTGTTGAGTAGGGCAGCCAAGGCCCTCCACCTCAAAACTCCCTACAGTGGCCGTCAGGACTGACCTGACAGAAGTGCTCCACCCGGCGGCAATGTCTTCTGAGCCCTTGCTGCCCTTTAATGAAGCACTTTCTGACGTTCTTTTGGGCACCTGGTCCAGGCCCAAGATGGGCTCCTGTAGACAGGATCATGGCCCGACTCCATCGCCCAGCTCCGGGCAGCCCCCTCTTTGTCTCTCAACACCCCACTCCTGAGAGCTTGGTTGTCCAAGCCTCTGCTTCCCAGAGCGCATTACCCTTCCGCCCATCTGGATAGGGAATCCAAGAAGCTGGAACAGCTTGGCAAGAAGCTGTTTATATCTGCCAGCTTAGGCCTGCCCAACTGTCCGGAGGAAGCCCAGACAGTTCTCTCTCAAGCTATTTCTGCTGAGAGAGACGCAGCTAAGTTCACCATCCGTTGTAGGCTTGATATCGCCGCACCTGGCTGAGGAAAACTGGTTTCCCAGGGGATGTCCAGAACACCCTGATGGACATTCCCTTTAATGGCATTCGCCTCTTTGACAATAAGGCAGATAGTGCGTTGGAGCACTTTAAGGACTCCCGGGCTATGGCCAAGTCCTTGAGCCTGTCAGCCACTCGGCCTCCTCTGCCTTCTGCTCCTTTCGTGGCCACTGAAGGGGTGCCCCACCACGTTCGTTCCAGAGCCACAGGCCGGCGCAGCAACAACGTCAGCGCAGACGTGGGAAAAGTAGAGGCGGTTCTGGGGGCCAGCGGGCGGGTCAGTCCAACTCCACCCCGGTGGCATCCACTACAAAGCCTTCCTAGTCTGGAATTTCAGGCCCATCAAACGCCAGTTGGCGGAAAGTCATGTACAGAACTGACGTCAGCGCTCGAGGGCGGCATCTAAGTAGCTGCAGTGACGTCATCTCGGCGACCACGACGCCAATGACGGACGCGGAGCCGCACGACGCCACCTTCCGACGCGCAGGGGTACTGCTGACGAAAACTTTCCAGATCCAGTCTGATGCCTGGGGGTAATTCTAAGGTAAGGAATCTATCACTAATAATGCTTCTTATAGATATATCGTTACAGAATGTAGTAACTTGTTACTTAATCAGCACATTTTTTGTCTGAGGAAGTTCCTATTTGTATCCAATGTGTGCTTTTGTGGTTTTTGTGCAAGAAACCAGATAAAGAGATAAGGATTCCCCACTTGTCTTTGTATGGGTGTGAATTATCTGTGAAAATGTCCATGAAAAGTTAGTATAGCATAGAAATTCCCCCCCTTCTTTCCTATACCATGTCCGATAAATTTCTCTTTTGAGGTAAGTTTCCTTATTGCTGCTTCTTTATTTGAGGGTATAGGAGACCCAATGTTGCAGTTGTAAATGTAAATGTGTGTATACTTGTAAAGCGCACTATCACCTAGAAGGTTTCTTGGCGCTGTATACTGCTGTGGAACCCTTCCTGGCTTTCCCTGTGAGATACTTACATAAACGAGGAGTGGAGGGTCTAAGGGAGTTTTAAGACCTGCCCAGGCTATCATCCCCTAATTGACATACTGAAAATACAAAGAAACCTGGGGGTCTAAGCAAAGCAGAACAAAGAGTCAATCATGTACTCTCAACTTATAAGACTGAATGTCACCAATGTACAAGGTAAATAACCAATAAGTCTTACACAGAATTAATAACCCAACGCATCTAACCACCAGCAAAAGTAGGTGAGACCCAAGATCCAGAGATGGATACCCATCAAAATCTTGTTAGTGATCTAATTTTCTCATCTGGTCATCCAAAGGTTGGGCTGGTGTGTCTCTAGATCATTGAGACTGCTTCCAGACCCACCATGTAGGACTGGGGTCAAGCTCACGATTACCTGTAGACCATGCGTGGGATCACTAAATGGGACCAAGTGCAGTGCAAAACGTGAGTGTGTGTAAGGTGAAGATTAAAAATAGAATAGGGAACAAACAGTAAGACAACTTTAATAGCTGTAAGCCTCTTTCTGATTAAAAACCAGAACAGCGCAAAAAAGCAGTGTAAACAAATAACTGCTTGTGGGCCGACATGTTTCTGCCATACATGGGGGCTACCTCCCAAGGCTTTCTTCAGGGCCTCTGTTCTAAAGAAATTCTTTTGCAACTGCTAGTGCTGACTACGATGAAAAACCATATAAACTGTGAGTAAAGTAAAACCATAAAGGATATATGTTCCTATTCCTCCATGTCAACTGGTGTATCATTCACCTACAAAGAAATGCAAAATGGTATCAATACATTGGGTATAACTCTATATGTAAATCAAAAATTAATATGTAAGGGACAACCGAGATTCCTTACTCACCCATAATGACAGGGGGTATTACCTCACCTCGCCTGGACCAAGCTCAGGGTAAGGGAGGCCACGCTCTAAAAAGGTAAGAAAAGAGGGGATGCTCACATTAAGGAGAAAAGAACAGAACTGCTCCTTTCTATCACTTGAGAGTCCCTTATAACTGTCTTAGCTTTAGAGCTCATCCTCACAAACAGCTCTCCCCTAAGCTCACCCACAAGCTCTCTGACTAAGCAATCTAAACGGGAAAAAGGGCTCTCTTACTTCAGTATCTGCCCTCAACCTCAAGGGTTAAATGAATGGACCTGCAGATTCATCCATTGCTTTCCTCTCCGTCGTTACCTCGGACAATTCCTGAGGTTGGGGGAGGTAACGGACAAGGAGCAAACGCTGTCTTATATTGGGTCTTTCTTCCGCGATCTGCCACCTATCAAACACGTTAGTTTGTATCGCGTGCAAAACGGTGGCCAATCAGTGCGCTTATTGTTCGTTCTGTCGAGCGTTCAGTCTTCTAGTTTTATTCACATTTATTAGTGTATGAGAATCCTGAAAGGCTCACCTTATGGAGTAAAGCTGTATCAGACCCCATATTTATTGGATGCATTAAAAACCAGGACCGGCGAGGAGATTCATACCGGCATAGCGTAGTCTCGCAGATTGTCTGTAGCTTAGTCTCGCGAGAGAATAGAGAACTACAAATCAACGTCATATCTGTGGGAATTGTAGTTCTCTCTTCAAAGAGACTGGAGTTCGATCCCTCAGTATGTCATTTAAAGAAATGAATTTAAATTGATGAAGGGGAAGGTCTGCTCTACGTATGTCCATGCCATGCATGTTAATCAAGCTATTGCGTGTATTGCACAGACGTAATATGTTGTATTCTAAATTTGCTCATTTCCTACAGTAACTGAGACTACAACGTGGCTTCGTCTATGGACTCTTTGCAGTTTGCTATTAATGCTGCAATTCATAGTTGTGCCATTTAGCTCACTCCTAGTGGATGAAAAAACTAGTGCGCATACTCATCTTTTATTAAAGACATATTAACCAGGTTGTCTCTTCGAGCAGCCTCTTGGAACAGACATTTACTCATTTCTGCTCAGGACAGAAAGAATGGTACAGGAATCTAACATACACTCAGTTGTGTCTGGGTATCTGTTAACAAGAGAGGTTTAGTTGAATGGACATTTTGATGGTCTGACCATTTCAGAATGTTCCAGTAGTATGACAATATAGGGATATAGAACTTGTATCCAGACAGGTAGCGTAAAGATGGTATATATATAACTAACAATCGATACCCTGAAAAGGATGTCAATAAGGGGTATGACTTACTTATACTAGGTGAGTATAAATATTCGAAAGAAAAGTTCTATGGTTCTCAGTATACATTAGAGTACCCCTCATGGAAAACAGCATGTTGTAATCTCAGTCTAGAGTATCTTGAACAAGTCACAAAGTGGTCCAAGGTATTTCATCCTTCAGACCCCGGGAGTCTGAGGATAATCTAAAGATCCATTTTTGTTCTCTAACAAACAGATATCTTGAAACGTCCCCAATATACGAAGGTATAAAGGGTTTCTCCAGGACTGTCCATGTGAAGTCAGTTTCGCTATGGTTATGCTCGATAAAGTGTTTCGTGAGTTTGGAGACGCTTTTTTTGCATCTAAACGCACTTTTGTGCTCCAGCATCCTCGTCCGCACTTTTCTTGTGGTCATCCCCACGTATTGCTCTCGGCAGGGACAAGTGAGCAAATAGATCACTTGAGAGCTATTCCAATTAGAGAAGTTTCTCAGAACCCAAGGGCGATCTGTTCCCATGTCTATCTGAGTGACCTTTGATGTCTGTGGGCAAACAGAGCAGTTCCCGTATGGGTGATGTCCGGTCACTGCCACTGAGTCCCAGAGTGTCCCTATCGCTCTTTTGGGAGTTTCTCTGGGACGAGTGTGTATCAACCGGTCTCTCAGACTGCTGGACCTTTTAAATGCAAAAAGGGGTTGTTTGATCTTATCATTCCCAAAATTGAGAACTTTCCAGTGATGTCTCACAATGCGTTGAAACTGATTAGATTCAGTATTAAACGTGGTCACTAATGTTAGCCGGTCAAGTGGAGAGTCTACGAATGCAGAAAGGGGCTCCAGAAGGGACCCCTGACCAGATATTATTGGTCTGCCTGGTGGTGGTCTTTGGGTCTTGTGGACTTTTGGCAGAGTATTCTGGCGAGGCGACGAGCAGTCTATTGTATCGTTCCACCAGTGGCTTAACACTCGCAACCAGTTTCTGAGATTCACAGTTGAAAGTAGTAAAGAAAGGATCTCTTTTCTTGACCTTTCTATTTTTGTAACCCCGACTGGTCTAGAAACTGAGCTTTATAGAAAATCTATGGCCAGAAATTCACTGCTACTGTACGAGAGCCAGCACCCTAAAGCCCTAAGGGATAATTTGCCATATGGGTAATTTTTGCGAGTGCGGCAAAATTGTTCAACATCTGAGATCTTTCACAAACACTCCGAAGGCCTCTCCCGTCAGCTGCAGGCGAGACACTATCCAAAAAAACTGATTAAACGCTCGTGGAAGAGGGCGGCCAATAACCATTGTGAGGCACTGTTAGAGGCTTCAACAGCAAAACCTCCACTTGACCGGCTAACATTAGTGACCACGTTTAATACTAAATCTAATCAGTTTCAACGGATTGTGAAACATCACTGGAAAGTTCTCAATTTTGGGAATGATAAGATCAAACAACCCCTTTTTTGCATTTAAAAGGTCCAGCAGTCTGAGAGACTGGTTGATACACACTCATCCCAGAGAAACTCCCGAAAGAGCGATAGGGACACTCTGGGACTCAGTGGCAGTGACCGGACATCACCCATGCGGGAACTGCTCTGTTTGCCCACAGACATCAAAGGTCACTCAGATAGAAATGGGAACAGATCGCCCTTGGGTTCTGAGAAACTTCTCTAATTGTAATAGCTCGCAAGTGATCTATTTGCTCACTTGTCCCTGCCGAGAGCAATACGTGGGGATGACCACAAGAAAAGTGCGGACGAGGATGCTGGAGCACAAAAGTGCGTTTAAATGCAAAAACAGCGTCTCCAAACTCACTAAACACTTTATCGAGCATAACCATAGCGAAACTGACTTCACATGGACAGTCCTGGAGAAACCCTTTATACCTTCGTATATTGGGGACATTTCAAGATATCTGTTTGTTAGAGAACAAAAATGGATCTTTAGAATATCCTCAGACTCCCGGGGTCTGAACGATGAAATACCTTCGACCACGTTGTGACTTGTTCAAGATACTCTAGACTGAGATTACAACATACCTGTTTTCCATGAGGGGTACTCTAATCTATACTGAGAACCATAGAACTTTTCTTTCGAATATATATACTCACCTAGTATAAGTAAGTCATACCCCTTATTGACATCCTTTTCAGGGTATCGATTGTTAGTTATGTATATACCATCTTTACGCTACCGGTCTGGATACAAGTTCTATATCCCTATATTGTCATACTACTGGAACATTCTGAAATGGTCAGACCATCAAAAATGTCCATTCAACTAAACCTCTCTTGTTAACAGATACCCAGACACAACTGAGTGTATGTTAGATTCCTGTACCATTCTTTCTGTCCTGAGCAGAAATGAGTAAATGTCTGTTCCAAGAGGCTGCTCGAAGAGACCACCTGGTTAATATGTCTTTAATAAAAGATGAGTATGCGCACTAGTTTTTTCATCCACTAGGAGTGAGCTAAATGGCACAGCTATGAATTGCAGCATTAATAGCAAACTGCAAAGAGTCCATAGACGAAGCCACGTTGTAGTCTCAGTTACCATAGGAAATGAGCAAATTTAGAATACAACATATTACGTCTGTGCAATACACGCAATAGCTTGATTAACATGCATGGCATGGACATACGTAGAGCAGACCTTCCCCTTCATCAATTTAAATTCATTTCTTTAAATGACATACTGAGGGATCGAACTCCTGTCTCTTTGAAGAGAGAACTACAATTCCCACAGATATGACGTTGATTTGTAGTTCTCTATTCTCTCGCGAGACTAAGCTTCAGACAATCTGTGAGACTACGATATGCCGGTATGAATCTCCTCGCTGGTCCTGGTTTTTAATGCATCCAATAAATATGGGGTCTGATAGAGCTTTACTCCATAAGGTGAGCCTTTCAGGATTCTCATACACTAATAAATGTGAATAAAACTAGTAGACTGAACGCTCGACAGAACGAACAATAAGTGCACTGATTGGCCACCATTTTGCATGCGATACAAACTAACGTGTTTGATAGGTGGCAGATTGCGGAAGAAAGACCCAATATAAGACATCGTTTGCTCCTCGTCCGTTACCTCCTCCAACCTCAGGAATTGTCCGAGGTAATGACGGAGAGGTAAGCAATGGATGAATCTGCAGGTCCTTTCATTTAACCCTTGAGGTTAAGGGCAGATACTGAAGTAAGAGAGCCCTTTTCTCCCCGTTTAGATTGCTTAGTCAGAGAGCTTGTGGGTGAGCTTAGGGGAGAGCTGTTTGTGAGGATGAGCTCTAAAGCTAAGACGGTTATAAGGGACTCTCAAGTGATAGAAATGAGCAGTTCTTTTCTTTTCCTTTAATGTGAGCATCCCCTCTTTTCTTACCTTTTTAGAGCGTGGCCTCCCTTACCCTGAGCTTGGTCCAGGCGAGGTGAGGTAATACCCCCTGTCATTGTGGGTGAGTAAGGAATCTCGGTTGTCCCTTACATATTAATTTTTGATTTACATATAGTTATACCCAATGTATTGATACCATTTTGCATTTCTTTGTAGGTGAATGATACACCAGTTGACATGGAGGAATAGGAACATATATCCTTTATGGTTTTACTTTACTCACAGTTTATATGGTTTTTCATTGTAGTCCGCACTAGCAGTTGCAAAAGAATTTCTTTAGAACAGAGGCCCTGAAGAAAGCCTTGGGAGGTAGCCCCCCTGTATGGCAGAAACATGTCGGCCCACATGCAGTTATTTGTTTACACTGCTTTTTTGCGCTGTTCTGGTTTTTAATCAGAAAGAGGCTTATAGCTATTAAAGTTGTCTTACTGTTTGTTCTCTATTCTATTTTTAATCTTCACCTTACACACACTCACGTTTTGCACTGCATTTGGTCCCATTTAGTGATCCCACGCATGGTCTACAGGTAATCGTGGGCTTGACCCCAGTCCTACATGGTGGGTCTGGAAGCAGTCTCAATGATCTAGAGACACACCAGCCCAACCTTTGGATGACCAGATGAGAAAAATAGATCTCTAACAAGATTTTGATGGGAATCCATCTCTGGATCTTGGGTCTCACCTACTTTTGCTGGTAGTTAGATGCGTTGGGTTATTAATTCTGTGTAAGACTTATTGGTTATTTACCTTGTACATTGGTGACATTCAGTCTTATAAGTTGAGAGTACATGAGTTACTCTTTGTTCTGCTTTACTTAGACCCCCAGGTTTCCTTGTATTTCCCTGTGAGATGCCCCTTACTGGGCACCTCCAAGGTGAGGCCAGGCATCCTAGCGCTTTCGGGGCCGTTGTGGAGATTAAGCAAGCTATTGCCCAGAGTTGCAGAGTGGGACCCAGGATTAGATTAGGCACCTAGGCGAGAATTATCGAGTCCGTGGACACTGAGCCCAAGACCCTGCCGCGTCGGGAATTGAACCCTGGTCCCGGGCCAGAGCTCTGCCTCAGGGTCTGCCGCTCTAATCGGTGAGCCACACTTCTCCAGTTTTGCATATAATAGCCTCATTCTCTCACTTGGAATTCCCTTTAACAGTAATTGAATGATTTAATTACCCCCTTGTGGAACATAAGTCACCCTGAGGCAGTCTCTCTTGTGCCAAGCATCTAAAAGTCCAAGGGCTAGTGCTTCGGTGAATAAGGCATTGAAGTAATTAGCTTATGGAGAGGAGCATGTACTAAAATGGATTAGTTCATTCACTGCATCCCAAATTGCAAGTGTGGTGAAGGGCAACAGTGAGCAGTCAGCCTGCATGACTCACTGGTGTCATGTTCGCTACCCTTCCCACTACACAAGATGACACGGCTGACCGAGCTTCCAGGCTAGAATTCTGGCGGAAGACTCTGGTGGGCGAAGCCAATACAGTGCAGTTGTGAAAGTGGAGGAAGCCTGTGGAGAAGTTTGCCTTTCCGCCTGGTGGTCAGCAGTGTGCCGGGGTGAACCCGATGTTATCGATTCGATGTGGTGGTGAACGATAACGATGCAACCGCTGAGTAACAGCCTCTTGGGAGTCACCAGCAGCGGTCAGTCAGCATGGATTGCAGCATGGTTGAGACGAGGTGGAGAGCAGACAAGCGCCTCACTGAGGTAAGGGAGACCTTCTACATTAAGGAGTTGACACAGTAGGTCCGCCCTTCCTAGCTGAGGCTCCCTCATTAGGCCTCCCCCTCTCCTTTCTCCTCTACCCTCTGTGCCCTAGATGAAATAATTCGAGTTACAGGACCACTGAGGGGATAGAAACAGCTCTGGGAGAGGATTATGTGGCAGATGTATCTCAGAGGAGTATGTGCTCAGGTTGAGAGTGTTACGCCACTCTATCAAAAAAGGCACACTACAAAATCACGTATTATTGCAGCACAAAGAGAAAAGGCATCCTCACATAGAGGTGATTTGCCGGCTAGCATTATGGAGCCATCATCTCCAGTGTTCCTGGTCACTCCATACAATAGTGCATCCTCCATACCTGTGGCTGTAAATATAAGTATTCCTGCTGACAATACTGAGACAGTAAAACTCCATCAGCCGGACATTAGAGAGGAGTCTGATGTAGACAGTTAATATGATTCCACAAAAGATTGTCATAAAGGAACAGGACATGCGAAAAATACTTATAATGGTCCTGTTATCAAAAATTCTAAAGATGTAAATAGAGGTCATGACTGCAGGATCAGAGGGGTCTGGATTAGAGAGATCAATGCCAGACCCAGTCTCCGTTGAATCGGTACCGAACAACAATTATCCTCTGCTAGGTAGACTGCAAGATGTACCCAGTTCTTTGTGAAAACCCATACCGAAGGAAATTTGCGACCAGTCTAGACAGGAGGTAACTAATGTTTTTAGGATAAAAGTCTGAAAACAACTCCAGCACTCCATTCGTTCAAGTGCCATTGCAAGATGCTTCTCCAACAATCTGAGTCAGTCTACAATGCACCAGTTCCAGCACCTTCTTGAAACTATCCCTACCAAAATCCGAGACTGTTGGTTTTTTGCGGGCGCAGGAAATTGCATTGGTAAATTATAGACTTGATAAAATAGTGGAAGTGATACAACAAATTCCAGAGCGAATCAAAGAAATTGAACAGAGTGTCCAATCTAGAGTACTGCTTGTAGGAAAGTTGGATCTGCTTTCATGTTTACCCCAACTTTTTGCTGGTGTCAGTATGTTTTAATGACTAGTCTGACTGGGATCCTGCTAATCAGGACCCCAGTGTCTGTGCTTCTTCTCTAAAATGGACATGGTGAGTACTTGACAGCACCACTGAGACTGCTTGAATGGCACATATGCTGCCCTCCTTGCATACTCCAGTTCAAACTAGTTCAGGGAGCTGTTGACTCCTGCTCTGACACGAAACTGGACAAAGTACATGGGAGTATCCCCCCGCTTTGAAGTCCCTCCAGTGAGAGGGTTCACTGAATCGTCCCAGCCCTTTCCTTTGGGTACGTAAGGGCTTACCTGTGGGTCGGTCCCTAGATTCGTCGTGGGACAAGATTCAGATCCATTACCTCTTCAAATTCGATCGTCTGGGCACTCTGAACATCGCTGGACTTCGCTATTGGGAACCGAGACTGGAAATGGGAAGACTCCTGCTGCTCCTGGTCTCGTCATCCTGCAAGTCTGCTGCAACGTTTGTGCCAGTGCTCCATACAGGTTCCTCATAAGGCCTGTGTGCATCCAAGACACTAAAGGAATCTCCCTTAGAGTGAAACAGTCACTTCCCTGCATCTGGAGGCACCACAACCCAGCTGAAGGGCCTGCTGTTCCCGAGCTCCTATGTACTCTGAAAGGTTCAGCAAGACAAGTGGTGTTTCTACAACTCTCTCAAGGTCTGCACTGTTTCCCTAGCAAGTTAAAGGCCAGTATCCTGTGTCAGAACCCCTGGGACACCACCCCTGTGCACTGTATCGACTTGCCGTTGCCAAGGCTTGTTGACTCTCTTCACCAGAGATCTTCGAGTTCCAAGAAGCTCCAGTCCCAATCATCTCTGGCGACCAAGATTCTTGCCTACACGGCATACTATTCTCACCTGCACCGTATCCTGTGCACCGTGGACCTTCATCCTTCGGTGAGTTGGTTGAGGCCCTCTTGCGCTCCTGTGCCTGTGGCTTGTGGGTCCTCTTGAGGGTCTTCTTTAGCTCCAGTAGTCTCCTCTGCTTGCTCGTGCCTGTGCTGACTTACCTGCTCGTGGTGAGTCACTTGGACCTTGCTGGTCCGGACACTGCACCTTTTTCTTCTACTATGTTGTTTGCCGCTGCCAAGGTTTGTTGGTGCCCCTGCCGAAAACTGACCCCCTGGCTCTTGACTTCCTATGTGGGACAGCTCAGGAATGGTTCCTAGTCTTCGTCAGCATTGCATGGTCCGTACTGCTGAAACTTGAAGGATACAGTCAACTCACCTGCATCCCCGACATCGGTAGGCGTTCGTCTTCCGTGCCTCTTGGTCACTCCCGAGTGGCATAAACCTTGTCCCTTCTGCTTGGAGGTACCTCTCACCTTGAGTCCACCTTTGGGTTCCACCGGACTCTTCTTCCGCTATCTTGACAACTGGCTGTTGAAGGTGCGCTTTTCCCAGGCAGTCGTCTACCACCTCCTGACTATGGAGGATCTCCTGCATTTGCTGGAGTTCTCTATCAACATGCCAAAGTTACATCAGACTCCTCAGACGCTCCCTTTCATCAGCTCCCAACCAGTAAGTCCAGGATATTTAGGCTATGAAACCGATGTTTCAGCCTCTGTACTGGATTTCAGATGAGACCGATTATGGGGTTGCTGGGCTTCAAGGCCTCCTGCTTCCTGCTGGTGATGCATGCAAATTTACATATGCAGGCTCTGAAATGGGACCTGAAGTTCCAGTGGGTGCAACATCAGGGTAATCTCTCCAGCAAGGTCCAGGTCTCGGAGGGAACTGCGAAAACCACCACTGCAGGGCTAACAGACCATGATTGAGTCAGCTGCAGACCTCTCTCCCTTCCCCAGCCAGAGCTGACAGTAGTGTCAGATGTGTCACTCCTGGCATGGGGCAGCCACCTGGGAGAGCTAGAATTCAGAGGACTCTGGTCTCCGGCAGAATCTAGACATCAGCCGGTTGGAGCCTTGAGTGATCAGATTTGCATTGAACTTCTTTCTACCCTCCATCCTGGGAAGGCTGGTGCAAGTGTTCAGGAACAACCCCACTACCATGTGGTATTGCATCAAACTGGATGGTGTGGGGTCGTGGACCCTCTGTGAAGCGGCCTTGCATCTCTGGACATGGCTGGAACAGCAGGGGATTTCCCTGGTGGTTCATCATCCGATGGGTTCCCCGAACGCTATGGCAGACAAACTCAGCAGAAGATAACTCGTAGATAACAAATGGTGTTTCCATCCGGAGGTGGTGGAAGGTCTCTTTCTATAGTGGGGAGAGCCTTGGTTAGATATGTTTGCCTCCAACGAGAACATCCAATGTCAGAAGTTCTGCACACTGGTCATCCAAGGCGGTCTCGCTCGGAGTCTCTCTTCATCTCGAGTAGAGCTCAGGCCTCTTGTACGCCTTTCTGTCCATACCATTCCTACCCACAATTCTGAAGAAGATCACGAACGACCAGACCGTGGTCCGCCTTGTGGCTCCGGATTAGACACAGAAAGTCTGGTATTTCGACTTTTGAGCCTTGCAATCGATCCTTCAGTCAGGCTGCCCCTTCGGGAGATCTTCTGTTGCAGCAGGATGAGAGAGTTCTGCACCTAAACCTATCAAAGCTCCGCCATCTTGCTTGAAGATTGAGCGACAACAATTGACAGCTTTCGACCTTCCTCCCGGAGTCTAAGACTGAATCTTAGCAGCCAGGCGTTCTTCCACCAAGACAGGTATTGCCTGCCTTTGTGCAATATTTGTGGCATGGAGTACAAAAAGACAACTTGATACCCTTTCTGACCCCCTTTCTCCGGTTTCCCTGTTCATCCTTTCCCTTGCCCAGCAGGTGTGAGAAGCTGGCTTTCAATGTAGGGTACCAAAATGAATTACACTATGCAAAAAGACCAGGCGACCCTTATTGTCTTATTGGTTTAACAATCCCAACGTATTCTATTTGTGGTAGAGGGGGTCGAGCAGTTTAGGCTTCTCTGATGGAAGCATTGAGCATTTGTTGAACACACAGAGTTAATAAATGAGACACTCAATAAAAAATGTGAAGCCAATTTAGAAAAAAATGAAAATATTTCATATAGTATTTAGACTTTTCTTTTTTTATAAACAAAAGTGAGAGAGAGAAGCCTAAGTGAAAGCCTGTTTGCCTTCCCAACCATTAATTAATATAACCATGTAACAAGATCTGAAAGAGACACGTTAGTATTAGATTCCTTACCTTAGAATATCCCCAGGCGTCAGACTGGATCCGGAAACTTTTGCGTAGCAATACCCTTGCGCGTCGGTAGGCGTCGTCTGCGGCTCCGCGTCCGTCGTGGGCGCCGTGATGACGTCGTCGGAGTACTTAGACGCCGCCTCCGCGTGCTGACGTCAGTTCTTCTTTTTTCCGCGCCAGCAAGCGCAGATCTGGAAAAAGCAGTAACCCTAGTCAATTTTTGACTAACTTTTTGGATCTTTTGGATCATTTTTTCGAAGTCTTCACGACTCCGATCGGTGCCGTAGGGATGCCTGGCTTTAAACACTGCGAGGATTGCGACCGCACGATGTCGGTCACGGACCCTCACCACCTGTGTCTAACTTGTCTAGGCGTCGACCACGACGACAAGGCCTGCTCCGACTGCCGGGCCCTCTCTTCGAAAGCCAGGCGGGAGCGGTCCCGCAGGCGACTCGAACTCCGGCAGTCGGTCCCGTGCCGCGAGAGGTCCCGGTCCCACGGGAGGTCGAAGGACAGGTCGCGGGCTCGGAGCCACCACAGTTCCGAGAGTAGGCCGCACTCCTCCGGGTCGAAGTCGTCGTCAGGTAAGAAGCATAAGAAGTCCAAGCGGCGTCATCGCTCTTCGGACTCACCCCGACGCTCGCGCGATGCGGCCGGGGGTTCGGGTGACACCACCCACGCGGCTCCGTCGGAGGCGCGGGCGCTGCGTCCAGCCCCATACCCTACGGTCCCTGGGCTAAACGCGGCACCGGAGGAGATCGAGCGCTTCCTCATGGCCATGAGGAAACTCTCTCCTCCGACGGGCTCCGCGGCGCCTTTGGACCCAGCGGACCCGTCGGGGGCCTCTAGCGGGTCGGGGGCTTCGGCCCCGACGCCGTCGGGTGCTTCGGCCCCGACGCCGCCAACGCCTTCGGGCCCGGCGCCGCTAGGCCCTACTCTCCCGACGACGCCGGTGCCTTCGGGCCCGGCGGCGCAGGGTTCAGTGGCCCCGGCGCCGCGGGACTCCGCTAGACCTTCTTCGGGATCTGGGTCGTCGCCAATGGACCTTACGACCTCCCCGGCGTCGGACCATCGGGTGTCGCCTCCGGCGCCGTCCTCGGGCGGCGCCGTCCCTGATACCTCCTTCGTTCCTGTTCCGACGTCGGGACGGCCCCGATGGACGCCGCTCTAGACGTCGTTTGGAGAGTTTCACTTCTATGAACAGGCCCCATTGATTGAAAACCCTGAGTCTCAGGAGATGGGCGATGAAGAGGATTGGGAAGGGTCTGAGGACCCTCTGACCCGAGAGTGTCAGTCTCATGAGGACTGGGCAGGAGACCTTGGGGAGGCCAGTGGACTGGACACCTCTCCAGACACTGGTTTTGTCTCCCCTCCTACCGTGGCTTCGGAGGAGGGGGCAACCTATAGTGTGGTGTTGATGAGGGCTGCCAAGGCCTTGGGCCTTGAGCTCCCCGTCGCGGCCGTGAGGACTAATCTTCTCACTGAGGTCCTTAAACCGCAGTCAAGCTCGGCCGAGCCTCTGCTGCCCTTTAATGAGGCCTTGACCGACGTTTTTCTTGGCACTTGGTCCAAGTCCGCTACGAGTTCGCCCGTAGATAGGAACGTGGCCAGACGCCACCGCCCAGCCCCGGGCGACCCATGTTTACTGTCCACCTGTGGTATATAAATAAATAATACCGGATCTAGGTTTGACTAGGCATAGCAATAACAGATAGCTCAATAAATAAGAGTCAAGATTCGAGGTAGTAGGAGTTTGCAGGTTTAATACAGCATAAGGACAGGAACAGGACAACCTGCACAGGAATAGGATGGCAGCGCTTGACAGGGGGGCCCCGACAGCTGCCGGGCAGGATCTGGGATGAGCGCGCTCTGGGGAAAGGACTGGCGTAACATTTAATAACAATACACAGGCATATATAGTAAAACAGTTGCATTACAGTACATATGATAGGCGGAGCGGTGGGTGGAGCAAAGGGTGTGACGCGTAGCAGTCGCGAAAGATAAGGGTGAAAAGTGGGTGTAACAGGGCGTATACATAGATATGTGATGCAAACGTAACAGAATATGTCATGAATGGGGCGGAAACATGGAGGGGGCTACCTAAGGAGCCGGGACCTCTAACCTGATGGTGCGCGCAAACTGACAATGACGTGTTACTAGGAGAAGCTGGAGGCTATGAACTCTGTGCTAGGAGCAGAGACTGAAGTCTGGAGAGTCAGGGCGACATGTACCTAAACAGTATCTAGTATCTAATGTTTAGAGAACATGTTGATAGAATCCAAAAGTTATCGGGGTAAAGGCTAACAGACTCTAAGACTGGAGCATACATTATTCTACATGTAGTGCGTGATGAAGAATATTAAATGACCATTAAAAGCAGTATTTCTCTTACAGGGAGACGTAAAGGCTAGACAATGACGGAAACTATTGATGCGATTCAGTAGCTTAGGAATGCAGAGAAGGAGGGCTGGACTGATAACTAGAATCATAACATACTCTTGGCAGACTCAGAGGCAGAGCCAGGCCGAGCCGGGCACTGCGAGGCAGGAAGTAAGTGAAGGGTCGAGGATACAGGTGGGGGCTGTATCGCTCCTCAGCGAGGCTCAGGAGACAGGAGCTGAATCTAGTGTCCGGGCCCTTTTGAGGCCTAGAAACGGGGACTTTACAATGAAATAACGTGCATACTGAGAAACGTGGCAACGTGACTTTACATAGGCCTGATATTCGTAGTATTCACGAGAACTGGAAACTGGCATACTAGAGATGGACACAACTGTAATTGCGTCTTTAATCGAACATGGGGAATACATATGCATATTAATCATGCACAGATAACATATGATGGAGGACGCGTAGGGACACAGAACATGGCAAAATTTACTTTTCCACATTCCCTCCTTGTCACTACGTTTCCATCAGGAAACATCAATATTCATGATACCATCTATCACTTCATACAGTATCATTTGCTCGTTTCGAATTTTCCTGGAACGGGATCTAGAATGAGACTTGGGACTAGGAATACAAGAGGTAGCACAAATGCCGCAAATCGCAGGGCCACATTGTATACAGAGGCAGCAACTGAATATGATTGCTACTGTAATACCCAGAAATGACAATACTTTCCATCCCCAGGCGGAAATTATATTCCAGAACCAACCGGACCATGTCCAGGTGCCTGGATCTTGGTGTAACAGATGGGCAATTTTATGAAGTCTGGTTATAGCTGAATAAACAGACGGCGCGTTATTAGGAATGAAAATGCAGCAACTAGATCCGATGACTCTACATGCCCCGCCCCTATCGGCCAGGATGACGTCAAGGACGAGACGATTTTGGAGCACGACAAATCTCATAGCAGATTGCTCTTCAGTTAAATTACCTAGGGCAGAGGCAGTCTCATTCACTACGGCTTCGAGGGTTCTGGTTAACCTACGAATTAACTTACTATTCTGGATAGGTCCTATAAAGAAGAAGAAACCTCTATTGAAATCTGTATATTGTTCTAGAGCAGTTTCAGTATAATCGACAATCGGGGACTCCCTTCTATGTCTAATGTGTACTAGACGTGTGTTTCTGTGATAATCAGATGGAGCTAGGAAAACAGGTGGCAGTAGGAAGGCAATGTAACAGGTTCCCTCCCAATCGAGGGGCAGACGAACATATGCAGTTTGACCACAAATAAAATAAGAATGACGTGAAGCTTTGAAAATAGATTTCCCACTGTCACTATATTTGACAATAGTAGTACAATCACTATGTCCTACATGTATGGAACCATAATTTCTAACACATAATTCGCCTTTGACTGGTAGTACTGAAATAGCAGGTACGTCTGGAGTAGGATCAGACTGAACATTCAGGACCATAAAATTCGAAGAATAATTACCCAAATTGTAAACTTCGTTTTCGAGATCTAACCCTGTTCTGTGGGGAAGACCTTGCTTGTCTGGGAAACATGTACTGTTCAGAAAAGACATATCTGTTGAGGATGACGTTAACGTGGACCATGCTCCACACGAACCATTATGTGAAAATGGATAAGGAAAGAGTGGCAGAACTCCCTTCGGTGTCTGGAAAGGGGGGAGTCGACCACACACCCAACAATTAGTGGCATTGCTGGTCTGGTGTGAATAATGTAACATGCGGATAAAAGAGTTATTACGCATAGCGAGGCGATAAGAGAGTTCATGAGGAGGCAGATCACTAAACGTGTGCTCTACTGTAACATTGGCAGACTTATTTACATGAGAAACTGGAAAATACAGATAAAACACATAACTGGTGCAGGAAATCATAATACTGAGAAATAATATGAAACTTAGGAAAACGATACATCGGATTGAGTTTTGACTAACTCTCTCACTATGGGGGTCTATTTTATACA
The DNA here is from genome assembly GCF_964261635.1 of Lissotriton helveticus. Taxonomy (NCBI): domain Eukaryota; kingdom Metazoa; phylum Chordata; class Amphibia; order Caudata; family Salamandridae; genus Lissotriton; species Lissotriton helveticus. Next base: position 373,728,255 of record NC_136073.1, read on the forward strand.
TGTCAGAAACCGGTCTAACCGTTTCACCTAGGGGAGGACTTAGACAATCAAACTGGCTGACTTATTTTACTAGACCTTAACTTTTTCTTATACTCCTGTTGCGGAGTTGTCTCTAACAGGGAAGGGTTCGTAGCAATGTCTTTTGCGGGACAGTCCTTAAGAATAGTACTTTGGCAGTCCTTTAAATCCTCGGAAATGTTCTTTGAAACTGGCTTCAATCCATAAAATTTCTTGATGTGCGAAAGATGCACCCAGCCTTTTCGTCCCTCCAACTTCACGGCTGTACGGGTGGCCAAGAGGACCTGTCGGGGCTCCTTCCAGCGAGGCTCCAGCGGACTTGAACGATCAAAATTTCGGACAAGAACCATGGATCCGGGAACGATTTCATGCGGTGCCACCTCGGTATTGTCTGGAAATGCGGCGGCAACCTGTGAACGACAAGAGTTGAGGGCAGACATCAAGGAAGCTAGGTAATCTGTCAGCATATTACTTGAAACATCGGTAATACTTCGGGGTCTAGGTGTACCCCACATGTTAGGGGGGCGGCCGAATACGACCTCGTATGGGGACAGACCTGATCTGGAATGTGCGACCATGCGCATGTAGAACAGAGCAACTGGCAGAGCTACTAGCCAGTCCACACCTTTCTCTTGACACACTTTTGCAATTCGGATTTTCAGGGTCTGATTATGTCTCTCTACGAGACCAGCTGCTTCAGGATGGCGTACACAATGGAACTTCCACTGGTACCCTAACAATAGGGAAACGTGCTTCATCAACTCAGATGAGAATGGCTGGCCGTTATCAGAATATACGACTCTAGGGAGTCCATAACGGGGGAAGAACTCACGAACCAACTGCTTGGCAGTGGTCGTGGCTGTGTAATCTGGGACTGGATATGCTTCTGTCCACCTGGACAAAGCGCATACCACTACAAGGACATACTTGAAACCTCGACATCGCTCCATCTGAATATAATCCATTTGGAGGACCTCAAAAGGGTGGTCAGGGGGCTGGAATCCACCTTGTTCCACCGGCACACTTTTACCTGGATTAAACTGGCAACATATCATACAGGTACGGACTTTCTGCTTGGCTGCAGCTCGTAAATGCTTGTTGAACCAAATGTTCTGGATACTGTCTAACATAGCTTTTTCTCCTAAATGTGCTGGACTATGTGCGGTATTAATAATGACTTGAACCATAGAGTCGAGGAGAAACCATGTGGTTCTACCCTTCGTTAACCATCCTTGATCTGTCTGGACCCCTCCTTGTTCGGACCATTTCTTGATTTAATCGGGAGTAGCATGTAACTGGATATCTATGACATCTTGAGTAGGGTCTTTAACTGTCATACAGGTAGTCGGATCTGGAGTATGTGTCTGTGTTGGCTTAACTGAAATGTCTGGAGTCTGTGCTATAAGCTTGGCTGTGCGATCTGCTAGATCATTACCCTGGGAAATAATGTCAGTAACTTTCGTATGTGCTTTGCACTTCATGATAGCAATGGATGTCGGTAAATGTATGGCATCTAACAGGGCCTGAATAAGGAGACCATGCTGAATCTTGGTTCCATGAGAAGTCATGAAACCTCTCTCCTGCCAGAGCACTCCAAAGTCGTGTACGACTCCAAATGCATAACGTGAGTCTGTGTAAACATTAACTTTCAGATTCTTGGCGTGTATGCAGGCTTGTGTTAGAGCAACTAGCTCTGCTGCTTGAGCAGACAGGGTGTCAATACGGTGTGTTTCAATAACTTCAGTGTCAGTAGTCACTGCATACGCGGCTACTAGTTCTCCTGTACTTGTTCTCATACATGAACCATCCACATAAAGTGTCAGGTCTGGATCTGGTAATGGAATATCTGTCAGATCTTGTCTTGGTTTTGTCGTAATGTTGACTACTTCCACACAGTCGTGTGTGGCAGGATTTGAATTAACTGACGGTAACAGTGTAGCAGGATTTAGAACGTTGCAGCGTCTGATTTCTATGTGTGGCTGGAACAGTGTCAATTCATAACCTGTTAAACGTGCAATTGTCAAGTGCTGAGTCTGTGTTCGGTTTAAAAGAACTTCCACGGAGTGTGGGACTTGTACTGTCAAGGAATGTCCTAATACTATGGAATCACTTTGTCTGATAGCTAGTGCTGTGGCTGCAACTGACTTGAGGCACGCAGGCAGAGCCTGGGCTACAGGATCTAATGTGCTCGAAAAATAAGCACAGGGCTTGTATTGTTCTGCTTGATCTTGTGTAAGAACAGATAATGCTGTACCTTCGCGTTCTGTGACGAAAAGTGTAAAAGGCTTACTGTAGTTCGGTGTTGCTAGAACTGGAGCTTGACATAAAGCTTTCTTTAACTCATTGAAACTAAGTGTATGTTCAGATGTCCAAGGGAGGACAGTCGATACGGCTGCCTCCTGTGTCGTTAACTGTATCAGTGGTTTAGCTAGAAATGCATACTGAGGAATCCATTGTCTGCAATAAGAAGTAAGGCCGATAAAAGCACGTACCTCCTTCTGGGTCTTGGGCTGAGGAAGACTCGCTATTAACTGGATACGGTCTGGTGTCAACTGCCTACCCCTCTTGGACAGTAAGTGGCCTAAATAGATCACTTGCTGGACACAGAATTGAAGCTTAGAAGGGGACACCTTGTGCCCCATCTCGGCTAGGAAATACAAGACTGTAAGGGATGCTCGCTCGCAAGCACGTTCAGAACGGGCTGTGATCAGTAGATCATCGACATACTGGAGTAGGGCAGTGTCAGTTGGCATGTGAATGTTGTCCAGTTGTCTCTTAAGTGCTTGACTGTAAATACTAGGACTTTCTGTGAAACCTTGAGGAGCGCGTGTGAACATATAGCTCCTTCCATTTAAACAAAATCCGAAAAGAAACTGGCTGTCTGGATGAATGGGGACCCTGAAAAATGCGTTCTTGAGGTCTATGACTGTGAAAAATGAGGCTTCAGAATCAATGGCTGTCAATAGGGAAGAGATATCTGGGACAACTGGGTACTGGGGAATAATACATTTGTTAAGCTCTCGGAGGTCAATCACTAATCGATATACTGGGGGTGCATTTGGATCAGTACGTTTCATGACTGGAATGATCGGAGAATTACATACATTGGAGTCAGTTTCTACAACTACTCCTTGAGCCATGAGCTCGTCAATAATTTTGGATAAGGCTGCTACAGCCTCAGGTGGCAATCTGTACTGTCTGATTCGTGGTAACACTACACCTGGTTTGAGAGTCACACGATGGGGTGTGATTTGCATAAAACCAACATCAGTTGGACCTTGCGCCCATAGATGCTGCGGAACATTAGACAATCTCGGATCAAAATCTCGTAATACATAGTGACCCTTGAAGTCACGTAGAAACAGGCGTATTCCCTCTGGGGAGCAGCAAATAACTGCACCTAATTCTTTCAGTGTTTTAATGCCTAATAAATTTTCTGGACATGACTTTGTAAGTAACAGATCAGTAGTGCGGGACAATGGACCTACTTCTAGAGTGACTGGCTGAGATATTTCATTTACAATAGGCTTTCCTGAAAATCCAAGGGAAACATTTCTTGAGCCTGAGAGCGGAGCCCCTGGAACTTCGGCGTGACTAATGGTGGTCCTACTTGCCCCTGTATCAATCAAAAACTTTGTCTTTCCCTAATACTTGACTATGAACATAGGGACCTTCTTGATCTACAGGTATCTCGATGAGAGGCAAGCCTACCTCCCTCTCTAGGCTGTTTCATGAATATGGCTGATACTCTGGATACTCGGACTGTGCATACTGGTACATCTGCTGTGTAACATGCTGTGTTGCAGCAATAGGCTGCGGTACGGTAACTGTCTGTTGTGCATTCTGTGGCTGAGAAGTCTGTGAAACTTGTTCTTGTCTAGGCGGACGTGGTCTTTCTTTAGTCTTACCGGTAGCTATGTTGTGTTTCAGAACTGCACACTCGTTTATGAAATGACCTGGCTGTTTACAATAATTGCAGGTCCCTTTAACGGGAGCTGCAGGGTGACTGGCTTGATTTGGACCCCTCTTCTGACCGTCTTGTGGAACAGATTGTGCAACTAGTACTTTCATTTTCGTGTCTTTCATACGCTTTCTCTCGTGTTCTTGCTCTTCTCTGATTCTATTCTGGTGATATTGAAGCATCTGTAACATCTGGGACGGGGTATTAGCTTGCCAGGTACTTTCGACTTTCAAAACTCGGTTTTTAATTAGTGGACTTGAATTCTCGACTAATTTAGTAACAAAAAGGTGAGGGTATGACTCGCTACTCGTCTTGAGGCCACTGTTTATAATAAAACATTTTTCAAATCTAGAATAAAAATCACTAATATCTTCATCTTGTTTCTGTTTACAGGCTGAGATTGCATCCCAGTCTTCCTTTTTAGTTGCTAATAGTCTGGGCAAAACTTGTATTAACAGTTCAGGTAATTCTTTACATTTATCTCCAAGACCGGTACCTGGTACTCGTGCCTTGTCTTCAGCTTCTAGGACTGTCCAATCGATCTTTTTCTCTCCCACCTCCCAATCTTTTTCCTTGAGTTTCTCATATACCCCTGCGGGCAACAGGACCTTTAGCATTTTAATAACGTCTGGATACGTATATTCTCCCATACGGAGCATGTCTTTTAATTCTCGGTGGAACCCTGCTGGATCTTTATCATGACAGGGAATTAACTTTTTCATCTCTAGGAGTTCCATCTTTGTAATCGGAGTGTAAACAAACACTCGTTGCATTTCACCATCTGTTGTCCTAACTGGGTGTACTTCTCGTAACGGATTCTGTCTGTCTATGTAAAACGGTTTACTTTCTGGAGGTGAGACATGAACAAAATGCGGGTTCAAAAACATACTATATTTGTGGCGCTGTTCTAGAATGACACTAATTAAATCGGTACCTAAACCTTTCCATCTATACTGGAGTAACTCGTTCAGGACATCGTGTAACGGACCTGGATCAGAATGTTGACCCTCATACAATGTAATGAGGTGCTGGATCATATACATACCCACCAGTCGCTGCTCGGCTGGGGGCAATTTCAGAAACATTTGTGCCACTATTTCGTCTGGAAAAGTGGTAGAATCAGTAATCCATCGGAATGCTGATCGGACTAGTTCTTGTTCATGCATAGTACTTAACTCGTTATAACCGATTCGTGATTTCAGAATGTGATCGGTAGCTTGAAATACTTGTTCCAGAGAACCTTGTTCTGGTGCTGGATGATGAAAAACTGACTTGTGTTCTAGGCGTAAATGGCGATCTGGAAGTCTAGATTTTCCTACATACGCTATTCTGGCGGAATTCTCGTCCTCTACCTCTTCCGCAGAGTCATTTTCTTTTTCGCTTACTTGTGCTGCCTTACGTTGATCGTGTAACCTTATTATTTCCTTACGGATTTTCTTGTACATACTCTCTATACTACTGATAGTCTTGTGTTTACCCTCGGCTATATTATCACTCCACCTTGTCAGGATTTTCATTTCGGCCTGATCTTTAGTCGGGGAATCTTGTTCTCTTATTAGACAATTAATCAAGAACTTTAATAACATGAGCTGGATCTCAACTTTCCTTTGAGACATGACGTCACTAATACTTTCTGGATCATCCCCTGTACGGATGAAACGATATATTCTGTCTAGATCTTCTTTCATATCTGGTAGGGTGACTAGATACTCGGTCACCTTTCTTACGCGTAATGAATATAAAACCATATTATCCTCGCCTGGGACTGGGTCATAGCCACATTCGGTAAGGGCTTTTCTTATTTCTGCAACAGACTGATGTCTGGGCGTACGCTGTGACGCTTGTGCATGTAATTCGACTAACGTTAAACGCTTGTGTGGCGGCGGGGTTCCAGGAGGACCTCCCCCTGCGGCCCCTAAACTAGAGTCGTCAACTGATGCTCTTCGTGCTGGCAAAGTGGGAAATTGAAATGCAGGCTGGACTTGTATGGCGGGCTGGACCGGGGGTACCGTAGCAGGTACTCCGGTGTCTGGAGGAGCAGGAATTGCCTGATTTACAGGGACCGGCGGAACAGGAACAGGATTTGCATATTCCGGGACTGTGTCGTCCAAATAGGACGAAATGAAAATATCAGCTGCGGTCGGTTTGTGACGTAGCTTGGTCGGAACTAGTGGTGGCGGAAAATTACTGGATGCCTCCGGGGTCGCTTTTGGCAAGCCCTCGGCAAGAAGAGGATACATACCCTTAATAAGGGCATGCCTCTGTCTGTCTGACTGTTCTGTTTTAACTCGTTCACCTATCTCGATTAGTTCCCTTTCTTGGGCTCGTTCTAAGGATTCTCTACTTAGTTCTGACTTTCTGATTTCTTTTTCGGTTCTTTTATGAGATTCTTTGCGCCATAGCTCGATGGCATCTTTCTGTGACTGTCTGGCTTTCTTTTTCCATAATGCTTCTTCTACTCGCATGATGCACTCGGCATCCCATGTGCCTGATACAGGCCATCTGTACTTTTCTTCTAATTCTTTGGTATACTCTACCCATAAATCTAGATATAATATGGCACTTATGCCATGCTTTTGATACATAAAATGACCTGGACTGTCCCTAGGCGGGACAGGAACTGCTGCTTCTAGCAGACCTTTTCTGGTTTTTAACTGACGTAATTTCGAGAATAAGGGCATGACTGAACTGTAATCTAGACACAATACAATACACAATGAACACGATAATTACTTCACATTCATACCACGACATTAAAATACATGAAGAATATTTAAAATAACAGTTCGAACAGAATACTACCTGGAATACTGGAAACAGAATACATGAATTTCTCGAGAACAGAATGGACTAGAACAGAAACTAGATGCACTGCTGAAACAGTACGAAACTTACCGGTCTCATAAAGAGACACGTCAGGACCCGCATCCACCGAAGTGGACACTTCGTTTGGGGGTCTGTGTACCACCAACCCACGGACCAGAGTCAATTAGATTGACCCTGTCTAGATACTACCCCAGCAATGGTACTCACCGGGCAGCAAGAACGGAAGGCCTCGGACTGGACTGGACTGCTTCGACGCCGGACGGACGAACTTCGGACTTCTGTTACGGGTGGGCCTCCGGATACCTCGGACCTTGGACTCTCGGCTTGGGCTCTGGTCGGGACTCGCCGCGTTCCTCCACCGCCTCGTCTGGATGCTGGACCGCCACCTCCGTCTCCTCCGTGGGCCTGAGGGATACTTGAAGCAGAAATATCTGCACGTGCACGGTATGGTTCCGTCACGGCTGCAGAGGGTCAGGGGGCCGGCGTGGCTTCACCGGCGCGTGGGGAAAGGGCAAGTCCCTGTTCGGGCGCCATTATGTGGTATATAAATAAATAATACCGGATCTAGGTTTGACTAGGCATAGCAATAACAGATAGCTCAATAAATAAGAGTCAAGATTCGAGGTAGTAGGAGTTTGCAGGTTTAATACAGCATAAGGACAGGAACAGGACAACCTGCACAGGAATAGGATGGCAGCGCTTGACAGGGGGGCCCCGACAGCTGCCGGGCAGGATCTGGGATGAGCGCGCTCTGGGGAAAGGACTGGCGTAACATTTAATAACAATACACAGGCATATATAGTAAAACAGTTGCATTACAGTACATATGATAGGCGGAGCGGCGGGTGGAGCAAAGGGTGTGACGCGTAGCAGTCGCGAAAGATAAGGGTGAAAAGTGGGTGTAACAGGGCGTATACATAGATATGTGATGCAAACGTAACAGAATATGTCATGAATGGGGCGGAAACATGGAGGGGGCTACCTAAGGAGCCGGGACCTCTAACCTGATGGTGCGCGCAAACTGACAATGACGTGTTACTAGGAGAAGCTGGAGGCTATGAACTCTGTGCTAGGAGCAGAGACTGAAGTCTGGAGAGTCAGGGCGACATGTACCTAAACAGTATCTAGTATCTAATGTTTAGAGAACATGTTGATAGAATCCAAAAGTTATCGGGGTAAAGGCTAACAGACTCTAAGACTGGAGCATACATTATTCTACATGTAGTGCGTGATGAAGAATATTAAATGACCATTAAATGCAGTATTTCTCTTACAGGGAGACGTAAAGGCTAGACAATGACGGAAACTATTGATGCGATTCAGTAGCTTAGGAATGCAGAGAAGGAGGGCTGGACTGATAACTAGAATCATAACATACTCTTGGCAGACTCAGAGGCAGAGCCAGGCCGAGCCGGGCACTGCGAGGCAGGAAGTAAGTGAAGGGTCGAGGATACAGGTGGGGGCTGTATCGCTCCTCAGCGAGGCTCAGGAGACAGGAGCTGAATCTAGTGTCCGGGCCCTTTTGAGGCCTAGAAACGGGGACTTTACAATGAAATAACGTGCATACTGAGAAACGTGGCAACGTGACTTTACATAGGCCTGATATTCGTAGTATTCACGAGAACTGGAAACTGGCATACTAGAGATGGACACAACTGTAATTGCGTCTTTAATCGAACATGGGGAATACATATGCATATTAATCATGCACAGATAACATATGATGGAGGACGCGTAGGGACACAGAACATGGCAAAATTTACTTTTCCACACACCCACCCCACCCCTGATAGCCTGGTCATCCAGGCCTCCAATTCCCAGACCGCGTTCCCGTCGGCTCCGCCGGACAGGGAATCCAAGAGGTATGAGCAGTATGGTAAAAAGATCTTCTCATCCCTTAGTGTGGGACTGCGGTCTTCCAACACTGCATGCCTCTTGGGCCGTTACACCCACTCTCTGTGGGATACGGTCGCGGAAGTGCTGCCAGAGTGTCCGTTGGAGGTACGGGCCAAACTCGGCCAAGCCCTTGTGGCGGGCCGGGACGCAGCCAAATATTCCATCCGGTGTGGGCTGGATACCACCGACTCGCTAGGTAGAGCGATGGCAACGACAGTGGCGGTCAGACGCCACGCCTGGCTGAGGTCCGCCAACTTTTCAGCAGATGTCCAGAACACGTTGATGGACATGCCGTTCGATGGCCGTCGCCTCTTTGGCGACAAAGCAGACCATGCGCTTGAGCGCTTTAAGGACTCCAGGGCTACGGCCAAGTCCTTGGGCCTCTCGGCCCCGCGCCAGCGATCGGCTGCTTTTCACTCCTTTCGTGGCCACGGAAGGGGTGTGCCCACATGTGGTGCCAGCCACGCTCCGCAGGGCAATACCCAACGTGGTGGCGGCCGTGGGAACCGCCGTCCGGGCGGTAGGGGTCAACGGCGAGGTCGGTCCACACCTTCCCCCGCAGCATCCGCCTCAAAACCCTCCTAGTCCGTGCTTTCAGGCCCATGTGATGCCAGTGGGGGGCAGGGTTCGCCATCACCACCTCCACTGGCGCACTGTCACTTCGGACAGGTGGGTGCTGCAAATCGTCCAAAGGGGCTACTCCCTCCCCTTCGAGGCGACTCCTCCAGCCATGCCACCACAGAACCACCGTGTATCGGGGAATCATTTGCGACTTCTGCAGGAGGAAGTTACGGCCCTCTTGGCCAAGGGGGCCATCGAGCACGTTCCTGGGCCAGAAGTAGGGTGTGGTTGCTACTCCCACTACTTCCTGGTACCCAAGAAGGGCAAAGGGGGCCTGCGCCCTATCTTGGATCTACGGAACGTCAACGGCTTCCTCCGGAAGGAGAAGTTCAAAATGCTGACACTGGCTCAGGTCCTAGCTGCCCTGGGCCCAGGAGACTGGATGGTAGCGTTGGACTTGCAGGACGCTTATTTCCACGTCCCCGTCCTGCCGTCCCACCAGCACTACCTGCGGTTCACGGTTGGCCACGAGCACTTTCAGTTTACCGTGCTCCCCTTCGGCCTTACCAGCGCCCCACGGGTGTTCACAAAGGTGATGGCGGTGGTCACAGCTCATATGCGCAGGTTAGGGGTTTCAGTCTTCCCCTACCTCGACGACTGGTTGTTGAAGGCGGGCTCGCCCCAGACAGTCGTCAGCCACCTCCAGACTACGGCAGATCTCCTGCACCAGGTGGGGTTCTCCATCAATGTGCCAAAGTCACACCTGTGCCCCTCTCAGAAGCTCCTCTTCATCGGAGCGGTTCTAGACTAGGCGCGGTTTCGGGTTTATCCACCCGAACAGCGGGTCCGGGATATTCAGGCTCTGATTCCCATCTTTCAGCCGTTATCCCGGGTCTCGGTCAGGTTGACGCTGCGGCTTCTGGGGCTGATGGCCTCCTGCATCCTACTGGTGCATCACGCCAGGTGGCGGATGCGGGCTCTGCAGTGGGACCTGAAGTTTCAGTGGGCCCAGCATCAGGGCAACCTGTCCGACCATGTCCTGATCTCAGAGGGCACTGCGAGTCAGTTGCAGTTGTGGCTCATGGACCGCGATTGTGTCTGCGGCAGATCCCTTTCCCAACCGGAGCATGTAGTAGTGACGGATGCGTCCATCCTGGGATGGAGGGCCACATGGGAGAGGCAGAGATCAGAGGCCTCTGGTCTCTGGCGGGGTCCCGGCTACATATCAACCTTCTGGCGCTGCGGGCGATCCGACTTGCACTGAAGGCATTCCTCCCCTCTGTCCGGTGGAGTGGAGTGCAGGTGTTCACGGACAACACCACCGCCATGTGGGGTGGGGTCGTGGACCCTTTGCCAGGAGGCTCTGCGCCTCTGGCAATGGCTGGAACGCCAGGGCGTGACCCTGGTGGCTCAACACCTGGCAGGTTCTTTGAACGCCAGGGCGGACAAGCTCAGCCGTCGGTGCATGATGGATCACGAATGGCGTCTGAACTCGGACGTGGCGCAAGGCCTCTTTCAGCAATGGGGAGAGCCTTGGTTAGATCTATTCGCCACCGAAGAGAACGCGCAATGTCATCAGTTCTGTGCGTTGGAATTTCCAAGGCGGCACTCGCTCGGAGACGCTTTTCGTCGCGAGTGGAGTTGCGGTCTGTTGTACGCCTTTCCGCCTATACCTCTTCTGCCCTGAGTGCTGAAGAAGATCAAGCGTGACCGGGCCCAAGTCATCCTTGTGGCCCCGGATTGGGCACGTAGGTACTGGTATCCCGAGCTACTCAGTATGTCAGTCGATCCCCTGATTCGTCTGCCTCTTCAAGAGGACCTTCTGTCGCAGCAACAGGGGACGGTCCTTCACCCGAACCTGTCCAGTCTCCACCTACATGCCTGGAGATTAAGCGGCGACAGTTGAGGCCATTTGACTTGCCTCCTGAAGTCTGTGATGTCATTCTGGCAGCCAGGCGTCCCTCCACAAAAACGGTATACGCCTGCAGGTGGAACAAGTTTGTGGCATGGTGCACAGCAAAGACTGTGGATCCACTCTCTGCCCCTCTTTCAGAGGTTCTCCTCTTTCTCTTGCCCAGCAGGGCCCTGCTCTGGGCACTATCAAAGGCTATTTAGCCTTCTTGAGGCTTCCTTATCAGCCTTCTCTTTTCAAGTCTTCTGTTGTAAATAGGTTCTTGAAAGGCAGCACGCACATGTTCCCTCCTGTTCCTTTCATGATGCCTCATTGGGACTTGAACCTGGTGCTTACTTATCTGATGTGTGCTCCCTTTGAGCCACTTCATAATTGCCGTCTTCGTCTTCTAACTCTCAAGACTGCTTTCCTGGTTGCCATCCCCTCTGCCAAAAGAGTGAGTGAGCTCCAGGCTCTGTCTTCTTAGCCTCCTTTCCTCTCAGTCCATCCGGACAAGGTTGTCGTGAGAACTCGTCCTTCTTTTCTGCCCATTACCTTGCCCACCTTCTTTCCGCCTCCGCATCCTTCGAAAGAGGAAGAGAGGCTCCACCACCTAGACCCAAAAAATGTGCTTTCCTTTTACCTCAACCGCACACAACAGTTCCGGGTGGACAACCAACTCTTTGTTGGCTACGTGGGTGCTAAGAAGGGACTTGCGAAGCACAAGCAGACCATTTCTCGGTGGGTCGTTTTGTGCATCAAGGTCTGTTACTCCTTGGCTAAAAGGGAGCCTCCTGTGGGGCTGCATGCCCATTCCACTCGTGCCACGGTGGTTACTACTGCCCTGGGTCGTGGAGTCCCCTTGCTGGACATTTGTCTGGAAGCTACGTGGACTTCGCTGCACACGTTGGCCAAGCAATGCTTCCTGGATAATCAGGTCTGGAGAGATGGCTTTTTTGGCTGTTCCATTCTCCAGGACTTCCTCGTGTGATCTTTGTTCGCAGTCCCACTACCGGGGTTGGTATTGCTGGGGTATCTATTCTAAGGTAAGGAATCTAACGTGTTTCTTTCAGATGAACAAGTTACTACCTTCGGTAATGATATATATGTAAGAAACATTAGTTGGTTAGATTCCTTACCGCCCCACCCATCCTCCCCATTCTGCGAACCGATATCAAGGGTTAAGGTATCTCCCTTTGAGGGCCCTCGTTTCTTGGCACCAGTGTTGGTTTCTTGCATGGCTCTGCGTTCCTGGCGCGGAAAGCTATGTACAGAACTGATGTCAGCGCGGGAGGACGGCATCGAAGTACTCAGACGTCATCCCGGCGATCAGGACGACGGACGCAGAGCCTTAGACGACGCCTAACGACGCGCAGGGGTACTGCTGACGAAAACTTTCCGGATCCAGTCTGACGCCTGGGAATATTCTAAGGTAAGGAATTTAACTAACTAATGTTTCTTACAGATATATTGTTACCGAAGGTAAGTAACTTGTTCTACTGAAGTACTTCAGCGGTGGCAAGTTCTATGGATCCTCTGCTTCCGTTCAATGAGGCCTTGACGGATGTTTTGATGGGCACCTGGTCTAGACCAGCCACAGGGATTCCTGTGGATAAGAAGGTGGCCAGGAGTCATCATCTGGCATCGGGTGACCCTGCTTTTTTATTTCAATTCTGTATTATTTTTCAAAATAAGGACAGAACACCGGGCCAGGTATACACAGCGTTGTGCTCACAACCCTATTCAGGGCCGGACGCGTAATATAGAAGTGCCTCAACGATTAAAAAGAGACAGTACCTTGGTAATTTAAACACAGCATGTTGCCTACAACCCGTGTCGGGCCGGCCGCGTGACATAGCATAGATGGCAATACTGATATGTTGTGTTGCTTCACAGGGCCCTCAAAAAAACATCAATACCAAAACATGGGCAAGAAGCCCAGAGGAGAAGGAACCGAGAAGAGCAGAAAGAAGGAAGGCAGGTAAAGAGTGAATGTCAGCAGAGGCCGTTAGATAGCAGTAGAGAAAAAGATCGTGTGAGCGGGCAGTTGGGCGGAGGGAAGGAGGCAGGGCCAATTATCTATGCCAGTGGGGGTCCTATTACTTATAGGATGAGGTTACGCGCAGAGTTGGGCTGATTGCGGGAGTAGCCTGTCGGGATCCGGCGGGAGGACAGCATCTTAAAACAGACCACTCTGCATCCCCCCTGCACCCATCTATCAAAAGCCTGGGACCGATACGCCGGGGAAATACTGGATTGCCCGCGGTGGGAGTGTGGGGAGAGGGAAAAGTTGTAAGACCCCTGCGTACCGCCACCTTGTCCCAGATGTCCAATACCGTTTTAGTGGGTACCGCCTTTTAGGCGCTTCTAGAGCGCGCTGTACGGTGGAGCCACGTGAGGTCCCAGATGGTGTGCCCAGTGACCATCCTGTCCATATGGAGCCAGACATTTTCACTTTCTGTGGTTGTCCACTCCGACGCAAAGCAGAGATGGGAGGCCCAATCATAGTTTAGAAGTTTGGGACAGGCTAACCCTCCTCTATCGCCGGGCAGCATAAGGATCTTCTAGGAAAATCTCGGTCTACGCCCACCCCATACTAAGGTGGTAAGGTTGTGCTGAAGGCCCTGTATCTGATGATGCGGGATGGGGTGGACAGGCACTGAAATAAGTACAATATTTTTAGGAGGACCGACATTTTGATGGCGTTGGGTCTGCCCAGCCATGACACCATCAGGAGTTTCCACCTTCGTAAGTCCTCCAGCACGGCCCTTATACATTCCCATCAGTTGATTTGGGTCCATGTATCTAGGGAGGGGGTTAGCTTAAGACCTAGGTATTGGATATGGTTGGCAGCCCACTAATACGGTGCAAGCCTCTCCAAGGTAGGTATCTCCTCCTGAGGAATTGTGAGGTTCAAGACCCTAGATTTGCTATGATTGTTTCTCAGGCCTGAGGCCCGTTCGAAGATTTGTAGGAGGGAGTGTCGGGCTGGAAGAGATATGTGCAGGCGTGAGAGTGTGAGGATGAGGTCGTCCTAGAAGAGCGCCACCTTGTTCTACGCACCCCCCATAGGGATGCCATGTATGTCTGCCCTTTGCCTTATCTCCACTAGGGGTTCCGCCACGACGGCAAACAGCAATGGTGACAGAGTCTACGTACATTGTCCGCCCCTTGACGACTGCGAATGAAGCTCCACTAAACCAGGCATGTGGGGGTCCAGACGTTTGGCAAGAATTTTGGTGTAAATTTTAAGGTCCGTGTTTAACAGTGCTATGGGACGGTAGGAGGCGCGTAGCGTGTGATCCTTCCCGGGTTTGGGTATGAGCACTATTTCCGCCATGCCCATGGAAGGTGTCGGTCCATCTGCATCCGAAAAAGAATTATACAATCGCAAGAGGTGGGGTACAAGCGGTGTCTGAAACATGCAGTAGAAGGCCAGTGGCAGGCCGTCCGTGCCCGGTGTCCTTCCAAGAGGGAGGTCTTTTAGCACCGCTGTCATCTCCTCCGCAGTTAGGCCCCTCTAGAGCTTGGGCGTGGTGGGGATGTATCGGGGTCCAAGCACACTGGCTTAATGCATCATCAATGATTCTGCAGCGTAGAGCGCAGCATAGTAAGCCCTAAAGGCCTCACACTTGGCCTGCAGTGAAGTGACCAGAGCACAATCTGGAAGTTAAATATTCGCTATGTGAGCCTTCGCTGTCCGTGCTCTGACGCCTCGCCAATAGCCTGCCCACCTTATCCTCTCCTTCATAATACCGCTGCTTCAGGGCTATCGGTGATCTTTCCGCTTTATTGGTGCGTAAAACGCAGAGTTACCCCCGGAGGTTCCCAAGCCGCAGCCGAGTTGCAAGAGAGGTGTGGGGCTGGTCTTGTTTTTCTGCTGCCTTAATGTCTGCAGATAGGCTATCCTCCAGAAGTCGGGCCTCACGCGCCCGCGCAATCGAGAGCGAGGTGATGTGACCCCAAATCATGGCCTTGAAAGCATCCCATACCACGGGGAAGGGCGTCTCCGGGGTATCATTGCTCGCGAAGTAAGAGCCAATGGCAACCCGTATGCTTTCCACATCTGCCGGGTCCCGCAGGATACTCGCGGCAGGCGCCACCGCGGAGTATGGGGGGTGGGGGGGCAAGCGGCCGGGTCCTGCAGGAGAAGCTCCACGTGGGTATGAACAGAGAGCGATATAGCAGACATAGATGCCCCCAGCATGTCCCGCACCTAGGCATGAGAGATAAGTAGATAGTCGATGCGCGAGTACGAGCGATGCACGTGAGAATAGTACGAGAAATCCCGCGCCTCCGTCGAGTGATATCGCCATGAGTCCATCAAGCCTAGGTCCGCTATTTGTGTAGGAAGCGCGGAAGACATGGCCCCCGCCCCTTCAAAGATTCTCCACTGCGGCCCACCCTAGGGTCCCATACTAAGTTAGTCACCCCACAGGATCAGTGAGGGGTCGCTCTGCGGTACATGGTCCCTTAAGAGTGCTCGGAGGTAAGAGTCCTGCATCTGGTTTGGTGCATAGACATTACACAGTGTAAATATGCGCCTCCCAATACAAACACCCACCTTAATAAAGCGCCCATCTGGGCTTCGGAAAGCTTTATCTTCCCTCTGCCTGACAGCATTCCTAAACAGAATTCCCATCCCAGTCGTTTTAGTGGTCGCCGTGGCTCAGAATTGGAGAGGGTATTTAGGATGCGCCATGCGCTGAACATCTCCTCTTAAAATGCTGGTGGAGGTAGCACCACACCTGTCGCCGCTTGTTCGGAGAGTTAAGCCCCTTAACATTAAAGGAGAGGACCTTTAGAGTGCAAGGAAGAGCCATAATCGCTTCTTATCCCAAGTTAGTCATTTAAGCCACCGTGGGGAGCAGCGCTGGTTGAGGGTATGGGCGTGGGATCATGTCTGGCCTATCAGGGGGGACACGCCACCGCCACTAAATTACCTGCCTGCCACACGTAGGAAGTTGGAGAGGGAAAAGGGGGAGGGGCAGAAAAGCAAAAGAACACAATAGTGAAGAATAGTGAACCAACAATGGCCAACAGGGCCTTATTATTCTGTTCCCTTCGCAGGGCCTCCTACACCAAACTGTTTGGATGGACCCAGAGATGTCACTCCTTCAGGAACAATTGGGGGTAGGTTTGCAGCTTCTCTCAAATCCAGCAGGGAAGCCTCAGCGCTCCACACCCTATATACGAGGAGCTGGGGTATTGATCAAGGTGATGCAGCAACCAGCATACCTAGTGGGAAGAGTGTATTACAACAAGAGCATATTTCGTAAGTCCATGTCATGTCATGGAGTCGATGAGCGCAAGGTTGATTCCTCCTTATCCCCTTCAAGGGACCGCACATGCGCAATGATGTCCTGTTTGGCCTGCAAAGCTGATTGCTCATGCATGGGTGGCGAGCGGCGACGATGGCGAACAGTAGACCAGGATGGTTTAGCAGGCACCCGTTCCAGACACTGGGGACGAGAAAGACTGGCCGGCGGCGATGACGGCAGCCGAAGCAATTGTGCAACCTCCGGGTATGACCGTACCACTCTGCGCTTGGATTCCCATTGGAAGATGAGGGCAAATGGGTGCCCCCACTGATACGAAATGTCCATACTCTGTAGCTTCTCGGTTACAGGCTTAAAAGCACGGCGGCGGCGCAGGGTGTTAGGCACCAAGTCTTGGAAGATCTGGATCTTGTGCCCATCGTAGCGGAGATCTGATTTGGCAAGTGCCACCCAGAGGATAGCCTCTTTCTCTGTAAAAAAATGGACCCTGGTTAAAATATCCGGGAGGAGACCCTGCCTCCCTGCGGGCCCAGACACCCGATGGGCCCGATCCAAAGCCAGCGGGGAAGTGTCATCATCCCCCAGACCTCAGGGAGGAGTTGCGCCACATAGGTCATGATGTCTTTCCCCTTCGCACCAAAAGGAACGTGCCTAAGTCGCACCTCAGTCCTTCTCAGAATCTCCCCTTCATCGGAGCAGTTCTGAATTCAACGCGGTTTTGGATCTATCCTCCCGAGCAGCGAGTCTGGGATATTCAGGCTATGATAGGCTATGATTCCGATCTTTCAGCCTCTATCCCAGGATGACCCTCCGTCTCCTGGGCCTGATGGCCTCCTGCATCCTGCTAGTGCAACATGCCAGATGGCATATGCGGGCTCTGCAGTGGGACCTGAAGTTCCAGTGGGCACAGCATCAGGGCAACCTGTCCGATCATGTCCAAATCTCGGATGGCACTGCATGACAATTGCAGTGGTGGCTCACGAATCACGATTGGGTCAATGGCAGATCCCTCTCCCTTCACTAACCGGAGCACACAGTGGTGACGGATGCGTCCCGCATGGGATGGGGGGGCCACTTGGGAGAGGTGGAGATCAGAGGCCTCTGATCTATGGCGGAGTCCCGGCTCCATATCAACCTTTTGGAGCTTCGAGCACTCTGACTTGCACTGAAGGCATTCCTTCCCTCTGTCCGGGGGAGTGTTGTGCAGGTGTTCACGGACAACACCACCGCCGTGTGGTATTGCAACAAACAGGGTGGGGTGTGTAGGAGAGTAGGGTCTGCTTTCCTATGGTCACCCCACTTTTTTTGCTTTTTGCTTCACTGGTTTTCGACTTAATGTGGCTGTGGGCCTGCTAATCAGACCCCCAGCCCTGCTGTTCTCGCTCTAAATTTCACACCATGTACTTTAGGTACATCACCGATTGGGATTTGGGTCACTCTTGTGAGTCCCTGTACAGTGTACTATAGGTACCCAGGGCATAGGTGCACCCAAGGCCTACCAGGGGCTGCAGCATATCTTTTGCCACCCCTGGCTGGCCATCCAAAAACTGACACAACTGGCTGATCACTCAGCTGGGGCAAGGTCGTATAATCACCCCTTGCTTAGATATAGTAATTCTATGTCTAACCCTATATCTGGACACATATACACCTATAAGTCACTCCTATGGCTGGCCTTAACAATCCCGAAGGCAGAGTGCGTGGTTTTATGTGAGATGGTGCTCTAGCATGAGCTGAGCCTGTCTGCAGCTTTCGGAACCATGTCCTTATAGCTGTTCTAGGATAATGCCATACCATATACTCTTAAGTGCATTATGAACCTCGTGGTTAAATGCTATCTTTGGTTTGGCTTTATGAAAACATGTTTTGTAAGTTGTCATACGCTTTGGAATACTACCCCCTCGCCAGTTCTGGCGACGGGGGTAGCATTCCACCCTTCTAGAGGTAGAAGACATGTTACATCCATTAATCCCGGTTAAAGTTAACCAGAGCCTCAGCATCACAAAATGGATGCTGCTGCCACAGACACAAGTCTGACCTCCTGCTGCTGGGAGTCCTTCCAGCGAGGGAGTCTTGGACAATAGGTTTCCTGTCACAGGGAGGTTCTAGCACCACCCCAGACAGACTATTGTGTATTGGGGCAGGGAGGGCTGAATGAAAGGAGACACTGCAGGGCTCCAAAATTCCACTCGACCGCTCGCATAGTCGAGCTAAATTTAACAAGGTTGAGCTGTTTTTAGGTCCTACTCGCCCTTTCTGGCGAGTAGGAAAACAAACCAACTTTTGTCCACTGTCTGTGAAAACGGAGCAAATGTGACAAGATAACAAGATTTAAAGGCATTTTTATTGCTTACAAAGTTAATGAGCAATAAAGATGCCTTTAAATCTTGTTATCTTGTCACATTTGCTCCGTTTTCAGAGACGGAGGTCAAGTAGGTTGCAGTTAGGTCGAGGATGTTTTTTAAGGTACTAGTCCTGCAGGACTAGTACCATTTTTTAGATTTTTCGAGCCCTGCACTGCCTGGGGCACACAAGGTGTCCCATGCATAATCCAGTTCAAAGCAGTGCTGGGGCACTCCAGCCCCAGCTCTGGGGCGAAACTGGACAAAGGGAAAGGGGTGTAACCACCCACTCCCTGGGTCCCACCCATAGGAGGGACCTAGCAGGTAATCCAGCCCCTAGATTTGGTATATAGGTAGGAGCTGAGTCCCAAGACTTTAGATAAACCTGACTGAAACTCTGATACGAAACTCTGGACCCTTCGACATCCTACTCGACGTAAAAGACTGAAGAATCTCCCTTGTGGTCAAGGAGTGACCACCCTGTGCAAGCAGGCACCATCAAGCGCTCAACGGTTTGCTTTGTTGTTGCTCCCGCCGGAGCTTGAACACAGAGCCTGACAAGACCCGGACTTCCAGACTTCCTTCAGCCCGATCCACAGCCACAGCAAAGCTGAGACCCGTGGAGGCGACGCGAGACGTGGGACTGGCCATTTTGGAAAGCCAGCGAATTGCTTTCCGTGCAACTTCTGAGGCACCCTCGAAGTTGTGCATTGGGGATTGAGAAGCCCCAGCCACTGGCACCAACTGCACCGAAGATCACCTCTCCACACTCACAGAATGCTGCGTGGGGCCCTTTTGCATTTGTTCTGCTCAACGCGTCTGTCCGGTCTCTCGCCCATTGGCTAGTGTCCTCGCTGACGACGAAACCTTGAATTTCCACCACTGGTCTGGTTGCTCCAGACTGGCCCTTGCTCCCCTGAAAAGGAGCTGCCCATCAGACCTTGCTGGTCTGATCCAGAAGTCATCTTCGATTCCTGCGTGGGTTGCATTTGCCAAGGCCTGTTTATTCCGAATCGAGAACCGACACCGCCAACAGCAAGAGCCTTCTTGGGACAGTCTGTGCCCAGCTCCTGGTCATCGTCGACATCTCCTGGTCCACGTGGCAGCGGAGACCAGCTTCATGACATCACCTGATTGGTTCGTGACATCGCCTGGTTCCTTCTTGGTTCCATCCTGGTTACTGGCTAGGGACCCAGACTCTGTCCCCTCTGCTTTCAGGTACTCTTCATCCTCGATCCACCCTTGGATCCAACCAGACTCTTCTCTCCTGGTCGCCTGCAGCATCTTTTTTCCAAGGCTCTATAGAACTCCACGACGAAACCCGACACACTTTGACACCTATGCACCCGCTTCCTGTGGGTGAGGTAACGCAAGTACTGCGGTGCTCCTGTAAAGGTTTACACTCCTAGTGTCCTGGTTTCAAGTGGTTAGTTTCTAGTCTAGTCGGAAGACTCCTAAATCTTTAACTTTCTAACTTTACGCACCCATTGACTTCTATGTGTGCACGCGTGTGCATTTAGACACTGCACCCGCATCCCGTGGGCTTCCTGCTTCCTAACAACTGTTAGTCCAGTGTAGTCCCAGCGATTCCCAATGCCCTAGGCCTTACCATTGTTCGGGACGTGGTTCTTATACCACTATTTTAGTATATGGTTTAGCGGGCCACCAGGGCCTATCCATATTTGCGCAACTTTTGTATGTTATATTACGTTACTTGTTATGCGCTTGTGCTTCTGTGCTCATAAAGAGTCCAGGGGATTGTTTTAGAAATAAATACATATATATTTTGAATATATAACCTGTGTGGTGTCCATTCATTTGGTATTAAAAGGGTTGCATATGGTAAAACAGCTGGCTTCACATGCCCTCTTGAGTTTAGCCTAAGACTGCTTTTGTCCATGCTACCCCTTGGATATCTGGTCTATAAGGTTGACTTTACAACCATCACCGTAAGGGTTGTTTGGACTGGTGCAAGGTGCTCACTAGAATAGTGAACATCATATACCAGGCCAACTTCTCACATTTATGTGCAGTGGTTGGGATTTGAGCTTGCTGTTGTTCTACCAATTGTAATCTTTGATATAATTTGAAAGATAACATTAGGTACCATAGGTACATATAACAAGACTTAGAATACATAAGTTCTACTGAACTTAGTTGTTGTAGAGGAAAGGGCCTAGCACACCCTGACTACAACTCCTAGAGAGGTTCTAGTAGGTAAACACATAGTATAGGTAGGTGCACACACCACACCTCACTAGAATCATGTCTACCACAGGGGAGCCAAGTATGACTCTTCCTGGGGCAGGTGACCATCCCAGGGCACCCTCTAGATATGAAATGCTCAATTTCCAAGAGATGAGGCACTTGTGCACCTCAAGGAGATTGAAACAGGGTTCCAGCCCTACTATTTCCCACTTGATAGAAGTCCTAGAAAGGGCTGATGCTGAGAAAGCCTCTAGACAGGGTCCCTCAGTTCAAGCAGAAGAGGTATTGCCATCTACAGATGATGCATCAGACCCCACTATCATAGGTGAAGATGGAGATGAACAAGAGGAAGGATCTGAAGAAGAGATTTTCCAAGATAGCCAGGTTCAAGTAGGAAGACTTAGCCAGGCTAACCTAAGCCTACATGGGGCTGACAATGGGGAACACCCATACAGACCTATTAGTAGACTTAACATGGGGTATGTGAGGAGGAGGTCTCACTCAGGTGACTCCCACCACTCTAATGCCTCTAGGGGATCCAATACCCTTGCTCAGAGAAGGATGACCTCTCCTGAAAGGAGAGAACATCAGTCTAGGATGAGGGAAGCTAATCTAAGGATTGAGAGGCAAGAACTTGAAGTTGCCCTTGCCAAAGCGAAGCTTGCCCTAGCTAGAGAGCAGAAGTTGGGTGGGTCAAGACCCACTGGTGGCAGCAATATCCCTAAGGATAACGCAGGTCCCATGAGAATTCTAGGCACCTGAGTAAGATAGTGCCACCCTACAAAGTTTGGGATGACAACCACAAGTGGATAACTGCTTTGGAAAGGGCCTGCAAAGTCCAGCAGGTCCCCCAGAGTCAGTGGGCAGCTATCTTGTGGCTCTCAATTGAAGAAAAAGGCAGAGATAAGCTCCTCACAGTTAGTGATGAGGATGCTAATAACTACCCTGTCCTGAAGAGTGATCTAATTGATTGGTTTGGCCTAACCACTGAACAGTACAGGTTGATGTTCAGAGATACCCAGAAGGCACAGACTCAGGACTGGACTGATTTTGTTGATTGTGCCACTATGGCTCTGGAATGTTGGTTACTGGGAAGTAAAGTTGAGGAATATACAGGATTGTATGATTTGATCATGAGAGAACAAATCCTTAATAATTGTCAGAACCAGTTGTTGCACCAACACCTGATTGACTCAGATCTGACCTCTCCCCAAGAATTGGGAAAGAAGGCAGACAAATGGGTATGAACCAGGGTTAAGCAGAAACCGCATAACCATGGTGGTGATCAGAAAAAGGCAGACCAAAAGGGTGGAGATCAAAAACAAAAAGACCAGAAGTCTTCTTCAGGCCCTCAACATACTTCTAAGGGGGGGGGGGGTCCCAAAATTCCAAGAAAAAAAGAAAGAAGGTCCAAAGAAACCTTGGTGTAATTACTGTAAAACTGTCTCTCACTGGTTTAGTGAGTGCACCCAGAAAGGTACAGCCCCTACCACTGCAGCCCCGAAGGCAACTGCACCCCCTAGTACAGTCAGCAGTGGTAGTTCCCAACCCAAGGCTATAGTGGGGTTAACCATGGGTACTGAGGTGGATCCTGGCCTAGTCAGGATTCCAACTCAGGCTGTCCTGATCTGTGATGTGGACATGGCTATATCCACTACTGTGAGTCCCAATACTTTGGGCAAGTACAGACAGACACTTTGATTAATGATAAAGTGGCTCAGGCCTACAGGGACACATGTGCTAGTGTCACTATGGTGACACCTAACTTTGTGGACCCTGGACAGATTGTACTGGGTGATAATTACCTGGTGACCAATGCTAGCAGTGTCACTACTACACATAGTGTGGCAGTTGTTAATTTCTCCTGGGGAGGGGTAACTGGCCTCAAAAGAGTTGTGGTAAGTGCAGACCTCCCAGTTGCTGTCTTTTGGGCAAAGATCTAGAAAACTCAGTATAGTCAGAAGTGGAGTATAGGACTCATGCAGAGATGTTCGGTATTTCAGCACATGTCCTTGCTGTGACCAGGTCACAGGCCAAAAAGTGCTTACCTGAACCAGTGCTGGATCTTGAAACAATAGACCAGACACTACCCAAGAGAAAGAGCAAGAGGGTTAAGGCAGTGCCTCCCCCCCCCCCCCTGCCTCAGGTTGAGGATCAGCCCTCCCAGGAGGATGATTCTGTGATCCAAGAGGGAACTGTCCCAGAAGAGCTCGAGCCTGATCAGGTTAAGTTTCTTGGGACAGGGGGGCCCTCCAGGGCAGATCTGAGGCAGGCTCAATTAGGTTGTTCCTCTCTTGAACCCCTCAGGCAGCAGGCTGCTGCTGCTGAGGCTGCTGGGAATGCTCAAGGTACCCATAAAGTGTATTGGGATGATGGGCTCCTTCATTCAGAGGCTAGAGACCCCAAGCCTGGTGCTTCCAGGAGGTTGGTTATACCTCTGCAATTTAGGGGCTTCCTTCTTACATTGGCCCATGATATTCCCCTAGCAGGACATCTAGGCCAGAACAAGACTTGGGACAGGCTTGTCCCTCACTTTCACTTGCCCCATATGTCAGAAGATACCAAGGAGTTTTGTCGCTCCTGTGTTACCTGCCAAGCCAGTGGCAAATCAGGTGGCACAACAAAGGCCCCCCTCATACCACTACCTGTGGTGGGGGTACCCTTTGAGAGAGTGGGGATAGACATTGTTGGACCAATGGACCCCCAAACAGCCTCCGGGCACAGATTTATACTGGTGGTAGTGGATCATGCCACCAGGTATCCAAAAGCTATTCCCCTGAGGACCACGACAGCTCCTGTTGTGGCAAGGGCCCTACTTGGAGTTTTCTCCAGAGTGGGGTTTCCAAAGGAGGTTGTCTCTGACAGAGTTGCAAACTTCATATCAGGATATTTGACTGCTATGTGTGAGGAAGGAGTGTGGTGTTAATTACAAATTCACTACACCCTACCATCCACGGTGCAATGGGCTTGTTGAAAGATTCAACAAGACCCTCAAAGGGATGATAAAAGGGTTACCTGAAAAGCTTAGGTGAACATGGGACATCCTTTTACCCTGCCTTCTGTTTGCTTACAGAGAGGTCCCACACAAGGGGGTTGGCTACAGCTCTTTTGGGCTTTTGTTTGGGCATCCTGTAAGGGGACCCCTATGCCTTGTGAAGGAAGGATGGTCGTTACCGCTCAAAAAGCCTAAGCAAGACATAGTGGACTATGTACTTGGTCTCCGCTCCAGGATGGCTGAGTATATGGAGAAGGCTTCTAAAAACCTTGAGGCTAGCCAAGAACTTCAAAAAGCTTGGCATGACCAAAAGGCTGTGCTGACTGAGTACCAGCCAGGACAGAAGGTGTGGGTGTTGGAGCCAGTGGCCCCAGCAGCACTCCAGGACAAATGGTCTGGACCCCACACCATTGTTGAGAAAAAAGGAGAGGTCACCTACTTGGTGGACCTTGGCACCCCTAGGAGCCCCCACAGGGTGCTCCATGTCAATAGACTCAAAGCAAATGTTGACAGGGCAAACGTGGGCTTGCTCATGGCTACAGATGAGGAGCAGGAGGAAGAGAGTGGCCCTCTCCCAGACCTGTTGACTCAGAACCCTGATGATGGTTCGGTTGATGGAGTGGCCTTGGCAGGCAGCCTCAGTGAGCAACATGACTGCAGACAAGTTCTGCAGGCCTTTAGACATATGTTTTCATTGACACCTAGTCAGACTAACTGGTGCACCCATGAGGTGGACACTGGTGACAGTCTGCCTGTGAAGAGTAAGATCTACAGGCAACCTGACCATGTCAGGGACTGTATATAGACTGAGGCACAGAACATGCTTGAGTTGGGAGTAATTGAGCCATCAGAGAGCCCCTGGGCCAGCCCAGTAGTCCTTGTCCCAAAACCTCACACCCAAGATGGTAAGGGAAAGATGAGGTTCTGTGTGGACTTTAGAGGTCTCAATGCTGTCACTAGGACAGATGCTCACCCAATTCCAAGAGCAGATGAGCTCATTGATAGATTGGCTTCTGCCAAGTTTCTGAGCACATTTGATTTGACAGCTGGCTATTGGCAAATCAGGTTAGCTGAGGATGCCATGGCCAAAACTGCTTTCTCAACCCCAGGAGGTCATTATCAATTTGTGGTGATACCCTTTGGCTTGAAGAATGCACCTGCCACTTTCCAAAGGTTGGTGAACCAAGTCCTCACTGGGTTGGATGACTTTTGTGCAGCTTATCTTGATGATATTGCTGTCTTCAGCTCCACCTGGGGGGATCACCTGATCCACCTGAAGAAGGTTTTAGAGGCCCTACAGAAGGCAGACCTAACTATCAAGGCCACAAAGTGCCAGATAGGGCAGAGTAAGGTTGTGTACCTGGGCCACCTTGTAGGTGGGGGTTAGGTTCAACCACTGGAGAGTAAGATCCAGACCATCAAGGACTGGGCTCCTCCAACTACCCAGACACAGGTCAGAGCTTTCTTGGGTCTGTCTGGTTACTACAGAAAATTTGTCAAGAATTATGGGTCCATTGTGACACCACTCAATGACTTGACTTCAAAGAAGATGCCCAAAAAGGTTCAGAGGACAGTTAGCTGTCAAAAGGCATTTGATGACCTGAAGAAGGCCATGTGCTCTGCATCTATCTTAAAGGGTCCTGACTACTCCAAAGAGTTTATTGTCCAAACAGATGCTTCTGAGTTGGGGGTGGGAGCTGTGCTTTCACAACTTAATGTAGATGGTCAAGACCAGCCCATTGTCAGGTCCCAGCGGGGGTTTGAAAGTTCAGTCCCAAGACTAAATTATCGGTTCAATGCTGGTTTCGCTCATTCACTTTCTGCATGTAATTGGAGGCAGAGAGTAGCTCAGTTTAGACGCAAGTAAACACTTCCTGATTGTGCCACCGTTTATTTGTTTGAGCGTTCTAGCCTTTCTGTGCAGGCGGCCATTTTGTGCGCTCGTGCCTTTCTCTCAGCGCACTTCAACGGTCTTTTTCCTGAGGGATAGACGCTTCCTTCTGAGCGCGTCTTTTTGGAGCTGCTTTGTCCTTCCAGTTCTTGTTCGTAGGAGGAGTTCCTTCTCATATTTGCTCTAGCGCTATTGACGTTAGTTCTTCGTCAACGAGCGCTTCCTGTTCAGCTCCGAAGTCTGTCCTGAGTATCCTGCGTATTACCTCCCCTCTCTCAAGTACCTGGTAGGATGAAATCTATTTTCTGAGGCACTTGTTCTTCGAGGGCGGTAAGACATTCTATTCAACTTGTGCCTGTTCTTGTATCCTGTTGAACATTGCTATAGTAAAATTATTAGAGGCACTTCGTTTTAGTTTCTGTTTCCAGTGAGCTTCAGTCGCAGAGATAAACCTACATTTTGAAATATTGACTTTCCCAAGAAAGAGACTCTTAATCAGTGTTCGGTTAAGCAGCATCGCTATTCTCCCTCCCTATGCCTAGATGACATCAAGTATAGTAGTGTATTATTTGATATGCATATCTGAAAGAAACAGGTTAGTATTAGATTCCTTACCTTAGAATATCCCCAGGCGTCAGTCTGGATCCGGAAACTTTTGCGTAGCAGTACCCCTGCGCGTCGGTAGGCGTCGTCTGCAGGCGTCCCCTGCGGCTCCGCGTCGTCGGCGTCGTGCGCCGTGATGACGTCGCTGGAGTATATAGACGCCGCCTCCGCGCGCTGACGTCAGTTCTTCTTTTTTCCGCGCCAGTTAGCGCAGATCCGAAGAGCAGTACTCCGGTCTTTTGACCTAGTGTTTGTTTAACTTAATCTTCTACGGTGCCGGTAGGATGCCTGGGTTTAAGAGCTGCGACGAGTGCGACCGCATGATGTCGGTCACCGACCACCATCGACTCTGCCTCCGGTGTCTGGGCGCGGACCACGACGTGGAGTCCTGCGTCGACTGTCGGGCCTTGACTGGAAAAGCTAGGCGGGAGCGGTCCCGCAAGCTTCTCGAGCTCCGGGTGTCGGCCCCGCGTCGAGAGCGGTCCCGGTCCGGTCGGAGGTCGAGGGAGCGGTCGAGGGAACGATCGCGGAGCCGCCATGGGCGCTCCGGGAGTCGCCACCATTCCTCCGGCTCGTCAGGTAAGCACAAGAAGTCGGGGCGTCGCCATCGCACCCCCGACTCCCCCCGACGCCCGCGTGCTGCGGCCGGGGGCTCGGGTGACCCCCGCGGTCCCGCATGGGTCGCCGACGCCGTCTACCCCACACCCGTCGGTCCCTGGGGAAGGCGCATCGCGTGAGGAGATCGAGGCCTTCCTCATTGCTATGAGGGCGAGGTCTTCTCCGGCGGGGCCTTCGGCGCCTGCGGGCCCGTCGGTCCCGTCTGGGGGCCCGAGCGGTTCGGGTGCTCCTGCCCCGGCGCCGCCGGTGGCTCCGGCCCCGGCGCCGCTGGTTCCCTCTGGTTCGTCGCCGGCTGGTCTCCCGGCGTCGGTTCCTGTGGGACAACCCGTGGTACCGCCCCCGCGTGGTGCAGCGACTCCGCCGTCGGCTCCGGCCGGCGTCGGGTCACCTGCGCCGACGCCGCGCGGCGCCACCCCCCTTTCCTCCCCGACTCCGGACGCGGAGCCGGACCGGCGTCGATCGGCGCCGGATCCGACGCCGATGGGGCCCGTTGACCCCGATGTCTATATCGTCGACCCAGAATATGGGTATGACGAGGAGGAGTATGGAGAGGGTTGGGAGGGGTCTGAGGACCCTCTCTCCCGTGCCTGCCAGTACGATGTGGACTGGGTAGGTGATCTGGGTGATGCCAGTGGCCTGGACGAGTCGCCCAACCCTGGGTTTGTCTCTCCGTCCCCTGTGGCGTCTGAGGCAGGTGCTGCCTATTCGGTGGTCCTGATGAGGGCTGCCAAGGCCTTACACCTTGAGCTCCCCGTCGCGAAGGTCAAACCGAATATTCTGACGGAAGTGTTTAAACCGCAGTCATGCCCCCAGGAGCCTCTGCTGCCGTTTAATGAGGCCCTGACGGATGTCCTTCTGGGCACCTGGTCCAGGCCCGCTTCTGGTGCGCCGGTTGACCGGAACGTTGCCAGGCGCCACCGTCCATGCTCGGACGACCCTGCCTTCCTATCCACCCATCCCTCACCGGAGAGTCTGGTGATCCAGGCCTCCACTTCACAGTCCGCATTCCCGTCGGCTCCGCCCGACCGGGAATCAAAGAGGTACGACCAATTTGGTAAAAAAGTATTTTCCTCTTTGAGCGCTGGACTGCGGTCTTGTAACACCGCGTGCCTCTTGGGTCGCTACACCCACTCCCTGTGGGATACGGTCGAAGAGTGTTTGCCGCAATGCCCCCAGGAAGTGCGGGACAAGCTCACCCGGGCCTTGGTTGAAGGCCGGGATGCGGCGCGGTACTCGATCCGTTGTGGTCTGGACACAACAGACTCACTGGGACGGGCCATGTCCACTACGGTGGCGATTCGTCGCCATGCCTGGCTGAGATCTGCCAACTTCTCGCCAGACGTCCAAAATACGCTCATGGACATGCCATTTGATGGCAGTCGCCTGTTTGGTGACAAAGCGGACCACGCGCTGGAGCGCTTCAAGGACTCCAGGGTCACGGCCAAGTCCTTGGGTCTCTCGACCCAGCGCCAGCAGACGGGTTCGTTTCGGCCCTTTCGTGGCCAAGGGAGGGGAGGTCCCACACGTGCTGCCAGCCACGCGACGCAGAGCGCTCCCCAGCGCGGTGGCGCCCGTGGTTTCCGCCGTGGTGGCGGTAGAGGCCAGCGTCGTGGTCAGTCCACGCCCCCCTCCGCTGCTGCATCCAAGCCTTCCTAGTCCGAGCTTTCGGGCTCACGTGACGCCAGTGGGTGGCAGGGTTCGCCATCACCACTCCCGCTGGCGCGCGATAACATCGGACAGGTGGGTGCTGCAGCTTGTCCGAAGGGGCTATGCCCTCCCCTTCGAGTCCGCTCCTCCAGCCATGCCACCGCAGAACCACCGTGTGTCGGGGGACCACTTGACACTTCTGCAGGAGGAAGTTACGGCCCTCTTGGCCAAGGGGGCCATCGAGCGCGTTCCTGGGCCAGAAGTAGGGTGTGGTTGCTACTCCCACTACTTTCTGGTACCCAAGAAGGACAAGGGAGGCCTGCGTCCTATCTTGGATCTACGGGACGTCAACGGCTTCCTCCGGAAGGAGAAGTTCAAGATGTTGACTTTGGCTCAGGTCTTGGCTGCTCTAGACCCACAAGACTGGATGGTAGCGTTGGACTTGCAGGATGCGTATTTTCACATCCCCGTCCTGCCGGCCCACCGGCGTTACCTGCGGTTCACGGTAGGCCACGGGCACTTTCAGTTCATCGTGCTCCCATTCGGCCTTACCAGCGCCCCACGGGTGTTCACGAAAGTGATGGCGGTGGTCGCAGCTCATCTGCGCCGGTTAGGGGTTTCAGTCTTCCCCTACCTCGACGACTGGCTGTTGAAGGCGGGCTCGCCCCAGACAGTCGTCCACCACCTTCAGATGACGGCAGACCTCCTGCACGAGCTGGGGTTTTCCATCAATGTGCCGAAATCACACCTGTGTCCCTCTCAAAAGCTCCTTTTCATCGGAGCGGTTCTCGACTCGGCGCAGTTTCGGGTTTATCCTCCGGAACGGCGGGTCCGGGATATTCAGGCTCTGATTCCCATCTTTCAGCCGTTATCCCGGGTTTCGGTCAGGTTGACGCTGCGGCTTCTGGGGCTGATGGCCTCCTGCATCCTTCTGGTGCATCACGCCAGATGGCGGATGCGGGCTCTGCAGTGGGACCTGAAGTTTCAGTGGGCCCAGCATCAGGGCAACCTATCCGACCATGTCCTGATCTCGGAGGGCACTGCGCGACAGTTGCAGTGGTGGCTTACGGACCGCGATTGGGTCAGGGGCAGATCCCTCTCCCTTCCCCAACCGGAGCACGTGGTTGTGACGGACGCGTCCCTCCAGGGCTGGGGTGGCCACTTGGGAGAGGCGGAGATCAGAGGCCTCTGGTCTCCGGCGGAGTCCCGGCTCCATATCAACATGTTGGAGCTGCGGGCGATTCGCCTAGCACTGAAGGCATTCCTCCCCTTTGTCAACGGGAGTGTAGTGCAGGTGTTCACGGACAACACCACCGCCATGTGGTACTGCAACAAACAAGGCGGTGTGGGGTCGTGGACCCTTTGCCAGGAGGCTCTGCGCCTCTGGCAATGGCTGGAACGTCAGGGCGTGACTCTGACGGTTCAACACCTGGCAGGTTCTCTGAACGCCAGGGCGGACGAACTCAGCCGTCGGTGCTCGGTGGATCACGAATGGCGTCTGAACTCGGATGTGGCGAGAGGCCTCTTTCAGCAATGGGGAGAGCCTTGGTTAGATCTATTCGCCACAGAAGAGAACGCGCAATGTCATCAGTTCTGCGCGTTGGAGTTTCCAAGACGGCACTCGCTCGGCGACGCCTTTCGGCGCGAGTGGAGTTGCGGTCTGTTGTACGCCTTTCCGCCTATACCACTTCTGCCCAGAGTGCTGAAGAAGATCAGGCGCGACCGGGCCCAAGTTATCCTTGTGGCTCCGGACTGGGCTCGAAGGTACTGGTATCCCGAGCTACTCAGCATGACAGTCGGTCCCTCGATCCGCCTGCCCCTTCAGGAGGACCTTCTGTCGCAGCAGCAGGGGACGGTCCTCCACCCGAACCTGTCCAGTCTCCACCTCCATGCGTGGAGATTGAGCGGCGACAGTTGAGGCCATTTGACTTGCCTCCTGAAGTCTGTGATGTCATTCTGGCAGCCAGGCGTCCCTCCACGAAGTCGGTATACGCCTGCCGGTGGAACAGATTTGTGGCATGGTGCACAGCAAAGGCTGTGGATCCCCTTTCTGCCCCTCTTTCCGAGGTTCTCCTCTTCCTTCTTTCTCTTGCCCAGCAGGGCTCTGCTCTGGGCACTGTCAAGGGCTACCTTTCTGCCCTTTCCGCCTTCTTAAGGCTACCTGATCAGCCATCTTTATTCAAGTCCCCTATTGTGTTAAGATTCTTGAAGGGCATCACGCACATGTATCCTCCAACCCCGTTCGTGATGCCTCAGTGGGACTTGAACCTGGTTTTGACTTTCCTGATGTGCGCTCCCTTTGAGCCCCTTCATTCCTGTCCTCTCCGTCTTCTCACCTTAAAGACGGCCTTCCTGGTAGCCATCACCTCTGCCAGGAGAGTGAGTGAGCTCCAGGCTCTTTCTATTCAACCTCCTTTCTTGTCTGTTCATCCTGATAAGGTGGTTCTTCGGACTCGACCTTCTTTCCTGCCCAAGGTAGTCTCTGCTTTTCACATTGGGCAGTCCATCACCTTGCCCTCCTTCTTCCCGCCTCCGCATCCTTCAAAGGATGAAGAGCGGCTCCATCGTCTGGACCCAAAACGTGCGCTTTCATTCTATATGGAACGCACACGCCAGTTCCGGGTGGATGACCAACTGTTTGTTGGCTACGTGGGTGAGAAGAAGGGAAGGGCGGTACAGAAACGGACCATCTCTCGGTGGGTCGTCCTGTGCATCAAAGCATGCTACTCTTTGGCTCGGAAGGAGCCTCCTGTTGGGCTGAGGGCCCATTCCACTCGGGCCACGGCGGCTACTACTGCCCTGGGCCGGGGAGTCCCTTTGCAGGACATTTGCCAGGCGGCTACGTGGGCCTCGCTGCACACCTTTGCGAGGCACTACTGCCTGGACAGTCAAGTCCGGAGGGATGGCTTCTTTGGCCGTTCGGTTCTCCAGGACTTTCTGGTGTAGGTTTGTATTGGTTCGCAGACCCACCACCGGGGTTGGTATTGCTGGGGTATCTATTCTAAGGTAAGGAATCTAATACTAACCTGTTTCTTTCAGATGAACAAGTTACTTACCTTCGGTAACGATATATCTGTAAGAAACAGTAGTTAGTATTAGATTCCTTACCGCCCCACCCGTCCTCCCCGTTCTGCGAACTGATACCTAGGGTTAAGGACATCCCTTTCAGGGCCCTAGTTTCAAATGGCACCAGTGTTAGTTCTCACATGGCTCTGCGTGTTCTGGCGCGGAAAAGCTGTGTGCAAAGAACTGACGTCAGCGCGCGGAGGCGGCGTCTATATACTCCAGCGACGTCATCACGGCGCACGACGCCGACGACGCGGAGCCGCAGGGGACGCCTGCAGACGACGCCTACCGACGCGCAGGGGTACTGCTACGCAAAAGTTTCCGGATCCAGACTGACGCCTGGGGATATTCTAAGGTAAGGAATCTAATACTAACTACTGTTTCTTACAGATATATCGTTACCGAAGGTAAGTAACTTGTTCATTAGTTATACAATATTATACCACCTTTAATTCATCAGCTGTTTTGGGAGATTCAAGGAACTGTGAATATTCGACTGTTTTTCTGGATACCGTATTTTCCTTTCTTGGAACTAAATCTTAGATCATATACAGAGAGGAGCTAAGGTCCACACACATTCAGGTACTTGATAGTAAATCACTGAAGGGCTAGTTGGGAGGTCAGAGCCAGAGTAGTGTGGGAACTGTATTAATGTTGTGCTTACTTTTGCAGGAGAAGATCTTCCTGAAAGACGAATTGTAAAAGAAAACCAGTGTGGCAGTCTCTCTTTGTTATCCACTTCCCCTTTCCCTTTCATTCCTGGGCTTAGAGTTCTCTGGGTCCAAGGGTGTGGGGGCGTTGGGAAATACTCATCTAGATAGAACCTTCTAGCGGTCTGCTCCCACGGATTCAAAGGAATTCAGGTACGCTCTTGACAGATTGAAGTGCCTAAAAAAACATTTCTTTCCGTCTGGGCAAGATGGCAGAAGGTTTAGATGTTAAGGCTTTGGCAACCATTCTTGAGGATTTGCAAAAGCAGCTTAGTGAAACTAGGGAAGAGGTTAGGAAGTCCAATCAGGAGGCAAGTTATTTGAGGCAGCGGGTGGAAGAACTTTCCGTGAGTCCCAGTCCTAATTTTGGGGGGCTTAAGTCTCCAGCCTTTGCTCCTTCCTCTTCGTCATCATCTGCGTTAACCACGCAAGTAGTCCATGCCATGTCTCCCACCATTCCTTTGGCCCCTCCAGAAAGATTTCAAGGAGATCCTCATAAGGCTCAAATCTTTTTGACACAGTGTTCCCTGCATTTTCTGTGTAAGCCCATTTTATTCAAGGAGGATCAGTCTAAAGTGGCGTTTGTGCTGTGGTAAATAAATAAATAATACCCTATTTTTGACTAGACTTATAGCATAACAGATAGCTCAATAAATAAGAGTCAAGATTCGAGGTAGTAGGAGTTTCTGCAGGTTTATTACAGCATAAGGACAGGATCAGGACAACCTGCATAGGAACAGAATGACAGGGCCCAACAGGACAACTGGGGCCCAGCAGGGGAAAAGAGGCCCAGCAGCTGCTGGGGCTAGGTCTGGGATGAGCGCGCTAACATTTAATAACAAAACATTGACTTATATACATAGCGCAAACACATAGCATTACATTGCAGTGGGCGTAACAGTAGGTGGAGTAGAAGGCGTGACGCGTAGCAGTCGCGAGAGATACGAGAAATAAGAGGTGTAACTGGGAGTTTACTTAGACATGTGATGCAAAACGTAACAGAATATGTCATGAATGGGCGGAAACTTTGGAGGGGGCTACCTAAGGAGCCGGGACCTCTAACCTAATGGTGCGCGAAAA
Source organism: Lissotriton helveticus (assembly GCF_964261635.1). NCBI lineage: Eukaryota > Metazoa > Chordata > Amphibia > Caudata > Salamandridae > Lissotriton > Lissotriton helveticus. The sequence continues at coordinate 373,761,847 of NC_136073.1, forward strand.
CTGGCAATGACGTGTTACTAGGAGAAGCTGGGGGCTACGAACTCTGTGCTAGGAGCAGAGACTAGAGTCTGGAGGGTCGGAGCGACATGTACTAAAACCCTATCTGGTATCTACTGTTTAGGGAACATGTTGATATAAACTAGAAGTCATGAGGGGAAAAGCTAACTTGACTCTAAGACTGGACCATGCATTATTCTACATGTAGTGCGTGAAGAATATTAAATGACCATTAAATACAGTATTTCTCTAACGTGGAGACGAGAAGGCTAGACAAATGACGGAAACTATTGATGCAGTTCAGTAGCTTAGGAATGCAGAAGAGGAGGACTGAACTGATAGCAGGAACTATAACATACTTTTGGCAGACTCAGAGGCAGAGCCGGGGTGCACCGGGCACTGCAAGGCAGGAAGTAAGTGAAGGGTCGAGGATACAGGTGGGGGCTGTATCGCTCCTCAGCGAGGCTTTCAGGAGACAGGAGCTGAATCTGTGGTCCGGGCCCTTGTGAGGCCTGGAAACGGAGACTTTATAATTGAATAACGTGCACACTGAGAAACGTGGCAACATTACTTACATAGGCCTGATATTCGTAGTATTCACGAGGACTGGAAACTAACATACTAGAGGTGGACACAACTGTAATTGCGTCTTTAATCAGAAATGGGGACTAACATATGCATATTGATCATGCACACATAACATATGATGGATGAGGCGTAGGGACACAGAACATGGCAAAATTTACTTTTCCACATTCCCTCCTTGTCACTACGTTTCCATCAGGAAACATCAATATTCATGATACCGTCTATCATTTCATACAGTACCATTTGCTCGTCTCGAATTGTCTTGGAGCGGGATTTAGAACGGGGCTTGGGACTAGGAATACAAGAGGTAGCACACATGCTGCAAATCGCAGGGCCACATTGTATACAGAGGCAGCAGCTAAATATGATCGCTACTGCAATACCTAAAAAGGACAGGACTTTCCAACCCCATGCGGAAATTATATTCCAGAACCAACCGGACCATGTCCAGGTGCCTGGATCTTGGTGTAACAGATGGGCAATTTTATGGAGTCTGGTTATAGCTGAATAAACAGACGGCGCGTTATTTGGAATGAAAATACAACAACTGGATCCGAGAACTCTACAGGCCCCGCCCCTATCGGCCAGTATGACGTCAAGGACGAGACGATTCTGTAAAACGACAATTCTCATAAAGGATTGCTCTTCAGTTAAGTTACCTAGAGCGGAGGCAGTCTCATCTACTACTGCTTCAAGGGTTCTTGTTAACCTACGAATAAGCTTACTATTTACAACTGTACCTAAATAAGGGAAAACACCTTTATCTATATCAATGAATTGCTCTGCGGTGGTTTCAGTATAATCGACAATCGGGAGATTTCTCTTGTGTCTAGTGTGTACTAAGAAAGAATTCCTATGATAGTCAGGTGGGGCTAGAAAAACAGGTGGCAGTAGGAAGGCAATGTAACAGGTTCCCTCCCAATCGAGGGGCAGACGGACATATGCAGTTTGACCACAAATAAAATAAGAATGACGTGAAGCTTTGAAAATAGATTTCCCACTGTCACTATACTGGATAACAGTAGTACATTCACTATGACCTATATGTACAGAACCATAACTACGGACACATAATTCGCCTTTGACTGGTAGTACTGAAATAGCGGGTGAGTCTGGAGTAGTATCAGACTGAACATTCAGAACCATGAAATTCGACGAATAATTTCCTAAATTATATACTTCATTTTCTAAATCTAAACCTGTTCTGTGGGGGAGACCTTGCTTGTCTGGGAAACATGTACTGTTAAGAAAAGACATATCTGTTGAGGATGACGTTAACGTGGACCATGCTCCACACGAACCATTGTGTGAGAATGGATAAGGAAAGAGTGGCAGAACTCCCTTCGGTGTCTGGAAAGGGGGGAGTCGACCACACACCCAACAATTAGTAGCATTGCTGGTCTGGTGTGAATAATGTAACATACGGATAAATGTGTTATTACGCATGGCGAGGCGGTATGAATATTCGTGAGGAGGCAGATCACTAAACGTGTGCTCTACTGTAGCATGAGCAGACATATTTACATGAGGAACTGAAAAACACAGAAAAAGTGCGTAACTAGTGCAGGAAATCATTATGCTGAGAAATAATACGAAACTCAGAAAAACGATACATTTGATTGAGCTTTGACTGACTCTCTCACTATGGGGGTCTATTTTATACATGTCAGAAACAGTCTAACCGTTTCACCTAGGGGAGGACTTATACAATCAAACTGACTGACTTATTAGACCTGAGCTTTAACTTATACTCCTGTTGCGGAGTTTTCTCTAACAAGGGAGGGGTTGTAATAATGTCTTGTGCGGGACAGTCCTTTAAAACAATGTTCTGGCAATCCTTCGAATCCTGGGAAATGTTCTTGGAAATGTTTTTGAAGACTGGTTTCGATCCTTTGAAAAGTTTTACATGAGAAAGGTGGACCCACCCCTTCCTGCCTTCCAACTTGACGGCAGTTCGGGTGGTCAAGAGGACCTGACGTGGCTCCTTCCAACGTGGTTCCAGCGGACTTGATCTGTCAAAATTTCTGATCATCACAAGGGAGCCTGGAACGACCTCGTGCGGTGCCACCTCGGTATTGTCTGGAAATGCGGCGGCAACCTGTGAACGACATGAGTTGAGGGCAGACATCAAGGAAGCTAGGTAATCTGTCAGCATATTACATGAAACATCGGTAATACTTCGGGGTCTAGGAGTACCCCACATATTAGGGGGGCGGCCGAAAACGACCTCATACGGGGACAGACCTGATCTGGAATGTGCGACCATACGCATGTAAAACAGAGCGACTGGCAAAGCTACTAACCAGTCCACACCCTTGTCTTTACAGACGTTTGCTATACGGATTTTCAGAGTCTGATTATGCCTTTCGACTAGTCCAGCTGCTTCTGGATGACGTACACAATGGAACTTCCACTGGTACCCTAACAAAAGGGAAACATGTCTCATGAGTTCAGATGAGAATGGCTGGCCGTTATCAGAATATACGACTCTAGGGAGTCCATATCTAGGGAAGAATTCACGAACCAACTGCTTGGCAGTGGTCGCGGCTGTGTAATCTGGGACTGGATATGCTTCTGTCCACCGGGACAAAGCGCATACTACTACAAGAACATACTTGAAACCTCGACATCGCTCCATTTGAATATAATCCATCTGGAGGACCTCAAAAGGGTGGTCAGGGGGCTGGAAACCACCTTGTTCCACCGGGACACTTTTACCTGGATTAAACTGGCAACATATCATACAGGTACGGACTTTCTGCTTGGCTGCAGCTCGTAAATGCTTGTTGAACCAAATGTTCTGGATACTGTCTAACATAGCTTTTTCTCCTAAATGTGCTGGACTATGTGCGGTATTGATAATGACTTGAACCATAGAATCGGGGAGAAACCATGTGGCTCTACCCTTCGTTAACCATCCTTGATCTGTCTGGACCCCTCCTTGTACAGACCATTTCTTGATTTCATCGGGAGTAGCATGTGACTGGATATCTATGACATCTTGAGTAGGGTCCTTAACTGTCATGCATGTAATCAGATCTGGAATATGTGTCATATTAACTGGAATGTCTGGAGTCTGTGCTGTAAGCTTGGCTGTGCGGTCTGCTAAATCATTACCTTGGGAAATAATGTCAGTGACTTTCGTATGTGCTTTGCACTTCATGATAGCAATAGATGTCGGTAAATGTATGGCATCTAACAGGGCTTGAATAAGGAGACCATGCTGAATCTTGGTTCCATGAGAAGTCATAAAACCTCTCTCCTGCCAGAGCACTCCGAAGTCGTGTACAACTCCGAATGCGTAACGTGAATCTGTGTAAACATTAACCTTCAGGTTCTTGGCATGTATACAGGCTTGTGTCAGAGCGACTAGCTCTGCTGCTTGAGCGGACAGAGTATCAATACGGTGTGTTTCAATAACTTCAGTGTCAGTAATCACTGCATACACGGCGACTAGTTCTCCTGTACTAGTTCTCATACATGAACCATCCACATAAAGTGTCAGGTCAGGATCTGGTAACGGAATATCTGTCAGGTCTTGTCTTGGCTTTGTCGTAATGTTAACTACTTCCACACAATCATGTGTGTCTGGATTTGAACTAACTGATGGTAACAGTGTAGCAGGATTCAGGACGTTGCAGCGTCTAATTTCTATGTGTGGCTGGAACAGTGTCAATTCATAACCTGTTAAACGTGCAATTGTCAAGTGCTGAGTTTGTGTTCGGTTTAAAAGAACTTCTACTGAATGTGGGACCTGTACTGTCAGGGAATGTCCTAAAACTATGGAATCACTTTGTCTGATAGCTAGTGCTGTGGCTGCAACTGACTTGAGGCACGCAGGCAACGCCTGGGCGACTGGATCTAATGTGCTCGAAAAATAAGCACAGGGCTTGTATTGACCTGCTTGATCTTGTGTGAGAACAGATAATGCTGTACCTTTGCGTTCTGTAACGAAAAGTGTAAAAGGCTTACTGTAGTTCGGTGTAGCTAGAACTGGAGCTTGACATAGGGCTTTCTTTAACTCGTTGAAACTAAGTGTATGGTCAGATGTCCAAGGGAGGACAGTCGATACGGCTGCCTCCTGTGTCGTTAACTGTATCAGTGGCTTGGCTAGGAATGCATACTGGGGAATCCATTGTCTACAATAAGAAGTAAGGCCGATAAAGGCACGTACCTCCTTCTGGGTTCTGGGCTGGGGAAGACTCGCTATTAACTGGATACGGTCGGGTGTCAACTGCCTACCCCTCTTGGACAGCAAGTGTCCTAAGTATACCACTTGCTGGACACAGAATTGAAGCTTCGAAGGTGACACCTTGTGCCCCATCTCGGCTAGAAAATACAGAACTGTAAGTGATGCACGCTCGCAGTCACGTTCAGAACGGGCTGTGATCAGTAGATCATCGACATACTGGAGCAGGGCAGTGTCAGTTGGCATGTGAATGTTGTCTAGTTGTCTCTTGAGTGCTTGACTGTAAATACTAGGGCTTTCTGTGAAACCTTGAGGAGCGCGTGTAAACATATAGCTCCTTCCATTTAAACAAAAACCGAAAAGAAACTGGCTGTCTGGATGAATTGGAACACTAAAAAATGCATTCTTGAGGTCAATAACAGTGAAAAACATGGCTTCGGAATCAATGGCTGTTAACAGGGAAGAAATGTCTGGGACAACTGGGTACTGAGGAATAATACATTTATTAAGCTCTCGTAAATCAATCACTAATCGATATACTGGGGGTGCATTTGGATCAGTACGTTTCATGACTGGAATGATCGGAGAATTACACACATTGGAGTCAGTTTCTACAACTACTCCTTGAGCCATGAGCTCGTCAATAATTTTGGATAAGGCTGCTACAGCCTCAGGTGGCAATCTGTACTGCCTGATTCGTGGTAACACTACACCTGGTTTGAGAGTCACACGATAGGGTGTGATTTGCATGTAACCTACATCAGTTGGACCTTGCGCCCATAAATGCTGCGGAACTTTAGACAATCTTGAATCAAAATCTCGTAATACATAGTGACCCTTAAAGTCACGTAGGAACAGACGTATTCCCTCTGGGGAACAGCAAATAACTGCACCTAATTCTTTCAATGTCTTAATGCCTAATAGATTTTCTGGACATGACTTAGTAAGTAACAGATCAGTAGTACGGGACAATGGACCTACTTCTAGAGTAACTGGCTTTGATATCTCATTAACTATGGGTTTTCCTGAAAATCCAAGGGAAACATTTCTTGAGCCTGAGAGCGGAGCCCCTGGAACTTCGGCGTGACTAATTGTGGTCCTACTTGCCCCTGTATCGATCAAAAACTTTCTGTCTTTCCCTAATACTTGACTATGAACATAGGGACCTTCTTGGTCTACAGGTATCTCGATGAGAGGCAAGCCTACCTCCCTCTCTAGGCTGTTTCATGAATATGACTGGTACTCTGGGTACTCGGACTGTGCATACTGGTACATCTGCGATGTAACGTGCTGTGTTGCAGCAATAGGCTGCGGTACTGTAACTGTCTGTGGTGCATTCTGTGACTGAGGAGTCTGTGAAACTTGTTCTTGTCTCGGCGGACGTGGTCTTTCTTTAGTCTTACCAGTAGCTATGTTGTGTTTCAGAACTGCACACTCGTTTATAAAATGACCTGGCTGTTTACAATAATTGCAGTTCCCTTTAACGGGAGCTGCAGGATGACTGGCTTGATTCGGACCCCTCTTCTGACTGTCTTGAGGAATAGATTGTGCAACTAGCACTTTCATTTTCGTGTCTTTCATACGTTTTCTTTCGTGTTCTTGCTCTTCTCTGATTCTATTCTGGTGGTACTGGAGCATCTGGAGCATCTGGGACGGAGTATTTGCTTGCCAGGTGCTTTCGACTTTCAAAACTCGGTTTTTAATTTGTGGACTTGAATTCTCGACTAATTTGGTAACGAAAAGATGAGGGTATGACTCACTACTTGTCTTGAGACCACTGTTAATACTGAAACATTTCTCAAATCTAGAATAAAAATCACTAATATCCTCATCTTGTTTCTGTTTACAGGCTGAGATTGCATCCCAGTCTTCTTTCCTAGTTGTCAATAATCTGGGTAAAACTTGAATCAATAATTCTGGTAATTCTTTACATTTATCTCCAAGACCGGTACCTGGTACTCGTGCCTTGTCTTCAGCTTCTAGAGCTGTCCAATCGATCTTTTTCTCTCCCACCTCCCATTCTTTTTCCTTTAACTTTTCATACACCCCTGCGGGTAACAGGACCTTTAACATTTTAATGATATCTGGGTAAGTGTATTCTCCCATACGGAGCATGTCCTTTAATTCTCTATGGAACCCTGCTGGATCTTTGTCATGACAGGGAATTAATTTCTTCATTTCAAGAAGTTCCATCTTTGATATTGGAGTGTATACAAACACTCGTTGCATTACGCCACCCGCCCCTTGGACTGGGTGGACTTCTCGTAGCGGGTTCTGTCTGTCTATGTAGAATGGTTTACTTTCTGGGGGTGAGACATGAACAAAATGCGGGTTCAGGAACGTTCTATACTTGTGGCGCTGTTCTAGAATGACACTAATTAAATCGGTACCTAGACCTCTCCATCTGTACTGGAGTAACTCGTTCAGGATATCATGTAACGGGCCTGGATCAGAATGTTGACCCTCATACAGGGTAATGAGGTGTTGGATCATATACATACCCACCAGTCGTTGCTCGGCTGGGGGCAATTTCAGAAACATTTGTGCCACTATTTCGTCTGGAAAAGTGGTAGAATCAGTAATCCATCGGACTGCTGATCGGGCTAGTTCTTGTTCATGCATAGTACTTAATTCGCTATAACCGACTCGTGATTTCAGGATGTGATCGGTAGCTTGAAATACTTGTTCTAGGGAACCTCGTTCTGGTGCTGGATGATGAAAAATAGACTTAGGTTCTGGACGTAAATGGCGATCTGGAAATCTGGATTTTCCTACATACGCTATTCTGGCGGGATTCTCGTCTTCCTCTTCAGGATCAGAGATACTTTCTTTCTCGCTTACTTGTGCTGCTTTACGCTGTTCGTGTAACCTTATTATTTCTTTACGAATTTTCTTGTACATACTTTCCATGGCACTAATGGTCTTGTGCTTACCCTCGGCTGTATTATCACTCCACCTTGTTAGGATTCTCATTTCGGCGGGATCTTTAGACGGGTAATCTTGTTCTCTTATTAAACAATTGATCAGGAACTTTAATATCATGAGCTGAATCTCGGCTTTCCTTTGAGACATAATTTCGCCAATACTTTCTGGATCATCCCCTGTACGGATGAAACGATATATTCTGTCTAGATCTTCTTTCATATTTGGTAAGGTGACTAGATACTCGGTCACCCTTCTTACGCGTACGGAATATAAAACCATATTATACTCGCCTGGGACTGTGTCATAGACACATTCGGCAAGGGCTTGTCTGATTTCTGTAACAGACTTATTACTTTTAGGAGTACGCTGTGATGCTTGAGCATGTAATTCGAGTGCTGATAAACGCTTGTGTGGCGGCGGGGTTTGAGGAGGACCTCCTCCTGCGGCCCCTATACTAGAATCGTCGACTGACATTCTTCGTGCTTGCAGGGTCGGTAATTGTAACGTGGGCTGAACTTGTATGGCAGGCTGACCCGGGGGTACCGTAACAGGTACTCCGGTGTCTGGAGGAACGGGAAGTGCCTGATTTACAGGGACAGGTGGAGCGCGAACTGGATTTGCATATTCTGGAACTGTGTCGTCCAAATAGGACGAAATAAAAATATCAGCTGCGGTCGGTTTGTGACGTAGCTTGGTCGGAACTAATGGTGGCGGGAAATTACTGGGTGCCTCTGGGGTCGCTTTTGGCAAGCCTTCGGCAAGGAGAGGATACATACCCTTAATAAGGGCATGCCTCTGTCTGTCTGACTGTTCGGCTTTGACTTGTTCACCTATCTCGATTAATTCTCTTTCTTGGGCTCGTTCTTGGGATTCTCTACTTAACTCTGACTTTCTGACTTCCTTTTCCGTTCTTCTATGCGCTTCCTTACGCCATAACTCGATGGCATCTTTCTGTGACTGTCTGGCTTTCTTTTTCCATAATGCTTCTTCTACTCGCATGATACATTCGGCATCCCATGTACCCGATACGGGCCATCTATACTTTTCTTCTAACTGTTTGGTATACTCTACCCATAAATCTAGATACAATATGGCGCTTATGCCATGTTTCTGATACATAAAGTGACCTGGACTGTCCCTAGGCGGAACAGGAACTGCTGCTTCCAGCAGACCCTTTCTAGTTTTTAACTGACGTAACTTGGAAAAGAGCGGCATTCTAAACTTGAATCGGAACACAATACAATACACGAAAAACAATAACAATTGAGAAAACAATTCAGGCATACCACGACGTTGAAAATACATTAAACAACATTACAAATAACAGTTCGAACAGAATACTACCTGAAAATACTGAAAACAGAAACAGAACAGAATTCTCGAGAACGGAACAGACTAGAGTTCTGGATGCACTGCTGTAACAGTACGGAACATACCGGTCCCATAAAGGAACGCATCAAGACCCGTATCCACCTAGGTGAACACTTCGTTTGTGGGCTTGGGTACCACCAACCCACGGACCAGGAGTCAATTTAGACTGACCCTGTCTAGACACTACCCCAGCAATGGTACTCACCGGGCAGCACGGAACGGAAGGCCTCGGACGGGACTGGACTACGACGACGAACTTCGGACTTCGGACTTCAGTTACGGGTGGGCCTCCGGATACCTCGGACCTTGGACTCTCGGCTTGGGCTCTGGTCGGGACTCGCCGCGTTCCTCCACCGTCTCGTTCGGATGCTGGACCGCCTCCTCCGTCTCCTCCGTGGGCCTGAGGGATACTTGGAGCAGAAATATCTGCCAGTGCACGGTATGGTTCCGTCACGACTGCAGAGGGTCAGGGGGTCGGCGTGGCTTCACCGACGCGTGGGGAAAGGGCAGGTCCCTATTCGGGCGCCATTATGTGGTAAATAAATAAATAATACCCTATTTTTGACTAGACTTATAGCATAACAGATAGCTCAATAAATAAGAGTCAAGATTCGAGGTAGTAGGAGTTTCTGCAGGTTTATTACAGCATAAGGACAGGATCAGGACAACCTGCATAGGAACAGAATGACAGGGCCCAACAGGACAACTGGGGCCCAGCAGGGGAAAAGAGGCCCAGCAGCTGCTGGGGCTAGGTCTGGGATGAGCGCGCTAACATTTAATAACAAAACATTGACTTATATACATAGCGCAAACACATAGCATTACATTGCAGTGGGCGTAACAGTAGGTGGAGTAGAAGGCGTGACGCGTAGCAGTCGCGAGAGATAAGAGAAATAAGAGGTGTAACTGGGAGTTTACTTAGACATGTGATGCAAAACGTAACAGAATATGTCATGAATGGGCGGAAACTTTGGAGGGGGCTACCTAAGGAGCCGGGACCTCTAACCTAATGGTGCGCGAAAACTGGCAATGACGTGTTACTAGGAGAAGCTGGGGGCTACGAACTCTGTGCTAGGAGCAGAGACTAGAGTCTGGAGGGTCGGAGCGACATGTACTAAAACCCTATCTGGTATCTACTGTTTAGGGAACATGTTGATATAAACTAGAAGTCATGAGGGGAAAAGCTAACTTGACTCTAAGACTGGACCATGCATTATTCTACATGTAGTGCGTGAAGAATATTAAATGACCATTAAATACAGTATTTCTCTAACGTGGAGACGAGAAGGCTAGACAAATGACGGAAACTATTGATGCAGTTCAGTAGCTTAGGAATGCAGAAGAGGAGGACTGAACTGATAGCAGGAACTATAACATACTTTTGGCAGACTCAGAGGCAGAGCCGGGGTGCACCGGGCACTGCAAGGCAGGAAGTAAGTGAAGGGTCGAGGATACAGGTGGGGGCTGTATCGCTCCTCAGCGAGGCTTTCAGGAGACAGGAGCTGAATCTGTGGTCCGGGCCCTTGTGAGGCCTGGAAACGGAGACTTTATAATTGAATAACGTGCACACTGAGAAACGTGGCAACATTACTTACATAGGCCTGATATTCGTAGTATTCACGAGGACTGGAAACTAACATACTAGAGGTGGACACAACTGTAATTGCGTCTTTAATCAGAAATGGGGACTAACATATGCATATTGATCATGCACACATAACATATGATGGATGAGGCGTAGGGACACAGAACATGGCAAAATTTACTTTTCCACACTATCTTAGTGGTGACGCTGCTGCGTGGTCCATGCCCTTGGTCTCCTCTAATGATCCGGTTTTGTATAAATTTGAAGATTTTAAGGCAGAGTTTCTACGAATCTTTGATCGTCGCACCATCTCGCAGACTACAGATAACGAGTTATTGGACTTGAAACAGGGAAACAGAGAACTTGTGGCGTATCTGGCACAATATAATAAGTTAATTGTAGAAACCAACTGGCCTGCAGCGAAGAGAGCGGCAATTTGTTACAGAGGCTTAAGGGATGAGTTGAAGGATGGGTTGTCTCAAATTCCTCGTAGACCAACGGATGTCTCAGAATTATTTGACTTAGTCCTTCAAATTGATCAAAGGCAGGCGGAACGTCGAAGTGAAAAACGAAGGGATGTTAAACCCTTCCCTCCACGATTTGATCGAGTACGTTCAGAGCCTCATAAGAGCAGTGATGTAAATACGAGTGAGGAACCAATGCAGATTGGCGCAGTTCGAGGTCCTCTTTCTCAGGAAGACCGAGAAAAGCGACGTTTAGGGAAATTATGCATGTACTGTGGTCAGTCAGGCCATTTTGTTAAAGAATGCCCAAAGAAACCAAAGACCACTTCGTGGGTAAAAGACAAGCTCCACCAGTAGACGGAGTTGCACTGGTGGGAGCAGCCCCGGAGACAACTCCTAAGACTCAGTTACTTGCAAATGAATGGCAGGCAGTGGCTCCACATTTGATCTTGTCCTGTACCATTTGGTTCGGTGAAGGTCGGAAGGAAAAGGTGTCTGGGTTTCCCAGAGCTCTGCCGAGATGCCACCACTGGGAGTTGGGGTTCCACAGGGTTCTGTGTTGAGCCCCACGTTGTTCAACATCTTTATGTCCCCTTTGGCGGCCTTGGTGGAAGCATATGGGGCCCAGATCGTCTCCTACGCCGACGACACGCAACTCCTCTTCACGTGTGAGAAAGACCAGGAGTTTGATGGAGGGAGAATTCGGGACTGCCTTGCTCTGGTCTTTGACTGGTTCCAACGGAACAGTCTAAGGGCCAACTCAAGCAAGTCCGAGGTTCTATTCTTTGGTTGCGTAGCCGATCCGGAGTGGCAGCATTGGTGGCCGTCTGACATGAGCCCTCCTGCACAGTCTTCCGGTAGCAAAAAATCTGGGTGTCAAGCTAGACAACCAGCTGTCGCTGAGAACTCACATTCTGGGTCTGGCTGGCACCTGCTATGGAATTCTGAAAATGCTCCGCAAATTCCTGCCCCTGCTGTCTGAGGAGCACAGGCAGATTACTGTGCAGGCTCTCGTTGGCTCAAGGCTTGACTACGCCAATGCCCTTTTTCTTGGCCTCCCTGATTACCTAGTCCAGCGCCTACAGGTGGTACAGAATTCGGCCGCCCGGGCTATTTTTGGCCTGCGTAGACGAGCCCGAGCCTCCGGGCTGTTAGAGGCGTTACACTGGCTGCCCATCCGGAAGCGGATCCAGTTCAAGTCCCTGACCCTGATGCACAAAGCCCTGTATGGATCTGGGGCTGAATACCTACGGCTGAGACTCGCCTTCTATCGACCAGTCCGCTCATTGCGTTCAGAATCCCTTTATAAAGCGGTGTTCCCGCGGGTGAGGAAGGTTCGCGCAGGAGGGCGCTCTTTTAGCTGCAAAGCTCCTCAGCTGTGGAATTCGCTCCCTCTCACGCTTCGCAGCACTGCCAATTTGTTCCAGTTCAGGAAGAGCTTGAAGACTTGGCTTTTTAATCTTTAGGCTGTTCTCACCGTTTTCTGTTTAGATCTTTTCTTATTTTTTGCTGTGTTGTGTTATTTTTATCTTGAGTTGCAGGTGGAAAGCGCCGGGACACTCTTTTTGAGTAGCCGTGCGCTATACAAAAGCGTTATAACATAACATAACATAACATCTGTGATGTTGGATTCCGGAGCAACTGGAAACTTTTGTGACCTACAGTTCGCCAAATTGGTGGGGATCCAGTTTGAAAGGAAGTTGAAGCCAGAACCAGTGCGTGCAGTGGATGGTACGGAATTATCGTCAGGTCCAATAGTTTGATACTGAAGTCATTACAGTCATTGGTCCAGAAGAACATCGGAGTTTTGTCAGTTTTAACCTCATCGATGCTCCGCAGTTCCAAATGATTTTGGGGCTGCCTTGGCTCACTGAGCATAACCCGAAGATCGATTGGGCCAAACGAACCGTTGAGATGAATTCCACATTTTGTTCTGAGAACTGTTTTCATGCACCTTTGGATCTTCAGCAGACTACTATGTCTTCCAATTTGGCAAATCAAATGCCAATGATCTGTACTGTGGAAGTTCCGGAAATTCCTGAAGTCTATCTCGACTTAAAGGAAGTCTTTAATGAAAGAGAAGCTAGAAAACTACCTCCTCATAGGGAATATGATTGTCGCATTGAGCTGGAGCCAGGAGCTACTTTACCTTGTAGTCGCATTTATGCGTTATCTGAACCTGAGAACCAACATCTGAAGGAATATATTGAGCAGAATCTAGAAAGTGGTTTCATTCGACCCTCTCAGTCGCCAGTATCTTCCCCCCTCTTTTATATTCCTAAGAAGGACGGAACCCTGAGAACTTGCATAGACTATCGTGCCTTAAACCTGGTCACCAAGAAAAACCGCTATCCATTGCCTCTCATTTCTGAGCTCCTGGATCAAGTAAAGAGTGCGAGTGTTTACACGAAATTGGATTTGAGGGGAGCGTACCATCTGGTGAGAATGGCGGAGGGTGAGGAATGGAAGACGGCGTTTCGCACACGATTGGGTCTGTTCGAGTATCAAGTCATGCCATTCGGCTTATGCAACGCTCCAGCCGCGTTCCAACACTTTGTAAATGACATCTTACGGGAGTTTTTGGATCGCTTTGTTGTGGTTTATATAGATGACATCCTCATTTTTTCAAACAATTGGAAGAACATGTCCAACATGTTCGAGTCATCTTAGAGCGTTTGTTGAAGAATCAGCTGTATGTGAAATTGGAGAAATGTGTTTTTCATTCAGCCAAAGTGGAATTTTTGGGTTTTATCCTTTCTCCTGATGGAGTCAACATGGATGAATCGAAACTGGAAGCTATAAGATCTTGGCCTGCTCCCAAATCCATAAAGGAGATACAGAGTTTTCTGGGATTCGCCAATTTCTATCGACGGTTCATTCAAAATTTTTCAGAGAAGGTCAGCCCCATTACTCGTCTACTAAAGAAGAATGAGCGTTTTGTGTGGGGAAAAGAACCTGAAGACGCCTTTCAACTGTTAAAAGAAGCCTTTGTATCTGCCCCTATTTTGCAGCACCCAGATTTGAAAGAACCATTTTTTGTGGAAGCAGATGCTTCCAATTTTGCTATTGGTGGCATTCTATCTCAGAGACAGAAACAATCTGGACAATTACATCCTGTGGCCTATCATTCACGGAAGCTATCGATTGATGAAATTAATTACTCCATTTCAGACAAGGAGCTTCTGGCAGTAAAAGAGGCTTTTAAGATTTGGAGACATTACTTGCTTGGAGCACAACATGTGATTACGGTCTTTACAGATCATCGCAATTTGCAGTTCTTAAAATCAGTCAGAACCCTCTCCCCTCGTCAGTTGAGATGGTCTCTTTTCTTTGCGGACTATGATTTTGTTCTGACATACAAACCTGGATCAGCAAATGGAAAAGCAGGTTCCCTTTCTCGTTTAAGTCTTGGTGATGTAACTGACAAGATGGTGGAGGGTTATATCATTCCACAGAATAAGATCGTGGCTGCGATTGTGGAGGATGATCTGGAGAAGCGAGTTCGAGAAGCCTTCCAAGCAAAAGAATTCACAAATTGGATATCGGAAGGCCCTGAAAGAGAAATTAAGGATGGGAAACCATATTTTCAAGGGAAACTGTTTGTTCCTGGAGAAGAGTTACAGTCGGAAATCATCCAACAGTTTCATGATCATCCCTTGGCAGGTCATAAAGGAGCAGTCAAAACTTTGGATCTGGTGAAGAGGATGTATTTTTGGCCAGGCATGGAAGCGCAGGTTAGGCAGCACATCGCCACTTGTGAGCAGTGTGTAAAGGGGAAGAGTTCTAGACAGTCACCTCAAGGGTTACTTATGCCTTTACCCGTAGCTCCTTCCCCTTGGCACACCATTTCAATGGATTTCATAGTAGATTTACCATCTAGTCAGGGTTATTCGGTAATCTGGGTGGATGTTGACCAGTTCACCAAGATGAGTCACTTCATTCCTCTGAAAGGTCTCCCAACTGCCCCCCAATTGGCAAGTTTGTTTGTACAAAATATAGTTCGCCTACATGGAATTCCAAAGATAGTGATCTCCGATCGAGGGTCACAGTTTGTTTCTCGATTCTGGAGATCTTTTTTGAAAGGTTTGGGGGTTGATTCTCGTCTGTCCACCAGTTTCCATCCAGAAACGGATGGACAGACAGAGAGGGTGAACCAGGATTTGGAGCAGTACCTTCGCTTGTATTTGATGGATCAAGAGGGAGAATGGCCCTCTCTATTAAGTACTGCGGAGTTTGCTTACAATAATTCAGTCCATTCGGCTACTGGATACTCTCCATTCTTTCTCAATTCAGGTAGACATCCAAATATGTTAGTGGGAAGAGTAGAGGTAGAGGTTCCAGCGGCAGAAGAGGTAATTCAGGAGTTGCATCAGTCCTTTCAGTCAGCATCAGTTAATCTCTCAAAAGCTAAACAGGACTATAAGAAGCAGGCAGACAAGAAACGTAGGGAGAGTCCAGTATTTGAGGTGGGGGATCTGGTTTGGGTTTCCACTCGCCATATGCGGTTGGTGGGGAACAGGAAGTTTCAGTCTCGATATGTGGGTCCTTATCCAGTAGTAAATATGGTAAACCCAGTCAGTGTTAAGTTGGCGCTTCCAAAGTCCATGAAAGTTCATCCCACCTTTCACGTTTCATTAATAAAACGCAATCCACCAAACCTTCGATGTTCACTTCCCCCAGCTCCAGTTCAAGTCCAATCTGCAGAGGAGTTCGAGGTGAAGAGAATTTTGGACTCAAAATTGAGAAAGAAGACTTTGTTCTACCTTGTAGATTGGAAGGGTTTTGGTCCAGAAGATCGATCATGGGAGCCTTGCGAGAATGTACATGCCCCACGGTTGGTAGCTGAATTTCACAAAACACATCCTCAGAAGCCCAGAGAGGGGGTTTTTGTGGGGGGTACTGTAAGGTCCCAGCGGGGGTTTGAAAGTTCAGTCCCAAGACTAAATTATCGGTTCAATGCTGGTTTCGCTCATTCACTTTCTGCATGTAATTGGAGGCAGAGAGTAGCTCAGTTTAGACGCAAGTAAACACTTCCTGATTGTGCCACCGTTTATTTGCTTGAGCGTTCTAGCCTTTCTGTGCAGGCGGCCATTTTGTGCGCTCGTGCCTTTCTCTCAGCGCACTTCAACGGTCTTTTTCCTGAGGGATAGACGCTTCCTTCTGAGCGCTTCTTTTTGGAGCTGCTTTGTCCTTCCAGTTCTTGTTCGTAGGAGGAGTTCCTTCTCATATTTGCTCTAGCGCTATTGACGTTAGTTCTTCGTCAACGAGCGCTTCCTGTTCAGCTCCGAAGTCTGTCCTGAGTATCCTGCGTATTACCTCCCCTCTCTCAAGTACCTGGTAGGATGAAATCTATTTTCTGAGGCACTTGTTCTTCGAGGGCGGTAAGAAATTCTATTCAACTTGTGCCTGTTCTTGTATCCTGTTGAACATTGCTATAGTAAAATTATTAGAGGCACTTCGTTTTAGTTTCTGTTTCCAGTGAGCTTCAGTCGCAGAGATAAACCTACATTTTGAAATATTGACTTTCCCAAGAAAGAGACTCTTAATCAGTGTTCGGTTAAGCAGCATCGCTATTCTCCCTCCCTATGCCTAGATGACATCAAGTATAGTAGTGTATTATTTGATATGCATATTAGTTATACAATATTATACCACCTTTAATTCATCAGCTGTTTTGGGAGATTCAAGGAACTGTGAATATTCGACTGTTTTTCTGGATACCGTATTTTCCTTTCTTGGAACTAAATCTTAGATCATATACAGAGAGGAGCTAAGGTCCACACACATTCAGGTACTTGATAGTAAATCACTGAAGGGCTAGTTGGGAGGACAGAGCCAGAGTAGTGTGGGAACTGTAGTAATGTTGTGCTTACTTTTGCAGGAGAAGATCTTCCTGAAAGACGAATTGTAAAAGAAAACCAGTGTGGCAGTCTCTCTTTGTTATCCACTTCCCCTTTCCCTTTCATTCCTGGGCTTAGAGTTCTCTGGGTCCAGGGGTGTGGGGGCGTTGGGAAATACTCATCTAGATAGAACCTTCTAGCGGTCTGCTCCCACGGATTCAAAGGAATTCAGGTACGCTCTTGACACCCATTGTTTTTATTAGCAGAAGGCTGACCCCTAGAGAGAAACGTTGGTCAGCCATTGAGAGGGAGGCCTTTGCTGTGGTTTGGGCCCTGAAGAAGTTGAGACCATACTTGTATGGCACTCACTTCAAAATTCAGACAGACCATAAGCCCCTCTTGTGGCTAAATCAGATGAAGGGTGAAAATCCCAAACTGCTCAGGTGGTCCATTTCCCTACAGGGGATGGACTTTACAGTGGAGCACAGACCAGGGACTGACCATGGCAATGCAGATGGTCTCTCCAGGTATTTCCACTTAGAACAGGAAGACTCACCTGGTCAAGGTTAGTCTAATGTCCCTGCGTTTGGGGGGGGGGGGTTATGTAGGAGATTAGGGTCTGCTTTCCTATGGTCACCCCATTTTTTGCTTTTTGCTTCACTGGTTTTCAACTTAATGTGGCTGTGGGCCTGCTAATCAGACCCAGAGCTCTACTGTTCTCTCTCTAAATTTCACACCATGTACTTTAGGTACATCACCAATTGGGATTTGGGTCACTCTTGTGAGTCCCGGTACAGTGTACTATAGGTACCCAGGACATAGGTGCACCCAAGGCCTACCAGGGGCTGCAGCATATCTTTTGCCACCCCTGGCTGGCCATCCAAAAACTGACACAACTGGCTGATCACTCAGCTGGGGCAAGGTCGTGTAATCACCCCTTGCTTAGATATAGTAATTCTATGTCTAACCGTATATCTGGACAAATATACACCTATAAGTCACTCCTATTGCAGGCCTTAACAATCCTGAAGGCAGAGTGTGTGGTTTTATGTGAGATGGTGCTCTAGCATGAGATGAGCCTGTCTGCAGCTTTTGGAACCATGTCCTTATAGCTGTTCTAGGATAATGCCATACCATATACTCTTAAGTGCATTATGAACCTCGCGGTTAAATTCTATCTTTGGTTTGGCTTTATCGAAACATATTGTGTAAGGTGTCATACGCTTTGGAATACTACCTCCTCGCCAGTTCTGGCGACAGGGGTAGCATTCCACCCTTCTAGAGGGAGAAGACATGTTACTTCCATTAATCCCAGTTAAAGTTAACCAGAGCCTCAGCATCACAAAATGGATGCTGCTGCCACAGACACAAGTCTGACCTCCTGCTGCTGGGAGTCCTTCCAGCGAGGGAGGCTTGGACAATAGGTTTCCTGTCACAGGGAGGTGCTAGCACCACCCCAGACAGGCTATAGTGTATTGGGGCAGGGAGAGCTGAATGAAAGGAGACACTGCCTGGGGTACACAAGGTGTCCCATGCATAGTCCAGTTCAAACGGGTGCTGGAGCACTCCAGCCCCAGCTCTGGCGCGAAACTGGACAAAGGGAAAGGGGTGTAACCACCCCCTTCCTGGGTCCCACCCATAGGAGGGACCTAGCAGGTAATCCAGCCCCTAGATTTGTTATATTGGTAGCAGCTGAGTCCCAAGACTTTAGATAATCCTCACTGAAACTCTGATACAAAACTCTGGACCCTTTGACATCCTACTCGACGTAGAAGACTGAAGAATCTCCCTTGTGGTCAAGGAGTGACCACCCTGTGCAAGCAGGCACCATCAAGCGCTCAACGGTTTGCTTTGTCGTTGCTCCCGCCGGAGCTTGAACACAGAGCCTGACAAGACCCGGACTTCCAGACTTTCTTCAGCCGGAGCCACAGCAAAGCTGAGACCCGTGTAGGCGACGGGAGACGTGGGACCGGCCATCTTGGAAAGCCAACGAATTGCTTTCCGTGCAACTTCCGAGGCACCCTCGAAGTTGTGCATTGGGGATTGAGAAGCCCCAGCCCTGAGCACCAACAGCACCGAAGATCACCTCTCCACACTCACCGAGTGCTGCGTGGGGCCCTTTTGCATTTTCCTGCTCGACGCGTCTGTCCGGTCACTCGCCCGTTGGCTAGCGGCCTCCGTGACGACGAAACCTTGAATTTCTACCGCTGGTCTGGTTGCTCCAGATCGGCTCTTGCTCTCCTGAAAAGGAGCAGCCCATCAGACCTTGCTGGTCTGATCCAGAAGCCATCTTCGATTCCTGCGTGGGTTGCATTTGCCAAGGCCTGTTGATTCCGAATCCAGAACAGACACCGCCAACAGCGAGAGCCTTCGTGGGACTGTCCGTGCCCAGCTCCTGGTCGTCGTCGACACCTCCTGGTTCACGTGGCAGCGGAGACAAGCTCCTTGACATCACCTGATTGCTTAGCGACATCGCCTGGTTCCTTCCTGGTTCCATCCTGGTCACTGGCTAGTGACCCAGACTCTGTCCCCTCTGCTTTCAGGCACTCTTCATCCTCGATGCAACCTTGGATCCAACCGGACTCTTCTCTCCTGGTCGCCTGCAGCATCTTTTCTCCAAGGCTCCATAGAACTCCACGACGAAACCCGCCACACTTTGACACCTATGCACCCGCTTCCTGTGGGTGGGGTAACGCCAGTACTGCGGTGCTCCTGTAAAGGTTTACACTCCTAGTGTCCTGGTTTCAAGTGGTTAGTTTCTAGTCCAGTGGAAGACTCCTAAATCTTTAACTTTCTAATTTTATGCACCCATTGACTTCTATGTGTGCACGCGTGTGCATTTAGACATTTAGACACTGCACCCGCATCCCGTGGGCCTCCTGCTTCCTAGCAACTGTTAGTCCAGTGTAGTCCCAGTGATTCCCAAGGCCCTAGGCCTTACCATTGTTAGGACGTGGTTCTTATACCACTATTTTAGTATATGGTTTAGCGGGCCACCAGGGCCTATCCATATTTGTGCAACTTTTGTATGTTATATTAAGTTACTTGTTATGCGCTTGTGCTTCTGTGCTCATAAAGAGTCCAGGGGATTGTTTTAGAAATAAATACATATATATTTTGTGTGGTGTCCTTTCATTTGGTATTAAAAGGGTTACATATGGTAAAACAGCTGGCTTCACATGCCCTCTTGAGGGATGTATGACGTTAGAACGCATACATTGACAACGCGTACCTTTACAACGCGTTCGTAACAACGAAAGTTGTTAACACGCATTGCGCTGGGGGGCGCAAAATTGATTAATTTAATTTAGTATTCCAACCCCAGTCCCCGTGGATAGTAGGGAAGGTGTTGGGATAGTAAATTAAATCATTTACTATCCTTGAGCGCCCCCCCAGCGCAATGCGTGGTAACAACTTTCGTTGTTACGCCCGCGTTGTAAAGGTATTCCGTGGTAATGCTTGCGTTCTAAACACTGCATACCCCTCTTGAGTTTAGCCTAAGACTGCTTTTGTCCATGCTACCCCTAGGATAGCTGGTCTATAAGGTTGACTTTACAACCATCACCATAAGGGTTGTTTGGACTGGTGCAAGGTGCTCACTAGAATAGTGAACATCATATACCAGGCCAACTTCTCACAGAGTGGGGTCCTGGACCCTATGTCAGGAGGCTCTGCGCCTCTGGACATCGCTTCACACAGCTTTATTCGATCATTGTGAACAGATCATGAAAGCAAAAGAATACATATAAAAAATATCCAGATCAATAAATATTCATATATACATTAGTTAAAATATTATTAAATACATTTTGCTGTGGTCCAATTAAAATCTTTAAAATCAGTTATAGTAGAAAAAACTGTTCATAAAGTGGGTACAGGGGGCTGCTAGAAACTATGCCCACCCTTTTCCTCTTCCTGAGGCAGGCCCATAGATATGAGGCAACACAGAAACAGACAAATGGGTCACGTAGGGCTTTTAAGAAATACATTGCGACCCGACATTGCCTAAAATTATGATGCCTCAAAATTGGCAGTATAAACAATTTCCTTGCTTAAGAATATTTTATACAAAATAGTAGGCTATGCAGATCTGTCTGCGCCCCATTGTTGTTACAGGGGCAGCGATCAAGATCTGCTAGCCTATACTTCTTTTGTGGATATCCCAGGAGTAGCGGAATCATGTTTAATCTGAAGCGCAGTAGCATAAATCTGTGCTGGGCATTGTTTATCTGTGCTAAGTAATGGGCATGAAGATACTGGTATCCCGAGCTACTCAGCATGGCGATCAATCCCCCGATCCGACTGCTTCATCGGGAGGATCTTCTGTCGGAGCAGAAGGGGACGGTCCTCCACCCAAACCTGTCCAGCCTCCACCTCCATGCATGGAGATTGAGCTTCGACAGTTGACAGCTTTCGATCTTCCCCTGAAGTCTGTGATGTCAAATTTGTGGCATGGTGCACAGCAAAGGCTGTGGATCCCCTTTCTGCCCCTCTTTCTGAGGTCCTTCAGTTCCTTCTATCGTTTGCCCAGCAGGGCTCTGCTCTGGGCACATCAACGGTTATCTTTCGGCCATCTCCGCCTTTCTCCGGCTTCCAGATCAGCCTTCTCTTTTTAAGTCCCCGGTTGTTATCCGTGTCCTGAAAGGCATTACATACACGTTTCCTCCCGTGCTGTTCATAATGCCTCAATTGGACTTAAATCTTATCTTTGTGCGCTCCCTTTGAGCCCCTTCATAACTGTCCTTTACATCTTCTCACTCTAAAGACGGCTTTCCTGGTAGCTATCACCTCTGTCAGAAGAGTGAGTGTGCTCCAGGCTCTTTCTTCTAAACCTCCTTTATTTTCTGTTCATCCGGACAAGGTGGTTCTAAGGCCCCGTCCTTCTTTCTTTCCTAAGGTTTTCACACCCTTCCACATCAGGCAGACCATCACTTTGCCCACCTTCTTCCCGCCTCCGCATCCCTCAAAAGAGGAAGAGAGGCTCCACCGTCTGGACCCAAAACGTGCACTCTCGTTCTATCTGAAGCGCACACAACAGTTCCGAGTGGATGATCAGCTCTTTGTTGGCTATGTGGGCGCCAAAAAAGGTTAGGCCATGCACAAACAAACTATCCCTCTGTGGGTAGTTCTGTGCATCAAAGCATGTTACTCGTTGGCCAAGAAGGAGCCTCCTGTGGGGCTGTGTGCCCATTTTACCAGGGTAACGGCAGCCACTACTTCCTTGGAACGGGGCGTTCCCTTGCAGGACATTTGTCAGGCAGCTACGTGGGCCTCGCTGCACACGTTTACCAAGCATTACTGCCTTGACAGTCAAGTCCGGAGAGACTGCTTCTTTGGCCGTTCTGTTCTCTGTGACTTTCTGGTGTAATCTTGTTCGCAGACCCACCACCAGGGTTGGTATTGCTGGGGTATCTATTCTAAGGTAAGGTATCTGTCACTAAGGTGTCTCTTTCAGATGCGCAAGTTACTACTTGTGTAACGATATATCTGTAAAAGACATTAGTTAGTGATAAATTCATTACCGCCCCACCCATCCTCCCCGTTCTGTGAACTGATTTCTAGGGTTAAGGTCATCCCTTTCAGGGACTTAGTTTCATGGCACCAGTAGTCAGTTTCTTGCATGGCTCTGCGTTCCTGGCGTGGAAAGACGTGTACAGAATTGACGTCAGCGCGCATGGATGGCGCCTAAGTAGTCTCTGTGACGTCATCTCAGCGCTTACGATGCCAGCAACGGACGCGGAGCCGCACAACGCCACCTACTGACACGCAGGGGTACTGCTGACGAAAAACGTTACGGATCCAGTCTGACGCCTGGGGATATTCTAAGGTAAGGAATCTATCACTAACCAATGTCTCTTGCAGATATATGGTTATACAAGTAGTAACTTGTGCTTTTGCCTCTGCCAGTGTGGGCATCCGTGCATTAAACACATTTTGCGTCTTCGCACGTGCTTCCTTTGCCCTTTGGGACTTAGTTAAGCTCCTTATTCCTTTTCTCCCAGAAGGGCCCTGGGCTGAATTACATCGCCTTCTTCTCGATGGCAGGGGTTGGAATTGGCTCTTTTTGCAGGGTCATCCCTGCACATTTTGCTTTCCTCCTGTATTTTGTCTGACCTGTTGTTGGCTGTTTTATGACTCTGGGTACTTTACCACAGCTGATCAGTGCTAAAGTGCATATGCTCTCCTTATGGTAAATTGATGTATGGATTAGTGATTCCATGATTGGCTGTTTTGGTTTACTTGTCAGACCCTATTGCAGTGCACTGAGTGTGCCCAGGGCTTGTAAATCAAATGCTGCTAGTGGGCTTGCAGCACTGGTTGTGCCACCCACAGAAGCAGCCTGTAAAAGTGTGTCTCAGGTCTGCCAATGCAGAGCCTGTATGCAATCTGGTACTGCCATGTTGACTGGGCAAGTGCACCCACTTGCCAGTCCCTAAATCTTCCCTTCTCTTCATGTCAGACACACCTATGGTAGGCCCAAGGGCAGGGTGCATTGTAAGTATAAGGTTGGACAAGCCCTGATGTGTGTGGCATGTCCTAATAGTGAGTTACATCCATTTTCGTTTTTCACTATTGTAGGAGAGTAGGGTCTGCTTCCTATGGTCACCCCCACTTTTTGCTTTGCTTTACTGGTTTTCGACTTAGAT
Source organism: Lissotriton helveticus (assembly GCF_964261635.1). Classification (NCBI taxonomy): domain Eukaryota; kingdom Metazoa; phylum Chordata; class Amphibia; order Caudata; family Salamandridae; genus Lissotriton; species Lissotriton helveticus. Next base: position 373,785,453 of record NC_136073.1, read on the forward strand.
GTGGCTGTGGGGCTGCTAATCAGACCCACAGCCCAGATGCACTCTCTCTAAATTTACACCATGTACTCTAGGTACATACACAATTGGAAATTGGTTCACCTTGTCAGCCCCTGTAGAAGTATACCCTAGGTACTCAGGGCATAGGTGTAACCAAAGCCTACCAGGGGCTGCAGCATGTATTATGCCACCCTTGGCTGGCCACTCAAATAGACACAACTGGCTGATCACTCAGCTGGGGCAAGGTTGTGTAATCACCCCTTGCTTAGATATGGTATTCCTATACCTACTTATACATAGACACATAGTAACCTATAAGTCACTACTATGGCAGGCCTTAACAATCCTGGAGGCAGAGTGCTTGGTTATGTGTGAGATGGTGCTCTAGCATAAGCTGAGCCTGTCTGCAGCTTTCGGAACCATGTCCTTATAGCTGTTCTATGATATTGCCATACCATATACTCTTAAGTGCATTATGAACCTTGCGCTTAAATGCTAACTTTGGTTTGGCTTTATCCAAACATGTCGTGTAAGGTGTCATACGCTTTGAAATACTACCCCCTCGCCAATTCTGGCGACGGAGGTAGCATTCCACCCTTCTAGAGGGAGAAGACATGTTGTTGCTGACTATCCCGGTTAAAGTTAACCAGAGCCACAGCATCACAAAATGGACGCTGCTGCCACCGACACAAGTCTGACCTCCTGCTGCTGGGAGTCCTTCCAGTCACAGAGGTTTCGACAATAGGTTTCCTGCCTGGAGAGGTGCGAGCACCACCCCAGACAGGACTTTGTGTATTGGGACAGGGAGGGCTGAATAGATTGAGACACTGCCTGAAGCACCCTAGGTGCTCCATGCATACCCCGGTTCAAACCGGTTGCTGGGACACTCCATCCCCAGCTCTGGCACGAAACTGGACAAAGGAAAGGGGGTGTAACCACCCCCCTTCCTGGTCCCACCCATAGGAGGGACCTAGAAAGTAATCCAGCCCCCTTTAGTTGTATAAAGGTAGGAGCTGAGTCCTGAGACTTTAGATTAATCCTGAATCGAAACTTGACACAAAACTCTGGATCATCGACATTCTGCTGAAGCTGAAGACTGAAGAATCTCCCTTGTGGCCAAGGAGTGACCACCCTGGGCAACCAGGCACCATCCAGCAAATCAACGGCTTGCTTTGTCGATGTTCCCGCCGGAACCCGAGCACAGAGCCTGACAAGACCCAGACTTCCAGACCTCTCTGACCCTCTCTTCACGACTGCAGCATAGCTGAGATTCGTGGAGGCGACGAGACACATGGGACCGGACATCTTGGAAAGCCTGCAACTTGCTAACTGTGCAGCTCCTGAGGCATCCTCGAAGCTGTGCACTGGGGATTGAGAAACCCCCAACCCGAGCTCCACCTGCACCGAAGATCAGCCCTCCACACTCCACGAGTTCTGCGTGGGGCCCTTCTACTTGTGTTCTGCTCGACGCGTTGTCCGGTCGCTGGCCCGTTGGCTAGTAGCCTCTGTGACGACAATCCTTTTGAACCACCTCGCTGGTCTGGTTGCTCCAGACTGGCCCTTGCTTCCCTGCAAAGGTGAAGCACCTCAGACCTTGCTGGTCCTCACCAGAAGCCTTTGTTGTATCCGGCGTGGGTAGCCTTTGCCAAGGCTTGTTGACTCCAATCCAGAAGTCGACCCCTCCATCTGCGAGAACCTTCGTGGACAGCTCGTCTCCAGCACCTGGTTGTCGTCGACGCCTCCTGGTCCACGTGGTTGCAAAGACCAGCTTCAAGACAGCACCTGATTGCTCCTCGACATCGTCTGGTTCCATCCTGGTTCCACCCGGTCACTGGCTAGTGACCCAGACTCTGTCCCCTCTGCTTTCAGGTCCTCTTCATCTTCGATCCACCCGGACATCTTCCTCATGGTCGCCTACAGCATCTTTCTTCAAAGGCTCCATAGGATTCAACGGCGAAACCCAACACATCTTCACACCTATGCACCCGCCGTCCGTGGGTGAGGTAACGCGAGTACTTCGGTGCTCCCAAGGGTAATGACTATCCAAGTGTCTAGGTTTTTAGTTTGTTTACTCCTAGCTAATCCGGAAGTGTCCTAAATCCTTCTAAATCTAACTTCTAAGTTCCCATTGACTTTGCATTGACTCACGCGTGTATGTAAAGACACTGTACGTGCCTCCTGTGGGCCTCCTACTTCTAAACTAAGGTTCAGATAATATAGACCCAGCGATGCCCTAGGCCTTTCCTTTTCTGTGACGTGGTACTTATACCACTTTCTTAATATATGGTTTGCTTCGCCCCTAGGGCCTAACCGTAAAATTGTGCAACTTAACGTATTCTGACTAAGTATCTTGTTATGTGCTTTGGCCTCTAATCTCATAAAGAGTTCAGAGGAGTGTGTTAGTAAATAAATACATATATATTTTATATATATCCTGTGTGGTGTCCTTTCATTTGATATTCAAGGGGTTACATATGGTAAAACAGCTGGCTTTACATGCCCTCAAGTGTCTTTTAGCCTAAGACTGTTCTGTCCACGCTACCACTAGGATAGATGGTCTATAAGGTTGACTTACAACCATCACCATAAGGGTTGTTTGAACTGGTTCAAGGTGTTCACTAGAATAGTGAACATCATATACAAGGCCAACTTCTCACAACTATTGCAAGGCTACCTATTCCCCATATGCCCGAATGGGCAGTTAGATTATTGCATCTTATAATCCTAACTGACTCAGGGAACTAGGTAGAAAGTCTAATTTAGTATGCCTGAACTCAGAATGATAAAATGCATCTTTTAGTGAAGTTGGTTTTAAAATTCTCTGTTTGAAAATACCACTTTTAGAATGTAGATATTTTCTTGTCTAACCATCCAAGCCTGCCTCTGCTAGGTCGTGTATTCCTTGTCTGGAGTTTGAGTGACAGGGGCTGGGGAATTCCAGGAGACAGGGTGAGTCAGCACAGTGCTGAATAGAGAGATCTGCATCTAGATGGGTGGGAGGAGTTGCACCTGGGACCTGAATAGGACTGTGCCTTCCCTCCACAATGCTGGGTCCACCTCCTGTGGTGCGTCTCATGTCTCTGCACTGCTCTGTGAAAGGAAATGAGTCATGTAAACAGAGTGCTCCAGGACTGACCAGAACTGGTTTGGACTAGGCAAAGGCCTCTCTGCCTTCAGAGAACAAAGAGAAACTGTGTATAAAATAGGGGACCCAGCCACAGAGAATTAAATCACTTTTGGACAAGGAGAAGAAACCTTTGCTGAGGAGTGGAACCAGAGAGACTGAGGAGAGACTATCCCTAAGCTGAAGTGCTGCTTGGGGGATTGCCCTGTAGTGGTTGCCAGACTGCCAAAGAAAGGAGATAGGAACTTTGTGTGCTTTATTAAACTTATGAAGGATCTCCAAGGGCTAGAGAGAAGAGCTTGCCTCCTGCTGAAGTTTCAGGGACAACAGACTTCAACCACCAGCTCCCAAGAGTTCTTTGGAAGTGCCTGCAGCTGTTTTGGGCCTTCTGAGGGATTGCGTGACGCAAGGAGCTGGAAGCGCGACTCACGAAGAAGTGTGTCGCCGTTGCAGCCACTGCCGTTGCATCACGGAGATGTTGCCACTGTAGCATTGTACCGCATCACAAGAAACGTCTTGCAACATCGAAGAAGCGTGTCGCAGACGCTGCCGTCGCATCACTGAGCAAGGGTGTCGCCGCTGTAGCTTGCGCATTGCAACACAGAGGCGCCGTGCACCACCGAGAAGCGTGCCGCCTTGGCAGCCGCTGTCATCGCATCACTAAACAAGAGTGTCGCCGCTGTAGCTGTCGCTTCGAGCGGAAGCGTCTCGCAACGTCGGAGAAGAGTGTCACCTCCAAAGCCGCTGTCGTCGCATCACTGAACAAGGGTATCGCCGCTGCAGCTGTCACATCGAGTCGAGACATCTTGCAACATCGGAGGAGCGTGCCGCATCAAGAAGAAAACACCATCTTTGTTTCTTTGCACCGGATCTTCAACGCATCACCGTCTTTACGTGTAAGGAACTACCGCATCACCATCCCTGCAACACTTTGTTGTAGAGGCGTTACGCATTTTAAGGTACATTGACTCAAAGTGTCGCATTTTAAGATCTAAAGAGAAATAAGCTAATTTTACCATTTTAAGTAAAGTATTGTTGTTTTTTTGTAGTTCGTGGTCTTGTATTGACTCTATATAAAGAATACTTATTTTTAATATACAACTTGGGTGGTGTCCATTTGTAGTGTTGTCACTTGATTACTGTGTGTGTTCACAAATGCTCTACACACTGCCTCTGAGATAAGCCTGTTGGCTCGTGCCAAGCTACCAAGGGGGTGAGCAGGGGTTATTTTAGGAGTCTACCCCCCTTACCCTGACTAGAGGCAAGGGTCCCTATTAGTCACAAGTACCTACCTGTGCCAACTAGAGACCCCCAAATCTAACAGCAGGGAAATGGCACAATTTTCCCTTCGATCATCCCTTGATGCAACTGACTCTGTGGGTAGGGCATTAGCCCGGTCAGTTGCTTTGCGCCGCCATGCATGCCTGCGCTACAGTCATTTCCCAGACAATGTTCAGGGTGGTCTTCGGGATCTGCCATTCAATGTCGTGGATCTTTTTGACTGCCATGCTGATGCAGCGGTCTCCCGCCTCATGTCTGGTCTACTGTGACTTTCTGGCCTTGTGGCCTAGTTTTCTGCCTTTTGGTATCTTTTTCTTCTGCATAGGCAATGTTGCCTTGTTTGTTTTGAGCCCTGGGTTCTTACCGTAGTGCCCAGATGGTGTAGGCGGTTGTTATCCCCCCAATCCCCCCCCCACCCCCACTCCCTTGACTAGTTCAGTGCAGCCAGTCGGCTGGTTCTGCCTTCTTTTCAGTCCTCTGACTGTGACCTTATCTCAAGAGGACTCCCTTCAGGGGTTAAAACTTACCCTATGTGGGGTATTGCTGGTTATTATATAGCTGCCTTCCTACAAGGAAGGCTTGGTACGCTCCTGTGGAGAGGTTCTTCTGTGCATCAGTCTGTCCTCTCTTTCCGCTGTTATGGGACCCACACGTTGGCGTCGCTCTATTGCACTTTCAGTTAAAGTTGGGGTCTACGGTTGTCCGTAGCATCAGTAGGGGTTCCCTACCTTGAGGCTCGGCCTCGCCTGCCTTTGCCAGGGCCGTTTTTCAGCATCGCTGTGTTCCTCTTTGTCCATGTTTGCTGCTCTTCTTTTCCCCAGCCAATGTCCCTCGGGACCCCTTGTTCTGTTCCGTTCTGACACAGTTCTACCGCTGCTGACGCCCTGCCATCGTATAGCGCAAGGGCGGAGCCGCTACGCGGCACAACTCTTCAGTTTTTTTACTTCGTGTGGGGGCACCCTGGTATGTTCACTATCATGGGGTGCCTGCGTTCTTTCTTCTGCTTCTGCGGTGACTGGTTCTACCCTACACTCACTGGGATGGGTAGTGCTTTCTCATACTTCAGCCCTGTCTGGGCTTCTCAATAGGCGGTGGCATATTCGCCATGTACATCTGAAAGAGACACGTTAGTGATAGATTCCTTACCTTAGAATATCCCCAGGCGTCGGACTTTTTCCGTAAAGTTTTGCTAGCAGTACCCCTGCGCGTCAGTAGGTGGCGTCCTGCAGCTCCGTGTCCGTCGCTGGCGTCGTAAGCGCCGAGATGACATCACGGAGACTACTTAGGCTCCACCCATGCGTGCTGACGTCAGTTCTTTCTTTTTCTGCACCAGCAAGCGTAGATCCGGATAGAGCATGTACCTTAGTCACTCTTTGACTACTTTTTTGAGACTTTTGTCTCCCCCTTTTTCTCCTGGTGCACATAGGGATAGCTGGCTTTAAGTCCTGTGGGGCCTGCCGTCGCAATATGTCGGTGGCGGACCCCCATGATGTTTGCCTCTACTGCCTGGAGACCAACCACGACTCCCGGGCCTGTCGCTCTATGTCCCCGAAGGCCTTGAGGGAGCATCGCAGGAAGCTGCTGGAGGTCCGGCACTCGTCCTGATGCCGCTCCGAGTCCGGAGACTGTTCCCGGGACTGCTCACAGGGCCGCAGTCGTCGATCCTCGGGCTCCAAGTCTTCGCCCGCGGATTCCGGTAAGCGACGAAATCAAAAGAAGTCGAAGAAACGTGTTCGCTCTCCGACATACCCCTGTCGGTCCTCGGATGCAGATGAAGGGTACAGGGGTTCTGCCCCGGCGGCTCCCTTGGAGCCTGAGTGTTGCGCGGACTACCCAGCTTTCCCAGGTCCGTAGGCGACTCCCAAACAGGTGCAAAAGTTTCTTGCCACCATGGACCGCCTTTTTAGGCTTCAGGCTCCCGCCGGTGCGCCTTCGGGCCCCGCAGTGCCATGTCCAGATCCTGTTGGCCTACCGGCGCCGGATCCAGCTTCAGCGCCACAGAATCCTATGCCGTTGGCTCCGGCCCCGGCGCCCCGGGCTCTGGCACTGCCGCTGCGGCCCCAGCGCCGCCGTCTGCGCCACAGTGGGTGCCGTTCGTTCCGCCCTTGCCCTGGTTCCAGGACCATTTCATTCCTGCCTGCGATCCGCATTGGGAGGCCACGCCGGCGTTAACCTCGCTGTTTCCAACGCTGTTCGTCCCTCCTCCGGCTCCGCTGCCGCGGCCAGCTCCTCCAGGAAATGGAGGTGGATGATGATTGTGAGGGGTCAGAGGACCCTCTTGCCCGTCAGTGCGACTCTGAGCAGGACTAGGGAGACGATCTGGAGGACGCAGGCGACCTCGATGTCTCTTCTGACCACGATGGAGGAGGGCGCTTCCTACACGATGGTGCTCTGTAGTACTGCTGAGGTCCTCAACCTAGACCTTCCTACGGTGGCCATCAAGACTAACCTGCTCACTGAGGTGCTCCAGACGGCGTCTACCTTGTCGGAGCCACTGCTTCCCTTCAATGATGCCCTCACTGGGTACTTGGTCCCGGCCGGCCACAGGGGCCCCTGTGGATAAGTATGTCGCCAGGCGTCATCGCCCGGCGCCTGGTGACCCTGCCTTCCTCACCACCCATCCGACACCTTAGAGTGTGGTTAACCAAGCCTCGACGTTGCAGAGTGCTTTTCCCACGGCTCCGCCGGATAAGGAGTCTAAGAAGCTAGAACAGTTCGGTAAGAGGTTGTTCTCCTCGGCCAGCTTGGGGCTGCGGTCGGTGAACACCGCCTGCTTGTTAGGCCGCTATTCCCATGTGGTGTGGGATACCGTGGCTCAGGTATTGCCTAGTGTCCTGAGGAAGTTCAGGCTGTTCTCTCCCAAGCGGTTGCTGAGGGTAAGGGCGCAGCTAGGTTCGCCATTCGGTGTGGTTTGGACACCACAGACTCATTGGGCAGGGCGATTTCTACGACCGTGGCGCTGTGTCGACACACCTGGTTGCATTCTACTGGGTTCTCACCCGATGTCCAGAGTTCACTCATGGACATGCCCTTTGATGGCACTCGCCTGTTCGGCGATAAGGCTGACAGTGCACTGGAGCATTTTAAGGACTCGAGGGCAAGCCTGTGAAGAACCAGCGTCAGCACGGACACGGCTTCCGCAGGGTCGGGTCTGGGGATAAGGGTGGGGGTCAGTCCACCTCCGCTGCTTCTACCTCCAAGCCTTCCTAATCCAATCTTTCTGGAACACCCCACGGCGGTATCACATCGGACAAGTGGGTGTTGCAGATCATCTGCGGGGGTTACTCCCTTCCCTTTCAGTCTTTCCTTCCAGACATGCCACCTCGGTGCCATCGCATGTCGGGGATCACTTGGTGCTTCTCCAGCAGGAAGTCACGGCCATCTTGGCCAAGCGGGCCATCGAGTGAGTCCCCGGGCTGAAAGTAGGGATTCTTCCCCTACCTTGACGACTGGTTGTTGAAGACTGGTTCGCCCCAGGCAGTCGTCACCCACCTTCAGAATACGGTCGACCTCCTGCATTTGCTGGGGTTCTCAATCAACGTGCCAAAGTCACATCAGAGTCCCTCTCAGAAGCTCCCCTTCATCGTAGCGGTTCTGGATTCGACGCAGTTTCGGGTTTATCCTCCTGAGCAGTGAGTCCAGGATATTCAGGCCATGATACCGATTTTTCAGTCTCTATCCAAGGTTTCAGTCAGGATGACCCTCCGGTTCCTGGCCCAGCTGGCCTCCTGCATCCTGCTAGTGCAATTTGCCAGATGGCACATGCGGGCTCTGCCGTGGGACCTGAAGTTCCAGTGGACACAGCATCAGGGCAACCTGTCCGATCACGTCCGGATCGCGGAGGGCACTGCAGGCCAATTGCATTGGTGGCTCACGAATCGCGGTTGGGTCAATGGCAGATCCCTCTCCCTTCCCCAACTGGAGCACACGGTGGTTACTAATGCGTCTCTCCTGGGATGGGGTAGCCACTTGGGAGAGGCGGAGATCAGAGGCCTCTGGTCTCCGGCAGAGTCCCGGCTCCATATCAACCTTTTGGAGCTTCGGGCAATCCGACTTGCACTGAAAGCATTCCTTCCCTCTGTCCGGGGAAGTGTGGTGCAGGTGTTCACGGACAACACCACCGCCATGTTGTATTGCAACAAACAGGGCTGGGTGGGGTCCTGGACCTCTGGACATGGCTGGAACATTAGGGCATTTCCTTGGTGGTTCAACACCTGGCAGGTTCTCTGAACGCCAGGGCGGACAAACTCAGCCGCCGGTGCTTGATGGATCACGAACGGCGTCCGAACTCGGACGTGGCGCAACGTCTCTTTCAGCAGTGGGGAGAGCCTTGTTTAGACCTATTCGCCACCAAAGAGAACGTGCAATGTCATTGGTTCTGCACGTTGGAATTTCCAAGACGGCACTCACCTTGTGACGCTTTTCGTCGCGAGTGGAGCTGCGGTCTGTTGTACGCCTTTCCGCGTATACCATTTCGGCCCAGAGTGCAAGAAGATTCGGCGCGACCGGGCGCAAGTCATCCTTGTGGCTCCGGATTGGGCACAAAGATATTCGTATCCTGAGCTACTCAGCATGGCGATCGATCCCCCGATCTGGCTGCCTCTTCGGGAGGATCTTCTGTCACAGCAGCAGGGGACGGTCCTCCACCCGAACCTGTCCAGTCTCCACCTCCATGCGTGGAGATTGAGCAATGGCAGTTGACAGCTTTCGATCTTCCTCCCGAAGTCTGTGATGTCCTTCTGACAGCCAGGCGTCCCTCCACGAAAACGGTATACGCCGGTAGGTGGAACAAGTTTGTGACATAGTGCACAGCCAAGTCTGTGGATCCCCTTTCTGCCCCTCTTTCTGAAGTTCTTCTGTTCCTTCTTTCCTTGGCCCAGCAGGGCTCTACTCTGGGCACTATCAAAGGTTATCTTTCTGCTATCTCCGCCTTTCTAGGGCTTCCTGATCAGCCTTCTCTTTTTAAGTCCCCGGTTGTTAACCATATGTTGAAGGGCATTGCGCACACGTTCCCTCCCGTGCCGTCGTCATGCCTTAATGGGACTTGAACCTTGTTTTGCCGTTTCTGATGTGCACTCCCTTCAAGCCCCTTCATAACTGTCCTTTATGTCTTCTCTCCTTAAAGACTGCTTTCCTGGTTGCTATCACCTCTGCCAGAAAAGTGAGTGAGCTCCAGGCTCTTTCTTCTAAACCTCCTTTCCTTTCTGTTCATCCGGACAAGGTGGTTCTGAGGACCCGTCCTTCTTTCTTGCCAAAGGTTGTCACACCCTTTCACATTGGGCAGATCATCACTTTGCCCACCTTCTTTCCGCCTCCGCATCCTTCCAGAGAGGAGAGAGAAGCTCCACCTTCCGGACCCAAACCATGCTCTCTCCTTCTACCTGAGCCGCACACAACAGTTCCGGGTGGATGACCAGCTCTTTGTTGGCTATGTGGGTGCCAAAAAAGATTGGGCCGTGCACAAACGGACCATCTCTCGGTGGGTCGTTCTCTGCATTAAGGCTTGTTACTCGTTGGCTAAGAAGGAGCCTCCTGTGGGGCTGCGTGCCCATTAGACCATGGCAACTGCAGCCTCTACTGCTTTGGGACGCGGCGATCCCTTGCAGGACATTTGTCAGGCAGCTACATGGGCCTCGCTGCACACGTTTATCAAGCATTACTGCCTTGACAGTCCGGTCCGGAGAGACAGCTTTTTGGCCGTTCTGTTCTCCCTGACTTCCTGGTGTAACTTTGTTCGCAGACCCACCACCGGGGTTGGTATTGCTGGGGTATCTATTCTAAGGCAAGGAATCTATCACTAACGTGTCTCTTTCAGATGCACAAGTTATTACTTGTGTAACGATATATCTGTAAGAGACATTAGTTTATTTATTTATTTATTTATTTTCTTATATAGCACAGGATTCGACCCCCAAGGGGGTATCTCCGCGCTTGCGCATAGGTGCAGATGCTGAACTGATAATAGAGATGTAGAACTACCGGTGAACTATGAGGTCGAATAAAGATGGGTTTTAAGGCCCTTCCTGAAAGATTGAAAATTTAAGTTCGTTTTTAAGGCAAGTGGAAGAGAATTCCAGAGAATGGGGCCTTTGTGGGAGAGGGCACATCCTCCCGGTCTTACTCTCTTAATCCTGGGGACCTGAAGCAATTGCTGGTTGCTTGAGCGGAGGGAGCGTCCAGGACTATAAGGGATGAACTTATCTATTAGGTATTTAGGGCCTGTGCCAAAGAGGCATTTGTCGATGGTACAACAGATTTTATATTTAACCCGCTGCCGAACCGGCAGCCAATGAAGGCTATCCAGAAGCGGCCGGGAAGGGGTCCTGGGCTGGGCATTGAGTACCAGTCTTGCTGCAGTGTTCGGGACCACTTGCAGACGATTAAGTTGTTCCTCATTGGCCGAGATAAGCAGGCCATTGCAGTAGTCCAATCTACTGATCACCAACGTCTGGACCAAAGTCTTGCGATGATAGTCAGGCAAGAGTGGAAAAACACGTCGCAGAAGTCCGATGGTGTGGAAACATAAACCAGCAACTTGATTGGCATGCTCTTTAAGCACCAGTGCCTGATCCAAACGTACTCCAAGATTTTTAACGGTATGTTTTGGACTTGGCACTGGCCCGAGATCTAGAGGCCACCATTCTGGGGACCACAGAAGCGGGGCCTCTCCGAATAACATCACCTCTGTTTTGCCTACATTACATTGAAGGCAGTTTGCAGCCATCCAGTTAGAAACCGCCCTCATGCCATCCGCAAAAGATTTCCTTATTGCTGGAGTAAGGGACTGGAAAGGGAACAGAAGCTGGGTGTCGTCAGCGTAGGACACCGGGGTGAACCCATATTCTCTCACAATGTCAGCCAAGGGTGCCACATACACGTTAAATAGTGTAGGGCTTAGGCATGAGCCTTGAGGCACTCCCTTGGTGAGTTCCCTAGAGATGGATTGAAGGGAGCCCAATCTGACACCTTGTGAGCGGCCTGTGAGAAAGCTCTCTACCCAGGACAGCGCCACACCCCCTATGCCCACCTCCCGCAAGCGGCCGAGAAGAATCTCATGTGACACCGTGTCGAAGGCAGCGGACAAATCTAACAGCACCAGAATCATAGAGCCCCCTCCATCTAGTGTCATCCTGATCGTATCGGTCACTGAGAGGAGGGCAGATTCGGTGCTGTGATTGGGTCTGAACCCTGATTGCGAGGGGTCCAGGCCTCCCGCTGTCTCGATGTATTTTGACAGGCAGGTGTTCACATGCTTCTCGGCCATCTTGCTAAAGAATGGCAAAAGGGAGATGGGTCGGAGGTTGGAAAGATCCGTCCATGGGTATGCCGTGTTCTTACGAATAGGGTTCACCACCACTCTCTTCCATTCCATAGGTACCTGCCCTTCCTTGAGTGAGAGATTTAATACAGATATGACCTCAGGTCCAATCAAAGTACTCAAGGGGGCGATCATTTTGGCAGGTAGAAAGTCATCCGGGGACCCAGATTTTGTGTGACTGATGAGGTTATGAAAATCAGTATCATTAATCGGTGGAAAGGTGGTAAGTGAATGGTTCCCAAGTATGGATGATTTAGGTGGACTGAGGGAGCTGTTCGTATTACTGGAGGCTATCATGATTTTATCGTAGATTGTATTGATTTTATTCTCAAAAAACAAGGAGATGTCATCACAGAGGGGCTGCGAAAAAGCATCCGAACTTTCACAGGCCATTGGTTTGACGAAGGTCTGTAATATTTTATAAAGCTCTTTAGAGGAATTGCCTGCTTCATCAAGTTGCTGGATAAGACTGTTCTTCCTGGCCAGTCTTATATTTTCGTAATAATTCGATTGAGCCTCTCTATATGTCCTTTTATTCTCCTCTGTTTGGGTTTTCCTCCACTTCTTCTCTTTTTTTCTACAACCCTGTTTCTCTACTCTAAGTGCTTCGGTGTACCATTTTTCTTGCTTAGAAGTAGGATGTTGTTTATGCAGTTTTAGCGGTGCTAGAGTATCTACTGCCATTGTAAGGGAATCAATAAGTTTGGAGAGGGCCGAATCCACATTATCTGTCTCAGTGAAGGTCGGTTTCTTCCATACAATTTCTAGCTCTTCTACTGTTATTTTATGCCACTGTCGTCTCCAGATAGGTGGGAGCGGTGGCTTAAGGGAGGGTTTAGAGACACGCAATAAGGAAAATTCCACTAAATAGTGGTCAGACCAACTTATTTGGGTTGCAGGATAGCATCGTATGTCAGGGCAATTGGAGAAGAGTATGTCCAGTGTGTGTCCACCTTTATGTGTAGGGCCCTTATTATACATTTCAAGGCCTAAGGTGGAAAGATCTGCTAAGAATGTTGAGGTTTCTGGGTGTGAGGGAATATCGGCATGAACATTAAAATCACCCAGGAGGATAAAGTTTTCTTTGGCTTTAAAATGTGGTGCTAGTGCTTCCACCAAGGGTAGGGTAAAACCCGATATGGGTCCAGGAGGGCGATACACTAGGGCAACTTTCCAAAAGGTTTTATCATCAGAGCTTATTTTAAAAATCATTATTTCCATAGATAAACAATGGAATTGCTCCAATATAACAACCTTCAACTCCTCCTTGTGTAGGATGGCTAATCCACCCCCGATTTTATTGGGCCGGTCAAAATGTAAAAATGTATAGCCTGAAGGAACCCCCCAATGTTATTGCGGGAACTGTATGGGGTTTCATCCAGGACTCAGTCAGGAAACATATATCAGGTTGTAAAGAAAACACAAGGTCCCACAATTCCAAGTGGTGTTTAGGCAAAGAACGCACATTCAATAAAAAACTCTTCAGGCCGCATTCTGGCAGAGGTTTTTTCTTTAATGGTTTAACCCCAGCAGTTGATACAGTATAGGATGCCTGAAACTGACAGTTTATACAAGCAAACGGACCCTCTGGACATGGCCAGGAGTCTCTATTACGTCCTTTAAGAGGGACAGGACATAGATGATGTAAAAAATTGCTGGAATACCTTAATCTAGGCGGCCTTGTAACTGTAGAGGATCTTCGAGGAGCAGAGCCCATGGCCCCTGGCCCCGTCCTAACGCGGACGGGCGCAGACGGGCTACTCTTTGGCTCCTCTTAGGCGATCCCTTAGGTGATCCTCTGCGCGCGACCGCTGCGCGCTCAGAGTGGGAGGAGGGCTTTATGCCCCTCGCACTTGTGGAAGCTAGAGCGCTAACCGCTCGCAAACCGGAAGTGTGTCTGGCTCTTGCCTGTCCGCCCTCCACTCAACGGTGCTAGACACCGAGTCGGAACGAGGAGTACAGGCTGACAATTGAGCCCAGACTCCTTGGGAGTATCAGTGCATATAAGTGAGTAAAATAACAATATTGCTAAAGTAATAACGATTTTAAAATATATCCGTTTTTAAAATTGGCACGATAATTCTACCATTTCATGCAGTCATACAGTCTTTTGCACAGCAGCAGCGCTAGCTGGTTCTACAAGCGGAAAGGGGAGACTCTGCCACCGTCTCTACCTTTACCGCAAGCGCCCGCTGCTCCTTCATGCCTTTATGCCCCTCGCACTTGTGGAAGCTAGAGCGCTAACCGCTCGCAAACCGGAAGTGTGTCTGGCTCTTGCCTGTCCGCCCTCCGCTCAACGGTGCTAGACAACCGAGTCGGAACGAGGCGTACAGGCTGACAATTGAGCCCAGACTCCTTGGGAGTATGAGTGCATATAAGTGAGTAAAATAACAATATTGCTAAAGTAATAGTGATTTTAAAATATATCCGTTTTTAAAATTGGCACGATAATTCTACCATTTCATGCAGTCATACAGTCTTTTGCACAGCAGCAGCGCTAGCTGGTTCTACAAGCGGAAAGGGGAGACTCTGCCACCGTCTCTACCTTTACCGTTAGTTAGTGATAGATTCCTCACCGCCTCTCCCATCCTCCCCGTTGTGTGAACTGATTACTAGGGTTTAGGTCATCCCTTTCAGGGCCCTAGTTTTCAATGCACCAGTGGTCAGAATCTTGCATGGCTCTGCGTTCCTGGCATGAAAAGTTGCGTACAGAACTGACGCCAGCGCGCATGGGTGGGGCCTAAGTAGTCTTCGTGACGTCATCTCGGCGCTTACCACACCAGCGACGGACGCGGAGCCGCAGGATGCCACCTACTGACGTGCAGGGGTACTGCTAGCAAAACTTTCCGTATCCAGTTTGACGCCTGGGGATATTCTAAGGTAAGGAATCTACACTAACTGATGTCTCTTACAGATATATTGTTATTCAAGTAGTAACTTGTGTGTCTATCCTGTACACTGCCTTGTGCCCTCATTTTCTGGGCACTTCCCAAACAGGAGTTTTTTCCTATTTCCCTGCTGCCTTCTGCGCAGGTGTTTTCCACGCTTCTGCTTTGGGTTCCTGCTGTTACACTCTCAGTGGAAGTGTTCTCTTGAGGTTACTCACTTTCTTGGGTGGTCTTGTTTGTACATCCCTACACCATTACGCTGGTCCTGACAGTTTCCACTTTTGTGTCCTGCTCCATCTCCTTATCTGGGGGGACCGTGGCTCCTCCCGGATGGGTGGCTGATGTTGCTTATGGATCTGGACCTTGTCCCGTCCAACTCTGCTTCAACATGACTCTTGGTACTTATGGCGTAGCATTGTCTTGTTTTCTGCAACACATCCTTTTTATATGTGTATCTTTCTTAATATATATCTACTCTGTGCTTTTCCCACAGCGGGGTCGCGCAGGCAACGTTACTTGCCGAGGTGTCCGTGGTCTTCGCCCCGGTCTGCTCATGGTGCGAGCTCTTGTGTATGTGTCCGGCTTGCCGAAGGCCTCTTTTTGCCGGTTGCCTACCTGGTGATGCGTCCTTCACTTCTGGCCTGCTCACACTACCCTACAGGGGTATTTCCCTATACTTGGTGTTGTTTCAGCATCCACACTGTATGCTGATGTGTATTCCTGTCTTCCACATAAATACCAGGCTTACTGTGGTTCTGTTCTGGGTGCTTCTACTTGTTGCCGTCCGCCCTCTCACATGTCTTTGTGAAAGAGCGACTGCGTTCTGGAGTGTCTTGTGTTCTGGTAATGCCGGCACATTCTGGCCATGGGTCGGCATCCTGCCACTGTTGCTCCACGTATCTTAGCTGCTGCAGGTTCAGCACTGCTTTTTTCCACTGTTGTGCACACTCCACCGATGTGCGCTGACTCTGTCATACTGTTTTGTTCTCTCTTTCTGGACCTTGCTTCCAGTCGATACTTCTGCTCCTGCTGATCCTTCGGACCTAGGTTCAGTTCCTCTTTTTTTTTTAAAGCAATTTTTATTAACATTGTGTTTATCATTATATTGACAGTATGTTGCTTATGGTGTACAGACACAGGTAAAACAGTGTACACAATTTATTTCTGCCGTTTATACTTATTAGAGACTCGTCCGTCCGAACCAGTGGGTCTAATAGATCCACCCGGCGTATCCAATAAACATCTTGTGTCAAAATATGTTCAATCACTACTGTCTGACTCAGACTCTTCTAGTGGGCTGTTGTTCACAGATATTTCCCCAATAGGGATTCCACTTCGCCCAAACCTTTGTCCATTTTCAGTTCCTCTTTTAAATAAAAAAAAAGCCATGCACTCCCACTTCCCCACCAACGTTTTTTGCTCTGTGCTTCTTTCTCTCTCCCCGGTATACATACAGGGGTTTTTGAGCTGTTTTTTTAACAGCTTCTGGTGCCTTTGCCTCCAATTGTTTTCCTCTCTTTTCAGAGCTTCATGGTCTGGTGTTGGCTGCCCTAGCATTGCTGTCTCCACTGTGATTTGTCACTTTAACGGCTAAGTTCTTCTGGAACTTGGTGGAGGTTGATCGCAGACCCGCCTCCTCTATGTGTAACGGCTAGGGCGCTCGACCTTGGACCTGGGGAACTGGGTTTGAGTCTCGGTAATGACGCTAAACCTCCTGTGATTCTGGACAACTCACCTAATCTCCCCGTGCCTAACAAAAATGAATGTGTGTCCTCATGTAACGTAACTGGTGCTATGTAAAGCGCTCTGATACCCGGTTCGGTTTCGGGTCAAGTGGCGCTATATAAAACTCATGAAAAAAAAAGTTAAGGAATCTGCGGCTAGATGTCTCTGTCAGATGGACAAGTTACTTACCTTCGGTAATAATGTATCTGGTAGAGGCACAGTCTAGCCGCAGATTCTTTAATGCCCACCCATCCTCCCCATTCTGCGAGGAGCTTTTCAGGATGGGTTTCCCGCATTCGCCTTCCTTCGGGTGGCTTTGTCTTCCTGCAGGATGAAATTTTCACTTCCCTTCTAGACGGGATGCTTTATTCTGTTTTGCTTGCTCTGCTCCACCCATTCTCGTGATTGGGTGGTATGCTCATGTGTCATGTGTCCTTTTCTATCCCTACGCCCCTCTCCTCCCCTTTCTGCATTGGCCTTGAGGTCTCTTCCCTCCCCTACAGTCCATTGGTTTAAAGTCGACTGGCTCTGCCTCAGTCTATAACTCTCTTACAGGGGATACCACGTCCCTTTCTGGTACTGACTTGTGGTGGATTGTCAATTCTCCTGTGTTCCAGACTTGCTGCCTTTCACAGTTCTATGTTATGGTTGCTGACTTCCTGTCGTCTGACTCATGGGAGGGTTTAGCCACCGCTTTTGTGGGGTTGCTTCTCAGAGCGGTGTTCTGCTTTTTCCTTCATTATTTTTCAGTACACCGTGCTTGGCACTGTACTTTATGGTGCTGTTTTTCACCATTCACTTTCTTTTCTTTTTCATCTTTTTCGCACATTGTTCCCATACTCTCAGTTTATGCTGGTGGCTCTGCGTTGTGGCGTGGAAAGGTTTCTCAGATGCAAAACTAACGTCAGAGCTTATATGACGGGGCTTATATAGCTCCACTGATGTCACGTCTGTGGACGACGTCGGGGCGGAGCCGTGCGGCGCAGCCCCCGGCGTGCAGAGGTGCTCCTGCGGAGTTTTCTGGATCCAGTCTTGACGCCTGGGGGTATTCTAAGTTAAGGAATCTGCGGCTAGACTGTGTGTCTACCAGATACAATTTTTACCGAAGGTAAGTAACTTGTTCATTAGCAAGAAGAAAACAGTCGCAAATCCAATCCAAAAGAACAGAAAGGAAAGTGCTATTCAAACATATATCCAAGGATGGATCAGATAAGTGCATTTCAGCCATGAAAAGAAAACACAGGCTTGTGTAAGCAGAGTGTCTAAAAAGGAAGAACTGTGTAAAGAATTGGATGAAAAATCATCTGATCTAACATAATAACCAGAAGCAGTTTGTTGAAAAAAGGAAGCACAGGGAGGGAAGCAAGGAAGTCCATGAAAGGTGGCTCAGCCGAAACAACATCACCTGGATAGACGCTGTTGCAGGGATTCTGCTCAGCAACAGAACTATGCTTAGAATTGTAGGCTATCTGCATGCAAGGACTGATTCATCATACCAACTCAGTTTCTATGACTTGTAGTCCAACTAGCTTTAGTGCCTCACTTGCTCTCCTAACTTTACCAGAGAAACACAGTACTCTTGATCCTCTCAGTGTTGGTGGTAACAAGTTATACCCTTTCGCGCTCTCACTCGTACTTGTCCACAGTAAGATGACCAGGAGACACAAAGGAAGTTTAGAATATTTATTTAAACTATTGTGCTATGAAATGCTGTATACGTGCCACAATTAGAAAACAAATGCATAGTAAAAATACTGTTAGCATGGTTAATAATCCATAGACCGTAAAAAGCCCTGTCATTTTATAGAAAAGATTAACCTAAAGCTTCCTCCCCTGCTACTGAAGCTAAATGATTATATATCAAAGATCTCTGGGATTATTGCCAGACCCTGAACTTGGCATACACAGAAGAGCATTTTACATCTCAGCAGAAGCAGTGTTCTAGTCTTAGAAATCGCGTTACATGTGTCCGTTTTGGACTCATGTGCTCAACTTTATGACAAGACTTGTATGCACACAAACAACAGCTGCATTCTTGTCTTATGCCTAGGAGCTTTTGTCTGGCCAGAAAGAATAACAAGGGAAATTGTTGTTTTACCTTGTCGGTGGTTTTCAGACTAAATTCCAGGAAAAAAATGGAACGCAAAAACATATGCAGGTCCGGAGTGAAAGTACAATGAGGCACAAACGCAAGTGTGTTTATAGACTAACCTGTGCAAAGGAAAATGAGGCCTAGAACGTACACAGTTAGGCTAACATGGGGAAAACTACAATGGTCCATGCAGGAAACGCACTGCACCCTCCCATTGATCAGGGCAATAGCACTAAAAAGGATGCTAGATATGATAAATGTAATCATAAAGTAAGCATACTCAAAGCATTGTTTAAGACGTGAATGGCTAAAAACAAAAATTAGAAAAAAATGTCAATTTGGAAAAATAATCCAATTAAGGTGCTTTGGAGGAATCCATAGTGTCAACTGGTCTTTCCTCTCTCTCTCTCCCCCTCCTCCCCCCATAAACCTATGACTCCCTCGTTTTCTCCGGACTGAATCTGCTCAGCGCTAAGACACCCTCGGGTAATGCGCGCTTCATAAAATCTTCTCAAATCAAATTTCATAGGCCAAAGACTCCATGAAGGAATCTGACTCCGCACTTGATTGGTCAGCAACCCAAGTCATGTGCTCCAAAGAACAAACATGCTCTCCTGTTGCAGCTGATGCTGGGACAGTTACAGGGAAACCTGCATCCACCTCAACAGGGCCTGTATCTTGTGATCCATGTGCCAATGCACACGGTTCCTCTCTGGTCAAAGACTCAAAACTTGCATTGTGAGGCAGTCGCAAGCCCAAAGGACAATTCTGAAAATGGGTCTCTAGGGGACTCATTAGCATTCCAAAGTCTAAGGTAGCAGGGATCTGCAAAGCTAGGCATATGAACAGTAACCATTTGAACGTTGGCCGAAATGTCAAAGACCAATCAAAATCTAGTTCCTGTAGTAGAAGCATTCCAAAGATTTGAAACATTCGCTCACAGTAGTGTTGGAGGAATTCCAGTTCTAGGGTGCCCACAATAGAAGCATCCATTGGGGAGAAGCGGTAACAGGATGAGAATGCCGCAAATGAGGAATAACAGCAACAGAAATCCTCCAAATACACTACAGGAAATGGAGTAGATAAAAGCAATGATCACTCCAAAGATAGTCTGAAAAGAACAAATGATGCTGCAGTCTACAACTTTAAAAAAAGTGGGCAATGCCAGTCGTATTAGAGACATAAAAAAATTGATGCACTCATTTTCTGAAATGCAGGGGAAGGTTAGTGTTTACAATGACTGTGTTTCACTTGAAGTTCTACCCACCTGCAATTCGAAGTTCTCGCAAGCAGATGTAAGAGCTACTTCTTGTTGAAAGAACAATGCTTTGAGTCTGCTTAGCTTGTTGAAACCTCTCTTCAGAGTGGGAATGGAAGGTCACAATGAGCTATCTACAATCCCATGTGTAGGGGGAAACAAGACGTTGTTACAACAGTTGACTAACTAGGTAAGAGACAGATCATACAGGACTCCAGCCCGCAATCCGCAACAGTATTGATCACTAAGCATGAGATAACTCCCGTTAGAGAGTACTGTAATGAAAGTGAGTATTGCAGGAATCTGAATTCCTTCTAACAAGCCTAATTGGGTGCTGTATTAGTGCATGCGCTGTGGATTTTAATGTGTATACAAACAAGTGAATGTCCGACTGTAAAGTCACATTCTTCACCAGTGATAAAAACGTCCTTGTCACTATATTCACAACGATAAGTAAAGTGGAGTGGGAATAATTCATGTATGTAATGACTGTTTAGAGGTTCGTATCAATCCACAGGAAAGTGTTTCATGCAAACTGCGAATTGAAATGTCGAAATAGGCACATTATCGATAACAGACGATACAATGTTGTTCAAGTTGTGAATACGAGATGACAGCTTGTTAATACTATTATCAACAACGACAAGCACTTTGTCCGAATTATCTTGGTCAATTTGTCTCAAATGTGCTGCAGCTTCCATCTGGTATATTTTCCAAATTTGATTATAGGTAGCATATATAAATTTTTTAGAACGGGAGGATTTGGGGCCTAAAATAAAATCTTATAAATTCATGTCCTCGGACAGGAGAGAAATATATTGTTTTACTACAGACCGTATAAAATGTTCCAACCATTATGACAAAACTTTCCAACCGAATAGGTAGTAATAATACAAGTATGTGTTATATTCCTGAGTTAGGCCTATGTAGCAAAGCAGCTAATTTCTTACATTGTTCTCACAAATAAAATTTTCATCTGTGACCTTTTGCACATATTTGCGGGCACGACAATGTTGGATTTGTTTCCCTGAAACTAAACTTGTTTACACATCTAGCTTCGCATAGCATTATCACAACGCCCTGTACAAGGTCTCATTTTGCATGATGTACAAATGTCATCACTATCTTCATTCACAGGGCGACAGGGCTATCTACATGTCCTTAACATCACTAATCTATACGCACAGTGCAAGACTGCTTTCTATTATAAAAGGTGAGCATCCTGATAGATTAGTAGAGGAGGCATTCCCGCTGACACCAAAGGTCCTTGCATGCTGAGAAATTACTAGACTGAGGGCTGACATCTCTTGAGGGGTGACCACCAAGATGGGGTCCTTCACTCTGTCCCATCAGAAAGGGGGGGGGGTTGGATTGTCCCTTGGATGGGTTCTCGACTTTACACCTACACACACTGTAGGTACTCTTATGATAGGGTCTGCATTTTAGGAGTAGGCCTGATTACTGCCTGGTTTTATATGCCTGCATAGATTCATTGTTTGAGCACCATGGTAGAACTCTACATACTATGTACGCTTTTGGTGCTTGTTATCACTTTTATCTGCTTCTGTCTCCTAATCATTGCAGTACACATATTTTATGCAAGAATAACGTTGGTTCAATACGTTTTTTGAATATGTTCCACTGTGTATTCTCTGTATATTCCTCTGAAAATAAGTGAGCATAAGCGACTGAGCGAAAGGTTCTGTACTGTTTCCATGACCCCTGAGGGGACAGGGTTGACATGTTTAGTGGTTGCCAGAAACAATTCTCTCCTTGGTAGATTAAGAGGGCTTACGGTGGCACTGTGAGCTAGCGGGTCTATAGGCCAACATATCCTGTGGGGTGTCCGGAATCAGTCTAGACACCAAGCCCTTAGTTTATGCTGTCCAAACAATGTGCAGATCCTATGGATTAGTTGGAACTACACGACATGTGTTGACTGTGAGTACCGGTGATTAGGTCTACTTATTTTAAACCCAGGTGTGGAATTAAGAAAATGAGCATGACAACCATTTATGTCAACTGGCCACAATATCCACCTGCCAGGACTCCAAAACAAAGGATTAAATGTACCATTCTGCATCATGCTATTTAATTGTTCTTCTGTGTAAATTGTCAAACTCTGCCAATTATCAAAGCGGGCAACAGGGGTAATGGTCGGGCATTCATTTCTTTCATTTTGGCCATTCCCGGGCAATTAGTCTGCTGGAATGTTTAATTCAAGAAAATCATTAGTGTGTGAATTAGACCGGCGCAAAACAAAGTTTTTATGCTCTTAACCTACCAGGACTTTTTACCCCAGATCGACTTCAAATCATTTGTCCCAGTAATAATAGACTTTTAAGGCTAACTGATTAATAAATGTTTCATTATATACAAGTTTAGTTTGAGTAAGTATATATTTATTTTAATAGAGTTGGAGTTAATTTAAATTATTTTGACATGGGGTCTCAAGTGTCATATCCCATGAAATATGTATACTCATTTATTTGGTTTTTGGAACTTTCTGAAGGGAGAATTGGGCAATGTTCCCTCTGTGTATAATTAAAATGGAGACGCTGTCTACCTGTTCTATGTAGAAAATGTTGCCCATAATGGTGGTAGCAGAACATCTACGCATAATTAGCGGAATTAAAGTATGGATCTTCTGATTCAAAAACAGTTTAATACTCTAATTCAGAAAACACAGAATTTAGTGTCAACATCCCGATCATCTGAATGTAACCCAGGTACTATTACATCACCCATAGAATCTTTGAACACATATGGAATCTGCAGGATCTCTGTTGGACCAAATATGTTGAAAGGAACTTTATACCATACAATTCCATCAGTCACTGGAACGTCTGAAATATTAATGAGGGACAGGTCTCTCTTCATTTTATGCGATGAAGAATGGGGAAACAACACCCCATCGACCAGCTCTGCAGCAGAACGTTCAGAAAGGTAGCAGCCTTTGATCAGCAGGATAAAACAGTCACAAATCCCATCCACATGAACCAAAAAAGTGTGATCCGGACATATATCTGGGAATGGACTAGATACGTGCATTTTAATCATGAAATGAACACAAATTCATGCTGGGGGTGTATTCATAACATAAGAACTGTCAGAATAAAAATCATCTTGATCCATATAGTAACCAAAGTTATTCAGTTGACAAAAAGGAGGTTGGGACTCAGCAGTAAGACTTGAAAACACCACATTGAATGGACTCGCCAACAGTGGATCATCCTTCCACAGACTGGTTAATCCATGGCCATATTACATTGCCAGTCACGACATTCCAATTTCAATATTGTCTACAGTACCATCAAGTAGGCAGGTATGAAGCGCTGGGTAGGGAATACATACATGAATCGTGGGAATGACCTTACAGATTTAGATGCAGGAATAGGGACACTGAAGTCTTTCTCAGTGGTTCAGACTGTGAGAATTCGTTAAGTGAGTCTCTACTTTGTCAAGGGATCATTATAATGACTTCTGTTGTCATGTAGTTCCTACAAATCTATGTAGGATATGCATGTTTTACTAAGGGATTGGTGTCCAGACTCATTCCATACACCTCCAGAAGATATGTTAGTCTGTAGACCAGGTAGCTTGTAGTGCCCCTATAAGCCCCCCCAACCTTACCAGGGAGCGAATATTTTGTGGCAACTATCGAACATGACAACCCTGACCCCTCCGGGTTCGTGGTAACAGTACAGTATTTTTTACTCAGTCACTCATGCTCACTTTGTTTCAAAGAGATGCACAGAATAAACGGTGGGGACTTTTTCAATAAATATTTATTGAACCAGTGTCATTCTAGTATAAACTACATATGCCTGCAATAACCATAAGACAGAAACAGATATAGACGATTACCTGCAAAAAAATAATAAATACCATGGTGCTAAAATAATCAATAAATTCAGGCATATAGATACATGACCGTAATAATTTGTACTCCTACGATGCAAACCCTAACTAGATGTACCTAAATGTACCTAGCATTTATGTAGGTATATAGCCCAGAATCCCCTAGGAAAGAGCCAACCCCATTACCTGATGTGAGAGAGAAAAGGACCCCGTATTTGTCTTAAGTTGGACACCCCACGAGGGATGTCCAACCACTGCATGCTGGAGTTTCTGCGTGCAGGGACTTTAGCGTCTCGTGTCAGTATGGAAATCTTTTTCACCTCTGGTTTACCCAGCAAAAATGTGGGACTTGTATACCCGAAAGGTCCCCATGGGGGTTCTACCTAGATGTGTCATTGTACTGTGGGCATGTTGGCTATCAATAATGATAGTGGTGTCCCTTATACAGAGTTATTATGCAAAAGATGGTAATCCTGCTGTGAAACGAGGAATCCTCAAGCATAATAAATGAGGTCCGTTTTCAGAGAAAACCACACAACATTTATGCGGCACCTAACTAGGCAAAAGGTCAGCACCAGAAGCATTATGTCAAGCAAGGTAGGACAAATATAGGTAAAAGGTCATGCAACTACCCGGGCCTATATTGGGGTTCATAACACCCACTCCTCATCTGACTGGATGACAAGTAACAAATGCTAAAATATGCCGGTTTAAAAAGCATAAAAGACATTGCTAAAATATGAGTATAAAAACATCTAAAAACATGGTATGTGTTTAACAATGATGTAAAAGTTAAAAAGGATCTATAAGTCCTCTAAATTGTCAATATACTGTTAAACCAATTGAGCACCCCAAAAGCCATAGTGCCCAGTGAGAGCAAAAGAAGAAAAATAAAATATTTGAAATGGTGTTTTCGATTACCAATTTAGGTTGCTTTTGAAAAAAGTCCAAATTGTTCCCAGTACACGGAGAGCCAGATGATTGTATCCCGTGTTGAAAAGGACACTGCACTACATGGGCCTTTAATGGGTCCATCAGTACTTCCACGACCGGAGGCGCAACTGATGGAAGTGTTAGACAGATGTCCAACACGCATTCGTGTCCGCAGAATAAGCAGCAGAGTACAGGCAAGACGCAGTAGACCCAGACTGATCTGAATGACAGAAACCAATGCTCGCTTAGCTCCCGAAGCAGAGGTGTGACCAGATGGAGTACAAATGCTCCAAGAGCGCTTTTTCCATCTCTTTAGAATTTGGGACATCCATTGCGTACAGGTAAATAAAAACCAGCATACCCACTACAAGTAGTAGGACCAGCAGAAGCCCTCCAAAAACGCTTCCCAATACGGAGAGCATTAATGATGGAATAACTCTGAAGATCGTCTGAAAGGTGCTTAATAGCCCAGTACCTATGTTCTTAAATAGGTGTACTATCCCACTCATATCACACATGTTAAAGGTACAATGTACCATTTCCCGGAAATGGAGCAAGAAGTTCGTTTGAACTAGTGCCTGTATCACAGCTGAAGACCTTGCAAACTGGAGATCAAAAGTCTCTGGAGCCGAGGTTAAGGCTACCTCCTTCTGCAAAAGTATGGCTGTCAGTGTGCCCAGAAAATCAAACCGTATAAAGGAAACATTCAACGAAGGCCATAGCGGCACCTCCCTGACTGTGTGGGTCGGTGGAAACAATACTTGCATACAACATGTAATCCTGGAACTTACTGTAACCAGATAGGCGATGCCTGGTAGCATCCCACAACAACCTTGATACTCCAATTCGAGAGTAATTTGAATGCCAGTTTAATCATGGCAGCTAGGGATCCCTTCAAGAGGCATGATAGCTTTGGTACCGAAGTATTACAAGCTCCGTGAAGCATAATATCCCCAGTGCACAGTGGTGCTGCTGTGGATAGTTTTCCGGTTCCAGTCTGACTCCTGGGGATATTCTAAGTTAAGGAATCTGCGGCTAGACTGTCTCTCTACCAGATACGTTGTTACCGAAGGTAAGTAACTCGTCCATCTGATATATCCCCAGGCATCAGACTGGATCTGGCAAAAATATCCGCAGCAGCACCTCTGCGCGCCGGGGATGGCTCCGCATGGCTCCGCCCTGATGTCGTCCACGGATGTGACGTCAGTGGAGCCATATAAGCCCCTCCCGGCTTGCTGACATCCGTTTTCGTC
Organism: Lissotriton helveticus; assembly: GCF_964261635.1. NCBI lineage: Eukaryota > Metazoa > Chordata > Amphibia > Caudata > Salamandridae > Lissotriton > Lissotriton helveticus. The sequence goes on from NC_136073.1 coordinate 373,811,183, forward strand.
TGAGAAACGTTTCCGAGCCACCAGCAAAAACTGTGAGAGTATGGGAACAGTGTACAAAAAAGATGAAAAAGAAAAGAAAGTGAATGGTGAAAAACAGCACCATAAAGTACAGTGCCAAGCACGGTATACTGAAAAATAATGAAGGAAAGAGCAGAACACAGCTCTGAGAAGCAACCTCACAAAAGCGGAGGCTAAACCCTCCCATGAGGCATAAAAAGATGTGAACAACATCAGGACAGACAACAGGAATTCAGCAACCATAACATACAACGTGAAGGGCAACAAGGCCGAAACACAGGAGCATTGACAATCCACCACAAGTCAGTACCAGAAAGGGATGTGGTATCCCCTGAAAGGAAGTTGTAGACTAAGGCAGCGCCAGTCAACCTTAAACCAATGGACTGTAGGGGAGGGAAGAGACCCCAAGGCCAATGGAGAAAGGGGAGGAGAGAGGGGTGGACATGAACAGACCTCACACTGGACGACCCAGGGCGTAGGGATTGAAAAGGACACATGACACATGAGCATACCACGCAATCACGAGAACGGGCTGAGCAAAGCAAGCTAAACAGAATAAAGCATCCCCTCTAGGCGGGAAGTGAAAATGTCACCCCGCAGGAAGACAAAGCCAGCCAAAGGAAGGCGAATGCAGGAAACCCATCCTGAAAAGCTCCTTGCAGAACAGGGAGGATGGGCGGGTGTTAAGGAATCTGCGGCAAGACTGTGTCTCTACCAGATACATTGTTACCGAAGGTAAGTAACTTGTCCATTTGATAGAGACATCTAGCCACAGATTCCTTAACTTGAATAGATACCAGAGACATACCCATAGAGGAGGCGGGTCTGCAATCAAACTCAATCAAATTCCAGAAGAACTTAGCCGTCAACAAAGTGACGAAACACAGTGGAGACAGCAATGATAGCGCAGCGAACACCAGCGGAAAACAATGGGAGGCAAAGGCACCAGAAGTAGTTAAAGAACAGCTCAAAACCCCCCTAAGTATACAGCGGTGAGGGAAAGAAGCACAGAGCCAAAAATGCCAGTGCGGAAGTGAGAGTGCATGGCTTTTTTTAAAAAGAGAAACTGAACCTAGGTCCAAAGAATCCACCGGAGCAGATGTGTTGACTGGAAGCAAAACCCAGAGATAGAGATCAAAATGGTATGACAGTCAGCGCATATCGGTCGAGTGTGCACAACAGTGGAAAAAAGCTGTGCGAACCTGCACCAGCTAGGATATGTGGAGCAACAGTGGCAGGATGCCGACCCATGGGCAGAAAATGCCGGCACACAAGACACTCCAGAACACAGTCGCTCTTTCACAAAGACATGTGAGAAGGCGGTCGGCAACAAGCAGAAGCACCCAGAACTGAACCACAGTAAGACTGGTATTCATGTGGAAGACAGGAATAAACATTAGCATACGATGTGGATGCTAGAACCACACCAAGTATACGGAAATCCCCCTGTAGGGTAGTGTGAGCAAACCAGATGTGAAGGATGCATCACCAAGTAAGCAACTGGCAAAAAGGCATCCAGCAAACCGAACACACACACAAGAGTTTGCACCATGAGCAGACCGGGGCGAAGACCACGAACACTGCAGCAAGGAATGTTTCCTGCGCGACCCCGCTGTGAGAAGAGCACAGAGTAGATATATATTAATAAAGATACATATCTAAAAAGGATGTATTGCATAAAACAAGGGTACGCCATAAGTGCCAACAGTCATGTTAAAGCAGAGTTGGATCCAGATCCGTAAGCGACATCAGCCACCAGTCTGGGAGGAGCCACCTTCCCCCGCTAGACAGATGAGGAGATTTAGCGGGACACAAAAGTAGAAACAGTCCGGACCAAAGTAATGGCGTAAGGATGTACAGACAAGACCACCCATGAAAGCGAGTATCTTGAAGAGAACACTTCCACTGAGAGTGTTACAGCAGGAACCCAAAGCAGAAGCGTGGGAAACACCTGCAGGAAAGGCAGCAGGGAAATAGGAAAAAACTCCTGTTTGGGAAGTGCCCAGAAAATGAGGGCGCAAGGCAGTGTACAGCATAGACGTACGTGGCAAAGACGCCACTGCCTATAGAGAAGCCTAGACAGGGCTGAAGTATGAGAAAGCACTACCCATCCTGGAGAGTGGAGGGTAGAACCAGTCACCGTAGAAGCGGAAGAAAGAACGCTGGCGCCCCATGATAGCGAACATACCAGGGTGCCCCCACACTACGCGGAAACACTGAAGAGTTGTGTCGCGTAGCTTCTCCGCCCTTGCGCTATACGATGGCAGGGCGTCAGCCGCGGAAGAACTGGGCCCGAACGGAACAGAACAACGCGTCCCAAGGGACACTGGCTGGCGAAAAGAAGAGCAGCTAACATGGACAAAGAGGAACACCGCGAAGCTGAAAACGCCCCTGGGAAAGGCAGGCGAGGCAGAGCCTCATGGTAAGGAACCCCTCCCAGTGCTTTACATGGGGGAAAATAGTCCAGGTACTCATTTAAATATGGCGAGTGGGCGGGGCTAGGGGCGGGGCTTAGGGCAAGACTTGCCGATACTTATTGACTTGGATACCACTTGCAGTACATACCAAAAAATGAGAAACTTATTTCAATAAACAAAGCAGGTTTGTTTACTCATTACACACAACGAAGGCCAAACACAGGGATATTTTAAGCTTTCCTTGTTTTATAATGTATGCAACATCAATACTGTTAATTGCTGTTGCTTGGCACAATTCTATATATTCTCGAGTGACACAAAGAAAGAATCAGACATGCACATACAAAGCATTCCACACATTTCATATAATATAACTTCTAATATAGCGTCTCTATTCTCCCCGCATCCCCCTTTTCTCTCGTTTTTGTCGCACAGAAAACAATCATAGGGAAGCACATAGGCGAGCAGACAAACATAAACAGACAGTTAACCAAAGAATCAGGTGGGATTAAAGCCATCCGAACCTGGTTACCTCCCACAGCTTTCTTAATTACGCTTGTAGGAGAGTAGGGTCTGCTTCCTATGGTCACGCCCACTTTTTGCTTTTGCTTTACTGGTTTTCGACTTAGATGTGGCTATGGGCCTGCTAATCAGACCCACAGCCCAGATTTGAGACAATTGTGTACTTCTAGAAGGCTAAAACAGGGTTCACGCCCTACCATCAAGTTCCTGGTTGAGCTCTTAGAAGAGTATGATGCTCAACAGCCACCTAAGACAGGTGACACAGGTAGTGCAGATGAAGTCCTTCCCTCCTCAGATGATAATGCTGATACTCCAGTACCAGAAGAGGAAGAAGAGGAGGGAGTAGAAGGAGATGATTCTGATCTTGAGACAAACAGCCAGGTCCCAGTCAGAAGACTTAGCCAGGCTAACTTGAGCATACATGGGAGTCAGTAAGGGCAGCCCTCATACAGACCCCAAGTGGGCTTAACCAGAGGCAGAGAAGAGGAAGATCCCACTCCATGGAATCTCTACTATCTCATGCTTCAAATAGCTCTCATGGCCTTGCTCAGAGAGGGGTGACTTTCCCTCAGAAAAAGGAACATGAGGCAAAGATGAGAGAGGCTGCTCTTAGAATTGAGAGGCAGGAACTTGAGGTTGCCCTAGACAAAGAGAAGCTTGCTCATGCTAGAGAGCATAGAGAGAGTGGGTTAGATCCCACTGGTGGCAGCAATATCCCTAAGGATAAAGATAGGTCCTATGAAAATAGACACCTAAGCAAGATTGTGCCCCCCTATATAGAAGGGGATGATATCCACAAATGGATTACTGCTTTGGAGAGGGCCTGCAAAGTGCAGCAGGTACCCCAAAGTCAGTGGGCAGCAATCTTATGGTTCTCCTTTTCTGAAAAAGGTAGAGATAAGCTCCTCACAGTTAGTGATGGGGATGCTATCTGAAAGAGACACGTTAGTATTAGATTCCTTACCTTAGAATATCCCCAGGCGTCAGACTGGATCCGGAAATTTTTGCGTAGCAGTACCCTTGCGCGTCGGTAGGCGTCGTCTGCGGCTCCGCGTCCGTCGTCGGCGTCGTGGGCGCCGTGATGACGTCGTCGGAGTACTTAGATGCCACCTCCGCGTGCTGACGTCAGTTCTTCTTTTTTCCGCACCAGCAAGCGCAGATCTGGAAAAAGCAGTAACCCTAGTCATTTTTTGACTAACTTTTTTTGATCACTTTTGATTGTTTCTCGAAGTCTTTCGACTCCGAACGGTGCCGTAGGGATGCCCGGCTTTAAGCACTGCGATGATTGCGACCGCCTGATGTCGGTCACGGATCCTCACCGCGTGTGTTTATCTTGTCTAGGCGTCGACCACGACGACAAGGCCTGCTCCGACTGCCGGGCCCTCTCTTCGAAAGCCAGGCGGGAGCGGTCCCGCAGGCGACTCGAACTCCGGCAGTCGGTCCCGCGCCGCGAGAGGTCCCGGTCCCATGGGAGGTCGAGGGACAGGTCGCGGGCTCGGAGCCACCACAGCTCCGAGAGTACGCCGCACTCCTCCGGTTCGAAGTCGTCGTCAGGTTAGAGGCACAAGAAGTCCAAGCGGCGTCATCGCTCTTCGGACTCCCCCCGACGCTCGCACGATGCGGCCGGGGGTTCGGGTGACACCACCCACGCGGCTCCGTCGGAGTCGCGGGCGCCGCGTACAGCTCCACACCCTCCGGTCCCTGGGCTAAACGCGACGCAGGAGGAGATCGAGCGCTTCCTCATGGCCATGAGGAACCTCTCTCCTCCGACGGGCTCCGCGGCGCCTTCGGGCCCAGCGGACCCGTCTTGGGCCTCTAGCAGGTCGGGGGCTTCGGCCCGACGCCGTCGGGTGCTTCGGCCCCGACGCCGCCGACGCCTCCGTCCCGGCGCCGCGGAACGCCGCTGGCCCTCCTTCGGGATCTGGTTCGTCGCCGGTGGATCTTACGACCTCCCCGGCGTCGGACCCTCAGGTGTCGCCTCCGGCGCCGTCCTCGGGCGGCGCCATCCCCGGTTCCACCTTCGTTCCTGTGCAGACGTCGGGACGGCCCCGATGGGCGCCGCTCCAGACATCGTTTGGTGAGTTTCACTTTTATGAACAGGCCCCATTAGTTGAGAACCCTGAGTTTCAGGAGATGGGTGATGAAGAGGACTGGGAGGGGTCTGAGGACCCTCTGACCAGGGATTGTCAGTCTCATGAGGACTGGGCAGGAGACCTTGGGGAGGCCAGTGGTCTGGACACCTCTCCAGACACTGGTTTTGTCTCCCCTCCTACCGTGGCCTCGGAGGAGGGGGCAACATATAGTGTGGTGTTGATGAGGGCTGCCAAGGCCTTGGGCCTTGAGCTCCCCGTCGCGGCCGCGAGGACTAACCTCCTCACTGAGGTCCTTAAACCGCAGTCAAGCTCGGCCGAGCCTCTGCTGCCTTTTAATGAGGCCTTGACCGACGTTCTTCTGGGCACTTGGTCCAAGCCCGCTACGGGTTCGCCCGTAGATAGGAACGTGGCCAGACGCCACTGCCCAGCCCCGGGCGACCCATGTTTTCTGTCCACCCACCCTACCCCTAAGAGCCTGGTTATCCAGGCCTCTAATTCCCAGACCGCGTTCCCGTCGGCTCCGCCGGACAGGGAATCCAAGAGGTATGAGCAGTATGGTAAGAAAATCTTCTCATCCCTTAGTCTGGGCCTGCGGTCTTCTAACACCGCGTGCCTCTTGGGCCGTTACACCCACTCTCTGTGGGATACGGTCACGGAAGTGCTGCCAGAGTGTCCGTTGGAGATACGGGCCAAACTCGGCCAAGCCCTTGTGGAGGGCCAGGATGCAGCAAGTATTCCATCCGGTGTGGGCTGGATACCACCGTCTCGCTAGGTAGAGCGATGGCAACGACGGTGGCGGTCAGACGCCACGCCTGGCTGAGGTCGGCCAACTTTTCGGCAGATGTCCAGAACACACTCATGGACATGCCGTTCGATGTCCGTCGCCTCTTTGGCGACAAAGCAGACCATGCGCTCGAGAGCTTTAAGGACTCCAGGGCTACGGCCAAGTCCTTGGGCCTCTCGGCCCCGCGCCAGCAATCGGCTGCTTTTCACTCCTTTCGTGGCCACGGAAGGGGTGCACCCACACGTGCTGCTAGCCACGCTCCGCAGGGCAATACCCATCGCGGTGGCGGCCGTGGGAACCGCCGTCCGGGCGGTAGGGGTCAACGGCGAGGTCAGTCCACACCTTCCCCCGCAGCATCCGCCTCAAAACCCTCCTAGTCCGTGCTTTCAGGCCCATGTGACGCCAGTAGGGGGCAGGGTTCGCCATCACCACCTCCACTGGCGCACTGTCACTTCGGACAGGTGGGTGCTGCAGATCGTCCGAAGGGGCTACACCCTCCCCTTCGAGGCGACTCCTCCAGCCATGCCACCGCAGAACCACCGTGTATCGGGGGATCACTTGCGACTACTGCAGGAGGAAGTTACGGCCCTCTTGGCCAAGGGGGCCATCGAGCGAGTTCCTGGGCCAGAAGTAGGGTGTGGTTGCTACTCCCACTACTTTCTGGTACCCAAGAAGGGCAAGAGGGGCCTCCGCCCTATCTTGGATCTACGGAACGTCACCGGCTTCCTCCGAAAGGAGAAGTTCAAGATGCTGACACTGGCTCAGGTCTTAGCTGCCCTGGACCCAGGAGACTGGATGGTAGCGTTGGACTTGCATGACGCTTATTTCCACATCCCCGTCCTGCCGGCCCACCGGCGCTACCTGCGGTTCGCGGTTGGCCACGAGCACTTTCAGTTTACCGTGCTCCCCTTCGGCCTTACCAGCGCCCCACGGGTGTTCACAAAGGTGATGGCGGTGGTCGCAGCTCATCTGCGCAGGTTAGGGGTTTCAGTCTTCCCCTACCTCGACGACTCGTTGTTGAAGGCGGGCTCGCCCCAGACAGTAGTCAGCCACCTCCAGACTACGGCAGACCTCCTGCACCAGCTGGGGTTCTCCATCAATGTGCCAAAGTCACACCTGTGCCCCTCTCAGAAGCTCCTCTTCATCAGAGCGGTTCTGGACTCGGCGCAGTTTCGGGTTTATCCACCCGAACAGCGGGTCCGAGATATTCAGGCTCTGATTCCCATCTTTCAGCCGTTATCCTGGGTCTCGGTCAGGATGACGCTGCGGCTTCTGTGGCTGATGGCCTCCTGCATCCTTCTGGTGCATCACGCCAGGTGGCGGATGCGGGCTCTGCAGTGGGACCTGAAGTTTCAGTGGGCCCAGCATCAGGGCAACCTGTCCGACCACGTCCTGATCTCGGAGGGCACTGCGAGACAGCTGCAGTGGTGGCTCACGGACCGCGATTGGGTCAGCGGCAGATCCCTCTCCCTTCCCCAACCGGAGCACGTAGTTGTGACGGACGCGTCCCTCCAGGGCTGGGGAGGCCACATGGGAGAGGCGGAGATCAGAGGCCTCTGGTCTCCGGCGGAGGCCGGGCTCCACATCAACCTGTTGGAGTTACGGGCGATTCATCTAGCACTGAAGGCATTCCTCCCCTCTGTCCGGGGGAGTGTAGTGCAGGTGTTCACGGACAACACCACTGCCATGTGGTACTGCAACAAACAGGGCGGGGTGGGGTCGCGGACCCTTTGCCAGGAGGCTCTGCGCCTTTGGCAATGGCTGGAACGCCAGGGCGTGACCCTGGTGGCTCAACACTTGGCAGGTTCTCTGAACGCCAGGGCGGACGAGCTCAGCCGTCAGTGCATGATGGATCACGAATGGCGTCTGAACTCGGACGTGGCGCAAGGCCTCTTTCAGCAATGGGGAGAGCCTTGGTTGGATCTATTCGCCACCGAAGAGAACGCGCAATGTCATCTGTTCTGCGTGTTGGAATTTCCAAGGCGGCACTCGCTCGGAGTCGCTTTTCGTCGCGAGTGGAGTTGCGGTCTGTTGTACGCCTTTCCGCCTATACCACTTCTGCCCAGAGTGCTGAAGAAGATCAAGCGCGACCGGGCCCAAGTCATCCTTGTGGCTCCGGACTGGGCACGAAGGTACTGGTATCCAGAGCTACTCAGTATATCAGTCGATCCCCCGGTTCGTCTGCCTCTTCAGGAGGACCTTCTGTCGCAGCAGCAGGGGACGGTCCTCCACCCGAACCTGTCCAGTCTCCACCTCCATGCTTGGAGATTGAGCGGCGACAGTTGAGGCCATTTGACTTGCCTCCTGAAGTCTGTAACGTCATTCTGGCAGCCAGGCGTCCCTCCACAAAGTCGGTATACGCCTGCAGGTGGAACAGATTTGTGGCATGGTGCACAGCAAAGGCTGTGGATCCTTTTGCTGCCCCTCTTTCTGAGGTTCTTCTCTTCCTTCTTTCTCTTGCCCAGCAGGGCTCTGCTCTGGGCACTATCAAGGGCTACCTTTCTGCCCTTTCAGCCTTTCTCAGGCTGCCTGATCAACCTTCTTTGTTCAAGTCCCCTATTGTAAATAGATTTCTTATGGGCATCACACACACGTTTCCTCCTGTTCCGTTTGTGATGCCTCAGTGAGACTTGAACCTGGTTCTTACGTTTCTGATGTGCGCTCCCTTTGAGCCACTTCACAACTGTCCTCTTCGCCTTCTGACCTTGAAGACTGCTTTCCTGGTTGCCATCACCTCTGCCAGGAGAGTGAGTGAGCTCCAGGCTCTTTCTTGTACTCCACCTTTCCTTTCTGTCCATCCGGACAAAGTGGTGCTGCGTACCAAACCTTCTTTCCTGCCCAAGGTTGTCACGGCCTTCCACATCGGGCAGTCTATCACCTTGCCTACCTTCTTTCCGCCACCGCATCCCTCTAAAGAGGAAGAGCGGCTCCACCGTCTGGACCCAAAACGTGCGCTCTCATTTTGCTTGGATCGCACACGCCAGTTCCGGGTGGATGACCAACTCTTTGTTGGTTACGTGGGCGCTAAGAAGGGGAAAGCGGTGCACAAGAGGACCATCTCCCGGTGGTTCATCTTGTGTATCCAGGCATGCTACTCCTTGGCTAGAAAGGAGCCCCCTGCTGGATTGCGGGCTCATTCTACCCGGGCCACGGCGACTACCACTGCCCTGGGAAGGGGAGTGCCCTTACAAGACATCTGTCAGGCAGCTACGTGGGCATCGCTGCACACGTTTGCAAGACACTACTGCCTGGACAGTCAAGTCAGGAGGGATGACTTCTTTGGCCGTTCCGTCCTCCAGGACTTTCTGGTGTGATTATTGGTTCGCAGACCCAGCACCGGGGTTGGTATTGCTGGGGTATCTATTCTAAGGTAAGGAATCTAATACTAACGTGTCTCTTTCAGATGCACAAGTTACTACTTGTGTAACGATATATCTGTAAGAGACATTAGTTAGTATTAGATTCCTTACCGACCCGCCCATCCTCCCCGTTCTGCGAACCGATATCTAGGGTTAGGGTTATCCCCTTTCAGGGCCCTAGTTTCAATGGCACCAGTGTTGGTTTTTAACATGGCTCTGCGTTTCTGGCGCGGAAAAGCTGTGTCTAAGAACTGACGTCAGCACGCGGAGGCGGCGTCTAAGTACTCCGACGACGTCATCACGGCGCCCACGATGCCGACGACGGACGCGGAGCCGCAGACGACGCCTACCGACGCGCAAGGGTACTGCTACGCAAAAATTTCCGGATCCAGTCTGACGCCTGGGGATATTCTAAGGTAAGGAATCTAATACTAACTAATGTCTCTTACAGATATATCGTTACACAAGTAGTAACTTGTGCAACAACTACTCTGTCCTGAAGAGTGCTCTGATTGATGGGTTTGACCTAACCACTGAACAGTATAGGTTGATGTTCAGAGATACCCAGAGGACACAGACTCAGGACTGGACTGATTTTGTTGATTGTGCCACTAAGGCTCTGGAAGGCTGGTTATTGGGAAGTCAAGTTAGGGACTATACAGGATTGTATAATTTGATCTTGAGAAAGCAAATCCTTAGCAACTGTCAAAACCAGCTATTGCATCAGTACCTGATTGACTCTGATCTGACCTCTCCCCAAGAATCGGGAAAGAAGGCAGACAAATGGGTCAGAACCAGGATTAAGCAGAAAAACCACAACCAAGGGGGTGATCAGAAAAAGGCAGACCAGAAGGGTAATGAGCAGAAACAAAAAGACCAGAAGTCTTAACCAGGCCCCCAAAAGGCACATGGGGAGGGTGGCTCCAAAAAGAACAAACAGAAACAAGAAGGTCCAAAGAAGCAATGGTGTGGATACTGTAAATCAGTCTCTCACTAGTTTAGTGAGTGCACCAAGAAGGGCACAGCACCAACCACCATTGCCCTTAAGGCAACTGTTCCCCCTAGTCCAGCTGTTAGTGGTGGTTCCCAGCAAAAGGGTGTAGTAGGGTTGACCCTGGGAACTGAGGTGGACTCTGGCCTAGTCAGAGTTCCAACTCAGGTTGTTCTTGTCTGTGATGGTGACATTGTGTCCTCTACTGTAAGTCCCAGTAATCTGAGCAAGTACAGACAGACACCTTTTATTAATGACAAGATGGCTCAGGCCTACAGGGACACATGTGCCAGTGTCACCATGGTGACACCTAACTTTGTGAACCCTGACCAGATCATACTAGGTGAAACCTACCTAGTGACCAATGCTAGCAATGCCACTACCTCCCATAGTATGGCAGTTGTTAACTTTTCCTGGGGATGGGTAACTGGCCTCAAAAGAGTTGTTGTGAGTTCAGACCTTCCAGTAGAGTGTCTGTTAGGTAATGATCTTGAAACCTCAGTTTGGTCTGAGGTGGAGTATAGGACCCATGCAGAAATGCTGGGAATATCATAACATGTCCTTGCTGTGACCAGGTCACAGGCCAAAAAGTGCTTACCTGAACAAGTGCTGGATCTTGGAACAATAGACCAGACACTACCCAAGAGAAAGAGCAAGAGGGTTAAGGCAGTGACTTCCCCCCTGCCTCAGGTTGAGGATCAGCCCTCCCAGGAGGATGATTCTGAGATCCAAGAGGGAACTGTCCTAGAAGAGCTTGAGCCTGATCAGGTTGAGTTTCTTGGGACAGGGGGACCCTCAAGGGCAGATCTGAGGCAGGCACAATTAGATTGTTCCTCTCTTGAACCCCTCAGACAGCAGGCTGCTGCTGAGGCTGCTGGGAATGCTCAAGGTACCCATAAAGTGTATTGGGATGATGGGCTCCTTTATTCAGAGGCTAGAGACCCCAAGCTTGGTGCTTCCAGGAGGTTGGTTATTCCTCTGCAATTTAGGGGCTTCCTTCTTACCTTGGCCCATGATATTCCCTTAGCAGGACACCTGGGCCAGAACAAGACTTGGGACAGGCTTGTCCCTCACTTTAACTGGCCCCATATGTCAGAAGATACCAAGGAGTTTTGTCGCTCCTGTGTTACCTGCCAAGCCAGTGGCAAATCAGGTGGCACAACAAAGGCCCCCCTCATACCACTACCTGTGGTGGGGGTACCCTTTGAGAGAGTGGGGGTAGACATTGTAGGACCAATGGACCCCCAAACAGCATCTGGGCACAGATTTATACTGGTGGTAGTGGATCATGCCACCAGGTATCCAGAAACTGTTCCCATGAGTACCGCAACAGCTCCTGTTGTGGCAAGGGCCCTACTTGGAGTATTCTGCATAGTAGGGTTTCCAAAGGAGGTTGTCTCTGACAGAGGTGCAAACTTCATGTCAGGATATTTGACTGCAATGTGGAAGGAGTGTGGTGTCAACTATAAGTTCACCACCCCCTATCACCCACAGTGCAATGGGCTTGTGGAAAGATTCAACAAGACCCTCAAAGGGATGATAAAAGAGTTGCCTGAAAAGCTTAGGCGAAGATGGGACATCCTTTTAACCTGCCTCCTGTTTGCTTAGAGAGGTCCCACAGAAGGGGGTTGGCTACAGTCCTTTTGAGCTTCTCTTTGGGCATCCTGTAAGAGGACCCCTATGTCTTGTGAAGGATGGATGGGAGTTACCTCTCAAAAAGCCTAAACTTGACATAGTGGACTATGTACTCCACTCCAGGATGGCTGAGTATATTGAGAAGGCTTCCAAAAACCTTGAGGCCAGCCAAGAGCTTCAGAAAGCTTGGCATGACCAAAAGGCTGTGCTGACTGTGTACCAGCCAGGACAGAACGTGTGGGTGTTGGAGCCAGTGGCCCCAGCAGCACTCCAGGACAAATGGTCTGGACCCCATACAATAGTTGAACAGAAGGGAGATGTCACCTACTTTGTGGACCTTGGGACTCCCAGAAGCCCCCCAGGGAGCTTCATGTCAACAGATTAAAAGCATTTGTCGACAGGGCAGACATGGGCTTGCTCATGGCTACAGATGAGGGGCAGGAGGAAGAGAGTGACCCTCTCCCAGACCTCCTTACTCAGAACCCTGATGATGGTTCAGTAGATGGTGTAGTCTTTGCTGACAGCCTCTCTGAACATCAGCAACAGGGCTGCAGACAAGTTCTTCAGTCCTTCAGACACCTGTTTTCCCTGACCCCAAGTCAGACAAGCTGGTGTACCCATGAGGTGGACACTGGTGACAGTCTGCCTGTCAAGAGTAAAATTTACAGGCAGCCTGACCATGTCAGGGACTGCATTAGGACAGAGGTCCAAAAGATGTTGGAGCTGGGAGTTATCGAGCCCTCAGAGAGCCCTTGGGCCAGTCCAGTAGTCCTGGTGCCAAAACCTCACACCAAGATGGTAAGAGAGAAATGAGGTTTTGTGTGGACTACAGAGGTCTCAATGCTGTCACTAGGACAGATGCCCACCCCATCCCCAGGGCAGATGAGCTCATTGATAGATTGGCTTCTGCCAAGTTCTTGAGCACATTTGACCTGACAGCAGGCTACTGGCAAATCAGATTAGCTGAAGATGCAAAAGCCAAGACCGCATTTTCGACCCCAGGAGGACATTATCAATTTGTGGTAATGCCCTTTGGTTTGAAGAATGCACCTGCCACTGCCCAAAGGTTGGTGAATCAAGTTCTCTCAGGACTGGACGACTATTGTGCAGCTTATCTAGATGATATTGCTGTCTTTAGCTCCACCTGGGAGGATCACCTGGTCTACCTGAGGGATGTTTTAGAGGCTCTGCAAAATGCAGGCCTCACTATCAAGGCTACAAAGTGCCAGATAGGGCAGAGCAAGGTTGTGTACCTGGGCCACCTGGTAGGTGGGGGTCAGGTTCAACCACTGGAGAGTAAGATCCAGACCATCAGAGACTGGACTTCTCAAATCACCCAGTCACAGGTCAGAGCTTTCTGTGGCCTGTCTGGGTACTACAGGAAGTTTGTGAAAAACTATGGGTCCATTATGTCACCACTGAATGGCCTCACTTCCAAAAAGATGCCAAAGAAAGTTCAGTGGACAGTTAGCTGTCAAAAGGCATTTGATGACCTGAAGCAGGCCATGTGTACTGCACTTATTCTGAAAAGTCCAGATTCAGATTACTCCAAAGAGTTCATAGTCCAAACAGATGCTTTTTTTTTGTCCTCATATTCACCAAGACTTTCACAGATTTAACAAGCCAATTCACATTCTTAGTTTCTGGGGGCCCCCTTGGCTCACTGTTTCCGCCTAGGCCCCTTGGCCTTCCTCACGTGATTGAGGATTGGTGTAATCATAGGACCGTATTACCCAGACAAATTATAAAAACTTTGGTTAGTCAATCAAAAACCTCTGTCGTGCCCATCTTGTGAAGGGTTGCCAGATGTTGGGAGGGCCTTCATTTCCAGTGTCTTGTTCAAGTCTTGACATATTAACTGCGGCTCTAAGCCAGTCTTCCCTACCTGGGGGGGTAGCAGATTTCCATTTAATACAGATCTCTCTTCTTGCTTAGAGTACTAAGTATAACAGGAGAGCTTTTTGGTTCCGTGAGCATACCCTCTTAGTTAGATCATTCATACCAAAAAAGACTAAAGGTAGGTCAACTTCCAAATCGATGTCAAAAATAGAGGTTAATGTGTCTCCCACGCCTTTCCAAAAGAAATCAAGACTTGAGCATTGGAAAAAAATATGGCGATCATTGGCATGGATTAGGGCACACCTGGGACAACTTGGTGGAGGATCATGGGCAAATTTTGCTATTTTTGCTGGTGTGTAGTATAGCCTGTTTATTACAAAAAAGTGATTTTTTTTCAAGGAGGCCGGATTTACATATTTATATAAAATCTTCAGGGATGTTTCAAATAGTTCCTCAATATTCGGGGCAAATGGTGTTGAGTTCCAGATTACTACTGAGGGGGAAATTTTTACTTCCTCAGCCTCTTGAATTCGTGTATACCAGAGAGCTATCTCTTTCTTCTTTGGACTCGGATCTTGTAACAGCTGTTCTACTTCCCAATTTCCTGTGATATCTTCAGCTTCTGATTCATACCAAGATTTTAATTGAAGGTATTTAAATCTTGAGAGCTGGGGACCTATCTTCACTTGTGAAACTTCCCAGGGAAGAATGCCCTCTGAGTCAACCAAATCTGACCATCTAACCATCCCTGAGTTTTTAATTGGTTTCGCCAGGCAATCTTTCAAGCAAAGTGGTGTCCCAGGAGAGTCCCAGATTGGGGCAAAATCTGAGAAATATCCTATGCCCCAGATGCTTCTTATTTTATACCAGGTAGAAAGTGCTGATTTTAACACCTTCAGGCAGACTCTCTTGAAAACTTTTGGTGCACCAAATTTATACAAAAAGCCACCATGAAGCCCTCCCCCTCCACCAAAACCAGTTCCCTGAGTACTCTGCCCCATGCTGATTGCTCAGGATAAGATAACAACATCCTTATTCCCTTAAATTGGAAAGCCATCAGATACCGGTTTATGTCTGGGAGTGCTAAGCCTCCTTTGTGGAGCTTCCTCCTCAATTTTTTCCATGACATCCTGGCCTTCTTCTGACCCCAAATAAAACTACCAATTTCCCCCTGTATTCTACTGATGTTTTTATTGGGGAATGTTAGAGGTATTGCGCTGAAAATAAATGTCAGCTTTGGGAGCACAGACATTTTTACTAAATTGACCCTCCCGTAGATGGTCAAAGGGAGGTTCTTCCATTTAGCAAACAAATAATCTAGATCTTTCTCGATCTTCTCTAGATTTACCAACGGGATTTTATTTAGTTAATTAACTATTTTGATTCCGAGGTATCTAAATTCTCTGCTTACGGGACTGTTTCTATAAACTGTGTTCCAGCACATTATTTCAGACTTATCTGGATTTACAAGATACCCTGAGACCTTACCAAAATCCCTCAAAGTGTGTTCAAGTTGCGGGATGGACTGTTCTGGATTGCTAGTATACACTATGATATCGTCGGCATATTGTGCCAGTTTACACTCATAATCCGATGATCTAAAAGGGGTGATGGCCTCGTTTAGTCTGATAGTCTGCGCTAGGTGGCGAACCCTATGCACACACTTGACAAGTAAAAAGCGGATACAATGTCCTCATGTAAGAAATTCAAAACGCAGAGAAACAACAGTAATATGCAACTTAAATATATAAGGAATTCAATGGCAATCCAAAAAGTCTTGGTCTCCTTGTTTATTCCAACACAGCATGTGAACAACCAGCCGACACGTGTTTCATCGCATCTTGCGAATCTTCAGGGCTGGAAATAATACAGAAAACAAGGAGCTATACTTGGGGATATATACATTTATATGTGTGATCCTGAATACCACTTCAGGTCAGCCCGTGAGATAACCAAGACACCCCGTCTTTTCAGGTATGCCGTCTGAATCAGAATTCGAATGGATGGTTGAGCAACAGGCTTGGTGCCGAATCACCTTTAAGTCAGTTTAATACCCTGTATGTGTATCACTTTTCAGACCCAAATCGATTGAGCAAACACATCTTTTCCCGGGCAACCCAGAACGAGCGCACTTCGCTTATGAGGTAATTTAAATATGCCGTATGTAATTTGATCGTCTCCATAATATTAGCAAGAGTCGACAGACGAAAGAACTCTTAGCAAGTTAAAAAATACTACGAGAAGCCACAGTAGAAGTTGTCAATTTTGCCAACAGCATCAACTTACGATGATCAGGGTACTGACATATCAACACGTTAGGAGAAGTCACAATGTTGTTTAGCAGTAATAATATTGGTATGATTTTGTTCCTCTTTTTAGAGGGCAGCCAGACAAATATAGTAACTAATAAGTCACTAAGCGTAACGAGAATAATATACATCTCCTATAATTCCCCTCTCTAAATAAGAGGACATATTTAACCCCATATTCTCCAACTTTATTGCAGTAACTATACCACATTCTGCAACCGCGTTTGGATGGTCTTGGGCCCTTCCGGGTCGGAAATATCACCGGAAGAGCGGTGAGCTTTCCGTTTTCTTAGTTTAATAATAAATTTTTTATGTTGTCGCTATTAAATGCACATCCTGAAATTTGGATAAACGCGGACATAACATAATGACAGAGTGTGCTACTAGAATTATTCCCAATAAGTACTTATTTGAGTGAGCAGTCTTTAACAATGGATATCTTCATGGATCTAACTTTTCGACCTCTTTTTCTTTCTATTCTTTCCCGTTGTTTTCCCTCTCTTGTTTCTTAAAATCCACTTATATTTATCGATCACGATAGACCTTTTGGTCTAATTCACAACCAATGGAGGTATGTGTTGCAATTTTATTTTTCTATGTCACCGAGCACATAATACACGCATGATCCCTTACACCCGATATAGACAGTAGTGCAGCACGGCACCATGCACAAATCTGGTTACCACAATAGATGATATATATGTGTGAATTCACTCCATCGATCAAGGTGCCGCAGTGCACAATGTTTTACCCCAATTGCACGGTATGCATGAGCATATTAGGAGCACAATAGCACACTTATGGATGCTTTCCAACAACCATCTCAGGGGCAGAAACTTATGCATGAGGAAATACAAATGACGCTTGTCTCACGGGCTGACCTGAAGTGGTATTCAGGATCACACATATAAATGTATATATCCCCAAGTATAGCTCCTTGTTTTCTGTATTATTTCCAGCCCTGAAGATTCGCAAGATGCGATGAAACACGTGTCGGCTGGTTGTTCACATGCTGTGTTGGAATAAACAAGGAGACCAAGACTTTTTGGATTGCCATTGAATTCCTTATATATTTAAGTTGCATATTACTGTTGTTTCTCTGCGTTTTGAATTTCTTACATGAGGACATTGTATCCGCTTTTTACTTGTCAAGTGTGTGCATAGGGTTCGCCATTTTATGTTATTGTGGATTAGTGAGCTTGCTCGCTTCTCCTTGGGTGGTTATATGGTTATCCACTCACCCAGTTGCACCACACCACATTGATTCTATAGTGCCTCTACCCTGGCTGAGCGCCCACTCTCTGACAACCTAAAAACCATCCTTTCTTTAAAGTCTGCGCTAGGTGCTCTATGTAAAGATTGAACAGAAGGGGGGACAGGGGGCATCCCTGCCTCGTCCCCCTCCGGATTGGAAAGCTTGGTGTCAGAGACCCATTTAAAAGAATTTTAGCTGAGGCCTCTAAATAGCAGTGTTTCACCGTCTGTATGAAGACTGGGCCCAACCCCAAAGCCTCTAATGTTCCCCATAGATATCTCCAACACACCCTGTCAAAGGCTTTTGCAGCGTCAATTGCTACTACAGCTAATGGATCTGACCTTGCATCAGCAAGGTCAATGTTGCCTATGAGCAGCTGGGTTTGTTCTTGGATCACTCTACCTGGCATAAAGCCCTTCTGATCTGGGTTGATCAAATTAGATGCCAATTTCGCCAATCTCCCTGCTAAAATGCCCATGAAGATCTTGTAATCTGCATTTAGCAGGAAGATTGGTCGATACGAGTCTGCGGCCTGGGGGTTCTTCCCAGGTTTTAAAATTAAGACCAACGTGGCCTCACTCCAAGATTTTGGCATCACCCCGTCGGAGCAGTATATTGAGTTAAAAAGCGTGAGGAGTATAGGCATGAGGTCATCCTGTAATAATTTATATATTTAGTTGGGGAGGGCATCTAGACCGGCCGCTTTTTTGTTTTTTGCTCTTTTTTTTGGGATCCTTATCTCTTCCGTTGTTATGGGGGCATCCAGTGCCTCTTTAGAGGCCTCGGTAAGAGTAGGTAAGGACTTGTTCGCTAACCAGGAAGATATCTCAACCTGCGATGGTTCAAGATCTTCTCTGTAAAGGTCTGAGAAAAGTGATAGTAAGGTATTTTGAATATCCTCCTGGTTAGTTGATTTGTTACCACTATTATCTATAATTAATTCATTAATGTCGTTCTTAGCTCTATCCAACCTGGCCTTCCAAGCGAGAAGTGCCCCTGCCTTCTCGCCGTATTCAAAGTTCTCCATGTTCCTGGATTGCCACTGCGCTTTACATTTTTGATCCAATAATAGCCTACATTTTTGTCTAGTCTCCTCCAAGTTTCCATCTATTAACTCAATGTTCCCCCTGTCTCCTTTGCTTAGCTTATTCCTTTCTCCCTCCAGGGCAGCTATTCTCCTCTGTAATGCTAGTAAATCTTGGGTTTTTTGTCTATTTTTCGAACTTATGAGGGCATGCAGATGACCTCTCAACTTGGCCTTATAGGCATCCCATACCTGGTCTATGGAGGTTGATCCCAAATTAATAGAAAAAAATTCATGCTTCTGAGTTGGGTGTGGGAGCTGTACTTTCACAGCTGAATATAGATGGTCAAGACCAGCCCATTGCTTTCATAAGCAGAAGGCTGACCCCTAGAGAGAAACGTTGGTCAGCTATAGAGAGTGAGGCCTTTGCTGTGGTTTGGGCCCTGAAGAAGCTGAGGCCATACTTGTTTGGCACTCACTTCAAGATTCAGACAGACCACAAGCCCCTCCTATGGTTAAATCAGATGAAAGGTAAAAATCCCAAACTTCTTAGGTGGTCCATTTCCCTACAGGGGGATGGACTTTACAGTGGAACATAGACCTGGGACTGACCATGCCAATGCAGATGGACTCTCCCGATATTTCCACTTAGAACATGAAGACTCAACTGGTCAAGGTTAGTTTAAAGTCCCCAAGTTTGGGGGGGGTTGTGTAGGAGAGTAGGGTCTTCTTCCTATGGTCACCCCCACTTTTTGCTTTTGCTTTACTGGCTCTCGTCTTAGATGTGGCTGTGGGCCTGCTAATCAGACCCACAGCCTAGGTACTCAGGGCATAGGTGTAACCAAGGCCTTCCAGGGGCTGCAGCATGTATTATGCCACCCCTGGTAGGCCTTGGTTACACCTATGCCCTGAGTACCTAGGGTACACTTCTACAGGGGCTGATAAGGTGAACCAATTCCCAATGGTGGATGTACCTAGAGTACATGGTGTGAATTTAGAGAGAGCGCATCTGGGCTGTGGGTCTCATTAGCAGGCCCACAGCCACATCTAAGTCGAAAACCAGTAAAGCAAAAGCAAAAAGTGGGGGTGACCATAGGAAGCAGACCCTACTCTCCTACACCGCTGTCACCACCGGGCTGCCTCGATGTCTGTGTTTGCAACACAGCATGATGGTAAACACCCGATGGTATGCAAATGAGCCCACGCTGAATTGTTCAGCTGGGCTCGGCTCAGGCCGCCATCACCAGCGTTTCAAGAATACCGGTACTCTCCGCTGCAACAGAGAAGTGCCGGTACTCAGAGGTATAAATGTAAGAAGTGCCGGTACTCCGTACCGGTGAGTACCGGCCCATTTAAAGCGCTAACCCCTACTGATGCTACGAAGTACTTGGCCACAAGGGAGATTCTTAGGTCTTCAGCTTCAGCAGAATGTCGATGATCCAGAGTTTCGTGTCAAGTTTCGATTCAGGATTAATCTAAAGTCTCAGGACTCAGCTCTTACCTTTATACAACTAAAGGGGGCTGGAATACTTTCTAGGTCCCTCCTATGGGTGGGACCAGGAAGGGGGGTGGTTACACCCCCTTTCCTTTGTCCAGTTTCGTGCCAGAGCTGGGGATGGAGTGTCCCAGCAACCGGTTTGAACCGGGGTATGCATGGAGCACCTATTCAGCCCTCCCTGTCCCAATACACAAAGTCCTGTCTGGGGTGGTGCTCGCACCTCTCCAGGCAGGAAACCTATTGTCGAAACCTCTGTGACTGGAAGGACTCCCAGCAGCAGGAGGTCAGACTTGTGTCGGTGGCAGCAGCGTCCATTTTGTGATGCTGTGGCTCTGGTTAACTTTAACCGGGATAGTCAGCAACAACATGTCTTCTCCCTCTAGAAGGGTGGAATGCTACCTCCGTCGCCAGAATTGGCGAGGAGGTAGTATTCCAAAGCGTATGACACCTTACACGACATGTTTGGATAAAGCCAAACCAAAGTTAGCATTTAACCGCGAGGTTCACAATACACTTAAGAGTATATGGTAAGGCAATATCATAGAACAGCTATAAGGACATGGTTCCGAAAGCTGCAGATAGGCTCAGCTCATGCTAGAGCACCATCTCACACATAACCAAGCACTCTGCCTCCAGGATTGTTAAGGCCTGCCATAGTAGTGACTTATAGGTTACTATGTGTCTATGTATAAGTAGGTATAGGAATACCATATCTAAGCAAGGGGTGATTACACAACCTTGCCCCAGCTGAGTGATCAGCCAGTTGTGTCTATTTGAGTGGCCAGCCAGGGTTGGCATAATACATGCTGCAGCCCCTGGTAGGCTTTGGTTACACCTATGCCCTGAGTACCTAGGGTACACTTCTACAGGGGCTGACAAGGTGAACCAATTCCCAATTGTGTATGTACCTAGAGTACATGGTGTAAATTTAGAGAGAGTGCATCTGGGCTGTGGGTCTGATTAGCAGCCCCACAGCCACATCTAAGTCGAAAACCAGTAAAGCAAAGCAAAAAGTGGGGGTGACCATAGGAAGCAGACCCTACTCTCCTACACCGCTGTCACCACCGGGCTGCCTCGATGTCTGTGTTTGCAACACAGCATGATGGTAAACACCCGATGGTATGCAAATGAGCCCACGCTGAATTGTTCAGCTGGGCTCGGCTCAGGCCGCCATCACCAGCGTTTCAAGAGTACCGGTACTCTCCACTGCAACAGAGAAGTGCCGGTACTCAGAGGTATAAATGTAAGAAGTGCTG
The DNA here is from genome assembly GCF_964261635.1 of Lissotriton helveticus. NCBI lineage: Eukaryota > Metazoa > Chordata > Amphibia > Caudata > Salamandridae > Lissotriton > Lissotriton helveticus. The sequence continues at coordinate 373,832,183 of NC_136073.1, forward strand.
GTACTCCGTACCGGTGAGTACCGGGCCATTTAAAGCACTAACCCCTACTGATGCTACGAAGTACTACGGACAACCGTAGACCCCAACTTTAACTGAAAGTGCAATAGAGCAACGCCAACGTGTGGGTCGCATAACAGCCGAAAGAGAGGGCAGACTGATCCACAGAAGACTCTGTGAGGAAGACTCCACAGGAGTGTACCAAGCCTACCTTGTAGGAAGGCAGCTATATAATAGCCAGCAAAAACCCCACATAGGGTAAGTTTTAAACCCTGCAAGGGGGTTCCTCTTGGGATGATGTCATATTCAGAGGACTGTAAAGAAGGCATAAGCCGGCCAACCGGCTGCACTGAACAAGTCAAATAGGGCGGAACGACCACCTACACCATCCGGGCACTACGTTAAGGACCCAGGACTCAAAACAAAAATGGCAACATTGCCTATGCAGAAGAAAACGATACCACAAGGCAGAAAACTAGGCCACTAGGCCAGAAAGTCACGTTAGACCAGACATGAGGTGGGAGACCGCTGAATCAGCATGGCAGTCAAAAGGATCCAGGCCATTGAATGGCAGAACCCGAAGAGCATCCCGAACATTGTCTAGGAAACTACTGTTGCCCAGCCATGCATGGCGGCGCAAAGCAACCGACCCGGGTAGTGCCCTACTCAGAGTCGGTTGCATCAAGGGAAGAATGATGGGAAAATTGCACCATTCACCTGCCATCAAGAAAAAGGCGATGTAATTCAGCCCGTGCCCCTTCTGGGAGAGAAGGAAGAGGGAGCTCAACTAAGTCCCAAAGGGCAAAGGCAGCACAACGTGTTTAATGCACAGTTGCCCACCCTTGCAGAGGCAAGAATGTGGCGACCACATGTTTCCAGCCACCGAGTTTCCTTAGTGGGAGGTAACAACGGTGAAGTGTAGGAAGGCTGCAAGACAAAAGCCATCCTTACAACCAGACACGGAGCTCTAAAGTGAAGGGACAAGCAAAGCGGATCATCCGGGGCTGGATGATGCTGGCGAGCAATGGCCCAATCAACAGGGTCGATTTTGGAAAAGGGGGGTGGTGAACAGGGTCACCAGAGGAGGGCGGTGCCCAGGTACCAAGCAGGATGTCAAACAATGACCCACCAAGGGGCAGCAAAGGCTCCACCTCAACAGGCTTCATGTGGAGGAGATCCAGTAAAGGATCAGAGGGCAGGGAACCGCAGGGGGCTGAAAGAGAAGAATATCTGCCGCCCTGCGAATAGCCTGTGCGAAAGCTGCACCAGCCTCAGTCACCATTCTGGGGGGCGACTAACCTGTCCACTAGAGAGTAAAAGTGGAGGAGCCTGAGGTTGATGCGAAGACCATGGAACCCTAGGTACCTGCACCAAGGGGCACCAAAACGACCTCTGGCATGGGAAGTCTATAGGGACGTCAATCTCTTGTAACGGAGGAGGCGTAGGCACCGACACGGTGTCGTATCCACGTCGAGAACCTCCAGAGGGGACTCAGCCAGGGCGCGGTCCGACGGCGACCCAACCTCTATATGTGAGGAGGAAAGAGGTCGACATGGCGTCGAACTCGGTGCCGCATCTGACGTCAGCGCAGGAAGCCGCGCAGAGGTATGCAGTGACTTGACGGGTGGGCTGGACGGACGACTGGGATGGCCCTCCGGGCGTGTCCTGTTGACGTCGTATCGACTCCAGAGCCGGAGTGGAAGGATGCAGCTGGTGCCGAGGATGAATCCACCAGCGAAGATCCGACATGAGTGCCTTCCTCTGTGGGACTCGAAGGCGCACCAGGGAGAGGGGTTGACCCAAAGAAAGAGTGGAGGGCCTTTGAATAAGCCTCCGTTTGGGCCTGTGTTGCTCTAACCCCCGAGAAGGGAGAGTATGAGGAGACGACTGCTGGGCGCCGGTTCCTGTCAAAGACCGAGAGCAACGGGCCCCAGCATCACGTTAACGGGAGGACAACCTCTGCGACTTAAGTTTGTGCCTACCACTCTCTGACCGGCATCCGCGGGAACGACCTCGTGAGCGGGCCCGAGATTGAGATCGGCGGCCCGAAGGTGCAGGACCGGACAGGCGTGCGGCCAGCAACTTCATACAACGCTTCCTTAAAGACTTAAATTTCATCTGTTGACCGGCGTCGCAGTCTTCGGAGTCGTGGTGCACTCCCAAGCACCACATACAAATATCATGCGGGTCCGTGACAGATATCTGGCGTGCACAGGTCTCACGCTTTAAAGCACGAATGCATCGCACACTGTTCCGTGATGCCGAAGGCATCGAGAAAGCCCGAAAAACAGGCCAAGGAACTGCTGGTTTTCCAGGATCCGCATTGGGACGCGGAAAGGAGACTCCGCCGCGGTTAATGTAATTGATCTAATTTTTGTAAAATGTTATTTTTTGCATCTCTCTGACATCTCTGTGCCATTGTTGCCTTCCTTGTTTAAATTACAATCAGAAAACAGAGACATACTGTTGACATATCGCCTGGGCACGTGATCAGAGCGCAATGATTGTAGCATCCAGCTTAATAATAGAATGGATCTTGACTATGATTTCTCATGTTGAAGATTGGACAGATCCTGTTCCGTAATATCTATTGGAGAAGACACAATATTGCCCAGTGAATAAATCCTGGATGTTAATGTGGTCATGCCATTGTCGACTACTGCCAAAGCCTTTTCTAGGTTAACCCTGTCAATTTCATGCAATCTCTCTGCAGCTTCATGGTGAGAGATTTTACATACTATGTTGTAAATAGCATATGAGAAGAGTTTACGACGTGGTTTTCAGGGACCTACTAAAAAATCCAATGGATCCATGTCATCTGAAAATTAAGGACAATTGTTGTTTCATCTGTGACCGTGTTGACGTTGTCAGCCACTCCACTGTAGGCATAACTTCCCAACACTGTAGGATGTTACCACCCCCAGATGTTCTCGTTGTACATGGTGTTGGTCAGGGCTATGAATGCGAATTCTTTTGGTGTTGCCCCATAATCTTTACTGACACACATTTGTGTCGATAGGCCAAACCAACCATCCCTTCCAATTGGGGTCTGAAGAATTGTATGAACCCTCGAGTATAATGTCATTTAGCGTATCCTCACTATGTAGGGTATAGTTTTGTCATCCCTCTAAATGTGAAAACGAGGAAATCCGAGGTGTGTTTAAGTCCTTGATCTTGGCTAGTCCGAGACAGGAAGTCTGTTGCACTGTGTTGCTCAGGAAGATAATCTGCTGTGGTATGAGTGATGCTCTAAATAATGCCTCAGTTCCCTGAACTTGCCAATCATTAGTCCCCCAGACAGATTGTGTCTCTATGGTGTCCTTCCAAAAGTCGAAACCTTGTAAAGACAGCTGGGAAATAAAGGATGCAGAGTATATTTGTTTCATATTAGTGAGCATATTTTTCTTTGCAGGTAAGGTGCAACCTTATAATAATATGAGGTCGGGTCTGAAGTGTTAAACCCAGAAAATTAGGCAAACTTTAGTGCAAACGTTTGTAATCTACCTTTTGGTGGTATTGCGCAATTTTCTCATTGATGATAAGTAAACACATTACCTGGGATACTTGCTTTGTGCAAGAAACGATTACCATAATGTTGATAACAATACACGGTATCAAAATTAGATGTATTTTTATACAATTCCTTTTTAGAGACTGTAGCAGATTGTTCTAAATCTTACAGCATGAGAATGTAATGTATGTGGTGATATAATTCAAAGAAATTTTACATACATGTGGTATTTTCAAAGGTTCAGTTGGGCCAAATACTTCATATGAAACCCTATCCCAAACTATTCCTTCAGAAATCGGAACTGCTGTAATTTTCACAAAGGACAGGTCCCTAGTTTCACGATCAGATAAAGCATGTGGTATCGGGATCAAGTTCCCATGTTGTAGTGCGGAGCGTTCTGGGGGATACTGTCCATTCATGCAGAAAAAAGACAGTCACTACACCTATCCAGAGGACTAGGAACAGTAAACCATATGCCATCCCGAGCTGTAGCCAGGAAGATCTAGGGAAAAGGTGCTAAAATCACTTAGGTAGCCAGATGCTGTTTGATCTATCTTTGGTAGCTCTGTAAATGTAAATGTAATTTCACCCAGGGGCCTCTAAGCGCTGTACGAATACCGCTGTGGAACCCTTCCTGGCCTGTTCCTGTGAGGTGTCCACTCCTGGGCACCCCCAAGGTGAAGCCAGGTATCCTAGCGTTGTTAGGGCCGGTGTGGAGATTAAGCAAGCTATTGCCCAGAGTTGCAGAGTGGAACCCATGATTAGAGGAGGTACCGAGGCGAGAATTATCAGGTCCGAGGACATTGAGCCCAAGACCCTGCCGCGACAGGGATTGAACCCTGGTCCCGGGCCAGACCTCTGCCTCAGGGCCTGCCGCTCTAATCGGTGAGCCACACACCTGTTGAACTGGCAGATGACTTGTTGCAAGACATATTCACATATATGTCGGTATTAGGTGGAATTGAGATATGCCTTTCATTTGTATTTTGTTGTTCAATTTCTACTGGTACGAGTTCCATTGCATTGTTGGCAACTCTGTTACTTCGTGGAGTAGAATCTTCAAACATTTTTAATCTTTCTGTCTGAACTTGCTGTATGGTTGCGAGAGGAGATCAGTGGCTGTCCGGGGGCCCACTCTGCCTGCTATTCAGTATCGGCCACATAGTGTGGTTTGATCAGATCAATGGAGACAAATCTCTTTTCTTTCTTGCCAGCAGTAGGTGGAAGAAGTACTGTTCTTGTTTCTTTGACAGCCAGGACAGGTACAAGCACTCTGTAGGATGGCCTAAATTATTTTATGTCCACAATCTTTTCTCTGACCAGGTCTGCAATCTTAGGGACTCAGGCAGGTCTTGCCGAAGCAGTTTACACTTCCCCGTAGGCGGTGCATTTTACTTGAACGTTGATTTGTAATGCCCGTAAAACAACCAAATGATCATTGATGTGAAATGCTTTTTCGTCAGCCACTGTGCAGCCACAATCAAGGTCAAGCACCCAAATTCTCGTCCCAAACAGGAGCTCATATAGAGTACTATCTCCTAGGCATGTTATTAAGCGCTCTTTGGACCCCATATAGGTGATTGCACCAGCCGCCCCCTGACCCTAATAACCTTGCTGTTAAGGATTGCTTAAAGTCCCCATGTTTCCTCTCCACAATCAAATTTCCCTCTGGATGATATGGAGAGGAGTACCACAAGCCCACACCTAAACTTCCCATAGCTTCTTTGTAAGCCTGAGAGCTAAACGCAGGGCCACGGTCAGAATGTAATGTTCCAATTGCATTTGTCCCTATGAAGACTCACATCCGTTATAACAGTTCAAGCGTCAGTCGGGTGCAGAAGCCAAACTCACAGGAGTCTAGCGCATGAATCCACTGCCACAAGATGTACTTGTAAGTCTCATCTGATTGTGAGGGGCTGCAGTGGTCCAAGTAGACACACACAAGAGGTCTGTTTGAAATCAGTAAAGGTGTTTGTGGCGGACATGCTATGATGTAACCTTTCATCTGCTGACAGATGTCACACTTAGGGACAAAACCCTTGGTCTGTTTGGTGAGACCTGGCTACCAATAACATTGTTTCAGTAGTGAGACTGTTGCAGTAATACCAATTTGTGCGAACCCAGACCCTCATGTGCAGCTAGAATTGAATAGAATCTGCGATCCATGTTTGGTATTTCTCTAACCCCCACTCCTGGAATTTGAGCATACAGAATATTTTGCACATCTAACTTGTAGGAGTACTTGAGTGGAAAACCGTTTGGCAAAGCTGAGCTGTTTTTATGTGACACGATGACAGATACAATTATCTGTCCGTCTATCCTCGTGCTAGACTGAGTGATTGCAACAACGGTAGCAGTTCATACTGTCTCCTTAGTGGCTTCATCAGCCAATGAATTTCCCTTCAATATGCACACCAACACACTGATGACTCAGTGTTAGACCTGGCACCTTGGCATGAGTCTCCGTTCCACTTTTTGCTGATGTGCCTCAGATGTTTTGCTGGTGTTAGCTGCTCAGGGCACTGTGCCACTGCCAATCAGTGCCACAGTGCAAGTGGTCCCTATGAAAAGTGTACATGTAATTGATTTCCATGATTGGTTTATTTGGTTTACTGTCAGTCCCCAGTAAAGTGCACCAGGAGTGCCAGGGCTTGTAAATCCAAATGCTTCTAGTGGGCCTGCAGCACTGGTTGTGCCACCCACAGAAGCACCCTTTTAAAATGTGCCTAAGGTCTTCCATTGCAGAACCTGCGTGCAGTCTGGTACTGTCATGCTGACTGCGCAAGTGCACCCACTTGCCAGTCCCTTAACTTCATATTAGTCACCCCTATGGTAGGCCCAAGGGCAGGGTGCATTGTAAGCATAAGGTAGGACAAGCCCTGATGTGTGTGGCATGTCCTAATAGTGAATTACAGCAATTTTCGTTTCTCACTATTTTAAGGCTACCTGTTCTCATAGGCCAGAATGGGCTGCTGGAATTATTACACTCTATAATCCCAGCAGGCCCAGGGAACATGATAGAAAGTAACGTTTAGTATGCCTGAACTCAGAATAATAAAATACTTCTTTTAGTAAAGTTTATTTTAATATCCTGTGTTTGCAATTGCTACTTTTAGAAAGTTAGCATTTGCTTGCCTGACCATTTCAGCCCGCCTCTGCTGGGATGTGTATCTGCTGTCTGGATTCTGTGAGTGACGGGGCTGGGGGATTCCAGGAGACAGTCTGGGCTGCCAGGTGGTGAATAGAGGGATTATCCCCAGGATAGGTGGGAGGAGTGCCCCTTGACTCTAAATAGGGCTGTGCTCTACCACCACAATGCTGGCTCCACCTCCTGCGGAGCGTCTGATGTCTCTGCCCTGCACCCTGAAAGAAGCAGCAAGAGTCTCTAAAACAAAGTGCTCCAAAACTGGGTTGAACCAGGCTCAGGCCCCCTGCCCTGCAAAGACAAAAGAAACTGTGTATAAAAGTAGGAGCCCTGCTCCTAAACAGCAGATCCTGTTTGCGCTAAGAAGAAACTCTGCCCGAAGAGGAGGGCCTGGGAAAACTACATGGAGGACTACTGTCTCTAGCCTGAGAGACTGGCCTGTGGTGGGTGCTTTGCTGCAAGAAGGAGAGAAGACAAAGACTGAGAGACTTTATTTATTTCAACTTGTGCCATCTCTGAACAGATCTCCAAGGGCTTGCGTGTGAGCCTGCCCCCTGAACTGCGCCCCAGGAACATTGGGCGCTACCCCCCTGAAGGAAGAGCTGTTGGTGCTGCCTGTCCCCGCAGCGCTGATCCAGGGAAGCTGAGTGCGCTGTGAATCCTCATCGCGTACTCTGTGACTCAGTGCACCCGTGTTTACCTGAGCAACGCGACTTGGGCCTGGCCGCGCCGCAGTTTACAAAGTAATGACCAGCCCCGCCTGGCCCGAGCACCGTGACTGTGACCAACACAGAGTCGTAGCTCGCAACGTAAAGGAGGACCCATCCGGTTCAAGCATCGCGATCTTCTGGCCCCCGAGCCGTAGCTCGCAAAGTAAAGACGGACACCGCTCTGCGTCCATCTCCCTGTTACCAACGTCCTGCTGAAGCGTCCCGCTGCTAAGTGAACAGCTGCGAAGCGCACTGCGGCTGGGTACGTCCCGTGCTTGTCGACCGTACCGCCGCCCGCACCGCATTCAGCCGCTCCCCCTCCCGGGTTGAAGCGTACGCTGTATTCAGAGCCTGCCCCCACAACTCATCGCCAACCCGAGTGCACCGTGACGGCCCAGCCTCGAGCCGTAGCTCACATCCCACCGGGGAAGCATCGCTACGTGGGACGGCTGCTCTCCACACCGTCCGCTTCGAGCAACCAAGAATAAAAGGTACTGTGAACTTCCAGCTGCGAACTGAACGCCGTGCGAGTTTCGCTCCAGCCTACGACTCGCACCGCCCCTTTGCTAAACAAGTCCCTGGTACGTCTACATCGTACCCATCGCCCCGGACTGCAGTGTCCGCGAGGCACGTACTGTTGTGAAAGCCGCTTGTTGTTAACGGAGTACGAGTGGCACAGGAGTGCTACGACTCGTACCCCTTGTGTACGCCAGCCGCGCCGTACGCGTCTTAACGCGAGGCGCGTGAGGCTTCACTGGGCATTGCTTGTTGAACCGAACGGAGCGCACAGGAGCACTACGAAGCGCACAGCCTTTTAAAACATTGCAACCAAGGCCTACATCTTGCTCTGAGTATTGTGGAACCGCTTTTAAAAGTTACTGAAACCGTTTGAAAGTTAGTAAGCCTGTAAACTAAGCCTGCTTGAAAGTCTAAATATAAAGATTTACATTTTTTACATGAGATCAGCCTTGTGTCTCTCTGTGGTGTGTTGGATAGGTACTGTGTGTATAATTGCAAATGCTTAACCATACATGCTCTGGGGATTAGCCTTGCCTGCTCGTGCCACGCCGCCTAGAGGGTGAGCAGGTGTTATTTCTAGGAGTATTCCTTTGCCCTGACTAGAGGAGAGGGTCCCTGCTTGTCACAAGTGTATACCTGTGCCAACCAGAGACCCCCAATTCTAACATGTGAAAGAGACACGTTAGTGATAGATTCCTTACCTTAGAATATCCCCAGGCATCAGACTGCATCCGGAATTTTTTTGCGTAGCAGTACCCATGCGCGTCCGTAGGTGTCGTCCGCGGCTCCGCGTCCGTCGTCGGAGTACTTAGACGCGGCCTCCGCGCGCTGACGTCAGTTATTCTTTGTTCCGCGCCAGCAAGCGCAGATCCGGAAAAAGTTGTACCCTAGTAAATTTTTTACTAACTTTTTACGATCCTTTTTGATCTACTTTGAAGTCTCTCGACTCCGACGGTGCCGGTAGGGATGCCCAGTTTCAAGCCCTGCGCCGACTGCAACCGACTGATGTCGGTTACCGACCCCCATCGCCGGTGCCTGCACTGTCTAGGCCCGGACCACGATGACAAGTCCTGCTCCGACTGCCGGGCCCTGACGTCTAAAGCTAGACAGGAGCGGTCCCGTAAGCGACTCGAGCTTCGACAGTCCGCCCCGCGCCGCTCGAGGTCCCAGTCCGAAAGGAGGTCGAGGGGCCGGTCGCGGGGCAGGAGTCACCACAGTTCCGGGAGTCGCCATCGGTCTAAGGGCTCAAAGTCCTCAGGTAAGAGGCACAAGAAGTCGAAGAGGCACCATCGCTCTTCTGACTCCCCCCGATTCTCGCGCGACGTGGCCAGGGGTTCGGGCGACACCTCCCACGTGGCTCCACCGGAGCCGCAGGTGTCGCGGCCTGCTCCACACCCGCCGGTCCCTGGGCAGAACGCGTCGCCGGGGGAGATTGATGACCTCCTCATGGCCATGAGGTCGCTCGCTCCTCCGTCGTGTTCCGCGGCGCCTTCGGGCCAAGCGGTCCCGACTGGGTCCCCACGTGGGCCGGGTGCTTCGGCCCCGGTGCCGTCGGGTGCTTCGGCCCCGGCGCCGTCGGTCCCGACACCGCAGGGCCCCACTGGATCTGGCTCCGGATCCTGGTCTCCGCTGGTCGACCTCGCCGGCGCCGGCCCCAAGGGTGTCGCCCCCGGCACCGTCCCAGGACAACGCCGTCCCTGGTCCTGCCCTCGATTCGGGTCCGGCGTCGGAGCGGCGCCGTATTCGACGCCGCTTGGAGATTTATATTTCTCTGACCCGGCCCCATCCTTTGCACCTGAGTACCAGGCGATGGGTGACGAGGGGGATTGGGAGGGGTCTGAGGACCCTCTGGCAAGTGAGTGTCAGTCTTCTGCGGACTGGACAGGAGAGCTTGGGGAGGCCAGTGGTCTGGACACTTCCCCCGACACTGGTTTTGTCTCCCCTCCTAGCGTGGCTACGGAGTAGGGGGCTGCCTATAGCGTGGTGCTGATGAGGGCGGCCAAGGCCTTGGTCCTTGAGCTCCCCGTCGCGGCCGTGAGGACTAACCTCTTCACTGAGGTCCTTAAACCGCAAGCAAGCTCGGCCGAGCCTCTGCTGCCGTTTAATGGGACCTTATCAGACGTTCTTCTGGGCAATTGGTCCAAGCCCGCTACAGGTCAGCCTGTGGATAGGAACGTGGCCGGCGCCACCGCCCGGCTCCGGGCGACCCTTGCTTTCTGTCTACCCACCCCACCCCCGAGAGCCTGGTCATCCAACCCTCTAATTCCCAGACCGCATTCCCGTCGGCTCCCCCCAACCGGGAATCCAAGAGGTACGAGCAATTGGGAAAGAGTATTCTCCTCCCTGAGTTTAGGATTTCGGTCAGTCAACACCGCATGCCTCTTGGGCCACTACACCCACTCTCTGTGGGATACGGTCGCGAACGTGCTGCCAGATTGCCCGATGGAGGTCCGGGCTAAACTCGGCCAAGCCCTTGTGGAGGGCCGAGATGCAGCGCGTTATTCCATCCGGTCGGGGCTGGACACTACTGACTCACTGGGCAGAGCGATGGCAACGACGGTGGCGATTCGTCGCCACGCCTGGTTGAGATCTGCCTACTTCTCAGCTGATGTCGAAAACACACTTATGGACAATGCTGATCGATGTTCGTCGCCTCTTTGGCGACAATGCAGACCATTCGCTCGAGCGCTTTAAGGACTCCAGGGCTATGGCCAAGTCCTTGGGCCTCTCGGCCCCGCGCCAGGAAACGGCTGCTTTTCGCCCCTTTCGTGGCAAGGAAGGGGCGCCCCCACACGTTTTGCCAGCCACGGGCTGCAAACTACTATTCAGCGCAGTGCCGGACGTGGAAGCCACCGTGGTGACGGTCGGGGACAACGGCGAGGCCAGTCCACACCAGCCCCTGTAGCATCCGCCTCAAAACCTTCCGAGTTTTCAGGCCCATGTGATGCCAGTGGGGGGCAGGGTCCGCCATCACCACCACCACTGGCGCACTGTCACATCGGACAGGTGGTGTGAGAAGTTGGCCTGGTATATGATGTTCACTATTCTAGTGAGCACCTTGCACCAGTCCAAACAACCCTTATGGTGATGATTGTAAGTCAACCTTATAAACCAGCTATCCTAGTGGTAGCGTGGACAGAACAGTCTTAGGCTAAAAGACTCTTGAGGGCGTGTAAAGCCAGCTGTTTTACCATATGTAACCCCTTGAATAACAAACGAAAGGACACCACACAGGATATATATATAAAATATATATGTATTTATTTACTAACACACTCCTCTGAACTCTTTATGAGATCAGAGGCAAAAGCACATAAAAGTTATACTCAGAAATACTTCGCGTGCAGAGTATGTACTCTCACGCGAGAGTCAATAGAAAGTCAATAGGAACGTAAAATGGTAAGTAATGAAGTTTTAGGACACTTCCGGTCTAACTAGGATTACACAACTAGCAAAACTGGACACTAGGATAGTCAATCCCTACAGGAGCACCGAAGTACTCGCGTTACCTCACCCACGGGCTGCGGGTGCATAGGTGTCAAAGTGTGTTGGGTTTTCTCGTTGTTTCCTATGGAGCTGCGGAAGAAGGTGCTGCAGGTGACCAGGAGGAAGATGTCTGGGTGGATCCAAGGGTGGATCGGAGTTGAAGAAGACCTGAAAGCAGAGGCGACAGAGTCTAGGTCATTAGCCAGTGACCGGGTGGAACCAGGAAGGACCCAGATGTCGTCAAGGAGCAATCAGGTGTGGATGTGAAGCTTGTCATTGCAGCCACGCGGACCAGGAGGCGTCGAGGACAACCAGGTGCTGGAGAGGAGCTGTCCCATGAAGGTTCTCGCAGATGGAGGGGTCGACTTCCGGATTGGAGCCAACAAGCCTAAGGAAAGGCAACCCACACAGGATTCACAAAAGGCTTCTGGTGCAGACCAGGAGGGTCTGAGGTACTTCACCTTTTCAGGGAAGCAAGGGCCAGTCTGGAGCAACCAGACCAGTGATGGATTTTCTCAAGGATAGTCATCAGAGGGCTACTAGCCAACGGGCCAGCAACCGGACAACGCGTCAAGCAGAACACAAGCAGAAGGGCCCCACGCAGATCTCGTGGAGTGTGGAGGGCTGGTCTTCGGTGCAGGTGGAGCTCGGTGTCGGGGTGTCTCAGTCCCCAGTGCACAGCTACGAACGAGGATGCCTCAGGAGCTGCGCTGGTAGCAAGTTGAAGACTTTCCAAGTTGCCTGCTTCCACGGATTCCGACGCCTTCCACGGTGCTCAGCCGAGCTGGAGTCGTGCAGTGGGGTCAGAGGAGTACGGGGGTCGAGGTCTTGTCAGGCTCTGTGCTCGAGTTCCGGCAGGAACAGGGACAAAGCAAGCTGTCGAGTTGCTGGATGGTGCCTGGTTGCCCAGAGTGGTCACTCCTTTGGCCACAAGGGAGATTCTTCAGTCTTCAGCTTCTGTTGAATGTCGAAGGGTCCAGAGTTTCGTCTTCTATTCGATTCCTGGATTAATCTAAAGTCTCCTGGGTCAGCTCCTATCTTTATACTACTAAAGGGGGCTGGTTTACTCAGTAGGTCCCTCCTATGGGTGGGGCCAGGAAGGGGGTGGTTACACCCCCTTTCCTTTGTGCAGTTTTGCGCCAGAGCTGGGGCTGGAGTGACCCAGCAACCGGTTTGAACTGGGGTATGGATGGAGCACCTAGTGTGCCCCAGGCATGTCTCATTCTATTCAGCCCTCCCTGTCCCAATACACAAAATCCTGTCTGGGGTGGTGCTCGCACCTCTCCAGGCAGGAAACCTACTGTCCAGGCCTCCCTCGCTGGAAGGACTCCCAGCAGCAGGAGGTCAGACTTGTGTCTGTGGGAGCAGCGTCCATTGTGTGACGCTGGGGCTCTGGTTAACTTTAACCGGGATACTCAGCAACAACATGTCTTCTCCCTCTAGAAGGGTGGAATGCTAACTCTGTCGCCAGAATTGGCGAGGGGTAGTATTCCAAAGCGTATGACACCTTACACGACATGTTTAGATAAAGCCAAACCAAAGTTAGCATTCAACCACGAGGATTATAATGCACTTAAGAGTATATGGTATGGCAATATCATAGAACAGCTATAAGGACATGGTTCCGAAAGCTGCAGACAGGCTCAGCTCATGCTAGAGCACCATCTCACACCTAACCAAGCACTCTGCCTCCAGGATTGTTAAGGCCTGCCATAGGAGTGACTTATAGGTTACTGTGTGTCTATATATAAGGGTAGATATAGGAAAACTATACCTAAGCAAGGGGTGATTAGACGACTTTGCCCCAGCTGAGTGATCAGCCAGTCGTCAGTTTGGATGGCCAGCCAGGGGTGGCATAATACATGCTGCAGCCCCTCGTAGGCCTTGGATGCACCTATGCCCTGGGTACCTATAGTACTCTATACAGGGGTTCATAAGGTGAACCAATATCCAATTGGAGATGTACTTAGGGTACATGGAGTCCATTTTACAGTGAGAGCAGATAGCCTGGGGCCCTGATTAGCAGGATCCCAGGCCAACTAAGTCGAAAACTAGCTAAACACAAGGCAACAAATCTGGGGTAACCATAGTCAGGTATCCACCTTCCTACACCCCCCCCCCCCAAACGAAAGGAGATAAGGCTATCCTTGACCAGGTAAGCCTATATTGCCTAAGTGGCCATATAAGGAAGTACCTGGACTAGCATGGTTACCCCCTGTCTCATGGTCCACTAAGCAATCCCTCACCCTAGGGGTATCAGAGGGTCTCCACCATAGGCAAATTCTACCCGTGGTGTGTTTTGGCAAAGTAAAAGGCTGGTGTTGAGATGGAGTACTGAAGTGAGGCTCCACTAATGTAGGGCTCAGCTTCCTCCAATCACTATCCACCATGTGTACCTTTCTTTCCATAACTGAGTTGCACTGTGCTCTCAGGGTCAACTTCTGGCTGCCTACAGCTGGAGGCTGGGTCTCTTTTGTTGGCTTACTGGAGGGACAGGTCAGGTTTGGGGACTTTGGGTCCCATGTTTGGCTGTGCCCAACAGTGTCCATCTGGGGGAGGTTCCCCACTAAATGTAAGGGAGATCCCTCAGGAGTTTTTAAAACTTTCACCTTGCTAGGGCTGCTAGCTTTGGTGCCCCTAATCTGCTGATGGGGGAGTTCTTGTGGACAGGGTGCCCTTTGGGGTCCATTGGCCTACCAGACCTCTACAGCCCTGGGCTGACTGAGGCAGGGTAGAGAGGGGCAGTTTACCTGCTCCAGACTGCGTCCCACCTTGGAAGGGTCCACTGACATCAGGGGCTCTGCCAGGCTAGGCCTGACTACCTCTGGGGCAGTTTCTTCACAAGGGGTAGGGTCAGTTCCCTGAGGAGGCTGACTCTCACCTAATGTCTGGTGGGAGGGAGGCTTTTCTTCCTCCCCAATGCTCTCTGTCTGAGTGGAGTGATCCATAGTTTCAGGCTTCACAACACTAAAATCTGTCTGAGTTTGGGCTGTGGCCATCACAGCCCCACCAACCTTTTCAGGAAGGGACTCAGTTTGGGTTTGGGCTGTTACCATCACAGCCCTGTCAATCTGTCTAGGAAAGGAGTCTACTTGAGATTGGGCTTTGACTAGCAGCCCTACCAACCTTTTCAGGGAGGATATCCTGAGCTGGGGCTGTGGCCATCACAGCCCCACTAACCTTTCCATGGAGATTTACCATTTTAGAATGGGTTTCTTGTTCTACCTCAGCCCAGGTTGAGTTTTCCAGATCATTTCCGTTTAGAATATCTTCAGGCAAATTTGTAGACACTGCCACTTTCTTGGGGCCAGTGACACATCCCCAGCTGAGATTAACTACTGCCATGGGATGATCTTTCTGTACTCCATCAATGTTGGTCACCTGGTATGTGGCTCCAGGTAAAAGTTGCCTTGAGGGGACTAGACTCTCAGTCACCATAGTGATGCTAGCCCCTGTGTGTCTCTAGGCCTCAACTTTCTGACCATTGATGAGAGGCTCTTGTCTGTACTTGCTCAAAGTGTTGGGACACGCAGTGAAGTTCGAAAACCCCATGCCATTCTCACAGACAAGAGTAGCTGTGGTAGGGGACCTAGTTAGGCCAGAGTCAACCTGAGTTCCCAAAGTAAACCCAGCCAAATTCTTGGGGGCACTCCCACCACCTGGGGGATTACTGCTAACAGTAACAGGAGGTCTGGGAGTATTACTTGGGGGAATGTGTTCCTTATTGTTGGCCCTTTGGCAACTGCTGTCAGTCTTCCAGTGGCCAGGCTGTTTACAGACATGGCAATACGGTTTCTTTTGGTTAGAGGAAGTGTTCTGGGACCCACCCCCACCATTGGAGTTTTGGGGCCCTGTGGAGAACTTGTCTTTTGATTTATCCCCACCTTTCTCTTGAGGCTTGGTAGAATCTTTCTTCTGGTCACTACCCTGATTTTTAGGCCTAATCCTGGTTCTGACGCATTTGTCTGCCCTCTTACCCAACTCTTGTGGAGAGGTCAGATCTGAGTCCACCGGGTGCTGGTGTAGAAGCTGGTTTTGACAATTACTAAGGATCTGCTCCCTCGTAATCAAATTATACAATCCTGTAAAGTCCTGTACTTTGCTGCCCAATAACCAGCCATCCAGAGCCTTAGTAGCACAATCCACAAAATCAGTCCAGTCCTGAGTCGGTGTCTTCTGGGTATCCCTGAACATCAACCTATACTGTTCAGTGGTTAAGCCAAACCCATCAATCAGAGCACTCTTCAGGACAGAGTAGTTGTTAGCATCCCCATCACTAACTGTGAGGAGCTTATCTCTACCTTTTTCAGAAAAGGAGAGCCATAAGATTACTGCCCACTGACTTTGGGGTACCTGCTGCTCTTTGCAGGCCCTCTCCAAAGCAGTAATCGACTTGTGGATGTCATCCCCTTCTTTATAGGGGGGCACAATCTTGCTTAGGTGTCTATTTCCATAGGACCTATCTTTATCCTTAGGGATATTGCTGCCACCAGGGGGTTCTAACCCACTCTGTTTATGCTCTCTAGCACGAGCAAGCTTCTCTTTGGCCAGGGCAACCTCTAGTTCCTGTCTTTCAATCCTAAGAGCAGCTTCTCTCATCTTTGCCTCATGTTCCCTTCTATGAGGGGAAGTCATCCCTCTCAGAGGAAGGCCATGAGAGCTATTTGAAGCATGAGATCTGATAGAGTCCCAGGAGTGGGATCTCCCTCTTCTCTGCCTCTGGTTAAGCCCACTTGGGGGTCTGTATGAGGGTTGCCCATACTGACTCCCATGTATGCTTAAGTTAGCCTGATTAAACCTTCTGACTATGGTCTGACTGTTTGTCTCAGGATCAGAGACATCTCCTTCTCCCCCTTCTCCTTTTTCCTCATCTGGAACTGGAGGATCAGTGGTATCCTCTGTGGAGGGAAGAACTTCCTCTGAGCTACCTGAAGCACCTGAGTCAGGTGTCTTTTGAGCATCATACTCTTCTAAAAGCTCAACTATGAACTTTAGGGTAGGGTTTGAACCCTGTTTTAGCCTTCTAGAAGTACACAATTGTCTCAAATCTTGGAAGGCTAAGGCTTCATATCTTGAAGCAGTCCCCAAGGGATCTACTTCTGCAGGCAGAGAACCACTGGGGTTCGCTGTCTGAGACATGGTTTCTAGTGAGGTGGGAGTGTTGCACCTACCTACACTATGTGTTTTACTACAGAACCTGTCTAGGAGTTGTAGTCAGGGTGTGCTAGGCCCAGGCTCTACAACAGCTAAGTTCAGTAGAACTTAAGTATACTAAGACTTGTTTTTATATGTACCTACAGGTACCTATGTGATATTTCCAATGATATCTCAAGATTACAAGTGGTAAAACAGCAAGCTCTAATCCCACCGCTGCCACAATGTGAGAAGTTGGCCTGGTATATGATGTTCACTATTCTAGTGAGCACCTTGCACCTGTCCAAACAACCCTTATGGTGATGGTTGTAAGTCAACCTTATAGACCAGCTATCCTAGTGGTAGCGTGAACAGAACAGTCTTAGGCTAAAAGACTCTTGAGGGCGTGTAAAGCCAGCTGTTTTACCATATGTAACCCCTTGAATATCAAACGAAAGGACACCACACAGGATATATATAAAATATATATGTATTTATTTACTAACACACTCCTCTGAACTAGCCACGCGGACCAGGAGGTGTCGAGGACGACCAGGTGCTGGAGAGATGCTGTCCCACGAAGGTTCTCGCAGATGCAGGGGTCGACTTCCGGATTGGAACCAACAAGCCTAAGCAAAGGCAACCCACGCAGGATACACAAAAGGCTTCTGGTGCAGACCAGGTGGGTCTGAGGTACTTCACCTTTTCAGGGAAGCAAGGGCCAGTCTGGAGCAACCAGACCAGCGATGGATTTTCTCAAGGATCGTCTTCAGAGGGCTACTAGCCAGCGGGCCAGCAACCGGACAACGCGTTGAGCAGAACACAAGGAGAAGGGCCCCACGCAGATCTCGTGGAGTGTGGAGGGCTGGTTTTCGGCGCAGGTGGAGCTCGGTGTCGGGGTGTCTCAGTCCCCAGTGCACAGCTTCGAGGATGCCTCAGGAGCTGCGCTGGTAGCAAGTTGAAGACTTTCCAAGTTGCCTGCTTCCACGGATTCCGACGCCTCCCACGGTGCTCAGCTGTGCTGCAGTCGTGCAGAGGGGTCAGAGGAGTCCGGGGGTCGAGGTCTTGTCAGACTCTGTGCTCGAGTTCCGGCGGGAACAGGGACAAAGCAAGCTGTCGAGTTGCTGGATGGTGCCTGGTTGCCCAGAGTGGTCACTCCTTGGCCACAAGAGAGATTCTTCAGTCTTCAGCTTCTGTTGAATGTCGAAGGGTCCAGAGTTTCGTCTTCTATTCGATTCCAGGATTAATCTAAAGTCTCCTGGGTCAGCTCCTATCTTTATACTACTAAAGGGGGCTGGTTTACTCACCAGGTCCCTCCTATGGGTGGGACCAGGAAGGGGGGTGGTTACACCCCCTTTCCTTTGTGCAGTTTCGCGCCAGAGCTGGGGCTGGAGTGCCCCAGCAACCGGTTTGAACTGGGGTATGCATGGAGCACCTAGTGTGCCCCAGGCATGTCTCATTCTATTCAGCTCTCCCTGTCCCAATACAAGAAATCCTGTCTGGGGTGGTGCTCGCACCTCTCCAGGCAGGAAACCTATTGTCCAGGCCTCCCTCGCTGGAAGGACTCCCAGCAGCAGGAGGTCAGACTTGTGTCTGTGGCAGCAGCATCCATTTGTGACGCTGGGGCTCTGGTTAACTTTAACAGGGATAGTCAGCAACAACATGTCTTCTCCCTCTAGAAGGGTGGAATGCTACCCCCGTCGCCAGAATTGGCAAGGAGGTAGTATTCCAAAGCGTATGACACCTTACATGACATGTTTAGATAAAGCCAAACCAAAGTTAGCATTCAACCGCGAGGATTATAATGCACTTAAGAGTATATGGTATGGCGATATCATAGAACAGCTATAAGGACATGGTTCCGCAAGCTGCAGACAGGCTCAGCTCATGCTAGAGCACCATCTCACACCTAACCAAACACTCTGCCTCCAGGATTGTTAAGGCCTGCCATAGGAGTGACTTATAGGTTACTGTGTGTCTATATATAAGCGTAGATATAGGAATACTATACCTAAGCAAGGGGTGATTACACGACCTTGCCCCAGCTGAGTGATCAGCCAGTTGTGTCAGTTTGAATGGCCAGCCAGGGGTGGCATAATACATGCTGCAGCCCCTGGTAGGCCTTGGATGCACCTATGCCCTGGGTACCTATAGTACTCTATACAGGGGCTCATAAGGTGAACCAATATCCAATTAGTGATGTTCTTAGGGTACTTGGAATTCATTTTACAGTGAGAGCAGATAGCCTGGGGCCCTGATTAGCAGGATCCCAGGCCAACTAAGTCGAAAACCAACTAAACACAAGGCAAAAAATCTGGAGTAACAGTAGTCAGGTATCCACCTTCCTACAGGTGGGTGCTGCAAATCGACTGAAGGGGCTACTCTCTCTCCTTCGAGGCGTGCCCTCCAGACATGCCACCTCAGTACCACCGCGTGGCCAAGGGGGCCATCGAGCGCGTTCCTGGGCCAGAAGTATGGTGTGGTTGTTACTCCCACTACTTTCTGGTACCCAAGAAGGGCAAAGGGGGCCTACGCCCTATCTTGGACCTACGGAACGTCAACGGCTTCCTCCGGAAGGAGAAGTTCAAGATGCTGACTTTGGCTCAGGTCTTAGCTGCCCTAGACCCAGGAGACTGGATGGTAGCGTTGGACTTGTAGGACTCCTATTTCCACATCCCCGTCCTGCCGGCCCACCGGCGTTACCTGCGGTTCACGGTAGGCCACGAGCACTTTCAGGTTACCGTGCTCCCCTTCAGCCTTACCAGTGCCCCTCGGGTGTTCACGAAAGTGATGGCGGTGGTCGCAGCTCATCTGCGCAGGTTAGGGGTTTCAGTCTTCCCCTACCTCGACGACTGGTTGTTGAAGGAGGGCTCGCCCCAGACAGTCGTCAGCCACCTCCAGACTACAGCCGACCTCCTGCACCTGCTGGGGTTCTCCATCAATGTGCCGAAGTCACACCTGTGTCCCTCTCAGAAGCTCCTCTTCATCGGAGTGGTTCTAGACTCAGCGCAGTTTCAGGTTTATCTTCCCGAACAGCGGGTGCGGGATATTCAGGCTCTGATTCCGATCTTTAAGCCGTTATCCAGAGTCTCGGTCAGGTTGACGCTGCGGCTTCTGGGGCTGATGGCCTCCTGCATCCTTCTGGTGCATCACGCCCGGTAGCGGATGCGGGCTCTACAGTGGGACCTGAAGTTTGTGGGCCCAGCATCAGGGCAACTTGTCTGACCATGCCTTGATCTCGGAGGGCACTGCAAGACAGTTGCAGTGGTGGCTCACGGACCGCGATTGGGTCAGCGGCAGATCCCTCTCCCTACCCCAACCGGAGCACGTAGTTGTGACGGGCGCGTCCCTCCAGGGCTGGGGGGGCCACATGGGAGAGGCGGAGATCAGAGGCCTCTGGTCTCCGGCGGAGTCCCGGCTCCACATCAACCTTCTGGAGCTGCGGGCGATCCGGCTTGCACTGAAGGCATTACTCCCCTCTGTCCGGAGGAGTGTAGTGCAGGTGTTCACGGACAACACCACCGCCATGTGGTACTGCAACAAACAGGGCGGGGTGGGATCGTGGACCCTATGCCAGGAGGCTCTGCGCCTCTGGCAGTGGCTGGAACATCGGGGCGTTACCCTAGTGGTTCAACACCTGGCAGGTTCCCTGAACGACAGGGCGGACGAACTCAGCCGTCGGTGCATGATGGCTCACGATTGGCGTCTGAACTCGGACATGGCGCAAGGCCTCTTTCGGCACTGGGTAGAGCCTTGGTTAGATCTATTCGCCACAGAAGAGAATGCGCAATGTCATCAGTTCTGCGCGGTGGAATTTCCAAGGCGGCACTCGCTCAGAGACGCTTTTCAGTGCGAGTGGAGCTGCAGTCTGTTGTACGTCTTACCGCCTATACCACTTCTGCCCAGAGTGCTGAAGAAGATCAGGCGCGACCGGGCCCAAGTTATCCTTGTGGCTCCAAACTGGGCATGAAGATATTGGTATCCAGATTTATTCAGCATGCCTATTGATCCCCCGATTCGTCTACCTCTTCAGGAGGACCTTCTGTCGCAGCAGCAGGGGACGGTCCTCCACCCAAACCTCTCCAGTCTCCACCTCCATGATTGGAGATTGAGCGGCGACCGTTGAGGCCCTTTGACTTGCCTCCTGAAGTTTGTACTGTGATTCTGGCAGCCAGGCGTCCCTCCACCAAGTCGGTATACGCCTGCAGATGGAACAGATTTGTGGCATGGTGCACAGCAAAGGCTGTGGATCCACTCTCGCCCCCCTTTCTGAGGTTCTCCTCACCTTCTTTCTCTTGCCCAGCAGGGCTCTGCTCTGGGCACCATCAAGTGCTACCTTTCTGCCCTTTCCGCCTTCTTGAGGCTTCCTGATCAGCCTTCTTTGTTAAAGACCCCGATTGTTAACAGATTCTTAAAGGGCATCACTCATATGTTCCCCCCCTGTTCCTTTCGTGATGCCCCAGTGGGACTAGAACCTGGTTCTAACTTACCTGATGTGCGCTACTTTTGAGCCACTTCATTATTGTCCTCTCCTTCTACTTACACTTAAGACTGCTTTCCTGGTTGCCATCACCTCTGCCAGGAGAGTAAGTGAGCTCCAGGCTCTTTCCTCTAAACCTCCTTTCCTTTCTGTCCATCCGGACAAAGTTGTGTTGCGGACAAGACCCTCTTTCCTGCCCAAGGTAGTCACAGCCTTCCACATCGGGCAGTCCATCACCTTGCCCACCTTCTTTCCGCCTCCGCATCCCTCGAAAGAGGAAGAGAAGCTCCACCGTCTGGATCCAAAACGTGCGCTCTCATACTATCTGGATCGCAAACGCCAGTTCCGGGTGGATGAGCAAATCTTTGTTGGTTACGTGAGCACTAAGAAGGGACGGGCGGTGTTCCCCATCGGACCATCTCTTGGTGGATCGTGTTGTGCATCCAGGTGTGCTACTCTTTGGCTAAAAAGGAACCTCCTGTTGGGCTGAGGGCCCATTCCACTCGGGCCACGGCGACTACTACTGCCCTGGGCCGGGGAGTCCCTTGGCAGGACATCTGTCAGGCAGCTACGTGGGCCTCGCTGCACACGTTCGCAAGACATTACTGACTGGACAGCCAAGTCCGGAGGGATGGCTTCTTTGGCCGTTCCGTCCTCCAGGACTGCCTGGTGTAATTATTGGTTCGCAGATCCACCACTGGGGTTGGTATTGCTGGAGTATCTATTCTGAGGTAAGGAATCTATCACTAACGTGTCTCTTTCAGATGCACAAGTTACTACTTACCGACCCACCCATCCTCCCCGTTCTGCAAACCGATATCTAGGGTTAAGGTCATCCCCTTTCAGGGCCCTAGTTTCATGGCACCAGTGTTGGTTTTTATCATGGCTCTGCGTTTCTGGCGCAGAAAAGCTGTGTATAAGAACTGACATCAGCACTCGGAGGCGGCGTCTAAGTACTCCGACGACGTCATCACGGCGCCGACGACGGACACGGAGCCGCAGACGACGCCTACCGACGCGTAAGGGTACTGCTACGCAAAAACTTTACGGATCCAGCCTGACGCCTGGGGATATTCTAAGGTGAGGAATCTATCACTAACTAATGTCTCTTACAGATATATCGTTACACAAGTAGTAACTTGTGCACTCAGCATATAAATCCCTTGAGCCCGTGGCAAGCCTTTTTTCTGCTCTGCCACTTGTTCCCAAAGTAATTTGTGCTTTATTGTGCAACCTTTTGAATCTCTAAAGCCATTCTGGCCCCAGTAGTGAAGATATACATTGTAAGACTTGGTACAATAAAATGAATAGCACACAATGAGTGTGGGGAATTATCGATCTGTGGTTTTAAAAACTTTATAAAGGGAATTTCAAGCATTGCAATTGATGCAGAAAAAAACCCTCAATTACATAGAACACATCTGTGCAATAGAGCAATCGATACATAGATAGTGCTAGTGTGATGAAGATAAAGTGCTATATACAATCAAAAGTGCAGATATTGAAAAATGGGAAAAAGAGCAGCAGCCATTATAAATTACATCTACAGAAGCAACTTAATCTGGATCACACTTAAATCAATAAAGTTCATATTAATACAAAATGTTAGTTCCCATCTAGAAGAGATGAGACCAACATAGTAGAAAAGATTTAACAACATTAAGGGGTGAGAGCGCCACCTTGCAATTTAAAATAAATTGTTAAAAAACCCTGACTCGGTCACTTCAAATCCACAGAGGGACCCTACACGTTTGGCATATGGTTCCTCCCAGATATATGTCTTAACCATCTTCTCGTACCAATGATGAATCAAAGGTATCTTATCGGACTTCGAGTTCTGGAGAATTAGGGACCTAACCACTGCTATAGCTATAGAGCAAAAATATTGCTGTTACTTTGACAAGTGCTGGAACTTTATTGAAAAACCAAATAAGACTAATATAGGAGAAGGGGTAAGGACAGTGGCGGTTTTACCATGGGGGCGTTTGGGCGCCGCCCCCCTGCTTTCTCGCCGTGCGAGAAGGCGGCAGAAACAAATGGTAGTTATTTATTTATAACTACCATTTGTTTCTGCCTGCCCTTCTCGCACAGCGAGAAAGCAGTCAGCAAAACTTCCTGTTTACTCGAGCCTCGGGGCAGGGGGGAGTGGCTTGGGGGAGTGGCTTGCCCACTGTTATTAATACTGACTGTTTGGACAGCCTGAGAGGCTGTCCAAACAGACAGTATTAGCAACAGTGGGCAAGCCGCTCCCCCAAGCCTCCTCCCACTCTCCGTTCTGCAGGATGCAGACTAGGAGAAATGACGTGCTTACGGCAGCCGGCCGAACCAATCAGCGCCGGCTGCCATGGAGGGGAGGGAGGCTGCCTGCAGCCTTCAGTGACGACTCTGACGAGGCATTCAAAATCCAGGATGGCGGGAGTCTGCAGTCTCGAGACAGGACTCGAGTCGGGAGTCAGAGCGGGAAGCCAAGGTAAGTTTTTTACATTTATTTTATTATTCTGAGTCAGAGTCTGTTTATGTTATTAACGGGGCTGTTGTGATGGTTTTATTTTTGTGACATTCAACAGCAAGGGAAACTGTTTCCTCTGCCGTTCACAAGCTAATTGGCCTGGAAGTCTGTTGTAGTTTGGGGGTAACGCTGGTGCAGTACCATCTGTTTTTTTCATGTAGGCCCTTCAAACGAGGTCTGTGTTTACTGTGCTGTCGGGCAAATTGATCTACATGTACAGCATCTGTGATATGACACCGAACTATTCCCTTGAACTAACGCTGCAGACCCGCCAGACTCTATACTACAAACAGCCGTCCATTATGCGTGTCACGCGGCATTTACATCGTCATTACGGATCATTTCAGAAGGGAAATTGAGATCTTAGGCTGATCATAACTATTTCAAAACTGATTCATATCTACCGAGAGGGCATACGTCAACAGTAGAGCTGGAAAGGGCATGCGTGGCTCGTATTGGTAACTAGTCAAGTTTGTATAGGGCTATGCAGGACCAGCTAACAAGAGGAGTGAACATAGAAATCTTGGCCTTCTAAGTTCAGTGGCAGAGACATGAAACAGGCACTTGGAATGCATATTTTGCTGATTTGCGTGAGCTTACGGGGTGGGAATGAAGAACCTTAATTGTCCAATTAGAAGCAGCGTACCTTATGCAACACTTGCACCAACACTTGAGCACCCTGACTCGAAATCACGTTTGCCCCTCTTTCATGTTTGCAGTTTGTTTTTATTTTATCGTCTTCGTTTTATCGTGTATAGGTTTTCACCTCAGTAATAGTGTGAAGGTGTTCAGGCAAGCTTGTGCAAGAGTCAGACAGATTTGAAAACATGGCATGCATTTAAAAGAGGTTTTAAATTAGAAATCTCCGGAGTGCCAGAACAGGCTGCAGCCATCCTTAGAGACCCGGCAGCCTGTGGAGGCTTAACAGACTGTTAAGCTTGTACCCCTGCTTTATGTGCTGTCTTTTTCATGTGTGAGTGTGTGGGAAGTCTGCAGGACTGTTATCTCGTGTGGCGCATATTATGAAATCACCGGCCAACTTCTCTAACATTCTAATAACCTCTGGTCTTTGTTCCTGTATGGACTTTTCTCCACCGTCAATTTTACGCCCCGCCTATTTCAAATGTCACCAGCCGCCACTGGGTAAGGAGGACTTATAGTGCTAATGATTGATTAATCCTTTGAAATACATAGGACCATATTTGGTGTAGATCACGCCAATTAAAAAAATATGATTCCAAGACCCTATCTCTAGATGCCTGCATCTAAAGCAATACTCTGAGGAAGCCGGGAACATCTTGTTCAGTTGTTTCGGCATATAGTAGGTTAGCCATCTTGAAAAAAAAGGCCATTCTTTTATAGTTGGCAGATCGCAGCGCCCTATGTCCTCCTTCACATAAGGTTTGCCATTCTTTTTTGCTGACCCTGCACCCGGTTTCTTTTAATAGTTTAGAAAAAAGTTACCCATCACTTTCTGTTCCCCCAACTGCGATAAACAAGAATACCAATTTCCGACTCCAGTTAGGCCCTGAATATATAATTGGCTTAAGATCCTTGAAGCTGAATTGGTCATAGCATAATTTGTTTTTAAAAAGCTTTAAATTTGATTAAAGCTAAATGAATGGGCTAAAAACCTGCGGCCCAGCTGCTGGGACAGCAACTCTCTAGTGATCAAATGTGATAGATTGAAAAGAATCTCCAAGCATTCAAAGCCGCCTACTTCCGTAGTTGCATGGACTACTGGGAAAGCTGTAAGCCGGAGGCCTGGCAGTCATCAATTTTTTAATATGACTGATATCTAGGAATTGTATGTAGTTTGAAAAATACTTGTACACGACAACCTAGATCTGATATTTTTTGAGCAATTTCGGGGAACAAAGGAAAACCGGAAGTTTAATTGCACTATCAACCAACATTGTATTTAGAATAACATTTTCAAATTTAGATGATATAATTGGGAGCTGAACCAAAAAATTAAATAATGCATAAAAATACAGCTCAAAATTTGGATGGGTGATGCCACCCCACCCACCCTACTCCCCTCCCCCCCTAGAGTTGGATCTAATTGTATAATTTGTAACAAAGCTCTTGGCTGTTATTTGCCCAAATAAAATTCTGAATTAATGTATGTACCTCAATAAAATAAGATTTAGGTATTTTAATAGAGAGGTGGATAAACAAAAATAAAAATAATGGTAAAATGGATATTTTAACCAGGGATACACGGCCTATTAAAGTTAAAGGAAGAAGGGATCATCTGTCTAATAACCTCTTCGCTTTTTTAAGTGTGCCTTCATAGTTTAGCATAAATAATTGATCTTGATGGTTAGTCACAAATAGGCCTTAATATCTAATAGGCTTAGAGACTACTGGTTGAGGAAGAAAAGGAAGTGATACAGAAGGAGCATTAAAACAGAGCACCTCAGTCTTCGCTTGATTTAACCTATACCCACCTATTTGTGTGAAAGCTGTTTCATGAAATGCTTTCAGAATATTAGATGCCTCTGCTGCAAAGTAAAGAATAAAATCATCTGGACATAATTTAATCTTTTGGCATGACCGCTAAAGGAGGCACTATCTGGAGATTATTACGAATTTGTATTGTCAGACGTACTATAAAAAGCAAGAATAGAATAGGGGACAGCGGGCATCCCTGTCCAGTCTCACACCTGTTCTTAACTACGCCAGCCTCTTCTTTATTTAGCAGAATGTTTGCCTCTGAACCTATATAGAGCTCTTTTAACATTTTAACCAACTGCTCAGGGAGACCGAATTTTTGTAAAACAAAAAATAAAGCCTGCCTGTCAACAAGGTCGAATGCTTTTTCTGCATCAAGCATTAAGATTGCTGACTTGACCTTGTTGACTGACAGGAAATAGATTGCTTCTGTTAAGAAGTAAGTATTGGGGGCCATAGATCTAGGAGGTATAAAACCTGTCTGTTTTCATGGACCACCTGTTGTGCACACTGAGGCAGCCTTGATGCCCAGATTTTCATAAATATTTTATAATCTATGTTTAATAGACTAATGGAGCGGTATGCGCTCTGATCACTAGGATCCTTATCTTTCTCAAGAAAGTAAACCACCACCACGTCTTTAAAGTTTTTAGATATAGGCTCACCATTATTTTTATCAGATTATAAAAGTTTGTAAGAAAGGGCAAAAGCAGGGGCTCTGGTCTTAAAAAAAGTCCACGGGCATGCTTTCATTACCTGCGGCTTTTGCATTGGCTATACTTTTTAACCCCTTGCATGCTGCCGCGATTCTGCGCCTGTGCGGCACTTTTAAAGAGTGGGTGGGTTCATGACGGCCCCCAGCCGTCATCAGCACACAAGCGCCGTAGTGCATGACGGCTGGGGGCAGTCATCAGCATGCAAGGGGTTAATATGTTTCTAACTTCGATTTGTAAGATAGGTGTATTGAGGGAGTTGCGCAAGCTCTTTGAAATAGAGGGCAATTATAGAGATTCATAATACTGTGTGAGTGAAGCTAATCTGATTTCCTGTGTTTCCTCATAGATCGTTTTAAAATGTCGCTGAAAACTTTGAAACTTTTATCATTTGAGTCTACAACTATACCTATATCTGGATCTCTGAACTGAGTGACTACATTTTGGCTATTCTGGATTTTTGTAGGCCAGGCCAGGCCAAATATTGTCCTATACGTTGACTTTCCTCATGGAGAATTTGTTTATAAGCCTTACTCCACTTTATTACCAGTAGATTGAAAAATTCCTCAGCTTGTCTTTAGCTGCCGCTAGATCTTGGAGAGAGGCCGTTTTTGGGGATTCTGACCTAGCTTTCTTTAAGCTAGCACTAGCTTTTCCGACCGCTGACTGTAACAAAGTTATCTCTTGGGATCGTAATATACCCGCCACAGATGTTTATGCTATTACCTGGCCTCTGAAGGCTGCTTTAAAAGCCTCCTTCACCAACAACACAGGGGCAGAATGCTCATTGATTTCAAAGAAGTGCTCAATAAAAAAGCTGCATTGCAGTAATCCAATCTGCATCTTCAAGAAGGGATTTATCAGAGTACCACCGCTTAATGTTTCTAGACCGCATTTTGTTCAGATAAATCGAAATTTGCCTAGCTAACGTAACGGTAAGTTTCAATTCTATTAAGGACACGGAGGCGAGGATTATGCTTTTCTTTCTCCGCTATTTATTACAATACCAAAACACAGCAGCCTCAGAAAAGCTTATAAAGGAAAACATGCTTATATCACAACATAATAAAGCATTATCCATAACATAGTCCACAAAACAAAAGTCTCTTGAACTACGACTCCCATCATTCCAACGAGGATGATATCCAATGAGTCCTTCCATTATGTCCATGACCAGTAGATAAGGAGTCCCTTCTCAGTGTTCCTCCTCTTTCTTCGCGCGAATCACGCTCTAAGGTCATTGGTCTGCCTTGGAACCATCATTTCCTAGCAGGAAGAAACAACAGCGTAAGCGTTGTAACAGAAGACCAATCGTCGAACCAACGCACTACACAACAACATGAATTACAACTCAATGTCAGGTTAAAACTATGAAAACCTAGTTACTTACTGACATACGGGCGGGACGTAGCTCGTCGACGTCATGGGTGGGATAATCCTCGCCTCCGTGTCCTTAATAGAATTGAAACTTACCGTTACGTTAGCTAGGCAAATTTCGATTCTATGGCAGGACCGGAGGCTCAGATTATGCTAGTTCAAAGCTTACTTACCACCAAATGAGCAATATCCACCACAGGCTTAAAATAAAACCTCTTAAAGGTGGAATCCGAGGACCAGTCGGCGGCCCGCATTAAATCCTCCAAACGATCTCCCGCTGTGAAAGCCTTAGAGGCCATGGCCCCCCTGGCAGAGTGAGCTCCAAAACGCTTGGTATCAATACCTGCCTCTTGCATGACCCAGCGCACCCACCTGGCTATAGTGGGGGATGAGACCGCATGGTGTGGTTTTCGTAAGGCAATCAACAATTGTCTTTCGCCCGGAGGGCGAATGTCCCAAGTCACATCTTCATAGGCTTTCAGACACTGAACAACACACAACTTCGGAACATCCACGAAAGCGGGATAAGAAATAGTCTTTGAGGCTGACTTCGTGCGGCGACCAATCGTAAAGGTGACACCATCCGGTGAAAAAACACGTGCTGAGACATCCAAGGCCCGCACGTCGGACACTCTTCGACAGGACACTAAGCACAAAAGCATCGCCAACTTAGCCGAGAGCTCTTTGAAAGACAGGTACCTATTAGGTTGCCAAGAGAGAAAAAGGTTCAACGCCACATTGACGTCCCAGAGGACGGAGTACCGCGGTTCCGGAGGCAACGACAACCGGATTCCCCGCAGAAGGCGACACACAAAAGGATGTACCCCAACTGGTGAGCCGTCAACTGGTTGATGTGCCGCTGAGATGGCAGAACGCATAGCGTTAATCGTGCGGTATGCAAAACCTTTCCTGGCCAAATCCGCCAGAAAATTCAAGACGGGAACAACTCCCGCTACCAGGGGATCCAGACCCCGTCGAAGACACCAACGTACCCACTTAGTCCAAGCGGACTTGTAGCGCTTCGACGTACTGACTGCCCAGGCTTTGGACAAGAGTCCCTCAGCCGATCTCGAAAGGCCCGGGAGCGACCAACGTCCCCGGAAAGCCTCCATGCCATGAGACGGAGAGAACCCTGAGCGATAAGATGATGCGGTTCCCAATCCGGATTGAGAAGCAGGTGTGGAAACCGGGGGAGTAGGATTGGAAGATCCCAAGAAAGTTCCAGAAGAACTGGAAACCAAATTTGGTACCTCCAGAGCGGTGTCACCAGAACCAGCTCCACCACCTGCCGGCGAACCTGAGCCGCCGTCCGCATCACCATCGCAAAAGGGGGAAACGCAAAGGGCTTCTCCTGACTCCAGTCTTGGAGGAAAGCGTCCGTGGCTTCCGCCAGCGGATCCGGCCTCCAGCTGAAGAACCTCGGAAGTTGATGGTCCAAACGGGACGCAAACAAGTCCACCGAAAAAGGACCCCACAGACCGTGCAACCACCGAAAGACCCGAACATCCAACATCCACAGACTGGAATCCCGAAGATACCGGGAGTGCCAGTCCGCTATCTGGTTGGCTCGACCCGGCAGATATTCTGCCGTCACTGATACGTGATGGTCCAGACAGTAATCCCAAAACTCCTTCGCCAAATTCGCCAGAGCGCGGGATCTCGAACCTCCTAGATGGTTCACGTATCGAACCGCGGACACATTGTCCATTTTCAACAGGACACACAACCTCGCAGAGTCTCCTGTCCAGCAGCGTACTGCAAA
Source organism: Lissotriton helveticus (assembly GCF_964261635.1). Lineage (NCBI taxonomy): Eukaryota > Metazoa > Chordata > Amphibia > Caudata > Salamandridae > Lissotriton > Lissotriton helveticus. The sequence continues at coordinate 373,861,982 of NC_136073.1, forward strand.
CGAACCCGCCAAAAGCTCCAGACAGTTGATATGCAACTTCTGTTCTGGTAGCGACCAGGTGCCGCCTGTGGAAAAGTCTCCACAGCGTGCTCCCCAACCGACTCTGCTGGCGTCGGACTCGATAATGAGGTCCGGAGCTGACCCGAAAATTGCTCGGCCATTCCAGGCCTCCATGTGTGACAGCCACCACGACATTTCGGCCTTCACCTCCTCCGAGAGGGGAACCGACTGATCGTAAGACATGCCCCTGCGCAGATGGTACGCCTTGAGGCGCTGAAGGGCCCTGTAATGAAGCGGGCCCGGAAAGATAGCCTGGATCGAGGACGACAGAAGGCCCACCACCCTGGCGACGTGCCGCAAGGATGTTTGAGACTTGGTCACAGTCTGACGCAAGACATGTCTGATCTTGGACAACTTCCGCGACGGGAGGCTGAGAGAAGCATCGACGGAGTTTATGACGAACCCCAAGACCTCCACTCTCTGAGAAGGAGCGAGGACCGACTTGACCCCATTGATGACAAACCCGAGCTTCTGAAGCAAAGCCACTGTCTGGCGCAGCTGAGAAAGTAACTTGTCCGGACACTGCGCCATCAGCAAAATGTCGTCCAAATAGACGATCATGCGAATACCCTGCCCTCGCAGGAACTCCACCATGGGGTGCAGCACTTTCGTGAAAAACCACGGGGCTGAGGAGAGACCGAACGGGAGGGCGGTGAACTCGAACACCTGCTCCTTCCAGAGGAACTGAAGGAAACGACGATGAGGCGGGTAGATCGGAACCATAAGGTAAGCGTCCTTGAGGTCCAGCCGTACCAACCAATCTCGCGGCAGGAGGATGTCTCGAAGAAGATGAATCCCCTCCATCTTGAAATTACGGTAGATCAACCAACCGTTGAATTCCTTTAGGTTGATCACCGGACGGCGCCCACCACCGGGCTTGTCGACCAAAAACAGATTGCTGAGGAAGCCTGAAGGGTGCCGAGTTGAGCGACGAATGGCCCCTTTGCGGAGGAGCTTCGAGACCTCTTCGTCTATCAACTGAGCGTCGGCCATTGAAAAGGCTATAGGACGGGGGGTACTCCCCTGAGAGGATTGGTTGTAAAATTCGATATGGAACCCGCAAACGGTTTGTAGCACCCATGCGTCCGCTGTAAGTTCCTCCCATGCCCCCAGAAATGCCGCCAAACGGCCACCAATTCGAACCTGCTCCGCAGGAATAACACTCACCTGTTGAGTTATTGGTGCCAGGATTCTTCCTGAAGCCTCGTCCTCCGAAACGCTGGCCTCTGGTAGGGTAGAAGGAGTTGAAATTGGCTGAGGTGCTGTACTGCCCTCGCCCGGAGCCTTGCCCTCTATTGCCGGTAAGAAGACCAGCGCGGCCGGTCGCGCGGCCCCCACCGCGACCGGCCCCTTGGGAGAAACGCTGCCTGAACACGCCCTTAATACTCTTCTGGGCTTTATCCAGCTGGGTGAAAGTCGAAACGAACTTGCCCAATTCCTTGATGAACGGCTCTCCAAAGAGCCCGCCCTGGGCAACCGCTCCCGCCTCTGAGGAGGCCAGGTCCCCTAACTTTGGGTCCAGTTTAATTAAAAACGACCGTCGACGCTCGGTCGAGAGGGCACAGTTAGCATTACCCAAAAAGATAACCACTCTCTGTGCCCAATTCGACAAGACGTCGGGGGAAATGGCGGTCCCAGTGACCTTCGCTTCCTCCGCCATGTCAAGTATTTTGGTAATGGGCCCTACTGCATCGAGCAACTTATCCTGGCACGACCGCCAGGAGCGGTCGATGCCCTTGCGCGGATCCTTCATAAACTTGGCGAGAAACGTCGCCATCTTGGAATCTAGATCCGGCGTCATGGCCACCTTGCCGTCTAACGTGGGCCTAGGACATTCTCCACGGAGGCACCCCCTGGCCTCCTTCTCCAGAGGCTTGCGCAGGCGGCTGGCCACGAACTTCGCCACCTTGTCGCCCGGGGCCCAGGCTGCGGACCGCGGATGGATTATTTCATCCGGGTCCAGCATGCCTGAGCTATCCCGCGGCAACTCGGCGGCCGAGCCCGAAGGTCACCAGGAGCGCACCGAGTCTCCCTCCTCCTCCGAATCCGGGGAATCTCCCGGGGACGAAGGAGCAGTCTCCGAAGCCACCACTGAAGCAGGGGCCGAAGGCTGCTCAGGCGTGAACGCGGTCGCCTTCGCCAAGAAAGCGTCCCTCAGACGCTCGAAGGCTCCCTTATTCACCCCCTGAGCACCCTCCGGGAACTCCTCTCTGCAGGGTTTCTTAGGAGCAGGGGGGCTCTCACCTGATGGACCTGGGAGGGGAAGTTGCTGTTGTCCTCCCTGTGCCTGGGCGAGCTTGGCGCATTCCTCTACGATGCGCGCCGAGAGGCGTTCTTCCATAGGGGCCACCACCTCAGTCACGCAACGGTAAATGGAGCTATCCACTGCCTGGTAAAACTCCTCGTCCTGCAAGTAGGGTTGTGAGTCATCCTCGTAATACTCGCCCTGTTCCATGATGTAGCACCGGAACCACACACACCCCCAACCCGGGGTGTTTTGAAATTTGGGCAAACCGGAGGGCTGCAATTAGGTTTCGCGCGCCAGGGACTGGCTGCAATAGGGTGCACTCAACCCCCACAGCGCGCCAACCCACCTCAAGGGACCAGGTCAGGCCACCTCACCGCGCGCTTCCACACCAGCCAAAAGCGAGTGCAGGTCTTGCCAACAGGCGTCAAACGCGGCACCAACCGCAATACAGACACCACAGGGCGTTCAAAAGGGGAATAAAGGGGCTACAGACCCGGGAACCAGGCGTTCAGTGAGGAGGCTCGAGGGCAAGGCTCCGCGTCCGATGATCTCCAGCGCGGCTCCTCCCCGAGGGAAAGTTCCACGCCGGGACCAACGAGACCGACAGTGCCCTCTAGCGGCCAACAGCGCACCGCACCACAAGGGGAATCAGAGGCACGTAAGAAGCGAAACGGCGCTTCCGTGACTCGCCTGGGGCTCTGTGAAGAGAAACATGCAGCAGAGACCCAGCAGCCCCATAAAATAATCATCAACAATCCACCCCAAAGTAGTATAACACAAACTCTGGGAGAGAAGAAAAAACACTTAACTGGCTGCGGAGCAGCGAAGAAAGAGGAGGAACACTGAGAAGGGACTCCTTATCTACTGGTCATAGACATAATGGAAGGACTCATTGGATATCATCCTCGTTGGAATGATGGGAGTCGTAGTTCAAGAGACTTTTGTTTTGTGGACTATGTTATGGATAATGCTTTATTATGTTGTGATATAAGCATTTTTTCCTTTATAAGCTTTTCTGAGGCTGCTGTGTTTTGGTATTGTAATAAATAGCGGAGAAAGAAAAGCATAATCTGAGCCTCCGGTCCTGCCATAGAATTGTCGTAAAAATAACTGAATGGATAGAAAAGGAGTTAGAAATTATAGCAAACTTGCCTCTGGATAGCAATAGATACATTTAAAAAAAATCTTTTCGGGAGGCAGTCTTGTACCTAGAGGTATAGCAAGTATATTTAGTCTGCCCTGGTTGACTTTGGTGAAAGAATAAGAATAAGAAATCCCTTGGGAACCTATACACACATGCAAAATTCACATCACCTTACTACTCATTCATTTGGTTCACGCCCCATTCGCCGCGTTTTTAGATCTCGATAGAGCCATCAAGTACAAAGGAAAATCATATAACCGAATTTTTATTTTTAAAAAAAAATGTAAAACACAGTTTATTAAACCTGATACACAATCTTTTCAAATTAAAAACACAACACATGAATCCACAGTTAAAAGCAAGAGAGGATTCAAATCACATTTCATAAAAATATATCCTATCTAATGCATGAAAAGTGAATAGCAAGTGTACAGACAAAAGTTAGACCTAACACATCAGTCTTAACACATTACACATCTGTTTTGGATTTGTATACTAGAACACAGCCTGGAGCAGTCACTATTAATGCTTCTCAGACACCGATGTTCCCAAAGCAGATTATGTACAGAAATTTAGCGTCGACGCGTTTCGATGGAAAAATCTTTATAGGTCCATCTTTATCAAGACTAAAATGGGTATACACTCAGTCTGGAGATTTCTTTTTCATGCGGTAACCTTTTGAATAAAGAAAAGAGCGACGGGGGGGAAACAAAACCTCCCTCCTAAACGACAATTTGGGGTTGGTCCGAATAATTATTCCTCCAAATGGCTGGCTAGAACTGTGTGTAGAAGAAGCCAGAGGTTTTTCTTTATTCCTCCTTTCTGACAATCTATTCTTACTTAGATGGTGGATCCCAATCAGGAATCTTTCCTCTACGGGACGAAAAAATATAGAATTGTAGAATGTTGGTCTTTTGGCACCGCCACCTAGGTCAATGCAGTATGTTTAGGTCTGAGGTCCCTGTATTTTCATTTTGAAAGGATCCGTCCGTCTCGAAGAACAGCGTGGAGTCACCTCAGACCAATGAGGGCAGGCTTCGGTTGACTTTGGTGCCACGGATCTAACAGGGCTCCAAATCTTGTTTCATCCTGTTGATCAACCTAGTTGATTTGGGTTTTAATTGCTACTTAGCTGGATTTGAAGTGTCTAGGCGGATATCCTGAATATAGTTAATGTTCCCCCCCCCCCCCAATTTCTTGAACCCTCAGGAACAGTGAATAAATCATAATTTAGAGCAAAGCCCACGTTTCATCAAATATAGGGCCATAATAATTCAAGAGATCAAACATTGCACCTCTCGCTGATGACACTCAACTGATCCTCTCACTCACCAAAGACCCGAACACCGCCAAAACCAACCTACATGAAGGAATGAAAGAAGTAGCCGAGTGGATGAAACACAGCCGTCTGAAACTGAACTCAGACAAAACAGAAGTCCTTATCTTAGGCACCTCCCCTTCCGCCTGGGATGACTCTTGGTGGCCAGAGGCCCTTGGAAAAGCACCCACCGCGACGGACCACGCACGGAACCTGGGCATCATCCTGGACTCCTCACTCTCGATGAACAGACAAGTCAACGCCGTATCATCATCGTGCTTCAACATTCTTCGCATGCTCAAAAAAACATTTCGCTGGATCCCCACCGAAACCAGAAAAACGGTCACCCACGCACTGGTCACGAGCCGCCTGGACTACGGTAACACCCTATACGCCGGTACCACCGCAAAACTTCAGAAAAAACTCCAACGCATCCAGAACGCTTCAGCCAGACTCATCCTAGACATCCCGCGTAAAGACCACATTTCTAGTCACCTGAAAAACCTCCACTGGCTCCCCGTCAATAAGAGAATAACATTCCGCCTCTTAACCCACACACACAAAGCACTTTACGAACTCGGACCCGAATGCCTCAACACACGACTTTCCTTCTACACCCCCTCCCGCCAGCTACGCTCCTCCAACCAAGCCCTCGCTGCCATACCCCGCATCAACAAAACCACCATGGGAGGTAGATCCTTCTCCTACCTGGCAGCTAAAACCTGGAACTCACTCCCCATTCACCTTCGCCTCACTCAGAACCACCTAGCATTCAGAAAGCAACTTAAAACTTGGATATTCGACAAGTAATTCCCCACCCTTCCTCAAGCGCCTTGAGACCATCTGGGTATGTAGCGCGCTATATAAATTATTTGACTTGACTTGAGCTTAATATTTTTTAAATCCAACGGGCTTGAACATTTCAACAAACTTTTTTAAACTTTTATATTTATTTTATTCAACTGAACAGTCAGCACAAATAGTGTGTACATGGTGTATTAATACAATGTGATCTCAAACAGTTACACATATGATCTTTATCAGCAAGGCCCCCTCCCCCCCACCCCCGTTGATCCATATAAAACAGTATATGCCATTGGTAACAATATGTCATGGTTATATGGTTTTATCATGAACCTGAAAACGATCTCTGATAAGTTAACTGGGCAGTCCTTAGGGCCTTATGTTCTCAGGCCTCTGTGTCTGGGTCTCCTGTATGGTATGGATGTCAGACTGTTGCTTGTCCTCCCCCATCTCCAACCCAAAGTACCGTCTCCAGGGGTCCCAGATCCAATGAAATCTTTTTGGGCACCCTCTCCTACGATATGTGACCTGCTCGGCCGACATGTATATATCCATTCCTCTAGTCCATTCCGCAATAGTCAGACTGTTGGCCACTCCCCATCTCCTAGCGAGGTTTCTTTTAGCCACCACCAACCCCAGGGAGGCAAAAATCTGCTGTGTTCTAGTTATGTCCACCTCCCTCAGGATCCCCCAATATCACAAATTTAGGCTCCAACGGCAACGTTACCCCTAGGACCATTCCCAATATTTCAATCACCTGCTTCCAGTATAGCTTAAGTGTAGGGTACACCCAAATCATATGGAAGAAATCACTTTTTGTAATGGTACATGTCAGGCGAAGTGGTGATTCTGCCCTTCCCTGCCTATGCAGCCTATCTCTATCATAATACGTTCAATGCAGTGTTTTGAGTTGAATGAGGCAAAGTCTTGCCTTCATGGCTACCTCCCTGGAGTGCATTAGCACCGCCTCCCAATCAATGTCTTCCATGGGTCCCACATCTTTCTCCCATCTTGTTTGGAGACCTAGTTGCCCATCAGGGATATTTTTGCTGATGGTTTTATGTGTGTGGGAGACCGCTTTACCAATCTGCTCCTCTTGCAGGAGCCTACCCTCTGGGGTGTGTATTCCGGGAGTGGCTCAATGGGGATTTTTTCTACCCACCGCGCATATCGCAATTGTGCGTATTCAAGGAATTGGGAGTCATTCACATGACATTCCTGCTTGAATTTTGCCCATGTTTTAAGCTCCCCTTTTTTGACAATGTCCCCTATCGTGGAGATACCAAAGAGGTCCCAGAGCTTGAATCCTGTGACTTTATGTAGTTCCTTAAACCAGGTACCCTCCCAAAGCGGTGTAGTCCGCGTCATCCGTTTCATCCAGCCCCAGGTCTTAGTGGCCCCTCGCCCAAGCCGACAATGTCACTTGAGTCGTGCGTAGCAGACTTGCGCTACCCTTCCCCCCGTAGATGTAGTGTAGATGTGTATGGAGCTGCATTTCCACTCTCTCAAGACTGTATGTGGGGTGATATCTATGTTTGTGTATCCATTTGTTTTGGGAATCAGGTGAGAAACCCAAAAATAAGCCTCTTAGTCAGCAAGTGCGATCCCTCCATTGTAGGGGTTGCATTGTAGTGTCGTGAGTGTAATTCTGGGGTGTCAGTCCAGCATATTAGTGATCTACCTGTGCTAGCTATTTCTCTGAAAATAGCCCTGGGTAGGGGGTGATACGAGTTCTAGAGGACCTATAAAAGTTGAGGCAGAGTAATCATTTTTAAGACGGCCGCTCGGCTAAGCAGGGTGAGTGGAAGATCTTTCCCTCTCGCCATATCGGCCCAAAAGTTGCTTAGGATTACGCCCAGATTTTCCATTCTACACACTTCTGCATGGGGCGTGACAAAAATACCTGGATATTTAAAGCCCCTCGGCACCACGTGCAGCTTTCCTGGCAAAGAGTAGTCTAGTTGTGTATTTGTCGGGCAGTACAGTGTGGATTTATTCCAATTAATTTTATACCCCGAGTGTCTTCCATAGTATGTAATCAAGTCGTTTCGGGGTGTGTGATGTACATCCAGATATCGTCAGCATAAAGAGAGATTTTCTCCTCTTCTGTGTAATGTAATGTTGAACCCCCGAATCGAGGGATGTATCTGAATGGCTCAAGCCAGGGGCTCTAGAGTAAGCACAAAAAGGAGAGGTGTCTCATCCCTCTCTCAATAGGGAAGGTTGTAGAGCATCAACCATTGACACGCACCGCGGTCATCGGTTGTGTATATAGGAGTCCTACTCAGCTGCAGAATTTCAGCCCCAGTCAAAATTTAGCCAAAGTGGCGTCAAGAAACTGCCAGTTAACAGCATTGAATGCTTTTCCTGCGTGCAGTGATAAAAACACCTGCAGACCTGTCCGATTTCACACCTTCGTAAGCCAGTTATGGGTGCGTCTAAGGTTCAGGCGGGTAGATCTGCCTAGTATAAATCCAGACTGGTCCTCATGGATCAGACCCCAGATTACCCCCAGGAGGGGGATGTCGCTAGAATGGTGGCCAGAATCTTAACTTCCGAATTCAGCAAAGAGATGGGTCTGTAAGACCCACATTGATCACGTGGCTTGCCCTCCTTGTGTATGACAACTGTAGTAGCTTTCCGCAGGCCCAGTGGGAGAGCCCACACTCTTGACTTAGTTTTACTACTTTACAATCATTCGAAAATATAATAGTAACCCCGCGAACAGACATACTTGTGGAAGCAAAATAAGCTTGATTATACCCTTTAGGAAGAATCAATTTAGGTGTGTTTGACTTAAAATGAGTTTCCTGAATGAACAGAACCTGGGGAGAAAAGGACAGCAACCAAGTCAACATTGCGCCTGCTTTTCTAGAATTCAACAATCCATTCGCATTCACATTATTATTTTGATACTGTCCCTTTGTTCAGGAAATTATAACTTTTCATCGCACAAAAAACACAGGAGCTGAAACGTACAAAAACACAAAAATGAACACACCCAAATATAAAGAAAAAATAGCTTTGATCCACTCGTTTTTCTCTGCTACGCCAACCCGACCCACCCTGCCCATCGACACGGCGGGAGACCATCCTTGCATCGCGCCACGCAGAATTCCTATCTGAAATGATGCCATGGACTTGCATCCTAGCCTGTCAAAATCACCTCCCCCAACCATCCCCATCTGCCATCAGCACCCTTAAGAAAGTGCAGCCTCTCCCAAAAAAAAAAAAAAAGGTTCATTTGAATCCTAAACCATCTTTAGTTTCTGTTTGGCTTTAGAAAATCCTGGGCTTCAGAAATGACATTAAAGATCTTGAATTGTCCTTTCCAAAGAACCTTAAGTTTTGTGGCTTGAACTAAGGAAGCCTGGGCGCCTATCGACCTAAATTGAAAGGCTAGTTGTTGAAAGGCCTTTCTCCGCCTAGCTGAAGCCACGGAAAGAACAGGAATAATCTTCAAGAACATTTTTGCAGGTTTGTAAACATTTTCTGCTGAATTGCTCTTGAAAGAACTTGTCCCTTGATCCGGAATTCCGAAAAGTTGACCAAGATAGTTTGTGGATATTTAGCACCTGATGGCCGATGGGAACTCTATGTGCCTGCATAATTGTCAAATCCTCAGGGGTGAATGGTACAATGTGATCTTTAATCAACATATTGGTGAGCTGAGGAACTGACTGTATTTGACCCTGGGATTTGCTTCCTTACGGAATCCCCGTGATCCTGAGATTGGAGCGTCTTACGTGATTCTCCAATGATTCTAATTTCATCTCCAATTCTGTGATTTTTGCAAACTGAGGTGTAAAACAAGACTGCTGATGCGCCAGTTTATCTTCAATGTCTGAAATTCTTTGCTCAGATGCCTGTAGCTGTTTTGGAAGTACCAGTAAGGTTTCCTCCATCTTAGTAAGTCTTTGATTTAATAACTCCTTGTCCAAAGCTTGCTGTACCTATAGCCTGCCAATCTCCACCTGAATTGCATTGAGTGTAGGAAGGTGGATACCTGACTATGGTTACCCCAGATTTTTTGCCTTGTGTTTAGCTGGTTTTCGAATTAGTTGGCCTGGGATCCTGCTAATCAGGGCCCCAGGCTATCTGCTCTCACTGTAAAATGGACTCCATGTACTCTAGGTACATCCACAATTGGGAATTGGTTCACCTTGTCAGCCCCTGTAGAAGTGTACCCTAGGTACCCAGGGCATAGGTGTAACCAAGGCCTACCAGGGGCTGCAGCATGTATTATGCCACCCATGGCTGGCCACTCATACTGACACAACTGGCTGATCACTCACCTTGGGCAAGGTCGTGTAATCACCCCTTGCTTAGGTATAGTATTCCTATATCTACCCTTATATATAGACACACAGTAACCTATAAGTCACTCCTTTGGCAGGTCTTAACAATCCTGGAGGCAGAGTGCTTGGTTATGTGTGAGATGGTGCTCTAGCATGAGCTGAGCCTGTCTGCAGCTTGCGGAACCATGTCCTTATAGCTGTTCTATGATATCGCCATACCATATACTCTTAAGTGCATTATAATCCTCGCGGTTGAATGCTAACTTTGGTTTGGCTTTATCTAAACATGTTGTGTAAGGTGTCATATGCTTTGGAATACTATCCCCTCGCCAATTCTGGCGACGAGGGTAGCATTCCAACCTTCTAGAGGGAGAAGACATGTTAGTTTTGACTATCCCGGTTAAAGTTAACCAGACCCCCCGCTTCACAAAATGGACGCTTCTGCCACAGACACAAGTCTGACCTCCTGCTGCTGGGAGTCCGTCCAGTCACGGAGGTTTGGACAATAGGTTTCCTGCCTGGAGAGGTGGGAGCACCACCCCAGACAGGACTTTGTGTATTGGGACAGGGAGGGCTGAATAGAATGAGACACTGCCTGAGGCACACTAGGTGCTTCATGCATACCTCAGTTCAAACTGGTTTCTGGGGCTCTCCAGCCCCAGCTCTGGTGCTAAACTGGACAAAGGAAAGGGGGTGTAACCACCCCCCTTCCTGGTCCCACCCATAGGAGGGGCCTAGGATCGAATCCAGGCCATTTTAGCTGTATAAAGGTAGGAGCTGTGTCCCTAGACTTTAGATTTGATCCTGAACTGAAACCTGAAACGAAACTCTGGACCTTCGACGTTCTGCTGAAGCTGAAGACTGAAGAATCTCCCTTGTGGCCAAGGAGTGACCACCCTGGGCAACCAGGCACCATCCAGCAAATCAACGGCTTGCTTTGTCGACGTTCCCGCCGGGACCCGAGTACAGAGCTTGACAAGACCCAGACTTCCAGACCTCTCGGACCATCTCTTCACGTATGCAGCATAGCTGAGATCCGTGGAGGTGACGAGACACGTGGGATTGGACATCTTGAAAAGTCCACGACTTGCTAACTGTGCAGCTCCTGAGGTATCCTCGAAGCTGTGCACTGGGGATTGAGAAGCCCCGAATCCGAGCTCCACCTGCACCGAAGATCTGCCCTCCACACTCCACGAGTTCTGCGTGGGGCCCTTCTGCTTGTGTTTTGCTCGACACGTTGTCCGATTGCTGGCCCGTGTGCTAGTAGCCTCTGTGACGACAATCCTTTTGAATCACCTCACTGGTCTGGTTGCTCCAGACTGGCCCTTGCCTCCTTGCAAAGGTGATCAAACAAAAACAATGGCTCCTGTGGGTAAATACTCAACAAGTTTTAATATTATAAATGCACAATGGCAATATAGGTGATGTGAAAGGAGACGAAAGGCAAGTAAGTGGTATATGTACTGGAAGAATATATTAGATACCAGAAAAAATAGATACACATATAAACAATTCACACATTTATATACATTTGTACAATTACAAAACAGTGTAATCGTGTCCCAAGTGAATAAATTCTAACAAAAAAACTAAACATATTCCAACAAATGAAAAAAGTGACATGAGGTTCTTAACATGGATTCGTTTTTTTTTTGCAAAGAAGAAAAAGCGACCTGTATATTAATTTTCAAATCAATACAAAAAGTTGCCCAATAGCGACAACTTATTTTCAAAAACGGTCTGCTTCTTTTAAAGGTTGTCGACGACGTTTCGACCTTATGAGGATAGAAGGTCTCTTCAGGACTTAGTAGATGTGGGGCACCTAAGAAAGTGGTATCAGAAAATATATCTACATTAGGCGGGTGGACCAACACAAAGTGAAGGGAATATATGTGGTATAGCAGTCCATGTAGGACGATTATACACTACCTGCACGATTCTTACTGCGGTTTGTGTGTGGTGATTGTGACACCGTGAGGAAGGTGAATAAAAACAACTTACAGAGATCCCGGCCGGGACCTAGTTGTAATAAGGAAGGCAGATGGACGCATTAATATTTTTAAGCTATTTACAATTGGAGGTCACGGTCCTAACATGAGGCCCAGTGCTCCAGACTTACCCCTGTAATGACTAGATATAGCGTGAATGAAGGGCACAGTCTCCCTGTCTTTTCCGGACTGCGACTTGGGTTCAAAATTGCCTGTCAATATAAATATATAGCCTGTGTTTAATCCATGATTTAAGCATTAAGGATTGTGCCATTTAGTAACTTTTTCGGAAATTTCAATTACTGACCTCCGAGCACTCAGTGGTGCTGCTGGTGAAGCGATTTTCTTTAATAACGATGTGGCCAACTGTTCACGGGGCTAAGATAATGCTGGCTCTGTAATACAATATAAAAGACACATTCTGTCACCAAGCGCTCTCCTGCTGATTGCCGCCCCTTTAGAAAGAAACCAATATGTTCCCATACCTTAAGTCTGCCGTGTGGCTACGGGCAATACCGAGGATACAAACAGCGTCTGCACAATGGCAGAGCTTCCCGAACGACTGTGCGGTGTACGTTGGAACGCCGAGGTAGGCTGTATAATCGAGCGCGAGTGGAGGCGAACTTGGGACATATAGAGATAGAAAGGTTACTAACTACTGCGCTACATGCCCGTACATCATCTATAATTGTAGATGTTACATGTAGCCATTGTGCCTCGTGGTAGTACACGACTGGACTTCCACTTATATATTTGGCATGTCAATTAGTCTCGTCCCGTATTGGAATGACAGAATTATTCACATGGGTCAAATGGGAAATTTGTTAAAAAATGAAAATAAGTAATGACCCCCAATGCAACCATACTGATTTAGATAGTTGCAGTATGTGTACTGGCAATTGTGGAGGATCGGGAAAACAAAAATTCAGAATTAAAAACAAGGCACATAGGCAACTCGAACCTCTATCTAGCTGATCATAAAATAACCAATGGCAGCGATCATATCTTTGAGCCACTGGGTCGGTCATTAGGGAGTTGGGCCCACACCCACTAGGAGCAAGGACACAGTTAAGACAAAAGCAATATGAACCATCAGTTTCTAACATTTTGGAAGCAACGTTTCCTGGGGTCTGCAAACATTCACAAAGATTCTTCCCAATGTATAACTACAATTCTCCTGGCAATTGCGGTTTGTATATACCGGATACTAGTGTCTCAGTACATCTGATTAGTAATAAAATACATTTCAACCATTTACCCTATAGCAACCATGTACAATGACATATACAGTTATCAGCATGTTGCAACCATTTACATCGTAGCAATCATGTGCAAAGTCATGTGCATGTAGTTGTCAGAGTGTTATAACAATTAAGACAGTCATAATCGTGAATGGAATCTTGCATATGTACATATAGAGTATGCTGTAAGCTACGTCAACAGCCCTATCAATATACCACTATATGGGCAGATGCTATATTATACAGCAAAACCACAACGTGAATAATTTCTAACTGGAGAGTTACACATATCAGACGCTCAGAGAGGTGACGAATCCTCGTCACTCCTCCGCCGAATTGAGTCCCTCCTCTATAGAGTGTGTGCGTTCAATCCATCGGCACTCTAGCCTTTGCAATATCTGAGAAAGATCCCCTCCTCTTGTTGTCCCTGCAAAGGTGAGGCACCTCAGACCTTGCTGGTCTGCATCAGAAGCCTTCTTTGAATCCTGCGTGGGTTGCCTTTGCCAAGGCTTGTTGACTCCAATCCGGCAGTCGACCCCTCCATCTGCGAGAACCTTCGTGGGACAGCTCCTCTCCAGCATCTGGTCGTCCTCAACGCCTCCTGGTCCGCGTGGCTGAAGAGACAAGCTTCACGACAGCACCTGATTGCTCCTCGACGTTGTCTGGTTCCTTCCTGGTTCCACCCGGTCACTGGCTAGTGACCCAGACTCTGTCCGCTCTGCTTTCAGGTCTTTTTCATCCTCGATCCACCCTTGGATCCACCCGGACATCTTTCGCCTGGTCGCCTCCAGCATCTTTCTTCACAGGCTCCATAGAATTCAACAGCGAAACCCGACACATCTTCACACCTATGCACCCGCTTCCTGTGGGTGAGGTAACGCGAGTACTTTGGTGCTCCCAAGGGTATTGACTATCCAAGTGTCTAGGTTTTTATTTGTTTCCTTCTAGCTAGACCGGAAGTGTCCTAAATCCTTCTTTTTCAAAACTCTAAGTTCCCATTGACTTAACATTGACTCTCGCGTGTGTGTAAAGACACTGCACGCGCCACCTGTGGGTCTCCTACTCCTAACCTAAGGGCCAGATAGTGTAGCCCCAGCGATTCTCTAGGCCCTAGGCCTATCATTTTCTCGAGTCGTGGTTCTTATACCACTTACTTAGTATATGGTTTTACGCGCCCCTCGGGCCTAACTGTAAATTGTGCTATTTAAAGTGTTTTTAAGAATAACTTGTTATGTGCTTTTGCCTCTGATCTCATAAAGAGTTCAGCCGAGTGTGTTAGTAAATAAATACATATATATTTTATATATATCCTGGGTGGTGTCCTTTCATTTGGTATTCAAGGGGTTACATATGGTAAAACAGCTGGCTTTACACGCCCTCAAGAGTCTTTTAGCCTTAGACTGTTCTGTCCACGCTACCACTAGGATAGCTGGTCTATAAGGTTGACTTACAACCATCACCATAAGGGTTGTTTGGACTGGTGCAAGGTGTTCACTAAAATAGTGAACATCATATACCAGGCCAACTTCTCACATTGAGCACCTTTTTAACAGACTCTGGCAGAAACTCATGCGGAGCACTGGGATTTTTGAGGCAGGATGTTTGCGAGGAAGCATTGGGCTCAAAAGTAGCAATCGCTTGAGAACCAAAGCTCTGTGCTGCAGAAGGCCCAGAAGGAAGTTCATCTGAAATCAGGAGGACAGCTGGAGCGCAACGTTTTGGCTTCTCTCTCTCATTTTGAGAATTGCCCCCTCAGTTAACGGCGTTGATCCAACTAATGTCATATTGCCATAAGAGTTGCCTGGAAATAACCCCACTCTTGCCTCAGCATGGGCTTCTGCACAGGCAGACTTAAGCCCTAAGTTATGAAATAGGGGTAAAGTTTTAACTTTTTTAGTTTTTTGAGAAGGTCGGCTCTCTTAATTTTTATCAAGCTCTGCATTTGTTGTCGGTAGAGCTGGAGCTGGAAAAGTAGTTAAGTTCTCTGAGCTGCTGGAAATTGAGAAGGAGGTGTGTGCTGCTTCTGCTTGAGCCTTTGCCATGCTCAACTTTGCAAGGGTGAACCACCAACTGCACCCTTGCCCTTCTCTGCCATTATCTGGCCAGCATTGAAAACAAAAAAAACAGAGCACCTGCTGGAATCTTCATCTGTTTATCTCGCCATCTGGTAACTCTGCTTTGAGAACCTTTTTTACATTGTTTTGGGTGGACAGGAGGGACTGGAGAAGCAGTTTTAGTGCGAAGTTGTTGTATGATATTAGGGCTCATATGTCAATGAATATAAATCACCTATGGCGCAGACTATTTAATGACAGGCAAGACCCCCTTTAAGCAAGAACCAGCGAGGAGCACATACCTACATGGTCGCCTTGCTGCCTCCTTTTCAGAAAACAGCCACAGGAGCTCCTATTCAGTCCTGAATAGTCTTGGACAAAAAAAAGATAAGAATCCTGATGGACGACAGACCAATCCGAGCTCCACTGCCTTGACCAGCACCGTAGTTTGTCAATCCTCTAAACCGCAGACACGCAGGCAGAAATTCAGCCAAACCTAAGGGGGAATTTTTTTGCTGTGCTGCCGGCTCTTTCAGCTTCTCAGATCCATCAACACACAGCAGAACCTCAACAAAACCTAGGTGGCAGCTCCCGATACTCTTTTAGCCATACCGCCGGCTCTTTCAGCTTTTCTGATCCATCACCGCTGGAGCTTTGCATGTGGAGACAACCGTGTCTGACGGAGAAAGAGGGCGGGCCAGGGAAAGCTGTTTCTGCAGAAGTCCGCAGCAGGACATTGGGCAGCCGCTGCCGACACTCGATCTGTGTTTTTTAGCCCCAGTATCAGGGCTTTTAGTTCTGCCTACTGTGCCATGTAATCACCTATAGAGTGTGTCTGCATATTGCTAGGACAGAACTTACTGTCCAGCATACCCCATTTTTACAATCATGAAATTAGCGCTGAATTGCTGTTTACTTCCTACGGCAGGTTGAGCAGAACAGTCAGGGTAAATAATAATTTCATACTGAGCTAGAGGCAGTATTTCATTCGGAAGAGGACATTTTTAACTACACTGCAAAAGTTCTTGTGTTTTTAATGTAGAACAAATTTGTAGTCTACATCTGTTGCAGTGAGAGAATTAACCCATTGTATCCATCGTTGATGCAGTGCTTTAGCGTTTGGAACGCTTGCTTTAGTAACAGCCTCTACATTTGGTACTGGAGTAAGACAATTAATAGTTTCCCCTGAACCAGTGCTCTTTCTCTCACTACAGTACTGTTTGTTTTTTTTTTTTTATTTATTTTATATTTTATTGTTTTATTTTATATTGTACTGTTGTCAAAAAATTCTGTTGATGCAAAACGCATCTCAGCGTTCGTGTGCAAATGTGATTTGTATGCAATGGGTACAGTTTTACCTTCATTGAAAGTTAGGTAAGTGTACCCGGATTAACCCACGATTACCCGGATCACCAAATTTGTAGTATTTACACGTTTATGTAAATGTTTGAAAGCTATCATGTGAGTTTGTAGGAAACAAAGAATTCCTGTATGTTCCTGTGTCCAATGTCAAACAGAGAAATCAGGTCTAATTAGGTCGTAGAAAGGTTTTACTTTTTCTGTGTAATCTAAAATGTATATTCTGCCAAAATTGAAGAATCCTAAACTGGATTGTAACTTTTCAGGGTCTTTGGAAGTTTGAGCAGCGCACACTAATCTAAAAAAATTAACTGCTAGGCTTTTCCCTTCACTTGAGAGCTCATATCCTAAAAATAGGCCATTGAGGTGGACAATTTTTGATTTTTTTAAAGTTACATTTGTAGCCCTCAAAGGCAAACTCCAAAATTATGTTCACCCTAGTCAAATGATCCAATAATTCATCCTCCGTCAGATAAATATCATCTACACAGGACAATGTCTCCTCATCAAAATTTGAAGTAACTGATATTCTGGCTGGGAATAACCCCGGCTATTCTTATACCCTTGGAGCAATCTATAGAATTGACCACAAGAGCCTAGAGCCGAAAATGCTGTCAAATATTTGCTCTCCGGTGCTATATTTTTGGAAAATAATCCATTTGAAATATCTAATGTATTGCATTTTTTCTGCACCATGTTATTCATTAGTGTGGACCTGTGTGCATTTTATACTGCAAATGTTTTCCTGCATGGATTCAAATGCATGTAATTTAAAACTAGGCGGTATGAATTGTCAGGTTTCATTACCGGAAACAAAGGTTTATTCATGGAGAGGTACAATTCTCGATAACACCCTGATATTCAAGTTGATCTAAGATCTCCATGACTTGTTTTTTTTTTCCATCATGTTTTATTGGGTACTCTTTCTCTGGGATTGGATTAGTTTTGACTGGGATTACATGGTCAGCATCCCAACCTACATGTTTGCTGTATCATGCAGGAGCTAGTGCTACTGCCCACTCCTGCGCATTTGAATGTATCTGAAAGACACAAATAGTGATAGATTCCTTACCCTAGAATTACCCCCAGGCGTCAGACTGGATCGGGAAAGTTTTTGTCAGCCGTACCGCCTGCACGTCTTAAGGTGGCGTTGTGCGGCTCCGCATCAGTTGTTGGCATCGTGGTTGCCGAGATGACGTCGCAGCAGCTACTTAGGCGCCTCCCTGGCGCGCTGACATCAGTCTTTCTTTTTCCGAGCCAGCAAGCGCAGACCCGGAGAGAGTAGTAACCCACGTAATTTTTTTTACTGTCTTTTTGAGGCTTTTTGTCTCATTTATTTTTAGTCGATCGACTCCTGGTGTCATAAGAATGCCCGGTTTCAAGTCTTGCGGGGACTGTCATCGAATGATGTCGTGACGGACTCGCCTCGCGTGTGTCTCTACTGCTTGGGGTGCGATCATGACCCCAAGTTGTGCCCCGACTGCCACTCAAAGTCCTGGTCCCGTGGAAGGTCGAGGGACCGGTCGCAGAGCCATTACCATCATTCTTCTTCGAAGTCTTCGCACTCCGGGTCAGGTAAGGCAAAGCATAAGAAGTCGAAGAAACGCCATCGCTCGACGACTTCCCGTCGCGGCTGAGGTTGCGGGTGGTTCCCCCAGAGCCTAGGGTGTCGCCGTCGGCCTACCCACCATTCCCGGGTCCATCGGCGACTCCGGCCCAGCTGCAGGACTTTCTGTCAGCAATGGCCCGCCTCTTTGGGCCGTCGGGGCCCGCGGGCACACTTCCGAGCCTCACGAGCCCAATTGGGAGTCCTCGCTCTTCACTCTCGGCGGCTCCAACATCGCTGTTGGCTCCGGCTTCACTGTCAGCTGTGGTCCGGTGATGGAGGTCCCCCAAGGTTCCAGGCCTGGATCCCTGTCGACGCCGGTTGACCTCGTTACACCTCCACCGACGTCGACCCCACCGGCACCACGTCTGACGTTGCCCGTGGCACCGGGCGATGTCGCCTCTGGCTTCAGCTCTTACATGGACACGGAGCCAGAACGACGCCGATGGGGCCTTTCTACCCCTATGTCTAGCCTCCTTATTTTATGCCTGTACATCAGCCTGGGGAGGAAGGGGAGGACTGGGAGGGGTTGGAGGACCCTCTCACAGCTCAGTGTGAGTATGACCCGGACTAGACAGAGGATCTGGGGGATGCCAGCGGGGGTCTCGACATCTTTCCTGACCTTGGCATGCTCACTCCTCCTACCGTGGCTACGGAGGAGGGGGCAAGTTATGCAGTGGTGTTGCGTAGGGCGACGGAGGCCCTCAACCTCCAACTCCATAGCGTGGCCAACAGGACTAACCTCCTGACAGAAGTGCTTCAGCTGGCGGCTACCTCTGCGGAGGCACTGCAGCCTTTCAATGAGGCACTTTCTGACGTTCTTTTGGGCACCTGGTCCAGGCCCAACACAGGGGCTCTTGTGGCTAGAAACGTGGCCCGACGCCATCGCCTGGCCCCATTTTCCTCTCCCATCACCCCACCCCTGAGAGCTTCGTTGCCCAAGCATCAACGTCCCAGAGCCCATTCCCTACCGCACCCCCGGATAAGTAATCTGAGAGACTGAAACAATTTGGGAAGAAGATTTTTTCTTCCGCCAGTTCAGGACTGTAGTCTGTGAACTCTGCATGCCTCTTGGGCCAATATTCCCACTCTGTGTGGGATACGGTGGCGCAAGTGCTTCTTCAGTGTCGGGAGGAGGCACGGACAGTGCTCTCGAAGGATATTGCTGAGGGGAGAGATGCAGCCAAGTTCACAATACGATGTGGCTTTGACACCGCCGACTCGCTGGGCAGAGCGATTTCCACGACGGTGACGCTTTGCTGCCAAGCCTGGCTGAGGACTACTGGCTTCTCGGGGGATGTCCAGAACACCCTGATAGACATGCCCTTTGATGGCATTCGCATTTTTGTCCACAACGCAGATAGCCTGTTTGAGCGTTTTAGGACTCACGGGCTATGGCCAAGTCCTTGGGCCTGTTGGCCACTCGCCTTCCTCCGCCTTCTGCTTTTCGCTCCTTTCATGGCCATGGAAGTGGCGCCCCAGCACGTTCGCTCCAGAGCCACAGGCCTCAGCAGCAACAGTCCCAGTGCAGCCGCGTACATGGGAAGCGCAGAGGCAGTACAGGGGGCCAGCGGGCTGGTCAGTCCACTTCCACCCCGGCCACAACTGCCCCAAAACCTTCCTCGTCCAGTCTTTCAGGCCCATCAAACGCCAGTGGGCCGCAGGATTCGCCAACACCTTCCCCACTGGCGCACCATCACTTCGGACAGGTGGGTTTTAGACATAGTCCGGAGGGGCTACTCCCTCCCCTTCGAGACTACCCCTCCCCTTCGAGACTACCCCTCCAGCCATGCCACCTCAGTACTGCCACATGTCGGGGGATCACTTGGCACTTCAACAGGAAGTCGTGGCCCTCTTGGCCAAGGGGGCCATCGAGCACGTTCCTGCACTAGAAGTGGGACATGGTTATTATTCCCACTACTTTCTGGTGCCCAAGAAGAACAAGGGCCTGTGTTCTATCTTGGACCTCAGGGAGGTCAATCGCTTCCTCTGGAAGGAGAAGTTCTGGCTCAAGTCTTGCCTGCTCTTGACCCTGGGGACTGGATGGTAGAGTTGGACTTGCAGGACGCATATTTCCACATTCCTGTCCTGCTGGCCCACGGGCATTACCTGTGGTTCACGGTAGGCCACGAGCATTTTCAGTTTACCGTGCTCCCCTTTGGCCTTACCAGCGTCCTGCGCGAGTGTTCACGAAAGTGATGGTGGTGGTTGCAGCTCATCTGCGCAGATCATGGATTCCAGTCTTCCCCTATCTTGACGACTGGTTGTTGAAGGCGGGCTCGCCCCTGGCAGTCATTTCCCACCTCCAGACTATGGCCGACCTCCTGCATTTGCTGGCGTTCTCTATCAATGTGCCCATGTCTCACCCGATTCCCTCTCAGAAGCTCCTCTTCATCGGAGCGGTTCTGGACACTAAGCAGTTTCGGGTCTATCCTCCCGAACGGCGAGGCCAGGATATTCAGGCTATAATTCCGGCCTCTATCCTGGGTTTCTGTCAGGATGACCCTGAGGCTGCTGGGCCTCGTGGCCTCCTGCATCCTGCTGGTCACTCATGCCAGATGGCATATGCAGGCTCTGCAGTGGGACCTGAAGTTCCAGTTGACGCAGCATCAGGTGAACCTGTCAGATTACGTCCAGATCTCGAAGGGCACTGCACAGCAGTTGCAGTGGTGGCTCATGAGCCGACTTTGGGTCCAGGGCAGATCCCTCTCCCTTCCTCAACCGGAGCACACAGTGGTGATTGACGCGTCCCTCCTGGGATGGGAGGCCACATGGGAGAGGCGGAGATCAGAGGCTTCTGGTCTTCGGGGGAATCCAAGCTCCATATCAACCTTATGGAGCTTCAGGCAATCTGATTTGCTCTGAAGGCATTCCTTCCCTCTGTCAAAGGGAAAGTGGTGCAGGTGTTCACAGACAACACCACTGCCATGTGGTACTGCAACAAACAGGGTGAGGTGGGGTCGTGGACCTTATGTCAGGAGGCTCTGTGCCTCTGGACAGGGCTGGAAAGCAGGGCATTTCCCTGGTGGTTCAACACCTGGCAGGTTCACTGAACACCAGGGCGGACAAACTCAGCCGCAGGTGCATGATGGATCACGAATGGCGTCTTCACTCAGCCGTGGCACAAGGTCTCTTTCAGCAGTGAGGAGAGTCTTGGTTAGATCTATTCGCCACCGAAGAGAACGCGCAATGTCAGCAGTTGTGCGCATTGGAATTTCCAAAGCGGCACTCGCTAGGAGACACTTTTCGTCACAAGTGGAGTTGTGGTGGAGTTGTGGTCTGTTGTACGCCTTTCCACCTATACCACTTCTTCCCAGAGTGCTTAAGAAGATCAGGCACGACCGGGCCCAAGTCATTCTTGTGGCTCTGGACTGGGCTCGAAGAGGATGGTATCCCTCAGTATGACCATCGATCCCCCGATCCAACTGCCCCTTCGGGAGAATCTTCTATCGCAGCATCAGGGAACGGTCCGCCACCTGAACCTGTCCAGCCTCCACCTCTTTGCGTGGAGATTGAGCGGCCGCAGTTGATTCCTTTTGACTTGCCTCCTGAAGTCTATGATGTCATTCTGGCAGCCAGTCGTCCATCCACTAAGTTGGTATACGCCTGCAGGTGGAACAAATTTGTGGTATGGTCACAACAAAGGCTGTGGATTCCCTTTCTGCCCCTCTTTCAGATGTTCTTCTGCTTCTTCTTTCTTTGGCCCAGCAGGGCTCTGCTCTAGGCACTATCAAGGGCTACCTTTCTGCTATTTCGGCCTTTCACAGGCTCCCTGATCAGCCCTCTCTTTTCAAGTTCCCTGTTGTAAATAGATTTCTCAAAGGCATTACTCATCTTTTCCCTCCTATTCCTTTCGTAATGCCACAGTGGGACTTGAATCTAGTTCTTGCATATCTAATGTGCACTTCCTTTGAGCCTCTGCATAATTGTTGTCTTCGTCTGCTGACCTTGAAGACTGCTTTCCTGGTTGCCATCACCTCTGCCAGGAGAGTGAGTGAGCTCCAGGCTCTTTCTTGCAAGCCTCCTTTTCTATCTGTCCATCCGGACAAGGTTGTGCTCAGGACACGTCCATCCTTTCTGCCAAAGGTTGTCATTGCCTTTCACATCGGGCAGACCATCACTTTGCCAACCTTCTTTCAGTCTCCTCATCCTTCTAGAGAGGAAGAGAGGTTCCACCATCTGGACCCAAAATGTGCGCTCTTGTTTTGCTTGAACCTCACACAACAGTTCCGGGTGGATGATCAGCTCTTTGTTGGCTAGGTTGACGCCAAAAAAGGTCAGGCCGTACACAAGCGGACTATCTCCCGATGGGTCGTCTTGTGTATTAAAGCGTATTATTCTCTGGCTAAAAAGGAAGCTCTGTTGGGGCTGCGCGCTCATTCCACCAGCCAAACCAGCACTGGGATGTGGTGTCCCTCTGCAATACATATGTCAGGCAGCTAGGTCGGCCTCGCTGCACACTTTTACTAAGCACTACTGCCTGGACAGCCAAGTCCAGGACAGGAACGCTCTCAATGGCTCCCTTGGCCAAGAGAGATGTAACTTCCTGCTGGAGAAGGCCCAGATGATCCTCTGACATGCGGTGAGATCTTGGTGGCATGGCTGGTGGGGTAGTCTTGAAGGGGAGGGAGTATCCCCTTCGGACTATCTGCAAAACCCACCTGTCCGACGTGATGGTGCGCCAGTGGCGTTTGATGGGCCTGAAAGCTCGGACTTGGAGGGTTTGGAGGATGCTGCAGAGTGGGGTTTGGTGGACTGGCTCTCCCACTTGCCCCCGGAACCACAACGGTTGTTCCCACTTCCCCGGCGGGCGGAGTTTTGGTAACTTGCTGCAGCCTGTGGCTTTGGGTGGGACGTAGCGAGACTCGCAATCTGTACCAACAAAAGGGCCGAAAAGCAGACTACGCAGGGTGGGCGGAGAGGCCCAAGGACTTGGCTGTAGCCCGTGAGTCCTTGGAAAATCTCTAGAGCGTTGTCTGCTTTGTCGCCAAGAAGGCGGCGGCCATCAAAGGGCTTTTCTGGTGTTCTGGACAGCCCCTGAAAAAGCAGGCAACCTCATCCAGGCGTAGCGACGAAGCGCAACTGACGTTGAAATGGTTCTGCCCAGAGAGTCCGCGGTGTCCAGCCCACAACGTATCTCAAACTTAACTGCATCCCTCCCGGCTGCAACAGCCTGGGATAGCACTGTCTGGGCCTACTCCGGACACTGAGACAGCACATGCGCTGAGTGGAAATAACGGCCCAAGAGACATGCAGTGTTTACGGATTGCAGTCCTAAGCTGGCAGAAGGGCTAATTTTCTTTCCAAGGTGGTCAGCTTCTCGGATTACCTTTCTGGTGGAGCGGTAGGGAAGGTGCTTTTTGAAGTGGGTACTTGGACTACCAAGCTTTCCGGGGTGGGGTGTTGGGAAAGGAAAGTGGGGATGCTCTGAGCCGGAGGGTGGCGTCAGGCAATCATCATGTCCACGGGAACCCCCGTGTTGGGCCTGGGCCATGTGCCCAAAAGGAAGTCGGTGAGGGCCTTATTAAATGGACGCCGGGGCTCCGAAGAGCTTGCAGAAGGTTGAAGTACCTTTGTCAGGAGGTTAGTCCTGACCGCCACCAAAGGAAGCTCGAAGTTGAGAGCCTCAGCCGCCCTATGCAACACCACTGTGTATGATGCTCCCTCCTCCATAGCCTCGGTAGGAGGAGACAACATGCCAAGGTCGGCGAAGTGTCCAAACCACTAACATCCCCCACTCAAGTCCTGTTCACTGTCCTGGTCAGCTGTATGGTCACCTGACCCCTCCTAGTCCTCCTCCTCAGTATCTGGTTGCTATTCAGGTTGAGAAAGCGCTGTAGGAGTGAACAGGAGCATAAAAACCCCTCTTGGCGCCGGATCCACGTCGGGATGGAAACCGGGGTCGACGACGGCCGGTGGGGCTGACAGGCGTTGAACGCGGTAGTGGTGCCGGAGGAAGCAGCGTCAGTGGAGACTTAATGAGGTAAACCGGCGCCGATCCGGATCCAGGCTTGGATCCAAGGGGGCCCTGCAGCGCCGGAGCCACCAGTGGAGAGGCGTAGGCCCCCCAACTGAGTCCGCGGGGCCCGAAGGCGCGCAGGTGGGTTTGGGCCGCCCAAAGAGGGCGTGCATTGTATCGTAGAACGTACCAAGGTGGGCGGGAGTCGCTCCGGGTCCCAGAATGGGCGGGAAACGCAGAGTCAACTCTTTGGGCTCTGCGTGCGAAGCGGCGTGAGGGGCACCTCCCGTGTCCCTCGGATCGGCCGACTAACGAGAAGTCAAAGTGCAACGATGCTGCTTCGACTTCTTCTTATGCTTCGACTACCCTACTCCAAGTGCGAAGACTACGAAGACTTGGAACTGGAATGATGGTGGCTCCGTGACCGGTTCCTCATAACCGGGATGTCAAACAACGTGGAGTCGACTGCCAGTGCTCCAGCAGCTTTCGGAACCGCTTCCGCAAAGTCTTCGGCGCCATTGACCGGCAATCGGAGTACGACTTCGGGTCGTGGTTGAGCTCCAGGCAAAAAAGACCACGGGGTGCGGATCCGTCACCGACATCATCCGAGGACAGAAGCTGCAGGCCTTGAAGCCAGGCATCCCTCGTGCACCTTAGGAGTCGAAGACTCAAAGTCGACAAATGTCGAGAAAAAGTTAGGCAAAAAATGACTGAGGTACCGCTCTTCACGGATCTGCACTGGCTGGCGCGGAAAAAGAAAGAACTGATGTCCGTGTGCAAGGGCGGCGTAGTAGCTACCACAAACCTATCCAGATACACAGATGTAATGCTGATGAAAAACTTTCCGATCCAGTCTGACGCCTGAGGGTAATTCTAAGGAAAGGAATCTATAACTAACGTGTTTCTTTCAGATGCTATTATCACTTCGATTTCTGCAGTTGGGAGAACAATCTCCTACTTTTTTACGCGAGAGTCAGCTTTTACAACTAAGCTGTCAGCCGGCAATTAGCCACCTGTACACATATTTGGAAAGCGTGGTTGCTTAGTTTGGGATGCTAAAGTGGAAGCTTTGTTTGACAGATCTTTGGTCAAACACATCTGTTAGTGTTCTTTTTGTGGTAAATCTAAAATTTGGGGTATTTTTGATGAACTCATTTGAAAAGGAAGACTCTGCAGAGTAGATGACAATCATTATCTATGTTACTTTTAAAGCATACTTTGCTTTGAGAATCATTACTTCCTACCCGCTCCCCTCATAGTCTTCATTGTGTTCTGAAGCCCTCAGTGACTGAAAATACCAAGGGGGCTTGGGGTGGCATTTGCATTTATACCATACTTCATTTTAGCATCCAACTGATTGTGCTTAGTGCCAGTGTGACACTGCAGAACAGAAGGATTCCATGAGTACATAAAAAAGCTTTCTGAGTCCAAGCCAGGTCACTGGGCTATTCCTCAGGTAACTAATCTGCTCGGTAAACTAATTATTGTTTATAAGAACTGAGGAGTTGTAAGTTTTCTTTCAAAACATTGAAGCATCAAAACCGTGCTTGTGGTCACAAATCAGCTCCTTTTTTGTCTGTTAATTCACTTTTATTTCTGTTGTGGAATTTGAGTGATATTGTGTCATTTTGATTAACCTCTATATAACTGGTCTACCTAGATTCCTTTGCAGAAGTATTAATTCTTTTTCCCTATACAAATAAGTTTTGTGGATTTAGGGAGAAGTGTTTCCTTAATGAATTAATAGTTTTCTCTCTTGTTCTACCCCTTTGTTTACTCCTAGGTTCACGTTGTTAAACTTGTAGACTTGAAAACATCTTTAAATGAGTACAACGTTAGATCTGAAATCTTGTCCACTGGAATGGGCGTCGATAATCCCGAACATCTTAAGAAGCTTAAAAATCTATGTAGGGAAGCACAAGTGGCAGCTAGCAACAAGAGGTCTAGCCCTGAGGTGTAAGTACTGTCTTCTGTATTGGCATATTTTTAATCACTGACTGACTCAATATTTTAAAGATACATTTAGATTTTACTTCTTTCATTTCTTGCCCCAAGCAAGAGGGGCAATATTGAAGAACTAATTTGAAATATAAGGCATCATTTACAATTTGCCAGAATGGGAGAACTGTCCTAAATCTACAATGGTCCAGCCCCAGCTAAGTTGGAGTTCCTCTTTGTAGGAGGCTGGCTTAGTATATGGTGCACACTTATTATCAACACTCACTACCCGGAGATATAACCACAATACACACAATACTTTGGAAATAGAACACGTAAGTAGCACAAATACACAGTGGTCTCTAGGGGAAGACCAAATCATATACTAAAATAGTGGAATGCGAACCATGACTTAAGTCAGGACTGGCCACAGAAGATGTAAAAGAGACAGGGACCCAAGGAACCACCCAAGGTGGATTCAAGATGAGAGGTACCTGCAAGCAGAGGGGACAGATTCTATGCCACTCAGGAGTGACCCGGAGGCACTGAAGACAAATGCCCACCGATGTCGGAGCTGCAGGTGAGTTGACTGTTGAAGTGTCTGCTGTGCGGACCAGGCCATTCTGTCGAAGACCAGGAGCTGTTGACGAGCTGTCCCACCTCCGATGTCGAGAACCAGGGGTTCAGTGTCCTGCAGAGGCACCACCAAGCCTTGGCAACGGCAACCAATGTGGTCGTAGAAAAAGGTGCAGCGTCGGGACCAGCAAGGTCCAAGTGACCCACTACGAGCAAATATGTCAGAGCAGGCCCTGAGCAAGTAGGGGAATCCACTGGAGCCAAAGAAGACCATCAAGACGACTCATAGGCCGGAGGCACAGGAGTCGCAAGAGGACCATGAGCAGCTCACCAAAGGATGAAGGCCCTCAATGCAAAGGATGCTGTGCAGGAAAAGATCCTGGCTGCAGGAGATTCTTCAGGCTAGAGCTTCTTGGAGCACGAAGATCTCTGGAGTGCAGAGCCAACAAGCCTTGGCAACGTCAAGTTGATGCAGTACACAGGAGTTCAGTTCCAGTGGTTCCGATGAGGGATACTGGCCTCAAACTTGCTGAGAGGACAGGTCAAGCCTCAAGGGAGTGGCAGAACAACCATCTATGTTGCTGAGCCTTTCGAAGTCCTTAGGACGTCAGGAGCAGCAGACCAGTCAACTTCGTGGTGGTGTCTGCAGATGCAGGGGAGTACTTCTTCACTCCAAGGGAGATCACTTCTTGTGTCCTTGATGCCCACAGGTCTATTGAAGATCCAGGAACAAAGTCCAAGTGTCCAGACAGTCGAAGAGTAACATGGTTTCAGGCTTGAGTCTTGTCCCATGGCAAATCTGAACAGCATTTTAAAGCAGCCCGGTGGCGCTGGCCAGCACCCCTACCCCAACTCAATACACTAAGCCCTGCCTGGGGAGTTGGTCACACCTCCCTGTGCCAGGAAACCTATTTTCCTACCTTCCCCTGCTCACACTTGGCTCAGCAGATGGAGGCCAGAATTATGTCTGTGGTCGGCAGCAGCACTAGCGTCTAGTAGACCCTGAAAGGCTGTAACCGGGAGTACAGGGGTACCCCATGGGAGCCCCCTCATGGGATCATGCTTCTAACACTGAAATCGGTATTGGGGTACGATTCTAACATGTTTGATACCAAACTTGACCGGGTTCGGTGCAGCTACTATATAGTTAAACATCTCGTATTAACTGATGTCAACTATGTGTATTAAATAGACTGACCGCACTTAAAAAGCCTGGATAATTGACTCTGGGATTTGTAGGGGTGTCCTGCTCATGTAGGGTCACCCTCACACTTATAACCAAGCACCCTGCCTTCAGGACTGAAAGGCCTCCTGGAGAAGTGAGAAAGGTTGTAAGTGTAGCGACCTCTGATATATAGGAACTTATATCTGAAAGAAACAGGTTAATGTTAGATTCCTTACCGTAGAATATCCCCAGGCGTCAGGCTGGATCCGGAAAGTTTTTGTCAGCAGTACCCTTGTGCGTCGTCTGCGGCTCCGCGTCCGGGGTCGTGATCGCCGGGATGACGCCATCTGAGTACTTAGACGCCGCCCTCGCTCGCTGACATCAATTCTTCTTTTTTCCGCGCCAGCTAGCGCAGATCCGGGAAGAGCAATACTCTCTAGTCATTTTTTTACTAACTTTTTGGTCTATTTTGAATCTCTTTTTTTGACTCCTAGTGCCGTAGGGATGCCTGGCTTTAAGCCGTGCGACGCCTGTCACCGCCTCATGTCGGTGACCGACCCCCACCGCCTGTGTCTCTACTGCCTCGGGGCTGACCACTACGACAAGTCGTGCCCCGACTGCCGGGCCTTGACCTCAAAAGCTAGGCGGGAGCGGTCCCGAAAGCTACTCGAGATCCCGCAGTCGGCTCCTCGCTGCTCGAGGTCCCGGTCGAGGAGAAAGTCGAGTGACTGGTCGCGGAGCCCCAGTCATCGCTAGTCGAGCCATCACCATCACTCGTCGGGCTCCAAGTCCTCCAATAAGTCGAGTCAATCAAAGAAAAAGTCGAAGAGGCGACATCTCTCTTCAGACTTCCCTCGCCGCTCGCGTGACTCGGCTGAAGGTTCGGGCGACACCGCCCGCGCGGCTCCATCGGAGCCGCAGGCACCGCTTCCAGGCCCATACCATCTGGTCCCTGGCCTGCGAGCGACGCCGGAGGAGATTCGTGATTTCCTCATTGCCATGAGGACTCACTTCCCTCCGTCGAGGCCTGCCGGCGCCGTCGGGCGCTTCGGCCCCGGCACCGCCGTCTACTTAGTTCCCGACACGCCGTCTCCGGCGTCGATGGGTGAGGCCTTCAGCTACGACCCGGCTCCGTCATTCCAGCCTGTTTACCAGGACACGGATGAAGGGGAGAACTGGGAGGGGTCTGAGGACCCTCTGGCACAGCAGTGCCAGTTGAGCCAGGACTGGGCAGATGAGCTAGGGAAGGCCAGTGGTTTTGACACTTCGCCTGACACTGGATTCATCTCTCCTCCCTCCATGTCTACGGAGGCAGGTGCTACGTATGGTGTGGTGTTGCGCAGGGCAGCCAAGGCCTTGGCTCTTGAGCTCCCTGCTGCTGCCGTGAGGACTAACCTCCTCACTGAGGTGCTTCAGCCGTTCAAGAGGCCCTCACGGACGTTCTGATGGGCACCTGGTCCAAGCCCCCCACAGTGCCCCCTGTGGATCGGAACGTGGCCCGATGCCACCGCCCGGCTCCGGGCGACCCTAGCTTTCTGTCCGTGCACCTCACCCCCGAGAGCCTGGTGATCCAGGCATCTCCATCCCAGACCGCATTCCCGACCGCTCCCCCAGATCGGGAATCCAAAAGGTTTGATCAGTTTGGGAAGAAACTGTTCTCCTCATTGAGTTTGGGGTTGCGGTCTATCAACACCGCTTGCCTTTTGGGCCATTATACCCACTCTTTGTGGGACACGGTTGCAGACGTGCTGCCCCAGTGCCCAGAGGAGGCACAGGCCCGGCTCGCCCAAGCCCTTGCGGAGGGGCGGGATGCGGCGCGTTACTCCATCAGGTGTGGACTGGATACCACTGACTCGTTGGGAAGGGCGATTTCCACGACGGTGGCGGTACACCGCCACACCTGGCTGAGGTCCGCCAATTTCTCGGGCGATATCCAGGCCACGCTCATGGACATGCCCTTCGATGGCCGTCGCCTCTTTGGCGACAAAGCAGACTCCATGGCTACGGCGAAGTCCTT
This sequence comes from Lissotriton helveticus, assembly GCF_964261635.1. Taxonomy (NCBI): domain Eukaryota; kingdom Metazoa; phylum Chordata; class Amphibia; order Caudata; family Salamandridae; genus Lissotriton; species Lissotriton helveticus. The sequence continues at coordinate 373,891,757 of NC_136073.1, forward strand.
GGGCCTGTCTGGCCAGCGCCAGTAAACTTCTGCTTTTCGCCCCTTTCGTGGCCAAGGAAGGGGCACCCCACACGTCCTGCCAGCCAGAACCAGCCTCAACGCAGCCACTGTAACCGCCTTGGCGGTGCCGGGGGACAACGGCATGGTCAGTCCACATCTGCTCCCGCAGCATCTGCCTCAAAGCCTTCCTAGTCCGAGCTTTCAGGCCCATTCGACACCAGGGGGGACAGGGTCTGCCATCACCTCCTCCACTGGCGCTCCATCACGTCGGACAGGTGGGTGCTGCAAATCGTCCGAAGGGGCTACTCCCTCCCCTTCGAGGCGACCCCTCCAGCCATGCCACCGCAGTACCACTGCATGTCGGGGGATCACTTGCAACTTCTGCAGGAGGAGGTTATGGTCCTCTTGGCCAAGGGGGCCATCGAGCACATTCCTGGGCCAGAAGTAGGACGTGGTTGCTACTCCCACTGCTTTCTGGTACCCAAGAAGGGCAAAGGAGGCCTACGCCCTATCTTGGACCTCTGGAGCGTCAACGGCTTCCTCCGGAAGGAGAAGTTCAAGATGCTGACTTTAGCTCAGGTCCTAGTTGCCCTAGACCCTGGAGACTAGATGGTAGCGTTGGACTTGCAGGACGCATATTTCCACATCCCCGTCCTGCCGGCCCACCGGCGCTACCTGCGGTTCACCGTAGGCCACGAGCACTTTCAGTTTACTGTGCTCCCCTTTGGCCTCACCAGTGCCCCTCAGGTGTTCATGAAAGTGATGGCGGTGGTCGCAGCTCATCTGCACAGATCATGGGTTTCAGTCTTCCCCTATCTGGACGACTGGTTGTTGAAGGCGGGCTCGCCCCAAACAGTCGTCTCCCACCTCCAGACTACGGCCAACCTCCTGCACTCGCTGGGGTTCTCCATCAACGTGCCAAAGTCGCACCTGTGCCCCTCTCCAAAACTCCTTTTCATCGGAGCGGTCTGGACTCTGCGCAGTTTCGGGTTTATCCTCTCGAACAGCGGGTTTGGGATATTCAGGCTCTGATTCCGATTTTTCAGCTTTAATCCCAAGTTTCGGTCAGGTTGACGCTGCGGCGCCTGGGGCTGATGGCCTCCTGCATCCTTCTGGTGCATCACGCCAGGTGGCGGATGCGGGCTCTGCAGTGGGACCTGAAGTTTTAGTGGGCACAGCATCAGGGCAACCTGTCCGACCATGTCCTGATCTCAGAGGGCACTGCGAGTCAGTTGCAGTTGTGGCTCATGGACCGCGATTGTGTCTGCGGCAGATCCCTTTCCCAACCGGAGCATGTAGTAGTGACGGATGCGTCCCTCCTGGGATGGAGGGCTACATGGGAGAGGCGGAGATCAGAGGCCTCTGGTCTCTGGCGGGGTCCCGGCTCCATATCAACCTTCTGGCGCTGCGGGCGATCCGACTTGCACTGAAGACATTCCTTCCCTCTGTCGGGGGAAGTGTAGTGCAGGTGTTCCCGGACAACACCACCGCCACGTGGTACTGAAACAAACAGGGCGGGGTCGGGTCGTGGACCCTTTATCAGGAGGCTCTGCGCCTCTGGACATGGCTGGAACACCAGGGCGTCACCCTGGTGGTTCAACACCTGGCAGGCTCCCTGAATGCCAGGGCGGACGAACTCAGCCGCCTGTGCATGATGGATCACAAATGGCGTCTGAACTCGGACGTGGCGCAAGGTCTCTTTCAGCAGTGGGGAGAGCCTTGGTTAGATCTATTCGCCACCGAAGAGAACGCTCAATGTCATCAGCTCTGTGCGTTGGAATTTCCAAGGCTGAACTTGCTCGGAGACGCTTTTCGTTGCGAGTGGAGCTGCGATCTGTTGTACGCCTTTCCGCCTATACAGCTTCTGCCCAGAGTGCTGAAGAAGATCAAGCAAGACCGGGCCCAAGTCATCCTTGTGGCTCCGGACTGGGCACAAAGGTACTGGTATCAGGAGCTACTCACATGTCAGTGGATCCTCCGATTTGTCTGCCTCCTCAGGAGGACCTTCTGTCGCAGCAGCAGGGGACGGTCCTCCACCCGAACCTGTCCAGTCTCCACCTACATGCGTGGAGATTGAGCGGCGACAGTTGAGGCCATTTGACTTGCCTCCTGAAGCCTGTGATGTGATTCTGGCAGCCAGGCATCCCTCCACAAAAACAGTATACGCCTGCAGGTAGAACAAATTTGTGGCATGGTGCACAGCAAAGGCTGTGGATCCACTCTCTGCCCCCCTTTCAGAGGTTCTCCTCTTCCTTCTTTCTCTTGCCCAGCATGGCTCTGCTTTGGGCACTATCAAAGGCTACTTCTCAGCCGTTTCAGCCTTTTTAAGGCTTCCTGATCAGCCTTCTCTTTTCAAGTCCCCTGTTGTAAATAGATTCTTAAAAAGGCATCACACACGTTTCTTCCTGTTTCCTTTGTGATGCCTCAGTGGGACTTGAACCTTGTTATTACTTATCTCATGTACGCTCCCTTTGAGCCACTTCATAACTGTCCCCTTCGTCTTCTGACTCTTAAAACTGCATTCCTGGTTGCCATCACCTCTGCCAGGAGAGTTAGTGAGCTCCAGGCTCTATCTTCTAAACCTCCTTTCCTCTCTGTCTATCCGGACAAAGTTGTTCTGAGGACTCGTCCTTCTTTCCTGCCCAAGGTGGTTACAGCCTTTCATATCAGGCAGTCCATCACCTTGCCCACCTTCTTTCGAAAGAGGAAGAGAGGCTCCACCGTCTGGACCCAGAACTCCTTGCACCTAGACCACACACGCCAGTTCCGGGTGGACGACCAGCTCTTTGTTGGTTACGTGGGTGCTAAGAACGGACGGGCGGTGCACAAGCGGACCATCTCTCGGTGGGTTGTCTTGTGCATCAAGGTTTGCTACTCCTTGGCAGAAAAGGAGCGTCCTGTGAGGCTGTGTGCCCATTCCATTCGTGCTACGGCGGCTACTACTGCCCTGGGTCGGGGAGTCCCCTTGCAGGACATCTGTCAGGCAGCTACGTGGGCCTCGCTGCACACGTTTGCTAAGCAGTACTGCCTGGACAGCCAAGTCCGGAGAGATGGCTTTTTTGGCCATTCCGTTCTCCAGGACTGGTGTGATCTTGGTTCTCAGACCCATCACCAGGGTTGGTATTGCTGGGGTATCTATTCTAAGGTAAGGAATCTAACACTAACCGGTTTCTTTCAGATGCACAAATTACTTACCTTCGGTAACGATATATCTGTAAAAAACAGTGGTTAGTGTTAGATTCCTTATCGCCCCACCCATCCTCCCTGTTCTGCGAACCGATATCTAGGGTTAAGGTCATCCCTTTCAGGACCCTAGTTTCATGGCACTAGTGCCGGTTTCTTGCACAGCTCTGCGTTCCTGGCGCGGAAATCTATGTACAGAACTGACGTTGGCGCGTGAGGGCGGCGTCTAAGTACTCCGACGACGTCATCCCGGCGATCACGACGAGGACGCGGAGCCGCAGACGACGCCTACTGACACATAAGGGTACTGCTGACGAAAACTTTCAGGATACAACCTGACGCCTGGGGATATTCTAAGGTAAGGAATTTTTATGCTAACTACTGTTTCTTACAGATATATTGTTACCGAAGGTAAATAACTTATGCATCACAATGCATTAACCATCAAAAACCCAGCCTCCTCTCCTATTATCCATTGACTTTATGCTTGTCTTTGACCATGTAAAGCACGCCGCTAACTTTTGGCTAGGTTTGTGCTATAGAAATACCATATACATAAGTACATGCACAGTCGAGAGAGAAGTTTTGAGAGAGGTGACTATTCCTGTTATATTTAGTATTTCATCAGACACATTTTGTACAAGATCAGTGCACAGGTCCTGTATCATAGGACATGTGATAAAGCTTGAGTGAGATTGTACTCTGAAAAACCCGAAAAGTTCTTAGCTGACTATTTATGATTACATTTGCTCTATATAATATTCTCTTTTAAGAGTCTTTAACGGAAGAGCCATTTGGTGTTTTCTCCATTTATGTTTTAGGGAACAAAAGGATTATCTCTCCAGGCCTATTCAAGGAGAGGCGCACCCTTTAGTTGCTTCGGTTTTTGTTCTTTACAGTACTAGAGGTGCTAGTTCATCCAAAATGGTAGCCAGTGTGGAGCAATTTATCAAGTCCCAACACACATTTGGACACCAAAGACTGGGAACTCGGAAGAGCTTGCAAACAGAAGAGTGGAAGATATACACTTGAAAGACTAAATTTCCAGACTCACATGCTCTGACCCAGCCACTAAATGACCAGCATTATCTGCTACACTTTCCAATCAATAACAGTAAACCAAGTATTTAAACCCCAGCTATAGAAGAGTTTCCGTGTCTAGCAACAGTGGTTGTTGTAACTGTTCGTATTTTGCTTTAGTGCACACTCAGCTTGTCCAATCCTTCACCTTTGTTGTTTTCTCCCTTACTCTGTTCCACTTGTTCCTGTGGTTCACTTTATCTTTGATCGTGTATCTTTCTTCGTGACCTTCTTGCCAGTGTGTCTCCTTATCTAGGCCTTGGCCTCCCGATGCAGAATGGGTTTCCATCTTTGGCCTCTGTACAGGGTCTGTGGTATGCCTGTGGGAGATTTATATAATCTACTCTGCTAGCACAGGTTGCGAGGAAAGCTGTTTATTATATGGTTGGGGTTGAAATCTCAATGTGTAATAAACTCACTTCCTGTCCAGTCAGATTTGTTTGAAAAACCTTAGCTCAACCCTTGGTAGCTGTGGCTCTGAGCAGTTAGGCTTTATCAAAGGAGCACGTGTAAAGCATTAAGAAGTAACAAAACGGTTAAACTAGAAAGAAACAGTACTCAATAAAAACCCAATACCAATTTATAAAAAATTGATTGTATTTTTATCTTTAAATTGACACCTCAATGACAAACATCCACTGGAGGATTCAAGAGATATGACTTTTTAAAGGAACAATAAATCACTGCTTTTTCATTCAATGCAATAAATCATTCTAATGGACTGTGCTCGCAGTCAAACTTTGGAAAGCTTTTACAAAGTTGCAAACTACTACTCCAGCCGACTTTGATCAACCAAATCAGGCAGGGAGTGAGTCACAGTCACCAAATATGCTTGATTCAACAATTACCTCACAGTCAAGCAATCTCCAGTCCAGTTCCAGCCTTTATGGGTGAACCTCCACAGAGTTCAATGGAGTGTTCCTGATGTAAGGGATGCAGGATACTGAAGACGTTGAAGAATGCCAATCCAGTAATGGAAGTCTTCCTAGGACTGTTCCTAAGTCCACAGACACAGTGGGCTGACTTTTTTTGTAGGGGTTGATGGTTCTCAATGTCCGATTGAAGTCCAGCCAAAAACTAGCGGCTACTGGTCTCCAGTTACAGTTAAAGCTCCAGTTCCCACTAACTGATGATAACATCCATCTTGCACTCCGATATAACTCCCTGGTCCAACAGACTCCGATGCAACTTTCGAGGGATGGGTGTCAGTCTCTTGGGCTGCATGTTGTTGGTTAGAGGCAATAAGGCTTTCTTTGCTACCAACTCGCCAAAGCAGGCTTCTTCAGCTTTTGTGGCCCTATAGCTGTAACAGGAATTCAACCAACTGACTCTTGAATCCCTTCTTCTGTCTGAGACTGGGGTCGACTTTTCCTCAAGCAGGACACCACAGACCCTTTCTTTGCTAGCCCAAGCTGCAGTCCAGTCATAGTGCAGCCTCTTTTTGTCTGGTCCAGGGAACAACAGGGCAGTCCTTCTTCAGTCCACTCTTAAGTACAAATTTGATGTGAGGTCTGGGTTCTATGGGTGCCACTTTTATGCCTAGTTTGTGCCTTTGGGGTATGTGGCGACTACTAGCCAATGGACTTCCAGTTCCCCTTCCACTTAGTGACAACGCATCTAGCTAGCCCAGAATGCATCATTCTGCCCACTCCCAAGTTGGCAGAATCCTCCTCTTTGTGTGTGGAGCTCACCAGCCCTCCCCAGAGGTGTGGCTACCGACAGTTTGACAACAGCTTCCCATTCTCTGTCCCCGATGCAAACCTGTCTGCTAGGACAAAAGAGCGGCCCCTCTTGTATGTGTCAACTATTTGCCCTTTAAAGGCTTCTTTACTTTTGACGCTTGCCTTTTGGGCACACCTCTTTGAATGGCAGGCCCTTTGTGTTTCTTCCTGAGAGTTGTTCACACCTCTCCCCAGGAGGGCAGAAGGCTGTCTCCTAGCCAGCAATCGTAAACAGAAGCTGGAAAGATTTGGGTACAAAGTGGCTACTTGCTACAGTTGCCACTTGTGAAGTAGTGACATTACATTCAACTTGAGCATCAAGTTGGGTTTAATGCAACGATTCATTTGACAGTGGTCCCAAGAAGGAATTAGAACTGCAGAGTTGTCAACGTGTAACCCTGTACTCTCCATTGGAGCTACTAGCGATTCCACCGTAAAAATCACTATGTGGGGTTTTTACTGCCAGAGCATGTAAAGTTAAGAACTACATGTCCATCTTTTTAATATAATGCACCCAGACTTTAGGGCTCAGACCTGCCTTAGGGGGGCTTATAAATATTACAAAGGAAGGTTTGGGCTTTGTAATTACTTTTAATCACAAAGTCGAATCAGCACTATAAATCTACTCTGCCAGCCAGCATTTGTGGACTGAGAGTCACACTTTAAGTTGTCACAATCGTATTGGCACAATACATGCTGAGCTCATAAGAGAGACTTTAACTTACAGGCCCTGGGTGTGAGAAGTTGGCCTGGTATATGATGTTCACTATTCTAGTGAACACCTTGCACCAGTCCAAACAACCCTTATGGTGATGGCTGTAAGTCAACCTTATAGACCAGCTATCCTAGTGGTAGCGTGGACAGAACAGTCTTAGTCTAAAAGACTCTTGAGGGCGTGTAAAGCCAGCTGTTTTACCATATATAACCCCTTGAATATCAAATGAAAGGACACCACACAGGATATATATAAAATATATATGTATTTATTTACTAACACACTCCTCTGAACTCTTTATGAGATCAGAGGCAAAAGCACATAACAAGTTACGTTGCACAATTTGCAGTTAGGCCCTAGGGGCGAAGCAAACCATATATTAAGAAAGTGGTATAAGTACCACGTCACGAGAAAAGGAAAGGCCTAGGGCCGTGGTTCCCAAACTGTGCGCCGCGGCACCCCGGTGCGCCGCTGTGAGGTGCCAGGGGCGCCGCGCGCATAATGTGGGAAAGTGCACTTCATGTGAGCCAGAGGTGCAACCAGAGTCAAATTTAGTGGAAGTGCGGGGGGCTGACGTCAAGCAAAAGCTCCACTCTTTAGCTGCAGGGGCATTAAGCAGGGACGGGCGGGACATCAAAGCCTCATTAGCAAACAAAAGGTCTTTAAAAGACCTGTGAAGTGCTCGGGTGGGGCTGGCTGTGTGTGTGTGCAGGAGCTGTGTCATTCCGGGCTGCCACATGAGGGGGGGGCTGGTGTGAGCTGTAGTGCGAATTACGTGCCCCCTTGCATTATCTGGGAACATGGTGTTTATGGCCCGAGAGTACTGGCCTGATACAGTCTGAACATGCTCTTCCCCCTTACCCTCCCTGGAGTTTGGGGCTCTTTTGTTAGGGAAAATGAGGGTGGGGGACCGACAGGGATTCCAGGCATTTGTCGGCGGATCTGAATGTGGATTAGGCCGCTGCGTCTGCATACTCCATTGAAGGAGCGAGAGCTATACCCTTCAAAGGGCCGAGGGGCTCGCTTAGGCCACCTCTTCAGATGTTTGTGTTTCTAAACTGCCCATTGACAGCCTAGGAAAGTGTAGCGAGTGCTGCCCAGATGGAGGAGAGGCTGGAACAGGGGGACTTTCACTTGTACAAAACACTCTGACCCGTAGGTCAGGCGCCCCCCTGGAGGAGGCGCTGCAGCCTTCTGATCTCGGACGTCCACCAAAATCCCCTTTTAATTTTTTCCTGAACCCCCTGGATCTATTTTTTATAGTTTACATTTTGGAAATAAATAGCGCGGATGTGTTGTTGTTGTTCCCATTTGGATGTCGTGTGGTTTGATATTTTCTGGACGCGACCTCGGCACATTTGGAGTCGTGTTTTTCTTAGACTGAGCATGAAGGACTGTATGTGTGTGAGAAGGGGGAGTTGGAGGGGGGTGGTCAACAAAATAATTTCTCAAAGTGTGTCTTCTGATCCATTTAGTCCAAAATAACAAGGATTCAGTTTAATGAGTGGGCAAGCAGGGCCGGGGGGCAGTTTTATTCCTAAACATACAACAGGAGAAAATGCTAATTTTGAGGCAGCGTTTCGGTTCGTTTAAATGAAGAACCAAGAACCTTTTATATTTTTTAAAACTTTATTTTCTACTCAGTGCCAAAAGCCATCTAGATGTACGCGCACGACAACATGTTTGACATGTCTCTTTGATTTTAGAGCAAAGGTGCTGGAAGTATGGAGGCGGGAGGGGAATTTGGTTGGGGGGAGTAGTGAGGGCTGCACTGGGCAGTTGTTCACTACTTTAGTTGTTGCGGATCCTGTGTGATGTGCCTTTTAAATGTAGTTCACTGTGGCCACAAGTTCGACTCCCCAACCCAGTCCAAACCCACGTGTGCCTGAATGAAGAACTCACCTGGATTATTCTTAATGCACATCCACAAGTTGCTGGGGAAGTAACCTTGTTTAATAAATCTATGCTGGCATTACGGAAAGTGTTTACTAATTGTCCCTCTTCTTCAAAAGTACGATTTGCGCTTTACTCGCTCCATGGAGGCCGCCTTTGTCACAGTAAAATTATTAATCAAATACCTGCTTTTGCAGAAGTGGGACATTTAGTAAAGTAAACACTTTCTGCAAATGTGAGCATAGATTTATCAAACCCGATTACTTCCCCAGCAACCTGTGGATGTGCACTCCGAATAATCCAGTTCTTCATCCAGGCACATATGGGTTAAGCATCAGTGATTTCTCACCTGGGGAGAGGATGTGGCCTCTTACAGCTAAACCGGTAGACCTCGAACCAGGTTTGAGTCTCAGCTGGATTGCTCAACATCCTGTGATTCTAATCTAGGGGAAAATCACTTAATCTCCCCAGTGCTGAACTAAAAGGAATGTGTCCATCGCAACTAGTGCTAATCAATATAAAGCGCTCTGATACCTTCGGGTCCAGTTCGCGCTGAATAAAACTCTGGAGAAAAAAATGCCAAATTCAGGGCTTTAAGTGGGTTGTGTCCTGCCAGTGCACACCGGCAGTTCTGAAAAGCAGGTGCTGAGACGGATCTCTTTCGGGCTCTCCATTTTTGCCCTCACCATCTGGGTAAAAAAAAATCTTCATTCGGCAGCAGAACCACCCTTCACGGACATTGATGTAAAATCAAAAATACTCGTTATGTTTCTTAGACAGTCTCATCATGTCACAACTGAAGCATTTTCAATATTATAAAACAACAAAGCAATAGAGTTGTCGATTATTTATTTTATCTTATGCAGCTAACAAGCATTGATAAAGAAGTTTAATTTAACAATTGTGTGGTTAAAAAAAGGTGCATGGAAACATATGGCTATTAATCTTGTAGTATCGTTTCTCACTTAACGAGTTCTTATTAAACAACTGGTATCTTTTTATTTTGTTACAAATATGATTATACTACCTTCATTGCATCCCAATTACTTTAGGAAGCCAACACTAAGAACTCCCGAGGTCATGATTACATCCGCCTCCCCCCCGCCCCCCCCCCCCGCCCCCATTCCAGCCACCGGTAAAAAAATGGTGGGGAGCCACGGCTAACTGCCAATTAGGTCAAGGGAGCCAATGGTCAAAAAAGTTTGGGAACCACTGACCTAGGGAATCGCTGGGGCTAAACTATCTGAACCTTAGTTAAGAAGTAGGAGGCCCACAGGCGGCGCATGCAGTGTCTTTACACACACGCGAGAGTCAATGTTAAGTCAATAGGAACTTAGCAGTTAGAAAGAGAAGGATTTAGGACATTTCCGGTTTAGCTAGGAGGACACAACTAAAAACCTAGACACTTGGATAGTCAATACCCTTGGGAGCACCGAAGTACTCGCGTTACCTCACCCACAGGAAGCGGGTGCATAGGTGTGAAGATGTGTCGGGTTTTGCCGTTGAAGCCTATGGAGACCTGGAGGAAAGATGCTGCAGGCGACCAGGAGGAAGATGTCCGGGTGGATCCAAGGGCGGATCGAGGATGAAGAGGACCTGAAAGTAGAAGGGACAGAGTCTGGGTCACTAGACCGTGACCGGGTGGGACCAGGAAGGAACCAGACGACGTTGAGGAGCAATCAGGTGCTGTCGTGAAGCTTGTCTTTTCAGCCACGCGGACCAGGAGGCGTCGAGGACGACCAGATGCTGGAGAGGAGCTGTCCCACGAAGGTTCTCGGAGATGGAGGGGTCGACCGCCGGATTGGAGTCAACAAGCCTTGGCAAAGGCAACCCACGCAGGATTCTAAGAAGGCTTCTGATGCAGACCAGCAAGGTCTGAGGTGCCTCACCTTTGCAGGGAGGCAAGGGCCAGTCTGGAGCAACCAGACCAGCGAGTTGATTTAAAAGGATTGTCGTCACAGAGGCTACTAGCCAACGGGCCAGCAAACGGACAACGCGTCAAGCAGAACACAAGCAGAAGGGCCCCACGCTGAACTCGTGGAGTGTGGAGGGCTGCTCTTCAGTTCAGATGGAGCTCGGATTCGGGGATTCTCAATCCCCAGTGCACAGCTGCGAGGATACCTCAGGAGCTGCACAGTTAGCAAGTCGTGGACTTTTCAAGATGTCCGGTCCCACGTGTCTCGTCGCCTCCACGGATCTCAGCTATGCTGCAGACGCGAAGAGAGGGTCAGAGAGGTCTGGAAGTCTGGGTCTTGTCAGGCTCTGTACTCGGGTCTCGGCGGGAACGTCGACAAAGCAAGCCATTGATTTGCTGGATGGTGCCTGGATGCCCAGGGTGGTCACTCCTTGGCCACAAGGGAGATTCTTCAGTCTTCAGTCTTCAGCTTCAGCAGAACGTCGAAGGTCCAGAGTTTCATTTCAAGTTTCAGTTCAGGATCAAATCTAAAGTCTAGGGACTCAGCTCCTACCTTTATACAACTAAAAGGGGCTGGATTACTTTCTAGGTCCCTCCTATGGGTGGGACCAGGAGGGGGGGTGGTTACATCCCCTTTCGTTTGTCCAGTTTCGCGCCAGAGCTGGGGCTGGAGTGCCCCAGCAACCGGTTTGAACTGGGGTATGCATGGAGCACCTAGTGTGCCCCAGGCAGTCTCTCATTCTATTCAGCCCTCCCTGTCCCAATACACAAAGTCCTGTCTGGGGTGGTGCTCGCACCTCTCCAGGCAGGAAACCTATTGTCCAAACTCCGTGACTGGAAGGACTCCCAGCAGCAGGAGGTCAGACTTGTGTCTGTGGCAGCAGCGTCCATTTTGTGACGCTGGGGCTCTGGTTAACTTTAACCGGGATAGTCATCACTAACATGTCTTCTCCCTCTAGAAGGGTGGAATGCTACCCCCGTCGCCAGAATGGGCGAGGGGGTAGTATTCCAAAGCGTATGACACCTTACACGACATGTTTTGATAAAGCCAAACCAGAGTTAGCATTTAACCGCGAGGTTCATAATGCACTTAAAAGTATATGGTATGGCAATATCATAGAACAGCTATAAGGACATGGTTCCGAAAGCTGCAGACAGGCTCAGCTCATGCTAGAGCACCATCTCACACATAACCAAGCACTCTGCCTCCAGGATTGTTAAGCCTGCCATAGGAGTGACTTATAGGTTATTATGTGTCTATATATAAGGTAGGTATAGGGATACTATACCTAAGCAAGGGGTGATTACACAACCTTGCCCCAGCTGAGTGATCAGCCAGTTGTGTCAATTTAGGTGGCAAGCCAGGGGTGGCATAATATATGCTGCAGCCCCTGGTAGGCCTTGGGTGCACCTATGCCCTGGGCACCTATGGTACACTTATACGGGGACTCACAAGGGTGACCCAATATCCAATTTGGTATGTACCTATAGTACATGGAGTCCATTTTACAGAGAGAGCAGATAGCCTGGGGTCTTAAATAGCAGGATCCCAGGCCAACTAAGTCGAAAACCAGCTAAACACTAGGCAAAAAGTTGAGGGTAACCATAGTCGGGTATCCACCTTTCTACACTGGGAGCCCCTGGTACCATATACTATGGACTTGTGGGTGAACCAATCAGACAAATACCTTTTAGGGGTCAGATCACTGGCACGGAGGTCTGTCAAAAACAAGCAGCATGAGTCAAAAAACGTGTCGGATCATGCAAAAGGAGGCATTTCTTTACACCGGGTAAGTCCTATACCTTGTTACCCCATGTCTAATATATGTTCCTTCTTGTAGTTCACCTAATAATTGTGTCCTTTGTGTTCTCTCACGCTTAGGTGGATACTTTGATATCCTTAAGTTTGGTCCTGAGAAAATATGCCTCTGAAATACATTCTGGGTTTTCAAAATACAAGCTTTCGGGGAGTGTGCATTTTTCTCCCATCTTACCCCCTTCTCCCCCTAGAGTGGGATCCTTTAACATCTTTATCCAGTGCAAGGAGTAAGGCAACCTTTAGGGGGCAATGAAGCGAGTAGCCTCGACATCCACACTTTCGAAACACTCTGCTCATGACTACATTCTGGTTGCTTGGTCAAGTAGTGTCAGCAGTATTAGCACTTGTAGAGAAGTAAGAAGCAATTCTCATAAACCTTGCAGTGAGGATGGGACATTAGGCTGGGGGTGTTTGTTTTGACCACGCTAAGTGTTAGAACCGGGAGTCTCTGGTTGACAAAGGTAAGTACCTTGGCCCAAGTAGGGACCCCTAGCTCCGGTCAGGGCGACGGAATAACCCTCTGAGATAACCCCTGCTCACCCTCTAGGTAGCATGGCGCGAGCAGTCTAGGCTAAACTCGGAGACAATGTGGATAACATTTGCACTTAACACAACAATAATCCCCAATCCACCACAAACTGAGACCACACAGGTAAGTATATTTTTATAAAAATATATAACTTTATCTAGTTTCAGCAAGGTAAATCAAGCAGTTGCACGATAATCACTTCATTACTAAAATGAGGCACTTAATCTTAATGGCGGTACGTAGTTTCAGGAAGTTGTCACATAAAAACAAAATGTCTCAAGTCTCTTCAAATCAGTATTAAACCTAATGCCACCGTTTTATAATGGCTACGCTCTAAAAACGAGCAGTCCAAACAATGCCAATGTTTAGAACATAGGCCAAAGTTATTGGGTTGACAATGCTCTCCAAATGAGCAAAGAAACAATGCCAGCGTATTTAAACTATGCCCCAATGGTCCCCTGGCTTCAGGGACCACTAGCGCTCCTAGCGCGTCTCACCCGGTATCCTGAGGGAGGGGGGACTTCTTTCCCCGTGCTCGCGGTGACGCGGGTCCCCCAGGGGCACCTCGCGGGGGAAGGCTCAGTGTGGCTCCCGCCCGGCCGGTCTCCGGACGCTCTCCGCCCGCTCTGGATCCTTCACAGAGCAGCGGGGAGCAGAGACGGCAGGCCAGGGGCTGGAGCACATACGGAGATCCCTCGGCGAGGTCAGGTCACTTCTTCCTGGGCCCGGCGGTGATCGCGCTGGCTCCTCGGCTTCTTCGGCTGCCTCAGCGAAGGCAGCCAATCCCCTCGCGGCTCCTCAGGCGAGCCTCCACAGCACCCGGGAGTCAGCCAATGGCAGTGCGGCTCCCGGGACAGGCAACGATGACGCTCCGCTCCCTAGGCCAATCACGGCCCAGCACTGCCGATGATGCTGCGCCGCACGGGCCAATCCCGTCGCGGCGTTAGTGAGGGGGCTCGGCTCCCTCCACCAATGGGAGCGCGGCGGCCTCGTTCTTCGCCGGTTCAGCGCCGATCAGGATGGCGCTTCCCTCGGAGGTTCTCTGGCCCCGGGCAGCGGCGGTGATACGGCCAGCAATTGTTTTTCAGCGCCCCTTGCGCTGCAGAGGCTCACAGGTCTCCGGTCTGCCCCACACACGTGTCGATGAACACGTCGACTTTGTCCCTGCAGCAGGCTGGGTCAGCGCGGCGCTCTCAAGCAGTAGAGAGCAGCCAATGCGCTAAACAGGCAGGCACACGGTTGCACGATCTCCTCGCCACACAGCAGCTTCAGGGGGGGGGGGCACAACAGATTCTTGTAGCCTTGGGCAACCTTTATGTTCCTGGGTTGCAGACAGGGAGCCAGCTCTTCTCAGGCCCTTGGAGATTCAAGCTGTAGGCACAGCACACAGCAAAGTCTCAGCAGTTTCAAGCAGGCAGGGACACAGCCCACAGCAAAGTCCCTTTCCCCTCCTCAGCTTCCAGTGATACAGCAGAACAGGTCAGCCCTTAGAGCACACAGCAAGGCAATCTTCCTTTAGTTCTCTCGCCGTCCTCCTTCCAGCAGAGGGTCCGTCTTGATTGTAGAGTTTCAGAATCTAATCTTCTGTAGTAAGGGGTCCTTCCCTTATACCCCTGAACGCCTTTGAAGTCCTTTGTGCAAGGGGATCCTTGGCTCTGGAATGTTCCTGGTGTTCTTCTTCCTGACAGCTTCAGGGCCAGAGGTGACAGTGGGTCGGCAGGGGAGTTAGCCAGCACGGTGGTCAGGCAGGCACAGCCCAGCACTATCAGGCTCTTCTCTCTCCCCTTCCCCGGGCAACAGATGTCGCCTTTCACCCCTGGGCTGACTCCAACCCCCTCCGGGGCCCTGCAGCTCCTGTCACGCAGGCATTCCACACACAGGCCCAGGCACACAGAAAGGTTTATACAAAAGAACAGCCACTTCTAAAAATGCTATTCTCAACCCCAGGATCCAAAAACAACCTTCACCAAAAGATGTGTCATTTAATTCTGAGTTCAGGGATATCTTTCATGGATGTTCCATCTTGTTCCTATAGGGAGATAGGCTGGGATCCAATGGGACCAGCCTCCCCAGGCTACCCTAGGGAGCCCTACAGCCCTACAGCAGTGAGCACACAAAGTGGCTGCTGCTCTCTACCAGAGCAGGTTACCTGCACTAGTACACGCTCTACCCTATCCATTCACTGCACCCTACCCAGGGGGGTACCTGGAGTTTCCATAGGGGTGGCTGAGGTGCACAGACAGGGGAGGGTTAAGCCTAGCCAGTGGGGACACTGGCCAGGCTGACATGGCAGTCACTGACTGCACACAGGCCCTGCGCTGGCGGGCCTGAGTCACCTTTTAAAAGCTACTCATGTGGGTGGCGCAATCTGCGCTGCAGGCCCACTAGTAGCATTTGTCATCACCAGCCCTGGCACACACAGTGCCCTCTACTAGGGACTTCGTGGTGATACAAATATGCCAATTAGGTATACTCAATCAATATGACAATTTACAGAGGGAGCACTTACCCTCTGACACTGATCAGCAGTGGCAGAGGGTCCAAAGCATCTAAACCAGCAAAAACGAAATCCAGCACAGCATCAAAAAATACATGAGTCAGAGGCAAAAAGATGGGGGAAAACCATGCCAAGGATGTCAGGTCTAACACGTGTCCCCTCCAGCTGAAAGTGGGGAGAACTACCCAACCTCTTGGGAGTCCTCATCACTAAGGCGGAAGAATCTGGACAGACCGTCAGCGTTGGCGTGTTCTGTACCAGGGCGGTGCTCCACCGTAAAGTCCATCCCCTGTAGGGAAATGGACCACCTCAACAATTTTGGATTCTCACCCCTCATCTGCATTAACCATCTGAGGGGCCTGTGGTCGGTCTGAACGCGGAAGTGAGTCCCAAACAGGTAGGGCCTCAGCTTCTTCAGAGCCCAGACCACCGCGAAAGCTTCTCTTTCAATGGCACTCCATTTTTGTTCCCTGGGGATTAGCCTCCGGCTAATGAAAGCCACAGGTTGGTCTCCTCCCTCATCATTGATCTGTGAGAGCACTGCTCCCACGCCTTGCTCTGAAGCGTCAGTTTGCACAATGAACTCACTTGAAAAGTCAGGTGCCTTAAGCACCGGTGCTGTGCACATGGCAGTTTTGAGGGTGTCAAAAGCAGTTTGACAGGCCTCAGTCCATTCACTGGGCTGATTCCTAGATGTCAGCTCTGTCAAAGGGGCCACAATGGTGCCATAGCCTTTGACAAACCGTCTGTAATACCCGGTGAGACCTAGAAAGGCTCTCACCTCAGTCTGGGTCTTGGGGGGTTCCCAAGCCAGAATGGTATCAATTTTTGCCTGTAGGGGCGCCACCTTGCCGCTCCCCACCTGGTGTCCCAAGTACACCACAGATCCCTGCCCTATCTGGCATTTACTGGCCTTGATAGTGAGGCCTGCCTTCTGCAGAGCCTTCAACACTTCAGTGAGGTGTTGCAGGTGTTCCTCCCAAGTGGAGCTGAACACCGCAATGTCATCCAGGTAGGCTGCGCTGAATTGCTCCAGCCCTGCCAGTACCTGGTTGACCAATCTCTGAAATGTGGCGGGGGCATTTTTCAACCCAAAGGGCATGACACGAAACTGGAAGTGTCCTTCTGGCGTTGAAAATGCTGACCTCTCCTTTGCCCCGTCAGTTAAGGCAATCTGCCAGTACCCTGAGGTCAAATCAAAAGTACTCAGGTACTGGGCAGCTCCCAACCGATCCACCAGCTCATCAGCTCTGGGGATGGGGTGCGCGTCAGTCTTCATGACCGCATTGAGCCCACGGTAGTCCACGCAGAACCGAAGTTCTGGGGGGCCACCGGGGGTAGCAGCTTTCTTAGGCACTAAGACCACTGGGCTAGCCCAGGGGCTGCTGGAGGGCTCAATAACCCCAAGCGCCAACATCTTGGAAACTTCTTCCTTGATGCTAGCTCTGACCTTGTCAGCCACCCTGTAAAACTTCTGTTTCACAGGCATGCTGTCTCCAGTGTCCACGTCGTGGACGCACCATTTGGTGACACCTGGGGTCAGGGAGAACAGTGGGGCGAACTGACCCAAGACTTGGCGACAGTCCTCCTGCTGTTCTGGGGTCAGGGTGGGGGAGAGGACCACACCATCCACTGACCCATCTTGCTCCTTGACTGCCAGGAGGTCAGGGAGAGGATCACTATCCTCCTCCCCTCCAACATCTGTAGCCATGAGCATAGTCACTTCAGTTCTTTCAAAGTGGGGTTTGAGGCGGTTCACATGTAGCACTCTCAGGGGCTGCCTGGGAGTCTTCAGGTTAACCAAATAGGTAACCTCGCTCTTGCGCTCCACCACCTCATATGGCCCAGACCACTTGTCACGGAGCGCACAAGGCTCCACCGGCGCCATCACCCACACTTTCTGTCCAGGTTGGAACTCCACTAGAGAAGTGTTCTGGTCATACCACCTCTTCATTTCCTCCTGGCTAGCCTCCAGGTTCTCTTGAGCGAGCTTCCTGAAGCGCTTGGTCTGGTTGCGAATGGCCAGCACATAGCTGAACACATCCTGAGGGGTTTTCCCACGGGATTTCTCCCACCCCTCCTTCACCAGAGCCAGAGGCCCTCTGACAGGGTGGCCATACAGCAACTCAAAGGGACTGAACCCTAAGGATTTCTGAGGCACCTCCCTGTAGGCAAACAACAGGCATGGCAACAAGACATCCCATTTCCGCCTCATGGGCTCCTCCAGGCCCATGATCATGCCCTTCAATGTGCGGTTGAATCTCTCAACCAAACCATTTCCTTGAGGGTGGTAAGGAGTGGTGAACTTGTAAGTCACCCCACACTCACTCCACAGGGACTTCATATATTTAGAAATGAAGTTTGTCCCGCGGTCCGAAACGACCTCCTTCGGAAATCCCACCCGGGAAAAGATCCCCATCAGGGCACGGCCCACCACTGGGGCGGTGACTGTCCTGAGCGGAAGGGCTTCCGGGTACCGAGTGGCATGGTCCACCAAGACCAGGATAAACCTGTTGCCTAGGGCTGTCTTGGGATCCAGGGGCCCCACGATGTCAATGCCCACCCGCTCAAAAGGGGTGCTCACCACGGGAAAGGGTTGGAGGGGTGCCACGCGCTTCCCTCCACTCTTGCCACTGGCCTGACAAGTCTGACAAGACTTACAAAAGGCAGAGACGTGCGTCTTCATCTGGGGCCAGTAGAAATGGGTGACAAGCCTGTGATAGGTCTTGTCTTGCCCCAGATGTCCTGCGAGAGGCACGTCATGAGCCAGACCCAGTAGGAAGCTCCTGAAGCGCTCCGGTACCACCAGCACACGGGCTGCGCCGGGCTCAGCGAACTTAGGCTCACTATAAAGTAAGTCATCCTCCCAATAGATCAAATGCTCCTTGGACCCCAGGCCTGCGGCCTGGTCAGCAGCCTGCTGCCGCACACCAATGAGAGAAGGGCACTCCTTCTGAGCCTGGCAGAATTCCTCCCTGGAGGGACCACCCTCTTGCTGCCACTGGGACAGCTCAGGCAATTCCCCTAGTTCGGCCACTTGCTCCCCTGTAGGTTCCAGGGCATCCCCTTCCGGGTCTGCCTCCTCCTGGACCGTGGGAACAGTGGGGGCCGGTTTCCCGCGCCCTCTACCCCTTCCTCTCTTGGCAGGTCCCTGGGCCATTGTTCCAGGCTCCAGCTCTGTTAGACCGCCCTCTCTTACTGTCATTGCACGGGTGGACACACAGATCCACGCAGGCAAACCCAACATCTCCAAGTGAGTCCGGTGCTCCACCTCTTTCCATGGGGAGCTCTCCAGGTCATTACCTAATAGACAATCTACAGGCAAGGCATCACTTACTACAATCTCCAAAATACCGGAGACTCCTCCCCATTCAAATGGAACTTTCGCCAGCCTGCAGTAGCGCACTGAACTGTCAGCTGCCACCACAGGCCGGAGTACCTGGGGAACAATTTGCTCTTCAGACACCCACTGACACCTAACAGATGTCACGCTGGCCCCTGTGTCTCTCAGAGCCTCCACCACCTGTCCATTGATGGTCACCTTCTGCCCGTATTTCTTAGTGTTTTGGGGCAGCAAGGTTTCCTGGGCCATCTCTCGGTCTCCTAAAGAGACAAGGGTCATCACTGCTAACCCTTCCTCCCCACTAGAGATCAAATCCCCTCCCAAAGCTACACTGGCCAATGCCGGTGCTGGAGCACCAGAGGGTGCTGGAGGTTTCTTTGGACATTTGGGGGCAATGTGCCCCACCGCCCCACATGTAAAGCAGGTAGGCGGGGGCCTGTTGTCCTGCTTGCCCTTACGGGGCCAGGACTTCTTAGACTTGGGGGGTTGAGACACCTTCTCCTGGGAACCAGTTTGGGGCCCTTTAGAAGACTCCTTTTGATTACCCGTGTCCCCCCCACTCTTCTGCTGGGGACCCTGTCCACCCTTGGCTGGGGTACTCACCACCCCCTTGTGGACCCTGGTGCTAGTCCACCGGTCCGCCTCTTTAGCAAGCTCACTGGGATCAGTTAACTTACTATCCAAAAGATGCTGGCGCAGCTCTGGGACACACAAACTACTTAAGTGCTCCCTACTAATCAAGTGACACAACCCCACATAATCAGTAACTTTGCTGCCCTTCATCCAACCTTCCAGTGCACGCGTGTACATACTCACACACTCCACCCAAGTACTTGAATCAAGCTTCTTGAAGTTCCTAAACTTCTGGCGGTACTGTTCAGCAGTGAGCCCATACCTGAGGCACAAAGCCTCCTTCATGGCGGAGTAGGACAAAGCATCCTTTGCTTCTAAGGGTGCCAAAACATCCCTCCCAGAGGCCTCAAAATGCTTCCACAATCCTGCTCCCCAATTCTTCTCAGGCACCTCATTCATCTTTAAGGCAAGTTCATACGCTCTGAACCACGCATAAATATCCTCACCCCTCTGATAATTCTGTACCAGATCCTTTGGTATGTATACCTTACCCGCCTGTACTGGTTGTGCGCTGCCACCATTAGAACTGGACCCCCTCTCTTTATATTTGAAGTCCAATTCCTTCATGCTCCTCTCATGAGCCAATTGGAGCTTCTTTTCCTCCAAAGCGAGAGCATGCCTCCTCTCCTGTGCCTCTCTCTCAATTTCCAGGCGCAGTTTCTTCTCATCGGCGTCCGCTCTGAGTTTCAAAAGCTCAATCTCATGGGCCCTAGTTCTCTGATTCTCCTCCACTTCCTCTGGAGAAATATTCCTACTGGAGTGGGAGCTGCCGGCCCTAGACGCTGGCTTCGCCACTGGCAATTCACTGGGCCAAAACCCAATCTCCTGTGCGCCACCCTCTTCAATAGGAGCTTCTGGGACACCATGTTTGGCCTCCCACCAGGCCCTCAGAGCTGTCCGTAGCTCTTCCTTATTTGCGCCGCCCCTCACTGGGCATTCAAGCTGTTTGCAGACTTTTCTCAGTTGCTCCTTGTTATAGGTTAACAACTTCTGGATTTCAAATTCCACCTCCACGTCTCCATTCACGCTTGGCGCTTTCCGAGACATGATGCTTCCTACCCTTTTTCAACTAAAAAGGTTTCACCAAAAAGAAAAAGTCTTGCGCAACCTGTTCTGCTAAACTAGACTAGTGATGTACAAGAAATTACTGCCGGTCAAGTGCAATTATTAGTTCAAAATCCGCACCGCGAGCCACCAATGTTAGAACCGGGAGTCTCTGGTTGACAAAGGTAAGTACCTTGGCCCAAGTAGGGACCCCTAGCTCAGGTCAGGGCGACGGAATAACCCTCTGAGATAACCCCTGCTCACCCTCTAGGTAGCATGGCGCGAGCAGTCTAGGCTAAACTCGGAGACAATGTGGATAACATTTGCACTTAACACAACAATAATCCCCAATCCACCACAAACTGAGACCACACAGGTAAGTATATTTTTATAAAAATATATAACTTTATCTAGTTTCAGCAAGGTAAATCAAGCAGTTGCACGATAATCACTTCATTACTAAAATGAGGCACTTAATCTTAATGGCGGTACGTAGTTTCAGGAAGTTGTCACATAAAAACAAAATGTCTCAAGTCTCTTCAAATCAGTATTAAACCTAATGCCACCGTTTTATAATGGCTACGCTCTAAAAACGAGCAGTCCAAACAATGCCAATGTTTAGAACATAGGCCAAAGTTATTGGGTTGACAATGCTCTCCAAATGAGCAAAGAAACAATGCCAGCGTATTTAAACTATGCCCCAATGGTCCCCTGGCTTCAGGGACCACTAGCGCTCCTAGCGCGTCTCACCCGGTATCCTGAGGGAGGGGGGACTTCTTTCCCCGTGCTCGCGGTGACGCGGGTCCCCCAGGGGCACCTCGCGGGGGAAGGCTCAGTGTGGCTCCCGCCCGGCCGGTCTCCGGACGCTCTCCGCCCGCTCTGGATCCTTCACAGAGCAGCGGGGAGCAGAGACGGCAGGCCAGGGGCTGGAGCACATACGGAGATCCCTCGGCGAGGTCAGGTCACTTCTTCCTGGGCCCGGCGGTGATCGCGCTGGCTCCTCGGCTTCTTCGGCTGCCTCAGCGAAGGCAGCCAATCCCCTCGCGGCTCCTCAGGCGAGCCTCCACAGCACCCGGGAGTCAGCCAATGGCAGTGCGGCTCCCGGGACAGGCAACGATGACGCTCCGCTCCCTAGGCCAATCACGGCCCAGCACTGCCGATGACGCTGCGCCGCACGGGCCAATCCCGTCGCGGCGTTAGTGAGGGGGCTCGGCTCCCTCCACCAATGGGAGCGCGGCGGCCTCGTTCTTCGCCGGTTCAGCGCCGATCAGGATGGCGCTTCCCTCGGAGGTTCTCTGGCCCCGGGCAGCGGCGGTGATACGGCCAGCAATTGTTTTTCAGCGCCCCTTGCGCTGCAGAGGCTCACAGGTCTCCGGTCTGCCCCACACACGTGTCGATGAACACGTCGACTTTGTCCCTGCAGCAGGCTGGGTCAGCGCGGCGCTCTCAAGCAGTAGAGAGCAGCCAATGCGCTAAACAGGCAGGCACACGGTTGCACGATCTCCTCGCCACACAGCAGCTTCAGGGGGGGGGGGCACAACAGATTCTTGTAGCCTTGGGCAACCTTTATGTTCCTGGGTTGCAGACAGGGAGCCAGCTCTTCTCAGGCCCTTGGAGATTCAAGCTGTAGGCACAGCACACAGCAAAGTCTCAGCAGTTTCAAGCAGGCAGGGACACAGCCCACAGCAAAGTCCCTTTCCCCTCCTCAGCTTCCAGTGATACAGCAGAACAGGTCAGCCCTTAGAGCACACAGCAAGGCAATCTTCCTTTAGTTCTCTCGCCGTCCTCCTTCCAGCAGAGGGTCCGTCTTGATTGTAGAGTTTCAGAATCTAATCTTCTGTAGTAAGGGGTCCTTCCCTTATACCCCTGAACGCCTTTGAAGTCCTTTGTGCAAGGGGATCCTTGGCTCTGGAATGTTCCTGGTGTTCTTCTTCCTGACAGCTTCAGGGCCAGAGGTGACAGTGGGTCGGCAGGGGAGTTAGCCAGCACGGTGGTCAGGCAGGCACAGCCCAGCACTATCAGGCTCTTCTCTCTCCCCTTCCCCGGGCAACAGATGTCGCCTTTCACCCCTGGGCTGACTCCAACCCCCTCCGGGGCCCTGCAGCTCCTGTCACGCAGGCATTCCACACACAGGCCCAGGCACACAGAAAGGTTTATACAAAAGAACAGCCACTTCTAAAAATGCTATTCTCAACCCCAGGATCCAAAAACAACCTTCACCAAAAGATGTGTCATTTAATTCTGAGTTCAGGGATATCTTTCATGGATGTTCCATCTTGTTCCTATAGGGAGATAGGCTGGGATCCAATGGGACCAGCCTCCCCAGGCTACCCTAGGGAGCCCTACAGCCCTACAGCAGTGAGCACACAAAGTGGCTGCTGCTCTCTACCAGAGCAGGTTACCTGCACTAGTACACGCTCTACCCTATCCATTCACTGCACCCTACCCAGGGGGGTACCTGGAGCCTTCCATAGGGGTGGCTGAGGTGCACAGACAGGGGAGGGTTAAGCCTAGCCAGTGGGGACACTGGCCAGGCTGACATGGCAGTCACTGACTGCACACAGGCCCTGCGCTGGCGGGCCTGAGTCACCTTTTAAAAGCTACTCATGTGGGTGGCGCAATCTGCGCTGCAGGCCCACTAGTAGCATTTGTCATCACCAGCCCTGGCACACACAGTGCCCTCTACTAGGGACTTCGTGGTGATACAAATATGCCAATTAGGTATACTCAATCAATATGACAATTTACAGAGGGAGCACTTACCCTCTGACACTGATCAGCAGTGGCAGAGGGTCCAAAGCATCTAAACCAGCAAAAACGAAATCCAGCACAGCATCAAAAAATACATGAGTCAGAGGCAAAAAGATGGGGGAAAACCATGCCAAGGATGTCAGGTCTAACACTAAGCTTCTTCTTTGTTTACTGATCCCAGTTAACGTCCTTCATCCCTGACGCCCCACATGGGGTGTTGCCTTCCTTGGAGAGCAGAAAAGGCTTACAATATGGCTGACTATGTAGGAGGCTCTCCCTCCCACCATAAATGGCAGTGGATATTTACCACTGAAGCTCGGGACCTTCTTACTACATTAAAAAAGTAACCAGAGTTGAATAAAGCAAATGCTGTCAGGAGAAGTCATAAAACACGCGAAGCTGCAAGTAGCTTCACGCAGCTCTGAGTTTCATGTCTGTTATTCGTAAGCAGCGCAGAAAAAATAAGAATAGTGAGGGGCCTGAACCAGACCATAAGAATAAAGTCATTTGTTGTGATGCATTTGGGGGCTGCAAGGATGAGGTCCATAGTGCCTCCCTTGAATTGTGTTATTCCAGTGGAAATGTAAATCTCCTATCAATAAGTTTTCTTTATTTCTCAGCAATTTGTTTGTTTCATGGTCCATTACACCATGCATACCAGCAGAGTGGTAAATGAGACAGGAAGTGAAGGAGCTAATTTTGGAAACAGAAATATTAACTTGTAAGCATTTGACAGATAGGTCATGGAAAACAGAAGTTTGTTGGCACTTAATGTGTACTTTGTGAATTAAGGCTACACTTCCTCCAGTTTAATTAACCCTATCTTTCTTTATTATCGATCATGGTTAAGGTAGAGGTTGAAGTGGGTGAGATCTGTTGTCACGACATTCGCAAGCATTTTAAATTTTTTATCAAAATAGTTCCCATACTTTTTTGATAAAGAATAACCGTTCCTACACTGTTAATAACGACCTAGAATTACTTCATATTGAAAGGAAAGAAGGGTGTCTCCTGCACTGCAACGATTTGTGTAACTTGCATTTATTTTTCATTCAAGGTGTGTGCATTATATTGTTTATGCAGTAACCTCTAGGTGAGAGTCCAACACAATTACTGAATATTTTTTTCTTTTTAGTTATATGTCAAAGCTCATCTCCATTCTGTTAGGAAAAGAGCGTAATCTTAGGGCAAGAGACTGACATTACTGGGTATATTGCGAGGTGCCTCCCTCACGATGAGTAATTTGGGGACGGCCCCTAACTCACGCAAAAAGCTGCTTCATCCGTAACTCATTGCTTGGCTTACTTCCTTACTCGTCGTGACCATGCCCCCCCTTTCGTTGCTTCCTATTGCCGCTTCTTGCGTCCTGTTGCCGCTCCTAGCGTCCTGTTGCTCACTGTATCCTGTCCTTGGAGACTTCTCTGTGCAGGCTTCCTTGCTTCGGTAAGTGCTTGCTCGTTCTGCTCCTTCACAACCCCTGGGAGCCGGACGGCAAGCCTTATCCTTATGTGCTAGCGCGTTGTTGTTCCACTCATTCTCCCCTCGGAGCCGGACGACACGCCTGGTTGCCTTTTTTGTTGTTTCATCAAGTGTATTGTTGTTCCGCTCCATACCCCCCACCGGAGTCGGACGACACACCTTGCTTACTCCTGCATGTGCTTTGCTGTTCAGCTCCTCTTTCACTCGGAGCCGGATGGCATGCCTTGTTTTTCTGTTTGTAGCAAGCGTATTGTTGTGCCGCTCGGTTACATCCCCACTGGAGCCGGACGGCATACCTTGCATTTTTACCCCCGTAAGTGTGTTGCTGTTCCCCCCCTGCCTCTCCCCACTGGAGCCTGACGGCACACCTTACATTCCAGTGACTTTGAGCGTGTTTTAGTCCCGCTGTCTGTTGCCCTTGGAGCCGTTCATAACGCCCTGATATTCTCTATAAGTAGGGTGTTCTCCTCTGGTCCTCTGCAGCCGGGTGTTACCACTCCTGTTTCTGCCAGACATCACCCTGTTTTCCTCCTCACTTGTGTCTATCGCCTACTGATCCCCAGATTATTTCTGAGTGAGTGATTGAATGAGAGTGCTCCCGCTTATAAGCCTCATCATTAAAACCCTTCTTACTACCGGAAGAATTCCTCTTGCCAACCTACATAAAAGGGGTATTATCGAAGAGAGGCTGATTGCTGCTGACATTCCAGGCATCCTGAGAATATATTTTGGTGAGTGGTGCACTAAGCTATATAGCCATTGGAGTTTGTCTTTAAGTCATCAATGAACCACCAAGGTCACTAGACATTTTTTGAATGTATATGCCAAATGTCAATAATGTGGGAAAAAAGGATAAGACAAGTTTGTGCTCTACTGTTATTATGTTGAACAACTGATATGGACACTATAGAAGCATTTAAAATAGGTAATGCTTTATCCTGAAGATGCTTATACATATGCGCGTGGGTTTCACATGGAAATTTTGAGGCATAATGCGGTATATCAATAGACTTGAAATTTTGACTAGCGGTACAAGGAACATGATATGAAGAAGTGTAAACTGCTTTACCAGGGAAGAAAATTGTATAGTAAAAATATGTTTACAATTATTATTTTTACAGAACATCGATGGTACAGTCCTGATGAAGACACAACTTACGTGTCGAAACGCGTCGACAGGAAACCATCATTTTTTATAATGTTTAATCAAATTTTATCACTATTAGATCATGTATAATTACAATGAAGTTTGCATTGACTCTGAACATTGTAATGCATTTTTATCATATGAATTTTTTATGAATATTTGAATAATTAAAATCAATTGTATTGGAAAAAGCAGTTTTGTCTAATGTTATTGTAGCTAATTCTATCTACAAGAGTACTCGCTAGTTACGTTTGTGCATGCCTGGGAATTTTTGCTTACATACATTCTCTACCCTGACCCAGGATTGCTATTTGCACCAGGGGGCTCCTGTTATTTTACATAGCACTAAGCTATATATACATTAATGTCTGTAAAGTCTCGTTGTACTGGTGATTCAAGATTCTAGTAGAGTTCCTTTTTAATTACAGCATAGATAGTCTCTGATCATCCTCACTGTAGAAATTCCAGCTACATCAAATGGGGAAGAGTGTTGGTCACTCTCTGGTTTATTCCCCACACTTTTAGGAAACAATTATCTGTGAGTACGTGCTATAGTCCTCCAGGTGTTGTTTGTAGGAACTGTGAGGAGCCTTCATCATCGCTCCTGTGGAATCCAGCTTGAAACCGACACATTCTCACTGACTCAAACCTCATTGTGTTCAGGATCCCCACTCCACTCTCCCCTCCCCACCCCGTTCCCCTCTAATCCATCCCACTACCCCTCTACTCCACCCCAATCCACTTCAGTCTACCCCACTCTATCTTAATCTACCCCACTCCATTACAATATGCCCAAATCTACCCCACTACTGTCTACTCCACTTTACCCCAAACTACCCCACTCCAAACTACCCCAATCTATACCACTCTAGCACACTCTACCCCATCCTACCCCACTACAATCTACCCCACTCAGATCTCCCTACTCCACCTCACCTCACTCCACTCCAGTTTGCCACACTCCACTTCATTCTACCACAATCTACCATACTCAAATTTACCAGTAGCAGCTCGCACAGGTAAGAGTGGTGGGTCAGAGGCGGGGTGGTGGAAGAACACTTACGTTGCACTGGCCGCATAACCCACTCCAATCTACCTCAGTCGATCCCACTCCACTCAATCTACCCGAATCGACCCCACTCCATTCCAGCCAACGCCAGTGTACCCCACTCCACTTCACTCCAATCTGCCCCACTCTATACTGCCACAATCTACCCAACTCCAATCTACCCCACTGCACCCCAATCTACCCCATCCCATTCCTATCTACACCACTCCAGTTCACTCCAATCCACCCCACTCAACTCTACTCCAGTCCACCCCACTACATTCCATTTTCCCCTCGCCAATCTACCTCACTCCACTCTATCCCAATGTACTCTACTCAAATCTACTCCACTCCACCACAGCCTACCCAATCTAGCCCACTTCAATCTACCCCCACTCTAGTCAACTTCAGTCTACCGCAATCCACTTCTCTCCAACCTACCCCACTCCACCCCAAGCCATCCCAATCTACCCCAGTCCACTCCACTCCACTCAAACCCACCCCACTCTAGCCCAACCTACTGTACCCCACTCCTGACTATCCCATTCCACTCCAGTGTACCCCAATCTACCCCCACTCCAATCCACTCTACCCCACTCCACCCCAATCTACCCCACTTCATCCCACTCCAATTCACCTCACTACAATCTACCCCACTCACCTCTCCAGTCTACCCCTTCCGCTGTATCCCACTCCACTCTACCCTAATCTACCCTACCCCCCTACAACCAACCCCACTCATTTCTACCCACTCCACCGTAATCTACAACAGTCTATCCCACTCTATCCCACTCCACTTAACCCCAGTCTACCCCACTCCACTCAACCACAATCTATGTTTATGTTTATGTTTATGTTTTGGCAATTTTTATAGCTCGCAAATACCAGAGGGTGTCTCGGCGCTTAACTGATCAGATGATAACAATTACATACCTTTAATGTATAAACAGCCAAGTTTTTAATTGCTCCTGAAGCTGAGGAGGGTGGAGGAAGTTTTAATGGTGAGGGGAAGGGAATTCCATAATCTTGCAGTGGAAATCACAAAGCATCTGTCGCCCCAGTTAGCTTTCCTAGTACGTTGGTGTGGAGAATCAGGGGTCCCTACCTCATCTGAAGGGCGGAGCAGACAGGGGTCTCCCGCCCCCACGCCGGCACGAACAGCATCCCTAGGTCATCGGACTTCCTCTCTTCACCCACAGGATCCGCTAACCGACGACGACCCGGAAACTGACAAACCGGAAACCGGAAGTGAAGTCCCTACTAGTGACCCGGAACCCGAACCATCCGGAAGCGGAAGTGCGTCCACTACGCTCCACCCGGAACATAGAAAAGTCGGGAGAGCAGTCAAGACAGGGTTCAGCCCAGCGGACTCGTGGCAGGAGAAAGCGAACGGCGCGGAACCCCCGACGGAGAGCGGAAGACGAGAGGAGATCGTAGAGAAGACGGAAAGCGGAGAGGAGGAGGACGAAGAGGACCTGTGGTCGGAGGACTGGTGGCGACCTCCGGAGGTGGCTGGAGAGCGGCCGCAACTCGGATGAGAGTTGCGGCGGGGCACGTGAGTACCCTCTATCCTTTCTCCGTGTCCCTTTGTAATTATAGTGTACATACCTGTAAAGACCTGTATATAGAGCGTCACGAGCACCCTGCACTGTCCCCATAGATAAAGGAAGTGTCACGAGCACCTTGTATATATATCTCACCCTCCTCGCACTGACCCCGACACCCCAGGCACCGTACCCCTCCCGCTTGCTCAGTCGACCTTACCCCTCCTCTGCCCTTCCCCCTCCCCCACGTTTCCTTTCCTGGCCACTCACTCCTGGTGAAGGTGACAGTACTCGGTAGTCCTTGTCGGACTGGACTAACCCCACTTTGTTCTCTCTCTTACATATCTCCGAGGAGACCCATCACTCGACCGACATCTGATGACAACAAACCACCGAGGACCCGGAACAAGACATCAACCCTACAACAGAACCCACCCGCCACGACGTTCTCTCCGGACTACCTCCCCTATATCTCTGTGGAACACTACTGTGTGTGCTTTACCTGTGAATAAAATCCTAAACCATAGCTCACTACCTCCGGCCTCCCAGCCTGTTATTCCGGCCCGCCCAACCCACATCTCTACAGGTGGTGTCAGAAGTGGGATCCGCCGGAAGCATGGAGGCCGCGGTTAAACAGCTAGCGGAGAGCCAAGAGGTGCTTGGAAAAATGATGGAGCGGTTCCTCAAGACCGCGGAGGATGACCGTGGCCAACTCCACGATGTCCTTAAAGGACAGGGGACTGCTCAGGACCAAGCCCTCGAGAAACTGACCACCGTCATGGGGCAACAAAGGCCCACCACCTCCTTACCCTCAGTGGTCCTCCAAAAATATGTGTCGGGGAAGACCCCGACTATTTTTTCACAAATTTCGAGCGCTTGGCCCAAGCTGCCGCATGGCCTGCCGATCGCTGGAGCCACTACCTTGGTCCACTGCTAACAGGTGAACTACAGGCCGCCTATCAGCAGGCCAATATCCAGGGGGTGACCCCCTACCAGGACGTCAAAACCTGCATTCTTGAGAGACTGGGAATCGACGACGAAACGTACAGGGTTCGTTTGCGGCAGGCCAAAGAGGGCCCCCAAGAAACGCCGCGTGCTCTCTCATTCCGGATACAGGACTTGGCAAACAGATGGCTAAAACCGGCCACCGCCTCTAAGGAAGAGATCCTTGCAAAGATATATTTGGAACAGTACCTGGCGTCTCTTCATCCAGCCACACAGAAATGGGTGAGACAACACACCCGCCTGACTCTGGACAGTGCGGTGGAAATAGCCAGCGCCTACAGTAGAGCCCAAGAGTCCCAACGGGTCAAGGAAGAACAACATCCACGTATTCCACACGGCAACCACTCACGGCCCCAAAGACCACCAACCCCGGTCAGAAGACCGGATCCCGCTCCCCTGATGCCATACCCTGTCCTACCTCGACCTCCCCCACCCGGTCCGCAGTGTTATCACTGTGGAGGATACGGACACATAGCCCGGGTGTGTCCACAAAAGGAGGAGCCTATGGACATAGGGTTGGCACGGAATTATGTATGTCTCACCAACGAAGTCACCCCACCACCTTTTCACTGCCCCGTGAGAATCGATGGACACCGTATGATGGCCTTGGCAGACACGGGGTGTAGACATAGCGTCCTAAGACCACAGGAACTACCCCATCCTGTCGGACCCCATACTGGGACTGTCGCTATAAAATGCGTTCACGGCGACACCAAGAGCTATCCAACGGCCCAAGTAAGGGTACAACAAAACACAGATGAGGGCAGCATGTTAACAGTCGGGCTGATTCCTACTCTCCCTGAACAAGCCATATTAGGCAGCGACTATAGCGGTCTTCCCCACCTCCTGAAGGACACTACAGACTCCCTAAAGAAATGGTGGGAGGAGGCCCCGTTTCCCCATGGGTCTCCGACCACGGACTCTCCCTCAAAACCCGGAAAGACTAAGCAACAAAAGAAAAGAGAAAAGAGAACATTTACCGGTGCATTCCCTGCTCATGTCGACGATCATCCCTGGGAAACAGACCGCGAATTCCGAGCTGCCCAGCAAGAGGATCCCGTATTACAGGAAGCCTGGACTCGTGCCCTGGACAATGAAGACCCGCTGCACGTATGTCCTTACTTCTTTCGCAAACATGGACTCCTCTATAGAAAAGGGGGGCCCCAGGACCCCACCCAGTTAGTAATCCCCGGATTATTTCGGGACAAAGTCCTATACCTGGCCCACAGTCATTTGCTGGGAGGACATTTCAGTGATGTAAAAACCGGGCAAACTATCCTCGAAAAGTTCTACTGGCCGGGCGTACATGGCCAAATAAAGCAGTACTGTAGGGAGTGTCCGGTCTGCCAGAGAAACAGCCGGTATCGACCCCCCCGAGTCCCTCTCCAGCCCCTTCCTCTTATTGACGTCCCTTTTTCCCGAGTGGGTATGGACCTGATAGGACCCCTGTTACCCTCTAGGACGGGTTGTAGGTACGCCCTGGTGTTAGTAGATTACGCCACCCGGTTCCCGGAGGCCATCCCTTTGAAGCAGCCCACTACACAGAATATCGCTAAAGCCCTTATCTCCATCTTCAGCAGGGTAGGATTCCCTCGTGAGATCTTAACAGATCAGGGTACGCCTTTCGTATCCTCCCTCATGCGTCAAGTATGCGCCAATTTGGGTGTCAAACAGATAAGGACTTCAGCCTATCACCCCCAGACAGACGGGTTGGTGGAGAGATATAGCGCCACCCTAAAAGCCACCCTGAAAAAGCTCCTAGGCCTTGAGAGTAAAAGGTGGGAGGAGATGCTTCCCCTCGCCCTCTTCGCCATTCGCTGCAAAGTGCAAAGCAGCACCGGGTATTCCCCATATGAATTGTTATATGGACGTGCCCCGAGGACCCTGTTAGACATGGCTCGCGAGGCATGGGAAGCTGAGCCAGACCGCACCCGCCCTCTCCCCGAGTATGTCGATAACCTCCAAACCCACTTGACCCAAATCAGAGAAATAGTGAGGCAGAATCTGACAGCTTCGCAGGTCACTCAAAAACAGCAGTATAATAAAGGTACTAAGGCCCGTTCTTTCAACCCAGGAGACCTGGTGTTGTTACTCCTGCCGTCTTCCGACCATAAACTGTTGGGTCATTGGCAGGGCCCCTTCCCTATCTTGAGACAAGTGACTCCCGTCACCTATGAATTGGAGTTAGATGCCAACCGAAGGGTCACCCAGATATACCACGTCAATCTGTTAAAGAAGTGGGAGGGACCTCTCCCTGTCCTGACAGGATCACTCTCTCTGTCCTTTGAGGGCTGTATAGACCCTGACCTCCCTGACATAAACAAACAGGACCTCAAACGGGCCTTGTCCTCGGTCCAAGCAGTGTTCTCCTCCCTACCCGGACACTCCACCATCGTGGAGCACGCAATCCACACAGAAGCCGGGAAAATCGTGCGACAAAGGCCCTACAGGATCCCTGAAGCACGTCGAACAGTTATCAAAGAAGAGACCACCCAAATGTTGAAGATGGGTATAATTGAACCATCTAACAGCAGTTGGAATTCCCCAATCGTGTTAGTACCCAAACCCGATGGCTCCACCCGTTTCTGCATAGATTTCAGGGAGGTAAATAAAGTCTCGGCTTTCGACTCCTACCCCCTGCCTCGAGTGGACGAGATGGTAGAGCGGATAGGCAAAGCACAATATATCAGTACCCTTGACTTGTGTAAAGGGTACTGGCAGATCCCTTTAAAACCGGAAGACAAACCTAAAACAGCGTTTTCAACCCCTGAGGGTTTGTTCCAATTCAAAGTGATGCCCTTCGGGCTCCATGGGGCCCCGGCGACATTTCAAAGGGCTATGAACCTGGTCTTACGACCCCATGCCAGCTATGCCGGGGCGTACTTAGATGACATAGTCATATACAGCGACAGCTGGGAACAACACATACTCCATTTACAAGCAGTGGTACACTCTGGGTAGTCATGGATTTACCATTAACCCCGCCAAGACCACCTTGGCGGCCCAGAGTGTGAAGTATCTGGGGTATCTCTTAGGGGAGGGGGTCATTCGTCCCCAAAACAATAAGATACAAGCCATACACTCCATACCCTTCCCTCACACAAAGAGAGAACTACGTGCCTTTCTCGGATTACTAGGGTATTACAGGAGGTTTATTCCCCGTTTTTCCCAGATAGCCGCTCCCTTGACGGACCTTTTGAAAAAGACCGCCAGAACCGAAGAGCAGTTGCAACAACCCACTCCTCTCCTGCTGCAGGCCTTCGATCTCCTCAAGCAATCCCTGTTGTCGGAACCCGTGTTGATCAGTCCGGACTACTCCCGACCTTTCATCCTGCAGACAGACGCCTCCGATCAGGGTTTGGGGGCGGTCCTGTCCCAGAAAGATGAAAAAGGGGTCGAAAAACCGGTTCTGTATATCAGTCGGAAGCTCTTTCAGCGGGAGCAAAACTATGCAGTCGTGGAGAAAGAGGCTCTGGCGATTAAATGGGCAGTGGACAGTCTCAGGTATTATTTAGAGGGTCGGGAATTCGTCCTGTACACGGACCATGCCCCCCTTGAGTGGATGGCCCGCAATCGGGGCCACAACGACAGGGTTCTTAGGTGGTTCCTATCGCTACAGCCATTCCGTTTCAAGACACTACATCGAAAGGGTCTAGACCAGGGAAATGCTGATTACCTCTCACGTCATCCAGCACCTTCCACCACTACTAGTAAGACAGCTAGGGATAGGGGATGTGGAGAATCTTGGGTCCCTACCTCATCTGAAGGGCGGAGCAGACAGGGGTCTCCCGCCCCCACGCCGGCACGAACAGCATCCCTAGGTCATCGGACTTCCTCTCTTCACCCACAGGATCCGCTAACCGACGACGACCCGGAAACTGACAAACCGGAAACCGGAAGTGAAGTCCCTACTAGTGACCCGGAACCCGAACCATCCGGAAGCGGAAGTGCGTCCACTACGCTCCACCCGGAACATAGAAAAGTCGGGAGAGCAGTCAAGACAGGGTTCAGCCCAGCGGACTCGTGGCAGGAGAAAGCGAACGGCGCGGAACCCCCGACGGAGAGCGGAAGACGAGAGGAGATCGTAGAGAAGACGGAAAGCGGAGAGGAGGAGGACGAAGAGGACCTGTGGTCGGAGGACTGGTGGCGACCTCCGGAGGTGGCTGGAGAGCGGCCGCAAATCGGATGAGAGTTGCGGCGGGGCACGTGAGTACCCTCTATCCTTTCTCCGTGTCCCTTTGTAATTATAGTGTACATACCTGTAAAGACCTGTATATAGAGCGTCACGAGCACCCTGCACTGTCCCCATAGATAAAGGAAGTGTCACGAGCACCTTGTATATATATCTCACCCTCCTCGCACTGACCCCGACACCCCAGGCACCGTACCCCTCCCGCTTGCTCAGTCGACCTTACCCCTCCTCTGCCCTTCCCCCTCCCCCACGTTTCCTTTCCTGGCCACTCACTCCTGGTGAAGGTGACAGTACTCGGTAGTCCTTGTCGGACTGGACTAACCCCACTTTGTTCTCTCTCTTACATATCTCCGAGGAGACCCATCACTCGACCGACATCTGATGACAACAAACCACCGAGGACCCGGAACAAGACATCAACCCTACAACAGAACCCACCCGCCACGACGTTCTCTCCGGACTACCTCCCCTATATCTCTGTGGAACACTACTGTGTGTGCTTTACCTGTGAATAAAATCCTAAACCATAGCTCACTACCTCCGGCCTCCCAGCCTGTTATTCCGGCCCGCCCAACCCACATCTCTACAGTTGGACATTAAGCAGATGAGCTGAAGATGAGCGAAGTGTCCTGAGAGGTACAAGAGGACGAAAAGCATGTATAAGAAACTGCGGGCCAGAGTTGTTAATGACCTTGTAGGCAATACATAGTGCCTTAAATGTCATACGGCTTTTGACAGGAAGCCAGTGAAGCTGTCGAATAAAAGGGGTGATAGAGGTGTACTTGGGTATGCCCAATAAGATTCTAGCTGAGGCATTCTGCACCAGTTGAAGCTTATTTAAAACCTTTTCCTGCGCGTTAAGGAGGAGGGCATTGCAGTAATCCGTTCTGGAAAAAATAAGGGTGCTGATCAGTGTCTTGCCAGCTGTTGTGGGAAGGTAAGGGAGAAGCTTCTTGATTTTCTTTAGAGTAAAAAAGGAGGTGGAAACTACTGCATTGACATGATGGTGGAACAGCAGTCTGTCGTCAAACACGACTCCAAGGTTACGAACCTTAGTAACGGGTTCGGGTGGAGGACCCATCTCACTAGGCCACCAGAGGGGGGACCATGCAGGTTCAAGCTTCCCAAAGGTCATTACCTCCGTCTTTCCAGAGTTTAATTTTAAACAATTGGAGGACATCCAGGAGCTGATGGCAAGCATTCCCTCTTGGAAGTTAGCTGCAACTGGGAGACCATCATGATGTACTGATAGAACCAGCTGGGTGTCGTCGGCATAGGTTGTAAGACTGATGCCATAAGACTTGATCACCATCGCTAAGTCCGAGACGTAAATATTGAACAAGGTCGGACTTAGCCAGGAGCCCTGCGGCACTCCACAAGGAAGGGAAAAAGTGGGGGAAAGAAAGGAGCCTAGTTTTACAGCTTGAGTGCGGTTGGCAAGAAAAGATGCAAGAAGATCTTTGGCTTTGTGTTGGATACCAATCGCTGAGACACGGTCGATCAGAGTAGCATGATCGACCGTGTCAAAGGCCGCGGACAAGTCAAGCAGTATCAAAACTGCTGCACCGCCCTTGTCTAGAGTCATTCTAATTTCATCAGGCGCTTTTATAAGGGCCGTCTCCGTTCCATGCCCTTGCCTGAATCTGAACTGAGTATCATCAAGCAGATGGTTAGAGTCAATGAATTTGGAAAGCTGCCTATTCATAAGATTTTCAAAAATGTTGGCAGGAAACGGCGATAGGTCTGTAGCTGGAAGGTGATGCGGGATCCAGGGTAGATTTTTTCAAAAGTGACTTGATGATGGCCTTTTTCCAGACTGAAGGATAGGAACCTGTAAGGAACATGGCATTGCAAATGTTAGCTAAAGCGAGAGAGATGGCATCCGGAATGAGGTTGAGGATGGAAGGAGGACATGGGTCAAGGGGTGAGCCTGATTTAATAGTAGAGATTAGATGAGAAATGTGTTCCTCAGAAACCTGATTGAACTTAAGAAAAGAGGAAGAAGTGTTGGTACAGGCGTTCCTAGAAGTATTATGTGTTGAAGAAGGCTCGTGAGGAAGGCAGAAAAGATGGAAGTAACTTTGTCCAAGAAGAAGTCTGCAAGAGAATTGCAGAGGGCTTGAGAAATGACGGGAGGAGGGTTAGGGTGATTAGAGAGATGGTTGACCACCTGAAACAATTTTTTTGCAGAGTTATATGCCAAATTGATTTGAGTAGTAAAGTAAGTAGTTTTTTCTGAGGAAATAAGATCTTTATACTTGGACAGGGCGCTTTTATAAGAGTGTTTATCAAGGGGGTTGTAGTGCCTGCGCCAGTGTCTTTCCAAGTTTCTACAGTGTTGTCTTTGTAAACGGAGAGATTCAGAAAACCATGGAGCGGAAGGAAACCTTCGGTTACGGAGAATGGTCTTGGGAGGTGGCAGTGTGGTACACACAGTGTCCAGGTTTTTGAGGTAGTTACTAGATGCTAATGCCGGATCCGGCTCCACCACATTGAAGACATTAGTCAGCATTGAGGCAAGAAGAGGAATATCAATGTTTTTCCAGTCTCTGGTTAAAGCTGGGGATGATGGTCTTACTTGAGGAAGAGGGGACCTAGCTTTAACTGAGAAGAAAACTGCAAAATGATCTGTCCAAGTGAAGGGAATAGGAGTGGAAATCAAAATGTCAGGGTTGTTAGTGAATATCCCATCAAGGGTATGCCCTGCCTGATGCGTAGGCAGGGTGACAAGTTGACGAAGTCCCAAGGCTAGCAAATCACTAATAAGGGAGATGGTATCATTGTCAGTAAGGGATTCCAAATGGAAATTGAAGTCTCCTAATATGGTGTAATGAGGAGCTCCAGCTGTGGTCTCGACGTGATTGTTAAGACTCGCAAAGAAGTTAGCTTTAGGGCCAGGAGGGCGGTAGAGCAAAGTGCCTGTGAAAGATTGGTTGCTGGAAAGACAGATAGAGAAAGAAAAGGCTTCACAGCCTCTGTAATTAAGGGCTGTAGTTTTTTAGGTCTCGACTAGTAACGCGCTGAAAGCGCGTTCTCGCCAGAGAACTATAGTCGGCGTCTCGGGACTTTGAGAACGGCGAAGTGAGACAAGACCTTGCCGCGCGCAGCGTTTCCACATACGATAACGTTGTGCGCGCGGCCAGGTCTTGTCTCCACGGCATTGCATGGCAGTCAGGATCGCGTCGCGCGCCTCTCTGGAATGCAGGGGGAGTCTGCAGAGAGGCGCGCGGCGCTGATAAAAGCTTCGCTTCTATGGTGGGCATCTGCTGCGCACGTGTGCGTCAGAGGCCCTTCTCCCGTGTACAGAGACGTGTTAAGGCATTTTTTTATTTTTATTGTAGTTCATCGTGTCTTACAAACAAACCGGTGATGCTCACTAAGAGAACGATGCTTCATTCGTTTTCATATCAGAGCTGGGATTGGATGTGGCAACATGCGTGTAAGAATGGTAGATGAAATGGCGTCGCTGCTGACTTGTTCTGTGGGTTCATTACCATATGACCTGTTTTAAGGTGGCAGAAGGCATGTTGACATCTCTGCAGGCCATAGACTAAAACCCAGGACTGACGGGGAAACAGAGTTTGTTTTCCAGGGATGGTTTAGCGGTGTCACTTTAGATTACTGCATTCATTGAATACTTTAGAACCAACGGAAAATCTTTGGTCACTTTTTTGTGGGGAAAACTGACTCCTGACCACTTCGGCACAGCCGCAGAACAGGAACGTGGCATAGATTTTGGGTTGGACATTTATTTTTCCAACTTAATATCCATTGATTTAATCTTTCGGGTGGCAATCGTCATTGTAACATTTAAACATACTGATTATTCGTTAAGATACAGTAAAACGTTGAAGATGGCAGTAGTCGAGAGCATAGCTTATACATTTATGAAGCCCTATTTCTCCAGAAGCTTGTCTCTTTCGTAGACAAATTTGTGCTTCATCGCATTTCAGCCCGTGCGCTCGACCCTGCAACGCCTGTGTGTACTACGAGTGTATCTTTCCAGCTTAAAAAGGAAATGACATTTCGCAGACTATTTTTAGAGCCTTGGAAGAGGTTTGTTTTTCTTGGCACAGAACATGCAGTGAAATGTGCAAACCAGATGTTGTCTTACTTTCCAGAGCCAACGGCCTTGTGTGTTTTATAGCTCAAGTTTAGCCAAGCTGCCTGTTATTGCACGTAAAGCTAGGAATTGCAGAGGTTAGCGGCCTCTGAGTGCAAGAAATATTCTCCCAATGCATATGTCTCCTGGCTCCCTCTCACTCAATGCGTGTGCCCTTTTTTCACAGGCACAGCCTGTATTGTTTTATCTGTGTGCATTCTTGCTTCTGTGGAACTGTTGACATGTTGGCCACACAACCCAAAAAGAGATGGTCTTTTAGGGATCTGTGATAGTGGTTTTTATAGTGATGCATTTAATTTGCGGTTTCTGTTTGTACCATTATAAGAAACGCCGCATCCCCCTTTCCTGCACCCAGGACCCACCACCACACAGCTCTGATGATGCACCTCGGGCAGGTGCTCACAGCTGTTATTATTCACACAACTTTGATGATGCACCTCAGGCACGGGGCTGACGCAGTTATTATTCACAGAGCTCTGATGATGCACCTCAGGCACGGGCTCACAGCTGTTATTATTCACACTTTGATGATGCACCTCAGGCACGGGGCTGACGCAGTTATTATTCACACAGCTCTGATGATGCACCTCAGGCACGGGCTCACAGCTGTTATTATTCACACAGCTCTTATGATGCACCTCAGGCACGGGCTCACAGCTGTTATTATTCACACAGCTCAGATGATGCACCTCAGGCACGGGCTCACAGCTGTTATTATTCACATAGCTCTGTTGTGCTCTCTAATACTCTTTACTAATAACTCTCTCCTACTCACTATCGACTTCTCTACTACTTGCTGTGTGTGTGGGTGCTAATGCAATAGGTCTTGCATATGCTAGTGATGAAGCTATTGGCAATGTAAATGACAATGCCATTTATTTATGATTTAAAAAAAGAAATAAATAATGAGCAATGCCAATAGCTCTACCTTTAATGCTGCCGAGACCATTGCATTGTAAATGCTTGTAAATTATAGCAGTCTCTATATATAATGGCTATAGCGCCACCTTTTTTAACAGTTCTGTCTAATCTGTTCACGCAATATCCATCAGGTAGGGCTGCTTTGAAGTCTGGGCCAGAGGAGTTGTCACCCCAAGTCTCTGTGACAAACAGTAGATCTAAGTTGTACAAAGAAATGAGCTCCAAGATATCTAGTTTGTGTTTTGGAAGGGAGCGGACATTGAGTGCTGCCAGAATCGGTTTGGGGGTAACAGGTAAAGGAGAATGTCTTCTGCAAGCAAGACAGTGGAAAGGGCCTACCAAAGGATCTGTATGAAGAACTGATGGCATACAATGAGGTAGGTTAGGGGATGGATTGAGTGCCAAGAGCACTGGTGCGCTGACTGACTCGAACCCCCGATATGGCGGCAAGCCCTGCCTCCAACGCGTCCGCTCCTAATTGTCTGCGCGTGGAGCGGGCACTGAATGCGGCGAGGCAGGGGTGAGTGAAAGTATCAAAAATGAGGCAAACAAGTTATAATAGGCGCAACAGAGAATACAAAATAATACTTTTAAAATAATGGCTGTCTCGTCCTCCGGCTTCCGCCTCAGAGGAGTAGTTAGTCACTGATCTGGGCGGGCGGTGTAGCGAGCGACGTATCTACCAACTCTAATCTACCCAACTCCAATCTACCCCACTGCACCCCAATCTACCCCATCCCATTCCTATCTACACCACTCCAGTTCACTCCAATCCACCCCACTCAACTCTACTCCAGTCCACCCCACTACATTCCAATTTTCCCCTCGCCAATCTACCTCACTCTACTCTATCCCAATGTACTCTACTCAGATCTACTCCACTCCACCCCAGCCTACCCAATCTAGCCCACTTCAATCTACCCCAGTCCAGTCAACTTCAGTCTACCGCAATCCACCTCTCTCCTCTCCAATCTACCCCACTCCACCCCAAGCCATCCCAATCTACCCCAGTCCACTCCACTCAAACCCACCCCACTCTAGCCCAACCTACTGTACCCCACTCCTGACTATCCCATTCCACTCCAGTGTACCCCAATCTACCCCCACTCCAATCCACTCTACCCCACTCCACCCCAATCTACCCCACCCCACTCCAATTCACCTCACTACAATCTACCCCACTCCCCTCTCCAGTCTACCCCGTCCGCTGTATCCCACTCCACTCTACCCTAATCTACCCTACCCCCCTACAACCAACCCCACTCATTTCTACCCACTCCACCCTAATCTACAACAGTCTATCCCACTATATCCCACTCTACCCCACTCCACTTAACCCCAGTCTACCCCACTCCACTCAACCGCAATCTACCAACTCTAATCTTCCCACTCCAATCTACCCCACTCCACCCCACCCTACTCCGCTCCGCTCAACTCTATGCCACTAACTTTTAGCTATACTGAACAGCAGCCACACTGGTGTAAATCAAGAAGGATATACCTGCGCTCTCTAAACTTCTTCAAGACAGAGAAGTTCAAAATGCTCACTCTTGCTCAGGTCCTATCTACTCTGGACCCAAGAGACTGGGTGGTAGCTTTGGGCTTGCAGGATGCAAATGTCCATATTCCCCTCCTTCAAAAAGCGCTGACCTCCCGTCGAGAGGGGCGTCTCCCATTTGCACTTAAACATAGGTAGGTAATGAAATTAATCACTTTTTTTTACTTTTCTCAATGAATTTTATTGAAGTTGTAAATTATTTTCCAATGTACACAATTGTTATTACTTCATAACAGTGTTCTTCGTTAGTTTGTGTATTCGACATTTACATATGCCCAATGCATTTCGGGCAATTTACCCTTCATCAGGGGAGTAATTCTGAACAAGCATTGGCAATGCCAATTGGTCTCGGCATATTAATGAGTTTAGTGATGTATTTGCTATTATAAATATATTAATATACTGTGTTTAGTATCAGATGAATAAGTTAGCAGGTTCGCAATGACTTCAGAAGTAGCAGAATAGTAATGCAGCAGTTTTAGTAGTAAAGCCGTTACATCAGGAGCAATAGAGTAGTGATGGCAGTTAACGTTAGTGCATTGCTAGTTGTGTTAGCAGAACAGCAGTATGAGCAAAGTTAGTATGATAGCAGTGTCAGCAGATAGAGCAGAGCAGTTTAGCAATAACAGTAATATAAGGAGAATAAATACAATTTCACCAGGAGAATAGTAATAGGAGTAAGATCACAGAAGTAACAAAGGGACAGTTTTGTGAGCAGCATTATTAGAGTAGAACTGCACCTACAGGAGCGACAGTATGCGCTTTATAAGTTCCTATTCAATTTTGAAAATTACGACACTGTTTTGAAGGAAGGAGTAATCAATCAAAATAATTGGAAATAAGCAGAAAATCAGCAGGGAATTATTTTGTTTTTAGTAATATTACAAGAAAGAACCTACTAGGCGACACATCTTTCAAACTTCATGGCGCAGATGTATAGCTTCAGTCAAAAGGACAGTTTTGCGTAAGGGGCTTTTTTATGGCAGCACTCCAAAACTGAAAAAAACATGCATGTTGTTCACTGGAACAGGTAAAAAGCGAAGGGTAACCTATTTTAAATTGCTCAACATCCTACCTGTGCTGTGGCGGGAGTACCGGAACTTTTGACACTCTGTAAGCTGCACAACGTAGATATATGTGAGACTGGTGAAAAGCAGAATCTGAGAAACAAATGATGTCACATAGACCACATTATGGCAGGTGCGCTCACTATGGAAATTACCATGGATCAAAAGAATGGACAGAGATAAAGCAGATATAATAGCATTAGCCATGGGGGAAACTAGGAGCGTCTGGGAGGAGGTGAGGAGGACCCCAAAATGTAGCAGCAATTCGGAGCCTTGTGTGGTGTTATTTTGGGAACCCATATTTTTACACTATATTCATTTGTGGAACTGGAAAAAAAAGCAGCCTTGAAGGAACACCCGGCGGGCACACTCTTTGTGCATGAGTGCCTCACCCGTTATGTTGTGAGCCACGGTGAGCAACTGTGCCCTACTGAGAAAGTACAGCTGCATGGTCGGTGCCAGGATAGTGAAGCTTTTGTTGTAGGTGCCGGCAGCGGCCGTTTGCCTGCGCTGTCCTGCAGTCTGTTCTCACAGGGAAAGGAGCAAAGGCTAGCCGACTGTTATTCTGGACTTATCACCTGCTGTGACAATGGTGACTTGAAAGCAGGCCCTTAAGGTAGTAAAAATAAAAATATATTGTTGCTACAGTGCTATCAAGTTAAACATGAACCGAACATTAAAAAAATGTTAAGCCTGAAAAGGTAGCATACTTCTGGGTTTCTAAAGGCACATATGTTCATCTTGAAAAGACAAGGAAGAGGAACGCTGCATTGACTGTTTAAAATGTGTGTGATGCCCTGAGGAGTATTCCCAGCATACAGGGACTTAAGCAGATATATCTTTCCAGTGCTAATTCAAATCCACCCATTTGGCTTTTCCTGAGCACTTCGGATATGCTCAGATGAGGCAGCACCCAACCTTGTATTGGAGGGGAGGGAAATATCTCTCAACTTTATGTGGGAAAACATAATCCCCATGCCGATCCCTACGAACCACACATCATGTGATTTATGAGGAGCTGCGCCGTCACCCAAGTTCGGACTTGTGATACTACTTCCAGGAGTTACAGAATAAATCAGCAGAAGGCTGTTAACAATTCAAGGCTGAACGTGACACAAACCTAACTTGCAAAGTATTTTTATTAGGAAGCAAATGAAGTCTCAAGGTTCGTGCCAGAAGATGGAACCTTTTTGCTGATCAGGACCTGTTGATTTATTATCTTCACGTAGTACCCAGACCGTCGCAGATAAGCTGATAGATGGTTATACGCGTTTTATGTTAATTTTTACGGGCATCCATAACGTTCTGCTGAGTGAAATATGCAGCTTTGCCTAAATCAAGTAACGAAGGAGAAACAACATCGAGGAACATAGATTGTTGTCCTAGGGGCCTGATTCAGTGGTTGCAGGCATCTACGGGGAGGTGGGCTTACAAATAATATTACAAAAAATTTAAATAAACACTTGCACACCCCGCCCTCCGCTCGGATGTCTTCTTTGTCCACTGGGGCAATGCAAAAGACCCTGCGCAAGAACGCGTGTAATATACTTTTTTTCAGTTACATCATGTTGACCGTGTAAAGTTGCGACTGGCAGGAGGTGATGTGTGTGCGAAGGGAGGGCCAGGCCAGGGTGAAAGCAACATGAGGGCGTGGAAAAACACGGCAACACGGGCTCCACTCTGCCACTGCTCATGCAAAGGGCTGACTTACCAGGAAGTTAATTTAAAACATTTAAGTTTACATCAACCGCTCATAACTAAAGTGCTTAAACTTCGAGACATGGAAAAGACAACCTTTGGGGGATCAACACTTTCTGAACCCTCAGTATGAAACATGTGGTAGGGTAAACCAGTCGCAAAGTTGGGGGACTGTTTTTGCTTTTAAGAAGTTACTAGTACATGTCCGTGGTGCTCACTCAGCGAGTTCCAGGAAGGCTGTATGGTCTGGGACTACCGACCACCCCCTCCCTGTCGTGTACACCACCACATCAACCCTTAAAGTAATTAGCCATGCGAGGAGTTTTCTTTGGAAGGCAGGGGTCTCACGACCCCCGGGCCTTATTTTTTAAAATATGAAAACAAATTAAAATTTTTAAAATAAACCTTATTTACACAATCATTAATATGCAAAAATTCTGACATTAGATTTACAGCAATGTAGACAGGTATGAAGGGCTAACCTTAACAAATGTCTAATACAGCGTGTTCCTAACCGAATCTAACATCCTACGTATGAATTTTGCATCCTAACATTTCGGGCCTACGGCAAGGTCGCTAACCGGTGTCAGATCCTTATTATCCAGCTACGCCCTCACGTATGAGTGCGCATGCGCAACAGGGCCCGGTTACCGGGAGAGTACGTCCCTCTCCTGGTTACCCCGTACGCTCCTTGAACTCCATTAAACCAAAAAGGAGGGCCCTTTCTCTCGCGCCTTTTTATGATGTCATAGTGAATGTGCGGGGTGGCTAACAGCCCAAGGAAAGCGTGACTCCCTCCCCCGCATCCTTCCACCCAAGCGGATATCCTGCCCCATAAGTTCTAGGAGAGACCATTGGCCCCTCCCCCTGGGCCACCCCATTCGAGAATGGTGACGCCCCCTAAGGACCTTAAATTGCTGCTCACCGATCATGACCTTACCGCCTGACCAAGGATTACAATAAATACGACAAATAAGTCACCCGTGAAAGGGAAACAAGCATTGGCATAGCCAGTAGGTCTCGCCTTTGGGACCTTATAAGTTTTTAGCCATGCAGCAGATTATACTGGGTGACATACAGAAGGGAGTGGGCAGATAGCAGCCGTAAGAGCCGGAGCAGCGGGGTGGGGGTGGAAAGTAAGGAGCAGCCGAGAGGAGGAAAAGGAAAGGGGTGAGAGAGGCACTGCCAGTGAAACCAGGAGAGAAAGCTAGAGATTGTGGAAAGGGAACTGGCACAAAACCTCACCAGAAGGCGTAGAAACGTGAAGAAAGGGCACATTAACCCCTTGTGAGCTCGGCTTTCAGCATATTAACCCCATGCTCTCAAATACTTTACTGGAGCAG
Source organism: Lissotriton helveticus (assembly GCF_964261635.1). Classification (NCBI taxonomy): domain Eukaryota; kingdom Metazoa; phylum Chordata; class Amphibia; order Caudata; family Salamandridae; genus Lissotriton; species Lissotriton helveticus. Next base: position 373,936,005 of record NC_136073.1, read on the forward strand.
GCCCACGTGATTTGCAAGTATCACAAACATTTCTGCATCGGGCACTTTAACCCCCTTAGCCACGTCACATGGAGTGCTCCCTTCAGCAGAAAACTTACATTAACATACACGTTAGTGTTTTACAACAGGAAAGGTTTATATTTTGAAAAAACATCAGGGCCACAAAGCCGGTATTGCTTACGAAAATCGGAAGTCATCTGCCTAAATCGGTCTAGTGACATACACGGAACAGACACGTGTACAGAAACTGTTCTCGAGACAATTAGCAGCAAACAAAACAAGTAATGACTAGAAAGAGAAGTGGTGGACACGGGGGAGGATGGCTGAAGTAGCAGTGAGAAACAGCATGGGTGTGTACTATGCGTTTCACATAAATGAGGTCAAAACTATTATGTACTTAGTAAAATGGAATTCGCGTGTGTTTATCTGTGAAGTGGGGAGGGAGAGAGAGTGAGATACATTCTATGCTATCATCTAATGTGCGTTGTGGAATTTAGAATTGTGAGACTTGGGATTTGGTACCAAAATCCTGGCTGATTTTGAGCAGCAGTGAAACTTTACCACAGAGTTTAATATGTTCATTCCGATTTTTATGCAAAAAAGCATTGCTTCCAGGCGGATCTACACTGCGCCAAGGAGTGCTAGAGACTGCTGTTTCTCCCTGACGACCTCTCCTACTTTGCCCTTCACCTTTCGCGACACCCGCTGCGCGGGTGCCGCTCAGCTGTTTGACGGGCCGGTCCCCCGCTGGTGTGAGCGGCTCTGCAGTCGGCAGAGAGCACACGCGCTCCCAGCAAAGGACAGGCCGGGTGAGCGACCACAACTCCCAGCAACGCGTTGAGCCTACCGGGGGACTGCGAGGTCCAGCAGCCTCTGCTGTCCACAGCTGGTGCCTCTTCCCCCGGCGGCCACGCCCACAGCCTCCAGTTAATTAAATCACTGTTGAACCGGCTTTGCTGGGTGCTTCCAGGCGGATCTACACTGCGCCAAGGAGTGCTAGAGACTGCTGTTTCTCCCTGACGACCTCTCCTACTTTGCCCTTCACCTTTCGCGACACCCGCTGCACGGGTGCCGCTCAGCTGTTTGACGGGCCGGTCCCCCGCTGGTGTGAGCGGCTCTGCAGTCGGCAGAGAGCACACGCGCTCCCAGCAAAGGACAGGCCGGGTGAGCGACCACAACTCCCAGCAACGCGTTGAGCCTACCGGGGGACTGCGAGGTCCAGCAGCCTCTGCTGTCCACAGCTGGTGCCTCTTCCCCCGGCGGCCACGCCCACAGCCTCCAGTTAATTAAATCACTGTTGAACCGGCTTTGCTGGGTGCTTCCAGGCGGATCTACACTGCGCCAAGGAGTGCTAGAGACTGCTGTTTCTCCCTGACGACCTCTCCTACTTTGCCCTTCACCTTTCGCGACACCCGCTGCGCGGGTGCCGCTCAGCTGTTTGACGGGCCGGTCCCCCGCTGGTGTGAGCGACTCTGCAGTCGGCAGAGAGCACACGCGCTCCCAGCAAAGGACAGGCCGGGTGAGCGACCACAACTCCCAGCAACGCGTTGAGCCTACCGGGGGACTGCGAGGTCCAGCAGCCTCTGCTGTCCACAGCTGGTGCCTCTTCCCCCGGCGGCCACGCCCACAGCCTCCAGTTAATTAAATCACTGTTGAACCGGCTTTGCTGGGTGCTTCCAGGCGGATCTACACTGCGCCAAGGAGTGCTAGAGACTGCTGTTTCTCCCTGACGACCTCTCCTACTTTGCCCTTCACCTTTCGCGACACCCGCTGCGCGGGTGCCGCTCAGCTGTTTGACGGGCCGGTCCCCCGCTGGTGTGAGCGGCTCTGCAGTCGGCAGAGAGCACACGCGCTCCCAGCAAAGGACAGGCCGGGTGAGCGACCACAACTCCCAGCAACGCGTTGAGCCTACCGGGGGACTGCGAGGTCCAGCAGCCTCTGCTGTCCACAGCTGGTGCCTCTTCCCCCGGCGGCCACGACCACAGCCTCCAGTTAATTAAATCACTGTTGAACCGGCTTTGCTGGGTGCTTCCAGGCGGATCTACACTGCGCCAAGGAGTGCTAGAGACTGCTGTTTCTCCCTGACGACCTCTCCTACTTTGCCCTTCACCTTTCGCGACACCCGCTGCGCGGGTGCCGCTCAGCTGTTTGACGGGCCAGTCCCCCGCTGGTGTGAGCGGCTCTGCAGTCGGCAGAGAGCACACGCGCTCCCAGCAAAGGACAGGCCGGGTGAGCGACCACAACTCCCAGCAACGCGTTGAGCCTACCGGGGGACTGCGAGGTCCAGCAGCCTCTGCTGTCCACAGCTGGTGCCTCTTCCCCCGGCGGCCACGCCCACAGCCTCCAGTTAATTAAATCACTGTTGAACCGGCTTTGCTGGGTGCTTCCAGGCGGATCTACACTGCGCCAAGGAGTGCTAGAGACTGCTGTTTCTCCCTGACGACCTCTCCTACTTTGCCCTTCACCTTTCGCGACACCCGCTGCGCGGGTGCCGCTCAGCTGTTTGACGGGCCGGTCCCCCGCTGGTGTGAGCGGCTCTGCAGTCGGCAGAGAGCACACGCGCTCCCAGCAAAGGACAGGCCGGGTGAGCGACCACAACTCCCAGCAACGCGTTGAGCCTACCGGGGGACTGCGAGGTCCAGCAGCCTCTGCTGTCCACAGCTGGTGCCTCTTCCCCCGGCGGCCACGCCCACAGCCTCCAGTTAATTAAATCACTGTTGAACCGGCTTTGCTGGGTGCTTCCAGGCGGATCTACACTGCGCCAAGGAGTGCTAGAGACTGCTGTTTCTCCCTGACGACCTCTCCTACTTTGCCCTTCACCTTTCGCGACACCCGCTGCGCGGGTGCCGCTCAGCTGTTTGACGGGCCGGTCCCCCGCTGGTGTGAGCGGCTCTGCAGTCGGCAGAGAGCACACGCGCTCCCAGCAAAGGACAGGCCGGGTGAGCGACCACAACTCCCAGCAACGCGTTGAGCCTACCGGGGGACTGCGAGGTCCAGCAGCCTCTGCTGTCCACAGCTGGTGCCTCTTCCCCCGGCGGCCACGCCCACAGCCTCCAGTTAATTAAATCACTGTTGAACCGGCTTTGCTGGGTGCTTCCAGGCGGATCTACACTGCGCCAAGGAGTGCTAGAGACTGCTGTTTCTCCCTGACGACCTCTCCTACTTTGCCCTTCACCTTTCGCGACACCCGCTGCGCGGGTGCCGCTCAGCTGTTTGACGGGCCGGTCCCCCGCTGGTGTGAGCGGCTCTGCAGTCGGCAGAGAGCACACGCGCTCCCAGCAAAGGACAGGCCGGGTGAGCGACCACAACTCCCAGCAACGCGTTGAGCCTACCGGGGGACTGCGAGGTCCAGCAGCCTCTGCTGTCCACAGCTGGTGCCTCTTCCCCCGGCGGCCACGCCCACAGCCTCCAGTTAATTAAATCACTGTTGAACCGGCTTTGCTGGGTGCTTCCAGGCGGATCTACACTGCGCCAAGGAGTGCTAGAGACTGCTGTTTCTCCCTGACGACCTCTCCTACTTTGCCCTTCACCTTTCGCGACACCCGCTGCGCGGGTGCCGCTCAGCTGTTTGACGGGCCGGTCCCCCGCTGGTGTGAGCGGCTCTGCAGTCGGCAGAGAGCACACGCGCTCCCAGCAAAGGACAGGCCGGGTGAGCGACCACAACTCCCAGCAACGCGTTGAGCCTACCGGGGGACTGCGAGGTCCAGCAGCCTCTGCTGTCCACAGCTGGTGCCTCTTCCCCCGGCGGCCACGCCCACAGCCTCCAGTTAATTAAATCACTGTTGAACCGGCTTTGCTGGGTGCTTCCAGGCGGATCTACACTGCGCCAAGGAGTGCTAGAGACTGCTGTTTCTCCCTGACGACCTCTCCTACTTTGCCCTTCACCTTTCGCGACACCCGCTGCGCGGGTGCCGCTCAGCTGTTTGACGGGCCGGTCCCCCGCTGGTGTGAGCGGCTCTGCAGTCGGCAGAGAGCACACGCGCTCCCAGCAAAGGACAGGCCGGGTGAGCGACCACAACTCCCAGCAACGCGTTGAGCCTACCGGGGGACTGCGAGGTCCAGCAGCCTCTGCTGTCCACAGCTGGTGCCTCTTCCCCCGGCGGCCACGCCCACAGCCTCCAGTTAATTAAATCACTGTTGAACCGGCTTTGCTGGGTGCTTCCAGGCGGATCTACACTGCGCCAAGGAGTGCTAGAGACTGCTGTTTCTCCCTGACGACCTCTCCTACTTTGCCCTTCACCTTTCGCGACACCCGCTGCGCGGGTGCCGCTCAGCTGTTTGACGGGCCGGTCCCCCGCTGGTGTGAGCGGCTCTGCAGTCGGCAGAGAGCACACGCGCTCCCAGCAAAGGACAGGCCGGGTGAGCGACCACAACTCCCAGCAACGCGTTGAGCCTACCGGGGGACTGCGAGGTCCAGCAGCCTCTGCTGTCCACAGCTGGTGCCTCTTCCCCCGGCGGCCACGCCCACAGCCTCCAGTTAATTAAATCACTGTTGTACCGGCTTTGCTGGGTGCTTCCAGGCGGATCTACACTGCGCCAAGGAGTGCTAGAGACTGCTGTTTCTCCCTGACGACCTCTCCTACTTTGCCCTTCACCTTTCGCGACACCCGCTGCGCGGGTGCCGCTCAGCTGTTTGACGGGCCGGTCCCCCGCTGGTGTGAGCGGCTCTGCAGTCGGCAGAGAGCACACGCGCTCCCAGCAAAGGACAGGCCGGGTGAGCGACCACAACTCCCAGCAACGCGTTGAGCCTACCGGGGGACTGCGAGGTCCAGCAGCCTCTGCTGTCCACAGCTGGTGCCTCTTCCCCCGGCGGCCACGCCCACAGCCTCCAGTTAATTAAATCACTGTTGAACCGGCTTTGCTGGGTGCTTCCAGGCGGATCTACACTGCGCCAAGGAGTGCTAGAGACTGCTGTTTCTCCCTGACGACCTCTCCTACTTTGCCCTTCACCTTTCGCGACACCCGCTGCGCGGGTGCCGCTCAGCTGTTTGACGGGCCGGTCCCCCGCTGGTGTGAGCGGCTCTGCAGTCGGCAGAGAGCACACGCGCTCCCAGCAAAGGACAGGCCGGGTGAGCGACCACAACTCCCAGCAACGCGTTGAGCCTACCGGGGGACTGCGAGGTCCAGCAGCCTCTGCTGTCCACAGCTGGTGCCTCTTCCCCCGGCGGACACGCCCACAGCCTCCTCGTATTTCCTGTCTCGGGCACTCCCGCATCGCGGGACGCACGCGGGACGCAGGCCGGGGCGAAGACCGGGCTAAGAGCGGGCCGTTTGAGGCCGTTCGAGAACGGGAGAGTCCGGTCCGGGCCCCCTCTCTTTGCCTGTCACACCAAGACTACTGTTACCTTGAGCAATGTGCACACGGGAAACAAGAAGCAAAACATCTTCCCTTGCTGCAGCCGGAGCGGTCATAGGCCCTATTGACACCTACTTTGCCAAGGCTGGCTCACTCCTGATTGAAGAGATCCAAGTCCTGGAGCGAAGAATTTCACAAGAAATTGACTGGGTAAGGAGATCATCTATGGGGCCTATGGCACTAGCTAGAACGCCTGAAAATAGTTTGGGCAGGACTATTAGGCATAGCTCTGAACAGGTACCATGCCACCCCACGGACACTTCATTCACCAATCCAGAATCCACTATAGATGTTCCAAGCGACCTAGAGGACATGAGCCTGATGGTTCTACCCAACACCCAAAACACCCAGCCTATACCACCACAGAACACAGAGGTAGCTCCAACCATAGAATCTATTAGCGACAACAACAAGGGAGCCAGAGAGGGGGCCATCCCTAAAAAGAAGCAAGGGCCTCAAATCCAAGAAGAACTAAGGCACAAAACCCCTAAATCAAAACAAACTAGAGGCAAGGGGAGGAAACTTACCGCCCTTGCTCCAACAGGGGTAAGATCAGTAACACCAATCACTTCCAGACCACCCAAATTAACCCCACCCTCACAATCTACTGCCAATGTTCAACTAGATACCTCCTCAGATGACATCACCTTGGAGGATATAGGATCACTGCTCAGGACCCTATTAAGTCCACTGGAGGCGAGAATGATTAAGATAGAAGCAAGGTTAGTGAGTATCGAAAAGGCAACTGTACAACTAGCTGATGCTAGGAAAACTGATAGCAATATGATCAAGATATCAAAGGAGAGTACAGGCTCTAAACCTTCTAATGGTAACAATTTGCAGGCTGTATTGAATAACAAATCATTAGACCCAAAACCTAAACTCATACAACCTGCAAAAAACAATGCATCACAATCCACAGTTGCACACAAAGCCCCGACACCCTCACAGAAACCAAATACTGCTACTCCCAAACCTGCCTCTTTATCAAAACCAAATCCTACGCCATTGACTAAAACTAAGCATGATCCCCCACTCGAGGGAGAGAAGCCACATACCAAACGAAAATTACAGTTTGTAAATCTCCCACCAAAAGCCGCCCCCTACACCGTAGTTCTGGCTGGGGTCCCGGAACTTGACCCCCCCACATTCGAAACACACACCTCTCTTAAGAACAAAGTAATAAACTGGCTCTCGGTAAATAGACCTCTCCCGAGAGGTACAGCGAGTGACATTTCCACAACTAAGAGAGTAGCATGGGTGGGGCATACTAGGAAATCCATTAGAGGAGATTGCATTTTGGTCTCCTTTAGAGACCCCAATACAGCCGCATATATCTGCTCCTGTGCTACTGATGAGGACTTCGGTAACATCATCCAAACACTCCCCCTCTCATTTTTCTACCCCTCCAATCTATACAACTCTGAGGATCACAGGTGGGGACACCACCAAGAGCTTTTGGAGGGATGGGAAAATTGTCACAGAGAGACCAACAATTACCCTTCACACAGGGGGAGGCCAATTGAGCACTTCTCTGGTTACGGAGATGAGGCTGGGTGGGAAACTGTCACTAGGAGGAGGAGGGGGGGTGTTGATTATAGGAGGGGAATTCCTGGACCATACAGAACTCACTATCCTGCCTATCTACCAATACAAAATCGATACAGTAATCTAGATATGGTAGATTGACAGGTGGCTGGAGAGGGGAACGTTGCCTCCGCAACCTCCCCAACCATCACCAATTCACTGACAGTTTCCACACCCGATACGAATATATATACACTGAAGGATACATTGACAACAAGCTTAGATGAACCGATCCAGACGTCAGCCATGACAAATCCTTCCCCACCAACTGCTACTAGCCCATCGGGCTTCACACATCCCTCTCCAACTTATAAGGCCCATCAGGAGCCCAACGATATGGCTGTGAGCCCGCCACGCGCTCAAGTACCACACATAACTGTAATTTCGTGGAATGTGGCTGGGCTCTCTAGTAAATTAGATTGCCCAGAGTGGGGCTCCTATCTTAGTTCCAAAAACGTAATACTTTTACAAGAAACCTGGGCGCGAGAAGCAATAGACCTACCTGGCTTTGCTTCTTTCTCCAAAACAGCCAAGTGGGGGGGAAAGGGGAGACCATCTGGGGGATTAATGACAGGGATAGCAACGGATCTAGGCTGCCAAGCCTCCGATTTGGAGACCGCTTCCGACGATCTGTTGGCCGTCCTACTAGAATGGCCTGACGCATCGAAGCTCCTAGTTATTAACATCTACTCTAGGCCGACCAAAATGCACAATGAGTCACCCACTATAGACGAGTTAGCTAGGTTTTTAGAGGGCATCCCGTGTGATCTCCCTTGTCTAGTTGGGGGCGATTTTAACTCCCACTATGAACCTCTGCCCGGATTACGCGATGGTCCCTCCCTAGATGAAGACTCCAGCTGGCTCATACCTGAGTCGGCGGCACCACCTCCAAGGGCTTGGACTCCCCTAGCCCTACAAATAAACGCCCTTACTCTCAATCTTGGTCTCAGGGCATGCAATGGGCGTTGTAATTCGGATATACCAAGTAACCCGACTTACAACAAACCCGGCAGTGAATCCCGACTAGATTATATTATGGTTAAAACTTTCATGTGGCCAGCAATAATCGACTTCATAGTGTGCCCAAGAATGGACAGTGACCATAACTCACTGGAACTGACTTATTCCCTCCCTAGGAACCAGGACCTATTACAGGGATCTGGCAGTGTCAGGTCTGGCCTCCTACTTGAAAATAATCGTAGGAAAGTCAGGTGGGAGAAGCTGACTAGCAGTATAGACAAAATACCCTGCCTCTATGAAAGGCTAATCCCATTACTAGAGTGTGCCTTCGATCTAGGCATTAAAGACCTAGATGAAGTCACCAGAGGAGAACTAGCAGCAATACATAAAAACATTTCAGACTCCCTTGAACAAGACTTGTTCACATCCTCTACGAAAAGGAAGGGTTATAAGCCAAAGACCTCTTGGTATAATGCCACATGTAGGAAGGCTAAGGCCCATTTGCTATCTGCCATCAAGGGACGCCTTAGCAGGGAAGAAATCCGTGACAGGAGAAACAAGTACAAGTCCCTCCTAGTGAATGCTAAGGCGGAATGGGACCACGATTATTGGGAGAATCTTGTGAAAGCACTATCAACCAGAGACTCACGCAAATTTTGGCGGGTAGTAGCGAATGGCACGATTGAGTTATCTCCAGCATTAGAGCCCAACATAGCCCCCTCAGTATGGCAGGCCCATTTTGAAGCGCTGTATGCAGAGGGAGGTGGGGATCCTAGTAGCGAGAGACTTTCGATTACACCTACCCCTTCGGGGGCCTTATTCACCGAAAAAGAGGTGAGGGTGGCCATCAAAGGTCTAGCTGCTGGAAAAGCCCCGGGATTGGATGGGGTCCCGGGGGACCTGTTCAAACAGGAACCAGGGATTTGGGGACCGTACCTCACAATCATATTTAATGCTATCCAGGGGGGAATGACTGTGCCCGATACTTGGATGGGAGCAGAGGTAGTCCCAATTTATAAAAAGGGATCCCCTCTGCTCCCATCCAACTATCATCCTATCAGTCTGATAGATATATCCCAAAAACTTTTTGGCAAACTGATCTTAAATCGTTTGCAAGCGTGGATCCAAGAAATGGATATCCTGTCCCCATACCAGGCAGGATTCCGGGAGGGTGTATCCACCACAGACCAAATATTCAGGCTACAACTGCTCTACTGGAGAACAGCGGTAATCGAGGGCGGCAGTCTCTATACCATCTTTGTAGACTTACGCGCCGCCTTTGATTTGGTGCCTAGAGCAAGGCTGTGGAGCGTCATGAAAGAGCTGAAAGTCCCAGAGGATATTTTGGCAATTCTGATGAGACTCCATTCTAACAACTATGCCCGCGTTAGGTGTGGCAAAGGTGGCAAACTAACCGAAAGGTTCCCCGTTCGCAGAGGTGTAAGACAGGGTTGTGTGCTTGCACCTACCCTGTTTTGTATCTTTGTGAACGGGGTAGTTGCCCACCTCAACAGGATTGCTAACTCTGATGCCCCAAAGCTGACTGGCAACAGGGTGCCTGCAATTATGTTTGCGGACGACACCCTGTTGCTGTCTAAATCCCCGATGGGGATCCAACGCATTTTGGATGGCTTCCTAGACTTCTGCTCTGAGCGGGGACTGGAAGTTAATCCCCAAAAAACAAAATTCATGATTTTAAATCCTAACTCCCGAAATAGAGCCCCTCCAAAGCTAAGCATGGTCCAACTAGAACGGGTCCACAATATCGAATACTTGGGCATTACCATAAATGAACATTTAACCTGGTCGTCGCACCAGGCCAAAGCGACCATCAAACTGGCACAGTTGGCGGGTGGCACTTTGCGCCTGGCAAACAAATCAAGCTATCGACCACTTACCCCAATTATTCATATATACAAAACACAAGCTAGGGCAGGGGTTACTTACGGGGGTGAGTTGTGGGGCTACACCCAACATCCGAAGTTACAGTCCACGGAGAACAAATTTCTGAGACAGGTAGCTGCCCTTCCCCAGAGTACCCCATTACTACCACTCAGATTAAACCTGGGTATTAAATCCATAACAGAGGAGTTGGGACTCAAACCCCTAAAATTTTGGAGGCGTTTGTGGTCCAGTCCAGATCTTGCAACTTATAGAGAGGAACTCCAGGAATTCCTGGAACTACGGAACATAAAGAGGATTCCTTGGTTGACCTACGTCAAGGGAAGGTTCGAGGAAATAGGGTTCCCGGAATTATGGACAGATCCTATTAATTCATGCACGAAGATCTCAAAAAAGGTACTCGCGAGTGCCTACTATGCCATGATGCTCACCAGAGCCTCCAACGACACTCGTGAGGGGTCCCTGACAAATTTATTCCTGAAAATGAAAGACACCTATTCCCTCGAAAAAACTTTGGACAATATTTCCCCTGCATTAACATGGAAACTGTTCTTACAATGGCGCTATGGATGCCTTCCTCTAGCTTCGTTCACAGCGTCCTGGACAGCGTGCTCCACTGTACCATCTTGCCCAATGTGTGCTCACCCGAAGGAGGACGACATGCACGCGGTCTTCTTCTGTAAGGGTTATGAGCGAAGCAGAAAATATTGGCTAGTTCCGATGCTCAGGAACCTGGGATTCAGATCTTTCCAAACTGCTTATAGAGTTCTAAAATCTGATCTCTCCCCTCATGTAGTTTTTGCACTTTCAAAATTTTTAACTGCATTGTGGTTTACCCGAACCCGAATGATGAAAAGACTGGTATAATGGACTCCACCAGCGGTTTTTCCCACTGTTTTATCCAACATTTAAATCAATTTTATCATATTGGATCACACTACGTTTAATAAGTTTTTAAATTGTATGCTCTTGTTTTGTATCTTTTATGATCTGTGATCGAAATAAAGATTTTTGAAATGAAATTGCTTTGAATCAAGTGAGCAGCTTATGTTTATAATAAAGTTGTACATTTTGTCATCGACCTCCACTCCACCTCTGTACTGGATTACTTTTGCTGAAACTCCCAAACGGGTTCAATACAAAAACTATGTATGCCACATGAAGAAAACGTGATTTCTTTTTCATTTTTCACTGTTGAAAACGTGTCTTTATTTGTGAAGTGGTTCTGCTTGTTACATACACGAGTTGTCTGAAGTAAGTGCTCTGTATATGTTGCCTGAACTAAACGCACAGGCTTTAATTAGTTTTCAAGCCAGGAACAAACTCTTTTAAAGCGCTTTGATGCCCTTGGGTCTAGTTTGCACTACTGGAGAGCAAATAAACGCAGTCAGGATTACAAGAAACATGGCGGGAACTCACCTTCTCTATACCCCACTCGGACACAAGTCAGGGTCTTGTAGTCTGCCTAAAATCTAGATTAAAAGAGTTTACGGCAGGGGTTACCTGTGAATTGGTCGGCAGCCATGTGTTACCAGCTACAGTGCAGCATCGCTAAGGCAACAGAATGTGTGATCGTTGGCAGCCGTTACCCCCGCAGCGAGCTAAATCTCTCTCTTCCCCTTGCTCCCGAAGCCATTACACAATAGGGGAGGCAGGATTATCGGACAGGGACCCTGGTTATCTCTGCAGCCGCTGAATGTGTCGTCCCGAGAGGTGTGCAATATGCACGATTTTTTTTTATAAAGCGGTTGCCGTGCTAAAATATAAAGCACAGCACTCATGCATATTAAAGTCATGAGCATGGCGCAATAACGAAACCTAAAAGAAGCTGTCGCCATTACGCGTGCTTGTGTGAAAAACGAAATGAATAAATAAATACACAAGGTGGGCATACTGTGTGGGGAGGCGGGAGGGGGCTGAAAGAATGGGGCGAGCCCTAAAAAACAAGCTGCTGGGAGAGGAAAAGGGAGTGGGAGGAGGCAACAGGCAGATGGCCAGAATGCGAGTCACGGCCTTTGAAGCACGGCCTTGCGGTCGTGAACAGGGATGTAATTAGAGGGGAGGAGGGGGGAGGAGAAGTGGAGAACTGAGGCCGAGCAACAGATGCTTTAAAGTGGACGCGCTCGAGGCAGGCAGATGGAAAGCGCGTGCAGTAGGGGGCGGAGCAGATCCCTAGAGTTGCATCAGGAAAGCTAAATCAGCAGGCGGATGCGTGTTCACGATCACATGCACTTGAGGAAAACGCCGGCTGGTTTAGCTTTCCTGATGCAACACTAAAATTTGATCCTATCCATTCCTGCCGAATGGGACAGGCTCGACCTAAAAATGCCTAAGGACAAAACCAAGTACACGCACTTCAATGCACACAAAATTGTTCACATTTCAATAATACCGCCTGTAAAAAAGGGGAAAAAGGCCTAAGGAAAAAATTCACACCAAACATATTTACAATGTCATAGTACCATCAACGGTAATACTAACTAACGTTCAAACTGAACTTCTGCTTCAAGGGCTGGTCGGTGGGAAAATTATTCAGCCCCTAGCTGAGGGGCACGGAGCGAGCCTGGAGAGCGCGGGTGCAAGAGGGCGCCTCCCACGCTCCCCAGGCTTTTTAACCTCTCCTGTAATGGGGGCTGTCCAGCTCCCGCTGGCCTGCCTCCACCTGGCCCCACCCTTTGACCCGGAAGCGCTCTTACTGCTTCCGGGTCAACGGTGGGACCTGCACCAATCGGTGGAGGGGCGCCCCCCAGCAGCGTCATCAAGACGCGGCAAGAAGGGGGGGCACGCCCCACCATTGAGGATACGGGGGAGGGGGGAAGCCGGGCCCGCCATACGTACGTGGGGTCCGAGCGGCCCCCCCTTTCCTTATGGTCTGGGACAACCGACCACCCCCTCCCTGTCGTGTACACCACCACATCAACCCTTAAAGTAATTAGCCATGCGAGGAGTTTTCTTTGGAAGGCAGGGGATCTCACAAGCCCCCGGCCGTATTTATTTAAATATGAAAACAAATTAAAATTGTTAAAATAAACATTATTTTCACAATCATTAATATGCAAAATTCTGACATTAGATTTATAGCAATGTAAACAGGTATGAAGGGCTAACCTTAACAAATGTCTAATACAGCGTGTTCCTAACCGAATCTAACATCCTACGTATGAATTTTGCATCCTAACCTTTCGGGCCTACGGCAAGGTCGCTAACCGGTGTCAGATCCTTATTATCCAGCTACGCCCTCACGTATGAGTGCGCATGCCCAACAGGGCCCGGTTACCGGGAGAGTACGTCCCTCTCCTGGTTACCCCATACGCTCCGTGAACTCCATTAAACCAAAAAGGAGGGCCCTTTCACTCGCGCCGTTTGATGACATCATAGTGAATGTGCGGGGTGGCTAACAGCCCAAGGAAAGCGTGACTACTTCCTCCGCACCCTTCCAACAAAGCGGATATCCTGCCCCTGAAGTTCTAGGAGAGACCATTGGCCCCTCCCCCTGGGCGACCCCATTCGAGAATGGTGACGCCCCCTAAGGACCTTATATTGCTGCTCACCGATCATGACCTTACCGCCACAGGCCAGCATAGTTGACCGACAATCTGGCCCCCCCCAACAAACTCCTACTCTGAAAGATCATACCTACCTCGCGAAACCTTCTAACCATGCTAAAATATTCTTTGTTAGTAACTCATTGCCTGCCTCAGTCAAGTGAACCCCATCCTGCAAGTAAATTGGTCCCCCCAGATGCACCCATGTGGAATACTCTGCAATTGAGGTTTTCTGACTATTTCTCTAACTTGTTGTTGATCCTCTTTACCGAGTGATTCAACACCCTAACAGAGTCCCCCCCTCCACTGCAGCCTGGGTATCAACTGAGACCACACTATGGTGCAACCCGGGCACAACTTCGCCAGCCGATAACCACTGAGGGCGGCGGGGCGTGTATGTCGAGTAAATATGAAAAGAACGCCCTAAGCTGGCTGAGGCACAGCCCCCCCCCCCGACCATGAAAGGAAGCCTTGAAACCCCCCTGCTACCCTCCTACACTGAAAGGTCATGCCCTAAACTAAATTTCTCACACCTAGCCCTCATATGTTTATTCCCACTATCGGGCCCTACCAACTCCTTGCAAGATCATATCTTATCCCTATACTCCCTTTCGTAGGCAAGAAAAATTCTCTGCAATGGTTTCAACCCCAGATGTGTACAAACGGACGCCGTCTTTCAAGAAGCACGACTCCCCCCATATGCATCCCTGGGCTATGGTCTGCAATTAGTAAGCCTCACTACTGCTGTTACTAGGTATTTGCTTCCATGGGCACAATATGGCCTCACAGACTCGCCTCCCCACTTCGGGAGGTCTGAAATGTCTGCGCCAGGGTGTACCCACGGTACGGACATGTCGATCCCCTTCTATCCAGGCGTCCTGGTGTACCTGTTCGTTCCGGCCCCCCAACCCCCCATATGCATCCCTGGGCTATGGTCTGCAATTAGTAAGCCTCACTACTGCTGTTACTAGGTATTTGCTTCCATGGGCACAATATGGCCTCACAGACTCGCCTCCCCACTTCGGGAGGTCTGAAATGTCTGCGCCAGGGTGTACCCACGGTACGGACATGTCGATCCCCTTCTATCCAGGCGTCCTGGTGTACCTGTTCGTTCCGGCCCCCCAACCCCCCAAAATGCGTGCTAATTTTGCTAGGGCTGACTGATCCAGGGAAATTAAACGTGCCACCATGGGCCACCAAATGGGCTTAATTGAATAGCATTACGCTGCGCCCGATAGACACTGCACTCCTGACGTTGCATCCACTGACAGTGCAACTGAAAAGGCAAACCGTCAGTGTACGGCTACCTCCTTACTATGGAAGTCCCCAAACGTGCCGTGTCTACTAAAATGGCAACTGGGAGCTCGGGCCCCCGTGAAGGCAGAGTCCAGCTTCCCGACAAGAGGTGCTGAGGTGTTGCATAGGCCTATTACTCCTGGCTCTGTCCAGACACACCCCTGTGCACTGCCACATTACGATCGTTGACCCTACCAATTGGTAACCTATGAATATACTATGACGACCGCGGTGGCCCTGCGAGCACAGGCGCCGTTACTGTAGAAATACAGTTTCCTGATAAGGAACATACTGCCGTTTTATGTGCAGCAATATCCCGCTACATTACTGCGGCCAGCCAAATCTGGGGTTAACACACCAATAACAATCAACCCAGTGTTGGCACCTCCTGAGTCCTTCATCGATCGCCCATCACACTTGACGTCGTTGCTTGCCATTCCTGTACCTGACGTACATGTCCCTTTGGCTGTCCACCTGTTGCCGTTGTTGCGGTGTGGAGCACTTCCCAGATATCCGCCATGAACCCAGCCATGCCTAAATGGAAAAGACAAATACAAACGATTAGTGTGTCTGGCTTCCTGACGCAAGCTGCAGTACACATGCCCGTATTACATTGCCGTCACTTGCTAAGCCTTAGCACCAGACGCAGTCCCATAAAACTTGCAACTACAAGTGTTTAGCATAGCATCAGTCTGTGTCACATGCGGAGTATTTGAATTAGAGTTACAGATATGGTGCCCGATAGTATGACCCTTAGTAAATAATAGACCTGGGGTCCCTAGTGAATACAAGTGAACTGGCTTACACACCATCGTCAAGACCTCACTTGAATGCATGTTATTCACAAGGAGGACCCCAAGAAAGAGGTCATTTGCATAGAAAAGTTTCCACGATTGTTTAACTATCAGTCCAGTTGATACAAATGATCATTCTAAAGTGTTATACTTAAACTTATAATTGTGAAATAAAACATTCAACCCAGCAACCACTCAATGAGATTCCTCACATTTCAATGGTAATAAAATTAAGGGGGGGATGCCAAATGTCTTGAAGCAATTACTCAAGTGGGGAAATGAATCAGCAAGAGTCCACGCAACCCAGAATCAATTACGTACACATTTTCCATGTTACAGTTTTATGTAGCAATAGCTTGGTCTGGGGACATCAAGGCGCCCCGCATATATACATCACACTGAATTCATTCCTATGCCCACCACGGTGTTATTTGCCTTTGAATGAAATATTATCAACATTTAATGGCTTTCCGCTGCAGTAACAACTAAAGTTAAGAAGGTGCAGCGACTGTAAAGGACAAAACTGGGGTCTAGCCTAGTGTGCTGCACACTTGTAGTCTTTCTGTCATTTCCCCCAGCTATATATTACAAATATCATACCTATAGTCAGGACTATTGGCTTTGTCAGTGGCTGTTCGCTGCCTAAGATAAATCAGCAGCAACCATGACTTGAAATATAATTGAAAAAGCTTACATCTGAAGCCCTGGGGACACCACGACAATATTGCTGCTACAAGTATCGCACCTATAAGTCCGGACTATTGGCTTTGTCAGTCGCTATTTGCTGCCTAACCTAAATGAGCAGCAACCATGATAAATAAATAAATAAATAAACAAACCCTACGTGGGCAATGGTATGCTAACCTGCGCAATCCCTTCTGCAAAATAATAACAAGTCTGAGGCATCACAATGAACAAGTATGCTGTTGTATTCCCCACAAAAGTCTACCTATAATTGCACAGGCTATTATCGACATCGCTGCGAGATCGACTGGTTCCCTGTAATCTATGTACTTCGTAAATTCGTGGGCAAAACCACCCAATGCTGGTGGAATCTGCAGAGTCTGGCCAATGATCTGATATTTTCGAATTTAAAATCTGTTTACTGAAAATCGTCACGTTTCTCGTGTGTCCAGTTTATTAGTCAACGGCCACCGGCTAAACAACTTCCAAAACATATAATAGGCTACTGCCAACAGGTCTGTCATTTTGAAAACACTGGATTGGGATTGATGTAATTTCACGTTTGCAACATTGGCAGGGCGTGATGTCAACTCACGCTTCCATACCCTCTCCTCCTAAGGTGCCAGCACTGATGTGAATATGATTGCTGTTTCTCCTGGTGGTCACCTTAGCATTGATGTGTTCATACAGGCAACATGATTCCCTACTGAATAGATCCCACGAGACAGAGGGGGAGACCTCACGTCACAGGCGGGATGATCGGACGTCAGCAACAAAACACAGCTGTGTGTGCTGAGTACCCGGAGGCAAATAGGGATTAAAGCTTCAAAGACGTTATCTATCACGCCCACTGTTTTATTACTATCTCTGATTTACTAGCCCGAAAGGGCAGCAGATGACTCAGTTTTTAATCGGGACTCATAGAATAATTAATGCTCTAGACACAGCAGTGAAGAGGAGCTCGGGGATGATTTGAGCATTTCGATGCCATGAGCTATACATATAATCTTTTCACTTCATACATTACTGCTCATTTTCTGTCAGGTTAAACAGATTTTTAGTAACAGTTATCGCAATATTGCTCATACCATGTTCCCTTCTCATTGATCACGGTGAGTCTCAGCCGCCCTTTGTTCTAACAGAGCCCTGTATGAGCCACAAACATCAACAAACAAGGATTGGACCCCGAGGCTTCCCGATCGAAAGTTAGAGTAGTGCTGGTTGCGACATTACAGTTGGGCCAATTACAAACTTTGCGAAACAACAGCCACCACCACAGTGTTGTTTTTCCAGATCAAAGGACAACCCTCTTGGCAAACAAAAGAAGCCCCGCACCCCACCAGCACACCACACACAGCAAAGAACGCGCGCGCTTTCAACCTTCAGGGCTGTGTAAGCGTATCGGACAAACCTCCCACCTGCCCAGCATGCAAATGCACAGTAGTTTTTTATCCTAAGGCGGGAGCAGGGATACTCACACCACCATTCAATGGCCTCCGGTCCGTTCTGAAGCGGCCATGCACCGCAGATCGAGCCGCCTATGCAGCAGAGCTTCCCGGGTGCCATCCAGGTTGCGGGCCTCAAAGCAAAGCAGGGCGACGAGTCGTCCACAGTAAGCCGTCAGTATCCACACTGCTCCGGTGCAGTTCCGCCGCTGCTTATCCCCAAATGCCGGACACCGGCACCAGCCTGCCTGGAAAACAAAAGAAGAATTAATTACAGCCTCCTAGAGGCTGGAAGAGGCAGGCCGTGGCGCGCTGGACCCGCTCCGCTTTTTTGCCACCGCCATCGAAACCTTGGGCTCTCGTTGGTGCCCGATCCTATGGTCACAGCTGCTCCACACACCCCTGCCGCTCCGCTGGATACTGAAATCCACCTGTTTGTTTCAGTGTCGAGTGGTCCGAAAATTCCAAGCCTGAAATAAAAATTAAAAATTATTCAGCCCCTAGCTGAGGGGCACGGAGCGAGTCTGGAGAGCGTGGGTGCAAGAGGGCGCCTCCCGCGCTCCCCAGGCCTTTTAACCTCTCCTGTAATGGGGGCTGTCCAGCTCCCGCTGGCCTGCCTCCACCTGGCCCCTCCCCCCGGAAGCACTCTTACTGCTTCCGGGTCAACGGTGGGACCTGCACCAATCGGTGGTGGGGCGCCCCCCAGCCGCGTCAAGACGCGGCAAGAAGGGGGGGGCACGCCCCACCATCGAGTATACAGGGGAGGGGGGAAGCCGGGCCCCCCATACGTGCATGGGGGCCAAGCGGCCCCCCTTTCCTTTACCCGTGGCTTGGGAGGAGCTGTCTATTAGTTGCTCGCTTGCTCGTAGTGGGTGGACTGCAAGTCACTTTCACACTGCCGAATGTGCGTTGTTTTTATACTGTTTGAACTCTGCCCCCCTCTGTGGCGACCACCTCAGCTTGGTGAGGAGATTACGCTTCCTGATGCCCCTGAGCATCAAAAGTTCAGGTCAACAGTCCCCGCAGCTGGCTGCCAGGAAGACAGTTCCCCAGCGAGTTAACTTAAAAACAATGCAGATTGGCAAGGCACTTAGTTTATTTTATTTTAAAGGGTCCTGAGCAATGCCACATAGACCCTGGCGGTCCCGCTCTTGAAAGATAGTGCCCCCAAAGCAAAGCAAGCTCCTACAAGCCAGCCCTCACTGCCAATGTCCGAGAGCCGGCTCACCCAGACTCTTGCCCCCAACCCAAGCGATCACACGCACTGCCGCTCCCTGGACACCAGTCTGGGCCTTTACCAGGGCAGTGCGGTCTCTTCTGTCCCTTCTGGCAGGCAGCAGTTGAAAGGGGAGGAGGTGGGGTTGCTTGGCGACGCCTTGCTCTTCCTTGAATTCACTGCAGCTCCTCTCCGGGACAAGCCCCTTGTTGCTGGGCAACCCCTGTGTGGGCACCAATCCCAGTGCGGCTCTTCCCTGACATCAGCGGTGCAGCACACAGTGTTCCCGAGGCTCCTGAGCTGGCAGCGGTGATCCCAGGGGCGATCGGAGTGTCGCTTTAGCTCGGGGGCACGGCAGTGATCTCGGGGCAAGTTTAAATGGCGTGAACACAAGCCTATGGCAGTGGTCTCACGAAATGTGTGGGGGGTGGGAGAGAAGGCTCGGACAGCGGGAGGGGTGGCACGGCAACAAAGTAGTGCTCAGCAAACACGCAGTAAAGGGTCCAGTAGCCATGGAAGGGGACATGGCCGTCATAAGGCAGGACGAGCATCCTCTAAAGCAATCAGAAAGCAGCATTTAGAAAAAAACAATGCCACAAGCCAATTAAAAAGATAGCCGGAAAGTGGGCGGGGCTTCCTCCACTATACTGAGCATTTAGAAACCAGCATTGGCATAGCCAATAGGTCTCGCCTTTGGGACCTCATAAGTGTTTAGACATGCAACAGTTTATGTTGTTGCACCAAGGATATTGTACTGCATAACTAAATACTTACACGGTTCTAAAGGTGAGACAAATTGGCTATGCCAATGCTTGTTTGGAGAGAGCTCTCTTACTAGCAATTGCAATGAGCAATAAATACAAGTGTCCTTTGGTCTTGCGGAGTCCTTCCTGGAGATGAGGCACAAGGCATTAAGTACCCTGAGTCTCTATTCAAGACTTGGGGCGCTACATCCGTCAGGGAACAATCTGGGTTAAACCAGACATTTTCGAGCACGCTGTTCTGCAAACATTTCGCAACACTGCTCGTTTATGCTAAATAGCCAACTCTTTTCACATGTGTGTCGATTTGGTGTGTTTGAGGTGGGAGCAGTACTCTTGGGAACAAAAAAATGCATTTTGCAATCCTGTAATAGCATTGCAAAGGTTTTTCAGTGCTGCGGTGTAATCGCAAATAGGGCATCTGCTGTTTACCCACGTGTGCTTTGTGTGCTGGGAACTTCCAGGCTGGGGTCCTTTCATAAGAAGGATGGGAGAAGCTCTGTGTTTAATGCTCAGTGTTGCTAAGGGAAGGGCACATTTTGCAGACTATACTATGTATCCCATCCTACTCTTTGTGGGCGCGCATTGTGAGATTTTACGGGGCCGGCTTCTGCTTCCCCTTTGAACGCGGGCCAGTTGTGGAGAGGCAGCCATTCTGAAACACGCAGAGTTGGGGAAATGGAGAGA
Organism: Lissotriton helveticus; assembly: GCF_964261635.1. NCBI lineage: Eukaryota > Metazoa > Chordata > Amphibia > Caudata > Salamandridae > Lissotriton > Lissotriton helveticus. The sequence goes on from NC_136073.1 coordinate 373,956,238, forward strand.
AACGTCAGTTTGACAGACCTCAGCTTGTCTGCGATGTCTGTTTCTTTTAAGCATGAGCTTCCTTGGCTGTGGGGGTCTCACCTAGCATGTGATCTGTGGTGCGCTGACCCCTACCAGGGAGAGGCGCTGTGCAGGAAGCAGTCAGTGGTGCCCCGTGTGTGGCAGCCATTCGAAGCCTCGTGCAGTGTCAGGGGCTGGCATGGAATAACTCACCGTCATTACACAAGGCCAGGGGCACGGGGGAGGTTTGTGTCTTCAGACAGCCAATAGAGGGCGCATCTTTAGATTTGGGGAGGTTTACCCGGTGACCAGCTCGCACTGCTGGGCACAGGTAAAGACCTCTAAGCCTTGAGTGGCCGGTTTGGGTGGGCATCAGGTGGCACCGTGCGACTAGAACCCTGCCAGTGGATGGCAGAAGGGGTGAGGGGAGACACCTTGCGAGTCTTTGCACATTGGAGACAGTGGCGAAGAACAGCGGGTTTCCGGGCGTGGACGTGCTACACTGTACTCGGCTGAGGGGTACCTGCCCAATAGCGGCTGTGGTGGTGATGTGGAAAGAGGACGGGATGTGTTAGGGCAGGAACAGGGCATTGACTCAAAGTGTTTTCTCCGGAATGACGGTGTGGGAGCAGCCATTTTCCCCTGTGTCTGCTCTGCCATGTTTAGCTCTGCTGTCGGCTGCGTATTAAAGAACAGCATGTCGAGTAACAGCAGGAAGAGGTCGGGCAGGGGTGGGCACAAGGGTGAAGTAGCAGCCAGGGTGCAGGTCAGGTTTCACCCGTGTATCATTTATGCTGATCCCAGCAACACCCTCTAGTGAGTCGTTAGGTGGAATATACTCGCACAGCACAAGATTTGTGTACCACCATGGAGAGGGCATTACTAAACGCAAGAACCGGTTCTCTACGGGTTTTATTCACCATTAAACGGTGAGCTTTTTTAGGAGAAACGAGATTGCCAGTGACCGCTGTTCCTGTGTACAAAGGATATGTTCCTTTCCTTTGACCAAATATTGTAACAATGTTCAAACTGGCCATGGTGTGCCTTCTAGAATGTCCGGCTCCCCATTGAAATGACAGGGAACACACACTGCTGGTCTTCTGCGAACTCCACTCTTTGCTGTCCAGGGTCGCCGTGCCATGTCAACCTGTTTCAGCTCCCCTTGCACTTGTGGAAGACCGCTGCATTGCCGAGGGCTTGGAACCGTGGATCAGGGTGGCACAAAGTTTGTAAATCCAGCTAAATCATAGGATCTGAAAGAGACACGTTAGTATTAGATTCCTTACCTTAGAATATCCCCAGGCGTCAGACTGGATCCGGAAATTTTTGCGTAGCAGTACCCTTGCGTGTCGGTAGGCGTTGTCTGCGGCTCCGCGTCCGTCGTCGTGGGCGCCGTGATGTCGTCGGAGTACTTAGACGCCGCCTCCACGTGCTGTCGTCAGATCTGGAAAAAGCAGTAACCCGTAGTCAATTTTTGACTAACTTTTTGGATCATTTTTTTATCATTTTCCAAAGTCTTACGACTCCGATCGGTGCCGTAGGGATGCCTGGCTTTAAACACTGCGAGGATTGCGACCGCACGATGTCGGTCACGAATCCTCACCACCTGTGTCTAACTTGTCTAGGCGTCGACCACGACGACAAGGCCTGCTCCGACTGCCGGGCCCTCTCTTCGAAAGCCAGACGGGAGCGGTCCCGCAGGCGACTCGAACTCCGGCAGTCGGTCCCGCGCCGCGAGAGGTCCCGGTCCGACGGGAGGTCGAGGGACAGGTCGCGGGCTCGGAGCCATCACAGTTCCGAGAGTAGGCCGCACTCCTCCGGGTCTAAGTCGTCGTCAGGTAAGAAGCACAAGAAGTCCAAGAGGCGTCATCGCTCTTCGGACTCCCCCCGACGCTCGTGCGATGCGGCCGGGGGTTCGGGTGACACCACCCACGCGGCTCCGTCGGAGTTGCGGGCGCTGCGTCCAGCCCCACACCCTCCGGTCCCTGGGCTAAACGCGGCGCCGGAGGAGATGGAGCGCTTCCTCATGGCCATGAGGAAACTCTCCTCCGACGGGCTCCGCGGCACCTTCGGGCCCAGCGGACCCGTCTGGGGCATCTAGCGGGTCGGGGGCTACGCCTTCGGACCCGGCGCCGCAAGGCTCCGCAATCCCGAAGCCGCCGGTGCCTTCGGGCCCGGCGCTGCAGGGTCCAGCGGTCTCGGCGCCTTCGGGCCCGGCGCCGCGGGACCCCACGTGGCCTTCTTCGGGATCTGGGTCGTCGCCGGTGGACCTTACGACTTCCCCGGCGTCGGACCATCAGGTGTCGCCTCCGGTGCCGTCCTCGGGCGGCGCTGTCCCCGATGCCCCCTTCGTTCCTGTTCCGACGTCGGGACGGCCCCGATGGGCGCCGCTCCAGACGTCGTTTGGGGAGTTTCACTTCTATGAACAGGCCCCATTAATTGAAAACCCTGAGTATCAGGAGATGGGTGATGAAGGGGATTGGGAGGGGTCTGAGGACCCTCTGACCCAAGAGTGTCAGTCTCATGCGGACTGGGCAGGAGACCTTGGGGAGGCCAGTGGCCTGAACACCTCTCCAGACACTGGTTTTGTCTCCCCTCCTACCGTGGCCCCTCTCAGACGCTCCTTTTCATCGGAGCGGTTCTGGGTTTATCCACCCGAACAGTGGGTCTGGGATATTCAGGCTCTGATTCCCATCTTTCGGCCGTTATCCCGGGTCTCGTCAGGTTGACGCTGCGGCTTCTGGGGCTGATGGCCTCCTGCATCCTGCTGGTGCATCACGCCAGGTGGGGGATGCGGGCTCTGCAGTGGGACCTGAAGTTTCAGTGGGCCCAGCATTAGGGCAACCTATCCGACCACGTCCTGATCTCGGAGGGCACTGCAAGACAGCTGCAGTGGTGGCACACGGACCGCGATTGGGTCAGCGGCAGATCCCTCTCCCTTCCCCAACCGGAGCACGTAGTTGTGACGGATGCGTCCCTCCAGGGCTGGGAAGGCCACATGGGAGAGGCGGAGATCAGAGGCCTCTGGTCTCCGGCGACCTGTTGGAGTTACGGGCGATTCGTCTAGCACTGAAAGCATTCCTCCCCTCTGTCCGGGGGAGTGTAGTGCAGGTGTTCACGGACAACACCACCGCCATGTGGTACTGCAACAAACAGGGCGGGGTGGGGTCATGGACCCTTTGCCAGGAGGCTCTGCGCCTCTGGCAATGGTTGGAACGCCAGGGCGTGACCCTGGTGGCTCAACACCTGGCAGGTTCTCTGAACGCCAGGGCGGACGAGCTCAGCCGTCGGTGCATGATGGATCACGAATGGCGTCTGAACTCGGACGTGGCGCAAGGCCTCTTTCAGCAATGGGGAGAGCCTTTGTTAGATCTATTCGCCACCGAAGAGAACGCGCAATGTCATCAGTTCTGCGCATTGGAATTTCCAAAGCGGCACTCGCTAGGAGACAATTTTCGTCACGAGTGGAGTTGCGGTCTACTGTACGCCTTTCCGCCTATACCACTTCTGCCCAGAGTGCTGAAGAAGATCAAGCGTGACCGGGCCCAAGTCATCGTTGTGGCTCCGGACTGGGCACGAAGGTACTGGTATCCAGAGCTACTCAGTATGTCAGTCGATCCCCCGGTTCGTCTGCCTCTTCAGGAGGACCTTCTGTCGCAGCAGCAGGGGACGGTCCTCCACCCGAACCTGTCCAGTCTCCACCTCCATGCTTGGAGATTGAGCGGCGACAGTTGAGGCCATTTGACTTGCCTCCTGAAGTCTGTAATGTCATTCTGGCAGCCAGGCGTCCCTCCACAAAGTCGGTATACGCCTGCAGGTGGAACAGATTTGTGGCATGGTGCACAGCAAAGGCTGTGGATCCTCTTGCTGCCCCTCTTTCTGAGGTTCTTCTCTTCCTTCTTTCTCTTGCCCAGCAGGGCTCTGCTCTGGGCACTATCAAGGGCTACCTTTCTGCCCTTTCGGCCTTTCTGAGGCTGCCTGATCAACCTTCTTTGTTCAAGTCCCCTATTGTAAATAGATTTCTAAAGGGCATTACTAACACATTTCCTCCTGTTCCGTTTGTGATGCCTCAGTGGGACTTGAACCTGGTTCTTACGTTTCTGATGTGCGCTCCCTTTGAGCCACTTCACAACTGTCCTCTTCGCCTTCTGACTTTGAAGACTGCTTTCCTGGTTGCCATCACCTCTGCCAGGAGAGTGAGTGAGCTCCAGGCTCTTTCTTGTACTCCACCTTTCCTTTCTGTCCATCCGGACAAAGTGGTGCTGCGTTCTAAGCTTTCTTTCCTGCCCAAGGTTGTCACGGCCTTCCACCTCGGGCAGTCTATCACCTTGCCAACCTTCTTTCCGCCACCGCATCCCTCTAAAGAGGAAGAGCGGCTCCACCGTCTGGACCCAAAACGTGCGCTCTCATTTTACTTGGATCGCACACGCCAATTCCGGGTGGATGACCAACTCTTTGTTGGTTACGTGGGCGCTAAGAAGGGGAAAGCGGTGCACAAGAGGACCATCTCCCGGTGGATCATATTGTGTATCCAGGCATGCTACTCCTTGGCTAGAAAGGAGCCCCCTGTTGGATTGCGGGCTCATTCTACCCGAGCCACGGCGACTACCACTGCCCTGGGCAGGGGAGTGCCCTTGCAGGACATTTGCCAGGCAGCTACGTGGGCCTCGCTGCACACGTTTGCACGACACTATCCCCTTTCAGGGCCCTAGTTTCAATGGCACCAATGTTGGTTTTTAACATGGCTCTGCGTTTCTAGCGCGGAAAAGCTGTGTCTAAGAACTGACGTCAGCACGCGGAGGCGGCGTCTAAGTACTCCGACGACGTCATCACGGCGCCCACGACGCCGACGACGGACGCGGAGCCGCAGACGACGCCTACCGACGCGCAAGGGTACTGCTACGCAAAAAGTTCCGGATCTAGTCTGACGCCTGGGGATATTCTAAGGTAAGGAATCTAATACTAACTAATGTCTCTTACAGATATATCGTTACACAAGTAGTAACTTGTGCATTTGGTAGATCGGGACACTCGCAGATAATGGTCATGGCGTAATCTGTGTGCGCAACATAAATGTCCCATTGCGCCTTACGGGCGGTCGGGCGTGCAACAGGGAGGTGGGGTGGATATATGTAAAGCGGCTAAGTCAAGATACCCCTCCCCCTCCTGCAGATATGGACAGTTTCGGAGGTTTGGGATCACTTGTGTACTGCGGCCATAGTGTACTCCTGAAGCGTGACATACTCCAGCTTTGGGATCCTTGCTTGAGGGCTGAAGAAAGGGCAGTGCAAGACGGATGGGTGGGCAGAAGGGGCAGCGAAGGGTGGTCGGTGGTTGGAAAGGTCAGAGCCCTTGTGCCCTTCTTGCATACTGGCAGTTTGGGGGTGGGGGTGTTCAAGGGCACCCACAGACCGTGCCATGCTGTACTTTCGGCATGTAACTTAACTTGCTATAGGGTCTTATCTGTGGCAAAACTACAGTCACAGGTGGAGTGCGCAAGCTAGGGTCAGGCCCTGTAGATTCTGGAAATTTCGGGGTTTGGACACACCCGTAGAAGGCAGGCGCATGGCATGACACGGGAGTAACTGCTAACTCATGCTGGTTCTATCGTCTTGTCAGTAGTTTGGGGTTTTAGCAAACACCCCAAATGCAGCTATGTCATGCTTAGAGAATAACCAACTGCTTCGAGAATAACCAACTGCTTAGAGAATAACGTTCTTGGATAACATTCTTGGAAAGGGCGGGGGTATGATGGCAAGTCACTGCTCAGTTTGTAAAATTATAAACGCTGGGGCAAATGTTTCACTTTGGACTCTGCCCCATGATGCCTCTGACTGTTGGATAGTTTTGGGGTTCGGAAAAACATCTCAGGTGCAGACATGCAGCTCTCTTGTTAGGGGCAAGATGGTCCATGAGAGTAGGAAGCAAGGCTGCCTTTAAAATAACATTGGCGGGCTCCCTTTGTTCGTCCGGCACGACTGCAAAGACGCTAGAAGAAAAGAACAAGCACAGGCGCGCCATTAAAGAAAACAAACACACGCGCGCGACTCGTGCTAAAGAAGGAGGCAGCAGGAGGGGGCCTGCGCCTGTTTTCCTTCCGGGAACGAGCAGGGGCACCATCTGTTTTCAAGTTAATTACAAACATATGGTGTTAAAGCTCGCTCCCGCAAGGGAATCGCCAGACGTGCCCGCGTTGCCATGCAATGCAATGCTTGCACGTTTTTGGCTGAAAAGGCGCATCAATGGCTAAAGGTCTTTCTCCTATGCAGCGCATGCGCGACCCTAAAAACAAAGCCACAAGCCAATTAAAAAGATAGCCGGAAAGTGGACGGGGCTTCCCCACTATACTGTATACAGCATCTTTTGACGAGACATTGTATGTGCTGCCTAGGCCGAGACCTAAAAAGGAGGAAATTGAGGTTCAGTACACAAACGGAGAACCTGCCTCTGTTCAAGTATTCCAAAAACATCAGTATGTAATGAGTGTTAGCAGACAGATTCGAGTGCCAAGATTAAAGAATGCACCAGATTCCCAGACACACGATTACTAGACGTGATATGCAACATGGCAGTGATAGAGTTGTGCAGTGCAAAAGTGAATGGGGAAAAAATATACAAACGACAAGTGAATTGTGACATTGAGGCCAAAGGTACACGGAAGTGCTGTGATCCGGTTGGAATAAATAACCTAAATGAAGAAAAGAGCAACGCTGGTGATAAGTGGTGTGTAAAACGTTCAAACAATGACTGTGAGAGATTCCACAATGTCAGTGATAAAGTGCCCTGGGTAGTGCTTCCTCAGTTGCCGGTGCATGTGTGTAAAAAACAAATGCACTTACTTAAAACAGCTCGAATCTATGGCAGAATCGCCGTGCACTGTAAAGATATCTGTACAACAAAAAATGTCCATTAAAGAGTGCTCGTCATGAATTATACGAAAGTTAAATCACAGAATCTGTGTTAACAAAAAGTGAATCTTACCCGTATTGAAAGATGAACGCGTAGACCACCTCTCTCCCAAAAGCTTGTGTGTGACCCGACGAACCTGTGTCGAGTAAACCTTAGCAGAACTGGAAGTGAGAATCGTCCTGAACTACCGCAGTGATAAAAATGCAAAGCAGACCTTAGTTTGTCAAAAAGCCGGATTGATACATGATTACGAGTCAAATAATACACACAGAAAGAAAGGTCAGGGCACTCAAGACCTGCCCTGGTACATATATACTTCTGTAAAGTTGAGCGATAGTGGTAGTGCAAGAGCTGGGAACCTGACCTCCCTAGTTCCCTCAACTTTTGGATGACTAAAAACACAAGATTCAGATAGGCTCAGCACCTACCCATATATTGACTAGTCATAAAAAGTGTCACAAGATTAGTGATTCTGAAATTAAAGTTATTCAAGATCAACGAAAACAATCCCCCAAAGAAAATATTAGAAGCTCCAATTTTTTGTGAAAATACTTGTTTTTTCTTTATTTGATAGATGATCATTCATTTGGTTATTTTAAAATACAGTACAAAGTCATAGCCATCATTGCCGACGTGGCGCGTTTCGTCTTCACAAGACTTCTTCAAGGCTCTTTGTATTTTTGTCTGTTCTTTAATCAAATCCAAAGCAAGTACAAACAGCTTAAAAAACTTCAGCGGTGGGATTCAATATTCTTATTAAAATTTGAATCGTTTTATTTTGAAAAACCACAGTATTTTCCTTTGTTGGACCTATTATTTGATTTGTAGAAGTTCTCCCAAGGCGGTACAGTTGCCCCTAATTGTCATCCATGAGACGTTCGGCGTGGTATCTGATTCTGTTGTTGCATCACGGGAGCAGTGTACTGATGAGGTTGCTAGCTGTGGGCGCTGAAGAGAAGGGGGCCACCTGAAAACAGGCTCTACAGGAGGACTTGTGGGCAAGTCGGAGAGCTCCCAAACTGGGCCTTGGGTCGCAAGGGCACTTGGAGCAAGGGTGGCACAGTCAGTTCTTCGATACTTGGGCCAGGCAGCTCGGGTGCAGAGTGGTTACGATGGCTGAGCGCAATGCTCAAAGGTGGTCCTCGCAGTTAGGGGCAAACAGCTGGCAGGGGAACATCAGGACACCTTGGTCACTCACAAAGTGGGTCTCAGGGATGATGGCGGTTCTCGATGGCTGCTCAGTCGTGGTGCAGTGGGAATCTGGATGAGACTCACACTGTTTCTGTTTGGGGCATGGCGTGCAGTATCGCTGGGATTGGTGCTGCATGGCTCTGGTTGGTCCTAGTGTCTTCACACTCCGTGGGGAGACAGATCGGACCTTCCCGCGCAAGAGTATGTCTTCCTGGTTATCTGCGGCATCAGTATAGTCTGGGAGCTGCAAGGCAGTGGACTGGGCTCTGCTTTTTGGTGCCTGCGGACTGCAGGGGAGTAGCTCCTCTACTCCAAGGGCAACTATAGGTGGTTTTTGAAGGGCTGCCCGGCTACCCAAGGCTGCTGTAGATCTCCAGCTTGCAGGATGAGTCACTCTATCGTAATTGTCTAGAGAGTTACGAGCAGACAGGGTTTCACGCCAAAGGTTCAGAGCTCCTTCTGCAGTTCTCCCCAGGCAGTGACTCTTCCTTGACCTTCTTCTCTTGAGCCAACAAATCTGAGTTCTTGTATTCAGAGGTGGTGCCACATAATGACCACATCCTGGGAAAAATGGGCATAACTCTGACCCTAAGATGCTAATTCCTTCCAAAACAAGATGGAGGAATTTGAAATGGTGGTGTGCCAATCAGCTAGTCCACTTTAGGGGTTGTGTTCGCTTTTGCGGGACCCACCTCCTGTTTTGCTGAAAAAAGGTGGGGTCTGAACAAGGGAGTGGGCATCTCCACTATTTGGAGAGTCATGGAGTTGCAAAACAATGGCAGTAGGGATGGTGATGCTTCCTTCCCTGGAATGCAGTTACTGTGTGGAAGAGGTGTAAACACCTCTGCCCAGAGCAGGCTTTGCTCCCCAGCCTCTGAGAGTGCTGGCTCTCCCCTCAGGAGGTCAGAAATGTGTCTGGGGGTCCGGGTGGTCAAGATCAGATATTCAAAACACTAGTGGTCGGTAGGTTTTTGGCGGGCACCTCTAAGGTGCCCTCTGGATGCATTTCTTAATAAATCCATCACTGGCATCAGTGTGCGTTTATTAAGACGAGATGGATGTTTGTTACCAAACATCTGGGAGCACAGTGAAAACAACATGTAGCTGGGGAGCTTAAAATCACGAGTGCCCAACCAATGTACTCGTTATGGCTTCCCTGGGGCACTTTTGATATCTAAGAATGTACCTTGATGTCAGGGGGACGCATCCACTAGTACAGTTATGCCCCCACATAGGGTATTGTGCACCCTGCCATTGGGCTGTAAGGCCTGCTGTAGGGGTGACTTACCTTTACCATAAGTAGCGTTTTGCAGGCATGACATAAAGGGATGTGTGTCATGTTGACTCTTCATTTTTCTCTGCATCAAGACACGCAGGCTGCAGTGGCAGTTTGCATGAGTTTTGTGAGGGTTCCCTTAGGGTGGCACAATTCATACTGCAGCCTTTAAGGACCCTCCTTAGTCCCAATGCCCTAGGTACCAGGAGTACCATTTACTAGGGACTTGCATGAAGCCTAACGTGGTGCTAATTTGTGGAACAAAGATACAGTTTAGGTAAAGAACACTGGTGCTGGGGACCTGGTTATCAGGAAGCTAGCACACTTTCAGTTAAAGGTACATCAGATACTAGGCACAAAGTGCTGGGGGGGGTAACCATGTGAAAAAGGCCACTTTCCTACATACCTCATAACTCCTGCCAGACCAACCTCCATTAGGTGCCCAGCAGTTTCGTGGTTAAAGCTGTAGTGCCTACTGCCTCCACAATTAAGGTCACTGGACTGCCCAGCCCATTACCCCACCTGCCAAACCCCTTTGGCATACCCTTAGTGGAGAACTGTCACTGATTCTTGCCAGGTCAGAACATTGAGCAGGTGCGTCCTGCAAGTGCTTCGGATAGGATATGCCCTACCGATAATTCTTGCACTGCACCTTCCACTGTCCTTCCCACAGCTAATGACGGAGAACCATCTCTCCATTTTGTGGCAGGAAATGTAAGCCTTTTTGGCCAAAGAGGCTACGGAGAGGGTACCAGCACAAAAAGTAGAACTCGTTGTTATTCCAGCTACTCACTGGTGCCCAATAAGGATGGAGCCCTTCGGCTTATTGTAAACCTGCTCCCTCTCAACGCCTTTCTCTGGAAGGAGAAATTCAAAATGCTCACTGTTGCCTAGGTCTTGTCTGTTCTCAACTCTGGAGTCTAGATGGTGGTGCTGGACCAGCAGGATGACCATTTCCATATCCCCTTCCTGCAGGACCATCGGCACGCCCTGTGTTTTCTGGTGGAAAAAGATCATTTTCAGTTTGCTGTGCTCTCTTTTGGTCTCACCAGTGCCCCTCAGGTGTTCACGAAAGAGATGGCTGTGGTAGCTGCACACCTTTGGAGGTCAGGGATGGGGGTCTTGACCCTAGCTTGACGACTTGAGAGCTGAAGGCAGGCTCACCCCAGGCAATCGTCAACCACCTCCGTACTGCAGCGACCCTCCTGTCATCTGTGGTGTTCACTTACAACCTGCCGAATTCACACCTGACTATTTCTCAGGCTCTCCCCTTCATCTGAGACAATCTAGACACAGTTTGATTCCATGCCTTTACCCTGGGAAAGAGAGTCCAGGACATTTTGGCTATGATCCCGATCTTTCAGCCTCGGTCTTGGATTTCAGGGAGGTTGACTTTGAGGCTGCTGAAAATTGAAGGTCTCCAGCATGCTACTGGTTAAGCATGCCAGGTGGCATATGGGTGCTCTGAAATGGGATCGGAAGTCCCATCAAGGGAACCCATCCGATCCCGTGCAGATTTCCGAAGAGACTGCAAAAGATCTTGAGTGGTGGTAACTGTATCGCTATTCAATCAATGACAGACCTCTTTCTTTTCCCTACCTAGAGCTGGCAGTGGTGACTGATGCACCACTGCTGGATTGGGTTCACCAACTCAGAGAGGTAGCGATCAGAGACTTCTTGTTTCTAGTTGAGCCCCTTCTCCATAGCAAACATCTGGAGTTGAGGGCCAATTGCTTGAAATGTATAGGATTTCCTTCAATCAATCAATCAATCAGGAGTTTGTGAAGCGCACTACTCACCGGGAAGATCTCAAGGAGCTGGGTGATGGAGGTGGTTTGAGCAGTTCCATCTCATCTGAAGAGACAGGTCTTGAGTCTCTTCCTGAATGCTTGCAGTGTGGGGGTTTGCCTAATACTGAGTGGGAGTTTGTTACAGGTCTTGGCTGCGATGTAGGAGAGGGATCGCCCCCGTGCTCTGGCTCTGCAGATGCGTGGGATTTTGGCCAGGGCAAGATCGGCAGAGCAGAGGCTTCTCTTGGGTGCATAGGAGATTCTTTCATTGAGTTATTGGGGTCCGACGTTGTGGAGGGATTTGGAGGCTTGAGTGAGGAGCTTGAAGGTCACTTTCTTTTCGACAGGGAGTCAGTGGAGTTCTCGTAGGTGCTGGGTGATGTGGTGTTTATTGTGGGATGGGGAGGACCAGTCTAGCTGCAGTGTTCTGGATTGTCTGGAGTTTGAGGAGTAAAGATTTGTTTATTCCGGCGTAGAGGGACATCCCATAGTCCAGTCTGCTTGGTATGATTGCGTGGGTGACGATCTTTCTGGATGCAGGAGGATCTATTTGAAGGTCTTGCGGAGGATGCAGAGGGTGTTGAAGCATGCAGAAGATATGGCGTTGATCTGTCGGTTCATGGTGCAGGAGGAGTCGAGTATGAAGCCGAGGTTGCGAGCGTGGTCTGAGAGTGTTATGGAGGCTTGCCGAGGGTGCTGGGGCCCCCATGTGTTGTCCCATGTGGAGGGGGTGGATCTGAGGACTAGGACTTCCGTTTTCTCTGAGTTGAGCTTTAGGCAGCTGCTGCTCGTGTAGGAGGTGACGTCTTCCATACCTTCCTGGAAGCTGTGCCTGGTGCTGTCAAGTTTGTTGGTAAGGGAGAGGATGAGCTTGTCAGCGTAAGATACTATGCTGCGTCCATGTTTTCTGACGATGGTGATGAGAGGGGCCGTGTAGATATTGACGAGCGTGGGGCTGAGAGAGGATCCTTGGGGTGCTCCGCAGCTGATCTGTGATTTCGGAGAGGAAGAGCGGGAGTCTGATTCTTCGGGTTCGGCCGGTGAGGAAGGAGCAGATCCAGTCGAAGGTGGTTCCCCGGATGCCGGCGTTGTGCAGTCAGGTGGCTAGTGTGCGGTGGGAGACGGTGTCGAAGGCTGCTGAGAGGTCTAATAGGATCCATACATCAAGGAGAGACTGGTTCAGGTGTTCATGCTCAGAACTACTGCAATGTGGCACTGAAACAAACAAGGTGTGGTGGATTTCATGGACCCTGTGCCAGGAGGCGCTCCACCTCTGAAAATTGCTTGACTGTCATGGAATTTTCCTCTGGTTGATCCATCTTTCCATAGCAGACTAACTCAGTTGACGATGCCTAGCGGATCATCAGTATCAATTGTCTTGTAGGTGGTGCAAGGTCTTTCCTGATAATTGAGAAACCTTGGCTCAATCTATTCGCTACTACAGAGAACGCACAATGTAAATGTAAATGTATTTCGATTTATATAGCGCACGAATCACCCAGGGGTCTCAAGGCGCTTGCTTAGGGAACCCGTCCTGGTATTCCCCTGTGAGATACCCCGGCAGGGTATTCACAAGGTGAAAGCCAGGCATCCCGCCGCGAGGGGCCGTAGTGGAGATTAAGCAAGCTATTGCCCAGAGTCGCAGAGTGTGACCCCATAAGTCGAGTAGGCACCGGAGCGAGAATTGTCGAGTCCGTGGAATTTTTGAGCCCGAGACCCGCCGAGGCGGGGAATCGAACCCTGGTCCACGGCTGATCTCAGCTTCCGGGTCTGCCGCCTCTAACCACTGAGCCACGCTTCTCCACACAATGTCAGCAGTGTAACTCTGGACTCCTGTATGCTTTTCCACTCCTGCTCAGAGTTCTCAAGAATATCCGAACCCTTCGGTCCATATTATCCTAGTGGATCCAGATTGGGCACTGAGAGTATGGTGTCCAGAGCGCCTAGACTGAAACATCTATCCTCTGATCAGGCTACCCTTCCAGAAGGATCTGCTGTAGCACGCAAGCCTTTGTTATCTCCACCTTCATGCTTGTAGATTGAGCAGCAACAGATGAACTCCTTTGACCTTCGTTCAGAGGTGGTTGATTTCATCTTCATAGGCATCCCTTGACAAAAACTGCATACGCCTGTCATTGGGACAGATTTGTGAGTTGGTGTGACATGCACCAGATTGGCTCCCTCCGGGGCAAGTCATCTGACATTTTGTTGTTTGTTTAGTTCCTGGCAAAGCAAGACACAATTAAAGGATATCTTTCGATCATTTTATGGTTGCTGGACCAGCCCTCATTGTACAAGTCTCCAGTTTCTGTTCACTTTTTTAAAAAGGTTTACAACCTATGTTCCCTCCCTCCCCCTTTGGCATGCTACACTGAAACCTCACATTGGTCCTTGCCTTCTTGATGTGCACTCACTTTGAGCTGTTTTACAGCTGTCCCTTGCGGCTTCTCACTCTTTCAACTGTGTTCCTCAACGCCATTACATGTGTTCAGCGTGTGAGTGAGCTTCAAGCTGTATCAACCCGCTATACACTGCCTTCTTTCCAGACAAGCTGGTATTGTTCACACAGGCCTCTTTCTTGCCTAAAGTTGTGATGCCATTCCCCATCAGTCAGAACATCACCTTGCCAGTATTCTATGCTTCGCACACCCCTCTAAGTAGAAAAGACTCTTATCGCTTGGATCCCAAGAAGGCACTGAGCTTTAACATAGATTATACCAAAGAAAACTAGGTGTCTGATCAGCTCTTAATGGAATTCTTTAAAGTGAAAAAAGGCAATGCTGTGCAGATGAGAACCATCTCCCACTGGATTGTGCTATTTAATAAGATCTGCTACACACTGGCCAAAATACAGCCTCTAGAAGAACTGCATAGTCATTCTACCAGAGCAAAACCTGTTATTGCTGCATCGACACTTAAGTTCCAGTCTTGTACATTTGCTACCCAGAGCCCTATTGTCTGGGCAGTCTAGTTCGATGAGCGGGTTTTTTTGCCTGCTCTGCGTTGCAGGACTTATTGGTTTGAGTCCATTCACACACCAACCTGCAGATGGATACTGCTTCAGTAGCTATTCTTAAGTTGAGGAATATGTGGCTAGAAGTCTCTATCATAAGAACAAGTTACTTACCTTCAGTAACACTCTTTCTGAGAGGGACTCAGTCTAGCCACTGACCCTCCAGGGTCAGTAATTGGAATTGTATCCGTTAATAAAATTGCAAGTCTTGGAATCTGCACACATGCCACATCAATTTGCTTTGAAGCTCTGTGTCTGGGAGTACGGATGCTCTCCAAAGTAATTGGTGTCATTGCGCAGGAGTTGCATTTATATAGGATCTGTATATCATTTCTAGAGCCGAAAGGTGTCTGTGTGGAGCGGGACAGTGACACCCTTATCAGCGCTCCGAGGTACTATTGAAAAGATTCCAGACCCAGTCTGACACCTGAGGAATATTTAAAACATGAGCAGTCTGCAGCTAGATAATGTCTAGCAGAAAAAGCATTTCCCAAGGTACATAACTTGTTTGGCAGCATGTATTGGTGACGCGTGTATGTGGCTCTGCTAGGCATTTCCAGGGTGGAATGAAGCTGGAGAGAGTTGCACTACCCGCTCTCAGGAGCATTACATTTTGAATTTCTTCATCCAGTCTGGCAACTGGGGATATGCACATTGTGGGGAATCTGCAGTTAGATTGAGTATCCACCAGAAATAACAGTATTGAAGGTAAGTAACTTGTTCATTTCAAACATTTGGCAAAGTTTGTGGCTTAGTGTGAGGAGCGTTATGCCGATCTTCTGAAGGTGACACTTATGTTCTTCTGTGTTTTATCTTTAGGCTTTAAAACCATTTTGTGTGCAATGTTTATTGGCCCTTTCTGCCTTTCTCCATATGCCAGGTCAAACCTCTACAAGTTACCAGTTGTGAGCATTGTTTTAAAGGGCTTACATATATGTTCTATTATGCTCTTTTCGTTATGCCGCAGTGTGATCTTGATTGGTTTATTCTCTTCCTAGTGTGCAAACATTTTGAGCCTGTATACATATTCTCTGTGTTTATATTACCTGTAAAACAGTCTTTTTTTTTAAACATAGTTTATTGATTTTTGTAATAGTACAAGTTCCACAGTCACTAGTATACATCATAACAAGTCAATACCGAATGATTCAACCACTAGGCACCACAAATCAAATAAAGAAATAAACAATGAGACAAATATCTGTGGGTTGCCATTGGCTTAGTCCATCTTCCCGTGAAACAGTCTTTCTCATTGTAATTACTTCTGCGAGCCCAGTCAGTGAATAAAAGGTGGCTGTCAGTGCAATTGCTTCCTACACCCACAATACCATTTTTGACAGAAATGATTCTTTTCCAAGTGGAACTGTGCAGCAGGTGTCCTGCTTTCTTCTCTCTGCCACAGCCCAGGGGAGGGGAGGCTTTACCAGTGGGGCTTAGGGAAACCCTCAGTATTTATATTGATCAGAACTGAGAAACACAGAGTGCGGTTTTATGGTTCTAAGAAGGCAAGCGCAGCTCAAAAATGGGCCCTATCTGTTCCTTATCCAGATCGATTATTCTAAGCATAAAATGTGTGATAATGGAGGACCCACCTGAGGGCCTTTAGGTGAATTCAACCAGAGCTGAAGGCATTGGCCAATAGCAATCCGGTGCTGGATTTCTGCCAGGTTACTACATGGGTGTTGCGCTGGGAAGTTCACTCCTCAGACACTGTAGTTTTTTAGAGGTACTGCAATTGTGTCTGTTCAAAAGGGTCGAAATCTGCATTTGTTTTCATTGGAATAACAAGTTATTTACCTTTTGATAATTCTCCCTGTGGCAGATAATCTAGATTTTCCCTAGTAGTAGCCTAACCAAAGATTCCAACTCCCTCTCCTTGTTGTTATTTTGACTCAACCTCTAAGTATTAATACGTTTCCAAGATAGGTTTGGCACTCTATCCTGGTTCTCATTCGGTTTATGACTTCACGTGTAGAGTGTGGAATTACTCTGTTAAAACAGACACCGGCTCGCAAGTGTGGCACCTTTATAAGGCTCTGGTTCATCACATCCAGAGATCAAATGAGGCTGCTGTGGATTTGGATGACGCCTCCATCTTAAGAAGCAGTTGCTTTAATAATTTGATTAGATAGAATATCCATCTGAAAGAAACACAAAGTGATGGATTCCTTACCTTAGAATTAGCCCCAGGTATCAGACTGGATCCGGAAAGTTTTCGTCAGCAGTACCCCTGCTGCGTCGGAAGGTGGTGTTGTGCACCTCCGCATCCGTCGTTGGCGTCGTGGCACCGAGATGACATCGCAGCAGCTACTTAGACACCATCCTCGAGCGCTGACGCCAGTTCTTTCCTTTTCCGCGCTCGCAATCTGAGAGAGCGGTACCCCCAGTCACTTTTTGACTGACTTTTTCAAGGCCTTTTTGTCTCTTCTTTTTGAGTCGATCAACTCCTGTTACCGTAGGGATGCCCGGTTTCAAGTCCTCTGGGATTTGTCATCAAATGATGTCGGTGACGGACCCGCACCTCGTGTGTCTCTACTGCCTGGGGCGCGACCACGACCCCAAGTCATGCCCCGACTGCCAGGCCATGACGCCGAAGTCTATGCGGCAGCGGTCCCGAAAGTTGCTTGACGTCTGGCAGTCGGCTCCGCGCCGCTCAAGGTCCTGGTCCCGTTGGAGGTCGAGGAATCGGACGCGTAGCCAGACTCTCTATCGTTCTTCTGGATCGAAGTCTTCGCACTCGGGGTCAGGTAAGGCGAAGCATCACAAGAAGTCGAAGAAGCGCCATTGCACACCGACTTCCCCTTGCCCGTCGTGCGACGCAGCTGGAGCCTCCCCGGCAGCTGCGGCGGTGCCTACGGTGTTGCTGTCGGCCTACCCTTCCCGGGTCCTTCGGCGACCCCGGCCCAGCTGCAGGACTTTCAGGGCCCGCCTCTTTGGGCCGTCGGGCCCCGTGGGCCCGACTCGGGGTTCTCGTCCTTTACTGTCGGCGGCTCCGGCATCGCTGTCGGCTTTGGCCCCTGGCGCCGGAGGGCCCCCAAGGATCCAGGCCTGGATCCTGGTCGATGCCGGTTGACCTTGTGACACCTCCACCGACGTCAACCCCACCAGCACCACTCCCAACGTCGCCCGTGTCCCCGGACGACGTCGTCACCTGTTTCAGCCCTCAAGTGGACACGGCGGCGGAACAGCGTTGCTTGACGCCGATTCCGACGCCAATGGGGTTTTTCTACACCTATGTCCACAAGCCTCCATATTTTCGGCCTGTTCCACAGCACAATGTGAGTTTGACCCGGGCTGGGTGGAGGATTTGGGAGATGCGAGCGGTCTTGACACCTCTCCTGACCTCGGCATGCTAACTCCTCCTACTGTGGCTACGGAGGAGGGTGCGAGTTATGCAGTGGTGTTGCGTAGGGCGGCCGAGGCTCTCCACCTTTAACTTCCTACAGTGGCCGTCAGGACTAACCTCCTGACAGAAGTGCTTCAGCCGGCGGCTACCTCTGTGGAGCCACTGCTGCCCTTTAATGATGCACTTTCGAACGTTCTTTTGGGCACCTGGTACAGGCCCAACACAGGGGCTCCTTGTGGATAGGAACGTGGCCCGTCGCCCTGCCCCGGGCGACCCCCTCTTTCTCTCCCAACACCTCACCCCTGAGAGCTTGGTTGTCCAAGCCTCTACGTCCCAATGCGCCTTCCTTACCGCACCTCCGCTTAGGGAATCCATGAGACTGGAACAGTTTGGGAAGATTTTTATTTCCTTCAGTCCAGGGCTGCGGTCTGTGAACACTGCATGCCTCTTGGGCCGTTATTCCCACTGTGTGGGGGATACGGTGTGCGCAGGTGCTGCCTCAGTGTCCCGAGGAGGCCCGTACAGTGCTCTTCAAAGCTATTGCTGAAGGGATAGATGCGGCAAAGTTCACAATACGATGTGGCCTTGACACTGCTGACTCGCTGGGCAGGGCGATTTCCATGACAGTGGTGCTCCGCCACCACGCCTGGCTGAGGACACCTTGCTTCTCGGGTGATGTCCAGAACACACTGATGGACATGCCCTTTGATGACATTTGCCTTTTTGGCCACAAGGCAGATAGTGCGTTGGATCATTTTAAGGACTCTCGGGCTACAGCCATGTCCTTGGGCCTTTCGGCCACTCGCCCTCCTCCGCCTTCTGCATTTCGCTTCTTTCGTGGCCACGGAAGGGGCACACCCGACACGTTCGCTTCAGGGCCACAGGCCGCAGCAGTAACAGTCTCAGTGCGGCAACGGACATTGAACCCACAGAGGCGGGTCAGGGGGCCAGCAGGTGGGTCAGTCCACCGCCACCATTGCCTCCAAACCTTCCTAGTCTGATTTTTCAGGCCCATCAAACGCCAGTAGGCGGCAGGATTCGCCATCACCTCCCCCACTGGCGCACCATCACTATTGACAGGTCGGTTTTACAAATAGTCCGAAGGGGCTACACCGTCCCCTTCAAGAATACCCCTCCAGCCATGCCACCCCAGTACCACTGCATGTCAGGGGATCACTTGGCACTTCTTCAACAGGAAGTTGTGGCCCTCTTGGCCAAGGGGGCCATCGAGTGCGTTCCTGCGCCAGAAGTAGGTTGTGATTGTTATTCCCACTACTTTCTGGTGCCCAAGGGTCTGCGTCCTATCTTAGACCTCCGGAACATCAATCGCTTACTCCGGAAGGAGAAATTCAAGATGTTAATTCTGGCTCAGGTCTTGTCTGCCCTCGACCCTGGAGACTGGGTGGTGGCGTTGGATCTGCAGGACGCATATTTCCATATTCCCATCCTGCCGGCCCACCGGCATTACCTGCGGTTTACAGTAGGCCACAAGCACTTTCAGTTTACCGTGCTCCCCTTTGGCCTTACCAGCGCCCCTCGGGTGTTCACGAAAGTGATGGCGGTGGGCGCAGCTCATCTGCACAGATCAGGGGTTCCAGTCTTCCCCTATCTCGACTGGCTGTTGAAGATGGGATCGCCCCAGGCAGTCGTCTCCCACTTCCAGACTACAGCCGACCTCCTGCATTTGCTGGGGTTCTCCATCAATGTGCCAAAGTCGCACCTGGTTCCCTCTCAGAAGCTCCTCTTTATCGGAGCGGTTCTGGATATGACTCTTTTTCGGGTCTATACTCCAAAACGACAAGTCCAGGATATTCAGGCTCTGATTCCGATCTTTCGGCCTCTATCCTGGGTTTCGGTCCGGCTGTCCCTGAGGCTGCTGGGCCTCATGACCTACTGCATCCTGCTGGTCGATCATGCCAGATGGCATATGTGGGCTCTGCAGTGGGACCTGAAGTTCCAGTGGGCGCAGCATATGGGGAACCAGTCTGAGTCCGTCCAGATCTCGGAGGGTACTAAGACAGTTGCAGTGGTGGCTCACAAACCGGCATTGGGTCAATGGCAGATCCCTCTCCCTTCCCCAACCTTCACCAACATAGTGTTGACGGACGCATCCCTCCTGGGATGGGGCAATCTCTTGGGAGAGGCGGAGATCAGAGGCCTCTGGTCTCCAGCGGAGTCCAAGCTCCATATCAACTTTCTGGAGCTTAGGGCGATTCGGCTTGCACTGAAGGCATTCCTTCCCACTGTCAAGGGGAGAGTAGTGCAGGTGTTCAAGGACAACACCACCAGCTTGTGGTGCTGAAAAAAACAGGGCGGGTGGGTTTGTGGACCGTATGTCAGGAGGCTCTGCATCTCTGGACATGGCTGGAACATCAGGTCATTTCCCTGGTGGTTCAACACCTGGCAGGTTCACTGAACGCCAGGGCAGACAAACTGTGGATCCCCTTTCTGCCCCACTTTCAGAAGTTCTTTTGTTTCTTCTTTCTTTGGCTCAACAGGGCTCTGCTCAGGGCACTATCAAGGGCTGCCTTTCTGTTATTTTGGCCTTTCTCAAGCTCCCTGATCAGGTCCTCTCTTCAAATCCCCTGTTTTAAATAGATTCCTCAAAGGCATTACTCACCTTTTCCCTCCTATTCCTTTTGTGATGCCAGAGTGGGACTTGAATCTGGTTCTTACATTCACCGGGGTTGGTATTGCTGGTGTATCTCTTCTAAGGTAAGGAATCTACCACTATGTGTTTCTTTCAGATGAACAAGTTACTTACCTTCGGTAGCGATATATCTGTAAGAAACATTAGTAGTGATAGATTCCTTACCGCCCCACCCATCCTTCCCGTTCTGCGAACTGATTTCTAGGGTTAAGGTCATCCCATTCTGGACCCTAGTTTTAAGGCACCAGTGGTCAGTATCTTGTATGGCTCTGCGTTTCTGGCGCGGAAAATCGTGTACAGTACTGACGTCAGCGCGCGAGGGCGACGTCTACCACAACGCCAACGACAGACGCAGAGCCGCACAACGCCACCTTTCGACGCGCAGGGATACTGCTGATGGATTCAGTCTGATGCCTGGGGGTAATTCTAAGGTAACTAATCTATCAATACTAATGTTTCTTACAGATATATTGTTACCGAAGGTAAGTAACATGTTCATCAGTAAGAATGTTACTGAAGGTAAGTTACTTGTTCTTCTCGACTGAGTTGCTTACTGCCGTTATTCTGCTAATTAGGTAGTACTCCTTTTATCAACAATTGTGGAAAATCATTTGTAGAAAAAAATAAAAGCACCCATGTTTGTTGAATTTAGATGCAGGCCGACCTTTGATTAGGACAATTTGCATCATAAAGGACTGTTGAAAGCATATGAGCTGTAGATCATATGCTTTAGCATTGATAGCCATCTGGTGTTGGGCCCAAATGTTTGCAGTTTGTTTTTCTTTGAAGAAGTCTATGAAGTCACGGGGTAGGTGACTCCTCCTTTTGGTGATAGTGCGCATGGGCATCGACTCCATCCCCAGATTGTTTTTTTTCGCCATCAGGCTCAGATGTGTATTGCTGCGCTCTGGTTTGGTATCATATTCGAACCCCTTCAACGCGCAATCCTCTACTCTCAAATGTATTGTCTTTCGATCGCGGTTTCCCATTCGACACACATTGTGTAAATTGTGAAAACCTTTGATCGGGAAATTTGAGGCGGGCCGTCGGGCCTACCCGTGCCTTTGAGAAGTTGGCCTGGTATATGATGTTCACTATTCTAGTGAACACCTTGCACCAGTCCAGACAACCCTTATGGTGATGGTTGTAAGTCAACCTTATAGACCAGCTATCCTAGTGGTAGCGTGGACAGAACAGTCTTAGGCTAAAAGACTCTTGAGGGAGTGTAAAGCCAGCTGTTTTACCATATGTAACCCCTTGAATAGCAAATGAAAGGACACCACACAGGATATATATAAAATATATATGTATTTATTTACTAACACACTCCTCTGAACTCTTTATGAGATCAGAGGCAAAAGCACATCACAAGATACTTTGTCAAAATACGATAAATTGCACAAATTACAGTTAGGCCCTAGGGGCGAAGCAAACCATATACTAAGAAAGTGGTATAAGTACCACGTCACGATAAAGGGAAAGGCCTAGGGCCCAGAGAATCGCTGGGGCTACACTATCTGAACCTTAGGTTAGGAGTAGGAGGCCCACAGGCGGCACGTGCAGTGTCTTTACACACACGCGTGAGTCAACACAAAGTCAATGGGAACTTAGAAGTTAGATAAAGAAGGATTTAGGACACTTCCGGTTTAGCTAGGAGGAAACGACAAAAAACCTAGACACTTGGATAGTCAATACCCTTGGGAGCACCGAAGTACTCGCGTTACCTCACCCACAGGAAGCGGGTGCATAGGTGTGAAGATGTGTCGGGTTTCGCAGTTGAAGCCTATGGAGACCTGGAGGAAAGATGCTGCAGGCGACCAGGAGGAAGATGTCCAGGTGGATCCAAGGGTGGATCGAGGATGAAGAGGACCTGAAAGCAGAGGGGACAGAGTCTGGGTCACTAGCCAGTGACCGGGTGGAACCAGGAAGGAACCAGACGACATTGAGGAGCAATCAGGTGCTGTCGTGAAGCCAGGAGGCGTCGAGGACGACCAGATGCTGGAGAGGAGCTGTCCCACGAAGGTTCTCGCAGATGGAGGGGTTGACCGCCGGATTGGAGTCAACAAGTCTTGGCAAAGGCAACCCACGCAGGATTCAAAGAAGGCTTCTGATGCAGACCAGCAAGGTCTGAGGTGCCTCACCTTTGCAGGGAGGCAAGGGCCAGTCTGGAGCAACCAGACCAGTGAGTTGGTTCAAAAGGATTGTCATCACAGAGGCTACTAGCCAACGGGCCAGCAACCGGACAAGGCATCGAGCCGAACACAAGCAGAAGGGCCCCACGCAGAACTCGTGGAGTGTGGAGGGCTGATCTTGGGTGCAGGTGGAGCTGGGATTCAGGGCTTCTCAATCCCCAGTGCACAGCTGCGAGTATACCTCTGAAGCTGCACAGTTAGCAAGTCGTAGACTTTTCAAGATGTCCGGTCCCACGTGTCTCGTCACCTCCACGGATCTCAGCTATGCTGCAGACGTGAAGAGAGGGTCAGAGAGGTCTGGAAGTCTGGGTCTTGTCAGGCTCTGTGCTCGGGTCCCGGCGGGAGCGTCGACTAAGCAAGCTGTTGATTTGCTGGATGGTGCCTGGTTGCCCAGGGTGGTCACTCCTTGGCCACAAGGGAGATTCTTCAGTCTTCAGCTTCAGCAGAATGTCGAAGGTCCAGAGTTTCATTTCAAGTTTCAGTTCAGGATCAAATCTAAAGTCCTGGGACTAAGCTCCTACTTTTATACAACTAAAAGGGGCTGGATTACTTTCTAGGTCCCTCCTATGGGTGGGACCAGGAAGAGGGGTGGTTATACCCCCTTTCCTTTGTCCAGTTTCGCGCCAGAGCTGGGGCTGGAGTGCCCCAGCAACCGGTTTGAACTGGGGTATGCATGAAGCACCTAGTGTGCCTCAGGCAGTGTCTCATTCTATTCAGCCCTCTCTGTCCCAATACACAAAGTCCTGTCTGGGGTTTTGCTCGCACCTCTCCAGGCAGGAAACCTATTGTCCAAATCTCCGTGACTGGAAGGACTCCTAGCAGCAGGAGGTCAGACTTGTGTCTGTGGCAGCAGCGTCCAATTTGTGACTCTGGGGCTCTGGTTAACTTTAACCGGGATAGTCAGCAACAACATGTCTTCTCCCTCTAGAAGGGTGGAATGCTACCCCCGTCGCCAGAATTGACGAGGGGGTAGTATTCCAAAGCATATGACACCTTACACAACATGTTTTTATAAAGCCAAACCAGTTAGCATTTAACCGCGAGGTTCATAATGCACTTAAGAGTATATGGTACGGCAATATCATATAACAGCTATAAGGACATGGTTCCGAAAGCTGCTGACAGGCTCAGCTCATGCTAGAGCACCATCTCACACATAACCAAGCACTCTGCCTCCCGGATTGTAAAGGCCTGCCATAGGAGTGACTTATAGGTTACTGTGTGTCTATATATAAGGGTAGATATAGGAATACTATACCTAAGCATGGGGTGATTACACGACCTTGCCCCAGCTGAGTGATCAGCCAGTTGTGTCAGTTTGAGTGGCCAGGGGTGGCATAATACATGCTGCAGCCCCTGGTAGGCCTTGGTCACACCTATGCCGCCCTGAGTACCTAGGGTACACTTCTACAGGGGCTGATAAGGTGAACCAATTCCCAATTGTGGATGTACTTAGAGTACATGGTGTGAATTTAGAAAGCGTGCATCTGGGCTGGGGGTCTGATTAGCAGGCCCACAGCCACATCTAAGTCGAAAACCAGTAAAGCAAGAGCAAAAAGTGGGGGTGACCATAGGAAGCAGACCCTACTCTCCTACAGTGCCGACCACGCCAGCAGTCAATGGAACGAACTCCATTCAAGCTATGTCACGGGTGTCGTGCTAAGTTTCCATGCACAGACTTGCACGAGGTCTGCAACCTCTGCTTATTTCCGGAACACATCGAGAAGGACTGTGAAGCATGTTGATCATTCCGATTGAAGAAGACCCTTCGTGATCGTCTGGCTCGACACCACGAGATGCAACGCGGCAGCGGCTCCGTACCTGACATGTTCGGCGAAGATGTATAACTCCAAACGTGCAGCCGCAGAAGCGGAGGAAGAACAACTGGTCTCCGTGTCCGAAGCCGACTCCGATATGGAGGAAGACCTGAACGCCACTCCGGGTCAATGTACCATGAGTACTGATCCCCATGTGCCCACGCAACCAAAAGCTAAGGCTCCGGTAACACCCTCGCGCCGACACTGAGAAAAAGTTTCAGATGCCCCTCCCTCCAGCCTGGCTATGAAACATAAGAACAAGCCTTCCAGCTCGGGCTCGAGCCGGCCCCATTCCGGTGCCATACCAACACCTCCGCTAGTGAAACATAAAACAAAACATGTGACAGTTCTTACACCTTCGTCATCAAAGACACCTTCGACACGGAAGGCCTCGGATCCGAAATCCTCCAAATCAAAAGTTTCGGATCCGAAATCCTCCAAACCAAATTCTCGGAGCCGAAATCATCAACACCTCAAAGCTCGGAGCGGACACCCTCCCCGACGAAAAGTTCGGAAACGAAACTTGCCACTCCGAAAGCTTTAAACCCTAAACAGGCTAAAACTAAGCACTCAAAATAAAAAACATTCGGCACGCAAAGACTCTCAGCCCAAATCTTCCACGCCGGAATCCACTCTTAAAGAAAAAGATAATCCTTCCAAGGAGCATCCATCTGAAGACACAGTTTTGGATCCAAAACAAAAGAGACTTACTATTGACCCTAAAACTGGCCACCGTCTAGCCACTCTTCCTAAAAAACGGAAACTGGATCTCTCAGAGGATTCTCCTATACCGCTGAAGAGAAAGGACATGGGTACTAACCCTTTTCTCCCTCACATACCTCCCTCTCCTCTTCTTATTCCCGATTTACTAATTACACCATCAAATTCACCATCACCTCCACTTTCACCTGACACACAGGATGAAGATTATGGGAATGGGGATTGGGGTGGGGGGAAGATGATCAGGATATACCACAAGACATACCTCAGGACACTGATCCCTGGGAAGATTATGATAAGGATCAAGATCAAAATAATGACCCGGACCTGTATCCCTCTAGACCCTCCCTGCCTGATGACAAAATTGGCTTTGCGCAGCTTATCAACAGGGCTGCTCAGTATCACGGGGTAAAGCGACATACAGACCCTCTCGAAGAGGATTTCCTTGTGGAGACATTTACGCACTGACAAAGGTCTACTAATACTTTACCAATGCTCAAGGGCTTGTTGAAACACACAGACGAGGTATTCAAAGACCCAGTTAGTCGGAATACTCACACCTAGAGTGGATAAAAAATACAAGCCCGCTCCTACAGACTCTGCATATATAAAAGGCCAGTTGCCCTAAGACTCTCTTGTTGTATCTAATGTCCGCAAGGGAGCTAACTCTCAAACTACAGGCAATGCCCCTCCTCCCGATAAGGAGTCAAAACTCATTGATGCCTCAGACAAAAGAGTGGATTTGCAGGCTGCTAACCATTGGCTTATTGCTCAGGCCCTGTTACTACGCTACGATAGGGCACACTATGATGAGTTGGAAAAACGTATGCAACACTTGCCTGATAAGTATAAAACCAAAACTAACGACCTCATTCAGGAAGGTAAACTTATCACCAGAACTTCCATAAAATGTACACTAGATTCAGCAGATACAGCATTTCTTGCCATCAACACCATCATACTGCTGTGTAGGCACACTTGGCTTCGAATCTCTGGATTCAAG
The DNA here is from genome assembly GCF_964261635.1 of Lissotriton helveticus. Lineage (NCBI taxonomy): Eukaryota > Metazoa > Chordata > Amphibia > Caudata > Salamandridae > Lissotriton > Lissotriton helveticus. The sequence goes on from NC_136073.1 coordinate 373,982,145, forward strand.
CAAGAGGTCCAATCCTCCATACTTAATCAGCTCGTTGATAAGGAACATCTTTTTGGGCCAGCAGTGAATAGTTCACTAGAAAAAAGGAGGGAAGACACCGAGACTGCTAAGTCCATGGGGGCCTTACAATTTCCTTCTAACAGCGGTTTCTCTCGCTGCTCCTTTTACAGGGGTGGCTCAATAACAGTGTCATCAAAGAATTCCTCCTCCTCTTAAAGGAATAACAACCAATACCTCCTCCAGAGGTTATTTTCGAAGAGGCTACAGAGGAAATAATAATAAGGGAAGAAACAGGTAACTCCACCCCCACTTCCCCTGACAATAAACAGTGACTTCCCTCCGCTACCCCCGATCATCCCACACCTGTCGTGGGACGTCTTGCACAGTTCCTACCTGTCAGGAATTCAATCACCTCAGACAAGTGGGTAATACAAATTATTCCAGTATGGTTATTGCCTGGAACTTACCTGAACTCCCCCAACTATCCTTCCAAGAGAATGTGCAATGTCACCAGAACATCTCACCCTATTAAAATAAGAGGTTCTCTCTCTAGTAGAAAGACATGCGATAGAACCAGTCCCATTATATCATCAAGGGACAGGAGTGTACTTCCTATACTTTTTGATTTAAACAAAAGACGTTTCTCTCAGGCCCATACTGGACCTCAGGCAGTTAAACCTCTATATTCAATCAGACCACTTCCACAGGGTCACCCAACAACAGGGGCTCCCATTGCTTCAGCAAGGCGACTTTCTTTCCACTCTGGATTTAAAGGACACCTACTTCCATATTCCCATTCACCCGGCGCACAGGAAATATCTCAGGTTCCTGGTGGACGGACAACAATACCAATTCAAAGTTCTTCAGTTTGGATAACTACAGCACCCAGAGTCTTCACCAAGTGTCTGGCAGTAGTCGCAGCTCATTTAAGAAGACAAAACATTCACGTCTTCCCTTACTTGGACGACTGGCTAATAAAAGCCAAGTCACAACACAGCTGCATACACCACACTCATCAAACAGTTCATCTGTATCACGACATGGGATTCACTGTGAACCTCACCAAGTCTCATCTCCAACCCTCCAACACGCAAGTGTACCTAGGAGCCACAATAGACACTTGCAAAGCTCTAGCATACCCCAACCCAGTCAGGATACGCAATATGCAAACTCTGATCTCACAATTTCAGCCTCAACACTCATAACAGCTCGGGTGTTCATGCAATTGATCGGAATGATGTCTTCTTGCATTCTATTTGTTCCTTACGCAAGACTCCAAATGCGTCCCCTACAGGAATGCTTAGCACGTCAGTGGAACCAGGCTCAAGGTCAGCTAACCAATCTGGTGTTGGTAGACGGCCGCACCCATCGCTCTCTGCAGTGGTGGAATACACAAAACCTTTCCAAGGGGTGGCCATTCGTCTACCCGGTACTACAGATAGTGCTAACAGCAGATGCATCGCTCACTGGTTGGGGAGCTCATCTTCAAAAATATACCATTCAGGGCATGTGGACACTACAGCAACAACAACTCCACATAAACCATCAGGAGCTGTTAGCAATTTTTCTGGCATTGAAAGCTATTCAACTATATTTAGTAGGCAAAGCTTTCCTAGTCTGTACAGACCATATGACAGCAATGTACTACATACAAAAACAAGGGGGGGACTTACACTCTACAGCTTTCACACCTAGCTCAAAGCATATGGAGATAGGCCATACCTTAAAAGATATATCTCCTTGCAGAACATCTCCCAGGAGTAAACAATAAGATTGCTGATCTGCTCAGTCATCAAAGGCAACCAATCCACAAATGGGAACTACATCCTCAGGTGCTCCTCCCATTCTTCCAGATGTGGGGCTACCCAGAAATAGATCTGTTCGCCGCACACCTCAACGCAAAATGCCCAATGCGCTATGGATGAACTGGTTAGGGAAATTTGCTTACGCTCTTCACCTCTCCCGCTAATTCCATTAGTGGTTCGGAAGCTCAAGCAACATTCCCTCACAATGATCCTAGTTGCTCCCACATGGGCTCGACAACCATGGTTCACAACCCTGTTGGAACTATCAGTAGTTCCACATCAAAAATTACACCTCTCCCCCAAGCTTCTCACTCAGAACCATGGAGAGATAAGGCATCCAGATCCCAATCAACTCAACCTTGCAATCTTGCACCTGAAAGTAAGAGTTTGGCAACCTTAATCTCCCGCAAGACTGCATGAACGTCATTAAAGAGGCTAGACGACCTACCACAAGAGCATGCTATGCAGAAAAATGGAAACGATTTGTAATTTATTGTACTAACAATCAAATCAATCCACTAGATGCTTCAACTCAAAACATCACATGCTATCTGTTATACTTACAACGTGTTAATTTAGCATATACATCTATACGATTGCATCTTTCGCGACAGCGGCTTACCTACAGAACAGACACTTGTCTTTGTTTCATGTATCCACTATCAAAGCCTTTATGGAAGGACTCACAAGAATCTTTCCTCCTATACCTCCGGCTTCCCCCGTGTGGAATATTAATATAGTCCTTACAAGACTCATGGGCCCACCATTTGAGCCTTTGCACAAATGTGAACTACAGTTTCTGACTTGGCATGTAGCCTTCCTTATAGCCATCACATCTCTTAGAAGAGTTGGTGAGATCCAGGCACTAACTTTACAAGAACCATTTTTACAGATTAACCACAATAAAGGGGTTCTGAGGACTAACCCAAGATTTTTACTCAGTCGTTTCTGCTTTTCATCTCAACCAGTCAGTTGAGTTCCTCATGTTTTTCCTCAACCAGACTCAGTAGCAGAACATGCTCTTCACACATTAGATGTGAAAAGAGCGATACTTTATTACATTGAAAGAACCAAATCTTTTTGGAAAACTAGACAACTCTTTGTTGCTTTTTCCCCCACCACATAAAGGCAATCCCATTTCAAAAGCAGGTATTGCACTGTGGATAGTTGAGTGCTTCCAAATATGCTACATTAAAGCTAAACGCACCTTAATAACTCCCCCTAGAGTGTACTCTACACGCAAGCTAAGGGCTTCTATGGCCTTTTTAGGGAACAAACCCTTAGATGACATCTGCAAGGCTGCAACACAGTCTATATCACACACATTCACTAAGCACTATTGTGTAGATGTGTTAGCAAAACAACAAGCTAGTGTGGGCCAGGCAGTTTTAACCTGTTCGGTGTGTCGGACGGCCCCCGGTCGTCCGACGTCACAGTGGGTGTCTGCAGAGGACAGCCGGGGGCCGTCTGAAACACGCCCACTCCATAAATCACCCGCACAGCGGCAGAATTCACGCCGCAGTCAACGGGTTAAGAACACTATTTCAAACCACTGCAACAGATACAGTTTAGCCACTGCTGGGGAAATAACTGCTGTATAGTCTATGCTAAAGAATATGATCTACAGCTTATATGCCTCAAACGGAAATTCTACTTACCCATTATGCTTCTGTTCTTGGCATAAAGAGCTGTAAATTCATATGCACCCACCCGCCTCTCAGGGTAACTTTATCTGTTGCAGTACTATGTTACTTAGATACAGTATACATGGACATCTTTTTCTACTCGTTCTAACTCCATCATCGCCCTTACGGCAAAACAATCTCGGGATGGAGTTGATGCCCATGCGCACTATCACCGAAAGGAGGAGTCACCTACCTCATGACTACAAAGACTTCTTAGAAGAAAAACAAAGTGCAAACATCCGGGCCCAACACCAGATGGCTAGCTATGCTAAAATATGAATCTACATCTCTATATGGCAATAGCATATGCATACTGGGTAAGTAGCATTTTCCTTTTGTTGCAAGAGCAGGCCAACATTAAAGGTGTAAGCCAATTCCAATTGGTAGCCCAAGGATGTAGATACGAAAGTACAGATGTTTTCTTTCTCTACTGCTGGTTGAATGTTACTGTTAAGATGTAATGGTATAGTTTTCTTTTTTGTATTATATATGGTAAGTTCATACACTTTTTTTCTTTTAGAGACCATTCTTCTACATCAAGTGGGTTTCATAGCAACTCTTCAAGCTTACAAGACTGTCTAGCAGTTTCAGAAATTTGTAATTCAACACAAATGGTGCAAAATGAGAAGCATGGTAAGAACTTAAATATAGATATTTTTCTAGTTAAAATTGTGTCTTATATATTGACATTTATGTTTCTAACTCAATCTATTTAAATATCCTTCACTCTGGTCTCTTGAATCGGACATTAAAAGAATGTTACTGCTTCATCGGCAATGATGCTAGACATTCCCATTGCTGCTGTGTCCCTGGTGTGTGTTTATATAGCTTATGTTAATTTTATTTAATTATATTTCCCCTTGAGCCATACTAGGGGCCCGATGTAGGTAAAATAGATTTACCGATTTTTAATTTCCGAATCATACCGATTCGGTAATTAAAAATCGGTAAATCTAAGGGGTGGAGATGTAGGAACATCCAGATGTTCCTTTTACCGAATCGGTAAATATCTGTATTTACCGATTCGGTAAATACCGACCGGTAATGCCCCATTCATTCCTATGGGCTTTGAAGCCCATAGGAATGAATGGGGCATTACCGGTCGGTATTTACCGAATCGGTAAATACAGATTTTGACAAGGGTGCAGGGGGTGTCACTTTGACACCCTCTAGCACCCCCAAAAAAGATTCGGGGGCCATGTGGCAGGCATACCTGCCTTAAGGGCAGGTCTGCCTGTCATATGGCACAGGTGTGCATGCACACATGTGCATGCACACCTGAATCGGTATTTTACCATCAAATATATTTGATGGTAAAATACCGAATCGGTAAGGGTTGTGGGACTCAGAAGAGTCCCACCTACATATCAAAAATACCGAATAGGTATGAATACCGATTCGGTATTTTACAGAATCGGTAAATTTACCGATCGGTAAATTTACCGATTCTGTAAAATACTGGGCCCTACATACCAAATCAGATTTACCGGTCGGTAACGGCCGAAAATACAGATTTTCGGCCGTTACCGACCGACCTACATCTAGCCCCAAGTGTTTTCTGAGGTCCTTTAGATGTTAGAATTACCATAACAGCCCACAGAGTAAAGTTATTTCTCCTTTGTCTTTAAGACTCTTTCCTGAAGGTGCAGAGGATTCAGAATGATAATTACTTCCAGTATGGATTGTACACTTTCTTCTCTTAAAGCTTCCCCAATTACTTTTGCACTCACTTGTTTTCTTGAAGAAAAAATGGTTTTCCCGTGTTTTTGCAATGTTCTCTTCATCTTTTTCTCCATTGTTTTCTATTATTTCTGGCCAGTGGGACAGTGGACAGTGGGAAATATCCGGATACTTTTAACAGCTCTTACAGGCATTTAAAGGTGTGGGGATTGACTGACAGATACTTATACACGTCGACCTGAGGTCCATCTAAAGGCTTTTGCAGCACTCCCCCACACTGCTATGCAGCCCCTTAGCACTGCATAAACAATCAGACTGAATAGAGAGAAGTACCTGCTACACCGACTGCCTAACCTGTTGCGATTACCAGCTTTGTGGACCCAAGGGGGTTAAGTAGAGGAAATCCAAATGGCCGCAGGGCACTACTAGCCACCCTCTGACAGGCGGTGATTACCGTATCCAACCCCCCTCTTCCCCTGGATGCAACCACCACACTGTACCGTATTTGCCCACAGCTGCCCTACCTCACGCAACCAAGACTGGTGGTAACAGGATTCCCTCTACGCATCAAACCAAGCTTTACAAATATGCGATACCTAAAGACATTGCCCCCTCCACAAATACCCAAGGGAATCAACCTCAAACCGATCTACCTGCCCCAGAGGGAGAATCGCTGACATTGCATAACATTTTGAAAGCAATACATTAGGTCTGAATGTCTTTGGAGCATGAGATAGATACAGTGAATATTGAGGTTATGCTGGTTAGAGCAGATCTCTGAAAAATGGGGGCCAGGATGTCAGAACTGGAAAACTCAACCTTGAAATCCCAAGTCAAATATCTACATGTGAAGACCCAGACCTTGCAGGATCGTGTTGAGGACTTTGGAGACTGTTAGAGTTGCAACAATCTTTGTATTATTGGTGTGAGAAGTTAGCCTGGCATATGATGTCCAATAGTTCTAGTAGGGACCTTGCACCAGTCTAATCGACCCTTATTGATGGTGGTTGTAAAGTCAACCTTATAGAAAGCTATCCTGGTGGTAGCATGGACACGCAGTCATCAGGCTAAGACTTCATAGAGCGTATTAAGGAAGTTGTTTTACCAATTATAATCCCTTGAATACCAAATGAAAGGACACCACACAAGGTATATATCAAATATATATGTATTTATTCTAAACACAATCCCTCTGCACTCTTTATGAGGTCAGAGGTAAAAGTACAATACAAGTTACTCAATTACTATACGATAAGTTGCACAGTATACGTTATGGCCTAGGGGCCTCACAAACCATATACTAACATAGTGGTATAAGAACCACAAGAGAATTAGAAAACAGGCAGGGGGCCTGTGAAATCGCTGGGGCTACTCTAAATAACCAAAGGTTAGGAAGTAGGAGGCCCACGGGAAACGTGTGCAGTGTCTAAACACAGCCGCGGGTTACCATTGACTTTCTATGGGAAACGAAGAAGTTACAAATATACAATTTAAGGACACTTCCAGATGGACTACGATGGAACCCTTTTAAACTAGGACACCTCGAGAGTCAAGACACACGGGAGCACCGGAGTACTCGTGTTACCTCACCCAGGGAAGCCGGGTGCATAGGTGTCTTTTCGTGTCGGGTTTCGTCGTCGTTTTCAATGGAGAGCTGCAAAGAACTGCTGCAGCCGACCAGAGGAAAAGTGTCCGGGTGGATCGAAGATCTGTAGAATCTGAAATCAGAAGGGACAGAGTCTGGGTCACTTGCCAGTGACCAGGGCGGCAATAGGAAGATGCCACCAGATGTCGGGTGATTTCAGGTGAAGATGTGAAGTTTGTCTCTTCAGCCACGATGACCAGGAGGCGTTGACGACGACCAAGAGTTGGATTCGAGCTGTCCCATGAAGGATCTAGTTGACTGCGGTGTCGGTATCCGGAGTGGACCCAACAAGCCTTGACAAACGCAACCCACGCTGGATGTCGAGATTGGCTTTGGAGCAGACCAGCAAGGTTTGAGGAACTTCTCCTTTGCAGGGAAGTTGGAGCAAGCCTGGAGCGCCCAGGAAAGCAAGTTAGATTCAAAATGGAGTCTTCCAGGGGCTCACTAGCCAATGGACTAGGAACCGGGAAGACGCGTCGAGCTGAAATGCAAAAGCGGGGCCCACGGGTCTCTCGTAGAGTGGGGGCCTCTGAGCTTGGGTGCAAATGGTGCTCGGGTCTGGGGCTTCAAGCACCCCAATGCACAACTTCGAGTTAACTTGTGAAGTGAGTGCAGCTTGCAAAATGCAGGATGTCCAGGAGTTCCGGTCCCACGTCTCTCTTGTCCGCCACGGGTCTCAGCTTTGTGTGAGCGAAGGTCGGGTCAGAGATGTCTGGAAGTCCGTGTCCTGTGTCGCAGATTCTTCGGGATCTGGCGGGAGCCTCGAAAATGCAGACTAGCAAAGTTGCGGTTGGTGCCTGATTGAACAGGGTGGTCACTCCTTGACCACAAGGGAGATGTTTTCCAGTCGAAATGGAATGTCGAAGGTCCAGGATTTATGTTTCAAAGTTTTGTCCAGGGTAATCTAAAGTCCTAGTGACTGGGCTTCTATACTTATACTAAGTTTAGGGGCTGGACCACCCTTAAGGTCCCTCCTATGGGTGGACCTGGGAAGGGGGTGGTTACACCCCTTTCCCTTTGTCCAGTTTCGTGCCAGAGCTGGGGCAGAGTGCCCCAGCAACCGGCTTGAACTGGGAAATGCATGGAGCACCTAGTGTGCCCCAGGCAGTGTCTGGAAAGCATTCACTGAATGCAGCCCTCCCTGCCCCAATACACTAAAGCCTGTCTGGGGAGGTGCTGGCACCTCCCTAGACAGGAAACCTATTGTCCAGGCCTCCCCTGCTGGAGTTTTGTCCAGCAACAGGTGGTCAGACTCGTGTCTGTGGCAGCAGCATCCATTTTGTGATGCTGAGGCTCTGTTTAACTTTAACTAGATAAACCAGTAAAATCATGCCTTCACCCTCTAGAAGGGTGGAATGCTACCCCCCCCCCCCCCGGCCAGGACTGGCGGGGGGGTAGTATTCTAAAGTGTTTGACACCTTACACGAGATGTTTTGACAAAGCCAAACCAAAGTTGGCATTAACCGCAAGGATAATAATGCACTTAAGAGTATATGGTATGGCTATATCATACAACACCTATAAGGAGATGGCTCCGAAAGCTGCAGAGGGGCTCAGCTCATGCTAGGGCACCCTCTCACATAAAACCAAGCACTCTGCCTCCAGGATTGTTAAGGCCTGCCATAGGAGTGACTTATAGGTGTATATGTGTCTATATGTATATATAGATATAGGTATACTATATCTAAGTAAGGGGTGATTACACCACCTTACCCAGGCTGTATGGACAGACCTGTAGTGTCAGTTTGGAAGGCAAACCAGGGGTGGCACAATACGTGCTGCAGCCCCTGGTAGGCCTAGGGTGAGGGGCTCACAAGGGTGACCCAGTAACCAATCTGGTATGTACCTAAAGTACATGGTATCAATTTAGAGAGAGAACAGCTGGGCTGTGGGCCTGATTAGCAGGGCCACAGCCACACTAAAGTAAAAAAACAAGATAATCACAGCAAAAAGTGGGGGTAACTATAGGAAGCATATCCTACTCTCCTACAATTGGGGTTCAGGAGAGATCGGAGGGCCCAGCTGTGAACCTTTTTGTAGAGGAGTTGATACTCAAGATAATGAAAGTAAGGGGCCTGTCAAATTATTTCTCAGCTGAAAAGAAAAGGCTCACCAAATTCCTGACACTCTTCCCACACCAGGTGTACCTCCCTGTCCCCTAATAGCCCATATATTCAGCTGTCGAGGCTGTGATATCATCTTGCAGGTGCCTGCCTCGCAGTGTTCCGCCGGTTACCTATGGTAATGCCACTGTTACCTTTTTTTCCTACTTCACGTTAAATATTCAAAAACTGCTACGTAGCTTTTTGGAAGTCAAGAAAGTCTTATGGAAATGGGAGATAAACTGCTCAAAACTCTTCCCTGCTAAACTAAGAATTGTGGCAGATGGTAAGACATGGTATTTCACTGATCAATACTACTGAGGCATGGTACTAGTTGGATGGTTGGACAGTGGTGGGAGTTTTTTCGCGAGGACAAATAGCATCTGTTTCCAGGCATGCAAAACAACGTGTGGCTTAACAACGCAGTCAATACCATGACTATGTCGTTACCACGTAGTCCATTGTAATGCAAGTCATTACAACGACTTGCTTTAGGAAATCGCTGGACTTTGGAATAGTTTAAATTACTATTCCAACTCCTGTCGGTGTATCATTAGGAAAGGTGTTGGACTAAAAATCCAACAATGCATTCTCTAAAGCATGTTTTTGTAATGACTTGCGTTGCATTGGAACTCGTGGTAACGTCACATTTGTGGTATTGACTGCGTCGTAAAGGCACTACTTTGTAATTCCTCATTGTAATAGATGTTTCCCCTTGAGGACATCTACCAACTCAGACATGGCAAAACATCCACACTCCAGAGAACTAGGATGAAACAGAACTCCGGCAGCAGCACGCCAATACTCGTCAGGAACCAGACTCTTGACTCCTGGCAATCCACAGCTACAGCTTTAGATGGCGGACACCAGCATAATAGAAGAACCCTTGACCTCATTCGCCTAAGGTGTCCCGCTAATGGAGATCCTGTTCTTATACCACCGACGCAGGGGACACCAATCATTAACTGTGAGAAGAGACACTCTATGGTAAATCAATTTCTTTTACTGGGGATGTGGGTGGATGACTGCTCGGCCCAGGCCACAGCAACCTATAGTTAGTATGATGATCTGATAGAGACTACTAGCCGCAGATTCCTTAACGTAGAATTATCCCCAGGCGTGAGACTGGATCTGGAATTTTTTTTGCCACAGCATCCCTGCACGCGGGGGGGGGGGGGGGGGGCAGCATCACGCGACTCCGCCCAGGTGTAGTCCGCGTACGTGACATCAGCGAGGTCACATAAGTCCCACCCCGGCGCGCCTAAGTCAGTTTTTTCTTTTTCCGTATGCAACGCAGATCCGGATCGTGCTCCAGACCTGTTCAAGCCTTTCCCTTTTGCTCTTTGTGTGTGTATGGGAACAGTGTGCGAATGCCTTCGGACTTTAGGACTTGCTCGTCTTGTGGACGCCTGATATCGCGACAAATCCTCTCCCCATCTGCATGTGGTGTTTGGGGGAACACCACGACTCCACCGATTGCTAAGCGTGCCAGCAGATGAAACCGAAGTCCTGGCGGGAGCGCCGGAAGAAACTTCTCTCCACCCACATGTCCAGGCCGGCATCGTCACCTTGCACGGCCCCTGCGGAAGTCTTTCGAAACCTCTGCCTCCGTCTTCGACATTGTCCCTCTCCCAGGCCGAAGAGCGTCACTCATGTATCGGTAAGTGTCGCAGTTTGTCCCTGAGTGCCGGTTCCCGGTCTGTTGGGGGCGCAGGTGAGGTTCTGTGGTTTTCGACTTCGCTTCGTATCTAGCCGCCATTTTGTGTCCAGCCGCCATTTTGTGTTGCCTCACTCAGGCAGCACGGCGAACGCAGTGTTTTTGCTTTTTCAGCTGCAACATGTCTCTTCTGTTAAAAATTAACCCCTTGTCCTTGTTTACGAAACCGATGTCAGGGTCTGGCCGAGTTTGTTAATCCATGTCTAGATTGATTAATCCTTGTCTTACTCCACTGTTTGGGTCCCACCATTCTTTCTTACTTTCTTATTTGATTGGCCTTCGCTATTCTCTTCGTGTATTCTCTTATTACACAAACTATCCTTTGAAACACGCGAACATGTTCTACCACCTGCAAATTGAATTACGGGCACTAGTGTTGATTAACTTGAGGAGGAGAGCACCCAGGGTCTGAAAGGAGGGCGTGTTTAAGATACTTGATAGCTTGTTTTCGAACTTTTCCTATTTGTCAGTTTTGTATGTTTTGGGAGTAGCCATTTTAAATATGTGTACTATAAGAGACTGTGAGCCACGGAGTTAAGTGCCAGTCTCCTGAGAATATACCATTAGGGTACTTCTTGGACAACTGTGCTTAGCTGCAGCTAATAAACTCGATTTTCTACGCCTAACAGAGTGTCTCGTGTCTCTGTCTGACAAGGCAGGTGAACCCGGAGATTATAGGCGTGCCCTGCGCCGCTCGGCCCATAAGGCCCGGTTCTCCAACTGGCGCCCAACGCGGGGCGACTCCAGTGGTAGTGGTTCAGCCCGAGGGTCGTGAGGAGCTTCGCAAGAAAATTCTGGAGGATTTCGCGAACCACGTGAGCGACCCCTGTATGTCGAAGTGGACCGAAGGTCTTTTGCAGCGCGGCTACTCCTTTCCGACGGCTGCTGACGACTGCTGCCCTGACTGTCGCCCTGCCTTGGCCCTCTGGTGATGATTGGTATCGCGAGACGTTAGACGGACATCTGTTGGCGTGAGAAAACATTTAGTTAAGTATTCGTGGGTAGCGCCCACTCTTTTATTTTGTTTTTGTCATTCGATTAGTGCACTTATCGAAGCCGAGGGGTAAGTACGTTTGTGCTGTGACTGTATTGTTTTAAACCCCTTGAAGTTTGTGAATAGTCCAGTTCGTTACGAAATGCCTGGACTTAGTAAGTTTAAGAAGTTTTGCTGTTTAGGCTGTAATAGGGATTCCCGGCTAGAGGACTCTTGTCCAATTCCTCCGGTTGGAACTCCCACTTATGAGCTCTATTCGAAACATGGTCTTGGCCATATTATTTTTAATGAAACATGGATTCGATATACGAAGAAAGATGGTGTCTTGCAGTGGCCACAAAATGGTAGTTTTGAGCCTGACATATTAGATAATTTAGAAGCAATTTTGTTTAAGAGAAAAGCCCGGCCGGCAATGTTTGACTCTTTCCGCCTATGGCGTAAAGAAGCCAAACAGAAAGAAATTAAACAAGCAAAAAGAGATAAAGTGCAAAATATCGGGGCGTGGCTGGCAACATGGCCGACTAGGTCGAGTCTCCCGATAGCTCCGGCGAGCCGACTCCGATCCGACGATTTTTCTGGTGCCCAGAAGTCCCGTACTTGCCGCCCAGCGCACCCCGTTGCCCCTGGACACCTGCCGGGAAGAAATCGCGCTGTGTCCTGCCCGGCCGGCGGCACCAGAGGCCAAAGAAGATCCAGCGAGGGTCCCGCGACGGTCCCAAGATGGCCCCTTCCCGCGATTGCAGCCCGGAGTGACCAACTTCCCCGTCGGGCCTGCGGAACTAACTGGCGGTGAGCGGGGGGCCCCCGGGCCTGAGTTTGCCAATGGAGCCGGAGTGTGCCTGTCCCTCCGGGCGATAGAGACTGGCGGAGCCCGAAACAACTGAGGCGGCAGCCGGCGTGGCCCGCGGTAGAGAGGGGGACCGCGCCGCTTTAGAGGAACTCGGCAGGGCGCTCTCCTGCCTCCGGCCTTTCTCCAGCCTCTCGTCCCTCTTGTCCGTCCCTCCCCCCCCCCCCACCCCGGGAGTGCTTCGACATGAGGAGCCGGCTGCGGGACCCGGCGAACAGGCAGCGCATGCGGGCTGACTCCCGGCGGCAACACATGGCCTGGAGAGGGAGGCGGTCCCAGCCTGGACCCAGAGGAACAAATTGAGGCCGCGGCTGTGAGGCCTACCGGAATCTGCGGGCGGCGGAGGGCGGCCTCAGCTGCTGCAGGCCGGTGAGACCCGAGCAGGATTGGGGCACGTGGAGTGGGGCCGTGCGGCCGGCGAATCCGACCCTGAGGAGGCCTGCCTGCTCCCTGGAGTGGTGAGTGGAGCGAGGGCTGCTGAGCCTTGGGATCCCTGGACATTGGTGGAGGCGCCTGGAGGTCATCTGACGGCCCGGACACAGTGTGGGGGGCCCGTGGGTGTGCGGCGGCGCCCAGGGCCCTGACGAGGCTGTCTGTTGGGGGCCCGGTTGAGGGCTGTGGAGGTGCGAACCGGGCTTGGTGCGGACGCCCGCTGTGCATGGGAGTCCAGGTGGAGGGCATCGGCCTCGCGCAGAAGGTGGTGACCAGGAGTGGTGGACAGTAAAGTGACCTGTGTCACGGGGCCGGTGCTTGTGGCTTGAAGGAGTGGTGGACTGTCACCCCTCGCATCTACTCAGTATGGGGAAAAGGGAGGCGCTGGCCAAGACCTCGAAGCAAGGGACCCTTGATAGGTATGCCACGGGCCCACCTGCAGCAGACGCGACTACGCCCCCCCAACGCTCGGACATGCCCTGCTGATGGAGGCCATCCAGGCATCCCAAAACGATATCCAGGCTTCGCGAGCGGCCCTTGAGGTTAAAATAGGAGAGGTGGGCTCCGAGGTGACGCTACTGCGCCAGGACTTTCGAAATCTGACTCAGAGAGTGACTGTTGTGGAGACGAGGCTGGGAGATGCAGAGGATGTCATCCGAGGGCTCCAGAAGGACGTGGAGGACCTACGGGCATCGCATAAAAGCCTCCAGTGGAAAGTGGACGATGCAGAAAACAGGGCCCCACGAAACAACCTCCGCTTTGTGGGATTTAGGGAGGGAATCGAAGGGAACAACATGGAGGCCTTCCTGCACGCATGACTCCTGAAAACCTTCCCGACTGCGCGCTTATCTAACTGCTTCGTCATAGAGAGGGCGCATCGTGCATTACTCGCAAAGCTAGCGGAGGGGGCCCGGCCGAGGCCTGTGATAGCCCGCTTTTTTAACTTTGTGGACCGAGACACCATTTTGTGAGAGGCCCGTAGACTTGGGGAGATCAGACTAGAGAATGTGTCCATCATGATTTTTCCAGACTATAGTCAGGAGGTCCAGAAACAACGGCGCTCCTTTGACCAAATAAAAGCGAGGCTCCGAGAGCTACGGATGCAATACATGCTCCTCTTCCCTGCGAAGCTGAAGATTATCTTTCAAGGGAAATCACACTTTTTCACTCATCCAGATGATGCCTGGCAGTGGCTGGAGGAGCGCCCCCTGCGACGAGACCTTGAGGCCAGCGGTGGGGCCGGGCCGAGTAGGCCAGCGGAGGGGTCACGGTGGAGGCAGCAGAGATCCCAAAGAACCAGGGGATCCCGTGGCACACGGAGGCAGCAATCGACTCCCTACCCGGCCCATAGTACAAATCAAAGGATCCGAAGAAACTCGTCTTCGCCGGTACGGAATGCGCACAACGGCTCCAGATACAGCTGCCTCATGCGGGATGCAAGATCAGAGGGGGAGGAGGACGCCGCGGGGTGCTCCTCTGGCGATGAAGGGGCACAGACACCGTCACTACATCCCCTGGTGGTAGCAATTAACGAGCTGGAGAAAGAAGCGAGCGGAGGGGCCGCTGCATCCTCAGGCGACCTTTAAGGCTCACATTCGTGAAGTGGGAACTTCTGGGACATGGCTGATGCAGGCTTGAGACTGGACTACACGCAAGTTGGCATACCCCTCCCCGCATTTCCTTCCTTCTTTTCTATCACTTTGACACTTTGGCTCTAGACGGGACATTGTTTAGTGGTGTGAGTGACTAATTGAGGAGGAAATTTGGGGTTCCGAGTTTTCTTCGAGTTTGGAGTTCTAAGTGGGGGGGGGGGTTTGAGGGTGGGCGACAGACCCTTCCCTCCGGGCACTTCCTTTTGGTGTCAACAGGCCGGAATGGGACAGACGGGGAGAGGTGGTGGGGTGGGGGGACCGGGGAGGGGGGGAGTTGCATCCAGTTTTGGGTTGTTGGGAGGGGGGAGGCGCTGAGTACTAGTGTCTTTGGGAGGGTTGGGGGTTCGAGGGGGGAACTGTTTTTTGCATGTCATTTCACTCTTGAGGCACTGACACAACAGGCTCGTATCATGGCACCTCTGAGACACGGCACACACTATGATGAGATGGGATGATGGTAGTGCCGTCTGTGAATGACCCATCCAGCGGGAGGCTAAAGATCTTGACGTGGAATGTCAACGGCCTGGGCAGCAAAATAAAGAGGGGGCTAGTAAACAACTATATTAAAAGACTGAAAGTGTATGCGGTCCTATTGCAAGAAACACACCTACAGGGCACTTGTTGTAACTTTCTCGCTAGAGGGCAATATCAAACACTGGCGCATGCAGGCTTCACTTCAGGCTCGAGGGGGGTGGCAGTCCTCTTCCGGAAGCAGCCTCCGTTTCACGTCACACAGACATGGGTGGATCCACAGGGGTCGTATGTAGGGGTGAGGGGGAGATGGAGGAGAAGGGACTATACGCTCCTTTCGGTATATGCTCCACCTAAACTGCAAGCAGGCACATTGAAAGCTGTGGCGGATATCCTAGTTGCCACGTCCGACATGATCCAAATCATAGGGGGAGATTTTAATGATGTTATGGACCCCACTAGGGACAGAACGGGAGGGGGGGCCAGGTCATCGACTACTACACTGCTAGCGAAGACAATGGTAGCATTGGGCCTCACGGATGTGTGGAGATGGCGACACCCTGAGAGGGCGGAGTTTTCTTTCTTCTCTGGGGCACATAGGGTTTACTCCCTGCTCGACTATATCCCGGGGGACATTGCACACCACAGACACGATAGAATACCAAGCGAGGGGCATATCAGACCACTCCCCTCTCTTAGCCAATATTGGGGGAGGCCCGGGGAAGCCGAGGCCAGACACGTGGCGTCTGGCAGCCTGGGATCTCCAAAATGCAGACATTGTCCGTGGCCTTCGGGCGGATGTGAAGGTGTATCTATCAGAAAATGTGGGCTCTGTGGAGTCCCGGGTGACGCTGTGGGAAGCGCTCAAGACGGTCCTTCGGGATAGGGCTCAGAATAGAGTAGCGGATGAAAAGAGGAAGGCAGAGGAAGAGGTGACTGCGCTTGAGGAGCGGATCCGGACTCTGGATTGCCGGTATCGCTCTGGGGGCGACTCGACTGTCCTCAGACAATTGTTGGATACGCAACGACAATACAGGCACCGTGTAACAGGCGAGGCGAAGGCGCAGGCCCTGGCGACGCTCCATCGCCTATACGATGTCGGAGACAAGACCGGCAGGTTGTTAGCCTGGCTCAGTAGGAAGGAACGGGATGCACGATGGGTGGAGAAGGTGCGGGATGGGCTGGGTAATTGGGCACAGACGGATGACCAAATAGCTGGGGCATTTGCGACCTACTATGGCGCCTTCTATGAGGCCAGACCGTTGGGGTCGGTAGAGGATGCGCTCCAGTACATGGCTTCTATGGATCTCCCGAACCTAGAGGAGGCGGACCAAATTGGTCTGGAAGCGGACTTTACTGTGGAGGAAGTTAGAGAGGCACTGTCTAGGCTCCGGGTGGGGAAATCTCCGGATCCCAATGGCTTCCCGGCGGAGTTTTTTAGGAAAACGGCGGACTTGCTGACAAGTCACATGCTGGGCCTGTTCCAAGACGCCTTGGAGGAGGGTAAACTACCATTGGACCTCCGCCAAGCCACAATTGTTCTTATCCATAAAGAAGGCAAACCTCCCGAGGACTGCACGTCCTATAGGCCCATTTCATTACTGAATGTAGAGGTCAAACTCCTTGCGACACTCCTAGCCCTGCGCCTACGGGCGGTCATTTCAGGCCTGGTGCATCTGGACCAGATGGGCTTCCTACCGGATAGGGCAACCCGGTATAATCTCAGGCAGACGCACAATTGGCTGCTGAAGGTCTGCGACCACGAGGACCCCCACCTCTTCCTATCCCTTGACGCCGAAAAGGCCTTTGATGCTGTTCTCTGGCCCTTCTTAGAGGGGGTTTTGATTGGTTTTGGGTTTGGCCCGAAATTTAGGAAATGGGTGAGCCCGCTCTATACAGACCCCAGAGCACGAGTCAGGGTGAACGGAGTACTGTCTACAGACTTTCCAGTGCAACGAGGCCCTTTATCCCCCTTACTGTTCGCTCTCACCATAGAGGTCCTCGCATGTACAATTCGCCAAAACGAGGGGATTACAGGGTTTGGCCTGGGTGGGGGGAACGTCGCACAAGAGAAAATATCCTTGTATGCGGAGGATATCCTCCTCTACATTACACACCCGCACAGTACGATCCCCGCGCTGTTCACGGAACTGGCCAGATATGGAGCAAGAGCAGGGTACCAGATAAACTGGCATAAATCGGTCCTCTATGACCCCAGAGACGGGGAGGGTTGGCCTGCCCTCCCGGAAAAACTCCTGACGACAAGGGAGGGCTTTAAGTACCTAGGGGTCTTCATGACCACAGATGGCGCCTTCTCATACGCCAAGAATATCCAGAGAGTGTTGACCAGCTTTTCGGAGGACGCTGCACGCTGGAGACTCCTCCCGCTGACGCTCTTTGGCCGATCGGCCATGTTTAAAATGATCACTCTATCGAAATTCCTATATGCCCTCCAGAATGAATATTTCCCCCTCCGGCGGCAGGTTTTCCGCGACCTACACGCGGAACTGCGCGCGTTTCTATGGCTGGGGAAGCAGCCCCGAGTAGCATTGTCCACCCTGCGGAGGCATCAATACGATGGAGGTATCTTTGCCCAACCTAGAAGCCTACTACTGGGCAGAACACTTGACCCCAATAAATGAATGGATACACGCCCCTGCACATCACCCTACGTACGCCCTGGAACGACATTCGATGAGTACAAATACATTTATGCACTTTTTATATGGCGGCAGGGGTAGGGACAGACTGCTTCCAGTCACAACGGTCACCTTACAGGCGTGGGCTAATGCAACAAGGGCCACGGGGTGGCAGGGCAAACCTACTCGTCAGACTCCCTTATGGAAGTGTACCTGGCTCAAGGAACTGCATAAACTTAAGGGCTTTGGGGCCTGGGACGCCATAGGGTTTACTACTCTGGGCGATGTGATGAAGAGGGGAGAACTGCAATCGTTTGCGGAGTTGAGGAGGGAGTATGGTCTGAGGCCCACGCAAGCTTTTAGGTACACACAATTGAGGCACGCTTGGGGGGCGGTGGCGGTGGCGGTACTGGCGGCTCCATTCCCGGAATATGCTCCGTTAGAGGGTCGCCTCCTACAGGAACAGATCCCACATAAGGCGGTCTCCCTCACATACAGGACATTAATGAACAACATGCCCAACGGGCTAGTGAAACTGCGGCAAATCTGGGAAAGTGATGTGGGGGATATGGATGAGGTGGACTGGGGAACTGTATTAATGCATCCACGCGAAGTGGCGATTAAATCTCGCCTGCGATTGATACAATTCAAGGTGCTTCATAGGACTTATTTTGTTTGGCTGAGATTGTATAAAATTGGGAGGGCACCAGATCCCTGTTGCTTGCGTTGTGGGTTCGAAAGAGGGGATTTTTTTCTACACCATCTGGGCGTGCCCGACTATTCAAGTTTTCTGGGGGGAAGTACTCCAAGAATTGGGAGCGGTGCTGGAGACGACTCTTCAGCTGGACCCCAAGTTAGTCCTACTGGGAATGACAAATGATGTTGATGTAAGCCGCCCACAATTGATCTTCCTAGCGCTGGCCTTAGTAGTGGCCAAGAGAGATGTGGCCAGGAAGTGGGGAGCCCCAGATTGCCCAAGGCTGGAGGACTGGCGTGGTGGCCTGGATTTGTATATGGCTGCAGAGAGGGTTACCTATAAAACGCGGGGGTGTCCAAAGAAGTTTGGGAGAGTGTGGGGGAAATGGCGCCACTACCATGGGCTGGATGGAGGCCTCTGAGAAAGTTGCTGGGACAGGGGTTGGGGGACCACGGACTGGAGGATGCTGTACTGTATTTTTGGCCAGTGGCACTGATGTGGACTTCACATTGCTTGGACTTTCCTTTGTGAATAGAGAATTGGGGTTCGGGGGGGGTTGTGGGGGGGGCTCTGGGTTTGGAGCTTCGGAGAGATAATGACATGCCTGTTTTATTCACTGCTTATTAGTTGATTAAAAAAATTACCTGCACATTCTTTAGCCCCTTCGAACCCCGATTCCCAGCGCACATGACTACCTAGTGACGCTCGGGGAGAAAGGGTTGTAGCCGCCATCTTGAGTGAGGAAAGGGTTGCGGTGCAGCTGCTGGCCCCCTCCCGCCCTCCCAGAGTATTTAATCAGGCAAACAGCGCAGCGCGCTGACTCTACTTGTGTCTCTCCCCTGAGGCGGAAGCCGGGGGCTTTGTATGCAACATTGATTTTAAAGGGGGGAGGAGCCAAGCTCGCGACCGCGATGGCCGCTTTGTAGCTCGGCTCCGTCAGCCTTCCTGCCCAACACGCAAATCCTGTCAAATATCCTGCCCCGAGACGACACACTTGGGAAGAAACAGAGGCGTAAAGCATTGCTCTTACTCACCGCCTGATCTGGGGGCTCCTGCGTGCTGTGGTTCCGAGACTGTGCTCCTGCTTGGTCTAGGCCTTCGCGGCGTGGAGACTGGAGCCTCGCCTGCTTGGATCGGCCGGGGAGGCGGTGTCGGCTGCGGCCCCTGACGGGAGAGAGAGCCGACGGTGAGAGGCCGTTGTGCGATTGTCCCGGTGGATACTGACCAGGCCTGTTCTGGCGGCCAGGAGGCCCCGTGTGGAGAGCGGCGTTCCGCGGACGAGGCTCGACTGTGCAGGGGGTGCCCTCCCGTTGCCGCCTCGTCCGGCCATCTTGGGGCCCTGCGCCCGGAGTCCGCTTGTGATGCCCGCGGGTGGTGGTGCAGGCGGACCCCCCGAATTTGGTGGCACATCTTTCTGCACCAAGATTGCCATTAGTGGGGCCTGTGTGAACTCCAGGGGTGTCCTCGCTTAGGAGCCCGCTCCGGGAGTTGCGGAGGGTGGTGACGCTGCTGAACCCTCAAGATGGCAGCCGACGACCTGGGACACAGATTTCCTCAGGATGGCGGACTTGTGTGGCTGGACTGCGCGGGGGCCTGGTCATATGAGCGTGAGCCCACAATCGGTGATGTTCTTGACGCCCTGCGGTCCCTGCATGCGGCCTTGGCCCCCGGTGTCTCTGTGAAAGGTGTGCGGTCCGCCGCCATCTTGGGTGGACCGTTCTTCATGGACGCGGATCGGCTTTGTGGTGACGCTGCTTTGTCCCCCTCGATTGCTGTGAGTAATGCTGCCGCTGTCCATCGACAAGTCTGCAGGCCTGCGGCCCCGAATCTTCTGACAGTTTTGAGTGTGGGGACGTGGGCTCCATGTTGGGGCCCGTTCCTGCCCGAATGTCCGAGGAGCGTTGTGGACTGCGGCTCCGATCTACTTTGGTGAGGTCGTACTGTTGTACTGCGGGGGAACCTCTGCTTTCCTATTCGGCTAGACTGAACTCCTGGTTTTTGTTGCTCTTGTTGTCATCGTTGAGAGATCCGTACTGCAGAGAACGATTTTTGTTTTGTTGCTGGTTGCCGGGGCCCCCTGGTCTGTATTCTTGCCCTGTTTTGTTCCGATCGGATGGCCTCTCCATCTTGCGGTGTTTGCTACCCCCTGCTACCTCATTTGTGGTAGTGATGTCTAAGAAGGGCCAGTGGTGAGCCACACTGAACTCTGAGGACTGCCGGTGAACGGATTGTGCTGCGGCTGACCCCCACTCATGATAATATGGACAATCCCCTTGTGAGTTATGATACCTGGAACTGTGTCGATCTCGTTTAGATGCTGTGTAATTGTGTGGGTGGGCGGGGGGCTGGGGCCGAACGCCTCGTTTGCTGGTCCCCTTCCCCTCCCTCTTGATTTCCTTCCCCCCCTTTTTTGCCTCTTTACTCCTTCCTCTCTTCTTGACTTCTCTATATTTCGGGTTCTGGTTTAGGGCGACAGGCACGCTGCTAGGGGGGGTAGGCCGTAGCCTTCTGCAGGGTGGGGTGGGTGGGTTGGGGTTTCTTTCTGTTTTCTTTTCCTTGGTTCTATGGACCTTTTGTATCCCTTTATCGACACACCGCGTCTGTCCTTGTCTCCCATGATATGTTTGAGGGTGGGGACTGGAGGTGCGTTGTTCTCCTTCTTGCGCTTCGCGCATTTCGATTACGATTCGCATGCCCACCTTACTGGCGATATCCTTACTTCTCTGCGTGCTTATTACTGTGGGGTGCTTGTACCAGCGCGGCGTTCTTTCCTTCTTGCTTACATTATCTCTTCCCTTTCTCCCTCCCCTTTTACCCTCTTTTTCTCTTTCAGGTTAGTATGGCGGGTGCTTATACTCACTGTCGCTATTCCGTTTCCTCTGTTCTGTCTACAACGTGTAACTGGGTGATAAGTAGACAAGCGACGTGCCACAGTGGGTGCTGCTTTGCTATATGGTATCTATCTCCTTTATGGTGCACACTGTTGCTGATAACTATCCATATTGATGCCCTTATGTTTTGCTGTTGCTTCGTGGCCCACTCTGGGAACTCGGATATTCATACACTGCAATTGATCCTGGGATACTCCTTATTTAAAAAAGTAACCTTCTTTGCTCCTGCTCGATGGCCGTACCTATCCTTTCTAGTCTGAATTGGTTGCTTCTGTATTGTTGGCTGATTCCGGTGACCATCCTTCCGGAGTCATCGGCTGCTCATACTGTGTCGTGTCCGGCCTGAATGGTTGTAGGCCCGTATTTGTATATTTCTTCTTACACAATAAAGGTTTTCAAAAAAAAAAAAAAAAACCATTGATTTTAATAATTTGCTTTTTCATTTGTATTTTGCGCACTGCTTATTAGTTGATTTAAAAAATTACCTGCACATTCTTTAGCCCCTTCGAACGCAGATTCGCAGCGCACATGACTAGCTAGTGACGCTCGGGGAGAAAGGGTTGTAGCCACCATCTTGAGTGAGGAAAGGGTTGCGGTGCAGCTGCTGGCCGCCTCATGCCCTCCTCACAACGGATATAAGGACATGGCTTCCCGTCCGCGCAGCGGGCGCGCCAAATTTTATTTATTTTATTTATTTATGCATTTTTATATAGCGCGGACTTTACCCGAGGCGTCAGAGCGCTTCACATTAGGAACAGAGATGAAACATAATGAGAAACATTACAAAAGAACAGATTGCAAAAAATACGTTACTTACATAAGGTAATAGTGACAATTGTGAGCAAACAAAATACATGAGGCAAAGGCAAGCCTGTCTGCGCCCGCCCGCGCCGGGACCGGGCCCAGGGCCACGACCCCTGGCGTCAGAGCGCTTCACATTAGGAACAGAGATGAAACATAATGAGAAACATTACAAAAGAACAGATTGCAAAAAATACGTTACTTACATAAGGTAATAGTGACAATTGTGAGCAAACAAAATACATGAGCCAAAGGCAAGCCTGTCTGCGCCCGCGCCGGGACCGGGCCCAGGGCCACGACCCCTGTTCAATTGGCGACACGCATCCACTATTAAAAAAACGCGCTTTTACAATATCGTCCATCCCTTATTAATGAATGCCCTGTGTTTGATCCAGAGTCTATCCCGTTATTATATCACAGTACCTGCGCTCATTGCAAAACTTTGATACCTGCTCCTATGAGCATATATCCTCCAATAATCAGAAGCTTAAAATAAACCTAAAAACATCTATAGCTCTTATCAATGCTCGATCGCTAGGGAGACACAGGCAGGACATTTCAGATTTCATTACGGATAGGAAATTAGACATCCTATTCGTTACTGAAACCTGGCTGGACGACACTTCAGATCCTGATTTAGTGGTTGCTATTCCACCCGGATATAAAATCTATCGACATGATAGACAAAGAAAGAAGGGAGGTGGTCTAACAATAATTGCTCGCAACACCTTTTCGGTGAAGCTGTCTCCTACACATTTAATCTCGTGCGAAGCTATTCACTTTTCCATTTTGCTAACACCTTCGCACAACTTTAAAGGAATTTTGTTGTATAGAGCCCCAGGAGCTCGCACACAATTTTTGACTAATTTCAATCAATTACTAGATTGACTTGCAACGTAGGACTGTGTCACGATCCTAGGTGACTTTAATTTCCACTTAGAAAAACTTGACGATAAGGAAACACACCCCTTATTGTCGGATATGGAAATGTTGGGGCTATCTCCATTGGTCTCTCTTGCCTACACATGAGTCAGGCCATACGTTAGATGGCATCTTCTCCAGCTTCAAAGGGATTTATTTAAAGGACATTCTTCCACTTACATGGTCTGACCATCATGCCGTGCTGTGTGACATTTCCTCCAATGATGTTTCATCAGGCAGACCTACCAACCCTTGCCGAATCACTTTCAAGGCGTGGAGTGATCTAAATAATACGGAATTTAGAGAATCATTGGTCAGTACCTGCCCGACCTTTGCAGACGACCCCAACACTGCTATATATCAATACACAGGCTGGCTAGGCAATGCTATAAAGAAACTGGTAGCTCAAAAAAATATCCAGAAATAGGTCCACCCCGTCTGCCATGTGGTTCTCGGAAAAACTTAGAACACAAAAACAAATTTGCAGGAATAGGGAGAGGATTTGGCGTGGATTCTACGACGCTGAAAATAAATCTCGTTACAAGGAATCTCTGGCAATCTATAAAAAAATGATCACTGAGGCGAAAAGAAAGTATTTTAGTACTCAAATTGAGAACGCAAAAAATTTGAATAAACAGCTGTATGAGGTAGTCAAACAATTGGCGGGAAACACCCCTGCCCTGATTCCGCCCCCCTCACAAGCATTTTGTGATGCGTTGGCCAACTTCTTTTACACCAAAGTTAATGACATCTATACAGCTTTCTCTGCCAAAGACAATTCCTCTACATACCCCACTCACTTCACCTCTTCTGACATCTCTTTTTCTCATTTTGAAGAAATAACTGAGCAACAAACCATGGACATAATTAAAAATATAAAAACAGGATCGGCCTTAGATCCCTGTCCCCCAAAAATTCTTCAGCCTTTCCTGGACTTAATAGCACCAGTAGTTATGCAATTATGCAATGCCATGTTTACTTCAGGGACCTACCCTAACGCTCTGAAGAGTACTCTCTTAAAACCACTCCTAAAAAAACATCTGGCCATTGATGAACCGAAAAATTTCAGACCAATAGCTAGTCTTCCTTTTTTGGCTAAGGTGGTAGAGAAAGCAATGAACCAGCAGCTGTCTGAGTACATAGAGGATCATCAACTGTTGGACAGCACCCAGTTTGGTTTCCGTAAATTCCACGGCACGGAAACCGCCCTTATCAAGGCCGCCGATGACATTAGGGTCATCAAAGATCAAGGGGGTACAGCAGTACTCGTACTGTTGGACCTCTCTGCGGCTTTCGACACGGTCGATCATTCCATCTTGATCGACCGGGTCGGAAGGATGGGCGTACAACTGGGAGCAAAAAACCTACTAGCCTCTTTTCTGTCCGGCAGAACTCAGACAGTTACTTTGGGGCCATTTCAATCAGTCGAGCTCTCTCTACCCTGTGGGGTTCCTCAAGGCTCATCCCTGAGTCCGACACTTTTTAATATCTATGTGTCGGACCTAGCTAGAGTCATCAAGCAATACGGGATGGGCCTTACCTCCTATGCAGATGACACCCAGCTAGTCCTCGCCATTAACAACGATGGAGACGAGGTGGCGAAGCGATTCCAGGAGGGCATGCAAGCAATTGGAGACTGGATGTCCTCAAGCTGCCTTAAGCTAAACTCCGAGAAGACCGAGGTGGTCATCTTTGGGAAGATCTCACCATTGTGGTCATCTATTTGGTGGCCATCATCATTTGGAACCTTGCCGAAGCCTGTTTCAAAGGTCAGGAATCTAGGAGTAGTGTTTGATGACCATCTCAACTTCTCCGCGCATGCTAATCAGACAGCAGTATCAGCTTTTTA